>NW_027206413.1:1095000-2315000 GCF_024711535.1 Dipodomys merriami | reverse complement strand
CTCCCCACGCCGAGGAGCCGCTGGGGAAGGAAACGCTGCCCCTTGGTATTCAGCAGACTTTTGAGGCCACTTGACACTCGTGCTACCTCTACTGGAAAATTCTTTAACTCTGGCGAGCCACCATGGACTTGTGTGAAAAGTCTTCTTTCCTTGTATTCGTTTAGCACATTTGGCTCTTTCTTGCACCTATAGGATGTGCATAATTATAGTCATTCAGCAAGCCGAAGGAATCCACTTAAAGTAGCCTACCCAAATGGCCTACAGTATCCAAGAGTCTAATTCATACCTAGATCTGGAGGAGAATTTGAATTACCTTTCCTTATTTTAAGCTATCTAAATCAGTCCAGTCTCATAATGTCTCAGGATATATTGGTTAACTCAGAAATAAGCTAGCTAAATCCAGACATGAGAAAACGTTTATTTTCCTGTCTATTCTTTTAATTATTTGATAAGCATTTACTAAGTAAGGGTTATCACATTCCACAAATATTGCTCTACCGGTGATAACATATTCTTAGTGTTGAAATCTAGAACATGGTGAGTTGTGAGCGCGGCTTTCAGGTATCTGCAGGTGGGTGAATTCATGTGCACTTTTGTGGCTGGGCCTCTGTGTCCTCAAGTCACATAGTGTGGGGTATAAAATTTAGCTTTGCTGTCTTCCAGCTGTGTGATTTTAAACAAAGTCTATAACCCCACTAAAGCTCCATTCTCTCTTCTATAAACGATGTGAATGATTATAGTACCCATCTCATTGGGTCATTGTAGGGAAAAGGATCTAACAAGGATCAAAGACTTGGCTTGGTGCTTGATACAGAGTAAAGACAATTAATATTAAGGAAAACCAGATATTCAGTGGAGTCTATTTTTTTCACGTTATCTAACTTATCCACAAATAGTTGTTTGTAGTATGACACGTAGTGACTTAAAATGCCAAGACATTAAAACATAGAAATCTCCAGTTCCATCTTTTGAGTAGCTTAGTATTTAGGGTAATCAGTGATGGTATCTGCAGTAGAAAGCAGAACCAGCTACAATGAGGCCCAATTGGGTTTGATTGGTTAGTCTAAAGCCATAGAAAAGTTTCCTGGAAGAGTTGATTCCCAAGATGAATTTTGAAGCAGGTAGCACATTATCTGGATGAAGATGTATGTGTGAGTAGAGGTAAAGGGAGAACACTGCAGTCAGAGGATAGAACAAAGCAAAGCAGTGTGAACGCTTGAAGATGGGATTAAGACATACACCCCACCACTGGCCAAGGAGAAGATTAGATTCAGGAAAGGCCAGAAAACAAGGATGACATGGAAATGAAGTCTGATCATAGAGGCCTTATAGTATGGGATAAAGAGTCTGGTAATGTTTGAATGGTAATAATATGGAGATATTTGCATTTTAGATAGATTATCTGTCTGCAGAAGGGTCATTTCACAGGGACAAGTCTGCAGACTGAAAGCACAGTCTCAAAAATTGCTTCAGAACCAAACAGCTCAAACAAATACATACATATACAGAGTCACACACACACACACACACACACACACACACACACACACACACACACACACACAGAGAGAAGAGCATATTTAGACTGCTGAAAATTAGAAACTAAGAGAAAATCTGAGTCAGAGAATAAATGTGTAATACTCTTAGAAAACCAATAGAACAACCCTTAGCTGTCATCTCAACAAGACAACAGACACTCTACTTAAGTAACTAAAAGGAAAATGACTGCTAAGCTAGAACTGTAGGTACAGTAAACACTTGTCCAACCAACGGGGATTCTCTATACATTTGGATTCTTCTGCTCTTGTCTCCGAGTCTTTGAATACTTAGGGCCAGGACATGTGCTTGAAGTTATTTGGGATTAAGAGATGTGATATCAAATAATCAAAGTAACAGAAAGAAAAGAGAAATACAATAGGAATATAAGTGGACAAAAATTAGCAATATCAAACTACAACTATCATGCCATGTAGAGTTTAAAAATATAAGATCATAGCATCAAGAGCATAAAAAGCAGAAGGTTAAAGTTATAATTTAAAGACAAACTATGCTAAGATGACAAAATATTCTAAGATCTTTGAATTTTCAGCAAAGCAGTAAAGCTACTAATTTATAGTAGTCATGAGTGCATATTGTAATATATGGTGAGCAGCAAAATAATATTTTAAAATATATAATGATTAACATTAACAATGGAAAATAGAAATAATAAAAATGTTTTGTTAATATAGAATAAAAGAGAAACATCAAAAGCAGAGAACAAATACTTAAAATAGAACATGCATATTAACATGAGAAATTTTATCCCAAATTATACTAAACAATGGCAATGATTTAAATAATATACCAAAGGAATAATGCATGAAATCGTTGACAAACTGAATTTTATTTGAAATAAAATTCTCTGCTCTGCCAAAGACAGTAATAACAGAAATAAAAGACAAGGTATAACCCGGGTTCTTGTGGCTCATACCTATAATCCTCGCTTCCCAAGAGGCTAAGCTATAGAAGATGTTGATTCAAAGCTAGCTGGAGCAGAAAAGTCCACAAGATTCTACCTCCAAAAATAACCAGCAAAAAGCTTATCTGGAAGCATGGTTCAAGTTGTATAGAACCAAATGTGGAAGCAAGCGAAGCAAGCAAGATGGAATTCAAGCCCCACAACTACCAAGAAAGGGCAGAAATTAGGAGAAACTATTTGTAAAAGGCACATCTGGTAAAAAATTGTCATCCAAAACACACACAGATCAGTAAGAACTCAACAATAAGAAAACAAATCACCTGATGGAAAAATGGGCCAAAAATCTTAAGACACCTCATTAAAGATGTACAGCGCTCAGTAATGAAGAGATGGTCAACACAATTTTCATTAGAGAATTGCAGATTAAAGCAATGAGATGCCATTACAGACTTCTTTGAGTGGCCAAACTCAAGACATTGACAACACTAAATGCTGGTGATGAAATGAGAATTATAGTTTATTATTGTTTGGAATGCAAAAATGGTACAGCCACTTTGGGACGACAGTTTGACAATTTCTTACAAAATTAAGCATGTTCTTACCGTATGACCCAATAATATTATTCCTTAGCATTTCCCCAAGTAAATAAAATATTTATGATCTCTTCCATACAGAGTTTTAGACACGACATGAAACCCTGGGCATTGAGTGATAATGACAGGTCAGTGAGGGCTCACCTGTTGTAAAACCCAGCATGGGTTTTGGTAGGTAGCAGACAGAGTTTCTGCATGTGTGAATACTGCGATACAGGTGGAGTCTGTGTTTTCTACTCAATGTTACTGCAAACATATAACTGCTCTAAATTTATTAATGAAAGAAAGAAACTATCCTAATGTTTATAAAGTCCTCAAGAATTGAGTGACCACTGCCCAAACCGTTTACAACTTCAGTATAATTTTGATAGGGCATCTTAATTAGGGTATTACAAAAAGGGCAACGTACAGGTTAGCCATGAGTTTAGATACAAGATTCTAAATAAAGTGCTATTAAATGTTATGTAAGCATAATACTAGTACCTAAGCTTTGCTTCTAATATTAATGGATCACGGGATAAAATGTAATTATCACAACAGATGCAGAAATACTATTCAGCAAAATTCACTAGTTCAGAACTTCTTTGGTGTGATAAAATATCTATTAAACTATATATATATATACATATATATATGTAATATTCAGTGGAAAAGTACTGAGTTTTCTAGGAAACTCCCATTAATCTTTCAAGATTATGTTGAATGCCTTCATTTGTACAATAAAATGAGAAAAATAAAAGAAAATGACATAAAAGAGAGAAATTGAATGTCAATTTTTCAGATAGCAGAAATGTGCAAAAATAAAAATGTTCCAAATTAAAAAATAGAGTTCAGACATTTATTAGATTAATATATAAATTTATGTTGAATTTCTTTATACCAGCAAAAAGGAGAAGCCTAAATTTATAAAATTACAACAAAACAGTAATTATCCCAGAGTAAGTGTATAATGTTAAGAACAGTGAAAGACTTATACAATGGGATATATGACAAATGCATATTAGAAAATGAAATATTGTGGAAAAATAAGTATCTTGGCAGTTTGTGTGTATGAATGTATGCCTATAAACATAAAAACAACTTTATAATCTCTATAGAAAGCCAAAAAGATAGGAATAGCCAAAATAATTTTGAAGAACTAAGTTGGAAGACATCCCACCCCAAATTGAGACATAGTATAAAAGATACTCAGAATTTGGACAGTTAAATGTATGATAGTATTTTTCAAGTTTGAAAGTAGAGCTCAAGAGAGACAAGAAAGAGTTGTCTGGCTTTTGCAATGATTAAGGCCAGGGTTAGATGCAAAAACAAACATATTCAGGAGAAGGAATGAGTAACTACATCTCTGGAAATTAAAATATTAATTATTGTTAAATATTTATTAAAATGAGAAAGAGACAGACACAGACACAGAAAGAACGTAAAAGAAGAAAGGGTTGGATACATTAATAAAACACTGTAGCCAAAAAGGGGAGTTTCAGAGCTTAAAGCCTTGGAAGTGTGTCAAGAAGGACAGATCCCTGCTTATAGGTATTGTTTGTCTACTCTGTGAGTGGCTTGAACACTATCAGAAAATGCTGTGAAGAGGAGGTCTGTTATATAAAGTAACTGTGGAGAATCCAAGGCAGATAAAGAAAATAGGAATTGAGTGCAACTGCTAAAACATGATGAACTTGGTATTGAACCCAAGTTGCTTTGGCACCAAATCTTGTTCTACTTAAGATGCATCCAAAACTGGGATGCATACATTCATTACCTGACTTACGTTAACTGTAACCTCTTTGTACATCACCTTTACAGGGATTATTTTTAAAGGTGCATCCTGACTTGCCTCCAGGAAATTGAATGGATAGTGAGGGAACGTGCTTTGTGCAGCTGAATTCAATTCTGTTGACTTAATTATTTGCCCAATCCAAAAATCAAGGTGATGTTTTTATTATTTAGGAGAATGTGGGCAAATTAACTTTAAGTTTTGATTAGGAAACTAATATATGATGGTAATCCCTGGACAAAATTCCTCCTAGAAGCTAATTGTTGCTAAGGTAAATAGGAATGCTCTTCAAGCAGTAAAATTGCATGCACTAGAATCTCACAAGTGTTTATCAGATTCTTATCTCTTTCCTAGAGCTATGACAAATTTGCTTACGTGGAGTTTAGGTCCAAAAACAATATGTTTGTTCTCAGGCAAGTGAGAAGGTTCTAAAAATGATCACACTCTCCATTGTAGAACCTGGCCAGAGGCATTCATGCATACCAGTCCCACAAAAAGACATGTGCACTTGCTCAAGGCATCTCCATATGGACAAATGACCTTTGCACTCCAATAAACAAACTGAAGCTAGTGTGACACCTGCCAAAATATGATGTGCTGTCCTCATTAAGAAATACTAGAAACAGTTGAAATTGGTGGGGGGAGGGGGAAGGGGAGTATATACATAACCAAGTCTGCATTCTTATTTTCCTTACTGTCGTAGATAGATTTCCTATAACCAATGATTCAACTCAATTTTCAAGCTATACAAAGGCTACGTAAAGTGGCTTTTGCAAAAAATTTTTAGCCTGGAACACATTAGATAATTGATATATGTGGAACCAATAAAATAAAATTTACTTGAGGAACTGGAGGCATAAGTTGTAAAACATCAACTGTGAGTGAAAAAGCCAAAGGACAGTATGAGGTTGAGGTCAAGTCCCAGCACTGGCATATATGCATGCATGTGCATGCACACACGTGTGCGCATACACACACACACAGATTTGAAATTCATGTAACCTTACAGAGGTAGTATTCTAAATTCTTCTCTCGTTTCAACCACTGGGGCACACACAAGTACCAGCAAACACACTGCCCTTGGTTTATGTTGACAATCCCAATGGGGAAACGAGAGAGTAGCCTAACAAGTTTGCCTTGAACAGTTTTTAAGTAGTGAAATTGTTCACTATACCACTTTGACAGCATGCATTATAAAGAATAACTAAAACGTAGCAAAGTGAGGCTAGGGAGTGTAAAAGTAAAAAACCGTTAAGAAAAAAATTCCAGAGATTTTTTTCAGATAACTTTTGGCAAAAAGATGCTGCTTCTCATTGATGCTCCATTTTCTCATCTATAAAAGGCTAGAGACTGTACCACTGTGGCTCCTATGATCCCTTCCCACTTTGGTGTCTCAGACATCTATTGCTCTCTGGCATCACAACAATCTTGGTAATTAAAAACGTGTCCCCTAATGCTACTACACTGTTGGTGGGGTTGCAAACTTGTTCAGCCACTCTGGAAAGCAGTATGGAGGTTCCCCAAAAGACTACACATAGAGCTCCCCTATGACCCAGCAATCCCACTCCTGGGCATTTACCCAAATGATCACAAACAAGTCCATACTAAAGTTACCAGTACAATCATATTCACTGCAGCATTATTTACCATAGCTAAGATATGGAACCAACCGATGCCCCTCAGTAGATGAATGATCAAAAAAATGTGGTATATATACACAATGGAATTCTATGCCTCCATCAGAAAGAATGACATCGCCCCATTCATAAGGAAATAGAAAGACCTGAAAAAATTATATTAGGCGAAGTAAACCAGATCTAAAGAAAAGTAGGTTGCATGATTTCCCTCAATTTTAATAACTAGAATATGTCTATGATATTCTTAACAGGGGATCTCAATAGTCCAATTGTTAAGTGATAAGACTATATGTAATGAAGTGTATCAACATGAACCCCAAGAATTGGAAGCAAGAGGTTCTTATTATGTCCTTATGCAGTTATTTCTTTTTTTTCTGTTTCAGTTTTCTGTACTGTTTGTCTTATATATGTTTATCCTATCTCAGGGAGGAAAAGGGAATCACAGCAACAAAGCAGGACAAAGGATGATCCAGTGCAACAATGATACTCACTTGACACTATATTGGAAATGAACTTTACAACTGGGATGGGGGGAGGATTAGAGAGGGGTAAGCAGGAGAAAATAAGGGATGGGGTAACCATATTTAAAAAGGAATGTACTCATCACCTTACTTATGTAACTGCAACCCAACCCCCCTGTGCATCACCTTTACAATAAAGAGGTGTGTGTGTGTCCCTTGCTTAATTAGCCACAATGAAAATCTTGAGTTCTCCAAGAAGTGCCACATCCTTCCATTTGTTTTGGTGTATTGGATTTCCACTTAGTTATTCTCAATTAAATCCTGAGAACTGGAAATCTACAGGTGCCTTAAATATTGTCAGTCCTGTGCTTACTGGGATGAAGAGCTTGGGACCTGGGAATTGACTCAAGTTTACAAGAAATGGCTCAATCAGGACTCAAACCCATGTTTTCTGAATTATCTATTTTCTGATTATCTAGTCTATGACACTACTTTTTGCTGTGTGTTTGAAACGGTATAGTTTTAGTTTCCTAAAACTATTGAACTTTAGTTTCCTAAAACATTGAACTTCCACAAGCTACTAGAGTCAGAATTAGCAGCATAGGAGCCAATACATGACTGAGTAGAAGTTCTTCAAAAAAATTAATAAAACCTTGTTTAAGAAGTTAAGTGTCCTTCAGGGATTAGAATTTGGTCTCCTTTGCCAAGGACGATCTCAATGAAAACTAAGACTTATGTGCCAATATATTTTTGTTGAAGTTTTTGCATTGAAATTGGAGGAGGGCATTTAGAGAAAATGAGAACCTACCTCAGCTGACCCAAAACTTTTGCCCCAAGAATAAAACAAAGCCACAGTCAAACTCTATACTCTCCAGAAAAGTTCAGGAAAAGGTCAATAAAAAGGAGGCTTGGGTGAGGATAGACACTGGGAAATAAAAACGTTCGAATGAATCTCCTCTTCCTGACCAAAAGTTAACTGCCAAGTTGTCGTGAGAAAGGCTGTTTACACAGATATCTAAGCTCTCCTAATGCAAGAGCAAGAGTCAACTCATCAGATTTTTAAAAATTTAGTTCCCAACGGAGACTAGCTCAGTGAAGCTTCCAGACTATTGGCTCCTTAGATAGAATGTTTGGAATTTTTTCCTTCTCTGAATCAGGAAGGGACATATTGACTGAAAAAGGGTTCCATCTCTTTCCTAGGGAAGTAGAACCTGAAGTACCATGCCATGTTCCCAGGTCCTGGAGATTAAAAGGTGGAATTCTACGCAGCCAAGGACAGCCATGGTGCAGACCGGCCCTCTTAGATCTGCAAGATGTAGGCGGGAAATAGGCTAGCATTCCAAGGCTGATAACACACACCTGATCCCCAAAACTAAGAGTACACTTTGAATCTTAGTGGTGAATAAAAGGTTATAAGGCTCACTTGGTTTTGTTTTTTAAATTGATGTCATGAAATTACCTTCCGCACTTAATGTAGCATTCATTAGGAAGAGAAGGATAGATTGAATGGATGGATGTTTTCATTTAATATGGTATAAGACTGAAGAACACCCCAGAATAATTAGATACTTTTGTCTCTCCATTTTATAAGCTGTACAGGTTATATTTGTTATATAATAACGATAGCAATAGTTAATGCTGCGTGGTGTATGAAATGGTACTCAGGGCTTCAAATAAAGCCACAGAGAGGAAAGTTAACTCACTTATAAATATGTGTTGGGCACCAATTTTGTGCACATAATTGCACACTACAGGTGAAAGAAGGCATAAGACTCAACTCTGCTGTGGACAAGTTTATTGTCTAATTGACAGGGAAATATGCAAGGCGGTGAGGCCAGAACTCTGAGAGAGCGTCTCTCTTCAGACACATAGGTAAAATGAGAAGAGAGAGTCAACAAAGAAGAGTAGGTAAGACCCACCTAGCGAGTTTCTCCCCCCTAGCTTCATGAAGACCTACTGAGGAGAAGGGAAAGGCTTTGCAGCCCAGATCAAGGCCCTGGCATCGGTGTCTAGTGGTGCCCAGCGAGAGCAGCTTGTTTGTGCATCCTCTGGATGGGAGGAGTCTGTGTTCTCCCCGGGGACTTAATCCCCTCCCAAAGGCCACCAGGAATGAAGTTTCAACATGAATTCAGGAGAGGTAAGAACATTCAGAGCCTAATAGCACACTTCAGGCAAGTAAACTAGAAAGAACTAACCTGTTCCTGAGTTTTGTACCATGCCCTCGTTTAGTGATTATAAAGACATGCATACTGCATCGTAGAGAATTTAAATCTTTCTTTATAAGTCATGATGGCTAATTTTTATACTCATGACAATACTCACTAAAACAACCTCATTAAACTCACTAAACGCAACCTCATTAAGTAGCTAGCACTAGACGACTCATTTTGTAGGGAAGAAAAGAGGCATGGGGAGATAGGAGGATGCGTTTATTGCTTTCCTTACAAAGCCGATCAATGGCATATTTAGGATTTCAATCCAATTGTCTAGTTCACAAACCTCTAACCAGTCATTGACAAATCTGAGATACCCTAGTCTATCTGACTACAAAAACTATTCTTTTTCTACACAGCACATTCGTGGCTGGTTATACAAACAACAACCTTAATTTTAGCAACTTCAAGTTAAAATAAGAAATAAGATTTTTAACAAAAAGAATCACCCCAGATGGAATGGACTAAGTAGAAAGTTCTCTTCTGAAAATGTGTTGAAGTGGAGATTCCATAATGAATTTGAAAGAGAACTATAGAAGGAGGCCAACAACTCTATTATGATTCAACTTGCATGAGACCTGCCCATCGAAGACTGAGTCCTATTTTGCCTTTTAGTTTTCCTGACAGTTTACAGCAGTCAACTTGGAATCTTTGTAGTTTCAAAATGGTGCCATAAAGCAATGTAAAATTCTTTCATACTTATAATAATTATTTCTATAACAAGTCTCAGAGCAGGGCAGAGCTGATTGGAAGGCAAGAGACCAATGTGTCGAACTTGAAATCTACTTCCGTTCATATTCTACTGAGTCTTACTGCCTGAATATGTTCGTGCTATTGCCCTCTACGCACTAGCCATTCCCTTTGATCTTTGTTCCCCTATTTGGAGCCTGATTTTGTTCATATATTAATAAGCTAATTTCAGGGGACAGTAAAGCCCTAAGAGATGGAGTCAAATATGGTAACTCCGTTCCCCTTGGGAAGTTACTAGTTAAGACGTGTATGTGACACTGTTTTGACAGAGAGGTTGAGGGAAGTTTATTCATGAGGCCCTTGGGAAGCTACTCTTATTCTAAGGCTGGTAATTTCATATTCTGCCTCTGGAAGTCGTTACAACAGCAATGAGAGGGCTATCTGGTGCCATCTGGGAGCCATTCTAAGAGTGCAAAAGGAATCACTACAGTTGACAGCAAGACCTTGCTGGCATGGCCATGCTACTGAATTAATCAACTCTAGGACTTTTCTGTTTCTGCTTCTCCTTGAGGGAAAATAATGAACTTGTTGTTTGTTTGTTGTTTGTATCATTTGTCTTTTTTACCTTAACTTGCACCTAAAAGCATACTAACTCATAAATTATATTACCACAAGCATTCACAGGGTTTAAGACATTACAGTTCTACATATCTCATCATAAGTGTGAATTTTCTCTGAAAAAAACTATGAAATAAAAATTTAATGAGAGTAAAAATAGTTTAAAAATTATTATTGTTATACATCATGGGAAAATAGATGTTAGAACCAGATAAGCCTAAGCTTATCTTGGAAAAATTATTTAACTTCTATGATGGTAATGTCTTCTACTTTACAAGGGAATGATCTATTTTTTGTAAAGTTATATAAATAGTGATCATATATGTAAAGCATCTGGAACATATTAGGCACTCAGTAATTAGTTCTATCTATTGATTTGTTTTCTCATCTATAAAACTGTAAGAAAACTTAGCTTGTGTGGTTCACACGAAAGGAGACCATGAATGTCATAATCAGCACTATGCAAAACTATAACTGTCTGGGGATGGAAACAGCATGATAAGGAAACAGAATGAAGGCATTGCTGTCTGCACAGAGCGTGGGGTGATGCTAGTTCAATTGTCGATGTTAAAAGACGGGCAACACAGAAGAGACAGAGGCCCAAACAGATGATACCTTCTTCAGTTTTACCCCAGATGCTAGCTGTCCTTAGAATTAGAAAACACAGAAAAATCAGGTTACTCTTGTCTGGCTTTTTACTCAAGGCTGGTGCTCTACCACTTGAGCCACACCTCTGTTTCTGTGGTTAATTGAAGGTCAATCTCTCAGATTTGTCTGCCCCTTTGGCTTCAAACTGTGATCCTCCTATCTCAGCCTCCTGGGTAGCTAGGGTTACAGGAATATGCCACTGGTGTCTGGCTGACGCTTCTTAATGATTTCTCTCCTCCCCGCCCCCGTTCTCTCACTAAAAGCTCACTCTGTGCTCTTTCACAGTCAGTGACTTTCAACAGTTCTTCAGAACTCAGAGTTCTTCTATGTTTTATCAGTTCCATTAAAAAAATAAGGTTAATATCTTAACTTTGTTCTTAAACCAGAGCCAAGTAGGCTTTTCTCCAAAGAATTCTGGCATTCATGATTCTACTGTATGAATGCCAGAAAGTACACTGACCAGAGATCTAGTTTCAGATAAGAAGTTGATAAAAGATGACTCTGAGCAGGCACTTTATTTACCTGGGTCACAATTGTCGATTAAAGAATTAGGATTGCAAGATGTCCCTTCTCTGACTCTCAGAATCACCACTGAGGGTCTACTCAATTCCATTAGTCTTTTCAGTCTATACACAAGAACACAATCCTATTTCTCTGTGCGTTTTTCTCTTTGCATATTTCTGCCTCGTAGATGGCCCAGCAGGGATCACCACACTTATTTTCTCTTCGTCATTGATATGCAGTTCAAATACCTTTCTTGAGTACCTTGCAGATTTGGAATCACGTAACTGAGTTATGGTCAGTGTCAAGGGTGACAAATGGACTCGTAGAAGTGGACCTACAAAAAAATTCTCTGCCTGTCTCCCTCGTCTTCTGGTGGAGTGAAAACATGGAGTGGGATATTTGGTTCTGGAATGTGACGATGCCAGCTGCCAAAAGCAGTCTCCTCCCCACCCCGAGTTCCCAGACTATACCTGCCATCTCGAACTGTACTATAAGTGAGACACACACCTTCACTGATAAGCCACTGAGATGTGGTGGTTATTTAGTATAGGATTTGTCTTGCTGTAATTGTAATTTTTAAAAAAGTTTTCATTAATAAGGTAAATTACAGGGCTCAGACTATTTGACTTTCACAAAAATGTTCATAACTTCATGTATTTAAAGAGATAAAGAGGAAAATGGCTAGCTGAGCACTGATGGTTCGTGCTTATAAGCCCAGCTACTCAGAGGGTTGAGATCCAGAAGATCAAGGTTCAAAGTCAGCCTGGACAGAAAAGCTCACGAGATAACCAGCAACAAGCCAGGATGGAGGCCTGGTCCCCCAGGCTCACTGATTCTGTTATATGTTGCTGTGAAAGAACACTATATACTCTATATACTAGATCATTTATAAACATTAAAAATTGCTCTTCTGGTTCTAGAAGGGGCAAAGTCCCAGAACACGATGCTGGCATCTAGTGAGGACTTCCTTGCTGGTTCAGTCCATGAGAGAAGGTACAAGTGCAAGTGAGTATGAGCAAACAAGCAAGAAGGAATGGAACCTGTCATTTCTAGCAAGCTGCTTGAGATGACTTACTCTTGAGTAAATGACATTATTCCATTCAGGAAGTCAGAATCTTCGGGGTCTAATCACCTCTTACTAGATTCTATCTATAAAATCTATCCTGTAACAGATGAAGCTTCTAACACAGGAACTTTGAGAGACATATTCAAACCACCCCATGAAGCTCCTCACCTAGATCTAATGTTCTTCCCTTTACATCAAAAACCTTGCAGGTCAGCCATTTATTGCCTGAAGAATAAGCAACTCAGAATTAATTTTGATAATAACAATAGAATAGGTTCAGCAAAAATATTGGTTAGGATTGAGACTGCTTCATAGGAAATAAAGAAACATCAATTCCCATTATTCTCAATTAAACCATACAGCAACTCCAGGAAAGAAAAAAAGAGGGATGATATTGGATGGGAAGATAAGATCAAGAATGCTAAGTATGTCTTAAGACTAGGAGGATTGTTTGTCATTGGCCGTCTGACCGTTCTGAAACATCATCTAGTTTATCTTCGCATCTAAGGACCTACCCTGTCTCTAGTAATAACTGACTAATATCTGTGCGATTAAACTTGGGAAAACTTGGGGAAAATCTCGAGAATCCTTCATTGGTACTTAATGCACAGTGACCAGTGAAATGAGGCACCCCAGAATTAAAAATTAACCTGTTTGTGAAGAGTATCTTAGGATTAACATATTTTATTTTCCCTTAGGGAAATAAAGAAAAAATTAATACATTTTATTTTCTCTTAGGGAAATAAAGAAAAAATGGTAAATTCAACCCAAATATGGATGTATTACACAATATGAATGTATTACATTAAATTTATTACATAAAATGAACTTTATGATAACAATATGAATAATATATTAGTATTATATTAATGTTATAAATATAGAAAATGAATTTATTACATTAAATTGGGGAGAGGGAGAGGTGGCATAATACCGATCATGTTCACAATTTGCCTAGGTGAAAATAAAAACTGCTGAACTAAGCACCTGTGGTCCTTCCCATGGAGCTCTATTCAATGGAGGGAGGCGAGAATTAGAAGATCCAAGGCAAGAAGGAGGATTAGACTCAAGCTAGGATCTTCCCAAATTCCACCACATGCTGGGAGACAGTGCTCAAGATGGGAGTGATAGGACTCTGGTGCAAGTGGGTTCTTCCCTCCTTCCAATGTCACTGAGGCTTATCTACTGCTTCTTCTAGTAGAGCCAAATAAGCTACACAGCACTGAGAATCATGCACACAATGAATGTGGGGTTGATGCTCAGAAGTGCTAATTAACTATGTGACAGTATTCAAGTTCAGGGGAACACAAATGAATAATGCAAGTGAGTAACACCAAAGACACAGAGTCTTACAGAATAGACACCAATAATAAAAGTTTAACTCAGCAGAGTCATTGCTGACATATAAATAAAATACTTCTTCCTGGATTATCATGCCTCCGTGTTCTTTATTAGTAAAATGGGGACCAGAATTCTAAGCAATCTAAAGCCAACAGCTCTGAGTCACACAAAGAATTAAAGGACATGAGGCTGAAGAGAAAAATAAGTGTTTTGCCTTCTCCAGGCAGCTAGCAGTGGTTTGTAAAATCTGTCAGGGACAGGACAAGGGATTGTTGCTTCATCATGCTGTGATCCCAACAGCACCGAACACACACCAGATGCTTAGATTACTGAATTTGACTGGAGAAAGAACAATGTGCCATCAACATAGATCTGCCACAAGCATCAGGAACAGACTTTCCCTTCCCACCAAAAAAAGAGAGAAGGAACGCTTGATTTAAAGGGTATAATAAAAAAAGAAGAAAGCAAAAACAGAATCCCTCTATAGTCAAGTACCCTTCACCCATAGGAAATCCTTTCCAAGAAAGTACGAACCCTTATAAATACTATAATTTTTTTCTTTCTTATGCATTTATGTCTACGATAAAGTTTAATTCACAACTCAGGCACAGTAAGTAGTTAACAATAACTAACAATAAAATGGACAATTTTAATAAAGTTACATGAATATAGATTTTCTCTCTCAACATATGTTACTGTATTGTAGATTTTAGTATTCACAGTATAAGATACCTTTTTTTCTTTCCTTAAGCTGAGAACTTCTACCTTTTCACTTTAGTGAAGCATTTATAGCTTCTCTTTAACTTATTTGAATCACCAGCATTACTACTCTTGTACTTAGGGGCCATTAAGTTAAATAAGTAGTATGATACTAGGACAGTAAATCTGATAACTGAGAAAATTAAGTAAGTAACAGACCTGTACCATATACAGCGCAGACACAACAAGTGAAGAGGTAATTCATAAAATGGAATTGTTTAGCATGAGATTTCATTGTGCTTCTCAGAATAGTAGATAGCTTAAAGCTTGTGATTATTTATGCTAAGGGACTTTTCCTATGTAATATTTTTGATCCAACTGACCACTAGCAACTGAAACTGCATAGGAGGGAACTGGGCTATTGTGCTCACCATTTGTCACCAGGGACAGAGAAATAACGGTAGCTTGAAAAAGGTCTTTAGGGAGGCAAATTCCAAATAGAATAATAACCTCAGCATGCCTTCACAGGCACAGACAGACAGCAAGAAACCTGTCCACTTACAGGACAAATGTCCCTGGGTGCATGGTTCTAAATTCCAACCCTACCCTCACTAGGGAGTGCAAAATAGTCACGCATACGCCTTAGTGTTTGTATAGACCACCGACATTTCAAATATTCCATTTTAAAATGTTCCCTAAAGAAAGTTAAGTAGGCCAGTCTTCTCATGACCCTGGAGAAAAGAGAGCTAGGAAGATACTCAGTTCTCAAAATGTTGGAATCTTAGGTAATATTAGCAACCCCTTAATATGAAGAAAATGCATTCGGTACAGAATCCAGCTGTTGATTTCAACAAGGATTTATGTCCCAGGGCTCTAATATGGGGTTCGTGTAACAGGGCTAGAATATGCAGAGCTGGGAAAACTGTTTTGGTTCTTTGCCCAAAACCACACAAGAGCAAGCCAGGACTCCTCACTGATCCTCTTGTTCTTTATTGTGACTCAGGCAAATAAAGGCATAGAAAGTTAAATCCTAGGAAGTGTTTTAATTAAAGGAAGGACGGATGGAAGGAAGGTAGGAAGGAAGGAAGGAAGGAAGGAAGAAAGGAAGGTAGGAAGGAAGGAAGGAAGGAAGGAAGGAAGGAAGGAAGGAAGGAAGGAAGGAAGGAAGGAAGGAAGGAAGCTAGCCAGGGACTGGTGGCTCACACCTGTAATCCTAGCTATTCAGGAGGCTGAGATCTGAGGATCACGATTCAAAGCCATCCCCAGGGAAGAAAGTCCATGGGACTCTTATCATCAATAAACCACCAGAAAACTGCAAGTGGCACTGTGGCTCAAGTGGTAGAGAGCTAGCCTTGAGCTGAAGAGATGAGGGACAGCGCCCAGGCCCAGAGTTCAAGCCCCACGACCGACGGACAAAAAAGCATTTCCAGAAGAAAAAAAACTACATTTGTACAATTATTGTAAAGCTCCTTTGCCTGGAAAATGTGCCCCAGTTGTCTCCTTGGTCAGACTGTGTCCTTCATCTCCTGCAGAAAGTAGCATTAGGTCATAGCTGTGAGCTTGCCCTCCTGTTTAGAGAGATGGCCGCACTCACAACAGTCAGCTCTACATTCCCAGACAAGAATAGGGCAGGTGTTTTAAGAGATTCAGGAAGAACTCCATCCTTTTACTCCCATCATGTTATAGAAAGATAACATTCCATCATCAGAAATTACTTATTTTGACCAACCTCTTGAACAATTATTATGCACTGATAAAAATGTGGAAAATAAAGATAATAAAAATAAATTCTAAAAAACAGTATAATATGACTGGGTGTTCTTGCATACACACTGAACTTTAATACACAAGCCAAGTTTTCCACGTTATTGCTTCTATCCTTGGATAGAAGTCCTGTATCAACAGGACTAAGTTAGTACTGAAAGTGATGAGCCACACGGGTGTGAAACAGGGGAGAAAGCTCCCAGAAAGTGACTCGACCCCAGCCAAAACAAGCTCTCCAGCACAAGAGAAATATGAAGACCTCCAGTCTATGCGGAGTTGAGTTCTAGGCACTCTGCTAGGCCATCTACCCTCTCCTTGCCTCTGTTTCTACAACTGAAGATGGGAATAACTTACTTACTTAAAGAAATCTTTAAGCATCTGCAGCAGTGTGTGCAGAGTACTTTGAAGATTACCTGCCTGGTGTATCATAATATAACAGTTATAACCATTTTTTATCTTTCAGAGGAAGGGCTTACATAGTAGGCTGAATATATTCATCGTAAAGATCTCCATGTCCCAGGCCAGATGTGTTAGCTCGTGTCTTAGCTACTTGGGAAGCAGGGATCTTGAGGATATCTTTTTCTGAGGTAGCGCTGGGCAAAATGCTAGGAAGACCCCAACTCAACAGATAATCTAGGTGTGGTGGTGCCATCTGCAATCCCTGATAGATGGGAGCCTATAAGCAGGAGGATCTCAGTCTGAGATTGGTGCTGGAAAAGATATTACCAGATCCTATCTGAAAAATAACTATAGGAAGAAAAGGGTTAAGTGCATGGCTTCAGTGGCAGTGTCTGTCTAGCAAGCATTGAACTTAAAGACCAGAACCATCAAAAAGAAAGAAAAAAAGGAAGGAAGGAAGGAAGGAAGGAAGGAAGGAAGGAAGGAAGGAAGGAAGGAAGGAAGGAAGGAAGGAAGGAAGGGAGGGAGGGAGGAAGGAAGGGAGGGAAGGAGGAAGGAAGGAAGGAAGGAGGGAGGGAAAGAGGGAGGGAGGGAGGGAGGGAGGGAGGGGGGGAAGGAGGAAGGGAGGGAAAAGAAGGAAGGAAAGGAAGGAAAGAAAAAAGAAAAGAAAATCTCCACATCCTGATCCACAGAACTGTAAACTTTGTCCTGCAGAGTAACAGAGACTTTGCCTCTGTGATTAAATTCGGGGATTTGATATAGGGAGATTACCCTGGATCATCTGGGTGCGCCCAGTGTAATTACAGGAGTTCTTACAAGAGAAAAGGTCGTGGGAAGACAGAATCATTGTGTAGAAGCCACACAATGGGCTGAATGGGAGGAAAGCAAGAGCAGCTTCTAGAACATAGAAAAGTGAGGAACAGATTCTCCCCTGGAGCTTCTACCTGTGCTGTGGATACTTGGATCTTAGCCCCATGCACCTAACACTAGACTCCTCACCTCCACTGTTCTTAGAGGAGCTTCAGAAAATGATTCCAGTTATCCATTGTTTTGTCTCTAGCTCTGATCTCTTTCATTAGTTCTGAGCTCATATATTCAAATACTTCTGACATATACTTTGTCTGACATATGAAAGCACCTCACTCTCATAGTGTCCAAAATGAATTGATCATTTCCACCTGCCAGTACCTTCTTCTCCCCACGCAACATACCTAGTTCTTTTATGGGACCTCAGTTGCAGGAAATGATACCATTGTACTAGCTAGAGGCCCGAGTATTCTTGAACATTTCTTTGTCTTCTCCCACCTGGAACTAAAGTCTGTTGCCATATCCAATTTGCTGCATCTCTCTGTTCTAGGTCTACCACCACCCTAGTTCATGCTGCCTACCCTCTTGGCTGGGCCTCCAGTCTTCCATCTGTTCTTGTAAGCATGCGATGCATTTTCTACCCTACATTCACCTGAATCCTTTCAAAATGTGAACCAGATCACACTATTCTGCACATTGTCGCTTTGCTTGTGAGATGAAGAACAAAAATCTTTACCATGGTCTGAAAGCCTTTCTATTTTCTGTTTGGCTGTGTAACTCTCCCAAATGACCTCAGATCACAATGTCACTCCAAAGGGCAGATGAGCCAGAGGGTGCGCCATGCTTAAGATGCCATCCTTCCAGGACACAATTGCACTCACAAGCAATTTTTCCTTATAGCTTTAAACAGAATTGTGACTAAATACAAATGTCTTCTTCCTTATAACTTCAAACAGAATTGTGATTAAACACAAATGTTTTTTTCTTCCAAATTCTGCAAAGGGTGAGCTTGACCTCACCTGACAGGTTCCTTTTCTTCTCTGTGATCCTGACATAAAGATTTTTCTTTTTGTGCCCACTCTGTGAATGTTATTGCATGAAGTTGATTGAGAAAAGCAGCACACAGAGTAAGCAGTTGACAAGGGTGAGTTGCTCTTGTTCAAGGATTTAGTCAATGCTAGATGCTGCCTCAGTGGTCATTGTATAACTTTTCTGCAACAGTCTCATCTTCTAGAAATTTTCATCACCTTTCCCTCACATTTTATCGACTCTCATTACAGAGCAAATAATGAGAGACCCAATCCCCTAGAAAAAACCAGCACTAACAAGAAAATTCCAAAGAGTCTTGGCCTTGGTCCCTTCTTGAATAGCTCCATGATTAGTTGTAAGTTGCAGCAGTACACTAAACTTTCATGCTCAGCTATTTCTCTCTGCCGGGATGCCTTACTACCTTTCTGACTCAACTTACCCTCATTTGTACTCCCTCCCCAATCAGTGCATCTTCTAGTTATCTTTATTTCTGTGCCTTGATGATGTATCAGTTTTTCAACGTTAAAATACTTAAGTCGTCTTTTATTGTTCCTTCACACTCGTATTGTTTCTGTACACATTTTGCGTTCCATTTTAAATTGGTACAACTGTGCCAAAATCACACCTTTCAATAACACGTGAAAAAGTGTTTCATGCCTGTTCCTTTCCATCTGACTTTGGTGGTTTCTGCATAACCATTGCACAACCCTTACCCTATCCCCGTTTCCTTTCTGGAATTCCTCTTTCTGGAGCCTTGTGGTAGGCATGTTCCTTCCTGAGTTCAAAGGTCCAGTGTGCCTGCACGGCCAGCCCACTAAAGCTCCACTTCCTCTCCGTTATTTCCCCAATTCTTCAGTTACTTGACTTGGATTTAGAATTAAGTGGAAAGATGATTGATCATGTCGCTTGGGACTCAGCTCTCTGTACAAAACTGGGCTCATTCTTACATTCTAACAGACACCTGGTGTGCAATTATATGCAAAGCAGAGACAAACATTTCCCACACAATACAATACAGAATTGTCATTTTCTCTTCATTCGCTTCTACTTCACAGACCCTCCACTCAAATATAGCCATTCTGCCTGCTTGTTAAAGTGCATTATAAACACTTTCCTCTGCACATTTGCTTACTCTCAGCCCTCTAGATGGATTTCTCTTTCTTCCATTTTCATTGGATTTTTTCCCTTTAAGAAACTCTAATACATTGCATCTGTCTGTGAAACGTTGTACATACAGCTGATCTATGATCCTGGCTCCTGTATGCTGTGACCCTCTGAATTTCTGAAGTTCAGCAATCATTCATTTGGCCCTTAACTGACAACCCTGTACCACTTATCTTATAAAAAAAATAGTTATATGAACCCTTAGAAGACAGAGACCTTTTTGGTAGCACAGAGCTGCGCACAAGCAGAACACATGGCACATAAACATTGTGTTGTTCTGGTTGACAATGACAATAGCGTCTCAACTGTGAAGCATCAGCATTCTTAGGTGAATTGGAGACTCTGCGTCAATATGTTTACAATCAGGATGAATGCTCAATTACTGTACTTCACAGTTGTTTCCTGGGGCATTGCACAATTATGCATCAGTTTTTATTAAGATATTCTCAAGAGACAAGTGACAGATCGCATTCCCTGCCACTCTTTCTGTTTCTAAATCGAGAAATACACAGTGCATTTATGAGATATATTGAGAGTATGTCATGCAGCCACTGAGCTAGTAGTCCTGGAAGATTGGGAGAGTCTCCAGCATTCTGTTTAAAATTAAACCTTTTTCTTTAATAGCTGAAAAAAAGAGATTGTATTGTCTCAACAGTCATATTTAGTCTTGCTTGTTGATCTTATTTTCTTATTAAGGAAAGAAATAATAAATAATGGCAAGAAAATAAAATAGGAACTATAATAATAGCAAACCAATGAAATCAATAAAACTGATAATTCTCTAGATAAACTGATGGGGCCACAAAATAAAAATTACCTAGTTTAACCACAATGGGAGGAAAAAAACTGCACTTCCTGCAGGTTACTCAAAGGATAATAAGGAACTAGAATGGCTTTATGCTAATGAAGTCAATAGTTCAGATAAAATGGAAGAACATTCTATCTAATAAATAATGTCCTCTATTCAAAATAGGCATTCAAGAGATTTTTCACTAAAGTTGATACATGTATTGGATTCAAATATAAGCACATTTAAGAACAATTAAACATACTGTTACATTATTTCCCAGGAGGAGTGTACCAAGTTAACAGTTCTCATGTTAGACGCTCTTCTAAAACCTCACCCTTCACCTGAGGAACGGGCTGTATCTCTTCTCCATACTGCTGTGTTTGACAAGGCAGTTTGCAAGACTCACCTGCCCACAAGCAGTGTTCATCGAATCAAGTCTCAAGGGCCTGGGGTATTTACAGATCCTCTGGATGCTGTCATGGTCAGTTCTAACATCATCTTTACACTACACAAGAGCCTGGGTCTGTTAAAATTGCTTACTTCTGTCTGACATGTTATCTTTTAATGAGCTTTTTTATCCCCAGTGTTTATGTTGTCTCCGTGTTTAAAACTTAGGCCCAGCGTACGATAGCCTATCAAAGCGAGAGCACGCAGCACCTCGTTTCCTATAATGCAGGTCAACAACATAGCACAATCTATCTTCTACCCTAGCACGGCTGCAGTTTCTCATTCAGTGGTGCTTGCCCCTCTCGTCCCTTCTTTTCTCTTTCCTCTTGGATCTTCTCTCAACTCCTTCAACCAACAGTGACAAGCAGTGAGTGATCATTGAACAGAGAGATAAATAGAATACAAAAGACATCTGAAGTATATCCTCTCTGGGATGAGTCTGGTTGGTTTTTCAGCCTATTTCCTCCAATCTCTTCTCTGTTGGACTCAGTGT
Organism: Dipodomys merriami; assembly: GCF_024711535.1. Lineage (NCBI taxonomy): Eukaryota > Metazoa > Chordata > Mammalia > Rodentia > Heteromyidae > Dipodomys > Dipodomys merriami. The sequence goes on along the minus strand of NW_027206413.1, from coordinate 2,293,405 downwards.
TCCCTTGCTTTCACCAGGCTTATTCCTGTCCAGGTCCTGAGTCCGTATTGACCACGGCCGCCTCAGTTCCAACCAGAGCTGGAGGAGGGTAGGATAACCATTTATGCCTGACTTAACCTGTGAGATTCAACTCGGGCCTCCTTTCTGCTTTAGAGACCACGGGTAGTTTGCTGATGTTGGTGTTTGCTCCAGTGGCACCATCTGCTTGCTCCTGTTCCAAATCACACTCCACTTGAGGGGCTGGATTCATGGGGCAGTCTTTCCTGCTAGAGATGTGAACTCCAGGCAGGGGCTAGCTGTTCTATCCGTATACTGATAGCAATCTGCACAAGCTCTGGGCTTTGGTACAAATCTGTTTCCACTCTTGCCTTCCTACAACATACTTTTCACGCTACAGCCACAGAGGTCTTTTTCGTCACCCTTTTTCCTTCATTTCCGAGTAAGAGATTGGTGCCTTTCTTCTCTAGAGTAGTGACCCACGTATATGATTATTTTTGTTTTGGTGTGGCTTTATGGTTCTGTTTTTCCCTTTGTCTTATCATTATAAACTCATGGACTTTCAAAACATCTTAGATGAGACAGTCAACCACAATCACCTTATTTCCGATGCTCAAATTGCCCATCTTTCAGTAGCGGAAGTTTCTTAAAGCAGCTCTTAGGAAATCCCTTTGACACACTCCTATTTGTTTTTAAATAAACTCTTTACTTTAGGTGCCATAATGATTTTTCAGGCTCATGGTGCCATTTCTAACTCCATATTTGTAATCAGCCTTTCTCCATGAAACCTTCTTCCTCTTTAGTATTAATGCTCCTGAGAGACCATAACTTGGGCATTCTGGATATTTCTTGACACCAGCATGGCATCTGTCCTGGCCTCTGGGGCTTAGAGTAGACAAAAATTAGAGAATGTGCATTTTATTTTGCTCCCCAATCTGAATAGATTTTGGAATGACAAATATCACAAGTCAGGGTAGAATAATTTCTGTAGAAAAGAATTATAGTTACTAAATGAAGATTTAACAAAATAGGAAAATTTATAACCACTGATGGGAGTCATTGACTCAGAGACACACTCACATACTAAAACTGTTTAGAACAAAAGGAATTTTGAGGGCCTTTACAGCAGAAGGAACAGACTCCCACATCTGAACTAACTCCCGCATCAGTCTTGGCAGGTCTCCAGGCGAGACAGCAGACACTGAGTGCTGCCTGACGCAGTGCACAAAGGCAGATGCATAGCCACTTGCAAAATATTCTTAAGAAAATCTTACAGTGGAATTTAATCTACACTCAGATCTAACATCTAGACTCAGATCTAACCTCTAGTTTGTAGAACAGTGGGAGGACAAATAAATGCAGAATTTGTAATACTTTAAAGGACAACTTAGCCAGGTTCGGCATCACAATCAAATGCAACAATTGAATCTCATTGAAATAAATCAACTGTAAAGTCTTGTTACTGACTTTGGGGGTTAGTATTAAGGTAGACCTGAAATGAGACATTATCAGTATTTTGGTTGACTTTTAAAAAATTAATAACACAATAATGGTATAAGAAAATGAATCATTCAAGTGTGTATTTCTTAATACTCTGGGTTAAAATAACTTGAAAATAGGTATTTCCTTCAAAGTAAGCAGTGAAAGAAAGGAAAGAAGGAATAAAAAGAAAATAGAAATGGTAGGAAAGGAAAGAAGGAAAGAAGGAAGACAAGAAAGAAGGAAGGAAAGGATGCAGGAAGGATGGATGGAAGAAAGAAGAGGGAGAAAGAGAAAGAGATGGAAGGTGGAAAAATATTAGCTATGAAATGTAGAGTTACCAGGAAGGACAATATTATTCTCCCTGTTTTTCTCTGCAGTTAACATTTTTTAGAAGCTTCAAAACACATAATTAGATAATTTCCCTTTTATGTTCTGAATTTGACACCTGGTTATTGATGTGAGTGCTATGTGGGGGTGGATGGGTAACAAGCAAAGGTTGAGAGAAATATAAAGAACAAGGAGAATCAGTCATGGTCCACACAGCCACCTTTGCCATTTGGACCCATTAGATTTATCAGATCTTCTAGGTCTCCTTCACATGGCACCAGCAATGGCTATTTTATGCTATCATTTCAAACCAATTCAAACGGCTCTAAGTGGCACTGCTTTCGTTACTAGAGAAACAGAACACGCTTTCAGAGTCTCACTGGTCATTTATTCTTCTTGTTTTTTGCATCTTTAAGTCAAAGATCTTGTCATTTATATTAAAAACTTAGTTTCCTAGGGTGGCAGTCCATACACATAGGAACTTGCATGGACAATGTTGTGTAAGCATTAACAGGAAAAGCTCTAAGAACCTCTGGAGAGGCTCAGTCATCCTGAAGACTTTAATATCTGAATGACAGTGAAAACAAGGAGCTCCATTCACCTACATACGTGGTATTTCCTACTGTGAAAATATAAATGGGGAGCCAGTGGGAAAATCCTGGTTTTTCTTGGCTACCTTCTACTGGAGGCAATCAAGGCTGGTAAGTGGGAACCTTTAACATAGGAATCATTCCAAGATGGAAAAATATTTTTTAAATATATAACAAAAGTATTAGGTTTTCATTTGTTTATTATGTTTTTAAAATAAATACAAAGAAATTGTAAGCAGATGTCACTCAGCTTTAACGCAGCAGGGAAGGGTCCTACGTGACTCGTAGTTTATGGTTCTTATATTTCTCAGTTCTGGTATTTCTTCTCTTTGTTTTCTGTTCCCCTGATAACTGTTTTGCCTTTCTCTCCAAGATATCATTCTCAAAACTATCCAGCATAAAATGCTTACTTTCCTCCCTTTTGTTTTTCTCAGAATTTTCTGAACTAGGCTTCTGAAGCAGATTCTCTGAGAAAGCCAAAAAGTCTCAAGGGACTGAAGTATAGTTATGCAAGAATGAAGCAGGTAGGAGAGAGAAAATGTAGAGACATCAATGGACTAAGAAAAGTGACAGGGCAGCACCCTGTCATAAGAATTTAGTCCAGCCAGAGCCATGCGGGGTGATACATGTGTGTGATACCAGCTACGTGAGAGATAAAGACAGGACGGAGGTGATCCATGGCAAAGTTGGGCAAAAGTCAAAACCCTACCTGAAAAATACCTAAAGAAAAGGGCTGGGATATAGCTCCAGTGGTAGAGTATCTGTCTAGCAAGCATAAGGCCTCAAGTTCAAACAGCTTCCCTAACATAAATAGAAATAAAATAAAATAAAATAGATAGTAACAGACACAAGAAAAGAGAGTCGAGAGAAATGAGGAAGAGACAGAGGACACTCATCGAACATAGACTCTCTGTCATCCTCATTGGCGAGATTTGACTTCGTCTTCATAATTCTAGAAAATGGGCATATTATTCCCATATCACAGAAGGCTAAATTAAAGCTCAGAAAGGTTAAGTAAACTGCTAAATGTCACAAGGCAGGTAAGATATTGTTCAAAAGATGGAATACCACCTAAAACCATACTAGATCCAAAGAATAAAATGGGTAAATAGTTTGAAAAGAAGAAATGGATTCTGGAATCATAGTAAACACTATGTATTGAAATGGACTCCAAGAAATGGAAGCAGAGGGGTTCTCTCCTTTTTCCTTCTTATTTCTTCGTTGGTGGTGTTTTTGTAAGTGTATGTGTTTGGGGGAGGGGCAGGGGAAGCACAGAAACATGACCAAGGGCGAACAAAGGCAGCAGCATGCTCACTAGACACTGGGTTCAAATGAACTATGCAACTTGAGGGCAGGATGGAACGGAAAACAGAGAAAAGCGAGGGAAGGGGTGACGCTATTCAGAAAGAAATGTACTCATGACCTGACTTACATGAATGTACCCCTCTGTACGTCACCTTTACAATAACAATAAAAAGAGAAATAATGCATTCTGGGTTATCAATTTTTTGTGTAGTCATAAAAATCATCAAAGAGGTATTAGGGCTTTATGGAATTTTCTCTTGAAAAAATAAATTGGCAACAGGTTTGTCTAGACAGGATCACTGACAATCTTGGGCAAGATTCAAATAGAACTTTCTCAGGTATCCAGCAGGTACAATTACTTTAATTCTATTGAAAGCTTTCCTTCCCAGAATGTCCATGATCAAGAGAGAAGAGAAAAGCTTCTCAATGTACATATGTATAAATTTATACATGTACATATATATGAATTGTGCATATATGTACACCAATGTCGATTTTTATACATGTGTGATTTTGTATATACGGGTTTCATATATATGAGGTATATCTCACACACACACATACAACACACACATATATGGGATATATGTATATCCTGGGTGATAATGTCCCGGAAAAGAATCAAACATCCCCCAAACCTTGGCAAATATTTCTGATTTTATGTGAAATGTTTTCTATCACCTTTCTCATCTGCCCAGAGAATGTTGACCCTTTAAACCTTGTTTAGGCCAAACTTGTTACCAGACTCAGAGTCAATCAATATATCCCTGGTATCATTTGGTCAGGGAAGGAAGAAATTGACTGTGTTCTCATTGAGAAGAAGAAAACTACCATAATATGGTGTTGGGATTTTAAATAATGTATTAACAGATGCTCCTTTCTAAGACCTTTATTGTTCTTCAATTTGGCTATTTCACTTTTGAGAAGAATTTCTACTTAAAAGGTAAACAGGATTGTGTGAAAAGATGATTATCAACTTTCTATTTAAAATGTTTGACTCTAAAAGGAGGAGGCTGCAATGCTTGGTAAGAAATGAATGCATTATCCTGCCCATGTAATTGTAGCCCCTCTGTACAGTATGTTCTCAAATAAAATAAAATAATATTAAAAAAAATAAAATGTTTGAATCTAAAGGTTAAAATAAGATTAGAAAATGACTCATGTGTTCCCATTATCTTTCCATTCTCAAATGGACTTTATACTATGTATATATGAGAACTGATATTATCTCAAGCTAGCCAATCTTCAACCTGTCTCTCACTTTAACTTTGCTTCTACCATTTTGATTTACAACAAACTTCAGCAAAGTTCCTTTTAGAATGATAAGTTTTGTAAAGCAGGGATTCTTTCTATGTTTTTTGAAAAACTAAAAATTGCCAGCTGTCTTTCTGAATGTGGGCCTCACACTTCTCAGCAGGCTCTCTAGCACTGAAGTCATGCCTCTAGCCCTTTTTGCTTTTGTTATGTTTTCAATGCTTTTTGCTATGGTCAGCCTGGACCATTATCCTCCTATTTATGCTTTCCACAAAAGCGGAGAGGACAGGTGCATGTCATCCTTCAAATCACAGCCTCCTGAGTAGCTATGATCACAGGGATGAACCCCTATGCCTTACTTGAAAATTCTCATCTTTAATAGTAAAAGGTATTGACTGTGACTAAACACAATAACAGAGTAGTGCAATAATGATAACAATGCATGTTCAACATCATTTATTTTCATTTAGAAGTGGATTCTTTAGTAACCACTTCAAACTGCCTGATCTGGAATATATCTATTATTTAACTTTGAAGTCATGGTTCAATAGAAAATAAAGAGTCCATCATCTATTGGATAAAAGTATGTAAACACATATTTTTAGCTAAGATTGAACTCTGCTAAAATTGTAAGAGGGACAATACAAAATTTAAAACAACCACTCTTTTCTTCTAAGAGAAATGGCATGATTTCACTATTAACAAATCTTTATAGCTTTCTATTGCCCTCATGCCAAGAGAGGCCAAAGAAGAGAGGGGAATTTTCATTGGTAGCACTGAGGAGTGAGGTGGGATTAGGAAGCTCAGGCTGAGCAGTCGTTGAAGCAACGCACAGGACAGAGGAGGACTTGGCCAGTCCCAGAAGGAGGGTGGCTTACATGGCTGCCATGTGGCCCACAGTCCGGCCAGGCCCTCGTTATCCTTCATGCTTTATATTATCCCCCACGTTTCTGTCTCGCTTCTGTGCCAACAGGGCGGAGACAGGTAAAGTGGAGATACAGAGTAGGTGCCAAGGGAGGTGGGTAAGGATTGTGCGGTGTGAAGTTCCTTCATCACCTTGAACTTTCAGTGAAGTGCATCACTCAAACACACATCTGGTGAACATGGAGATTAAGAGGGGCTATCACACTATTTGGAAGAAGAAAGTTGGAGCTATTCTGTCTTTCCTTCCCATACTTCCTTTCTTCGGTACTAGAAAACAGTTTTGATAATCAGATGAAAAATCCACCCTGCTTCTAGAACTAATATTAATAATGGTAGTCAGAATAAAGCTTTCTGATTTGCTTTGTGTGTGTAACTGGGAATATAAAAAATTGAAGACTGCAGCATGGAGACTCATCTGTTCCATTAAGGTGTCAGTCTTTGGCTTATTACATTGTAAGCTGAGAAAGGGCAAATGCTCCCCCATGGACACAGCTGTCTGTGCTGAATACAAATTTTCCAGGGCCTGAGTTTCCATTAGAGTTTACATTTCTGAAGTGAATGCCTGAGGGAGCAGCCCAACTAACACATGATATCATTTGTGAATTCACTTTTGAAAGCTGAGTTTACAAGATGGGAAATGAGACTTAGAAGTTAAGAGAATAAAGAAGGTTACCTAGTAAGAAAATCTTAACTCTGTGGCCCTGGATTCTTCTGGTGTAGTAAACTAGCAATTTTTCAATGTTTAATTTATCCTCTTTACCTTTAAAATAGTAGCTGATAGTTTACATAGTGATTGGACTTCAACTACTATAAACTTCCTAGAAACAAAAGAAAAATGTTTTCAAACATGAGGAAGTAGAAATGATAATAGCTTCAAATATCCATATGTGCTTGGTGAATCTGAGCTTTGCAATAACCCTGCAAGGTATAATTAACCCACTGTACAAATAAGGTACATAGGATTCCTACAAGGTTATATTGATGGCAAAAAGCAGAGTGATGAACAAGCCTGCCGCTCCAGGGTCCTGTGTGGCCTCCTTTCCAAGAAGCAAAGGAAGAATATGGAGTCAGAAGAACGTAGGTTGGAATCAAGTCTTGTCTTATAAACTTTTAAACTTTAGATAAGACATAAGATTTTCTGGGTTTTCATTTCACCGTTTGTTGATAAGAATGCAGAAACTTGCCTCAAAGGTGCAGTAAGGGTTGGATGAACCCTGTGATCTGCGGAAATGATCTTCAAGCAATCCAGAGAACGGTGTGTGTGCGGTGGGGACACTTGGTGGTAAGGGCAGTAGGCTCTCACCCCCCACCCCAGCCCAGACTGCTGGGAGGGGCCGAGGCCACTGGGTGAAGACCACACGAGAAGCACCAGAAAATATGATCTACACCCTTAGAAGCATCACAAAGGTGTGTTGGAAATGAACTTTACAACTTGGGGGGAGGTGGGGAGATTGGGGAAGAGGGAAAGTGCAAGAAAAACAAGGGAGAGGGTAACAATGTTCGACAAGACATGTGCTCACTACCTTACATGTGAGCTGTAACCCCTTGACAGTAAGATGATTTTTTAAAGAAATATCACAAAGACCCAGCATGAAACCAGACTGTTCTTAGAAATTTACTGCAACAGTGAGATGTACAAGTCGTTATGTCAAAAAACAAACTTTACAACTTTGGCAGGGGGAGGGAGGTGGAGGGGGGTGGGTTGGGAGGGGGGTGGGAGATGGGAAGGGATGGGAAGGGGAAACAAAGGAGGAGGTAACAATGCTTGATAAGAAATGTACTCATTATCTTGCCCATGTAATTGTAACTCCTCTGTACGGTATTTTCACAATAAAAAAAAAAAAAAAGGAAGAAAGAAATTTACTGTGTTGGCCATCAGCCCTTGCAGAAGCCTGGAGAATATCTTAAAAGTCTAGGAAACAAAGACAATTTGAAGAGCTAGTACTGTAAAGTTGTTGTATACCCCATTCGTTTTTTTGAAGAGCCATAGAAATTATGTAGCATAAAAATCTTATCTTTGCAGCTGAGGAATGCAAGGCATGGATACCTAGCTTTTAGTAGCAGAGTTGGGACAGAATCCCAAGTCTCCTGACCCTGAGTTTGTGTTCCTTCTTGAATGCAGGGATTTCCCTCCAAATCCACTCAAATTCATAGGAATAATGCTGACAAAGTTAGACACCATGGCAACTAGTTAAGCCCACTCCTATAGACCTGGATGGGTTTGAACTTACTGTGCAATGTTGGCCTTCAGAAAGTTGTATTTTAGGGCTGGGAAGGTGGCTCAGTGGTAGAACGTTTGCCTTGTATGCTTGAGGCCCTGGGTTCGATTCCTTAGCACCACATAAGCAAAAAGAAAAAAACCGGAAGTGGCGCTGTGGCTCAAGTGGTAGAGCGCTAGCCTTGAGCTGAAGAGCTGAGGGACAGCGCCCAGGCCCAGAGTTCAGGCCCCGGACCGGACCCAAAAAAAAACAAAAAAACAGAAAGTTGTATTTTATCTGTGCTTCAGCATCCCTGTATGCCAAGTGGAGATTATAATAGTTCAAATTTCTTAGATCATGGTGAAGACAGCTCATGAAAAGTTGTTAGCACAGTTCCAGGAACTGCTTGCTACTTCTCAGTAACTGCACAATCAGCAGTTCTCTACATGTAATAAAGCCAAGAGTTATGACTACCTGTGCCTCTCCTCCTTCCATAACTTAAACAACAATCGAGTCTGCTAGGAGGCAGCCCAGAGATAACCTGGAAAGATCCTGTTAGTGGTCAATCTGGTGTTCCCCACAGAATGAAGAATCTGAAGCAATTATAACCAGGTGAAATGAGCCCAGATATGAAGCTGTGCTCATTCAGAGCATTTCAACCTAACACCTAAGTTTCTTCATCGATGAACAGAATCTTTTAAGGGGTTAATATTAGGGCTTGAACTTAAGACCTCATGCTTGCTACGCAAGTGTTCTACCATTTGGGCCATATCTACCTCCACTTCCTGAGTAGCTCTGATAACAGGCATTGGTTATTATGCCAGGCCCTGAATATGTAATCATTTTTTAAAACTTTCTGGTACTCAAAAACTGTCATCTCTACAATAAAAAAGCATATTCCATGCTGTTTGTTGCTATACAGACTTAAAGCAAAACTGCAGGAATGACAGCGACAGTCTCCTTGCGTTAATAAGCCTCTCACATCAGTGGCTCTTTGCTTACAGTCAGCATCTGGGAATTTAGTACCAAGAATAATGACTTAACCTTCTATTCATTTCGCCTCATCTCATGGAGGATTTGCTCACCTCTAAGAGGAAAATGTGTTTCTTGGCTTAGAACATAAGATCCTTTGTAAAGAAATTATGAAAGTCTTTCCACTGGCCTGCCTGATCTTTCTGCACAGGAGCTTACATTGGGATTACATAGAAGCCTCACTTTCGGATCCTGCTTTATCTACTGTCCTGATCATTGATTCTTCGCTTTTACGTTTCTTTTGGAAGTGTCAAAGCACTAAGCAAATATTACTCATCAAAGCCATTTAGTGTCCTGTGTTTAGCTTTCTTTTTTTCCTTTTGTGTCACAGGCACCTCTGTCTTCAGGGCTATGGCCCACGCAGGTTCTGAAAACTCAGGGCAGAAGTCTCCCCATCAGAACCGTCAGTGAGCATCGTATGAAGGGCTCTACTTGCGGGGGGCATCAGATCGCACTGGCAGCTGTTTTGGTATCTAATTAACTAGAATTCCTCTAGGATAAACCCTGCAACCAGTATTAGCCTTACACTCCTCCTGAGCTCTCCACTGAGCCCATCCTTTCTGCCCAGCCTTGGTCCTAGAGTCTGTCCAGACTGACAGAGAAGCATGAGTTAAGAATAACTACCTTGCAGGGTTGGGGGCATGGCTCCTCCTTACCAGCAGAAGACCCTGCATTCTACCCCCAGTACCACCACCACCACCACCACCACCACCACCACCACCACCACAGGGAAGATGTTCTATATGGCGCCCTCACTCCCACTCCCGTTTCCAATCCTGGATTGTCTTCCTTCCATCTGTCACCATTTGGTCCGGCACCACATCCAATACTCACACATCCAGAATCTTCCTCCCAGGAATCCCCTTAGGGGACTGCCTGTGGTATAGTAGAGAGACATAAATATTGCCCTCTTCCAGCGATTTCCAATCCAAAGAAATAACAGAAATTTCTAGTAGGTGAGTGACCAACTCGGGATATATTTTATGCATGCAGTAAATGCCCCTATTGGTAACTCTCAAGTCTATTTGGCTAAGTGTAAATTGGATGGACTCCATGGACCTACTATTGGACTCCAGCAGTAGATCACTTTCAGAGGAAACAGAAGTAGGCAGATCTCAGAACATTATTCAGTGTGCTCATATTTAGTGAGTCAATATAAACTTTCATCATCCCTCTGGTGAAATCCACTTGACCTCTTATTTTCCCCTCCCTGTTTCTCAATATTTCATTAAGAAAAAGTTGTCCTAACCAAGAGGAATTCTAGGCCGTGGCTTGACTGTCACTAAGGAAAGTGCGGTAGGACAAAATGTACCAAAAGTGTGCATTTCTAAACATAGCAGCATGAATCATCTAGGGGCCACACCTGAGATTATAAGCTACAAGGTAAATCTGAACTAAAGACAGTTCTAGACTTCTTCCTTTTTATGGCATTATTTGCTTTACGTTCAGTGGCTTCCTGAAATAGCCGAACGGCATTCCCAGGTCTGCTGATCACAGGAATAAAGCTGCTAAAGTTCACACCATTTGGCACTATGGCAAGGTAACTAGACTGAGAGCCATGCAGCCGGTGCTTCTGACCCAAAATCTCGCCCCCTTTCCACACCAGCAAAACCAAGAGCCAAGAAGTAATAGGAAGCAATGAGGTTGTAAGGACAAACTCAAAGATTCAAATCTGTGTCACGTTCTTTATCTGTAAGCATGAAAAGTAGTGGGAACTTTCTCTCGAGCCTGCTTGGAATTTATAAGAATAAGCATAGTAAACATATACATTCATATACATTCACAAACAAATATATACATAGTGTTTAGTACATACTTGATGGGAGTATTGGTAATAATTACTGAGTGCTTACTATGGATTAGTACAGTGCTCGGCATTCTCCATGGATGAGTTCAGTTATTCCTTACAAGCATTATAAGAGATGTGAAATTTGTAAGAAGACTTTTCTGGTCAGCCATGACATGATAGCCACACCCCTTCAACCTAATACCTGGTATACCCAAGTTCTCACTAAGAACCCTTTTGGCTGCTTATAAGGAGTCAAGAAACTTTTTTGTCCCTTAACTCTTCAATTATATAAGGTAATAATAATAGTAATACTTCACTTTTTGAGGCATTTTGTAGATTTTGAAGTACTTTTGTATGAATTACCCTATTCAGCCCTCAGGAGAAACCTTTGAACTGAGATTTCTTACAATGTTTTTGCAATAAGAACTCTGCTTCAAAGGAAGTAAATGACTTACCATGAGCCTCTTTCACAAATCAATGATCTGTCACAAATCAAGGACTTTAGATTTGCTCTACTGCCAGAGAAAACTCCGAAGACTAGTTGATCTGGTTATTCTTTCAGAATAAAAGTAACAATTGAACACATCTCACTTTTCTTTTCCATGTGTTCCTCATACATTAAATATGTTTTCAGCCAATTATCTCAACAGCCTCTCAATAGCAGAAAGTCAATCTTCATACAGAATCTATTTTAATATTTTATCATCCCAGATATAGCACCAAAAGATGATTTTATAAATTATTTCATCTGCTACCTCCTCTTTCTTTCCACAGAAGGAAGTTGAGATATTAATCATCATTAACATTTATTTGACTATGTATTATTTACAAGCACCCAGTAAAATCTTTTGTTGTCATTGAAACAACTTTGTGTTTGGAACGGATTCCAAGGAAGATGATGAGGGCTTGAAGTCAAGAGACCTGCTCAAATTTTTTTACAGCTAGTAAAGAGGTGGGTCTAGAATTCAAGCCAAGGTACTTCAGGGCTAAACTATCTGTGTACTTAAAGTTCAAGGTCCTTCTCCAAATGCTCCACCCTACAATACATGCTCATGAAAACTAAAGGGGAGGTTATGAAATCCAAGCAATCTCAAGTGATGTTGCAATCACCAACAGGGAGTATAGACATGACCATCACATGCTTTTAAAGTTTCAGCTAGGAATATGGCTTCAATGTCCTTTACAAAGATTTAGAACAGCACTGAATTTCCATGCATTCTGAAGAGACAGACTACCGAAGGGTGCACAATGTTTGACACCTTTCATCTGATAGAGATTAATGTTCAGAATATATATATATATATATATATATATATATATATATATACATACATAAAACTCAAAATAAAAACTGTGAGCAAATAACCCAGTCAATAAACAGATGAATTAACTAAAAGGATGGTTCTCAAAATAAGTACAAATGATGAATAAACACATGACAATGTGTCCAAAGTCTTTAGCCAAAATTTTAAAAATGAAATGAAATAAAAATCAAAGATATATTCCCTCTACTCTAATCAATGATGGCTCATTCTCATAATGCTGACTACTTGAACAGTAGAGATCAGGAGGACTGTAGTTAAGGGCTGTACCAGGAAAATAATTCAAGCAGGACAGCCTGCGTGTCACTCCTCATCTCATGCAACTGCCAGGGTACTTGCCAACAGCACTTTGGACCCAAAGGGACTCTGAGAAGGAGAAAGGGTTTTGACATTGGAAAGAAACTATTATCTGGTTGGATAGGTTTTCTGACCAGTTGAACATGGACTCTGGTTTTAGACGCCCTTTTTAGAAGTGTTTTGTTTCTTTTTTTCAAAAAAGTAGTTAAAAATAATTCCCTAACTATGACCCAGCAATCCCACTTTTGGGCATTTACCCAAATGTTTACAAACAAGACCACACTAAAGCTACCAGCACAACTATGTTTATTGCAGCATTATTTACCATAGCTAAGATATGGAACCAACCCAGATGCCCCTCAGTAGATGAATGGATCAAGAAAATGTGGTATATATACACAATGGAATTCTATGCCTCCATCAGAAAGAATGACATTGCCCCATTTGTTAGGAAATGGAAAGACTTGGAAAAAACTACATTAAGTGAAGTAAGCCAAACCCAAACAAACATAGGTCCCATGGTTTCCCTTATTTGCAATATCTAGTATATGTCTAAGTCAAGAAGAAAGGTCACATAAGGTGATGTTAGGAAAATGAACCCTAAGATATGTATTCAAATTTTTTTCTTTCATGCAATTGTTTCTAAAGCATTTATAAGATTATTTCTTTGTTGCTTTGTATGTCCCTCCCCCACAGTATAACCCCTGCTTTCACTGTATTTGATGTCGGTATAATTTGTGGAGGGGAAGGGGAAAAACAAGTCATTTAAATAAGGATACAGGTGGGTCCATTACAACAATGAGAAGTACAAGTTGTTATGTCGAAAATGAACTTTACAACCTTGGTGGGGGAGGGTGGGGAGGATTGGGTGGGAAGGCAGAGGGAGGATGGGAAGGGATGAGAAGGGGAAACAAAGGACGAGGTTACAATGCTTGATAAGAAATGTACTCATTATCTTGCCCATGTAATTGTAACCCCTCTGTACAGTATTTTCACAATAAAAAATAAATAAAAATTAAAAAAAAATAATTCCCTAAGAAAAACCACCAACATTTACACAACTAGGTGTTTTTTTTTTCAATTTTGTTATTGTTTTCTTCAACCAAAGGTAGAAAGTAGTTACTCAGAGAGATTTTTCTTGTGGAGTAGGAGGAACTGAGGATCTATATAGTCATTGACTTTCAACTCCAAATCTGCTCTCTGTGAGAGATCGAAAAACCTGCTCCCAACTTCCAAACTTAAACAATGGACATGAAAGGCTGCAGGCAAATGTTGAAAATGTCAACAACTTGAAAGGGGAAACTTGATTTGTACTCTTGAGATTGCTTTTGAAAGATACTATAAGCCACTCACTGATGTGTTCAGAAGGAAATGCACTCCACTGGAAAACTGAGAGCAGAGTTAAGATTAAATAAAAGGCACCATTCAGGTTTGAAATCTGAGTCCGAATCCCAGGTGCTAACAACACCTGGTGTTAGTCATTACAACTCTCTGAGCCTATGGCTTGCCTGCCTGGCTGCCTGCCTGCTTTCCTTCCTTCCTTCCTTCCTCCCTTCCTTCCTTCCTTCCTTTCTGTCTTTATTCCTTCCTTCCTTCCATTCTTTCTCTTTCTTTCTTTTCTCTCTTTCTCACTTTCTTCCTGCTTTCTTGCTTTTTCTTTCTTCCTTTCTGCTTGCTTTGTTTGTATAAATTTATATAATATATACATAGAGAGAGAGAAATGCACCATGTGTGTATGTATGGAGAGAGAGACAGAATGAGAGAGAGAGAGAGAGAGAGAGAGAGAGAGAGAGAGAGAGAGAGAGAGAGAGAGAGAGAGAGAGAGAGAGAGAGAATACATTGCAGGGAATCAAACCCAGAAGCTCATTCTTGTCATTCACATCATCTGCAAGATGGAGTTGTTATGAGGTTGAAATAAGGGAAACATAGGAGGCACAACTAGAATGTAATAATTACCTTTTAATAATGGTCTTTACTAGTCATCTTTTAAACTTGAATATGAACAATGTTGGAGGCCCAGTTAAAGAGATGAAATCCAGGTCATATGCTAGATCATATGTTCACATGTTGTATGCAATGTCAAATCTATGCCTCACTATTAACAGGACCAAAGACACTTACTAGTTTTAAAAAAGAGAATCAAAATAAACATTAATATTGTCATAAAACCCAGATAAATGTTCTAGAAAGTCTAAACTATAATATATACAAGGATAATCTCTAAGAATACTGGAATTACTTAATTAGATTGTCACAGAAAAACAAAACATCTAACATGTTTAGTAATGATTTCAAAATGGCTTCTAGGCCCAAACACTAAGAAACTATGTCTTAGGCTAATACTAACATCTAGTTATGCAATGCTAAGTGTTTGAAGAGAAGTGAGAAGTGAATATTCGTGGAATAACTGACATTGTATGTGTTAGTAAATAATTTGTTCCTTAAAGTAATGCCCTGACAAACCTTTCTGTAAAGGCGGTGGGCCTTTATTTTTTGTGTAAATGTGAATCTTCTAGAATTCCACCTAGTTCCTCGCAGTCATCTTTGGTCATGTGGAAATCCTGAAGGTAGACAGAGATGTCAGAGTAAACCAAAGTCACAGCCTCAGACAATCCTCAACTTGAGACCTGAGCCTCATGTGTACTAGATGTACAAACTTGCTCAATTACTGATCTAAGTCTTTACTTCATCTATCAGTGTGAATAAAAAGAATTTAGACTCAGTATTGGCAACGTAACTGAGATAGTGTCTATACACACCTTCTCCACCCTTACCAAAGAAGACATCAGGTGGAGCCTGGTGCACAAAATTCTTGCATTTGGCTTTTCACATAGCATCCAATATTCATAATCCATATCAAGCCTACCAGAAACTCCAACTTCCAGACCCAGAAACATAACTCTATTAATGTACAGAGAAGTGAAAGAAAAAGAAAAACACTATATCCTTGCATCTTTATTCCCCATGACACCAGAAAGGGATTATAAAGATTAGGATAATGAGAGAACAAAAAATGCATGTCAACAATGCATTTTTCTGTTTCTCTGAATATCAGCATTGCTTATTTCTACAAATTTGGAAATCTAAAAAACCCATAAATCATCTATAGAATGGTCATCTGATAGAGACATTTAGGTGCCTGGAGAAAAACAGAGCACAAAAAATTAATTAACTTCAGTAACACATGGATAAAATAATACTGCCTGCGTCTTAATAAGCTAGAAGGTGATCACAAGTTATTACTGATCAGCAGCAGGTATGGATGTGTGGATTTTTACAAATCTGACCTTTTCTAGAAAGAAGTAAGATTTGATCAAGTCTGTGGTATTCTCATGATAGACATGATAGAAGAGGATATGAACAAATATCAATAGACACATCCTACCAAATACAAAACAAGCATAGGGGTAAAACTACTGAAGTTGGAAATCAACTTCAAGTCTCTGGAACCTGGACTGCAGTAGAGCTGAAAGAGAAAAGGTAAGGAAGGATGGAGGCACAGGAGAGAATGAGAGGGATCTGCCCTGTTACACTGCCCAGGACCCGGCAATAAAGTGGCAAAGAGTCCAGGATATTGCTGTTTCCTTCCCGCATTTAACTGGCTCTCATTAATTATCCCCATGTAAACAATAGTCTAGGACTCAAAGAAGAAAAGACGAGTAAGACTCGGTCTCCTTTAAGGTAGTCATGAGAAATGGAAAAAGCAATAAAATATCCCCCACCCTTCCACTTTTATACAATGAAATGCCAGTGACAAATGCTAACTGTGAGATATGAGTAAGGTCTACGTGGATTCTACAGAATAAACGAGTTCTTGCAGTGGCTGGGGAAGTTGTGTCAGGAAAGATCCTATTTTGGTCTAAAGAATGAAATAGGAGTTTGCACAAAGGAAGGTTGAGAGCATAAGAGGTAAAGTACTGTAAGTTAAAGTGTCGATGTAAGCCCAGGAGACACGTGAGGGGACCCCGAAAGGTCCAGTATTACTACAGAATAAAGCGATAGGTAGGTAGATAGGGAGGGAAGGAGAGAGGGAGGGAGATGATAGATAGATAGATAGATAGATAGATAGATAGATAGATAGATAGATAGATAGATAGATAGATAGATAGATAGATAGATAGACAGACAGATATGCATGTGTATGTATGTGTGTGCATATATGTATGTATGTAATGTACACAAGTATATGAGAAAGAGAATGCTGAACGATGTCTACAAGTCAATTCACAAACAAGCAGTCCACTATGTCTTTCCAAGTGTCTGCATTTAGGACAGAACTTCTCTCCAAGAACAGGAGGCATCTAGCCAGAGTACCTATTATGTTCTAATACCTCTCAGAAACATGAGAATGCACACAGATAGGAGGGGAAAGAATAACTAGGATTCTGCCTTCAGTAGAGTAACATTCATCCTCAGCTAGAAACAGAGAGAGAATGCATTGGCATTGTGCTTTTAGTTGATTTTGGTCTTAAGTTTTGCTGTCTTAAGTGAATATGGTGCCTTCTAATTTTCTAAAATTGCAAAGCAAATATTTAAGAAAGGGAGGTAAAACAAACCTTTTTCCCTCTGGGCATAAGCTTATGGCTGAAAAGAGAAAGAAAAAAAAACTTCCTTCACTTCTGTATACCCACACAGATTCCTAGATTCATGCTATTGCTGGGGCTGTTGTGCTAATCGGGTTCTTTTACTAAAAGGATCAGTTCTACATAATAACCTGTGAGTAATTGCACCCTGAGGAGTTCTGTTTCAGATTTGGCCTCTCAGAGACTCAGGATGAAAGCTGTTCCCAGTTCTTAGCAGACTCTGATTACTGAGAACAAGCAACCTTGTTGAGAAAGTGGAGGGAGGTATGGAGGCACCAAACTGCATGCACTGGATTCCTCTCTCTCTCTTTTCTTTTAATATGTATGGTAAAGATGATATACAGTGTGGTTAGTTACATAAGTCAGGTAATAAGTATATTTCTTTTTGAACACTGTTACTTCTTCCCTCATTTTCTTCCAGTGTTTTCCCTCCCACCCCTTCTCCCCTCAAGTTATATAGTTTATTCTCAACGTAGTGTCTAGTGAGAGTCATTGAGGAATTAGTTCACCCTTTGTCCCTCCATTTCTGTGCTTCCCCTTCTCCTACCCAAATCAAATAACCTTACAAACAAGACAAAAGGTACAGAAATGAAAAACACTGTGTCAAAAGGAGAAAAAAAACCCACAAAACTAAAATAAAAACCTTTTGTTTCCATTTCTTGGAGTTCATTTTCATAAACATCATTTTATTTTTTTAAATGTTCAGTGATAGATACTTTTATTACATCCATATTCCACTTAAAAGAACAACAATCAGAAACAACAACAAAAAATTCTGAGAAAGAAATGTAATTTACTATCACCTATTATACATCATTCCCTGCATATAAAACCTTATTCTTTTTTATTTTTTATTATATTTAAGTGGTTGTACAAAGAAATTCCCATTCTAAAAAACAGTATATGAACAAAAATTGTCTGATAACATTGTCACCCATCATCATAAACATCATTTTATATGATCATATGCACATAGCTATTGAGCCCTTGTGATCCTCTCCTATGAATATCCTCCTTTGGTCTCACTGTGTAAATGTTTAGAGTCCTGTTTAATTTATCATGTCTAAGTGTAATTTTTTTTCTTTTACTATCCATTGGGTTTACTTTTATATTTATAGGCTCATTGTAATTATTACAAATAAGGGAAAACATGCAACCTATGTTTCTTTGGGTCTGGCTTACTTTGCTTAATATAATTTTTTCCAAGGCTTTCCATTTCCATGCAAATTGGTCAATGTCATTTTTTTCTGATGGGTGAGTAGAATTCCATTGCATATACATATCACATTTTCTTGAGCCATTCATCCACTGAGTGGCATCTGGGTTGATTCCATATCTTGGCTATGGTAAACAATGTTGCAATGAGCCTGGTTGTGCTGATGGCTTTAGTGTGGCCTGGTTTGTGGTCAGTTGGATAAATGCCCAGAGTGGAGTTGCTGGGTCATAGGGAAGCTCTATGTTTACTCTTTTGAGGAACCTCTACACTGCTTTCACACTAGATTTCTCAGGTCTTCTTTCTCTTCCTCCTCCAACTTCTGTCTCTCTTTCTCTTCCTTAATCTCAAGTCCTGCCCCATTGCATAGAGAAAAGAACAATAACTAAATAAGGGACATCATCTTCTGAAGTGATTAGTTTGGGGTTTTTTTTGTCAATTATTTTTGTTTGTTTGTTTGTTTCTAACATATTTATTTATTTATTTTTATTGTGAAAATACTGTACAGAGGGGTTACAATTACATGGGCAAGATAATGAGTACATTATGAAATCTTCCCTGAAGGTCTTTGGCAAGTAAATAGTAAACAGGCAGGACTGTGTGGCAGTTCAATGTCTAACATACAGTAAGCACTACTACAAGGTTGTAAGCATGGTTCTCAGTGCTCTGTACAGAGGCCTTCATTTAACCATCTCTACAGTCCCATCATACTCTTGTGACATTTTATGGGTGAGAAAGCAGACAGAACAAAGTAAAAGGCTTGCTCTAGCAAGCGATAGCATTTAAATCTAGATAGTCTTTCATGAGAACCCTGGATGTTTAGCACCATATTTAAAAATCTACTAGCAGAAATGCACTCATGACATCTCCTATATGATGAAAATGGGCCAAATTTCCACCTCTTGAATGATAAATGTGGACTGCTGTGTCTTCCAGGTGTTTTACTGAGACTCATTTGTGTGTGTATAAAATGTTAAAGATAGAAGTGAGAGGTAAGAACAAGTGTCCATGTATGGTTTGGTTACTATTCCTCTGCTATATATTAATACTCCATCCCTAGACATGTAAACTACTGAACCAGTCCATTTTGACCTTGAACAGCAGGAAAATCCTTCTAACCAAGATCATTCCTGAATTAGAAATTCCTTACTTACATAACACACCCTGTCCTGCAGACATGCATGTACTAAATTACAGCACTAAGTATTCCTCTGTCCTCATTTTATTTTCTGCAAATGGAATGCATAATAGCATAATGCATAATGCCCATGAGGTTGTATGCAATTTAGTGAGGGACAATTCTGAAGTAAATGGCACAGAATTTTATTATGCAGTACTGTTTCCAGAGTCTTCAATGTGTCACATTGCCCTGCAGAGCTGGGGAATGCAGAAACAAAGGCCTCCTGTGTTGTTTCCATTTGTAAGAAGACTGAATTAATGTTGCTAAGGAAACAGAACCTAAGTTTCCTATTTACTTTCAGCTTATGTGTCACACCTCTCACAGCCTAGGTGAAACCTAATAAAGGAAGAGAACTGCAGTTCTTTTACTAGGAGCTTTTAAAGTATATATTTCCCAGGTAAAGATAATCCACAGAGCTTAGATTTGGGCAAATTACATCACAAATGACTCCTTTCCACTCAGATCTTAGTGTGCAGAGGGGGAAATCATAAACGATAGACCGTGTGTGTGTCTCATTGTCATTATAGGAGGACTAGGGTCGGAAATTTCACATTGCCATTGCCAGTGGTCATAGTTGGAACCCACAGGTGTCATTTATGTTATGTGTGTGTGCTGTGTGTGCAAGCTGGCAAAAGAAGAGGAGGAGACTGCAACAAATGATACCACAGAGGAAGCCAGAATGGTAGGTAGAGCTTGGAAAGTGGGAAAAGAAGAAAGTGAGTTAGTGAAACCAGTTTTGTAATTTGCACAAGACTTTCAAAAGGAAGCTGATTAAATGACTTTGGTATTATTAAACAGCCTGCTTGAGTCAAACCAAACCAAGGGTGGAGAATGATCTGGAGGAAAGGCCGGAGTCCCATGGTGGAGGCAGCATCTGTACAAGCACGGTCTCCTTCTCCCTGGCCAGTCCGTGGCCATCTGAGAGGCAAACCATGCAGAGAGCTCATTGTGATTGTGTGTCGGTACCTGCTTCCTAATCCTAATGCCTCCTCAATCTCAACATTCCACCAAGGGGTGCATGTTTTCCATCTCAGGTGAAACATTACTTCTCCAAGCTCCAAACTGGACCCAATCCTCATTACATGCCCTCAGAAGGTACCCATTTATTTTATTCTATTCTTTCTCTTTTTCCTTATTAGTCCACCAGATCCCTTCAGTAGGAGGGTGATTGTTTCTACTTAGCACTGTGTTCTCAGTTCCTACATAGAGCCTAGCAGTTAGTAGGTATTTCATTGATACTGAGAAAATAAGTGAATGTATCTCAAACATGCATGAACAGAGTTCATTAAATCAATCATTTGGGAACTAAGATAGCAAGCCTAAAAGGCTGCTAGGAGCCAAGTCTCCCTCTGGCTGAGTACCTTAGCCAGGTGTAGGAACACATTTCCAGACATCACCAACATGGGGACAAGATGAAATCTGGACCTCTAAATCCAGCCTGCTTTCATGTCACAACTTTATCTTCCACACACAACATCAGTTTGGCTTAATCAAGGGAGGCTTTCAAAGTAATACTGAGCAACATCTTCAGAGCTTTGGGCGCACTGACTTCGGCCAAGGAACATTTGTACCTCCAAAGATCCCAAAGATCTGGATATCTTGAATAAACAGCCCACTGAATGAAACACAGAAATCTGAGCAGCCTCTGACAATTTCCTAGCAGCTTACAACAGCCAAACTTGCCAACGTGGGGAGGTTGGCTACGGTTTTCTCCTCCTCCCAAAGTTTCAAACACCCTTCTGCTGAAAGCAAATAGCCAGAGGCATGGGGAACAACAGCTGAGCTTTCCTTCTGCAACTGCAGAATTCGGAATTAGACCCAGCTCCAGGGAGAGGCAGCAGAGCATGCATTGAAGAACAATTATAGAAGCAGTTGGAGTCACATCACTGTTAACCAAAGATGGTTTTGTTCATTTAATACTATTCAGCTCATAGCATGAAAGTAAATGAGAAAAACGTGTCAATAAAGTAGACTCTGGAGGACACACAGCATGTCCTGGAGTAAATCTATAGGGTCACTGTGATGACTACACCTTTCATCCCCAATTTCGGAGGAGAGGATTGTGGGAGACCCGGAAGCTGTTGCTACTTTCCAAGTAAAGAATTCCCTTAGAAGGAAGTAGAAAGAACATTGAATCAGAGGGACCAGCGTCAATACTGGCTTGGCTACCAAGCTCCTTGAACTTGGGTGAATTCTGTCTCCCCACTTTAGAAACAGAGATAGTAACACCTGCCTATGAGAGCCATGTCCAGGACTATGCAGAGACACCAGTGGGTGTCTGTCCCACAGACTCCAATTCTCTCTTCTATTAGACGTCCTCTCTAAATTGCCTTCCCTGGGTCTCCATTTTTCTTAACCTGTATTATCATCCTAGACCGCATTATGCATCATTTATTTCTTTTTATTTCTCTCACTGTAGCATATTTATGATAGTAATGAGTTGAATCGCTGTAATTATATTTTTGTGGTCTCTAGAGAATACAAGCAAAAGATAAAATGGAATGTTTGCCACCATAATATACTAAGATCTATAAATGATCACCACATCTCTGAGGACCTCGGGCATTTAGAAGTCTTCCTAGACTTATTTGGAATATAAAAATAATTTCTGTGTTTCTAAAAAAAGAAATACACTGAGGCTTTTACTCGAATCTACAATACAATGACAATTATATCTAATAATTACTCAAAGTTGCCCGCTAGGTCCTGAGGTAATATGTGAGATGACTGCAGCCCTACTAATAAATAAATTACATGTATATGTATATATATATATATATATATAATATAAAACTCTACCTATATATACAATATAAAACCTTACTAATATATATAGGTACATGGATATGGATATACATATGACTCATGAATTTTTAACTGGTAGCATGATTTGATGGTCACCTAAGATGCCATAAACATCAGCACATCTGGAACTTCAGATTCAGAATTCACCTTCAGACTTAGGCTTTTCATCTTTAATACCTCTTCTAGAAAAAGAAAACTATCTGTTCAACCACACAATGAGCTGTATATGTGTTTATTCCGTGGCACAAACAGTTTGATAAAGCCCACTCTGCCAGAGAACACAGGAAAATAAACCACCAGAGTGGTAGGAGTAGGAGTAAGGCAAATGAGACTTAAAACGTGAAGGGCTGGGGTGAGAAGGCAGCAGAGCTGACTTGCATTATGCAGGATCAAGGTCAATGTCACATTCACTTTGGTTATGTTCCCAACTTCATCCATGAAAACTATTGCGTTAATCATGGCTGCTCCCTCAGCTCTCCCGAAGGAGGTAGCCCTGATCTCCCTAAGACCAATGATACCTCCTTTGCCAAATGGCTTCCTGAGTCAGAAAAATAGAGCGAGCATTTCTTTACATCTGAATGATTCAAAATAATGTGCATGAAGCTCCACCCCTTCGGCTCCTGTTTCATTGGCTCATGCCTTTACCTTTAGGTTCAAGGTTCAAATTGCCACACTCAGTTGAAATGTATCCAGATTGTTATTTACATTGAAAACACAATTGACTTTGACAACAGAGAGGGGAGAAAAGCAAATAAATGTAATAATACATAGTAATTTTTACTACCGTTGTCCTTCTATGTCCCTTCTCCATTTCTTCTAGTCTCTGGAAAGTGATTGTTGATTCTTGAACTCAGTGGAATGGAATGGATGCATGATCCTGCAGTGGACAAAAGGGATCACATGATCACCTCCTTCTGGATAAAAGGTGTTTTGTTTCTAGCCCAAACAACTTGAAAATTTGATGTTGACATCTAATAATGTATGGTAGACCAAGGAAGAAGTAGTTTAATCAAAACTAGTCTGGGACATGGCAACTTGAAGATGGTTTTCAAATAATCAAGTAGAGGTGTCAAGAAAATGGATTTATAAGTCATTTGTTCTTTTTTTGATGATTCTGGTCTTTGAATTCAATGCTTGCTAGACAAACACTACACCACTTGTGCCATACACTTAACCTTTTGTAATTTTATTTCATCGTAAAGATGCTATACAGAAGGGTTATACCACATGACTAAGGCAGCGAGTCCATTACTTGTCAATCATTGCTACCCCTTCCCTTGTTGTTGTCTCACTATCCCTTTTCTTGCTACAGTTATTTTTCAGATAGGGTCTGGTAATAGTTTTTTCTATCACCAATCTCAGACTGAGATCCTCCTACTTAGAGACTCCCATCTATCAGGGATCGCAGATGGCACCACCACACCTAGATTATCTGTTGAGTTGGGGTCTTCCTAGCATTTTGCCAAGAGCTACCTCAAAAAAAAGATATCCTCAAGATCCCTGCTTCCCAAGTAGCTAAGACACGAGCTAACACATCTGGCCTGGGACATGGAGATCTTTACAATGAATACATTCAGCCTACTATGTAAGCCCTTCCTCTGAAAGATAAAAAAAAAGGTTATAACTGTTATATTATGATACACCAGGCTGGTAATCTTCTAAGTACTTTGTGCACACTGCTGCAGATGCTTAAAGATTTCTTTAAGTAAATAAGTTATTCCCATCTTCAGTTGTAGAAACAGAGGCAAGGAGAGGGTAGATGGCTACAGAATGCACAACTAAGCAGAGTGCCTAGAACTCAACTCCGCATAGACTGGAGGTCTTCATATTTCTCTTGTGCTGGAGAGCTTGTTTTTGTTGGGGTCGAGTCACTTTCTGGGAGCTTTCTCTCCTGTTTCACACCTGTTTGGCTCATCACTTTCAGTACTAACTTAGTCCTGTTGATCCAGGACTTCTATCCAAGGATAGAAGCAATAACATGGAAAATTTGGCTTGTGTATTAAAGTTCAGTGTGTATGCAAGAACACCCAGTCATATTATACTGTTTTTAGTATTTATTTTTATTATCTTTATTTTCCACATTTTTATCAGTGCATAATAGTTGTATGAGAGGTTCGTCAAAATAAATTTCTGATGATGTTGATTCTTGAACTCAGTGGAATGGAATGGATGCACAATCATGCAATGGACAAAAGTGATCACATGACCACTTCCTTCTGGAAAGGTTATGTTTTTATAAGATGATGAGAGTAAGATGAAGGAGTTCTTCCTGAATCCCTTAAAATACCTGCCCTATTCTTGTCTAGGAATGTAGAGATGAACTGTTGTGAGTGCGGCCATCTCTCTAAACAGGAGGGCAAGCTCACAGCTATTACCTATACAAAACACTATGTTGAAAATGAACTTTATAACTTCGGCAGGGGCACTTAGCTATTAAAAATACAATCACCATTTTTGGGGGGAGGTCCAGTCATGGGGCCTGAACTCTGGGCCTGTGCACTGTCCCTCAGCTCTTCATGTCAAGGCTAGTGTTCTACCACTTGAGCCATAGTACCACTTCCAGTTTTCTGAGTCGTTTATTGGAGATAAGATTCTCCCGGCCTTTCCTGTCTGGGCTGGCTTTGAACCGTGATCCTCAGATCTCAGCCTCCTGAG
The DNA here is from genome assembly GCF_024711535.1 of Dipodomys merriami. Lineage (NCBI taxonomy): Eukaryota > Metazoa > Chordata > Mammalia > Rodentia > Heteromyidae > Dipodomys > Dipodomys merriami. The sequence goes on along the minus strand of NW_027206413.1, from coordinate 2,268,452 downwards.
TAGCTAGGATTACAGGCATGAACCACTGGTGCCTGGCTTAAAATATAATTTTAAATTACATTACCAAAGGTGTTAAGTTGTAATGTAGATAATGATAGGAAGTGAGTTAACTGACTTGAAGATGTAGCTGAAAGATTACTCAAAATTAGTATAAATAGAATATTGTAGAAAATATGGATGGGAAGTAAAAGTATAGAGGTATAATGAGAAAGCTTAAAATAGGTAATTTAAAATTTTTCTGAAGGAGATATTTTATTAGATTAGATATTTAAGATGTTTAGTTTTGACAAAAAATAAGAACCCTGAAATTGAGAATAATCCAATATTTCTTAAATGTGATAAAAGAGGAATTCATACATAAACATCATATTTAAACCATAAATCAAGAAGCTAAAATATTGAAAGCTAAAGTATTGAAAATATCTTGAGAGAAATTATGTATACATATATATGTATGTAGATACATATATATACATTTAACCTTATATACTATATATAAAATGCTAAGATAAAACAGCTCACAATTTAGAATTCCATGACTACTGAAACTATGTACTATTTGGGAATGAAAGTGCATTAATGTTTTCAGACTCATACTGTTCGGGTTTACCATTAACAGACTTACTGGACTTATGAGGGTGTAATGTGTAAGAAATAATTTCAATCTGGAAAACATCAGTAATTCCAAGCAACCATTGAATTGTGTAATATAATCCTAATAATTATTAACTTTAGAATCACACAATAGGATCAAACTAAATTATGCAAGGTAACATGTTAGAATGATGGTTGATTCAATTTCCAGTATTTCTAGCTTTTTTAAAAAATTGTTTACAGAAGAGATGGTGGTGATAAACTTGATTGAGGAAAGTATGCATAGTAGAATTGTAATAAAAACACGAAAAGAAGAGAAATGGAATGCAAGAATCTTTATGCACAGTCACAGTGGAACAAGGGAGCAGACAAATCAGCACATCCATACTAAAATAGAAGTGTCAAATTCATCTAATCATGAAGTCAGACATATTCACAAGGCAACCATCATCTAGTGGAAGTACATTTTCAGGCTCTAGATCTAGCAGTCCCCAAGTTTGGTCAGGCAAATGCCTCCATAGTCTTTCTACACCAACTCCAGCCACACAGAACGATGCAATTTTACTTTACATCCGTGGCTTCATGAAAAGTTCTCATATTACGTTTAGCATGCAATGGCTGGAAATGCACTGTTTCAACATTGTAACGCCGCAGGAGGATGGCTCTGCATCCTCTAGAGAGCGCAGGAGGAAGCAGAAATTCTTCCACTGGGACAGGGTTGAAATTCACTTCCTGTTGCTCATGAAAATCACTATCATATAACTCTATAGTCTTCTGTTTGACTATAGTTTGACAGCCAAAATGATTTTATTGACCTTTCCTCTTAAAAGTTCAAATTATAAAAAGGTAAAAATTCTATTTGAAGCCAGGCAACTGGTGGTTATTCAGCAGGCTGAGATTTGGAGTGTAGTAGTTCAAGGCCAGCCAGGACAGAAAAGTTTGCTAGAGTCTTAGCTACAAAAGACAAGGGCTGGATATGTGACTCAGATGGTAGGGTACCAGCCTGGCAAGCACAAGACCTTGAGTTCAAACTCTAGACCTGCCAAAAAAATTTATGTTTTAATCATGAATATGCTTTCACGGATGTGCTGTCCTTGATGACAGAGGATGAACGTAAGTCCTTCCATACAGCGCTGATGTGAGGGTAAAGTGAGATCTTCTGGGCTAGCAGAAGAATACATAAGTGAACACGATACAGTTAAGTCAGTCCACTGTGGTGCACTCCTTGAGCACAAAATTCCTTCAAAGGCTCTAAGCCACAAGCACATAATGATCAGAGTGTGCTGATCATCATAAAGGTATTCTATCCAAATACTTGCATTTACCTCTATCGGGGTCTTTTTTTTTTGGTTTTTTATTTAAATTTTAATTTTATTGGCAAGGTGATATACATAGGGGTTACACCTACATAAGTAAGGTATGGAGTACATTTCTTGTTGAACTTGTTACCCCTTCCCTCATTCTCTCCCACTTTCCCTTCCTCCTCAACTCCGTCCTCAAGCTGTACAGATCATTTTCAACATATTGTCTTGTGACTATCACTGTTGCATTGGTTCCCCCTTTGTCCTTTGTTTTACCATTATTTTGTTCCCCATCCCTTCCCTAATTCTGATAAATATATATGTCTATCTTTAAAGCCATTTACTTTTAAAAAAAAGCTATTCAAGAAGGGACAGTCATTTTAAGATTAGATGCATAGATTCCCATAAAGCAATTCATATTATTTAAGAAACATAACACTAAAATGTTTGACATGGTTACTGGACTCAGAAGATTAGAGTTGATGAGAGGGAAATCAACTCTATGCAAGAAATGACACCCTGATAAAATAGGAGAAGACGTTATTGTCTCTAATAGACCATCATAAGAAACTTGGGTATGCGAAAGGGCATTATGGGTGAGAACAAGGCACAGCAGGCAATGGGAATATCGGTTATATGTTTGATGGGTCTTTACCAATCTGGATGCACCTAGAACCTGTAATTCTTGAGATAACTGTACCACTGCTCTGCAAAGGAAAACCTCATGTCATTGTATATGCTTTGAGTTGGTTGATGCATAGAACTAAAGAATGATATGCAATCTGAAACCAGCAGATAATTCTGTTTGCGCATTTAAATAAATATTATTTAGCACCTGCATCTTAAATATTCAGGGTTTCTTAAGAGTTTTCTTGAGAAAGCCAAGCAAAGGGAGGGAAAGTAACTTCCCAAAGGAACTCTACCAAAAGAGTTTTCATCATCATAATCATGAATTGGAAGCACTGTTACTTACCTTCTTACACAAGTCAAAAGCCAATCCACTTTACAACAGAACAAAATGCTTTCAGATGGCCCTGAGGGCTCACTAGCAATCCTAGCTAATGGGGCATCTGAGACATGCAAAATGGAAGTTCTGAAGCCAACCTAGGCAGAAAAGCCTGTGATTGTGCATCCAAAATAACCAGCAAAAAGCAGGGCTGAGGGCATGACTCAAGTAGTAGAGACCCCTACTAAGCAAGTAAGCTGACCCACCCTGAGATGTTTTCAACAATACTTTTCTCCACCCCATAAAGTATATATTTCTATAATTCAGTTGATTTTAGACTCTTGTTCAATGCCTGTCAACAGTCTCTGGCTCTGTTATGAGTAAAACAATGATTCCCTTTGTTCAAGATTCTAGTTAGTAAATTTCCTTCTTAGCTCTTGTATTTAAATAATCACTTTATTTCTGATTTCTTCTTGCCCCTTATATCCAATGTTATACTTAATTCTGTTATAAGTGACTTGTACTTTTTGATTCTCATAGATAAAACTACACTTCTGTGAAGTGAGTAAATCATCCTCTTCAAATGAAAGGTGTGTCAATATTTACTGGTATCATTAAATACTCTCCACCTGGTGCATAGTTACTTTCTGAATGATGCACACGACTCAATACAGGCTGGACTACCCAGAATCCACCCTCTTCGTGACCTTGTGATATTAGCTGTTTTTGTAGAAAGGGGATCTAGAAAAGTTTCCTCTTTGCAAATATTAAAGTAGAACAGAACTTTAATATCATAGCCTGTTTCCTCACATCTTTAATCCTAGCTACTCAAAAGATTGAACCCTGAAGTATTGTGACTCAAAGTAAGCCCTGGAAGAAAAGTCCAAGAGACTCTCTCTCTCTCATTAACCAGCTAGGCTGGAGGCATGCTCAAGGGCTAGGGGAAAAAAAAAGATTTTCATTATCATAACAGTTGAAATTGAACTGTTTGGGAAATTTACTTTGTTTTCTGAGTTCTTGGACGGTCAGACTTGAGGATGAGTCATTCATTTTGAGGTTAGCCTGGTGAGTATCAGGGGCTTAGTTCAAATCAGTGGCCTCCTGTGACAGAAATAGCCTAACAATCAGACAGAAATAGCCTGAATCAATTAACACATACCAACTCTTCTATTTAGCCTCTGTAGACGACATCCCCCTGCCTCATTCTTGGATGATTCCTCTTTACCTAGTGGAGAATAAAAGCCAGGAACTGAAAATACCCCTTGTGCCATGGTACCTCGCATTGCCTGTTACCTCAAAGCCTATCCAATGTGGAAGCAGTGCTTTCCTAGTTGTCTAGGTATTTTTTCATCTTTTCGTTCCTAGGAAAATATGCTTTATCATCATCTTTACAAAATTAATTCAATCATTTTTCAAGTTCAAGTCACACACATGTTGTCTTCCATCAGTATATTCACAATCAACATGGCCCCCTTGAGAAAAGTCAGATATACGCAAACAGTATATAAAACAGTGGGGCAGAGGAAGCATGTGCATTGTGAAATGTAATTCAAGATAGGAAAGTATAGAAACACAGATCACACACACACTGTACCAAAAAGAGAAACCAATTACTTCAAACCAATGGCAGGAAGAACTTCTCAAAAGGAATGGAATTTTAACCCAAGCAGATAAAATTTGAACCCAGGGAGACAGACTTAAAAAGCTTATCATGAGATTGTACCAACAGAAGCTACCAGCTACAAATGTGATAGGGTGTGTGTGTGTGCGTGTGTGTGCACGCGTGTGTGTGTGTGTGTGTGTGTGTGTGTGTGTGTGTGTAGATCAGGGAAAAATGAGGTGTGGGAAACAGCAGCCAGAAATTCAGAGATAAACAATGTATTAATGAGTAACTATTAATATAAACACAGAACTACTCTCTTCTTTGCTTTAAGCCTTACACTCCCCCATAAGCCACAGTATTAGTAAAAAGGGGGAAAAAAAAGAAAAAAAGAAAAGGAGCAGTTAGTTCCCCCTTTGACCTTGCTTGCTGGCCAAAATAATTAGTGTGTTCTCGAAATTGAAATGGATATTTTACAGAATGACATTTATCTTGAGAACACACACATGTTGGGAGAAGGCTTCTCTTGGCACAAAATGTGTTTAAATGTTTTAATGCTCTCAAGGGTGGATACCTGTCTTAATGGGAGCATGTGGCAAAATCCATCCTTTCTTTGAAGGGATGCTCAGAGCACAATGACCAAAGTTTAATGAGCAGGCCAGTCTCAAATTCTCTTAGCCCAATTGATAAAAATGTAACAACAGGAATGATTAAATGTACCAGATATGAGTACAAAGGGAAACTCTTGCCCTAAAGCGACTATGAGCCAACCCTCAATCTATTGTTTTCACCATAATTACTCCTGGTACTAAACTAAACACACCTTGCACCTGCTATCAGATGTGTCTGTGTTGTTTGCTATCTTTCTGTCTTTCTTTCACTTTGCTTTACTAATAAACTTTCTTGGTTGTCACTCCAGTGTGTCCTCAAATTCTTTTCTATGACAACATCAAGAACTAGATATCCAAGGGCTAGGCAGAGGCCACCTCGCGTTTAAAGACCTTCTCCCTGGAGCATCATCAGCCACCCATCCAGGGTGTGTGTGTGTGTGTGTGTGTGTGTGTGTGTGTGTGTGTGTGTGTGTGTGTGTGTGTGTGTGTGTGTGTGTGTGTGTGTGTGTGTGTGTGTGTGTGTGTGCGTGTGTGTGTGTGTGTGTGCGTGCGTGTGTGTGTGTGCATGCGTGTGTGTGTGTGTGCATGCGTGTGTGTGTGTGTGTGTATGCAGGGGGAGGGGGGACAGAAACAGAGAGCAGAGAAAGGAAGAGAGAGACAGACAGAGCAGGATCTGAAGAGAAACTTAACTAAGGCATAATTAAAGTAAAAAGTTAATAATTTGAGCATTTTGCAACACTAAAAGAAAGGAAGGCTACTAGTATGTGTTGGAATAGTGCTCTAGCCCTTTTCCCTTTGAGACTACTGCTATCTTCACAGCTGTCCAATGTATAATGGTTTTTAAATGACAAACTAAGAAATGCAGGCCTTGTTCATTAAAATATAAAGAAATAAAATGTACCATCTGGTTTGTATTTCAAACTGGAGTTGAGAAACTATCTCTTCAAAAGGTTTATCCAATTGCAAGATTATTAAAAATAGACTATCGAGTCAGAGAATGAGGCTCCAGCTCATCATTATTAAGAATACCACCAAGGATATAATGGTGACATTTTCAAACTAATCATAATCTCAAAGAATGTCTACTGGAAATTCTTAGAAAATATCACTTTGTATGGTATATATAGTTGGCAAAGAAACAAAAAGTTTTATCATCTGCTTTTGTAAATTTTACAGCTGAATTTAAAAATGTATTAGAATACAAATAACACTGTGGAACTGGAAAGACATGCAAATAGTAAAAATAGAGACTAAAGTAACACAGAGAAAAAGAGCTGTACCTTGACTAGGTTTTAATTAGCTAGGCAATTGTCAAACTATACATTACTAGGTGTATAAGAGCAAGGGCCAGCATGTTTTTGTAAAGAGTCAGAGAGTAAATAATTTATGCTATGTGGGATATCTGATATGCCATACCTCTGTTATAGCAAAGAAGCAGCCACCGAAAACATACATAAAGGACAGACATGGTTGCTTCTCAATAAAACTTTTCAAAAGCATTCCATTGGCATTCAGTGCAAACTACAAAGAGTGGTTAAACGTGTGATGAGACAAGGTAAGTTACATAATCTTGTGGTAAGGACTCAGGTGAGGCCCAGCTACATAACAATATGGCAGAGAAGCAGAAAGAAAAACAGCTATGTGCAGAAGTGGCCAAGCACATGGGGTTGTCTGGATATGCAATTAGCCACCTAGAAAGAACTAACTTGCTAGCTTGCATTAATCCCTTCCATGGCCAGCAATCCCACTGATTAAGCTACTGTGACTAGGCTTCACCTCTTTTTTTATTATTATTGTAAAAATACTGTACAGAGGGGTTACAATTACATGGGCAAGGTAATGAGTACATTTCTTATCAAGCATTGTTGCCTCCTCCTTTGTTTCTCCTTCCCATCCCTTCCCATCCCCCCCAGCCCCCGCTCTTGTACATCTCATTGTTGCAATGGGTCCACCTGTATCCCTATTTAAACAATTTGTTTTTTCCCTTCCCCTCCACAAATTATACCAACATCAAATTCAGTGAAAACAGGGGTTATATTGTGGGGGAGGGACATATAAAACAACAAAGAAATATCTTATAAATATGTTAGAAACAATAGCAAGAAAGAAAAAACATTTGAGGTGCACCACTTCAACACCACACATTGAGTTCCAATCCCAGCACATGAGCCTTTGGGGGACAAATCACATCCAAAGCACATCATAGTTCAACTGACAACAGAAAACAAAGTAGAAAGAAAACAATGTCCAAGTCCCTGAGACTATATGAAAGGAAATGTAAAGCAATGAAAGGCTAGTCATCAGAAATTTCTGCTGACTTGAAACAGAGCTTTTAAACTTACAACATGTGATTCAATTACATAAAGAAGAAAACAGCTGAGTCACACAGAAAATGCTAATGAAGCCATGATATACTTCAATATGCCTCAAATAATTCCATCCATGTTTTAAAAAGCTAAACAGATTGAAATTGCTAAGATGGGTGTTAAAAAGCAGCAAAACATTATAGTGACACATGGATCATCAGTGGGGTAGAGCTGCCACAATATTTAAAATTAAACCAAAAATAATTTACCTAAGAATGAGGCAAATCTGGGCATTCCTGGGTCCCAAACTAATGCAATTTGCAGTTGTCCCTCTAGGAAATGTGATACAAATTTTGGAATATAGAATGAGGTATAATAACCATAGATATTTAAGATGAGAAAATAAATTATGAGAAATGACCATTTTTAAAATGTAAGAAAAATAGTCAACATCCAATTAATAAATGGGCTAATGAGCTAAAGAGAGATTTCTCAGAAGTAAAAATGGTCAACAAACACATGAAGAAACATTGTGCTGTGTTAATTTGCATTTCCTTTATGCCAAAAATGTTCAACCTTTCTTCATTCAACCACTCTGGAAGGCAATATGAAGGTTCCTCAGAAAACTAAACATAAAACTACCCTAGAAGCCAGGTATCTCACTCTTGGTCATTTATACAAAAGATTACACACTAGGATACCGTAAAGCCACCAGTACAACCATGTTCATTTTAGCATCATTCACTATAGCCAAGGTATGGAATCGGCCCTCAAGAAAATATGGTATATATAAACAGTAGAATTTTACCTCACCCATTAGAAAGAATGGTATTGCATCATTTGCAAAGAAACGGAAGGACCTGGGGGAAAATATGTGAAGTGAAGTAAGTCAGGACCAGAGAAACAAAGGTGGCTTGCTTGCTCTCCTAAGTGGAAGCTAGATTTAGTTTATAAACAAATAAGTAACTACTTTGGCAGTTATACAAGTATATACAAATATATTAAGAGAAATATGGTAGATTCGGGGGAGAATTCAGTGTCATTCCTTAGAAGGGCTACATCAAATGTCAACAAAATAAACATCAGATGAAGAGAAGAAGGGGGAGAAAATGCACTCAAAAATTCAATGTGTATCCTACATAATTAAGAAACATGAGGGCAGATGGGTTGGAGGGTGGAGTAGGATACTCAAAGGAATGGTATTTACGTAGATGCAGTATATTCATAAACTACTTTGTTGAATAGCAACTCCTTTGTACAACTACTTAAAGATAATAAAAAATAAATACAACAATCCAGAAAACTACTTTTATTAGCTACTTCACATGACACATTTATACTATACACATTTATACTAGATTTGATTGCTGCATATTCTTCGATCATCCTTTGACATGATGGAGTTTTGTATTATCTTATAGAGAAAGATTAGAAAAGGATTTGTATTAGTGAGAAGCCTTAAAACTGAAATTTCAGTTGCTACAAGTAAATCTGTCTCTGTCCATGAATAAAATGTTTCTCAACAATGTTTATCATACTTTCAAAGAAACCTGAAGAACGATCTCAGAGCTGATGAAGTTAGAAGTCCCAGAACTATGCCAAACCAACCAAGAAGTTAGAAGAATTGGTCTTCTGCATGAATATGTAAATATTATGTCGAACTATGATGGGTCTTGATTGCTGTCTGCACAATGAGTGACATAGGATAAAGTTTATAGCTAAAAGAGTTCCTTCAGTAAGGATAAATAAAAATTCTAATTGGTAAGAAGGCATGATGTTATATGTGTACAGTGGCATACAGGGTAACATAAAGTCTGCTGTGTTTTACAGTCTGAGCCTCTTGGATTCACTAATGTTCAAATAGTTTATTTTGTTCCGTATTATGGTCAAGATTAACACCCAAACAAAGCATTCATGACAAGTAACAAGTGCTGGTTCAGGGGCTCTGTTGGCTCTCGTTAGGACAGGTAAGGGTCTGATCAGGTCCTAGCCCCAGGAGAGTGTAGAAAAGCAAGCAGGAGCAGAAGGAGTCAGAGAACTGCCTGAAACCAAAGTTTATTAGGGATATAATTGAGAATCCTAATTCCAGGGCAGGAGCAAGCAGGGCAAGAATGAGTCATACAGAATTTGGAGGACTTCCAGGAATGGGACCAGAGGCCAAATGCTGTCCTGATTAAAGTCTGTCTAGCTCCCTCCTGCCTGCCGTGACTCTTGAGCAAGCCCCATCATCCACTATATCAGAAGCAGATGAAAAGATTTCACCTGTTTAAGCAGAATCATTGCCAGGTTAAAGTGCTCTAGATAGGGGAAAATAGTTACTCTGGACCCTTCCGCAAAAACCAGCACGTGGAGTTTACAAGGAGACAAAGTCTCTGAAAGTGGGTGGAACATTTACCTCTATTGACTTCTAAGGGTATCTGAAACATTCTAAATCATCAGTAATACTTAAATTAATTCATAAAAGCAATAAATCTGTCAAGTGGGTGGCATTATCATTTTCATTGTGCAGATGAAACAACTGCAATGCAGAGAGGCTACATTATTTGTCCCCAAAGCCAGGATTTGAACCACAGACCTGATTTTAGAATGTCTGTCTCAACTCCCATATTATAACCGTATGTCAGGTGAGAACTAGAATGGCTTTCCATACCAAGTGGAAGGTGAGCTAAGTGCTCTTTTCTGACATTCTATGTGTCTCAGATTGTACTGGATATTAGCTTTTGCTGATGTGGGGTCACTTTATATTTGGCTAATTCAGTCTTTTCTATTGACAAAACTGAATGTTTGTTCCTATTGAACAATGCATCTGTAGGTGCCACAACACACAATGCATGACTGCAAAAGAGTTCATTTGTGAAATGACGCATCCTTTTGGCCATAAAAATATTATATAAAAGTTAAAATGTATTCTGATTTTTTTTCTTTCCTGGAGAGTTCTGCCGTCATAGAAAAGTGCTTTGGGCTGGAGACGTAGCTCAGTGGTGCAACACTGCTCTGGCATGTGCAAGGCTCTGAGTCCAAACTCCATGATTATGAGAAGAAAATGCTTACTTGCAGCAGTAGGCAAGAGTTAGAGAATCTAGCTGTACTAGCTCAGCCTCCAGTAGAAAGGCTTGGTCAACCTCAGCCAGATGCCACACAACCTTCTCTTCATTCCATGGCAGTTGCTTCAAAGTCATGAGCAAGACAGAGAGCATTAGGAGCAGAATCTGGTGACATGTACAGTGGACACACCCAACTGAGAGCACACCCAAAAGGAAGGAAAATGACTCGCAGGAGTCCAGAGTCCATAATTATACTGTTAAGGAAATCTTCAGAAGCAGGTGTCTTAAGTATTAGGGCATATTTCTTAACACAAAAAAAAATTACATTTCAAATGAAGCACAGGAAAACTGTTGCTCTGAGGTTACCAGAGAAATCTTAGGAAATACAATACAGGATTTGTTCCCAGGGTCAAGAGCAAGGGTGTATGCTAGTTTAGATGCGGAATGTCGTGGAAAGGTCCATGTGTTAAGGCTTTGTCCTCTGCATGTAGTTACCAGGAGGTGGCCAAACTTTTAAGAGGTGGGGCCTAAGAAGATTTTAGGTCACTCAAGGTTATGTCCTCAAAGGGGAGTGTGGGTTGGCAATCTCTGCTCTCTCTCTGCTTCCTGGATGTCATGAAATGTACAGCTCTCTCCACCTCCTTCTCCCACCATGACATACTTCCTGGCCACTGGTCCCTAGCAACATGTCTTACTAATCACAGACTGGATTCTTCAAAATTATAAACCAGAATAAACCTTGAGTCTTTTAAATTGGATGCCTTTGAGTATTTTGTTACAATAATACAAAGGTAATACACAATGGTAACGATTGTGCAATGACCAAGTATCACAGATTGTGCCAGATATTTTATCACTCTGATCTAATTCTCACTCAGATTATAAATGGCAGGATTACAATTTGAACTCAGTTCCTTAGGATTCCAAATCCATTGCTTTTTCTACTACATTAAGCTGCTTAATACACTAAGCAATATCTTGCCTTTAAGAAAGCACTTGTAGCCGGGCGCTGGTGGCTCACGCCTGTAATCCTAGCTACTCAGGAGGCTGAGATCTGAGGATCGCGGTTCAAAGCCAGCCCGGGCAGGAGAGAGCGTGAGACTCCTATCTCCAATAAACCACCAGAAAACCGGAAGTGGCGCTGTAGCTCAAGTGGTAGAGCGCTCGCCTTGAGCTGAAGAGCTGAGGGACAGCGCCCAGGCCCGGAGTTCAAGCCCCATGACCGACAAAAAAAAAAAAAAAAAAAAAAAAAAAAAAAAAAAAAAGAAAGCACTTGTATTTTTCTTCCTAGATGCTAACATTATATCAGATGTCAGATGTGGTTGTTATATGACATTGTACAGCTAAATTGATTTATGGAAGTGCTAAAGAATAAGCATTTAATGGGTCTGGTAGTAATTGCTTATGGCATCAAAGCTGTGAATGTGCATGAATTTTCAAGAATAAAACCATGGGAAATTTTCAATCCAAAAATTATGGTAATAACACTTACCTCTCACCAATTCTACGATGAAAATGGACATGTGAGTTTTTGTAGTCTGAATGCTTCTGAAGTCCAGACACATAAGTTTCTAAGTATGTAATCACAGGGTGCAACAAGAAAATATGACATCAGAAATGACTCTTGGTCAGAAGGGCTACCATACAAGGTAGAAACCTCTGATGAAATGAGGAGTTGATTATTAAATCTCTCAAGATAAACAAGTTAGGTGCGAAGGACAGAAGATTCTAGAGTTAAATAGCATTGCCCTTTGTAAAAAAAAAAAAAAAAGAGCCCTAGGGTTTTAGTCTGTGGCACTTGATTAAAGCAAGATAAAACTGCTATAGAAATCCATATTACACCTACAATCCATGCAAATTGTAGATTACATCTACAATCCATGTAGATAGATGTTTAACAAAAATAATCAGAGCTAACTTAAAAGTAGAACAAGTTGTTTGAGTATGTATGAAGATCTTTTTAAAAATATCATTCTAGGGCTGGGAAGGTGGCTCAGTGGTAGAGCGCTTGCCTTGCATGCATGAGGTCCTGGGTTCGATTCCTCAGCACCACATAAGCAAAAAGAAAAAATCCGGAAGTGGCACTGTGGCTCAAGTGGTAGAGTGCTAGCCTTGAGCTGAAGAGCTGAGGGACAGCGCCCAGGCCCAGATTCAGGCCCCATGACTGGACCCAAAAAAAAAAAAGATATCATTCTACTTTTTGTGAAGAAAGAAAGAAGAAAAGAAAGAGAGGGAAGAAGATAGGGGAAAGAGAGAGGCAGAGACAGAGAGACAGAGAGATAGAGGATAATTTAACCAATTGCCATTATCTTGGGAACTATGATAAAAATCATGTGGCTCATGTGTTTGATTCTCTTTAGTGCCTCCTGTCTTTCTAAGAACATTTGTTTTAAATTCCGAAAATTATTTCTCCTGACTTTTCACTGGTCGGTATGATGTCAACTTGCTATTCATAGAAAAATTACCCAATTTAAATAGAACTATGATTCTTTCCAATTATCCTATAAAACCATCCATTGCTCCAATGCCTGTGGTTGTGTGGTACTTTTCTTATACTAACATGTCTGTGGTTCACTTTCATGGTTTTATAATAACAGCAGGAAAGCACAAAGAGTCAAAAGGGGGAAAAAAAGGAGGAATATCATGATAAAATATCCCTTTTACCATGTATACATGGAGTTGTTTGAACCAGTATCTCTTCCCTATACCCTTAGTCTGCTCATTCTCATATTCCAGACAGCACTTTCCTTTGCTTTTCAGAACCAGCTGAAGCTCATATGTGAGCCCTCTGCAGCTAGCTCACTACTACTCTGTATCATCTCCTGGCAGTTGACTCTTATTGCATTACTATTGCATTTCAAGGAAACAGTTTCAGAGCTGGAAGAGATTCTCATGGTCATGTATTCCAAATACCTCATTTTATGGATGGGGAAACGAAAGCTTCTGGAGACAATATTTGCCTGTAGTCACAGAACTGGAACCGCTTTCTGGGATATCTCCCAGATCTCTTCACCACAGGAAAGTTGCCCATCTTCATGTACTGATCACTGATGACTTGACCTAACATTGGACTCTAATCATTCCTTTTACAGAGACCCTGAGCAGTTAGGGTCTTGATCCCTTAAAATGTGGTAGGAAAAATATTCTTATCTTCACCAAAGAAAGCCACTCCTTCTGACTTAGAGACAATTAATGGATACACCCACTCATTAAGAAAAGCAGTTTCACTTTTGTATACTAAGATTAATGTATGTCTATGTAATGTAATATAATGCTTGATAAAGGAGAGATATAAACAAAAGATCCATATAAACCCAAAAAATCAATAGAAATAAATAGTTATTTAAAAGTGACAAATTTTTTCTTCCCGGCTACCTAAGTTACATATTCAGGGTTTATATTGATTAAAATTTAGTATAGATTTGAATAAAGTCTATATTTTCTAAATTCTAAAACAGAACAAATCTGGGATATCAAAAATCTCAAGCCAAATTTTGTACCACGTATTTATGTCTTTCATTTTGAGATGCTAATCAGCACTAAATTATTACAGATGGCATAGACATTGTCATCTTATAAGCATCAACTCATCTAGAGATAAACCAGCCCACAGTCCATCTGGAGAGAGAAAGCAAGCAACATCTACTGAGTGCCAACTACATGCTAGTCTCTTCCATATAGATTATCTCATGGTAATGTCCATAACACCTGAGAGGTAGATATCTTATTCTCCTTGTTTTTAATAGATGAAGGGAGATTTTATATATATATATATCTATATGTATATATATATATATATGTATATAGATAGACAGATAGATAGATAGATATTGCAAGTAGTAGACCCAGAATTTGAACATAAAACAGTGATCTGTTTTTCTCTATATCAGCCTCTTGTTCCCAAAGAAACCCTCAAAGATCACCAACATAATGCAGAAAATTTGCTGAGTGGGAGTGTGTCAACCATTAGAAAATGAGAGCGAGGAAGGAAAGGCCACCACAGAAATAGAAGTGGCTCATCGATCCAAGCATAGAAAGCACCTCCCACAACCTAGAGAGGAAGCCAGGTAACCTGTCCAAGTCACACAGCAAAACAGAGGTGGAGCTAAGTTGTCTATCAGACCTCGCTTGAGCATGCGCCACAGCCCACATCATCACACCGCTTGCTGACCTTTCCTTCTGATTATGACAGCAATACAAATTAACTGCAGAAAATGATTTTCAAAAAGAAAACAATAACTAAGACTATCCTGTATCATGCTGTGTCATTTTGCATATGTCAATAGGGAAACGTGACCAAGAGGGCCTGTGCAAAGTAGTCACCAATACTGAAGTTCTAATGGTGCAGCTGTTGTTACCATTTGTCCAGTTTGGACCTATGGCCCAGGTCCATTACCTCTCTGTAAGTTTCTTTCTTTCTTTCTTTCTTTCTTTCTTTCTTTCTTTCTTTCTTTCTTTCTTTCTTTCTTTCTTTTCTTTCTTCCTGTCTGTCTTTCTTCCTTCCTTCCTTTCTTTCTTTCTTTCTTTCTTTCTTTCTTTCTTTCTTTCTTTCTTTCTTTCTTTCTTTCTTTCTGCCTCTTTCTTTCTTTATTTCTTTTTTCTCTTTTTTTTTCTCTTTCTTTCTTTCTGTCTGCCTTTCTTTCTTTTTTTCTGTCGGTCGTGGGGCTTGAACTCTGGGCTTGGGCTCTGTCCCTCAGCTCTTCATCTCAAGGCGAGCACCCTACTGCTTGAGCCACAGCTCCACTTCCAGTTTTCTAGTGGTTTATTGGAGGTAAGAGTCTCATGGACTTTCCTGCCCATGCTGGCTTTGAACTGTGATCCTCAGATCTCAGCCTCCTGAGTAGCTAGGATGACAGGCGTGAGCCACCAGTGCCCGGCCTCTCTGTAAATTTCTTTAACGTATATAAAAAGACATGATTCTTATCATGAAATAGTAAGTGAAGTAAAAGTGCCTTTCCCTTTTCCCACAATCCCTCCCCACAATACAACAACAATAAAAATCAACTGGAGTGCATTCTTCTATATAAAAAAGAGAAAATTCCGTATGTCAGATTCTTAAGCTTCATTTTCTCATTTACTATGCTAGAGACACCTATTCCACATGAGAAAGTGTAAAAACTAATTCATTATTTTCAACTGCTACACAAATTTGCATGACCAGTATAACATCTACCATATTTTCCCAACTAACAAATACTTTGATTTCTTTTACATTTTTAACAATTCTACCCAAACCAACATCTTTCCTAGATGTTATTTCATATGACTGCTCCAAGGCAAACACCAAAGCATCTGGTCACCACCTACCTTGGTTCAAGAATGACAAAGGGCCTGATGGAGAAGGAACGGAATCTGAGCAGAGGAGGAAGAAGCAAGGGAGGATGAAGGCTCTGGGCAGTGTCCTAATTTTCAGTGACACATTCATTAAAGCACTTAAGAGTAGTAAGAAAGACAGGTGTCAGGGAAAACAGCAGTTGTGAGATCTGAGTTTTTCATCACTACAAACTAGTTCTCTGTGGACACAATCTTATCTCCCTCTCTGTTCAAGGGAGCTAGATTAGATACTCTCTACCTCAGGTTATTTTATGGATTACTTAATGTAGACAGATTAGAATTTAGATGCTAGAGATGTGTATATGTGTGCCTGCATATGTCAAAAAGAAAAAAGAAAATATAAAAGGACAAAATAAGACAATAACAAGGCAAATGTACCTAACAGCTTTCATATCCTGAACATTGCCCTCTAATTATTAAATAATCAGTATTTCTAATGTTCAGAGGAAAGAGGTAAAGTAGATTATTTTCCCAATATCATAATTCAAATTAATAAATATGAGTCATTTTTTAAAAAATGCTGGCAGGACCACCAAGAAACATCTATCTGCTTAACTCTCATATTTTAGTATTTCTTAGCTCTAATTTTCCTGGGAACTAAGAGGATTTAGGAACAATGAAGATTGCTTTTTATATCTCATCTAAAGTTTTCCATCTGAAGAAGAAAATTAATACTAATAATATAAGGAGATAAGGAGATTATTACTTCATCCTTCAGAAGTTTAAATGAAGTTTCATTGGTGCAAAAATTTGAGCTGGGATGGTTCTTTTTCCAAATCCATTACTGGAAAAACTAGGTTTTTAACCATCACTGCTTGGATCCTCCTCCCCTTTGATTGTTACACTGAAGGACTGTATTTCTCTTCAAATCAATATAGTGATAGGTTGAAAAAGCTCAGAACCACTGATGATATTGATGACAGTCTTGCCAGAATCCCAGTGTTTATTGGATGTCTAGATAGAGCGCACCAGGACTGGCTTTAACATCATTATTTCTGAAGCTATCACTCCCTTCCCTTCTCATGGTAGTTCTCCTACTCAAATTCTTTTTTTTTTTTTTTTTTTTTTTTTTTTTTTTTTTTTTTTTAGGTCTGGTCATGGGGCCTGAACTCTAGGCCTGGGCGCTGTTCCTCAGCTCTTCAGCTCAAGGCTAGTGCTCTATCACTTGAGCCACAGCGCCACTTCCGGTTTTTTTCTTCTTGCTTATGTGGTGCTGAGGAATTGAACCCAGGGCCTCATGCATACAAGGCAAGCGCTCTACCACTGAGCTACCTTCCCAGCCCTCAAATTCTTTACCTTTGTTTTTTTACTTATTTCTTCTACCTAGTCTCTTATTCTTTTCTTCATCATTTGCTTCAACATTCGTTTATCTTATTGAATCAATTATTGTTGAAACAATCATCATCATCATTATCATCATTGTACTAGGCGTGGGCTTAAACAGCCTGGGGACTGTGCCTGAGCTTTTTCCCCCCATCAAGACTAATGCTTTATCAACTGTACTTTTGGGTTTTGTAATCAGAGATAAGAATCTCTTAATTTTGATGTCTGGGCTGGCTTCAAACTGCAATCCTCAGATCTCAGCCTCCTGAGTATGAGACACTGGTGAATCAATTTTTTTAAGTGAAGAAAAAGAGGATATGGGAGACATTAAAGCTGCATTTGAAAGAGACATGACCTTTTAAATGAGACAAGTCTACAATTAAATCTTAGCTTCTGCCACTTAAGTTCTGTGGCTTTGAAAACTCCGCCTTTAATTTCCCAGAATCTCCATCTCCTCAGTTTGAAATTCAGTATATTTATTTTACAGTGGTCTTGTGTGTGTGTGTGTGTGAGTGTGTGTGTGGTGTCTGTGTATATTAGTGTGTGGTGTGTGTGTGTCTGTGTGTATTGTGTGCTTGTGTGTGTGGTATCTGTGTGTATGTATGTGTGTGTGCTGTCTGTGTGTGGTATGTGTGTGTGTGGTGTGTGGTGTGTGTAGTGTCTTTGTGAATATGTGTGTGTGGTGTGGTGTGTGTGTGTGTGTGTGTGTGTGTATGTATAGTACTACAGTTTGAACTCAAGGACTTGTACCCGCTAGGCTGACATTTCACCACTTGTACCATATCCTTGGCTCTGTTTTCCACTTTTTGTGAAACAGGGTCTCTCTTCCCATCCAGGCATACACCTGAGCTGTGATCTGCTCACTTTAGGCTTCTCACATGGTTGGGTTCACAAGCATGTACCTTCTTGTCCACCTTTCTTCCCTGGAGCTAGTCTCAAGGGCTTTTCTGCCAGGTTTGCCTCACACGATAATCCTCCTGATATCAGTCTCCTAAGTTTCTAGGATTATAGGTAAGATTCTCCTGTACTTTGCACTTCTCAGTGCTTTAAAATGAGATCATCTAATCTCAGCAAAAGGCCTGGCTCACAGATACCAAATTGACATTCATTTCCTTCATCTACTACATCTGAGCCCACCTTACATAGGTAAACTTTAGCTAACAGCCACTCACCTTGATATCTCACCAGTTAACAATCAACATTGAGGACTTTTATGTAAGGCACAATGGAAACCTAGGGTGACAAACACCATTCACCCCCATTCAAGAGATGCTAATAACCTGGCTAAGGTTCATGTGTGGGAACACAGGAAATATGGAACAATAATAGAAGTTGGTCGGTTGTCAACTTACCAATAGAAGCTGGTCACTAAACTCATTTAAAGTATTGATCCTCTGACTGGTATTGCCAGAGCACTAGCGGCTGCGAGTTTGCAGTTGGACTGAAATGAAATGTCACAGGAGCAAAAGGATGTGAAAGAAGAGCTGAAGTTAGGAAACCTGTGAAGGAGAGAAAGGTAGTTTATTCTGAACACAGCCTTTGGATTCTGTTCCTCCTCACCTTCCTTCAGTGACCTTCAAAGATCTTGTTTACTTGCAAGGAAGTGTTCAGTTCCAGACTCGGTAAGTAAGCCACAAAAATACCACCCATAAACACTGTGATGGCTGCCTCCTCCTCCCCTCCGACAGCTTATCTCCTGGCCTGGCCGCTCCTCCCTCCCTCCCATATCTCAACAGGATACAAAACAGCCTTTCTTTTTGCTGGGATTATTTAGAAGCAGTTCCCCATAATTACAGTAATCTTATCTCCTTTGAATTCACCACAATTACCCCTTTGCTTTATATCAGCCCCTTTGCTGCAAGACAGACATTATTGGTAAGCTTTGTGCAATAGTGCAATGTTGTTTTTTTAAAGTGGCATCTGCTCTAAGAGACTAATGTTCCTATTTGACTGACTCATTTGGTGGGAACATGTCTACATGCCAATATGAATGGCTGTGGGTGGGAGATGCAGAAAGAGGAACCATCTGACAGAATGTTTTTTCAGTGTTTCAGGTTACAAACAGGCTTATTTTGCTTCCTCCAGAAGCACAGTCCACCACAGTCTTGGGAGTAGAGGTATCTAATCATCTTGTAAGGAAGTATACTTTGCCTCAGGATGGGTGAAGATGGTCCTGATTCTCGGAAGCATTTGGATTACTGAGGAGATTTTCATCTGTATTTCTTTCTCCTCCACAGCCTGATGGTCTCTCCTCCAGTGAGCCTCTTTGAAGCACTTCTGAGCTCTGTCTGAGGACTCCCTGGGTTCAAAACCAAGTTCCCCAGGTCCAAAACCAAGTTCCCCAGGCCCAGTGGCCTGCTTCCTCTTGATCTATCCTCAGGTGGCCTTAAGAAATCAGAGGAGCATGTAGTTCTGTCAGAGTTCATTTACCTGTTCAGTCTATTATGTGGTGGTCCTTGGGGATACAAGGA
The DNA here is from genome assembly GCF_024711535.1 of Dipodomys merriami. NCBI lineage: Eukaryota > Metazoa > Chordata > Mammalia > Rodentia > Heteromyidae > Dipodomys > Dipodomys merriami. The sequence goes on along the minus strand of NW_027206413.1, from coordinate 2,248,922 downwards.
TTAATAACCAGAAATTCAGCCTCAGAATGCTCATTCGCATAAGGTCATGAACAAGATCCAGAACATAATGATGCTGATACCTGTAGCATCAGGAAGGAGTTGGTAAAGTTGTTCTGGGGTGATAACAACTGAGTGGGAAGTAAAATGTCCATTGCTACTCACAAACTTCAAACAGCTTTCAGTGGATATACTATTTGTTTTTTGTTTTTGTCTGCTGTGGGGCTTGAACTCTGGACCTGGGTGCTGTCCCTCAGCTCTTCAGCTCAAGGCGAGTGCTCTATCACTTTAGCCACAGCGCCACTTCCAGCTTTCTGGTGGTTAATTGGTAATAAGAGTCTCATGGACTTTCCTGCCTCGGCTACCTTTGAACCTCAATCCTCAGATCTCAGCTTCCTGAGTAGCTAGGATAACAGGCTCCCAGCCCAGTGGATATATCTTATTATCCAAGCCAACTCCACTTTCTAGTTTTATAGACCTTTCCTGATATGATACACTAGCAATACCCACCCTTTCTCCTCTACCACCATGATCAACCAGTTGAGATAGATAATTTCCTTTTTCCCTAGCCCCCCTATACTCATGACTCATTTCAGCCTGGAATGAGTGCTCCATCATCACCTCCACCACAACACCATGCCAACTGTGGAACTAACTCACTTCCCAGTTCTTTAAATATTTCCTCCAACCACTGTACCAAAGGAAATATACTTATTACTTGACATTGTAAATGTAACCCCACTGTATATCACCTCTAAAATAACAATAGAGTAAAATTCTGAAAAAGATTAGCAAAAAAAATTCCTCCAACCACACCAAACATTTTATAGCTTCTCTGAATTCCCATAATACACAACCTATAGGTACAACTTAGATAATGTATGCAAAAATAACTGTGAAAACCCCATAAAGTACAATGCAAGCATAAGATTACCTTCAATAATGTAAACTGGTAAGTTTAAATGGCTGTCATTTACAGGAGCTGCATTTCCTTAGGCAACTTGGTTATTGGTTATAAAATCAAATTGAGGAAAGCACATCCACATTACAGGTGCTTGTGAAGAGTAATCAAATATGTTGATATGCATATGAAATCTCTGGCTTGTCATAATAGCTCTTGAGAGGATGGTGATTAGATTTGGAAGTATTGCTTATTTTCAAAGAGGTTTAGTGCTTTACTGTATTCCTTTATTGTTTTGTTAACCAAAATAGGTGTATTCTTTTTCTTTGGTAGAAGGTAAAAAAAAAATGTTTTAGGAAGGATAATCATGAAAGATAAAGATTAAACATCTTTCAGAGCTCTGCAACTTACAGTTAGAAAAACTAAGAAGTAAAGAACTCCAGGCCTGGTGATAAAGACAGGTTTCTAATCCCATCTACCACACAGAGATAGGAGGTTGGAAGACAAACCAGGCAAAGTCAGCTTAAGATCCTATCTCAAGGAAGGAAGGAAGGAAGGAAGGAAGGAAGGAAGGAAGGAAGGAAGGAAGGAAGGAAGGAAGGAAGGAAGGAAGGAAGGAAGGGAGGAAAGAAAGAAAGAGGAGGGGAGGGAGGGGAGGAGGAAGTGAGGGAGGGAGGGAGGAAATGATAACAAAAGGACTGAGGGTAGAGTACTTGCTAAGTAAGCACAACACACTGTATTCAAGTCCCAGTAAAAATAAATAAGTAAAAAGTATAATTTTATAATGAGTGGACTCCCTATTTCTATCTAGCCATTTCTTGGCAGGAAGACGATGGTTTAGCCCTGAAACTCCCTTCCAGACTATGAGTCCATCTTGCTCTGCAGACCGTGTTTATAAAATTGAAGGTACCTGCTGGCTAATGAAAGCAGGAGGGACAGGGTGACAGCAGGAGGGACAGGGTGACAGTGGTTGAAAGGCAGAATTCAAAGGTTCTCCACGTAGAGTTTGGATGCTAAGCCATCAACACAGAACAATGCTTTCCATCCACGGCCATTTTAAGCCCTTCCAGAGGACGTTTGCCAAGGTCGGCAGATATTTTTGATGGTTATATGGTGGACAGGGTGAGAGGAGACATTTTCTACTGGCATCAAGTGAGTAGAGGCCAGGGAGCAGCTCATCATTTCATGTTGCTCAAGATGGTGCCTAACAAAGAATTATCTGGCCCCAAATGGTAATAGTGCTAAAGCAAAGAAACCCTGCTTTAGATGCAACTGAAACCCACCATACTGATTCCACAAAACCTGTGCTGAGTGACTTGAGCATCTTCTCCTTGGCATCTTCCCTAGACCAAGAGTCCATGATGATCAAATTGGGATTTGTTCATATGCATCTACAAGCTTTAAAGACCCATACAAATGTCAGTTCCTATATGACTCCTTCTCTAGGTAGGCTACGTCCTTCTGTCTCAGTCAGATGTGGCTATTTTAATGATCCATTCCTGGAATATTTTTAATATATATTTTCATTGTAAAGATACTGTGCAGAGGGGTTTACAGGTACATGAGTAAGGTAATGAGTCCATTTCCTATCGAGTATTGTTACCCTTCCTTCGTTTTTCCCCTACCATCCCTGGCATATTTTAATGTAGGGTATTGATTCCAGGTCTCCAAGAGGTAAACCAAACAGCATGGAGAATTAAGGTTAATCACAGCAAGAAGCTACTACCACCCATAGACTGGAAGAGTCCATGAGGGCCAGAGCCACAGACAAGGTGAAGCAGATAGGAAGAAATATGTCTTCCGTCCTCCAATCTCCCACTCCCCCTCCCTTCCCCCCCCCCCCCGCCCCAGTGCTTCCCACTGGCCGAATTCAAGTAAAATTCAACTACCTGGGTTTGAGCCCAGGAAATGCAGCCTACAAGTCATCACTTTGGCAAAACACACCAAGTGAAACAAAAGAAAAAATAGATCTATGGGTCTAATAATAGATAGAAGATGCCCAAGACCAACAAAATACTGTATACTTTGTAAAGGCTTTAGTACAGACTTCTCACCATTATTCTCTTTCACTTACTCTTTTCCTACCAGCTGGAATACAGATGTGATGGAGGAAGCTAAAGTAACTATCCACTATAAATAAATAAATAGCCATCCACTAGTCTCAAGATGCAGTTTAAGGATGACACAGAAGCAGGACAGAAAGAGCCTGGGCCTCTGAGACAGTGCGGCTATAGTACTACCCACCTGAGCATTTGCTTAAGAGAGATAAATTTGAGGTGTGGCCAACTGATTTCCATTCTTACTTTGGATCTTTTTGAATAGCAGCTAAAGCAAAATCCTAATAAACAAAAGCTCTTTGCTCAGCAGTCGCGATATCTAAAAAAAAAAAAGTAGAGATTCTGATTCATTCATTCATTCACAGTCTAGACACTAACAAGTTCAGAGACAATGCTACGCACAGTGTTTTATTTCTGCAAAACTTCTCAAATTACCTTGCTCTTTTTCTTCCTACATTAAAAACTAAAATGTGTTGATTATAATATTATCAATAGGAAAAGGGGAAAAACTAACAAGTGACAAATTGAATCCTTAGGAATCCTGCTTCTCAAACTATGGCTGGCAGCGCCATTGCCTAGTGGACTTGATAAAAAACAGATTCTGGGGCCCCAGATTGTTTGGGTCGCCTTGGGGTGAGGGATGAAAATGTGCATGGGTCATAAACTCCTCAGGGAGGCAGAGGCTGCTGGTCCAGGGACCACACCTGAGGAACACACGGCTTGAGGATGTGACTGCAGGATGGAGACCCGTCACTGAGAAGGGTCCCTTGTGTTAGACTGCTAGACATGCATCCATGTGGAGCCTCTTAAGTGTAACATGCAAAAAGATGAGGTTATACACATTCCTACAGTGGAAAGACCACTAAAGAACCCCAAGACAAACCAGACTTAAGTGACTTGGTCAAAGCATCCAAGTGATTAGAAGATTCAAGTGATTGGCTGAATGTACTAAAACCATACCGGGGCCCCAAGGAGAGGAGACAACAGTTTGTGGCCAGCTTATCTGTTTTTCAGACCAGGGAGCAGACCGTACAAGCCTACACAGTCACTGCAGTAAACCAGTTCTGAGCAGACTCCTGAGCCACAAGCACATCTGGGAGAGGTAGGAGAACTCCCCAGCCCATCACAAATACAATACAGGTTCAAAAAGATGAAGAACTGTCTTGCTATTCAAGTACAATTTCAATGCCAAATCTCTGAGCTTATCGCCCTCCTCCCACTAAATTACTACCCTCAGTACTTCCTACACAGAAATGCTGGTGTTGCCAAGGAGCGTGGGTTAGAGTGAAGCCCGGTGATCTAATCCATTTCTGTGAAGTGTGTATGAGATTTCACGTAGACAGTAGAATAAATGATTTCACGGCCTGGAAATAAATTATTGTGTGTCTAAACAGAGATGACAAATTTAGATATTGGCAGAGCTTAACAGAAGACTTCCTTCCTCCTCCTGCCTTTTCCTGTTCCTTCTCCTTTAGCTCTCTTCCTCTGCCTCTTAGCTCCCACTCCCTCATCCCCACCCATCTGAACCATCCGTGGGCTTTTTAGCAGGGTGAAGCTCCCCTATTCTTTATCGGACCAAGCCACAAAGTTGTTCATAGTGCCCTTCTATCAGAACTGCTATCCTCTAAGCCGTTCCTTGACTTAGGCTGATCTACTCTAGGTTGGTGGGTTGGTTTCACCATCCCTGTATCTGAATGACAGTCAGAGGATTCAAGCCAAGGCTGGCTTCCTACCCTGGGTGATTGCAGTCTTTCTGTCAGCTCAGATCCTGAGTGCCCACAGTGAGTGCCACATCTACCTGTAATGTGGAAAAACAGATGGTTTTTCTTAAATGTCCCAGTGTAAGGCTGTATAAATTGTTTATCTCCAAGAGTTTTTATAGCTAGGTGCCAGTGGCTCACACCTGTAATCCTAGCTACTCAGGGGGCTGAGATCTGATGATGAAGGTTCAAAGCCAGCACAGGCAGACTCTTATCTCCACTAAACTGCAGAAGAAGGAAGAGGAGGAAGAGGAGGAGGAGGAGAAGGAGGAGGAGGAGGAGGAGGAGGAGGAGGAGGAGGAGGAGGAGGAGGAGGAGGAGGAGGAGGAAGAGGAGGAAGAAGAAGAAAGCCAGTGGAGCTATGGCTCAAGTAGTAGACTAGTAGCTTTGAGAACAAAAGCTCAGAGACAGAACACAGGCCCAGAGTTCAAGCCTCATGACTGGAGGCGAGGGGGGGTGGTGAGGAAGAGAGCAGTTTTTATGACTTATCTTCACACCCATCAAATATCTGGTCCCTAAATAGGCTTTTAAAAATTCTGAAGTCCTCAAGTTTCTGAAATTCTTCTCATTTTTTGCCCTGCGAGCTATCTGCCAAACACACTGGAGTTCGGGGGCCCAAAGTTCTGTTTGGAATCTGCCTCCAGCCTTCTCTTTATCTGCTCTATGTAGGGAAAGTCTTCTTGCAAGGAAGTGTCACACAAGGAAGAGCTGCCGTCCTTGCCTGGCTCTTTACAAGTACCCCAGGTGCGGCCAGCGAAACATAAAACCCCGCGTCCCCTACCCCAGCCACGAATGAGAACGTTGAACACACTGGGGTGAAGCCCAGGGAAATGCTCTAGAATGGCCGCCACCCTTCCTCTGTGGGCAGCACAATCGCCACAGCAGGGGTGAGATGGGTTTGAGCCCTTCTGGAGCCAAGGTTAATATTTTAGAAATTTACTGATGAATATCAAGTCCTAAATCTCCTACTGTGAGGAAGACAGCCAGTCCTGTCTTCTAGCCAAGCTCACTTCCTTGGACTCGATTTTGATATCTATTTTTTAAACGAGAGTAAAGGCATGCCAAAGAGCAAGAAGCTTCCTTCCTGTCGATGCTTCTCAGCCTGAATAAAAGGGACTCCCTGACTCCCCTGCATGGCTGACCGCCACGGGGGGGGGGGGGGGGGATAGAACACCCTGTTTTGTCAAAGCATGAAAACCCGGGGTGCTGGAAAGTTATTTTATCTTCACGTACTTACTGTTAAAGCCCTCAAAGACACTGTAAATAATTTTTATATCCTTGCAAAGTGTGGGCTTTTTATGCCCACACAGGTGAAGGCAATTTGTAGTCACTTTGTGTTTTTCATTTTCCTTAATATTTGCTTTTGAAATAAAAATTTGAAACTCGGAGCCTTACTCCTACTTATAAGTTTTGTTAGGCTAGTTAGTTATGAATCAAGAAAATGTGAGTACCACTTATGGAATTTATAAGTCAGTTGATGAAATAATCATGAATTAGTTCTCACAGTCACATTATGAAGCATCTATCAATTTAATCTATTTGATTTGCTTTACAAGTACTTTAATTATCTAACATAACCTTACCAAATATTTAGATTGCTTTTACAAATATAAGAAATACTTAATACTACTCTGACTCTCATATCCACTCAATAATGCAGTGTTGCTTATTTATGTAGTAAGTTTCCATTCTACTTTTTATATTAAAAAATAACACTGAATGATCACTCACACAATTTAAATTACAATCCTAAATCCTGTCTTCTAGGATTCCCATTCTCTAATGCCAAGTGAAAATGAATAGGTGAAGGCAATACCATCTTGTTCTCTGTTATGGGATGAGGATTGACTGGGCTTTGACTAGCAATTCTTACTCTGCTGATATCATCTAACCCCAATGGGTAGGAGCAGCAGCATGTGGAGGCTTGCCAGACATGTGCTTTGTCTCCTGGACCGTCTCTCCATACAGCCCAAGTCTCCCTTCCCCACATAGCCACTCCATATAGACTCTCCTCAACAGTTAGAATTCTTATACAACACTGCTCTTTCCAAAGGGAGTACTCTAAAGGAGAAAAGACAGAAGCCACCACCCCTGTTAAAAGTTAGGCCTATCACGTCTGCCGCCCCTGTTGGATAGCACAAGCCTAGGCCATTCTAAATTCAGTATAGGAAGAGGCTGAACACATTCATCGAAGGACCCTCCTTACAGACAACCACAGTTAGATACTCTCGTATACCAAAATCTCATATATATGTACTATCTATTTTTCTGGCAAGGATTGAGACTGCTCACCAGTATCTCTGTGTTATGGGCACACAGCAAGACTGCATTTTCCAGCCTCCTTTGAAGTCAGGTATAAGCAAGTCAGTGAATTTTGGCCAGTGGAATATATATGGAAGTATCATCTGCCACTTCCAGGTCCAGGCTAGCCAAATGTTCAACTAAATTCCTTTTCCACTTTCGATCTGCTCCTGGACCAGTCTTTACTATGATGGTTACAAAATAATGGTTTTTCATTGCAGCCTCCCCTCCAAAATTACCAGTCAGTATTCATGATCATGTGTGCAAGAGCCCCATCTTTTCAACTATCTGTCAGTTGTCAGTTTGTTATCAGTATCAGCTCATTGCTATCCTTCATAATTTTGGTGCTCAAATTACCCCAGGTTTGGTGAGGTCCTATTTAAAATTGATCCAGTTTCTCCCTCCCTCTCTCTCTCTCTCTCTCTCTCTCTCTCTCTCTCTCTCTCTCTCTCTCTCTCTCTCTCTCTCTCTCTCTTCTAAGAACTCTCTCACTTTCTAATAAATACTACAGGCTCATTTTCTACTTATTCTATTCTAGCCCTAGGATTTGCCATTTTTTCTGAGAACTGATTCCTTCTATTGGGAAATAGTATTTAGAAACTAGGTTGTAGATGTTAACTGAGTTTACTGCTGTTGAGGTGATTTTGCTTCTAAACTGTGTCTACAGGCAATGCCAGGAAATCAATGAATGTCTATGTACATATACATTCACATGTATACATGTGAACAAAAATGCATATACATACACATAAAACATATATGTGGTTCAGAAATCATGGGTTCACACATTAAATGCCATCCTTCTCCTAAGGGATTTTTCTTGCCTACCACATTCCATAAATGTTCTCTGACTATACAATAAGACACCCAGTTCTTCACAAAATATATAGGTTTACTCATATGCTTAGTCCTCCAATACATCTAAGTAGATTCAGAATTTCTTTGAACAACTAGAAAGAGGAAACCTACTCAAAAGAGTTTAGAGCTTGTGTCTATACTCAAGGCTATATTGTCAAGTATATCATGTTCATAATTGACTGGCTTGTTCACTCTTTTTTTAATTCTCTGTGGTTTTACAATTTATCTGAAATACCTGAGTGTTTCAGTTTTCTTTCAATGTTAGTTTTCTCTCCTCCCATCCTGTTAATTTAATTATACATTTTGAAATAAATAGAACATAAACATATTTCTTAGAGAAATGCCACTCCCTTCCATCTATGTCTTTTGTTTATTTCATTTCCCTGCCATCTTTACTTTCTGGTTTATTCTTTCTGTATTTCTTATATACAGATAAATATATGTATTTACTATTTCCTCTTCTTTACTACAAAAGGGTAACATTTAGATGCTCTTTTATGCTTTAGATTCTTTCTATTAAAGTATTTTTGATAATCATCTCTTATGAGGTGTTTACAGAGATCTTTATTGCTTTTAATAACAATTTAAATTTATATTATGCACAATACCTTAAGTTATCAATCTCATATAGCTAACTCTGAATGTTTTTCTACAAACAATACTATAGTAAACAATAATGTGCATGCTTTTAAGATTAGGGACTGTGTATTTAAGGAGGAAGCTAGGGTCAGAGGATAACTGCTAATTCTGACCAAGTCACATCTACAAAGTTTATATCATTTTACATCTTCACCATCAGTGTATGAAAAAATGCTTACATCTCCAGACTACAAGATAGTGCATGATCAAACTCATGACTTTTGCCAATCTTAATGTGTAAGAAATGCTCATCACACTTTCCAAGTCCATCTGTCTTGCAACTACCATTGAGTAAAGTGAAATAAGCCAGATACCAAAAGAAAAAGCATTTCATGCTTTCATTTATAGGTACATACAAAGTGAGAAAATAGTGATTACCAGAGACAAAGACAGGGAAGAAATGAGGACATACAGATCAAAGGGTAAACTTTCCATTAAGGATCAAAATAAGCCCATCAAGTAGATAATAGCATTATTCAGTCCTATTAAGCTTTAAGTTCCTAAAGATTGAAACTCAATTCAATTTCAGTTTATCGTCCACTGTTATGTTGCCCACAATTTCCACTTCCCTGCATCATTCCCTGCCTGCCTCAGTAATACTCCCAAGAACCAAAAGAAACTGTGGAGAGGTGATAATCACACAGGAGCATTATTTATAAGCCAAGCTACATACAAATGTCATAATTTCATAATAATTATTAATCATTTTGTATATAAAACACTTTGTTTCTATATAAAGAAATTTCCCTAGATATATTTAAAGTATTAGTCTACTAAATATCAACTCTCACATAATTTTCAAAGTTTTTATTAGTCTCGTGCTTATGAAAGCATGAACTAGATTTCAATACTGGTGTATCTCACTCTGGACACAAGAGCTCAAATAGTAAAATCTTCAAGGCCTAAGGCAGTCAGCTTCCAAGATGTCCCCAATGCCCCATGCTCGGGAATTTATAATTTCATATTGTCTTCTTCTACATGTGCCAGAGGTGGTCTATGTCACCCATAAAAAATTGGCAGAAGTAATAGCATATCTCTTCTGAGACTATTGTAATAAAGATGCGTCCATCTTGATGGCTCTTGGGCAAATCACTTTGGGGAAAAGCAGCTTTCATATCACACAGCCCTGGGGCAGTGTACACGATGAGGAACTGGGGGGCTCTTGGCATTAGTCATAAAGGGGAGCCACCTTAGAAACAGAGCCCCCAGTCTCAGCCAAGTTTTCAGAAGCTGATCACCTGACCATCTCATAAAAGACTCTAAGGCCAGGACCACTAACCTATGCTGCTTGTGGCTTACTGCCCTGTTAACTTTTGGAATAATCTGTACTATGGAAATAATAACTATATAAAACTTACTTCTTTATTAATATTTTACTGTAAAGCTGATGTACAGAGGGATTACAGTTACATGGGTATGGTAATGAGTACATTTCTTCTCAAACAGTGTTACCCCCTCCCTCATTTTCTCCCACTGTCGCTGTCCTCCCCTCATTTTTCCAACACAGTGTCTAGTGACTATAGCTGTTGCATTGGTTCATCCTTTGTCCCACCGTTTTATAGAACTTACTCCCCCCAAGCCCACTGGGGATTTACTTATTCATTCAACAATTATTCATGAGAGTCTCACATAGAGACATACAGAGCTGTCAGGAACCTAAGAACATCACTGTGGATAGTAAGTCAAGTCCTTGCTTTCACAGAGGTCCTATATAATGGAGTTATTTTTAGTTATTTGCATATTTGACTTATCGTCCTGAAAAGATAATACTTGAAAAAGAACCCTGACACTGATGCCCGTACAGAACATAAGACATAGCCAATCTAGTTGTTTTCTATCGTCTTCTAATTGTTTTCAACTAAATAGAATTTGCTTCCACAGGACATATCGTGTGTGTGTGTGTGTGTGTGTGTGTGTGTGTGTGTGTGTGTGTGTGTGTGTGTGTGTGTGTGAGAGAGAGAGAGAGAGAGAGAGAGAGAGAGAGAGAGACAGAAAGACAGAAAGACAGAAAGACAGAAAGACAGAGAGACAGAGAGAGGGGGGAAGAAAGAGAAAGACCAATGAAATAGCAACAGAATCTCCCGACAGAAGTCTCACTGTGTCTGGGCAAGGCTCCGGCCCAGCTCTGGCTCCTGTTGCTCCCTTCCACTGGTAGCATACTGAGCCAACAGGCCTGTGGTGAGGATCCTGTTCTAGAATAAATACCTTCTTAGGCTCACAGCTGTATCTCCCTTCTCATCCTTCTTAACAAGATAGGTAATTCCAACTTTCTTATAAAAGTTTAGTTTGTGTGGGAAGTCTATCCATAGAAGTAGACCCCCTCTGGTAAAGGGCTCAGTTCATGTTCCCTAAGAAGAACAGATCTCAAAGGTGAGCAAGACTGACATATGCTTACTTAGGATACACTAAAACCTAGAAACAAATGAATGAGAAGCGGTGAGGCTGTGTTTTCCAGACTTCGTTCTGCCATCTCGTTGTTTCCTGTGGCACCGATCTGAATGAAGCTCAAGGACAGGACAAGGTTCATTCTTATTCTTTTATGCAAAGTCTTGGAGGTTTTGACTGTGTGTTTTTATGTCCTGCCTGTGTCACAGGCAGTATTCAGCTGATAACGGTGATGTTTGTTTCACTCCCAAAGCATCACCCACATCCTGCATATGCTGTTTACGCTTCTAAGCTGCATCTGAAACTCTGAAGACACTGTAACAGATGCTCCGTGTATAGCTTCACCTAGTTGTGCCAGAGTTTCAGCTTTCAATTTGGAAATCAAAGTGCGGGCTGGTAGGTGGGAGTGGAGCCGAGAGGGGGAAGGAGAAAGAGACAGAGCGAAGGTGGAATCGCAGTCTATCGCTGAGGAGATGTGGGGCTTCACAAGAACTCACAAATGGAAAGAATATAAGGGAATTCTTTTTTATCAAAACTAGGGAGCCTATAAATGCCAAATATTAAGAATCCTTCATCAGGAACACCAGGGACCTCTTCAAGAGAGAAGCATAAAGAATTCCAGGAAGCACATATTCAAAGCCTGTTTCCTAGGCAGCTGAAGCCGCCCACCTTCCTGTGAACAAATGGAGCCAATTCAGCTCTCCAACGTGCCGTTTGCCTTGGCTTCTCAAACAATCCTGAGAGTTGAGCTGCTGTCTCTTGCAAGAAGCCTGTAAGATAAAGGTTTAATGTTGCTCTCTATCTGGCTATGGAAACCTTCCATTCTAACCTCACTCTGCTTCCCAGCCTTCCTTCAGCCTTTGGTCCCATCTCTGTGGTGTCTTTGAGCTGAGCTATTGCTTTAGAAACTGTAGAGAGAGAACATGGATATAGATTTATCCACTGTTTGAAGTTCTCGGGGAAGAATGGAGTAAATGAGGCAAAAGAAATGCACGTCTTGTTTCCACAGGATTGTTCTATGGTTCTGTCTTGTATACAGTTGCCCACTTTCAATGACTAAGCCTAGAGCTATATAAACATCAGGTTGAATGGTCAGTCCAGCAGGTCCAGAGTTACTGTGAGTGGGAGGAATGATCACAGGGGCTACAAAGCAGTGAGTCGAATGGCGAATCTGAACACAGATGGATAAAAAAGCGGTACCTTTCATTCCTCGCTATTCCCTAAGAGAAAAGAAGGGGAAATCTCTTCTGAATAATGATTTAAGTTGAAAGAAATACTCTTTCAATCTCTCTTTCTCTCTCTTACCTACACACACACACACACACACACAGTTCCTCATTAAGATCTGTAGCACCTGGCATAGAACTTGCTCATGCTCAACAAATACACTTGAGATGAACAAAAAGCAAACGCCCACTCCTCTGTACTGTGCCATCCCTTACAGCACAGCACCTACGGAGACAGGAGAACTCACTAAGCAGAGCACCTACAGGATCCTGAATTCAGTCTTCTCTAAGAGAAAGAAGCTGCTGCAGCTAAGGTGCAGAGGTTGGATCACTTATTAAAATTATTTCTGGATCTTCTAGCTTTACAAGAAGCCTAGTGAAGAGTATCAATCAGTTCAACAGGCAGTTAAATCCAGTCCTTTCCTGCTAGGACTGGAAGAGTTTCTGAGGAAGGCTTAGCGTAAGCCCTGGCAAAATCAACCAATAGCCCATCAGCCAGACGTGTTTTTCTGTTTACAATTGGTTTGGACTGACTTGAGTGTGTAGTGTTGTATAAACACTTGGTTTTAACTGCCTTATTATCTATGGTGCAGGTGTCTTCCACTCTCTTCCTAGTCTCTCTAGAAGTTCCTATAATTTACATTGGATAAATTATGACCTCTACTTGGAATGAAACCTATTTTATGGAGTGATTCTAGCACTAGGAAGTACACAGTAAAAATATCAGTTATGGCAACATTCAGTAATGCTTACACCCTGTCAGACTCTGTCCTAGGGGCTTTATATGCAGGAATCAGATCTAACCTTGAAAGCAGGGGATCAGGCCTACAGGGTGGGGATTCTGTTCGGGTCTCCTTACACCATTCCACACCAGCTGTGTTGCCTAAGCTTCCAAAGCGGTTTAGAGGACTGCTAAAGACTAGTGATTTCCCATCTCCCAACCCCTTCTCAGCAGTGACTGGAACTGGCTACAGGATTACCCCTGAAGGTCCCCCCTAGGGGATTTGTCACTTGAAAACTTGCCTTTGCTTGGCTTCTTTTTCTTCCCTGTCTGATATGACTATTCGAATCTTACCTACAAGGACACTGAAGTTCAGATCAAGTTACCCAGTATATGAAATGATGAGTTGCAGAATCCTGATCTGTTTTAAGAGTGCTTCCTAAAAGTACGTAGCAACATGAAAGGGAAGAAATAAACTGAAAAGAGGAGAACAAAGGCCTGGGCTTTCCTTTTAGCACGCTATATGAACCCTGCATATGGGAAGAGTACTCATCTGTCCAGTTGTATCACTAGGACTGTTTCTGTTCTTCTCTTCATTTCCTACCACCTAGGAAAATTTCCAGAAACAGAAACACCTTCTGTCAAGGAACAAACTGATTTTCTTTTGCAAAGAGTCTGAGGTGCATATGGACCCGAGTCCACAAAGTTAGGTGCATTGCTCTACATAACCAACAAACTGCATTGATTCAGGTTGCCATACTGACACAATAGCATTTTATAGCGTAGCTACATGTTTTTCTATTTTATAATACATTTGAAACAAATTACATAAAAATACTCATGCATCCAATAAACACTGATTGCAACCTACTCTGTGTGAAGCCCTATGGTCAGATTCGGCAAAGTTGCAACATGAAAGGTTTAATCCGTAGAACGAGAGTGATGGGGACAGAGGCTCTTTTCCATGAGTCCATATGAGCGTAGAGATGCACACCTTTGTCAGGCTCTGTGATATCAGCAAACTAACCTTCCTCTGGGCTTTGCTACAGGTCTATCTCCTTGACCCCATCAGGCTCCATGTTTTGTGCCATCCTTTGAACAACATTAAGCAGCATCCCACTCCTCTGCCTCTTCTTTAAGTTAATCGCTTGCTTTCTCTATTCACAGATGGATCCTTATTATTGCAGCAGACACAGGCATACGATCAACAATGAGCCACAATCAAAGAACACAAAGATTCCATCAGGAGGTGGCCAAAAGAAGTCACAGCAAAACTGGAAAGGTTATGACCCTTCTCCTTCTGAGGTTATAATCTCCTGAGTACCTCGAGTATTTCTGTTCTACCTGTTCTTCCTTTCTAAGAACAAGAGTATGGTAAATTCCCCATCCTTACCTTTTCAGTGATACTTGAAACAAAATTGCAATAAAACCAAGCCTGGGAGGGTAGTACATTCCTGAAATTTCAGCATTATGAAGTTGAGGTGAAGTAGTACAAGTTCTCAACCAGTAAAACTCTCTCTCAAAAAACAGTATCACAGCTGGGCGCCGGTGGCTCATGCCTGTAATCCTAGCTACTCAGGAGGCTGAGATCTGAGGATCATGGTTCAAAGCCAGCCCTTGTATGCCCATGTACATATATATAATTCTTATTTAGACCATAACTATTTGTGAATGTGCAGAGTCTAACATTTTGAGTTATTGAAGAAAATTAGCATAAGAAAAGTATGATCTTACAGATGACAGAGTTAAAGCTCAGAGTTTTATGTTATATGCTCAATGTCACAAAGTTCTGGAAGTTTCTTCTATGCAAAGTCAATATTTGGTTCCTCTATTTGAGTGGATATTTGTACTAACTTCCACTTTTTTTTAACCTTCATATATAGCCTGGAGGGTATTTTTCTTTCAGTGTTTATACAAGGTCCGCTGCCTCAATTAAAAGAAAAACCAAATACTATCTATTTTCCTTTTTATTTTTATTTTCTTAATATATGAACATCTTGAAATTTGGCTATAAGGATCCTAACATTTACATACTTTCTGCTCTGCTTCCATAACTGGGCAATTATGAAAAATGGTCCTTTCCTTGGTCACTAAATTATCTTTGCTCTTCAGTTGATTTAAAACATAATACTGAGTAGATTTTGTGGTCAAAATCTCTAGTGGAAAAGGTAGTACTTTATTATCTCTATTATCAATAATAATGATGATCTTGAAATCATAGTTTGTTATCTTTTATAGAGGCAGGACATATACTGATTTTAGATGTCTAAGTGCAGTGCTGAGCGCATATAGAAATGACCTTGCAGTTGTCAAAATTCAAAGCTGAAAAAGATAAATAAACAAGAAATGAAGTACAGGAGGCTGGTGTGAAAAACTGCAAATAAAATTAGCCAAAAAGTTGAGCTGAAGGTTTGAAAGACTGAACTTTGACCTGGAAATTATGTCATTTAGTTTCAGAACTCCGCAGCCTTTCCCTACATCCCACATAGATCGAATTGTTTCCAGCCTTCCGATGCTTATTATGTCGAAAGACCCTGGATGAAGTGCTTCACATCCACCTCTGAATTACCTAGGGCTGTACTGCTGTCGACTAATGGAATGAAGTTAGGATGGAAACCAAAGCTTCTAATGAATAAAAAGGAGATCCCACGTTGACATCTGAGTCCCAGCATACTTGTCACAGCAATGACAACATTGGTTTGTTGGTGGTATTTAAAGAAACACAACCGCAATGAGTGAAATGTGGAACTCTGTGCTTTGGCCCTATTTTGTGCTCTCTCAAGTTACATGGATGATCACGGACTCTCAACAACAAAGGCAGCACCACCAATGCCCCGGTGTGCTTTTCCAGTCACCCATGCTGTTTTCAGTTTCTTTAGCTTGCCCATTCCTTGAGGGCTCCAGAGACTCCGCATCTGTGGACCCAGGGTGTCTCTTCCACCCACTACTGTGTGTCTGTAAGTTTTCAACATGGTCAAGTTTCAACCATATTTCTAAGCCTTTAGTGCTGCGTTATAATTGTAAGGATTACAAGAAATAATTTGGGCTAGAAACATGGCTCAAGTGGTAAGAGTGCCTGCCTAGCCAGTATAGGCTAAAAGGAATAGTGTGTTTAAGACTCCTGATGTGGGCTAGGTGTAGGAGCATACATCTCTAATTCTAGCACTCAGGAGGCTGAGGAAGAAAGATCAGGCGTCTGAAACCAACTTGGGCTACACAGTGAGATCCTATCTCAAACACCCAACAACATATCAGAGAAAACAATAGTTCCTGGGTGCCTCAGTCCACAGAGCATCCTGTCCTCCTTCCTCTCAACACTTTACAAAGCTAAATAATGCCTCCTTCCAAAAGATGTCCTCACTGAATCCCAGGATCATCTAAATAAAGTATGTGGCAAAAGGAAGTTTTCAAATGAATGATGCTTACAGATGTTAAAGACAGGGAGGTGATCATGGGTTGTTCAGTAGACTCGATTTAAGTATATTTTTTAATATGGTAGGAAAAAAAAAACAACAGGAGAAATGAGGCAAAGGGGATGCTGGGAGAGTTGCTGAGCCTGGGAAAGACTGGATCATTCCTGGCGGACAGTGGAGATGGAGGGGAGGCCATCACCAAAGGAACGCAAAGGAGGAGTCCCACCAGTATTCAGCCAGGCAACACCACCTCAGTCCCATCAAGTGCAAAAGCCTGGATCTGCAGCAGCTGACCTCAGCCTGGAAGTGGAGTCTCCCAGCAAGTCTTCAGCACGAGAACCAGCTCTGAATATTCAGAAATATTGAGGAGAATTTTGATCACATAATCAGGAGACGATCTGTGTGTGTGTGTGTGTGTGTGTGTGTGTGTGTGTGTGTGTGTGTGTGTGACTTTAAATCACTAGCTTTGTGATAAAGCCTTATGTCCCCGATAGAGAAGTTAAACCACTTCTTTGTCCCATTCTCCTGACCTCTTAAGCACAGAAGAATGGATGGGTTAAGCAGCATCACCTCTCCTCACACAGGTGAATTTAAACTGAGGTGTGCTTGCTTCTCCTGGAAGTTTTTGTTGTTACTAGTAAGGTTGTTGTTGTTGTTGTTGTTGTTGTTGTTGACCTCAATTAATCTTCACCTCTATACTAATAAGTGAAAAGAAAATTGGGCAGCAAAAATCAGGAGTGAGAAGATGTTTGGGAAAGATGGTGCTTACATGTTTTTCTTTTCTTTTCTTGGAAGTCCTAAAATTATGCCAATGAGGAAGCTGTAAGTCCGGCTGACCATTTCTCAGGGGAACCTGTGTATGATGGTCAGAATCTGTGAGCACAAGGTGTTTTCTTTCTTGGAGTTTTCTTTTCCCTGGACCCATAATCCTCATGCAACTATTCTCCTCAGCCTCAGGTCAACCTCCATATCTGTACTGGTTTGGAGATCTCTCCTGGGAAAGAGTTTCCACTTATAAAGAATGGTTAACAGGGGGCTGGGAAGGTGGCTCAGTAGTAGAGCGCTTGCCTTGCATGCATGAGGCCCTGGGTTCGATTCCTCAGCACCACATAAGCAGAAAATAAAAAGCCGGAAGTGGTGCTGTGGCTCAAGTGGTAGAGCGCTAGCCTTGAGGTGAAGAGCTGAGGGACAGCGCCCAGGCCCAGAGTTCAGTCCCCATGACTGGACCCAAAACAAACGAACAAAAAGAATGGTTATCAGGAAACTGCTGGTGAACACATAGAGGCTGATGGAAATACACCACTGTGTCAAAGCTCCTGAGCTGTCTTGCATCCCTTAGAGCACTGTCCTTGCTGAGAGCTGATGCTACAGTAAGAATGTGTCCAGTTGCTCCTTCCACACCACACCTGCAAGTAGGGAAGAAGGGTCAAGCTGAACTGCCTATTTATTTCCACGTGAAAACAGATGTGACTGGCCTTGGAGCCTTAGGGGAGCATTCTTGGAGGAGCAGATATCTGCGGGTGCCTCTGGTCCCAGTGCGGCACAGCATAGCAGCCAAGATATCATTAAGCACTAGAGAATGTGGGCAGAGGCCCTTAGGACTCAAGAGAAAATATGATCACAGCACCATATTTTGGGTGGCATAATATGACTAACCAGCCTCCTTCACCAGAAGAACAGGAAAGACAGATTTGACACTCTCATGTTTAAGAGATATGGGTCAAAGCACAGGACATTGTCATGGTCTGGATCTCAGAAAAGTCTCTGGCTGACAGGAGCAGCACACCTTGGTCTTCTCATCAGGAAAGTGGACTAGTGTTTCATATTGACTGAATGTCACTGGTATCTCAGATAATGCCTGTGCTGGGCATTTCCAGATCTTACCATAGCTTCCTTTCTTCTGTCTTTCTTCCTTTTATTAGTATTCAGTTGTCTAGACTATAAATCCCAGCTAGGAAAATGGAACACCTTAGCATATAATTTCCTTTTCATTTCACTGCCTGTAAGAATTTTTCTTATTGTTTGTTCCTTTAAGATAAATATCAAGAAACATAACTGATACAGAAATAACTACTGATATGAAACTATCCTTTGGTCTCTACTCAGGACCAGAAACATTTTCAGGACAGAGATAAGAGAGAACAGGAGGTAAATTTTAGAATCAGAAAGTGTGGATGTAAGTCTCTAACTATTCTGCAATAGCTACGAGTAACTGAAATTTGATTTCTAGATCTTATTAAGTATCAAATGCAAGTGATTAGGCCTATTTGTCCGATGACTCATTAGAAATCTGTTTTGACAGAGGCTACTAAACCTTCCCCCTTCTGAATTATCTTCTACCTCTCACTTTTTCTCCTCTTGGTCCATCAGTCACACTGTTCTAAGAAATGTTTGTCAACTATGCCCAGCACTCTGCAACATTTGTGCTGTCTTCTCTGCTGAAATCTCCAGATAGTTGCATGGCTTTCTCTCCCATGTCTCTGGGTGAGTGGCTCAAGCCAGAGATCCTCCCTATCACCTTGTTATATGCAGCGGTATCCCACACGCCTTGAGGCTGCGTGCCTCTCCTGAGTACTTTTGCGTACCTCCCATTCATATCGCTACTTCATACAGTTCCAGTAGATTTTTCATACTGCCAACCCTCTACCGGCTTCATGGTGGACTGAGGTTGCCTACTTTGTTCACTGCTGTACTCATAGCAACAGGAAAACATCTTCAAAACATTTTAGTTGCTCAAAAATGCTGAAGGAGTGGCTAAACGGGCTTACATGAAATGCTAATGTCCTGCACAGGAAGGGGACTGTGCCATATATTCTGCTACCTGCAGAATATTTGAGGAGTCGCTGTCCCGGGGAAACTTCACAGAGTTGGAGTTTATTTGGGATTAAGTTTAAATTGATTTGATGAATCAAAACTTTCTTCACTGAGAAGCCTTGGGAAGAAGAAATACTGCGCATCTGGGGGTCGTGGATTTTAATAGTCTTAGAAGTAGCTACCCACTCGAGGCCGGTTTCATGGTCCACAATGCTGAGTCCTCACTGAAGAGATGATGGGACAGGAAGCTGGAGGGGAAGGCAGCGCTCCACCCCGTGGAGAAGGCCCCTATAGAGAAGCAGTCGAGGACAGAAGCATGTACGTTGGCATCACAAGATCTAGATTCAGTTCCTTCTTCTACCACTTAATAGCTGAAGGATCTTGAGGACAATTTACCCTTCCCGACTCATGGGTTCTCTTCCCTTCAAGTGATATAAAAATAGCCACCCGTTTCACAATGTCTCTGCTTCCTTTGCAAGCCTCATTTATGAGAAATGAGGCCACGCATTTCAAAGTGGTTTACAAACTACTAATTGCTATACAAGGACTGGTGTTTGTTACTGGTTTTGCTCCTGTGAGAACTGTAAGCTCAACAGGTTCTCATGACCTTCTTTATCTCTCCCAAACAGCTGATCGTTTGTAAAAGAATTTGACTTTGAAGTGTTAAGTTGTATTTCCCAAGTTTTCCCCAAGTTTCAAAGAAAATCTCTGTGACTTTCTTTTTGATAGATGCCTGGCACACTCGTTTTTATATTCCGATGTGACTGCTCTTCAGGATGGCTCACAGGCAGTTATCTGACTCATTTTTGCACTCTGAGGGAGAAGGAAGTAAGAAACAATGATTTTGAGATTGGAGAAGTAGCACCGAGTAGGACCGGGAAACCCTGTGTGCCCTCGCACTGCCTCATACCAGGCCACCGAAGGAGCGTGCCACGTGCCCGCTATCTGGTCTGCCCCGTCTCTGCCAGGAGCCTGCCACAGGGTTTCATTCAAAGCAACAGAGGGCAGAGGAGAGGACGTTTTGTGGTGGGCCAGGAAGTTCATTTTAAAACAATGAAGCGAAGTAGCTCCTCAATCTTGTTGGTCTTATTCACTCCATATCCTGACAGTTCATCCGCATAACTGACCAAATGGCCTGACTATTTTCTTACATGCTTGGGTGAATGAAGACTTCCTCTCGTCTACAAGAGACTTCCAGTCAGCTTGAAGATGATTAACTAAGCTCAATCATTATCCTGATATCAGACAGATTTAGGCAGATTTATAGATGGGTCCTCAATATTAAGGCATCCAATCTTTCTTTCTTTCTTTCTTTCTTTCTTTCTTTCTTTCTTTTCTTTCTTTCTTTCTTTCTTTCTTTCTTTCTTTCTTTCTTTCTGTCTTTCTTTCTTCCTTTCTTTCTTTCTTCCTTTCTTTCTTCCTTTCTTTTTGGTAACACTGAGGTTTGAACTCTGGGCCTTGCTCTTGTTAGGAGGTGCTTCGCCACTGAGCTGTGCCTCTAGCGCTTGGTTATTTTTAGGCTGGGGTCTCACCTCTTGCTTGAACCTGTGCCTATACCTGGACTGTGATCAGTCTAGGCTTCCCATAGCTGCTGGGCTCAAAGCACACACTACAACATCTATCTTCTCTCCATCGAGGTGGAGTCTCACAGACTTTTCAGCCTGGGCTGGCCTGGAACTTGGCTCCTCCCAGTGTCGGCCTCACACATAGCCTGGGATGGCAAGTACACTGTGTGTTCAGAGGAAGTCTGGTGAACTATTTTCCCAGGCTGGCCTAGAGCCATGGTTCTCCTGATCTCCGCCTCCCACATCGCTGGGAGTAGAGGTGCGAACCACCAGCACCAGCTGAAGTCACACAACATTTCCTAAAATGCAACACTAGCTACTTCCACCTTGTTTTGCTTCTACCCTTTCATTTGAAAGTAACACACTCTAGAAAAATGAATGCTTTGCCTCCTGTCAGCTTCACACCTCCTGTTTTAGTATCTGAGACCAAAAACATACCATGGGGGCAATATTTGCCAAGACAAACTCAGTACAATATCTCCCAACCCTTGTTCTCTGAAAGTAGCATGCTGAGGGGGCAGTGGGGGGGCCAAACTTCAGCAAGGCAGAGAAGCAAATGTTTTCCACAAGTGCTGCAATAGTGCTTTTCCATAAACACTGACTCTTGTTCTTTTCTGGTTCTTTTTTGGCTATCATCCATCAAGTAGCTGGAAGTCATGGGCCCTCATGGTCAGAAGGACAGTGACCCTGGCTGTCCCCTAACCTCTCTCCTGCTCTTCTCCATAGTCTCTGGAATGAACATCACATTACTTGGCCTTTTGTAAATTACAGACCTATTATGAAGACATAGCAAGAAGATCTGTAACTCACGTGTTGGCTGGATCTACATTGTCCGTAAACTACTGAGTCTCAAAATCCCTGTCACGTGTAACCGAGAAACTTGTTTTTCTTAAGATTTATATTATTTCTTGGCAAAAGAAAAAAAGAATTGTAACCAACTTGGCTCTGAATTTCTGCTTCTACAAAACTACTTCACTTTATAAGTTACCTGATCACTCTATTCTTACAATCTCTTTTCGGGACCATCTCGTACTCTGGGAGACAGAATCCTAATGAATTCCAGAACACCACCAACCCAACTATGTTTACATAAGACTCTCATTGAAGGTTTTACAAGATAGAAAGTTATAATATGATAACATGGTACAAATGAAAAAGAAAACAAAGAAAAAAAACTTTCTAAAAGTGTATGCAAAACGAACATGAGAATTCCTAAATCCTCATGTTAACCCTCCTGCAAACATTTCTTGTTGGCCTCATGGCCATGTGTGTCAGTCTCTCCTCTCTTCTCCAAACCACATTCAAGGACCATCATCCCAAGGAGAGGGAGGGTTGAGGAGTATGGCCTCAAAGCCCCTTTTTAGGGACATCAAGGGCAGAAAGAGTAAGGGACAATAGGCAGGAAGGCTATGTGCTGAGGGGCACTGTCATCATCAAGAAGATATATCCCAGCCTGGGAATGTGGCTCAGTGGTAAAGTGTTTGCCCAGCACTCATGGAGCCCTGGGTTCAATTCCTCACTACCACATACACAGAAAAACCTGGAAGTGGTGCTTGTGGCTCAATTGGTAGAGTACTCGCTTTGAGCAAAAGAAGCTCAGCAATAGCACCCAGGCCCTGAGTTCAAGCCCCAGAACTGACAGGAAAAAAAAAGAAGAAGATATATATCTCTGTCCACTCCCTCTGTGGAATAGACTTTTCACAGCACTTACACTGTCTCTGTTACCCAGAGCAGGCCTGTCCCTGCTATTGCTCTAGCTGGATCTTTTTCACCCTTTAGGGCTAAGCTTAAGTATCATGGACTATCCGTTCAGGCCCTTGACACATTTCTCCCTTAAGACTTTTCTGCTCATCTTCTATTTTTAGTATTTTGAAGAAAATTTTAGTTCTCTACTCTCTAGCATGAAGGGGCCGTCCGCAGCCCACTGGTTCCGGAGAAAAGCGGCGGGGTGGGGGAACTTGAATGGAAATTTTATTTTTTATTTTCATTAGTCTTTAACTGAAGTCAAGATTCCCCCAATTCGAAGTGCAGATGAACAAGTATAGGTGAACAGCCATAACTCAGTCCTGATAGTATTTGTGGCTCTGTCACCAGTAGATATCTTATAGCACTACATATATTGAAATGTGTTTCATGATCATTTCAACTTCAAAATTACACAGGTTATTAGATCTGCTGCTAGATCATTACAGGCTCATTAATCTTGGGTGTGAATTAAGAAGGATTTATTTCACTATACCACACAAAATTTTTAAATATGTTTATAACTGAATTCAATATAATTTTATTTCCTTTGTGATTCTATGTTCATTAAATCAATTTAAAAGTGTAATTCTGATAGAGGGAACTGCTTTACCAGTCTGTCAGTACAGTCATCCAATAAAATATTAACATTTCCTGCCCTGAGCTACAACACTTGTGGTTTCTTTGTACTCCTCTTACTGTTCTTTGCAAGGCGAGAGATGACCCTCTAATGCATAAGGAGTTAGAGAAGGAACAAAGTATTTTTAACTCATTCCCTCCTTTCATCCTTCCTGTATAAGCTCTCTCTCTCTCTCTCTCTCTCTCTCTCTCTCTCTCTCTCTCTCTCTCTCTCTCTCTCCCCTCCCTACTTTCTTCCCTATCATTTTTCCTCTCCACTTGTCATATGCCTGCTCTCTACCCTGCATCTTATTATACATTTGTCTAATCTAGAGAGGGAAGGGGAATAATAAAACTCTGGAACAAGGACACAGGATGACCCATTGCAACAAGGATACATACAGGACAGTATATTGGAAACCAACTTTACAACTTCGGGCGGGGGGAGGGGTTGGGGAGGGAAGTGGTAGTAGGAGAATAACAAGGAAGGGAAGGGGAGCAACGATCGATGAGCAAGGGACTCATGGCCTTACTCAGTAACGGTAACCCCTCTGTACAGCATCTTTACACTAAAACTTAAAAAGAATATATATACATTTCTGATTTTAAATGTCCTTTTCAACTGGATTCTAGAGATATTTCTCTTCCTTCAACTTAATAGCCAAATAGAAATATCTCTGACCCACTTCTATTGGTTTCATATTGGAACTCTGCTCCCTAAACTCTTTGTGTTTTAATTTCTTATCTTAACAACAACAATAACAACAAAACATAATAGTAGCCAGGTACCCATGGTTCACACCTATAAATCCTAACGACTCAGAGGACAGAGCAAGGAAGATCATGCCTCAAGGCCATCCCAAGCATAAAAAGTGCACACACCCCACCTCAATCAATAGTTGGATGTAGTGGTCCATTTCTTTAATCCCAGTTATGGCAGGAAGCATAAATAGGAAGATAAAAGTCTAAGTTGATTTAGATAAAAACTGAGACTTAATTTTAAAAAACATCAGAGCAGCCAAGCACTGGTAGCTCATGTCTATAATCCTAGCTACTAAGGAAGCTAAGATCTGAGTTCAAAGCCAGCCTGGGCAGGAAAGTCCTTGAGACAATTATCACCAATTAACCACCAAAAAGCCAGATGTGAACTTGTAGCTCAAGTGGCAGAGCCGTAGCCTTGAGCATAAAAGCTCAGGGAAAGAAACAAGGCCCTGAATTCAAGCCCCACGACCAAAATACACACACACACACACACACACACACACACACACACACACACACACACACACACACACACACACACACACACACACACACACACACACACACACACACACACACACACACACACACACACACACACACACACACAGAACATGGCTCAAGAGGTAGAATGCCTGCCTAGAAAACATGAAGCTCTGAGTTCAAACCCTAGTACTGCCAATTAAAAATACCACAAGTATAGTAACTATCAAATGTGATTATAGTGCAATCAAGTGAAATGATAGAAGGAACCTGCCAAGTAACTTAAAGAGTAAATGAAATGAACATGAGCCTCAGCACCTGTGCATTGCTGCTGTCCTCCCCTTACCCCTCTCTGTTCTGTGGGAATACCGAGCCAAATCCAAAGGCCACAAAGCCTAGCTCTCAGTGAGGCTCTAAAAGAACAGGTGGAACTTACAAATCAGCATGTGACACACAGTTCATTACCTGTGGGAGGAGCAAACACAGAACTCAACCCTAGATTAGAGTCCACCTACAGAAGACCCAAACCACAACAGAATAACATTTTTAGGTGACTCCTCACTCTTTCAGGAAAGAACTACAAGAAAAGTTCTAAATCCATACTCTAGACAAGTTCCAAAATCTGCAGTCTGAATATGGTGTCCCTCCTTACACACAAATATCAGTGCTTACTGGTTGATGAGTAGGGGCGGGGAAGGAGGAGACAGAGGAGTTATGGAACTATGAGGAGTTATGAGGAGCCTGCGTGACACTTCTGTTTCGTAAACCCTGTCACTACTCAAACCTGCCTCGCCTCAAGCTGGCATCTGATGACCGCTTACTTGTACTGGAGTTTGGTTCTCAGTTCAGTCACTGCCTCCCCAAGCCATACAGGAGAGTCAACCCTTCAACCGCGTGGTACTCTTAATGACACCTCTTGGTTTTACTCCATCTCCAGCTATCCTTAAAGCCCCCTTTCAGTTGGTACCTCTCAGAGATGGCCTTCCCCACCCACATACCACTTCATCCTACTGTGGAGAGGAAGTACCTGTGTTTAGGCTCCAAGAATATTAGGGCCTAGATGATCACTGCAGGCCTTTCCTGAGTAATCCCAGTGTACGTCTGTGGGACAGAACTTTCAGAACAAGACAGATCTTTAGAAACCAGGAGAAAGAACGCACTGTATCCATGCAGAACAAGCTGTGTGTGGTTGCGGGTGCTTCTGAATCACCCTGGCACACCAGAGGCTGGGGCAGAAGGATTAAGAGCTTGAGAATGAGCTGCAAAGGAGGCTTTGCCAAAAGAAAGAGAGAAAGAGAGGTAGAGAGAGAGGAACAAAACAGAGAAAGAAGACGGTAAAAAGACAAAGACAGAGAGGGAGAGAGAGGGAGAATGGCAGTAGATGAAAGGCTGTGCTGTTGCTCAGGGGTAAAGCTCTTGCCTAGCATGCCAATATCCCAGGATAGAAAGAAAGACAGAGAGGCAAAGGAAAGTAAGGAAAGAAGAAACGAAGGAAGGAAGGAGATATCTAACAAAGGAGAGTGAGAAGGAGCAGTTGTTCACAAAACAGCCATTACTGGGCAACATTGAACAAACAAACAAACAAACAAAAAACCATCTGGAGTTCACCCGAAGGTTCAGCTTCAGAACACCTAGCAATCCGTGTGATTCGCAAAGCTCCTTTATTGTGAGCAGGCTGGTGTCACCACACCAGAGAGCTCTGTACCAGACATGGAGGGCTGACCAAGACGAACTTGTCAGACCCCTCTGGGCTTGGCCTGGGATGGACAGTCTGTTGATTTCCCCTGGGCCCCAGCAGCAAGCAGCACAGCCGACGAGAGCAGGACCTGTGTGTGTTTATTCAGAGCAGGATGACACACCATTTGATTGTTTCCAGCAGCATTGCTCCCAAGGGACAGGAGGCCATGCCCCATTTTCTTTGATTTGACACTGAGAGATGTTCACTGCCACCTCTCACACAGCCGAGCCAAAGCTGCAAAGGCACAAGGAAAAATGTGTCTTGTCAGAAGTACAGAAGTGGAAATGTTTCTATGTAGAATGTGAGGGGCATTTGGAGTTCAAGGGGCATGTGAAAGCCACGGCTCAGGAAAGCGTGATTCAAGTCCCTCCTCCACACGACCGCCTGTGTTGAAACTTTTCACCGTCATCCCTTATTCACTCCCTGACACCAAGATAAGAAAGTAGGCTGGCTAAAGATGAAGACTGGGTTGAGGAAGTGCTACCTGTGGACCCAGCTAGACTCTCTCCAGCCCATCCCCCTTCATTTGGTAATAAGTGTGCTGGAGGACGCTCCTGTAGAGACCCAAAGCCGTTTAATGGGAGAAAGGGAACGCGAAGGTAAGATGGACAGAATACAATCTACAATTGGATTACTTTCTGATGTGGCACTTCCATAAATACCCCCAGGAGATGACAATGTGAATCTTGCAGATACCCAGCGCAAGCGTTGCAGACAGAAGAACCACAGGGGTGGACGCCCAGTAAAGGGTATGACTAGAACAAGGATCCTAGGAGCAGATGACATCTGAGAAGTGGCAGAATGCATGGAGTGAAGAGGATAGAATCTCATAGCTAGACGCTCCAGGATTTCAACCTTCTACCGTGTGGGGGAGAAGTTTCTCATCCATCTTATGTCTGAATATAGTCACTACAGATCCTAAAGCAGAAGCTGAAGAACATCAGCCAATGAAACAAGGCTAATGAGAGATGATAGTAATTAGGCCAAGATGATGATGGCGCAATAATGAGACAACAATGGAGTTTGCTTTAAATGTTGCTTTTAAGGAGAGGGAAGAAAAAAGTAACATTGAGATTCCATCTCACCCCAGTTAGAATGGCTATAATTAAGAAATCTAATAACGACAGATGCTGGAGGGGATGTGGCTAAAAGGGAACCCTACTGCATTCTTGGTGGGAGTGTAAACTTGTTCAACCACTCTGGAAAGCAGTATGGAGGTTCCTCAAAAGACTCCACATAGAGCTCCCCTATGACCCAGCAATCCCATTTTTGGGCATTAACCCAAATGATCACAAACAAGGCCACACTAACGCTACCAGCACAGCTATGTTCATTGCAGCATTATTCACCAGATGCCCCTCAGTAGATGAATAGACCAAGAAAATGTGATGGATAGACAGACAGACAGACAGACAGATGAATGTCAGGAAATGGAAAGACTTGAAAAAATCACATTAAGTGAAGTAAGCCAGACCCAAAGAAACATAGGTCCCATGGTTTCCCTCATTTATAATAATTAGTATACATCTAGGATAATCTTATCAGATGAGCAGAAAAACTCAAAAGCTATGTACATATGACCATATAAGATAATGCTAAACGAAATGAACCCCAAGATATGGACACGAAGTTTACTGTTGCTGCATTTAATGTACTATGTGATTTTTTGTTTCCTTTGTATGTTCTTCTCCCTATGGTGTACCCCCTGTTGTCATTATACTTGATTTTGGTGCCCTGCATCTTGTATATACATTTGTCCAATTTGGGGAGGGGAAGGGGAATAACAATATGCCTAAACTAGGACACAGGATGACCCATTGCAGCAAGGATACACACAAGACACTATTTTGGAAATGAACTTTACAACTTGGGCAGGGGGTGGGGAGTGAGGGAGGTGGGGAAGGGAGTGATAGTGAGAGAACAACAAAGGAGGGGTAACAAGAAATGGACTCATGGCCTTACTCATGTAACTGTAACCCCTCTGTACAGCATCTTTACAATAAAATAAATTTTTTAAAAAGAGGAATAAGGTAAGTGTGGGAAAATTATAAATTTTGAATCCCAGTGAAGGATTTATAGGAAATAATTATTCTATTCTCTCTACTTTTGCATGTTTGAAAACTGTTATAGTAAAAGTTTGGAACAAAAATGTAGACAAATAGTAAATTACAGGAGGAAGTAGAGCACCAGAGAATAAGTACCAAGAATAGTTGTGGACACAGGAGAAAAGTGAAAGACATGGAAAAACTTCGGGAACAGAGGAAGAAAGCAAAAGGAAAATGAGGAAGGCTTTGTTTGGTGATCTCAAAATTCTCAATAAAGGACGCACCAAAGCTGTCTCAGTAGAGAAACAGTAGAAGAAACATTAAAGAGACTAGTTGGAAGAGGGAGAGATCTTGCACAACTATTGTTGGACAGTGGAGAGATGGATAATGAAGGAAAATCAGTGCGCAGAGCAGTACAGAGTGGTACAGAGGCCTTGGTCAGAAATTCTGAGACTTCATCACCTTCCTGAGACAAACATTGTTTCTGGAGATTTCATATTTTCCATCAGAGTACTATTCCATGAAGGACTTTGTACCATTTGGACAGAGTGACACTTTCCCCTCCCACCCTCCCTCTCCCTATCTCTTTCCTTCCTTCCTCCCTCTCTCTTCTCTTCTCTTCTCTTCTCTTCTCTTCTCTTCTCTTCTCTTTCTTTCTTTCTTTCTTTCTTTCTTTCTTTCTTTCTTTCTTGCTTGCTTGCTTGCTTGCTTGCTTGCTTGCTTGCTTGCTTGCTTGCTTGCTTCCTTCCTTCCTTCCTTCCTTCCTTCCTTTCTCTTTCAATTGTTCATGTCCTAGGATTTGAACTCAGGGCCTGGGTGCTGCCCCTTAGATTTTTTGCTTAAGGCTGACACAATACCACTTGAGCCACAGCTCCACTTCCAGCTTTTTGATAGTTAACTAAAATGAGTCGCATGGACTTTCCTGCCTGGGCTGGTTTGGAACTGTGGTCCTTAGATCCCAGCCTCCTGAGTAGCTAGGATTACAGGCGTGAACCTATAAGTGATTACGAGTGTCCATATGTGGTTGAGAGTCTTGTTTCTTATGGCCCTCAGTCCTCCATAGCAAGCTCCCAGAACTCAAGGAGATGGTACCCATACACTAAAAGTAACTCTGTTGAAAAATGTGCTGATTCAAGATTCAGAGAAATTACAAGTCTATCCTCTTGTCCTTCGGAACCAGTATGTGGGGAAGAAGAAGGAGAAGGGCTCATGAGCAGGCTGCTTTCCCCTGGGGGAAGGAAGAGATACAGAACGTGTGAAACAACCCTGACACCAGTATGCTCTAGTGCCTAGCGGGAGCCCTTCAGAGAAACTCCTATTTATTCCTTGCTGCTTTCTGTTCATGAGCTGCAAAGACTCTGGCATCACGGAAATTTACTGCATTTGTGGGAAATCTCCAGGAATGCAAAGCTGAGAGGGTTCAGTCAATGCTGGGCTACAGGGTACCTGCCCTGCATATCTGGGAAGAAAAAATGGTTTGCAAATTAAATGGCTCATAAATAAAGCAACCTTTAATGTGGCATGGAATCTTTAAGAGAGTATAGTGAGCCTCGCATGTACCATGGCTAGAAAATATTAGCAGTCAGGATTTAGTGAGGGAAAGATGATGACAGCATTCTTCCCTTTGACTTAGGTTATGCAGGCATGTTTAGTTGGTTAAAAAAATCATCAAAATTATACAGTCTCTGGGCATTCACACACAGCGAGACCAAAGGAGGATATTCTTAGGGGAACACAAAGGCACGATACCTAAGTGCACCTGATTGTATGAAACAATATTTATCGAAATGAACTCCAGGAAATGAGAACAAGAGGATTTTTTTCTCTGTGGCTGGCTTTGTTTTCTTTTCCTTTTGTCTTGTTTGTTCGTTTATCTCTCTTTGGGAGGGCAAAGGAGGGGCACAGAAATGGAAGGGTAAGCCGGGTATCAGTGACTCATGCCTGTAATCCTAGCTGCTCAGGAGCCTGAGGTCTGAGGATCACGGTTCAAAGCCAGCTCGAGAAGGAAAGTCCCTGAGACTCTTATCTCCAATAAACCACCAGAAAACTGGAAGCGGTGCTGTGGCTCAAAGTGGTAGAGCACTAGTCTTGAGCTGAATTGCTGAGGGACAGCACCCAGGTCCAGAGTTCAAGCCTCCCGACAGACAATAATAAAAAGAAAAGAAATGGAGGAACAAAGGCTGAACAAATACAGCAGTGATACTCTCTAGACACTATGTTGAAAAAAAAAAGCTATACAACTTGTGAGTGGGGGTGGGAGGGAAAAACTGGGCGAGAGCAAGGGAAGGGGTGATATTGTTCAAAAAGAAATGTCCGCTGTCTGATTTATATAACTGTAACCCCTCTGCACATCATCTTTACAATAACAAAAAATGAACCCTCCAAAAAACCACCCATCAAGCTAAATCCTCATAAATCTTACACTTTCCCTCCTGTGTGTTAAAGAAGTTTACATTTTAACATTGCCTATCACAGGTGAATGAGCTATTCATTAGATGAAGCTCACCTCCCGCTGAGTTCATTACACCTCTCAACTTAATGTTTTTACATTTTAAAGTCTTAAATACTTAGCAATTTGATGCTCCCTTTGATGCAGACATATTTACACAATTAGAATTCATAAAGATTCTTCCAGTTTATAGCAATATAGGCTTGCTGAAATGATTCCGTGAATGGCCTTTCTCTTTTCCATTTTTCTTCTTCCAGTCGTAGGCAGTATGTTTTAGGGACTTTAGCAAGTAAATGTTGGATGGAAGGCAAGAAACAAGAAGCCTTGTCTGCTATGCATCTTCTCCTTCTATATATCACAACATAATTTAAAACATACCCTTATTTGTAAAAGTTATATTTCAGTGGCTTCTCCTGCTAGATCTTGTGTCATGAGAGTTGGAAGTACTCTTACATCCACTATTTTCCCAGCACCTAGCAAGGAGATAGTTCACAGGAAATGCTCCATGAACAACTAGTTGAATGGAAGAATGTATATGAAACATTGTTTCACACTGTTTTTAGCAGGGTAAAAAAAATTATAGGATTCTTTGTACAAACCCTGGGTAAGACATAAATACATACTCCTACTGCCTCAAAGAACTAATGATATCATAGAGAAAAAGATTATTGAGGAGGTTGCCAAGTTTCATTGTGTAAATTGTTCAAATAACTTATCAGGCTGCTTTGCCCTTATTTTTATTGTGCAGTATTTCATCTCAGCAGCACTTAAAATGGGTTCCTTCACTTTAAGCATATTAGTGAATCTTCCCACTTGTACATAAGAAAGCTTTACAAGTCATAAAGGGCCCAAGTGAAGAATAAATGAAATATAAAAGTCAAAAACTTATTAGCAATAATAATAATAAAAGAAATAGCTATGCCAAGGACAAAAAAATAGACTGGTAAGCACAAAACAAAGAGAGGAGAAAGACACTCTGTCAAAACATGCAGATGCCAGGAAAGAAGGCATGTTAACAAATAAAAGAGCTGAGAGCTGGGGGAGTAGCTAAATGACAGGGTGCTTGCCTGGCAATCGTGGAGCCTATGGTGGCAGCCCCAGTACTACATACGAAGGAGGGGGAAAGAATTAAGAGACAAAGTCTGCTGTTAGCTGCTTGGCCGCCTGGATATGCACATGGGGTTGACAGGCATAAGCTGGAAAGATATTCCCAGGTGCAGATCTGGCCAAAGACCAGGCTTAACGCACAGTCTGCCTTCAGCTGCTCCCGGGACATGTGCAGCATCTTCTCCCACCTCCAGATGTCCTCTGCCTTGCTGCTGGCAGTCTGCCCTGACCTTCCCACAGAGTTGCTCAGAGTTACATTCCAATTAAGCCCTCCTCCTTAAATAACATCTCTTCTGGCTATTTCCTCCTTTTAATCCTTTGTCAGAATAGCACAGTTTCATTTTGTCAGTCTTTCTTTCCCTCTTAAAATTCTCTTCAGTGTTCTTTTTCACTAAGTTTAACCCACATACTGTGTTATTTGTCCATTTAATGTGTTATTTATCCATTTAAGTATTTCATGGATTTAATATATTCACAGAATTATGCCCGCATCACCATAATCAATTTTAGAAAATTTTCATCATCCTGAAAAGAAACCCTGTACCCATTACTGGTCAATTACTCTTCACCTCTTCTCTGAGGTAACGCTATTCTAGTTTCCATCTCTCTTGATGTGCCTATTGTGAACACTTTATATGACTGGAATCTCATAGTATGTAGGCCTTGGTGGCTGGCTTCTTTATCTTAGCATTTACTTTATACCTATTGTAGCATGTATCCTTCATCCTTTTTATTTCTTTTTTTTTGGGGGGGGGAGATCCAGTCGTGGGGGCCTGAACTCTGGGCCTGAGCGCTGTCCCTCAGCTCTTCACCTCAAGGCTAGCGCTCTACCACTTGAGCCATAGCGCCACTTCTGGCTTTTTTTTTCCTGCTTATGTGGTGCTGAGGAATCAAACCCAGGGCTTCATGCATGCAAGGCAAGTGCTTTACCATTGAGCCACCTTCCCAGCCCCATCCTTTTTATTTCTAAATAATATTCCCTTATCTGAACATGTTGCATTTTTATTTTTATCAATTCATCAGATGATGGGCTACTATGAATGATGCTACTCAACATTCACATAGTGTTCTTTTGTAGGGTTCTTTCATGCTAGAACTAGAGAGAATTTAGCAGTCTTTTATTTTAATCCCCCATAACTCATAACTCTCTTCTACAACATCCTTAAAATTACATATAACCTCATTTGAATGACTCTGAAGTCAAGAATCTCATAATCGCCTGTGAAGTATGAAATAACTGTTTTTTAATATTCTTATGAGACTCACTATTTCATTTCAGAATTGAATTGCTACAATTATCAAAGTCTTTTTCTTTAGGTAACTCTGCCTCTAGCTTCCTGCCTAGGTAGGAGTTGGTCTTCTGGTGCAGAAGTATGGTTCAATTCCTTTCCCACTCCTTTTACCTAAACATTTTAATCTAATTATCATGTGCCTCCTTTTTTTAACCACACTCTCCATTAAGAACTTGACTATGTGATTTGAGATCTGCTCCAAATTTAAACTTCTAGGAAGGTGAATACCAATGTGTTTTGACATTTTCTCCACCTGTCATTGTGAACTTGTGTGGACATGACAGTAGCACTCAGATTTTCCCTTGAGATAGAGCTGTATGCTGTAGTTTCTGTGAAAAACAATCTCAGCTCCAGGATGAACCTAATTTGCCTTAAGCCAATCAGTAAACCTTATACTCTCTTCCACAGTAATGGTTTGAAGGGAAGATTTGGCACCTAAAACTTAATGCAATCCAATCCAATTGGTGACATGGAATCTATGAGAATTGGAAATGCTGTGAGTGAAAGCTGACAAGAGGCTAAGGCTCCCACAGGAAGAGGCAGAATTAAGAAATGTATGTGGTGATCATATTTGGGTTCTGGGTCAGCACTTACCTATAGTAAGAATTATCTCTTGAGCTATTTGGTTCCATGAGCCAAAGATGTTCTTTCTCTTCTTTATCCAGTTTGGGTCAACTTTTGTAACTCATGGCTGAAAGAATTCTGATATATAATGCATTGCTCAGAGACTTACCCTACTTGCTCTCTTACATACTAAGACACTGTGACAAAACCGATTGCAATCTTCTAGGGACTTGATACTGTTAAGTTCTTCTCCTCTTTGGTAACCCATATCATACTAATGACTGATATGGAACTTCACTTAGTACTTTAGACACAGTAGTTGCTAAATAAATGGTAGCTCTATTACACTCCACAACCTTTCCTGAACCATGAAATAGTGTGCTCTTAATTCGCTCAGAGACAGAAACTCAAATACTGGGCTCTGTCTAAAGTATTGCAATGAAGAATGCAGAGAAAAGCCAGGTCTGGAGATAAACCACTGTAATTCCAGTTAGAAGGCCAAGCCCATAGGGTTATATATTCAAAGCCAGTTTGGGCTATATTGCAAGACTCTGTGTGGAAAACAAGAAAAGATTACAGAGGAGAAAATACAAGTTTAGTGGATTTGGTGACACCCAGATGAAAATGCAGAAAGGAGGTGGTAGCACAGGGATGGGTCCTGGGTTTTGCACCACTGTGAAAACCAGTAATTACGCAACTGATGGAAAACACTGCGAGCACAGTCATGCGTCATTGTTACTTTGATTCTCAGTGTTTTCTCTTGTGAAAAGTCCCAGACGTCCAACCAATGCGTTTATCTGATGCTATTAACATGCACCTCCCTACTCAAACTGCAAAGTACTCACTGAAATCCACTACCCAATTAACATGACAAGCTACAAGTGCTGTTGTTTCTTTTACCCATCTGTTGCTCTTCTCTACCTTTGTTTCAATTCAGTTTTGTACAACTATGCGTTGTATTACACTACTAAGAAGAGAAACTTTTTTCCCCTCCATCTTCCCTAGACAGCCAAGATTCCATGTTGTTCAGCTGCACATTAGATACTGGGCTAATCTGTATCAACCTAAGACTTTAGGTTAAAAAACATGGAACTCAGAGGCCTCAGTACTCACTCAGCTTGTGTGCCCACAACTGATGCTTTACTACTTGAGCCAAGCTTCTAGCCCTGCTTTGTGCTGGTTAACTGGAGATGAAGTCTTAAGGACATTTCTACCCGGGCTAGTTTTAAACCTCAATCCTCTGAGTGTCACCCTCCTGAGTAGCTAGGACTATAACTGTGAGCTACGGGTATCCAGCTAGCCTTCCTTAGTCTTTTAAGTAAAAGACTGGCTCTTTGTTATAGAAAGAGGAAGAAAGCAATCAAAACATTTTGGAAAATAAAATTATTATGCATTTAGATAACATTTTATGCAATAAGGAAAGAGAAATATAAAATTTCTGACAGTTAAAAAAGAACTTGATGGTGTTAGGGGTATCACTTAGTGGTAGAGTATTTGCCTAGCAGGTGTAAGTCCCTAGCCTTAATCTCCAGAAACACACACACACATACACACACACACACACACACACACACACACACACACACACACACACACACACACACACACACACACACACACACACCTTGTCTATGTAACTTGAATATTGGGAAAAATAGCATATTTAGATTCCAACAGATAAATTGTGTGCTTCCTAAGAGTGTTCTGCATTAAAGTCAGTTTGGCTAACCTCATCAAGGATAGTTAACATATGACTTTGAAGTCATTTTCTACTAGCTTCAAAGTCTGTTTACTCTCAGGGAATGATCTTGTTCATGTTCATTTCCTTTGAGAGAGTGCTCATTTTCCTGATTCTTCACATGCCAGACAACTTTGGATTATATGATGAACATTATGAATAATATATTGTGGAAATTTAGGATTTTTTTCTCCAATGAGTAAAATTGCCTTTGATTTAGCAAGTAGTTTTCTTAAATTGTAAACCTTTTCCTGTAGAGCTCCCAAGGTAAGCTCTTCTTTGCATTTAGCTGGTGTGACAGTTAATCTAGATTGTCAATTTGATTAATTTGAGAGATTCCTATGAGATTAATAAAGCATGTCTCTGGCTGTGTTTGTGTTACAGAGACCTTTAAATCACAAGGCTTTTGGTCTAATCAATGGTTTAACTTACTAATGAATTGAAAAACTGAATAGACTTGAGTAGGAGGCATGACTCAAGTGGTAGAGCACTTGTGTTAAAAGTATGAGTTCCTGGGGCTAGGAAGTTGGCTCAGTGGTAGAGCGCTTGCCTTGCATGCATGAGGCCCTGGGTTCAATTCCTCAGTACCACATAAGCAGAAAAAAGCCAAAAGTGGAGCTGTGGCTAGCCTTGAACTGAAGAGCTGAGGGATAACACCCAGGCCCAGAGTTCAGCCCCACGACCAGCAAAAAAAAAGTATGAGTTCCTGATTTCAAACTTCAGTGCCACTAGATAAAACAACAATAACAACAAAAACAACAGAAAAAAGAATAGACTTTTGGGAGGTAGTGGAAATGCAGAAGGTGGAACCTAGTTGAAGGATATAGGTCACTTTCTTCCTTTCTTCCTTTCTTCCTTCCTTTCTTTCTTTCTTTCTTTCTTTCACTTTCTCTCTTTCTTTCACTTTCTCTCTTTCTTTTTCTTTCTTTTTTTGCATTGCCACAGGCCTGAATGCAAAAGAGCCAGCCAAACACAAATGAAGCCTCTGAAATGGTTCACAAAATAAATCCTTCCTCTCCTAACTTGTTGTCTCAGTTATGTTAGTTATAAAAAGCTAACCAAAATAGCTAGACATGGTGACAGACACCTGTCATCCTAGCTACAGGAGAGCTGAGAACAAGAGGATCGCAGTTCTAGGCCAACCTGGAAAAAAAATTCATGAGACCCATCTCACAGGAATAGAGAGGAGCACAGGCCAGACCAGCCTGGGTAACAAAAAGAAAAAAACAGTGAAAAAAAAGGGTGAAGGCATGACTCACGCAGTAGACCTTACATCTAGTAAGCAAGAAGTTCTGAGCCCAAACTCCAGTATTACTCCAGCTACTACTAAAAAACAATACTGGCTATTTTGAGATTATTCTGTCTATACTTAATTCACAAGTCAGAAAAAGGGGATAACATCTGGGGATCCCCTTTGTTTTTTTTTCCTTTTTTTTTTTTTTTTTACTATCTTTAGTGTTTGCAGTTTCCTGATTTCACCATTCTTGTTCTTTGGAGCAGAAGGATTACAAGTTTTGCCATAGGTGATCCAGTTTGTCTAAAACGCCCTTAGTCAAGGAGCTGTTCCTTTCTTGTATGAACAGCAGAGCCTGTATGCTTCTTGTATCCAGATTTTGCAGTGGTTTTCTCTATGAATGGGAAGAGATTGATAATCAAAGTGGTTCTGACTTCATTATATCTGGAAGCAGAATGTGATTTTTTTTTTTTTTGTCAGTCATGGAGCCTGAACTCTGGGCCTGGGCACTGTCCCTCGGCTCTTCAGCTCAAAGATAGCGCTCTACCACTTGAGCTACAGCACCACTTCCAGTTTTCTGGTGGTTTATTGGAGGTAAGCGTTTCAGGGACTTTCCTGCCCAGGCTGGCTTTGAACTGTGATTCTCAGATCTCAGCCTCCTGCGAAGGTAGGATGACAGGCGTGAGCCACCAGCACCCGGCTAGTGATTTTGTTTTAAAACATAAACAGGTAGCCTGGAAATGATATCTTCTACAATTACTTAAATTAATAATGAAAATATCTAGACATCAACTTCAACTTTATAATGTATAAGGAGTTTTTATTTTTCTTCCTCAGAAATGCTTCAGTGGGGTCCTACAAGAACCATCTTACATTCCATATCCTCTTAGCCGCCTTGAACTCTTATTTCAGCCATTGCCATGGCTACCAGCTCTGCCTGGGGGCAGACTGATTTTAGAAAGGTAACGTCTAATGGTACTTTCTCCTGTGCCTATGCCAAGTGCCTCATGTCTCCCATCTTGAGAAGTATTGAGAATCCCATCTCAAAAACTCACTTATGCCACCTGACTCCTGATCATCTACACTCTCCTGGTCCCCCAGCCAGCCTGTGCTCACCCTTCCTCAAAAGTCACCTATGTGTCAAGGATCCATTTTTGTTAATTAGGAATATTTTATACAAAATCTGTGATGTTGCAGAACATAGACTATCATCCAGGCCCAGGGCTACTATAAGGGTCTGTTCCTAAAGAAGCAGTAGACCCTTGAACTGTGGCTCATCCATCTTTCACTTTCCTCTTTAAAAAAATGTTTCTTTTCTGTCTTACTTATGGGGCACAAGCTAAAGAATCCATGGCAAATGTACAAACAAAGCTGCTGGCATCCAAACAGCCCTTGTTCTACCAGATAAGCTCTTCTTAAACGGTTAGCCATTTCCTGCTCTTGACTATGTGACTTGCAACAGCTTGGTCCAGCTGTTTGCTACATTGATGAAACAAAGGAAAGGACTAGAACCTTTGCGTGTATGATGGCAGGAAGCAAATCACGAACTTTCTAATGACTAGAAGAATTAAATTAGTAAAGAGGAGAGACTGGCTACCTGTAGCAGTCAGTAAGAGTCCTGTTTCTACAAGTGCTTGTGCTGAAGCTAGAATGCTGATGCCAAGCTTGAACCCCCAGCATTCTGACACTGTAGCTGAGTCCCCAGGGTTAGTTAAGCGGTGCCCCCCAAAATACTGAATTAAAAACCCTGGGGATTCAACCTGCAGTATCAAACCTGGGAACTTCTAACAAGATCCTAATAATAATGATAACAATAATAACAACAACAGCAGCAGCAGCAGTAACAAACACTAGCCTAAGAACCACCTTTGAGAACTAATCTAAATATTCTGAGAGGAATGAAAATGTAGTAATTAATAGCAAAATTTTGGGAGTCAGATTGGACCTAGGTTTGAATCTGTTTTGCCCTATAATCGCTATGAGAATTTAGGGAGCTATTAATCTACCTTAGGCCTACTTACTCTTGGTATACTCACCAGAACATCAATCCAATTTACCTAATAGAGTAGTTGTGGGAAATAAGT
Organism: Dipodomys merriami; assembly: GCF_024711535.1. NCBI lineage: Eukaryota > Metazoa > Chordata > Mammalia > Rodentia > Heteromyidae > Dipodomys > Dipodomys merriami. The sequence continues at coordinate 2,210,428 of NW_027206413.1, read as the reverse complement.
ATATCAAAACCAAGGTAGTAGTAAATGTTATCTTTCATCACAGGCAAGAAGCTACAATATGTCCTCCTATGTTGCCATCATTACTTCCTGGCTATAATCACTACAGGTATAACACTATTTGCAAAGCAGATAATCTCTGCATACCATGTGTCATGAAACAATGTTAGGCATTTTTCCTAGACATACTATATCATCAGGTAAACATCATCTTGATGAAATTAACATTCTGGAGAAAACAACAGCTTCATGTAGCTAGAAAATGCCATAATCAAGTAATGACTCTTCCACTCAGAAGGACTACCATAGTCACTATTAACCGCCAAAGGAGAATCATTATAAACAAATGAGGTTTACTAAAAATAAAACCAAAAAGCAATCATAGAGTATCACACACACACAAACCAAATATTCCACTGAGGCATCCAGGGAAATCACTCTCCTTTGGACATTGCTAGGCATTCCGGGAAGCCCTTGGGAGCCTAAACACATCTACTCTGACTAGGGAGGAAATCCTCCACAAATGTGATCGCTCAATTATGGCTTTTAAATGTCTTTACCCAGTGAGTTTCTGTGCTGGTCCTTCCGAACAAGAGAAGTGACCTGGTGATTTATCCACCACACTTACCCCTCATTAAAGAGGGCCGGTAATCCCTTGTGGACCCAGTTCAGCCTCTTGATTATCTTAGGCTTCAACAATGATAAAATTTGGATGGGTGAGGCTTCAAGGGACAAGAAAAACAAAAATAGAAGGCAAAAGTGACGGGAAAGAGGCTTGCCAAGCAAATGCAAGTCAACTTCTGCTCCCAGTTTCCTGCAAACGCACACAAAGTGAAATTTCCCACTTCCTCAAACCTTCCCTATTCTCAGGGGCTTTGAGCAGCTAAGGAAGCCCTTTCCACAACCGTGTCACAATGGAGATGGAGAAGGCGCTGGGAAACTCTGAGTGCTCCAGGGACTGACTTTAACTTTCAAGTGTCTTTCAGTCAGAAACAAGGAAAATCCAAATACAATTTGAGCCAACCATTTCTCAAACATGATACAGACACCTGCACTAGCCATTTGTCAGACCTGAGCACAGGCACCAGGGTCCACAGGAGAATCAATATCTGGCTCTGAAATCAAGATGGCCTGGAAGGCCCCGTGATGTGTGGGAGTTTCCATAGCACACTTGTTTCTCAGAGACTTGAGTCAGGGAGTTGTAGGATTCAGTTTCTTTTCAGAAAAAAAAAAAGACAAGAAAGCCAGAGAGCAAGTCAGAAGGGCATTAGGAGCTCTCACTGATATCCATAAAACTTCCAGAAGTGAAAGCTAAAATAATCATTCTAGTTTCTCCTCAAAGACCCTGGAGAACAACTATCGGCACTTCTCTTAAGGAGGTACCTGACGTGGAGACACCATGCCCTATATATCTCAGGAAATGGGAAATGGGAAGCAAGATACCATGGACCAACAATCCTTTATAATACGCAGACTTAACTTCCTACATTTGTTCAACCCTGTACACTTTACCAAATGACTCTCTATCCGATTAATAAAATAAAGTTATTTGTAACGTACCTAATAGAAGGTAAACAATGTGCTAGACACTTTTAATAAAGTAAAGTTATTTGTAACGTACCCAATAGAAGGTAAACAATGTGCTAGACACTTTTGGATCTCTACTACTTTGTTATAATCTTAACAGCTGCCATGTTCCATAGTGATTGTCAAAAAACATGAATCAGAGATCTAGAACAAATCACTTTAAGTAAACCAGGCTCAGAGAGACTAACAGTTCATATTTTATCTATTGTGTTAGAGTTAGATCTAAAACACAACTTTGCATGATAACATATACAGGGTTCATACAAACTGAGTAAAGGAGGGTATCTTTAGGGGAGAAATCCGAAGGCACAACTCCTCTGAACAACTTAAGTACTATTTATAAAAATGAATACTAGTCAGCAGAAACATGAAATGGAGGGAGGGAGGGTCAGCAAATGTAGTATATATTATATAAAAATAAACTATGTAATTTGAGGGTAGGGTTGGAAGGGGGCAAAATGGGAGAGATGAAGGAAGGAATGACTTTGATCAAGAAGCATTGTATTCATAACCTGACTTGTAGAACTGTAACCCCTGTGCACAGAAATTATGGGTTTGGTCTAAGTTAGAAAGTGGCAGCAGAATTAAATTTTCTGCTTCTATGAGGCTCTTATAGCCATGTGCTTCCTTCAAGTCATTATCTTCTTTAGAGAAAATGTCATGAATAGTTTCCATCTCCAACTATAACATAAAGAAATGGCTAAGGGAGCACATATACTACCTGTGATGTGCTGAACTGTGTCCCCTCCAAATGTGTATACTGATGCCCTCACGTGACAGTGACTCCACTGGGAAATGGGACTTTTAAGAGGTAAATATGGTGGAGAGGTAACTTTTAAAGAGGTCATATGGGTTGGCTGCAATCCAATATGTCCTTTTAAGATAAGGGCATTAGGACTCAAACAACACATGGTTCAAAAGGTGATGGACCATATGGGATACAGTGAGAAGGAGATATTTACAAGCCTAGGAGAAAGGCCTCCTTGATTCTTGAACTTCAAGTCTCCAGAGCATGAGAAAATAAATTTCCATTCGCAACAGGTCTATAGCATTGTATTTTTTAGCAAACTAGTACACTACCTCATATTTTTTTATTGTGTCTCTGTAAAGTACTTGTGGTACCTCTTTTCAAAGTGACATCAAAAGTTCAGGAAGGTAAAATAACTTCACAGAGTTTACAAAAGCCAACAAAACACAGAGCTCTTGACTGAAAATGTTCTTCTCTCTTTATACTCAAGAGGCCACACTTTTCTAATCCTGAACATACTCTCTGCCCTATTCCAGAACACCAGAAGGGAAATGTTCACACAGATGGGGTGCAGGTAATTTCAAAGACAAAATACTGGGTGGGACTATAGTCAAGTCAGGTAAGGTACCAGTGTAACTTCAGTATCTGCGGAGGATAGAGAGACGATCAACTTCCCAACGTCCTCTTTGAACAACGAGGCTTTTAAGCTAAAATGTTTTTCACACTATTTTTCTTCTCAAGAGAAATGACCACATTTTCTGGGTTCAGTGGACATAAAAACCAGTAATAGATTTTTAGCTGGAACATCTCCCAGAGAACTCTGCCTATATGCGTGATATCTTGTCAGCAGTAGTATAGTGTGTTTGTTAAAAAAAAAAAAAAGCTTCATTTGCAAAATACATGATTCAAGAAAAAAAAATGTAACTTTCTTTACTCTTCTATAACTCCAGTTCTTTTTCAAGGCATGAGTTATGGCTGTTGGCAGAACACTTGATCTAGTCAATAAAATTTAAAATGTAAACATTCAGATTCAAACATTTCCATATGCATGTTCCCCCTTCCTCCCCCTTAAATGTGGTGGGTTTATAAGACATGACAACCTGGGGTTCCGGAGCCTGTGGACGGTGGCAGTTGTCCATGCTACTCTCTCTCTACCATGTGCACTTGTCCCCGCCAGCACTTGCTAAAACATCCGGAATTCCATCTGGTTTCTAGATTTTGGTCCACGTGGAACTCTCTGCTTCTGTTTCATCCAGGTACCAAGATGAAGAGACCCTCACTAGGTTAATTCTGAGACCTCTTCTCCCTCCAGGAAGGCATCTGGCTCCTTCCTCCTGAAGAACCAGCCAGGCGGGGACGGGAGCCCCTAAAATGCTGCATCTGCTCAGCTCTTGGGACTCCCTCTGTGAGGTCTTCCCTCTGTTTACTCCACCTACAGCAAGAGGTGACTCCGACCCCAGATTACAGAGTGGAAAGGCAGACCCAAACCCTAAACAAGGGGAACTGAGCTTGCCTCTGACATTTCCTGCCCCTTCAGCTGCCCTCTCTCCTCACCCAACTGCCTTTACTAGTCATTTGGGGCAGCACCTGTAGGGCTCACCTCTTCTTAGAGCAGTCTTGTGTTTGAACAGACTTAGATCTTCATACTACTATTTCTGCTTAACATGGAAGAATGTCTAAGCTCCTGAGCCTTCAACTGAAGACTGTTTTTGCTGTCAAAATGGGATGACCTGTTTGGGATTTTTTTTTTTTTTTAAGATTCTTTTTTTTTTTTTTTTTTGGGTCCGGTCGTGGGGCCTGAACTCTGGGCCTGGGCGCTGTCCCTCAGCTCTTCAGCTCAAGGCTAGCGCTCTACCACTTGAGCCACAGTGCCACTTCTGGCTTTTTTCTTTTTGCTTATGTGGTGCTGAGGAATCGAACCCAGGGCCTCAGGCATGCAAGGCAAGCACTCTACCACTGAGCCACCTTCCCAGCCCCTGGGATTTTTTTTAAAGGCAAGAACATGCTGCCTGCTCTTTACTTTGTGAAAATGCTGCTCAATGCAATCCTACTACTAAACAAACAAAAGATAGAGCCGTGGGTAATGAGGAATTGCAGAAGGAGAACATAGCTCACCTATTCTAAGTTTCATCCCACTGTACTATAGCTCTGACACTAGTAGACCAGAAGATGGTTGTCAGTCCCGTTCTTCCTGTTACACCAGACACCTGCCTGACTCCGATACCTCCACTGGCCGATCCAGGGACCGCACGGCCTCTCTAGCCTCACTCAAGTTTCTCTTCAGATGTTACCTCTCTAATGAGAGCATTCCCGACTCCCTATCTCAAGCAGCACACGTATTATACCTGCTACCTTCTTCCTTCATATCTGCCTTCCTTTTTTTCACTGGTCTTATCACCCCATGACATTCACTGCCTTTTTCTCTGTACACTTTCCACTGTCTGCACACATATCCACAGCTCTTAAAAGCATGGGTTTCCGCTGCTTTGCGAACTGTCACATTTCCCCCGTGACTAGACCTGTGTCTTACATGTAACAAACACTTAGTAAGTGTTGGCTAAAGGAACAGAGAGAAGGGACAACCAAGCTACCAATCACCTTCCCAGCATCCCAAGCCCCCCAAAGGTGCAGCTCCAGAGCACACAAGAGTCTTGAAGAGGCACTGCCTAATTCCCGTCACCTGCGTCCTTTCTGGAACCAGTGCTTGCTTTCCTCTTTCCTCTGCCTTTTTTTTTTACTCCATGATTGACTCAATATGGTCCTCAAAATAGAGAGACCATAGGCTTCTCGTGAATGGCTCCCTCCTACATACAAAGCCAGCCCCATGCTCCGGAGGCTGCACGCCTCAGAAATCACTAGGCAGGGCACCCCAAAGCCCTTCTCTCCTCCCCACCACTCAGCCTGCTGCAAGAAAGAAACAGGGAAAGGTAGGAGCCAGGGACACCAGTGCAGACCGCACTCCACCTGCGCCAAGCAGGTCTACATGGTCTGCTGCAGTTCCACACAGAGATGGCCAGTCACCTGCCAAGAGGCCGCCTCTCCCCTGGGCCTCCCTTAAACACCAGATTCCAACTATGACCACGCTCCCATTCAGCTTCCATTATGTCCCCTCTCGGCTTTGAATATGTGCTTTTGGTGACAACTCCACAGAGTGTTCTTCTCAACAGCTCCTGCCTGGCAAACTTCTCCCTTTCAGGATTCAACCAAAATGTGGAATTTCCTACTTCCCCCTTTCTCCTCTCAGTCTGGACTTATCCTCTATCCTTCCACCTCACCAGTGTTCTGTACCTCGATATTGATCAGTGAATGGTAACTGCGGTCTCCGTCCCCCCTGCATTTGCTGGGGGGCATCTACTGAGAACAAAAGCTATATCTTACTTCCTCTGAACCTCCTGACCTTAGTCCAGAGACTAACACACACAGTACAATGAATGAGCAGCCACTGGTTAATTCATTTTACTCCTGTTGGACCACATACCATACTTGGCACTGAAAGTACTAAAATAAGCTATCAGAAATAAGCTATCAGACCGGAGTTATGTCTCCCTTTTCAGAGAATAAGGGTGAGTAGCTAATAATCAAGTAGATATTATTGGTTACTAGGGTCATAAAAAATAAATTGTACTTTGATCAACATTAACAGAGGGAATTTACTTAAAGAGTAAGCAGGAGACGTATGAAATACTGAAACTATAAGCACCACAAAGCTGGGTTCAAGGCACAGCTAGTCACTAGAAGTCTCTCTGTCTTGAGAGTTTCTGTTGCTCAAAATCCAACAGGCAGTATAAATGTAAGCCTAGTTTTCGTGCAGATGACAGTATAGGGTGTTGATCTGCCCAGAGGTTCCCCTTTCCTGTTGCACAGCTTCTAAGTCAGTATGGGAAGGAGGATTGGGATTTGGCAAACACTGTCAGATGAGATACAATTCTCCTGGGAGCTCACTGTGCTGGAGCCCCAAGGCTGGCCTTGGAGACACCATTACAAGACTTACAGAGCTCCCATTCAAGCCCTTGGGAGGAACAGGTGTAAACAACTAATGATGACACAACAGGAGAAGTGTAATAACAGGGGTGTGTGCACCAGGAACCAGAGGCTGGCAGGAGAGGCAGGGGCTTCTGCTGCGCTGGAGCACAGCCATCAGGGATAGGCAAGGGAAGCTGAGATTTATTCTGAGCAGAACCCTGCTGGGAAGAGGTACAGAAAGGAACACAAGTGAGAATGTTCAAGTATAGAAGAAACCATGAAGGAAAGCAAGCTGGGACAGATGCGCAGGAAGAGTCCAGGCATGATCGGCCATGCAGTCTGATGACGGAGGGAGGAGGAAAAGGAAGAGGCTGGGCCTGCCTGAGTATGCTAAGGCCACACCAGAACCAGTAGGACTCACTCTGTCATTCTAAAAGGCAGATTGCCAAAGATCAGGGAAATCAGATTCAAATTCAGTGTCGGTCTCTGCAGGAAATACCCACTAAATTCCCTGAACTGGAAAGTGAGGACAGGAAAACAGGGCAGACACTAATACCAAGGCTACCATATCCTTAAGGAATACAGCCCTGTGGGTGTGGAATTGGTAGGAGGAGATACCTGGTATGCAAAGGAAGTAAGGAAATAGAGCAGATGTGTCTTATTCAGACTTGCAAAAGCAAATAGGCATCCTGAGTTCAGGCCTTAGCAGCCCCTGCGCCTCTCTACACAGCACTGATGGGAAGCGGCTTCCTGAGAAGGGAAGGCTGCTGAGTGAGGTCTATTCTTTACATCCTGGCTGTGGGATTTATAGAAAATGCCACCCTGCCTTGGACCTCTCCCTGGAACAGAGGCAAGGGACAAGCCGAAGACACCTTTGAGAGCAATCACACTCCCTGAGCCTCCTAAGAACCCAACCTGCATCCAGTAGAAACGGCACCTGTGCTCTATTGCCTCCAGATGCCTTTCCAGGGATTCTGCCTTGTGAGAGGTCTTAGGGGGCCTATCATGAATGGGAAATCACAACAGATGGAGCTATAAGCAGACATAAGACCATTTTAAAACTAAGCAATAGTAAACATATTCTTAGATCTAACTCTGTGCTGGAGTATAGGTGCTCACACACATACACCTAAGTGTTCATATACCTGCATTAGACAAACAAAACAAGCTTTGATTCTCAGTTGATACTCAACGTTGCCTAAGGCACAATGTGTTGGGTTCTCTGTCTTGTCTTAGTTCCTGGTTTCTGACCCTCAGAAGATCGGGAAAAGCCTCTCTACAAGATTAAGGCTCATCTTCTGTCAGATATGCTGACTGCTTTCTTTTAAAATCTAGATTCTGATCAATGGAGGCTCAACCCTTCCTCAGAATGAGCACTTGAGAATACCTTTGGGGAGGTGTCCATGCACCACCTGATAACTCAGTTGCTCATTAGCTCACCCACATACTGGCCACGGGGAAGGCACAAGACAGGTGTACACGGTGCTCTCAGACCTGCCCTGCCCTGCTGGCTGCCTTGGGCACCCAGATCCACTTCCTCATGGAATTTCCTGTGTCATAACTCTGCCCCTCCCTCCTCCCACCACAGCCTCACCCACCTCCGGCAGCTCCTGTGTTCTTCCAGGTCAGCGTCAGGTGTCTGGCCTCTGCAGGTGCATTCGTCACCCTTCTCTCATCAGAGCTCTACTTTCTGAGCCCTTGAGTTCACCTTACTCCCCACTCTGCGTGTGACTCCCCCTGAAGGTTGCAGTGCTGCTTTAGAAGGGGCTGGGTCGGAAAGGAAGTGAGTGCTGGTCAGCAGCAAGGGAGAAAGAAGTTCAAAACAGAGGCATGGAGAAGAATATGGGCCAAAGAGACAGCTGTGGGCTAGTGATATGGAGAAGCCCTCCACATTCCATCCTGAGTCAGCCAGAGTCTGAGGCCAAAGACCCAGAAGGAAAGTTGAATTGTTGACAGGTGACTTCAAGAGGCAACTGGAGAAATCTGTACTCGTACTGAACTAGTGCAGCTCAAATGGTATTGCAAATAGTGATCTCATAGGATGCTTATTTGCAGTCCCAATCCCAAGGTCCTGGTTCCCAATGACTGAGCGTCCCTTGATGTTTCACAAGCCGCCTCGGATCTTTCCAAGGAAGTGTCCTCCATTCTAAGGGCACGTTGGAACAATCAAATACTGAGGCAAGTGCCCCCCTCCGCCCCCGCTTCGATGATTCACTCTGAGATTCCACCATTTGGGGCAACATATACAAAAACCAGGCTCAGTGTGATCTGGTTTTGTTTACCAAGCAGCTACCTGAACCTGGGAACCAGCAGTTCTCTTACCTGTAGCACAGATGAAATCTAAGAAACTTTTGTCAAAAGGATACCAAGATTCTGAAAACTGATGCCCATCTTGGTTTAACTGGATAGAAGCCTGTGTTCAGAGGCCAAGACTTGATGAATATTTATCTACTGCCTGAAGGTATTAGTTAATAAGGTATTAGTTAATAGAAGAGTTTTGCTTTTTTAAAAAAGACATGTTTTGAGAACCCATTGTTTGCTTTATGGTCTATTTTACAGTTAATACCCATTTGCTTAATTACCAGTATAATATCTTACAGCATTCTTTTTGAGTATTTCAAATTCCTTAAATGGAAGATTCTTTTGGGGTTTCAAAGTATTTTTAAAAGATGATCAAATTTGACAGGTACCAGGGGCTTACATCTGTAATAGTAGCATTCAGCAAGCTGAGGTAAGAAAATCATGGTTCAAATCCAGCCTGGGGAGAAAACTCTGAGAGACTTCATCTCCAAAATAACCAGTTAAAAACTCAGACTGGAGGTATGGCTCAAGCGGTAGAAGGCCAGCAATGAACAGATAAGCCAAGCAAGAGTGCAAGGCCAAGTTCAAGCCATGCATATAGTATCAGCATACATTCACACACACACAAAAAAGATAACCAAATATACAACTTGGTTATCATCTTTGATGGAACAGTATAGTACATTTGATATCAATGTGTGAATGCTTAGATGCTGGCTTTGCTTCTATGATCTTTTTGGTATATCCCTTTGAAATTATGATGCTCATATTTCTGCTTTGCAACAGGAACTTTCTGGATTAACTCCCAATTTACTTGGAAAGGAAGATAGTAATCCCTTTCATCTTACTTCTGAAGCCTCACTTCTTTCTGCCTCCAATGACTTCAATTATTCTTTCTGCCGCCATTAGACCATCAAGCTTCCAGAAGTTTCTCTGCCTTTCTGCCCATTTAAACTCTTTCTGACTACAATTTCCCCATGGACCAATAATATCACTCTCATCTTTATAATCTGTATGTTGCCCTTAGCATTCAACCAATATATGTATTCCATTTTCTCCCACAGAGGCTGGTATTAGAAATTTCTCATAATTAGAAACCTCCCTTGATAGTAATGCTAATTTTTTATTTCCCAGAGTTATATAATTATTCTAATGAATTATTAGAGCTGCAGCACTAAAAACAGAAACAAGAAGTTGCCACTGTTGGTGAATTCCGAGATCCTAAGTTGTTCAAGCAGATCACACCTCACAACTAAAGGAAAGCTCTTGGCCTGATCTTTAAGATAGCTCATGATATCCCCAACTTGTCTGCTCAATTCTGTTTCCCACTGACTCTCAACAAGTTTGGTTTGTCCCACACAAGCCACCACTGCACTGGCCCTCACATGTCACCCTAACTCTACCCGTTTGCTTGTATTCACGTTGGTGAACCAGAATTCTTGCTTCTTGTTTCTCACACCTCTTTAAATCCCTCTCTGTGCTTTCCTGAGTCACAGTTGTCTTTAACAAGCACTCCCCGCCACCCCGCCCCCCATCTTACAATATAGACAGGCTCTCCATGCAGGCCACTCGCAGAACTTGAACACATTGCCTCTCCACACGGCTGCGTGGACTTCAAAGAGAAAGGCCTCCATCTTAAGAGCAAGCATTCCAAGAGAACCAAACAGGTTGTAGTATCACCATGTATCATGTCACCTCATTTCTATTTTATTCCCGCGTCTTTCCAGTTTCATAGAGACATAAAACTCTGTCTCTCAATGAGAGAGATGTCTAGACTACATTGTAAAAACTAGGAAATATTGTCAAGGCCATCTTTAGAAAATATGTTAGCTTAGTCACCTGCTTCTCACCTGCAAACTCCACTAATCCTGTCTTTCAAGACCTCCAAATCATATTCCATCATGACATCAGTTCAAGCTACATGAGTTCTGTTCATCCAGTCTCAAACCAGTGAGCTAAATTGATTGTCCCCCGCCCCCATCCAATTATGGGTGGACACACTGCTGTGGACTCCCATGCTCATAAGGAGAGAAAACAATAGCCACAGGGCAATCACAGCTTCAGTCCACCTGTCATTTTTGAAGCTCAGCAGAGCACACACTGTCTGTTTTTTATTTAGCTTAGGTCTGCTGCTTGTTCTGCGGCCCTTGGCTTTGCCCTTGGGGTTCTTGGTCCGACCCTCTTAGTCATCATTCCTTTGCAACAAGAATGGCCTGAGCTTGCAATGAGTAGTTTTCTCAACCAGCTCTTTGTAGTAGCCGAGGAGTCCAAAGGTCTCCTTTCATTTGCGCTGTTCTGTCCCTTTCCAAATGAGCCAATATACTCTTTTTAAAAAAAGACTTCTGAACTTTTGAGGTATCTGATTGCACAGCTGATGCTATGCAAAACAAAAGAAATGTACATATCATCCAATGTGGAAGAAATAACTGTTTTGCAAAGCTCATAGAACTCATAAATGTTATAGACCATGATAGACAATTTGCTCCATGAAAGTTAGAATGTGTGTGTGACTTTAACTAAGCATCACTATCCCACAATACTGTGAAATTTGGGAAATTATGTAACCACTTAATTACAATAAAAAATTTGGAAAAAAAGACCTCTGAACTTTTGAGGTATCTGATTGTAATTTACACTATTAGACAAAAAGCCACAGCCACAAATCTTGGAACAGGCTTTTTCTACCTTGGGTTGCTAAACTATTTAGGGTATACAATAGCCTTATGATTATTTTGTTCTTTTTGAGGCAGTATCTTGTGATATAGTCCAGGCTAGTCTTGAACTCAAGATCCTGAGGCCCTAGCAGGATACAGACATGCTAGGTATACCGATAAGTGCCACCAAGGTGGCTCCCACAATATCATTTCTGTGTGTGTGTGTGTGTGTGTGTGTGTGTGTGTGTGTGTGTGTGAGTTTTTTGTTTTTTGGGTGTTTTTGTTTTTGTTTTGTTTCTTTTGGTGGTTAATTGGAGATAAGAGTCTCAAGGACTGCATTGTGTGTGTGTGTGTGTGTGTGTGTGTGTGTGTGTGTGTGTGTGTGTGTGTGTGTGTGTTTGGGGCAGCTAGATTGGCATCATACCACAATCCTCAGACCTTAGCCTCTTAAATAGGATTACAGGTGTGAGCCACAGGTGTGACATATTAGCTGCAAAGAACAAAGCAGATAATACAAGAAAAAAAATCAGCAGTGAACAATCTTATAATATTGCATCACAAATTGCTTACTAACTAGAAAAAAAGAGGGGGAACAAATGGTATGTCCAAATGAAGAAAGCTGGTGGAACCAATTTCACTATGTACTCAAAATTTAACAGTATCAATATTGGAACTTGGTGCCAAGTGCATGTCTTACTGTGACGCATGGAGAAGGGCACAATGTCACATGCATTGAGTTCCTGCCCAGAATGGTTAATGAGAATCCAAACAAGAGCAAACAAACGAATCTCAACAGAGGGACAAAACAACTGGGCATGAGCTCTACAAAAACCCTGCTCATGAGAGAATCTTTATAGCAGGGCTCAGGACCTGTTCTAAATCCAAGAAACCACATAGACAAGACAGCTAATACAATGAGTGACTGTTGATTCTATCTTGTGCTGAAAATAAGACTTTTTTTAAATTATTGGAACAATTAGAGACATTTAATTTGATCTATATATCAGATAGTACTATGTTCTAGAATTAGATTTTCAGAATGTGATACTTGTATTGTTACAACTGAGAATGTTTATGAACTTAGAAAACATATTTTGGAATATTTAGGGCAACAGTAAGTGGAATTTTTGTGAACTAAATTCGTAAATGGCTCATCAAAAACTTTGTGTGAATGTGCAAGTGTATAGGGAAAAAAGAAAAAGCAAATATGGCAACATGTTAACAATTGGTAAACCTAGATAAAGGCTAAGTGGACATTGATTGTGCTATTCTTGCAATTTTTCTGTAGGCTTGAACTCATAAAAAGTAGAATGACTGGGGGAAAATATTAACTACAGAGAAAAAGCAGAGTGTACTATGTTAATTATTAGTATTAACAGTCCTGCATTTATGTGGCAGTATTCCTTTCTACAGGCCAAAGAAAAAGTCACCTTAGACATGGCACTTCTCAAGGTCATGAGAAAAGGGTTAATAAACTGATGAACCAGCAGAAAGCACAAAGCTAAAACTTCAGACACAAATCCTATTTCCTATATACAGAAAAGCAACAACTTCACTTTTGCTGGGCCAGAAAAATTTAAATAAAGGATTTTGTGCTTTTTTGGGGTATCACTAACTAATCTGTTCCTTAAATTAACTGAATTCAAGAAGAGAACGTATGCGTGGATAAAATGAAGTTGGGCGTGAAAGGCCAAGGGGATTCCAGGTGATACCTCTGGCTTTTTCCTTGTACTACTTTGATAATTGTTTTTTGTTTTTGTTTGTTTTGTTGGTCATGAGGCCTGAACTCTGGGCCTGGGCGCTGTCCCTCAGGTCTTCAGCTCAAGGCTAGCACTCTACCACTTGAGCCACAGCACCACTTCTGGCTTTTCTGCTTATGTGGTGCTGAGGAATCGAACCCAGGGCCTCATGCATGTAAGGCAAGCGCTCTACCACTGAGCCACCTTCCCAGCCCCCTTTGGTAATGTTTTAAAACTGCCTAGAGAAAGAATAAACCAGCACCACTGCAAGCTGCTTCTACCAATCACTAATTTAGAAGACAGCAGAGCATATTTCAGACTCCAGTGTCTTGCAGCCACACATAACCCTTTCCTTCGTGGGTCACTTGCAGTGTCTTCTGCAAAGCCCAGCAAGCTGGCATCTCAGGCCACAGGTCAGTTCCTTGAACCTGATTTCCTGCCTGCGGCAAGTCACACTGTCACCTGGGAAGGTAGCCTCGGCCAGACCACTGTGAAGCAAAGAGTGCTTAGGATTCTGAAGCATTGTTTGCTAAAATAATTTTTTAAAGTTCTCTGTTCTTGTATGACCTTGAGGAGACACTGTCAAATACTAAAAAAATTCCAGTTTTCTTTTTTCCTCTGGTAAATGAAACACAACCCTGATTTAGACTTCAGGATGATTCACAGCTTCTGTTGCTGCTTTGTTTCTTCTTCTGCTTCTTTTGACCAGAAGCGACCTCCTTCAAGTTCTGCTTTTGCAGCTCATAGTATATGTTTGATTTTATGTTTTAACACATCAAATTTGTTAAGCTTTCTGTTAGCCTAAAATGCGTTGTTCTGGAAGAGATACCCCATTATCTTAGGAAATGGAATTTGATATATGCTGATATTTTGTAACTTTGAAGTCTTGTCGGAAGCAAATTGTACACTGCAAAAGGTTACCTAGAGTATACAAAGTGCTTCCCAGTAAGAAAAGCCAAATTGTAGGGAAAGCAGTTGTAGAATGTGTGTTTGTACAAGACCTAAAACCTGAATAGTGAGCTTTCAGACTGAGAAGAGATGAGAGTTTTGTGTGCTACACAGAGATATACTATGGAGGGATGGTAATTCTTCTGCTTCTGCTCTAGAGAGGAAAGTTAGGTACAAGAATAATAGTAAAAAATAATGCTTGATAAGAAATGTACTCATTACTTTGCCCATGTAATTGTAACCCCTCTGTACGGTATTTTCACAATAAAAAAAAAAAAAGAATGGCTAGATTCAAAGGAGGAGGTAACAATGCTCAATAGGAAATGTACTCACTACCTTGCTCATGTAACTATAACCCCTCTGTACAGTATTTTTACAATAAAAAAGTATTAAAAAGAAAAAAAGAATGGCTAGATGTCCTGATTCTCGCCTCCCTACTTTCCCCCTCACAGTTGTCCCAATGGTAGCGCAGGACTCAAACCAAGCCATTGCCACCTTCACTGAGCTCAGTGGATTTCACAGCCAAACTGCAGTTAAGGTTAGTATCTCTTCACCAAGTCACAGGAAGAGAGGAACTAAATCAAAGTTATCTTCACCATTATGCATTAATTCTAAAGCTACTTTAACTTTTATCTATAATATACCAGATAGGCTTAATGATGTGATCACAATTAATAGTCACTTCTCAAAATACTCTTAGTAGAGTCAAGCCTACTTGAGAACAGAGCAATAGAGAAACTATAGAAAAGCTAATAAGAATATATTATGTACTGGAAAATTGCTGAGTTGTGGATTTTTAAGTATTCTCCCTACACATACACATAAGGACAGGCCTAAAAAATCATGCTTTTGTTAAAATGCTTGACTTAGACTCTACAATGTATCCGTCTATCAAAAAGTATGTTGTATATCATAAATATATGTGAGTTTTACTTGTCAGTTAGAAAACAATAAAATTCTAATTTTGTAAAAGCTTATAGTTTAGCAACTGTATTAGGCAATGAATTACTTATATTATTCCCCAAATACATAGAAATTATACTTAGAGTACGAACAGAAGAAACACAAACATCTAGGTCAAATGATCTGTGTCACTGTATTTACTAATTGAACCACAATTTCACAGTACACTTGGTGCTTTCCCAGGCTGGAGCCAGAAATCCTGCAGGCCTCCAGACCAGCACTGCCTTTGCCTTGAATGTTACAACACCTTTGATTACCTGGCCACACTTACATAATAAGCTCTTTGGCTGCTTATGATCAGTAGAATTCAAGTATCAAGAGACTCTGGTTTTACTTATACTAGGGAAAAAAAGCCCTTTCAGGGTGCAAACTGTAGGAAAAATACAAAGAACATGGAGTCAAGTAAGCAATATTTCACCACCGAGACAAAGGTTGTTCTTAGCTAGCATATTAGTCTCTTATTTCTCACCCTTTTAATTTCCTCCTTCCCAGATTGATAACAAATTCAGCTACTTCCTCTCTCTTCCAAGTATCTTAGCGTTTTTGCTTATTTTAATCAGCTAATGTTTAACACATTCAGTTTTAAATTTCAGTCAGAGTTCAGCAAAATCTTCTACAAGGGAGTTTCAAAATATATTCTTCACAGATCTAACTCTTCCCATTTCTTCCTCAGTATTCTGGGTACTAGAATAGCATTATAAACAGAATAGAAGATGTTTATGGGTGATGGCCAAACAATTCTATCTCAGGACTTTTTTCCACACCCAAGCAGATCAGATTTCAGCAAGCTGTTAGTAAGTTCCTTTATCTATAAGCATATAGTGAGAGGAAGTAAGAATCATGCATAGGCAGTGCATCATACTCATTGTAGCTTTGGGATCCCAGCTTCCTAGGTTCTAATCCCAGCCTTGACACTTACCCAGAACCTGATTTTTCAGCCTCTCTGTGCTTCAATTTTCTCCTCTTTAAGATAGCAACAGGAAGTAATAATATCACCCCATTGTAAGAATTACATTAGTTCATATATTTAGAATAGCAAGACCCTGGTTACATAAAAATATACAATGAAAGATAGGCAAAACTACTGGCTATCTTTAAAAACTTAAAATTTTCCCAAAGAATTATAGATGTTGAAAGCATCAGCTCTATCTTTTTTATTTCAACTCACCAAAAAAAAAAAAAAAAAAAAAAAAACCAAAAGCATGCTTCTATTTATCTTTCTTATTTGCACTGCCTGTAAACTTTATAATAAAAGACTAGGTCATAGTCATTTTTCATAAATATCTCTAAGTTAGATACTGATGTCTGAACAATGAAAGTATCTTTTCAATAAAGCACGGTGAAAGTATTATAAACATTACAAGTATTTTCTTTAGCTTGTTCCCTTGGTCTAGCTTTGCAAAAACCCAGAAAACATACCATGAGGGACGGCAAACTACAGTGGCTACAGTGACTGCTCCCACCATTTCGGTAGGGGCAGAGTCAACGTGTTTTGGCACATGGCTTTGTGAAACTTAGTTAAAAGGTCCTAAGTAGAGTATGGACTAAAATACATAAAAATAGGAGTTAAAAACACATTGCAATTTGTATAAACATATACATAAATAAAGTTGATGATTTATACTCATTTCAAAATAATCACTTAAACACTTACTTGAAAAATACATAAGTCCACAATTTTTTAAACTTATTTTGGCTATCAGAGGTGCATTCAGACCTGATTTTAGAGGTAGGGCTTCCAACAATATTCATTCTCTACATGTCAAATCAGTCTTTAGGCAGATGAAATAATCATTTTTTTCTTTGTTGAAGTAAACATGCTTATTGTTTTTCTCTAGCTGTTCTCATTAATCAGTGTTTTTGTTGAACCTCAGCAGGTGGTACTTATAAATGTGCACTCACACCCAAGAAAGGCATGGTAGTAACCTGCTGCCTAAGGAAGCACATCAGCCAGGACACTGGACACTGGCAGGAAGCCTGGCAGCCTGACTGAGATAAATAAGAGGTGGCAACTTGTTATGCTGCTACTGATTTACAAGAGGATTGTTTTCAAGTCTGAGTTCTAGACTTCAGAATCCATCAGCGTGGAAATTAAAATGGGTCTAAAATAGAATAACAAGGTCTACCCTAATGTGTGCATAGCTGCACACCATGGTGACAAGCATGAAGTGAGCCAGTCTTAAAGAAGTCAGACTGGTAACCAGGTGTGATCAATGGTCAGCAGATGGTAGGTATGATAATGGGATGCACTAATTTTCCTCCCCTAGGTTCCATTGTGTCTCCTATGGAGGGAACAATAGCAGAAGGTCCCTGCCAAACCTTGGGCATTGTCAAATACTAGGTTACTTTCTTTATTTACTTGGTTATTTAACCCTTACAACATCTTGGTGAGGTGGGCATTCTTAACCCCATTTTTCAAATAAGGAAACTAGGACTCAAGATAGATGATCTTTGTTCAGTGTCACACCACCTAGAAAGTCTTTTCTCTAGAGAAAAATATAAAGGGTGTGGTGTTAGTTCACATAGAATATCATGAACTGGATGGACAGGTTATACACAGAATAAACGTACTTCTCACAGTTTTGGAAGCTGGGAAGTCCAAGGTCAAAGCCTAGCACTTTAGGTGGACTTGCTTGTGTCCTCACACAAAAGACCCCGGAACTCTACGTGGTGTCTTCATTCATGGGCACTCCTTTCTCTAATCACCTCCACAAGGCTGTACTTCCAAATGCCACCACATTGGGAGTGAAATTTTAACTTAGTAATATAATAAGCATTCAGTCTATAACAGATACAGTGTACATATAGTAGGTATATTTCATCTATCACAGTCGATAGTACATACATGTGTATTTAAGTACCTAACAAACACATAAAAGCCAAATAAATTCCATCCAAATATTTATGATACCCAATGCTGGTGAGAGTGCACAGAAAATCAGTTTCAGATAACTAATAACAGCTGTCAGAAATATAACTCATATGCTTTTTAATCCAACAGCTTTAATGGTAGGAACTTATCCGATATCTACTGCAAACTAGATACCAAATAAAAGAACCACAATATTCACTAAAACACTGTTTGTAGTGCCAAAATGTAACACCAACCTAAACGTTTTCTCCTATGGAGCTAAGCAAATTATGCAATTCAGATTAGGAGATATAACATAGTCTTTCATGTAAAGAGGGGGATTGGAAAAGGTGTCCAAGCTACGGACAGAGAAAACAATACCAAGAGAGGCAACCAAAGGTGGATTCGAAGAAAAGAGATGATTTGGTTTGAGTGTCAAATGAAAACTGGAATTGCCTGGAGCAGGCTGAGGGGAAGAATAAGACCCTCCAATTGGAGTGGCCATCCCTCAGAGAACAACATTATGTAGTGTTAAGACCCCTTCTGGTTGCATCTTCAAATCCCAAGAGTAGAATGACCCAACTTCAATGAAGAGGAGAGTAACGCCTTAAAAGAGTACATTAAGTATAGAGAGGAAAAGTTTTAGTTTTTTTCTGTATATATTTTTATTGTAAAAAATTCTGGGGCTGGGAAGGTGGCCCAGTGGTAGAGTGCTTGCCTTGCATGCATGAGGCCCTGGATTTGATTCCTCAGCACCACATAAGCAAAAAGCCGGAAGTGGCACTGTGGTTCAAGTGGTAGAGCACTAGCCTTGAGCTGAAGAGCTGAGGGACAGCGCCCAGGTCCAGAGTTCAGGCCCCACGACCGGACCCCCCCCCCAAAATAATAAAAAATAAAAATTAAAAATTCTCTACAGTTACATGAGTTACAGTTACATGAGTAAGGTAACAAAATGCTGAAATATGGATACAGGTACAATGAGATGTACAAGATACTATGTTGGAAAGTTTTAGTTTTTGAAATCTCAAGTCCCTTACTTCCAATTTCCACTTTAAAAAAATTATTTGTTTCATTGAAATTGATGACTTCAAAATCTGAACTCATTCAGGGAAGACTGAGAGCAATACATCAGTTCAATGTCCACATAATTTCTTTCTCTTTTTTACAGATAGTTCCTCAAGGATATGCAGGCACAATTGTTAAAAGAACTAAGGAACTGTCTTAACAGGTAGTTCAACTTATTTCTCAAAACAAATTATTTTATTAATTTTTCACTTGTTTAGAGATTTCATGAGGTAACTGACTTTTCTGCAGTGTGCTGTGTGGTAGGCCCCTGCACCCCCTTTAGGGAAGATGACTGCTCTTCAAACCTCAAAACCATTGGATTTATATTGCAGTTATATGGGAAATATCATTTGAAAAATAAACCTGTGCTTTGAAGGAAAAGCTTTGAGAAGCTAGCTAGTTAGTTCTAACTGAGATTTCTACGCCCTGAGTAAATGAAAACATAAATGGAAGTATATCTCCTTTAAGGCTATTTCCTGTAAGGAGACAAAGGAACATTTCTTTCCAGATATATTAGGAGGAAAAGAACAAAACTAATATAGTCCATACTTACAACTAATCACATCATATGTATTACTAAATTATGGCCGAGTAAAAATTAGCCCTAAAGTGAATAAAAAGAAATATAAGCCATGTCATCTGCCTTCATTGAACTCATAAGTAGGAAAGCAACATGGAGAACTGGGATGAGCAGGGAAAGCACTGGAAAGGGAATAGACTCTGGAATCAGGTAGACCTGGGTGTGATGGGCAATGTAACCTTAGATCACTTACATAGGCAATCAGGCACTGAACTAGCAGGTGCAAGACACAGAAAACAATGCCTGTTTTATGAGTCTCTTGTAATCAAGGGCCATAAAATATTTTCAATGCCTGACACAAAGGTGTCCAAGTAGAAGTAGTTTACAGACAAATCAATTATAATCCCAGTGTTCTTTTGAAAAACAAATTTATTATAAATGTGACACGCAGAGGGGTTACAGTTACACAAGCCAGATATTGAGTTTACTTCTTTTTGAACAGTGTCACTCCTCCCTCAATTTCTCCCAAGTTTTTGCCTCACAACCTCCCTCCCCTCCAAGTTGCATAGTTAATTTCCAACATAGTATCTAGTGAGTATCACTGCTGAATTAGTTTACCCTTTGTCCGACCACTTCTGTGCTTTCTCTTACCCTCCCCAAATCAGATAAACTTCAATAGAAGACAAAAGTTACAGAAATCAAAAACAGCAACAAAAGGAGAAAAACAGAAAAAAGGCCACAAGAACTAAAATAAAAAGTCTCTTGCTTCCATTTCTTGCAGTTCATTTTGATAAGCATCATTTTATATCATCATATGCACAGTTACTGAGCCCTTATGATCCTCTCCTAACAATATCCTCCTTTGGTCTTACTGTGTGAATGCTTAGAATTCTGTTCAATTTATCATGTCCACGTGTATCTTTTCATCTTTTACTATCCATTAGGTTTATCTGTAGATTTATAGGCACATTCTAATTATGACAAACGAGGGAAACTATGCAACTATGTTTCTTTGGGTCTGGCTTACTTTAATATAATTTTTTCCAAGTTTTTCTATGTCCTTCCAAATGAGGCAATATCATTCTTGCTAATGGAAGCATAGAATTACATTGGGTATATATTCTACATTTTGATCTAGCCATCCACTGGGTGGCATCTGGATTGATTCCATATCTTGGCTATGGTAAACAATGTTACAATGAACATGGTTGTGCTGGTGGTTTTAGTGTGGCCTAGTTTGTGGTCAATTGGATAAATGCCTAGGGATGGGATTGCTGAGTGGGAGGAAAGCTCTATGTTTTTTTTTTTTTTTAAAGATGCTCCATACTGCTTTCCAGAGTAGTTGAACAACTTTACATTCCCAACAACAGTGTAATAGACATTCCCTTTTAGCCATATCCCAGCCAACATCCATTATTTTTAGTTTTCTTGATAATGGCCATTCTAACTGGGGTGAGGTAGAATCTCAATGATGTCTTGATTTGCATTTCTTTTATGACTAGAAATGTTTAACATTTCTTCATGTGTCTATTGGCCATTTTTCCTCTTCTGAGAAGTCTCTCTTTAAGCCTTTAGCCCATTTATTAATTGGGTTGTTTCTTTGAGGATTTGGTTGGGGGGCAGTATTTTCTTAGCTCTAAGTATATTTTAGATATGAGACCCTTGTCTGATGCTTAGATCTTTTCCCACCTTGTAGGCTTTATATTTATCACAAGCTATGACCTTTGCCATGCAGAAACTCTTCACTTTGATGCAATCCCATTTATCTGGCCTTTCTTTGATTTGTTGTGATTCTGGGTCCTGACTTAGGAAGTCTCAACCTGTGCCAAGGATCCCTATTGTATTCCCTATCCCTTCCTGTAATATTCTCAGGGTATCTGCTCTTTCCTCGAGGTCTTTGATCCATTTGGAATTGATTCTGGTGCAGGGTGATATATAAGGATCTAACTCCAGTTTTTTGCATATGTGTAACCAATTCTGCCAGTATCATTTGTTGAAGACTGTCTTTCTTCCATCCTGTGCTTTTGGCTCCCTTATCAAAAGTTAGGTGGCTATAGGTTTGTGGATTCATTTCTGGGTCTCATCTCATTGGTCCTCATGCTTATTCTTGTGCCAGTACCAAGCTGCTTTTAGAGTTTGAAATTTGGTATTGATATTCCTCCTGTACTGTTCTTCCTGATAAGAATTGTTTATGCTATTTGGGGTCTTCTATTATTCCATACTAATTTTTGGAGTGCTTCTTCTATATAATTGAAGAATGTTGTTTTGATGGTTATTACATTGAATTTGTAGATAGCTTTGGTCAGTATTGCAATTTTCACCATGTTAATCCTTCCAATCCAGAAACCCAGAAGGTTTTTCCATTTCCTTAAATGTGCTTTAATTTCCTTTTTCAGTTTTTTAAAGTTTTCATCATAGAGGTCCTTCACATCTCTGGTTAAGTTCATTCCTAGTATTTTTTGAGGCTATTGCAAATGGAGTTGCTTTCCTGATTTCAGTCTTGTTCTTCTCATTGTTGACAAACAGAAAAGCTACTGATTTTTGTAGGTTAATGTCCCATTATTTGTCTCTGTAAAGGGAAGACAATGATTTGCAAGGGAGAAGAAATATAAAAATGGTTTCTGAGCTTTAGAATTTTCCAACAAGTGAAGATTATTATCAGTAGTTGGGAATCAGGATGGCAAGATGTTAAGCACTGATGAATACATAGGTTAAGCAAAATTACATGGGTCTATCTCTGAAACTACAGTGGGCCAGAGCTAAACTCAGGGCAAGCTGGAATCAAGGCCCTGCAGTTGAGGGGCTTGGCAAGTATGGCTACAGTGTTGTGAGTGGACGTATAAACTGAAGGAAGCAATGGATGAAAATCAGAGCAAACTGGATCAGATTGTGCATGGGCCTACTGGGAAGGACTCTGACTTTTACTCTCAGTGAAAACTGTGACTGGGTTTTGAGTTGATGAAGGAACAGATCTACTTTCTATTTTAGAAAAAATGCTACGATGATAAAATTTCCAGTGGCAAAATAGGCACAGAAAGACCTGAGCATAAACCATTGCAGGAGTCCAAGTGTGGATAAGAGCGCAAAAACTTGAATAGAAAGAATCTCAGAGGCCAGGTGTGGGTGGCAGCACTCCCCTATCATCTCAGGCCGAGGCAGGAAGATGCGGGGAGGCCAACTTGGGTTACAGAGGGAGGATCCTGTCTCCAAAAAACTAAAAAAAAAAAAATTGAAAATACAATTTTGAAAAAGTTTAAAAAGAAAAAATTTAAGATAAACTGACACAACTCTCTAAGATCCACACAACTTGTCACTACAAAATTGCCACCAAATTTCATGACAGGGCCTGATGCAGGCTCATGGAAACTTAACGCTATCCAGCCATCCACCTCTGTCCCAGCCAAAGATCCATGGTGGGTATTCACTAAGTTGAGGTCCTAATAACAGATCAGAGTTTGCAAGCAGGAAGAAAAGAGACCATACATTTCATCATGAAAATTTTGAAATTCTGAATCGTCAGTAGAATATGTGGGTGAAACTGTCCACGTGTTCCCTGCTCCTAGCCACAATCCGTAGAGCTACCAGGGTGGCCTTTCTGATTAGCTCTGCCCACTGCCTACAAGATCTAGACTCTTTCATAATCAACTAGGGCTGGTCCTTCTGGGTTCACCTCCTCCCAGTGCCTCCCAAACCTACTGTTCCTTCTGACATGTGGCTCCCTCCACCTACAATGTACTTCTCTCTCTGCTGAGTTCATCCTTACTATTCACGACTCTTATCTAATAACTTCTGTGAAACAACATTTCTCCCCAGACCTCATCCAAAGCAGAACTAACCATTTTCTCCTCTGCACACTCAAAGCCCTCTGAACACTGTTCCAATAAAGCTGCACAGAAATGTAATTATGAACTCATAGACCTAAGAGTCAGGGTCTACAGGAAAACAACTATGGGTTTAGAATTACATTAGCCTGACTTAAAATACAAGCACTTGCCTTCCATGTGTAACTCTAAGCAAGTTACCTAATTTCTCTATGTTCTATTTCTTGTAAGAATAATAATGCCTACTTTATAATATCCATGTCAAGAAGAAATGTGATCATTTAATAAATCATCCTGTATAAGCCCTGGTCCACAACAGATCTCCCAAAACCTACTATTCCCTAACTGACTTCAATTTCCTCCCGGGTAGAAAAATGTGTCATTTATATTATGTATGTCTCTTCATCAACTGGCATGTGATAGGAGCTTGGCAGGTGTTAAGCTGAATAATTGAGCCTTGTCTTCTGGGAAACATTTGAAAAAATACGTCAGTTAAGGTTAGGATGGCAATGTTAAAGTGGACAGTGATGTGAACACCTCCTTGTGGCTGACCCCACACGATTAGCACTCTCCATGGGCAGCAGAAGAGCCTTGCTGTCTGTCTCTCAGGCGCGTTCATCAGTCCTGTCTGTGAATATTTTTCTCCTTGCTCTTTGGAGCTTCTGTTACATTGCACCACTTTTCATTTCCTTCTCAGCTGTTCTCCCACTCCTCAGGCTTGTTTGTTCCACTTACCCAGCTATTTCCCACCACACACCATATGGCTATTCTGGGTCTACCTTAAGCTGGACACTCCACAGCAGCCTTCTCCAGACCTGACCAGGGCAACCTGGGACTGCCAATTAGCAATGATGTCCGGAGCTCACCGAGAGTCCTGCACTGTTCCCAAGGAGATGTGTGCCACTGAGAAATGTGTGCCACTGAGAACCTTCTGGAAACTCTACTTCAAAGCTGTTTCTGCAAGTTAACTAAGATCCTAGAGTGTTTTGAGCAGGTGGTGCTCTGACAAACACGAAGTGATCACATGTTTAATCCCAGAGTATGGAAACCTGTGGGCAGATAAGGAAAAGGTGTTTACCCATTTCCTCCAATGTCACTGAGCAGCCAATGGTGCTGTGGCTCAGGCATGGACTCTGGAGTCACATGGACATGTGTTTGTGTCCCAGCTTTGCATCTTCCTGGTGACATCTCACATGTGTATTTTTCCAAAGCCTGGTTTTTGCATTTGTAAAACTGATACCTATCACATGGCTAGTTACAACTCTGTATATTTGTTCTCTATCAATACACAACAAATCAGCACAAAATTCAGTGGCTCAAAAACACCTAGAGGTAGAGCTAGCTCATTTATCAAGTGAGATGCCTGAGCTCAAACCCTAATACCTCCAGAACATTAAAAAAAAATCAGTAATTGCTTAATAGCTATCATGGTCTTTACGGGTTAAGAAATTTGAGAGCAGCTGAGGTGGGCTACTTTGATCTAGGGTCCTTCATGAGACTGCAGGCATTTGGTGGCTAAAACTGGAGTCTATTGCAAAGATTCTTAATTTCTATGTCTATTGCCTTGGGCTTAGAAGATAATAATGGGAGCAGGGGCTTCTACTTCTGTGGAGTCCTCCACAGCTCCTTCAGTCTATGGACTTCTTACATGGTAGCTTGGGGTTCTGAGAGCACGTGGAAATAGAGTGGGAGAAGGAAGGAAGGAAAGATGAAAGTGAAAAAGAAAAGGGGGAATGAAAATGTCAAAATTGTATCTATCACCTTTTCTAACTTGATCACTATCAACTATATCTTAGTGAACAAAGCCATGGGGAGTGGTTCATGAGTTTGATCCTAGCTATGCAAGAGGCATTTGGGTTTGAAACAAGCCTGAAAAAGAGTGTGGGATCTGTAAAATACTCTAAAGCAAATAGGGCTACAGGCGTGGCTTGGTTGGTAGAGTGCTTGTCTAGCAAGTGCAAAAACTGATTCTTTCTGACAGCACCCTGGTACTGTACAAAAGAAACATGACTTAAAAATAACAGGGAAGAATGCTTCCACCTTTTACTATTCCTACTTTCATTCTTCACAGATCTATACCTTACAGAGAGGCAGGGTATTAAAATTAAAATGAATGGAAATGAAAGGCAAAAAAATAACAAAAAAAGGCAAAAAATAGGCATAGTTCTCTGCCATGCCTAATATTAAATACTTCACATACATTATCTATCTTAATCCTCAGAGTAACCAACAAACACTTCTATCAGAACCTGTTTTATAAGAATTTCAGAGTTTGCAAATGTTACATGGATTTTCCAGACGTAGAGAGCTATAGTAACACATGAAAAGGAGTGGAACCCAGGAGTGCTGACTCCTGAGCCTATAAGCCCAACAACTGTGCATCCCACTTAGACAGACCATCTCAGCTAGGTTGAGAAGGTGACAGATATTGATTTAGTTTTTCCTCCTTTGGTTGCTCTAATTTGAGAGACAAGCTATCTGTGGGAGCAGATGGTATAGAAACAAAAAGAAAGAATCTAAGAGGCTACTAAGCCCAGAAAGAGAAATGCCAAGCTGCTACTAATAGAGACAGAAGAGAAATTATGGGGTGCCATCCATATAATCAGACGGGCAGTTGAGATGTATGGCACAGCCATGCAGTAGGACTGTCCTCTGCCTGTGGACAGGCCTGGCCAGAGGCTAGAAGCCCTCTACCACCACTGAACCAGCTTAGTTATCTCAACTTGTTGGCTCTGGTGTTGCCTCCTAGAGGGGATTAATGCAAGGGCTCCTCCATTGTCTCTTCTCCATGACATGGAAACCACCTGCCAGAAATCCTGAAAACTTGCTTAGAGACGAAACTGGCATATGTTCCTGAACAATAATGAAGGAAAATCTTATCATCACTCTCAGTCCTCCTGGACCAGCCAGGGATGAGGTGCTCAGAAGATGGAGCACAGTTCTCTCCAGAGCCCACAAAGCACTGCCTGGCCTGGCCCTGTGGTCCAGGCTCTCAGAGGTTATGCCACAAGCAAGGATGAGCTGCAGCCCCCATGTGACTCCTAAGAACCCCAGCAATGCCTTTTGCAGTGACCACTCAACCTCCTCCAGCATCATTTTCCTTGGATGCCTCTGACACCCACTCCTGTGTCTCCAACACCCCGACTACGCTTGTTCCTCTCCAGCCCCATTATCTGAACTACTTGTAGACTGGAGTCTGTGTGCTTGAGTACATTCCTCTCTCCTGATGTGGTGTGGTCTTCAAAATATCTCTAATTCAATCTCTTGAAAGTCAGTCATTCAAAAAAAATTTATGAAGCACATACTACAACATCAAACATAGTTCTAGTCCTAGAGATTCAGTGTAGACCAGGGCAGGAAAAGCCCCTAGTTTCCCTCGGCTTATATTCTAGGGAACTTTAACAAAAGGGAAAATTTACACTTCACAAAAAATAGCCTTGGTGAGTAGGGATACATCAGGGGAAATGTCTCAAAATGAAGCCAGTAAATTCCTCTTTTATGTTTTATAGAACCTACAACCTAGCAGGTTCATGAAGCGTGGGGGAGATGAGAAAGTATCCTTGTCATTGACCAATGGCCTTCAGGAGGTCCCCTAGGCTCTTAGCATGAAGCTACAATCCTTTCAGGAGTGGCCTGTGCACCTGGGCGTTCACTTCCACAGACCTTATCTGAGGAAGGAATGTCTTCTGTGCTCAGTTCCTATCACTACTGCCTGCCTCCAGTTTCTAGCTGGATTCAGAAGTGGAGAAAGTGGCCACATCTATCTAAGTTCTTTCTCTCTCTTTGATCTCTACTTTCCATGTTGGCAACAATGATCCTTTGCAAGTTCTGTCCACAGGCTGCTTCAAGAAACAGCTGGCATCTTCGAGGGCACCAGTTTTGCCAGTAGTTGGTATAACATCCATTTCCATTGAAAATTTGCAGCATAAAAGGAGTTAAATGAGTTAACTGGTAAGTAGGTAAAAAAATGAATCTTTCATTAAGAACAGATATTTTAGGAACTAGAATAAAATTTCCACATGAATTTTAAAGTTGAACATATACGAACTTGAATAAATTCCACTTTTTTGGCTGTCAACCTTAGTCCTCCAATCCTCGGGAGGCCTCCCTGCTACACACACAATCTGCAGATTGACTAGAAAGTAGGAGACAAGTGCTAAATGGGTGTTCTTGCCTTACATCTTCTCCCGATACTTCTAATGCTAGAAGACAAGTGGAAGTGAAAGGGAGGGGTCATCCATCTGTTAGTGTGTTTTCATGTACACCAAGCAACAAACAGAAATTTTTCTCTCTGACAAGTCTTCTGATATACAGCACCAAAGTGACTCACAAGAGCAGCTCAATGGCAGTAAGGGCCCTGTTTCTCTCCATTTCCTCTCTCTGCCATTATCAGCTTGTTGACTTTATGACATCAAGATGGCGGCTATGACTCTAAGCATTGCCTCCTTATGACATCAGCAAGCAGGGGGAAAAAACTACCTTGATTCCTTTTAAAGAGCAAGAAAGCCTTTCTCAATAGGTTCCCCCCTCTAGATTTCTCTTTATATCTCACTGGATGGAATTATAACATAAGAGGAACGCAAATCCTTGGTTAGAGTCTCCAGTCTGATACCCCCAACCTCGTAGAGTTAGGAAAGGATGTCTTTCCCTGATGAGCATGGCCACCACCAATACCTGAACAAATCAGCCTTCTGTTCACAAGGCAGAGCACAACAAGGCAACCACCAGTGTGCTCCTCAAAGAATTTCCATCGTCCTTCATCATCATTACCCAGAGCCCTGTAGAGAAATGGGATGATTGATAAACAATAACATCCAGTCATTTGCCATGTCTAAGATGGAGTTTCATTACATTTTTGATATCATTTGACTTACACAATGCTTCATCAGACAAATCCACTGCTTTTGAAGGTGCATCAATTTGGATTTTAAAAAAAGCAAGGTCTCCTCTCTTCTGTGATACACATATGTATAGCACAGAAAAGTTGGGTCTTATTAGTTATCTGCTTTCCTTGATGTTATTATGCATCCCACCATAACTCAGATAAGAAAATGCAAGAGCACAAAAGGAATGGGCTTGCTCAAGGTCAAATGCAGAGAAAAAGAGGCAACAGAGAGGCTGGGATATTGTACACCTGTTTTCACAAAGCCCCTGATCTCCAGCTCAGGACCATTTGGTCAAAGAGGTTTTATTCATAATTCCATAAATATCTGCAAATAACCAGAGTCCCATATACAGACCACATAAGAAGAAGGACAAGAGGTTGAGCAGTTGATGGGAAAAAAAGGAAAATTAAGTATGATCATCCTGAGGTAGAAACATTCCTTAAAACCTATAGAACATGAGCATTTCTAATCTTAGAGTTTAATCAAATGAGATGGTTAGTCTTCTATAGCTTAAGTAGACAGTTGCAGGAAAACAGAGAAAGAAAAAAAAAGTGGGAAGAGCTGTTAGCAAGCTAGCTAAAAATAGACCTGCTACTAGACTGTAACAGCTGACTGTGGTTTAGACTATAGGAGAAAAAAATCTTTGTTGCAGATTCACATTCTCCATTGATAGATATGGCTGCCTAGACATCTTGCTTTTAGAAGTCTTGATCTTTATCTGATCAAGCACCTAGACGCAACCACATCACACACTTAACTAAAAGTGCCTTCAACAAACAGGAAGTTTACTATTCTGCATGATGTGAAATCTGGAGGTACAGCGATTTCAGCATGGTTAATTCAATGACATAAAAGCTTCAGGGATCTAACTTAACTCTCTTGCAGTTTCCCTCATAGTCATAAGATCTTCTGTGTGTTAGGTCTTTCATGTTGTCAACAATCTTCAGAGGCAGAAAAAGGAATGTCTCCTTCTTTGGTCTCTCTGCCAGACATCTCCTCATGTCTCTTCTGCGAATCAGCAAAATCTGCCAGTGATTTAAAAAGACACTGGGAATAAACTGCTTTAGACAATGACTTAAAGATAGTAAAAAAAAAAAAAAAAAAAAAAAAAAAAGAAAGAAAGAAAGAAAGAAGCAAGGAAGGAAGGAAGGAAAGAAGAAAGAAAAAGGGAAGGAAAGAAAACAAGAAAGAGAAAAGAAAGAAAGAAAGAAAGAAAGGAAGGAAGGAAGGAAGGAAGGAGGGAAGGAAGGAAGGAAGGAAAGAGAAAAAGAGAGAGAAAGGAAGAAAGGAAAAAGTGTCAGTAGGCAAGGGCATACCACCATAATTAATTGAATTAGACCAATGGGTAGAGGTCAAGTTGTTAAAGAAGACTTGACCACTCAGAGTAGGGTAACTAAAATTAAGGGTTTAACAAGATAGCAAGGAGGAAACAGCTTCCTGACAAGCAAGAAGCACCACCATGTCTGCAACAGATAAGGTTGATCATATTTACCTCTCAGTGGGGAGTAAGTAAAATCATTCTAATTTTATGCTTAAGGAAATCAGGTGATTGTAAGACAACCATCCTGCTTATTCAGAGCTACAACCAGGCTAAAGAAATAAAAATCCTTCCAAAAGCATTGGCTCAGATGGCTTTATAATCACAGAAGTAAGGCACCACCAAAAAAGCAGAGTAACCAGTACAAAGAAGAAAAAACTCTTCTTGTAACACCATTTCACAAAGTTTGCACACATCCTTATTCCAGAAAATTTTTTATGAATGATATAGTGATATGTGGCCTCATTTTTAGTCTCGGTTATAAAACAGACAACTCCTGCCTCCAGTAGCGAATATAGTATTATTTTTCCCATGGACAACAAACACAATTCCCAGCTTCATTTGAGACTCTGCTATGGATCTTTTTAAAGAGTCTTTTGGAAAAACGTAAAATGCATTTCCCTCTCCAAGATTTACATTAAGCCTAGAATATAAAAATCAAGTTGCTGTTTTACTGATGACTCATTCGTTACTTAACCTTAGGCTGCTCTCTCTCTCTCTCTCTGTCTCTCTCTCTCTCTCTCTCTTGTCTCTCTGTCTCTCTCTCTCTCTCTGTCTCTCTCTGTCTCTCTCTCTCTGTCTCTCTCTGTCTCTCTCTGTCTCTGTCTCTCTCTCACTCTCTCTCTCTGGGTTTGGGCAGGACCATAGGTGCGGAAGCCCTGGTCTCTTTTGCTTCACGTTCTCACCGTCGTAGGCTGAGCTCTGACTCAGAACTTGCCTTCCTTCCATACATTGGTAGGCCTGTGGCTGTATTTGGAGACAGACTCTTATACAGGCAATGAAGTCAAAAGTAGGTAGATTATGTCCAAATTCATCCTGACTAGGGTCCTTATATAAAGAGAAAATTTGGCCACAAAAAGAGGGAGCCCAGGAACACAGAGTACAAATCACAGCAGAGTGGCCAACTGGAAGCCAAGGAAAAGGTGCCGGGAGAAACTCCACCCAGATGAAGAAGCCACCTTGATGTTGGACTGCGAGCCTCCAGTATACACGAACAAACAATTCTGTGCTTTAGCAATGCCAGCTGTGGGGTTTCGTTATGGCAGCTGACCTGCACAAAGGAAGTCTGTCACCGAGGAGCAGCCTCAGGCAGCTTCCGCTGGTTTCTCCTTCCTCACTGGGAAGTCCCTGTGGCTCAGTCCTTCCTCTGCACTGACAGCTGGCAAGCTCCCAATGGCAGAGCTCTCCACCCAGGAGACATATGCAAGCTGATACTTAAATTCCAGAGCAATGACCACTGACGAGTGTTCCCATTGTGAAACCTTCTCCAGCTCCTACTCTTCTCTCTAGAGATAATACAACTATATTCTGCACTCAGGCCACAGAAGGGGCTCTCCTCTGAAAATTTCCAGAGCAAAGCCAAGGACTCTCACAGCTAATTTATACAGAAGACACATCTGAGAAACTAGACAAGTGCTTTGGAAGGACAGGCCAGTTCACAGCATATGTGTCTGTATGTCAGCTGAGAGACTGAAGCTCCAACCAGTCTGAGTTTCTAATGTAGGTCCCTGCCAGACAAATACTATAGACCCTCAAGCAGGTGTCCTGCCTGGGAACTACGGTATCAGTCTAGGACACATGCAAGCAGTCGGTGGAGAGTGCCCAGCTCCTGCCAAGCCAGCCTTTCAGCCATCGCTACCAGGTCCCCAGACAGACATGTCAGTGGTGCCATCCCAAATTCTCCAAATCAGCCCAACCACAAGCTGCCTGACATTGAATGACATCTGTAGCCCAGAACGTCACCAGCCGAGCCTGACCACATCCCTGATCTGCATTACAACTTAATGTTGTAGGTTTATGTCACCTAGTAAGTCATGAAGCTTGCAGTCCAAATGAAAAGGCAGAAGCTCAGTAGGATTCTAAGGAGAAGATTGGGATTGCTAAATGATTCTGCCAATTATATAATCACATAGGAAATTAAAAGATGATGAACTAGACATCTATCCTTAAAACTCACCTAATAAACAACTAAGAAGGCAACAACTGAAGAAGAATGTACAAATAATAGTAAACAATTACCATAAAATGAAACAAGATAAGATACTTAAACACTATTAGCCACAGAATAAATGCAATTGGATAATAAGTTCTTTGCCTTCAAAGATTTAAAGATTTAAAAAATATTAACACTCAATACCTACAAACCTGCCAAGAATCTTCCAACACTTCTGGTGGAAATGTACACTGGTATATACTGGTAATTCTTTTGGAGGACCAAACTTAATGAGTTGTGGTCAAACATTTTCTACAAACTTTTTGTTGTTGCTGTTGTTGGTCTTGGGGCCTGAACTCTAGGCCTGGGCGCTGTCCCTCAGCTCTTCAGTTCAAGGCTAGCGCTCTACCACTTGAGCCACAGCACCACTTCTGGCTTTTTTTGCTTATGTGGTGCTGAGGAATCGAACCCAGGGCCTCATGCATGCAAGGCAAGCGCTCTACCACTTAGCCATCTCACCAGCTCCTTTACAAACATTTTTTTTCACAGTACTATTTATAATAGTGAGAAGTGATGAACAACAAAACATTCAACCACAGAGTTTTGCTAAATTTCACATCGTGCAATACAATGGAGGTAGGCTTTTCTTACCAAACTCTCTAGGGTTCTTTTCTTCTCAAATTCTCCCATGTCTTCTGCATTTTGGCTTATATTAGGGTGAAGTCAGGAATAATAGCTCCTGGTTAGTCTTGCTTTATAGCCTTGGGGGGGACCTCGAGAATTTCCTCTCTGCTTTACCTTTTTCTCTTGACAGAGCATGTATCTCTGAGACCTGCGGACTACAGTATGTTTGACATTTTTCAGACCTTACAGTCCAAGAACAAAACATTGTTATTATTGAAGATCTTTTCTGACAGTAGCTCTGTTGGCATTCCTGCACAAGCTAATGATCTTTTATTGGCACTAACTTATACTGGCAAAGAGAAGGGGACAAAAAAACACAAGAAACAGGCTGAGTGAAATACCAACTCTCCCCTGAGGACTGGTTGCTGGCCAAGCTGCCGAGGGCTTGTTACTCACTGGACATGAAGATACACAAGAACAGCGGCACATTCCGCTTGAAGAGAGCCCGTGATCTGTCCAGGACGCTTGATGAGAGAAATAGGTTTTATTTCTAATTAAGAGCTTCAGGTCGTTAATAAAAGAGAGCTGGATTTGAATACTGGCTCCCTAACATGAGGCTAATAATCTCTCTTGCTAAATCTGTGTTGTTTGGGGATTTGTTTTGTTTTTGTACTGAGCTGGCACTTGAACTCAGGGCCCTAGAGCTCTATCACTTAAGCCAGAACTCCACTTTTGGCTTTTTGGTGGTCAACTGGAGATAGAGTCTCACAGACTTTCCTTCCCCAGCTGGCTTCAAACCTTGGTCTTCAAATATCAGTCTACTGAGTAGCTAGGACTTACCAGCACGAGCCACCTCACTGGGTAGTTGAGTCTGTGTAAAATTTACTGAGTAAAATGGAGATTATAATCATAATAATGTTGCCTTTACAGGATCTTCAAGGAAATAAATGAGGTGAGTTAACAAATTGTGCTTAAGTTCATTATACACTGTAAGCACTACATGAGATGACTATTATATTTCTGTTGGGATCTATCATAAGTCACAGAGAAAGTAGAGGTAGAAAGAAAGAAAAAAATGGGACAAAGAGAAGATGATTAGACTTCAAAGGGTATACTAGGGAAATTCACTACTCACAAAAGCTGTATATGTCTGATTCTCTGGGTTTCAATGTTTTAAATAAAACTTTTCTTATTAGACTAGCTATTTTATTATAAATGCTTTCTTTTGCATTCTATACTTGTAACTTCTTTTGGTTTTGTAATGCTGGGGAATCTAACCAGAACTTCATACATTCTAGGCAACTCCTCTGCCACCAAACTCCACCCTCAATCCTTAACTGTTGGTTTCTTAAACAATGTCTTGGTTTCACTTGTCTAGTTTATGGTCTTGGGCAACATTATCTAGCTTTTTAAATATCAGTTTTCTCACCTATAACATTAAACTCTAGAGTCATCAGATACAACACTGTAAAGCTTTGTAAAAATGTAAATGTAAATCTCCTTTGCCCAGAAGAGTCCCAATGGCTCTAATCCATGCTTCTTATTTAAACCATTCATAAAGTGAAAATAATAGCCTATCTTATCCTATCAAGTTTAAATTTTTGGTTATTTTTTCTAAAAGAGACAAAGCTGGTAAAAAAAATTGTGCTAATGGGGTATAATCATTGAATTTGAAGAAAAATATTTGAAAAACTTGATTATATCTTAAGAAGATGACAAAATTCTACCTGTTTCACAGCAAGGCAGACTGATTGGTGAAGAACAAAAGATTCCCATCTGATTATCACAGAATCCTCTCTAGTGACTTCATTCTTTCTTAGATGCCAGATAGCTGGCAAAATATTATTAAATTAACAGTGCTAACACCGCTGCTTAAGAATTTCCACAGGTCTCTGAGTAACTACAAGAAATATTCCAGTTCCACAACCTAGAATGTAACTTGCTTTTCTAATTGTGTTCCCCACAAATCGCTTCCCAGTGATTACTGTCTTCTAGTCCTTGTGAACTCCTACTCCAAACACTTGTCTGATACCTGTATGTTTTTCCTTTGCTCTTTCACCCATTTGAATCTGAAGTAACCTGTTTATTTTCTTCTTTTAGCCTATTTGGTCCTAGTTTTCTGCAATATTTGTTATTTAAATTCTAGATGCTGCTAGGGCTTAGCTCCTGAGTTCCTTTCCCCCAAACTCTTGGATAGGTTCGATTTCACAGCTGTGGTTACTGTTGTACCAACTGGAGTTTTTAGCTTCCCTGTGTGTAGATCTTTGTCCCTAAACATATTGTTCTTGCTAAAGGACCAGCCCTTCGTTAGGCCTTTTATTAACTGTGCATTGTGTTTTGTTTACTCTATCACTCTTTCCAGAAAGGCTTGAAGGCAGCTTATATGAACACACACACACACACACACACACACACACACACACACACACACACACATACACACACACACACACACACACACACACACACACACACAGAGTTTAAATGTAAATCATCAGAAAGGCAAACAGAGAGGCTAAGCATTACATTTAGACTCTGCCTTCCTTCAGGTTCTCTCAGCCCCATCTCTCATTAAAGATGTTCAAACCATCAAAATTCAGCATCCCGATATCTACCTCAGAACACTGTTCTGGAAACCTTTGCCAGGAAATAACAGGAAGAAATAAAATATAAGAAAAAAACAGAAGTTGTAATAGACAGAGTCCCAGATTTCAGGTTCTTTCTTCGTACATTTTTCTTCCATGTAATTAGAAATGTCAGGCAACTGCTGTATTTATTCACTAACAACTGCAGGTGGTCATTACTCTGAGGCACTTCCACTGGGCCCCAACAGAGCAGAACAAAAACCAAAATGGAGCCATGCATACTAAAGTTCTGCACCAGCCAATCAAAACTAAGTTGTTACTTCACTTTCTGAGAAACTAGGAAACAGAAATAACCAAATTGTTAGTTTTCTGTGTTAACCCTTACCAAAAAGTATCCCTCAATACCTGATAATGACTCAATTTTCTTCTTCTTTCTTCTTTTTTTTCTCTTTCTTTCATGTTTGTTTGCTTCTTTAGTCAATGTGCTAATAATACCAAATGGTATGGTAAATAAGAAGTAAAATCTTCTTATCTATTTGTACATAGGTATACAGACACTATATTTGCAACTAGGTATACAGATAGAAATAGGTATATCTTTTTTAAATTACAAAATTAAGATCTTTTAGATTTAAGAATATAATCCACCAAATAAGGATTTCTGAATATACATTATATTGTATAAACATTTGAATTATGGAGAATTTTACATATATGTCATTAACTGCAACATAACTTTAAGTAAAATTTGATATTTTAAAATCTTGTTACTAATCTGAATTTACAGACATACTTATATATGCATATGTATATGTATCACATATATTCCAAAAAACATAAAGTTTGTGGGTGCACTAGTAAGTGCCTGTAATCCCAGTTAACTGGGACTAATGCTGACAGATCATTTAAGCCTAGGCATTCTGGGCCAGCCTGGACCACATGTGCATCTCAAACTAGATTCGAACTTAAACATTAATTCTGAAATAAATATAGTGGGTTTTCTTTTTTACTTTTTAAGATATATATATATATATCATTTGTAGTTACCATGCAAATTTGTATTAGGAAGTAAATCAGATGGAGGTAGAAATCAACAAATACAAAAAATAGGCATTCTCATTGGTAGTCAAGTAATTAAAAACGTGGTATCATTCTGAGGTTAATGTAAACCCATACAATGAGCCCTCACTACATTCCCATTAGAA
Source organism: Dipodomys merriami (assembly GCF_024711535.1). Classification (NCBI taxonomy): domain Eukaryota; kingdom Metazoa; phylum Chordata; class Mammalia; order Rodentia; family Heteromyidae; genus Dipodomys; species Dipodomys merriami. Next base: position 2,174,501 of record NW_027206413.1, on the reverse strand, counting down.
TTTCATAAATAAAAGTTGTTTTTAATGCTAGATACTAGAGATGATGTAGAATAAGCAGGACTCTCTGATTAGCACATAGTTCAGTACAACCACTTTGGAAAACAGTGTGGCCATTTCTTAAAAAGTTAAAATGGGGGCTGGGAATGTGGCTCGGTGGTAGAGTACTTGTCTAATATGCATGAAGCCCTGAGTTCAATTTCTCATTACCACATAAACAGAAAATGCTGGAAATGGCACTGTGGCCCAAGTGGTAGAGTGCTAGCCTTGAGATAAAGAGCTCAGGGACAGCAGGCCAGAGTTCAAGCCCCACAACCAACCAAAAAAAAAAAAGTTAAAATGGGCATTTACCTTGTAACCACACAATTCTAACTTGTAGCTACATAGCCAGGAAAAAATAAAAATGTTTGTCCGCAGAAAGGCCTCAAATCTGCCTACAGCTTTATTCATAGTAGCCAAGTTGGAGACCATCCAGATGTTCAACAAAAAAATGGATAGAAATCCTGACACACTCATGTGATAGAAAAATACACAGCAGTAAAATGTAACAAACTCCTGATATATACTGATGGATAAACCTCAAGAAGATTATAGATGTAGTGTGTTATTCAATTTTCATGAAATCCTAGGACCGTCAGTAATACAAGTCAGACCAGTGGCAAGAAAGAGGACTGAGAAAGGTCATGAGGAAATGTTCTAGCATGGCTGAAATGTCCCATGTCTTGTAATGTACTCACCGAAACTGACTTAAATTCAGACCATTTCACAGCATTCAGTTATATCTCAATAAAGCAAGAAATAATACCTAGGATCATTTTGGGAGATGGAAATATTTTGAAACTGGATTGAGGAGACATTTTCACAACTGTATAAATACATTAAAAAAATTTTTTAAAGCATTAGCCTGTTCACTTACAGTAGCAAACGCTATGATTTGTAAACTGTACCTTAATAAAATGTCAACTGAAATGATAAGACACATGGCTATTAGGAAGCAGAGAAGGGTAATCACTCCAAGATTCTAGATACAACTGTCCTTCGAGGCAGTTGGTTGATGTATATCAAGTATGTTGATGTATATTAAGTATGTTTTCTGGCCAATCAATTCCAGTTCAGAAATTCATCATAAGAAAACAGCTAAGGACAAGCATGAAGATTTATTTTTACCAATGCACACTGGAATGCCATTTGCAATAGATAAAAAGTTGAAAACAACATCTGCCAATGGCACATTAGTGAAATAAATAATAAATATGTATAAATATATAATCTAAATTCTTTGGTTACCTACTATAATAATATTTTAAATTAATAATACTCAGCATGAGAAGCTATTTCAACATCATGAGAAGCTATTTCAACATATTAATAAATGAATGCAGGTTTTAGAAAATATGTATAAAAACATCATGAGTAGTATTGTTACTGTTCATCCTTTGAGAATTATGTAATAGTATTGTTATGAATATAGAAATATTACAATTATCTAGACTGTAAAGTAGGAATATACAAGATGATAACTGCAGCTGTCTCTGAGTGGTAGCATTGAGAAACTAATTTTCTATCCTATCATAATAATTACATGTACATATATTACATATATAACTTTAAAAATAATTTTTGGCAGTGCTAGGGTTTGAATTATGAAGCTTGCATTAGTCATCCTGGTGTTTTACCACTTGAGCCATACTTCCTGTCCTCATTTTTGATGGCTATTTTTGGAGAAGAGGAAGGTTACAACCTCTACCCTCCAGATCTCAGACTTCCGAGAATCTAGGTATGAACCACAGGTGCCTGGTTCAAAATCTTTCAATGAATTGAAAATGGGAGAAGACGGGAATCATTAGGACTGTGATTCTTATGTGGTAAATGGGATACACATGAGCTAAAGAGAGTCCTCTACTGTATGACCTTAATGACTTCTGAAATCTGGAACAACAGATGTACATCAACTGAACTGCAATTATTCATTATATCAGTGGAAAACCCCACAGAATGTAAAGAATCAACAAGGTGACTATTCCTTTGTGCTCTCCCTGCAGAGTTCACATTAATTCCAGCTTTTGGGTTTGTATATTTCCTAATCAATTGTTCATCTCCATCCCATCAAGCTGGGCTAGGCCCTGTGAAGGGCTTTTCATTTCCCTGCTTCACACAGTGCAGTCACCTTCTCAACTATTCGGTTGAAAGGGAAGAGTTCGCATGCTTAAAGAATTCAGCCAATTGCTGAAACTTGTATAAAGCGACCTCTAATAAATTCTGATTGGGGAAACAGCAGTTTCCATTTCCAAGAGCCAAAGAGAGGAGGTACATCTGGAGAAAATCAAGCTCTCAGAGTATCCCTTCTGGAAACAAAAACACCTGGTGCACACCTTTCTCTTGGGTGCCTGAGCTCTCAATCAGGATCCACTAGGCCAAGGGTCATTCCATCTGAACGAGTGAAACTTGTTTCCATAGAAGTAGCTTGCCCAAAGTCAGGAGTGAGGCTCTGAGTAGGACTAGAAACTACAAGTGGGGAAGCCTGGATCTCAGCATTGTTTTTGACCTTAATTAGCCACGTGTGTGGGGCAGCCACCTGCCCTTTCAAGGACTATGTCTACTTGCCTGTAATGAAGAATTCTATAGAAAACATCTTTGTGCTCAGCTAAGATTCTCATGCCTTTCACTGCTATGGTCCTTCAGGTCAAGTGTTGTACCCCTTTCCGTAGTTCACTGGGCACACCTGTCACCTATAAGTTGTGCAAGGTTAAGAGAGGTCCTGGAGTTGTCCAAGCAGCTGCTGTAACATTGCCCCTCTAGCAGCTTCCTTACAGCTGGATCTATGTTAACCTTTGTCCCCCAACAAACTGGTTAAGCACATGTCCGAACCAGGATCCAGCACTCCATTATTTCCCCCTGGAGCCCAGAATGACCAAACAGGCCAAAACACATACACCTGTATGAATGATTCTTCAGACAGCCTGAGAAAATACATGAAAATCAGATCCTGACTGTGGTCAGAACACTATTAGATAGGCTTTCCAGAGTAAACAGAAGTTTACTTTTCCTTAAACAGACAAGTTTAAGTGCCAGCAAGGGTGATGTCCTCAGGAAGCCAGACTCTCACAAGCGTGGGCTGCGCAGGTATTGGCCCAGACAGGAAGAAAGAATGGGTGTGGTTGGGGCTGGGAATGTGGCTTAGTGGTAGAGTGCTTGCCTTGAACAAGGTCAGGGACAGTGCCCAGGCCCTGAGTTCAAGCCCCAAGACTGGCAGAAAAAAGCGGGGGGAGGGGGACATGCAGCCAGACAAGACCAAACTGTGACCCAAATCAAAGGAGAAGGGCCAGAGGGAATTGGGTTATATAATTAATTCAATTTTCAATGTCAGTTAACTTTATTGCTGACAAGGTAGAGACACTGCCAAAGTCAATATCACTGATCTATGTGCCTAAGGCAGGTTTTGGTGCTTCTGGAGGTTTTTGTGCCAGAGGTCTGTCCTCTGAATGTTACCTAATATCTTTTCGTCTCCAGTTGCCACAGGGGGTTATGACCTTGAGACTGGAGGTGACAGAAAAGCCAAACTTGTGGTAAAGATCTCTCCAAAAACTGCTTTATGCCATTAAAAAAAACCTTTGTAAATTTTAACATTTAATACACGTTGATTAAGGATAGGCACCAGTGGCTCACACCTGTAATCATTGTTGCTCAGAAGTCTGAGATTTGAGGATAGTCTTTCCAAGTCAGTCAAGGAGGAAAATACTGCGCAAAAGCTAAGGAGCAATGCCCAGGCCCTGACTTCAAGCCCTAGTATTGACACAAATAAATAAATAAGCAAGTGGCCAGATAGGATATTGTTAAAATAGTTAACTTCCTGGGTAGGTTTTCAAAGTAACAAATATCTACAAAATATTGGGACTGGGAAAGTGGCTCAGCAGTAGAGAACTTGCCTTATATGCATGAGACCCTGGGTTCGATTCCTCAGCACCATATAAGCAGAAAAAGCCAGAAATAGTGCTGTGGCTCAAGTGGTAGAGCACTTGGCTTGAGCTGAAGAATTGAGGGACAGCACCCAGGCCCAGAGTCCAGGCCCCATGACTGACCAAAAAGAAAAAAAAGGAACAAATATCAGTTAGAAAAAAAAGAAATACTAGATAATAGTATTTCCTTTTCAAAATATCTTGCTACAATGTTTATATTTCAAATTGACATCTACTTATACTGTTCATACACATGATCAAAATATCTCCATCCTAAGGAGAGATTAGGAAATGGCTCTTTTGTTTGGATGGATTTTTATTCCCCGGACTTTGTGAAGGCCAGCCTGACTTAACAGGCCTAGAAATATAGAACTAGTTATTTTCAGGCAGTATGAGAAGACTGGTAAAATCAGAACATGACTCTGTTCAGTGACTTTGTGACAATAGCTATGCTTAAAATTTCAACAAATATTTGTCTAAAGGGATGGAAGGTAGGAATAGAGCAAGTTTGAGATTCACCCCTGATATGGCATCAGATTGTCAATGAAGCACAGGACCTATGAACAAAATATCTTCCTCATGCTGATGGTATTCACTGGCTATAATCATTATTTCTCTTTGGGCTTCTGTGGTAAATGACCAACTAAACAATGAAATTTTACCTACAAAATGTACAATATTTAAACTATAAGGAAATTACTAAATTAGCTAGTATAATTCCCTCAGTTTGCAAAACTGAGATCCAAATGAATTTTTACCTATAAAATGCAGAATATTTAAGCTATAAGGAAACTACTAAATTAGCTCATACAATTTCCTCATTTTGCAGAAACTGTGATCCAGATATACTTTTCATTACATTTTGTCTAAGGTTAGCAATTAACAACTAACATGACAGCAGAATTCCAGCTAACAACGAAATTCCAGTTAACTAAAGTGATAGCAGAATTCCAGCTCTTGACTCTCAGAACTGTGATATTCCATCATGCCAGGATCCTGCTGCACACTGGATTCTGTACTTTGCCCTCAACATATTCATATAAAAGTTAAAATTTAAGTCTATAAAGAGGTCAATGTCTACCAACAATAAATCAGCCAATAAATCTCACCAATTTTTCGATTTCATTTTCACAACTTACTTGTTCAAGCTGAAAGTCTTTCTAAGGAATGATTGCTTTTGTTTTTTGTTAAAGTTATCCCATTTGCTGTATAAGCCAAGGCATGAACAAAGCTTTCTTAATTCCGTAGTTTCAATAAACATACCCAAAGCATAATCATTGTTACCACTAACAAAAGCGTGACATCACCCTTAGTCCCATCGCTTCTGTGGGTGAACCAACAACAGTGAAACTCACTAGACCCTATGTTGGAAATGAACTTTACAACTTGGGGGCGAGGGGACTCGGGGCGGGGGTGGGGGTGGGGAGGAGGAGGAGAAAATGAGTGAGCAGGTGACACTTCAAAAAGAAATGGATTCATTCCCTTACTTATGTAACTTCTTTGTACATCACCTTTACAATACATTTTTTAAAAAACATGACATCAGTAATATAAGATAGGGAATATGCATATGTATGCCTGTATTTATCATTCAAAGGATAGATATTGTTAAGAAATTTGCTTCCCAGGCAGATTTTAAAAGTAAAACTGTCACTGAAAACATAGTCAAGATGCATTATAGTCATAAACTGCTTTGTTGAATGGTAAAGCTTTTGGAAAACTACTGAAAGGTAATTTTTAAAAACCTACCTAAATTTCCTGACCAAAAATTTTTGCTACAGTATACAGATAAAGAGATCTACCATGTTGCCTTTGAGTGATCTGAGTAATTCCTCAAAAACCATACTTTTCAAATGCCTCTATGGCTGAAAATGGAACAGGAGAACAGATTTATTAGAGAGTAAATGACATAATCAAACTCAGACCTCCTCCTCCTTCAGTGAAAGACCATGAGAAGTAAGAAGTTCCTTCAGTGACCATCCCAACCATTGTTATCCCATGAATGCTCTGCGCTTGGAGCCTTTACAAGGTGCCCAAATAAAGGGTCTGTGATGAAGTCAGGGCCTGAAATGAATGTGTTGAAATTTCCATTTCTAGCCAGAAGAATAGCACATCCTACCTGGATCAGAGAAATTAAAATAGTGACCCAAGAAATGTTATTTGTGAAAGATTTTCCAAATTCAAGTCCAGTTGCAGAACTATTTTTGGCAAGTAACCAGCAAGAGGGTGAGGACCTGGTGCAGGCCAGCTTTGCCCACTCCAGTGACTAGGAATGAAAGATACACAAAAACCAGTGGGACTGAGCCATGTGAGCAAAGACAGCCAGTCTTTAACTCTAAAACACCCTGCTCTACTTCCCAGGCTTCGAAGTATGGAGTGTGAAGATGCTGAAAAGTGAATGCTGGAGACAGAGACTGCTGAGGGAGAGCAGTACAAGCTGCTCCCTACACCCAGTGACTATGAACCTAGGTCAACTACAGTTTCCTCCACTCTGCGCTGAACCAGCCTGCAGAGTTCCTCAGAGCTTCATGAGTGGGATGCTGGGAGCATCTGAAACATAGGGCTCGAATAGTTGCTTTAAATCTGGCAACAAAAAGGAAAGAAAAAAGCGAGTTCAAAAGAAAATGTCTGTGTACCATGAAAGAGAAGAGCTAAAATAGATTTGTCAATACGTATGAAAACAGAAAATGAAACTTCTTTAAATTGTGTTAGTAAGGGAGGAGGGGTAAAAGAGAGTATTGGGGAGGTTGATTTGAATACCTTGTAATCATACATGGAAATGTCATGATGAAATCTCCCCTTGTAAAGTTAAGGTATGCTAAAAAAAAAAAAAAAAAAAAAAAAAAACACAAAAACTTTTTAAAAGAAAATAAATGTCCATGAAAGAGAATGCTACTACATTGCTGGTGGAAGTATGAACTTGTTCAATTACTCCGGAAAGCAGGATTGAGGCTTCTCAAAACAAACAACAACAACAACAACAAAACAGACTGCCGGGCTTGGTGGCTCACCCCTGTAATCCTAGCTACTCAGGAGGCTGAGATCTGAGGATCATGGTTCAAAGACAGCCCAGGCACAAAATTCCATTAGACTCTTATCTCCAATAAACCACTCAGAAAGCTGGAAGTGGCACTGTGGCTCAAGTGGTAGAGCACTAGCCTTGAGCTGAAGAGCTCAGGGACAGTGCCCAGGCCCAGAGTTCAAGCCCCACGACTAAACAAAACAAAACAAAACAACAACAACAAAAAAAAACTAGAGCTTCGATATGACCCAGCAATCCCACTCCTATGCATTTACCCAAATGGCCACAAACAAGGCCACACTAAAGCTACCAGCACAACCATGTTCATTGTAGCATTATACCATAGCTAAGATTATGGAACCAGGAAGGGGGTAATTGTTTCAAAAAAAAAAACATACTCATTACCTTACTTATGTAACTGTAACCATCCTGTTCATCATATTTACAATAAATATTGTTTAAAAAATAGTAAAGGCAGAATCACCCTAATAGAAAAAAAAAGAAATGCCCATGATATATGCAACATCATTGATGGATCTCAAAATAACTATGTCAAGTGGAAGAAGTCAGATTTGTTTTAAAACTTAGCACATACAAAGCTCAAGAAAAATGCAAACTTGCTTACAGTGGCAGAGGGTAGACTATTGGTAGCATAAGAGGCAAGGAAAAGGCTTACTAAGGGGCATAAGGAGACTTGGAAACTGTAGAAGAGGAATTTAATGGATATGTTCACTATCTTGACCATGGTGATTTTTTTTCAGTGGTGTTTCATATATCAACCTTATCAAATTTTACAATATGAGAAATTTCTTGAATGTCAGTTATGCTTCCATGAAAAAGAGCTCCGTATGCACACTTCCAAGGATTCTGATTTACTCTACAGTAGGATTTGAGTACCAGAAACTTTAAATACCACCTTCCATCCCCCAAATGATTGGGAATGTACAGTAAGATTTAAGGTGTAAAACCTTGTGAGCGACAGTAAGGGCTGGTTATTATCTTTGGTGAGACTGGAAGCCATAAAATGTGGCAAGTAAAATGAAAAAAAATTTTAAAAAACACCTTTCCTGTCAGCACAAGTATCATTTGAGAATTAGAGGGTTTTTTTTGGTTTTTTTTTTGGGGGGGGGGGTCCAGTTGTGGGCCTGAACTGTGGGCCTGGGCGCTATCCCTCAGCTCTTTAGCTCCAGGCTAGCGCTCTACTACTTGAGCCACAGCGCCACTTCCGGCTTTTTTTTTCTGCTTATGTGGTGCTGAAGAATTGAACCCAGGGCCTCATGCATGCAAGGCAAGTGCTCTACCACTGAGCCACCTTCCCAGCCCCCCATTTGAAAATTTGATCCTTTTAAGGCAAGCCATTCCATGCATAACTTATAAATTCTGCTCAAAAGATTCAGCAAGGTAATTCTATATGAAAGTACACAAATGGTTCTGAAATAAGTAAGAATTTATGTCATTCCACATATTTCAGTTGTCTTACTGTGTCTGTGGATGGTATTTGTGGTGGGTGGTTGCTTTTTATGTTCTGCAAGAACCTATCACATTTGGACCTCTGTTTGTTTGCTTCCAGGTAGTAAACTAGCTTCCATCAAGGGGGCTACTATGACCACTGTTTCCAAGTTCAAAGCTACTTGATGTCACCAAGCAGTCTCAAATCCTCATGCTGTCCTTTGACTCCCTCACCAATTCCTCAGTCAATATCCTTTCATGACAAGTCAGGAAATATTCAACCGAGTAACACACTAAATAGTCCCTAGAGGGGTATGGTCCAAATAATACTTTTTAATGGAAACACTATGATACAAAATATATTTATTATTAGCAAGAAGATGTTTACAAATCCTAGGATTCTATTAATGAGAGATATATGTAAATATATTTATAAAATCCAGTCAAATGGTCTTTCTTTGTATCTGTGATCAGTTGTTACGGAAATTATAATTAAGTCCCTAAACTGTAAGTAGAGTTAATGACTGGACATTTGATGAATATGAGTAAGTTAACTTTGTATGTTATTTTTGTGTCTAAGGTTTTGGATTTGTGAACAGTTAGTATTCTTTATGGTCAGAAAAATAAGTGTATTTGTAGTTTGACAATTTTTCATTTATATATTCAGATTCTCAATATGCTCATGACTCAGGGTGGTGTATATTTCACTGACTATAAATTAATGATATCCTCACAAAAATATAAATTGTGTACTCATAATAGATGCATTTTTTGGGAGATAATTGAGGCTTAGCAGTTGAGAGGTCCATATTTGGACATATACTGAAGAAATAGTAACAATTTAGTTTATTTTTAATTTTTTTTTAAATTTTATTGTCAAGGTGATGTACACTACCTTACAATTTAGTTTAAATTTGGATATATGTCAATCAGAAGCTTTATGCCTTTTTAATTCAAATAATCTTATATTATCTGACATATATCAATTTCAGTATGTACTTTAAGCTTGATATAAAAATTTCTCATGAGGGGCTGGGAAGGTGGTTCAGTGGTAAAGCGTTTGCCTTGCATGCATGAGGCCCAGGGTTCGATTTCCCAGTACCACATAAGCAAAAAAATAAAAATAAAAATAAAAAGCCAGAAGTGGCGCTGTGGCTCAACTGGTAGAGCGCTAGCCTTGAGCTGAAGTGCTGAGGGACAGCGCCCAGGCTCAGAGTTCAGGCCCCATGACTGGACCCCAAAAAAAAAAATTTCTCATGAATGTTATGTAATGGGAGGATATTGTAACACAAGGAAAAAATAAAACAAAGAATTCAGAACAAAAATCCAGTCAAATGAACAACAGGGATGAAAGCTACAGAGTTCGTTGAGTAAATAATCAGATGGGTGTCAAGGAGACCCAGTTCAATAATGCAAAAGTCTAAGAGTTTCTCATCATTAAGATGAGGCTCAGTAAGTCCTATCACCAAGAAGCTTACATCCTCACCAAAATCTTCACCTGAATAGCTTCACCTATCTGCTGTGGCATAGGTCTTCCCTTAGTTAGGCTATGTGTTTCTTAATTCTAGAAAGATGGAAAATTAGTTTGGAAAGGTTTGAGAGAACCACAGCAAAATTTAAGAAACAAAAATTTCAGCAATCTTACATATTTTCAGTTTTGTTTCTTTGCAATTTTTTTTAATCTTTTTTGCTGGTCGTGGGGCCTGAACTCTGGGCCTGGGCACTGTCCCTCAGCTCTTCAGCTCAAGGCTAGCGCTCTACCACTTGAGCCACAGCGCCACTTCCGGCTTTTTTCTTTTTGCTTATGTGGTGCTGAGGAATCGAACCCAGGGCCTCAGGCATGCAAGGCAAGCACTCTACCACTGAGCCACTTTCCCAGCCCCTCTTTGCAATTTTATAAAGGAGTTTGAATTATAATTTGAAATATTATCAAATAATTTAATATAGAATTTTATGGTTTTTAAGCTAGGTTCTTAGTTTGCTACAACATACAAAATACCTTAGAACTATATATTTACACATTTATAGGCTTAAATCTATGTAAGTATCAAAGTAGAAAGTTTTGTTAATATAGACAGATATGTATATTTTTTATATATGTATATAAGTGTATACATTATATATACACATATACAGAGAGATGTATAATCACATCACAGCTTAAAATATTTGAGTATTTCATTTTATTCATAAGCTCTTTCAAATTGCTACTCTATTGGCCAAAAATTATAGATGTAAGATAAAGTAAATTAAGCTATATCTTTCTAATTTTTAATAGATAATTCATTTTGTTTTGTTTTTGAAAAAAGTCTCGTTATGCAGCCCAGACCAGTGGTGAGTTGTCTGTCTCCAAGTTGCTAGGATTCCAGACATACACTACCACACCACTCCTGGTTTAATAGACTATTAATTTTAATCCAAGAGTAACTCTTTCAATAGGATTTTCTAGTTACAAAAGCCACCTTCAATGACATCTAGAAATTCCTACAAACATAAGGAATTGATGCAGCATGTGTTCAGGATTATAATGGGAACAGATAAAATATTATATTGGAATGAGCAGAAGGGATGGGATTTTGAGACAGCCAAGAGGGTTTTAGGGAGTTTTGTCATTTACAGATATTAAGTCTGCGCTAGGCACTATGCTTGGGGCTGAGGATAGACAGAGTGACAAATCAAACAGGGCTCTTTCCCTCTTAGAGCGTAAGCCCAGGAGCTAGGAGGTCATTGGCCTCCTGGGGAAACGGCAGTGTAGTATGATTGTAGTCCACCTGGCAGAGTCACAAGAGTAACTCACTCTCTGGGGGTGGGTGAGCTTTCGAATACTGATACAGGGTCAGGTCCCTGGTATGTTGATGAACCAGAAGGCCCTCAGTAAAATGTTCCTTTCTTCAGTTTACTGCTTGTTTTCTTTATGATTTGGGAATCAGAAGCCTACTCATAAGTCAAACATTTAAGATTTCTGGTGCACTAATGCCCACACTATCAGCCTCTTTGCCCAGTACCCCTGATACTTCAATATGTAGAAGGCAAGAGAGAAGAGAGAAGTTCATCTTTGGTTTACGTGTAGGGTCATAGGTTGTTGTGGGAACATTGTGATTTGCTTATGATGACCTCTGAAGACCTGTGGGGGGCGGAGAGGGGGGGAAATCTTGTCCCTCGGCGTTGCCATGGAGATTGCTGGCTGGATTGACTGAGTACTCTGCCTATTCTGTCTGCAGAGTACTCTGAGAGAGGAGAGGGAATGAGGGAGAGAGAGGGAGAAAGAATAGTTCAATAGTTTCTATTTTCCAAAGGTGAAGTAGGAAATGAGTGCAGTAGTGGAGAGGAGTTTTTCTGGCTTACAAGAGCAAAAGGTGAGAAGCAGTGTGCGCAAAGTATGACAAAGTAGAATAAGGACAGGATGCCTCCAGGGTTAGGGAGCCTAAGAGTCATTTCAACATTCCCTTCTCTCACGAGGACAGACCTCCACCAGCGAGCATGGGCTTTTCTTGTACAGATTTTACGGGGGAAGAGTAGATTTTGAGATTCACAAAAGCCACTTTTCGTTTCAAATAACTCTGAGCCACACAACTACATATCTGATAGATTAGAAGATCACATTACAGGAAGCTATACCGAAGAGGCATGCCGCGGAAAGGTCCTGGAAATTGGCTCCATTTAAGGAATCATTTCCATCGGTTCTTGTAGGTTCCCTGGATGTGCATGAGAAAATCTTTGTCTGAGGTTATCAGGACATCTAAGCCTCTCGTCCCTGGGACTGCTGGGTGGCTAACTGGCCATGAGGCCTTTGGACATTAACCCTAGATCTCCAGGGAAGAACCGTCCTTGTATTTCCCATCAACAATAGCTGAGGCAAGCTAACGTTGCTGTTTTCAGAGTTACTTGATCTCCATTATGCCACTGAACACAGCCAGGCGACTGGGAGATAGTAGTTCAGCCCTGACATCTGTCTAAGGCCAGCAACGAAGATTCTAGGAGTTATATGAGCCATTAGGTACATCCACTATCTGCCATCTGTCACTGGCTTACCATGCCACCTTGGGTCACTGACTTCCCTACTCTGTGCCATCTGTGAAAGGTAAACAATAGCACATCATGCTCTTCTGTCCCTACTTTCTCTTCTCTCCCTCCCTTCCTTTCCCCACTTCCTTTCCTCCACAGCTTTCTGTATCTCTATACCTGTGTCTGTCTCTCTTGCTTGCTCACTCTCTCACTTGCTCTCACTCTTTCTCCTAGTATTCTTCTCTCTCTTCCTCCTGTAAAAGAGAGATAATGTGTCTCTAAAGTGCTTTGAGCTCCTTGGAGATGGAAGGTCTATAAATATAAGCTGTTATCACTGTAACCATGGAAACACAAACAGAACTGTGCTCCATTCCTACATTTACTGAGCATAATTCTAGTCTTCTAGCCCTGCTGGCTGTTAAACAATCAGAGATTTTTATAAAGCTTTGATCTAAGGAGAGGTGGGACTCAACGCTGAATCTGTCTGCTACTCCATGATTCTTTAAGTCACTTTTTAAAAATTGCATTTCTATTTGCTAAGGTTGGACATCACTATTAAGCCAGCATGCAAATCATGATAGGCTTAATTTTCAGGCTGTCAAACCCAGGGCCTTAATGTGTGTAACAAGCTTCAGACAGGGAAAATTCCTATGAGCTTCAGAGATAATGTTCAACTCACTTCCTAAGTTTGCTTCACAGCCTGACTCCCTGGCTTTAGAGTGAAAGTGAACAAAATGTTGAGATGAAGAAGGTTATGCATTTTCACCTTTCTGCCAGTGCATGACCTTCTGGAAAGTAGAGGCAATTTTATATTGTTGTTGTTGTTGTTGTTGTTGTTATTTTCTCATCAATGTCTGGTACATAACAGATGCCAAAAATTGTTAACAGCAAATAAATGTCCTTTCTCATTATGTATCTGCAAGTGTTGCTGAGTAAGGAATGTGCATTCATTACTGGCTTAGACTCCAGATCCCAGAGCACATCTGTTCTTGTAGAAGCTTGTCTGCTTCCCTGTCCCTCCCTGTGAAAACAATGACACTGTCCCAGGTCTAGTTCCATGGGCCATCCTAGGAGAACACAAAGTATGACACGGGCAAGCCTAGAACAACCTATCCTAGCTTTTCACCAAACTACCGAGGCTGTGCAATAAGCCAAGGTGTGACACCCAAGGAGCCAGCTTTCCAAACTCAGGTTACCAAAGGAACCAAATGGGAAAGAGCCTGACACTCAAAAACAAAAGCAGGACTCAGTAGTGAGCCCTGCTAGTCACTGACCTCCCAGCCTCGGCTCTCCTATCTGTAAAAAGGAAAAAACAGAAGTGTAGTACTTATCTCACAGGTTTGTGGTGACAGGTGAATAAAATGTCTATAAATCCACAGCTTAGTGGCAGACCCCAAAGATAAGCACGGGTCTACTCCATTGTATTCATTTGTTAACACACACGAAGAGCATTATTTATCTTGAATAATGCACTTACTAGTTTACTCTAAAGGCTTTGGAGATGTTTCCGGATGGAACGTGCAGTTCAGCAAGGGGACTGGTAGATGTGAGGGGAGAGAAAACATTTAGGCATCCAAAGGCAGATACGTTGGGGTTTGTTATACAATTTAAAAACAGGAATGTGGGCCACTTGAAAAAATCACTTAAAACTTCAAGATGACAGCTGACCATTAAACCATGTTCAGGTTCCTCTAAGCTGTGGTCCCATACAAGTGCACAGGATGTGCACTGAAAGCAGCACTGGAGCAGGGAGACAGATGAACTTGGCCTAAGGGTTCCCAGCCATGATAAAACCACAATGATCAAATCTGTAGAGTGAATGAGTGCTTGAAAGTGTTGCCCAAATATTATTTCTATCATCATTATAGGTCAAATATAATCAGAGAAGGCCCAGCACCAGCCAACTTCCTTGCCTAGACCTTTCAACTCTAGGAATGTTTTCTACAAAAATGCTTGAATATGTTGGATTCATCTTCTAAGCTAAACCTGAACTGAAGTAAGGATCATTTCAAGAGAAAAACACTGGTTACAGATATAAACATCTTTGGGCAATTAATGACTGCATGAAACACATAATAATTGTGTACAGAGAGAGATTCCGAATGTCCCTGAATTCTTGTTCACTAAGAACTAGAGGGGAGAGTCAGATTATTAAGCCTATACAGTCATCTACTTATTCAACTAGTACTATTAAACCCTTACAATGATACACAGGGTACAGTGTAATGCTGTGCATAAGAGAAACAGGAAAAGATACTATTTTCAGTCATATTTTGTAATGTATTTTCTGAGAAAGACAAACTACTACCTTAACAATTTTCAATTTACTTAATAAAGACACAGGACCTAGGTTTAAGAATTTGAGTACAGTAGCAAAAAACAAAGTAAAATTGATATGTACATTAAGTGGGGGATAATACACACTGAGAAATCAGAAACCCTTAGTACAATTTTGTACATTTAAATTTGAAAATAGACACTAGCTAGCCATAATTGGTTCAACACTCGGTTTGTCCTTATCTGTCCTAGATTTCTTGACTCTGTCTCCAGGTCATTTCTTTTCCATGGGCAGGGTCTTATTACGCCATACACTGCAGTGGAATATTAGGATGACTGCAATCCGATGACACTGTTCCACCTTACAGAGGAATGGAAGAAAGTCTGGAGTAGGTAGGAAGCCGGTTATCATCAGATAAAAGGTTAATATATGTTGGATCCTATAAGATGCTTTTAATCTTCAAATAAACCAAAAGTGAATCAACACACATAGAAAGCTGAAGGTAAAAGTAACTTTCCCAGATCCCTATTATCTGATAGATGGGACTCAGAATCTGAACAGTCTATCTAATTTTTAAAGCCTGGGCTCCAGGAAAAGCATCATCTATTAACACCATTACCAAGTTACTCAATGAGAAAATGAAAGGGCAGAGGGCCCATTCCCATTACAATCCTTATAAGTGGACTGAAGGCAGAGGGAAAAATCAGGACCACTATGAATAAACATAGTAATTAATAAAGAAGGGTCTATCTTGTGTCACAATGTTGTTTGACTACAGGAGAATCCATCGTCTTCCTTGCTAGTTTTACTATCAGTTTAGAAAAGCAGGTAAAAAAAAGAGAAAGGGGAAGGGAAAGAAGGGAAGAAGGCAGGGAAGAAGGGAGGAGAGAGAAGGGGGAGGGGCAGGGGAGAGAAAGGGGGAGGAGGAAGCGGTTCCCAGTGCTTGACAGTTTAGATGGAATGCAGATGTGCTGTCAACTCTGTCTGTCAGGAAAAGGAAGACACCATTCACATAGCACAGAAAACTTTCTAGTCTGGACTCCTCACTTTCAGGCTGTTATGTGAGAAAGAAAAAAACTGCTCTTTCCGTTGCGAGTATCTGCTACATGGGTTGGTCTGACATCTTAACTAACACAAGAATTTAAAGGGAGCACAGAGACCGAGCTTCCTGGAGTCAGTGCCCAATCCAGTCCACACTGCCACTGCTAGATGATTTTTAAAAAATAATAAAATAAAAATGAACAAAAAAACAGGAAGGGGTAACCTTACTTTTGTAACTGTACACCACCTTGACAATAAAAAATAAATTAATTTTTAAAAAACAGTTCAAGGAGCTCTTCTAGAAATGTCTACAGATGATGGGTGAGCCTAGTGAGCTGAAGAACTCACAATCTGTCTGCCACTTAGGTTTCTGAAAATCCTTTATCTTAAAGACATTAATTCTGTGTTACATTTTTAAATTTCCCCACGGATTATACTTTTTAGGTGCAAGTCATCTATTTATTCTCAGATATCACATGCTTAGATAATTTCTAATTATATAGCACAAGAAATATATTTATATATCTGGGGTTTGGCTTCTCAAACTTTGACTCCCATCAACATTGACTGAAAAACTTGTGAAAGTGTATTACTGATTTCACCTCAAGAATTGCTGCTTCAGTGGGTCTGAATAAGAGCCGCGTACTTACCCATGTGATGCTGATGGTGCTGGTCTGGGGACCATACTTTGAGACCTACTGTCTTAGACCTACCTACTGGATGCCTAATGTGGATAAAGCACACGACTATCCCTGAAACAAGATGTAGTCTTAAAGCCAGATGTAATGGAAATATTAGATGCCATGCAATTTTAGTATATTCAAAATACTGGGATGCATTTCTAGTCTGTAACTTGGTAAGCAAATAAATACGTAATTTATTTAACAAATACTATAGGTGCTTTTATTGAGTCAGGCATTGGGAACCAGCAGGGACAAAACAGATAAAAAAAAAAAAACAAACAGACAATATAGAGCATAAAGCTGAGTGTGAAAGCTATCACTTACTGAATTCCACTACATCCTAAGTCCTTTACATTAATGACCTGAGCTTCTATTATTGAACATGGATAATAAAATATAGCTGTCTTTATCCTCATTTTCAAAATGAAAATGTGGAGCCTCATGTAGTTAAAGCAACTTTCACAGTGTCTAAAAACTATGTCATTAAACCCCTGTATTTCCCACAGCACCACATTGGGCTAACAAAAGGACTTTCAGCTAAAATATTCTGCATTTTACCAGCAAAGGATTTCTTTTTCATCACAATAACCTGGAAAGATCTCAGAGGGGTTAGGGAACTTCAAGTGTAAGATCATGGACCTCCTGCCTCAGCCTCCTGGCTGCTGGAATTTCAGGCATGTACCACCAAGACCAAGTTTATGCTAGTATTTTTGTTTGTTTTTGGTAGAGTTATTAATAATAGTAGTTGAGTATTTACTCAGCTACTATGATGATGACTAATGTTTTATCTAAGGTCTTGGAATAATATTTTTTAAGAGGTGAGTTTTGGAGACTTTAGAGAAAGGGAGACACACACACACACAGACACAGACACACAGACACACAGACACACACACACACACACACAGACACACACACACACACACACACACACACTTGTCCATAGGAAGTGGGAGGGAGGAAGAAAGGAATCTTAGAAAAGGAAGAGACCTTTGGAATGAAATTAAAAGATCAACTAAGGTGAGCAGAAAGGACAAAAACACTCAGAATATAATCCTTTCCTGTTTTAGGCTTTCATACCTTTCTTGCTAAATAGTTGTTTACACTATGTGTATTTTCAACTTACGGGCATAAGATACTGGATACCTGATTGTTTTTTAAAGAAAACAAGGATTAAAGTTTTCCACTTCCTTGGTTTGAATATATTTAATAGGTAACTATATGTCTTATTAAGTTTGAAAGCACAGAATCAGAGTCAACATTCCATCAAAGACTCAATTCTTGACCAAGATGACTATTTGTAAGAACACTGTCTCTTCAATCTACATGGGGATGGGGAATAAACAAATACTGATAACAGTTAATTTCTTTAAAGTCCTTGGCGCACAGGTGTTACCATAAACACACATTGTGCACACACATTACTTTATTGCCACATAAACCTGGATTACTAAACTCAACATGGGCTTCAAAATTTTCCACAGTGCTTTCAAATATTAAAGAGGCAAGTAGTCATCTAAATTTCTTTTCTCTTAGTCCAAGCATACTGACATAGCTTCGTGAAGGCCTGCTCTCACGCACATTCTTATATTCTCTAAATAACACTCGTGCTGTCCTGTCTCCCCCAACGGCTCACACACCCTATAATGAAGCTTCTCAAACGATTAACCAAGTTGAGGGCCTACTTCAGTGGAAGAGCACTTGCCTAGCATGTGTCAAGCCCTAAAACCACTAAAAATATAAATAAAATCAAACAATTATTTGATAACCCCTTCATGTGAAAGTTTCTGAGCCTACCCCAATAGTTTGATCTGGTAGAACTAGGGCAAAGCCTGGGAGTCTGCATCTTAAAGGTAAATTTGATGAAGGCAGCTCATGGACCATATATCAAGAAATAATACATTACTCATTTCTAGGTTATACAAATTCAGACACAAGAATGGTGTACTTACTAAGGTCAATGAACTAAGTGTATACTGTATATGCCCAATACTACATCAGACACAGGGATATCAAAGTGGTAAAAAAAACTTTTTTCATAAAATAAAGTTTACGTAAATGAAGACATATGAATCTAGAATGGTATCTGTAATAAATGATACAAAGAATTACATCGTGTGGGACAACCTTTGGCTCAGTCATTTTTCCTTACTCCCCAAAGTTAAGAAGGTCTCCTGAAGGCCACAGTACATGGTATCAGACAAGAGGAGAACGGTGAACATTTCAGAGGGAGAAGTTATAGCACTGCAAAGGCTTTGTGGTAACAGGGAGTCTGGAGAATCTGAAGAATTGTCAGAAGTTATCCCATAAGCACAATTGGAGTTAGCTGTCAACCCAGACAGGCTTCCAAAGTTCAGTAATAACCCACCCTTCTCTTAAAGGAAATGAAAGTGAAAAACTGTAGATTCATTACAGATAACTATTACCTCACAATTAAATGTGAACTGTATTAAAACCCTTTTTTGTCCTACTCAAAGAGAAACTTCAACTGACATGAGAGGACTGAGTAAATCACAAATGTTGGTCACCACAACCCACATTAAGAATGGGCAACAGCTGTCTAAGTCGCACAGGCCCCCAAAGAGGCTGGCAGAGACTGGAGTCACTGTTGCAATGGGACATAGAAAGGAGTAGAAAGGCAGAGTGCTCAGAAAACCAGCTCTTACCAACAGGCAAAGTCAGAGACTGGACCATGGCCTGTTTTTATCCGTTCTCTGTATATTCTTTTCAGGGTATTTTTCAACTCTTTATCCCTGGTGTTTCTGGAGCACCTCCTCTCCCTCCAGTGACCTAGACTCTTCTAATGGCTTACTCTTATAACAGATTGTCTTTCTTACCACCAGAGAAAAGAATTTGAAGTTGGGAGCCAGTGTCTCACACCTGTAATCCTGGCTACTCAGAAAGCTGAGATGTGAGGACCAAGGTTCAAAGACAACTCCTTAAGACTCTTAGATCCAATTAGGCATCCAAAGAAAACAAAAAAAAAGCCAGAACTCAAGCTGTGGCTCAAGTGGTCCAGCACTAGCCTTGAGGGAACAAAAAGCTCAGAAAACTCAGGGACAGTACCCAGGCCCTGATTCCAAGCCCCAGGATTGGCATCAAGAAAAAAGGAAAGGAAAAGAAAACAAAAGGTGAGATGAGGGGAGAGAAGGGGAGGGGAGGAGAGGAGAGGGGAAGGGAGGGAAGGGAAGGATTGATCTTTTCATGGAAAAATAAAGTGTTATTCTCTAATCCCCCGTCCCAGGATTTGTATTATAGACAAATATTAAAGAACAAAAACAAATCAATATGCATCATTTTCTTGTATCTTAGTGACAAAAGACAGTGACAGAATTTCATTTTTCAAGCTGGATCCATGGTGCTCGGGATTCAAAAACTGTATTTCTCAGCTTCCTTTTTTGCAAATTGTGGCTGTAAGTTCCAATCAACAACATGGGACCAGAAGTGTCCTGGTATAGTTTCTAGAGTGGTAGTCAACTTAGTGACCTTCACTTTCTTGATTCTTCCCTCCAGCCTAGATGTGATGCGTGGCCCCTTGGACACCATCTTGGGCCATGAGAGCAAAGTGTAAGGGTGAGCTGGAAGGGACCTAGCTCCCTAAGGATTTAATGGACTAAAGACATTGACAGACATAGGCCATCTACTTCTGGACTTGTGAGAGTGAAGCAAACTCATTATTATTTTACTCACAGCCAAATATGGCCCTAACTGGCATTGGTTTTCTTTTTCTTTCTTTCTTTCTTTTTTTTTTTTTTTTTTTTTGTCAGTAGTGGGGCCTAAACTCTGGGCCTGGGCACTGTCCCTCAGCTCTTCAGCTTAAGGCTAGTGCTCTACCACTTGAGCCATAGCGCCACTTCCGGCTTTTTTCTTTTGCTTATGTGGTGTTAAGGAATCGAACCCAGGGCCTCATGCATGCAAGGCAAGCGCTCTACCACTGAGTCACCTTCCCAAGGCTCTTTCTTTTTTCAGATTTCCCTCCCACTGTCTCTCCCTTCCTGCTTCCCTCCTACCTCCCCTTCCTGCATTCCTTCCTTCTTGTCTTCCTTTTCTAACTCCCTCCGCACTCTCTTTTTCATGGAGGATCACAGTGAAACCCCCTAGTTTCATGTGTGTTTGCTTCTTTCAGCCAATCCCAACTGAATCATAGCTGGAAAGCAGACTGAGTCCCAAGGCTGTCTGAGACCTGCCTAGCCTGAGTGTGTTGGTCACTTTCCCTCACTGGACTCCCAGTTCCTCATCTGAAAAAATAGCCTTCTTATAAAACAGACAATTTCCAGATCAGGTAGTATACCTATCCCTGTGCCAGTTCTGCTAGTCAAAGGATGTTATCAGGATAAAGAGCTTTCATTTCACCAAAAAGTTAGTGTCCACATATTACTTATTTGTAACTGTTAACAGATACACGAAGTAAACTATAAACATATTTAGTTGAGCTGAGCACAGTGGCTCACGCCTGTAATCCTAGCTACTCAGGAGGCTAAGATCTGAGGATTTTGGTTTGAAGCCAGCCCAGGCAGAAAAGACCCCAGAGCCTCTTATCTTCAATTAATCACTCAAAAAAGCCAGAAGTAGCACTGTGGCTCAATTGGTAGAGTGCCAGCTTTGAGCACAAAGAGGCTCAGGGACAGTGCTCAGGCCCTGAGTTCAAGCTAAGAAAATGTGAGTCATGTTTTATGCCAAATCTTCAATGATACTATAGCTTGGCTTTTGTCAGTCTTTGCCTAATATTTTTTCTGAGCATATCTACATTTTCTTAAGCAAACATGGTACAGAAGCCCCAGGAGACATAGAATGAGGAAGGTTTCTCTTTTTTAAGTCCATGATCCTTTGAAACTAAGTGGTTTTTCTGATAGTAGTCACCATCCCAGAACCCTTGTGTCACTCAGACTAACTGAGAGGCAGTCAGGGGAACTGAGGTACTCTGCTAGAACTGAGGACCTTTTTCTTTCCTGTTCCTCGTGAGCATGGGGTGTCGAGCGTGACATTAGAACTCCCTGAGGAACTCTGACCTGACCTATTCTAGTTTTTCCTTAGAAAAAACAGCTTAGCCTCTGCTCCTTTACATCTAATCTTTTGCCTGAAAAAAAATTGTCTCCAATCAAAGGTATACCTCCTATTTACCTGATTTCATAAATACATACACATTAATGTGCTTTTGGATATAATTTTCTTCTGCTTGTTCTGTAACTCTTCCTTGTCCAAATGTCATTATTTTCAAGAAGATTTCTCAACTCTCAGAAGGGATCCTTCCTCTCTCTCTCTCTCTCTCTCTCTCTCTCTCTCTCTCTCTCTCTCTCTCTCTCTCTCTCCCCCTCTCACTCTGTCTCTCCCTCCTCCCCGTCCCCCCCCCCACTTCATTGTGCTCTCTTGACAACCTTACTAATATCAGGCTACCCTCTCATATTGCTCACAGCCTCCATTCTCCAGTAACTAACAAAAATGACCTACGCACTGTAAGGGTCACCAGTAGTCAATGAATGGGCAAATGTTCCTCTCTTCTCCTCCTGGTTCTATCATACTCCTTCACAGGACTTAGCTCCCACACAAGGGGTACTGCTCTTTAAACTCCCATTGTACCCTCTGTTTATGGTATTCATTGTAGAGTACAATCATTTACCACCTTTCATTGTTGTTTCCACATTCCTGAGTATCTTGCCGCCTCCACTAGAGTTTGCTACTAACAGGTTCAGACCCTATCTTAAATGTCCTTTGTTACCTCATCATTTTCTAAGGCACACAGTAAGTAGGTAAGTGATAAATGATTGGTAGATGAGTACATGAATCCAAGATAGGTTTCTGAACTGTAACCCAACGAAGATTTGCATTATTTTAGAGAGCTTCTTAACACCCCAAACAGATGATGTCATAAGTTATGCTTGCACTTTCCTCTTTTGAAGACACAGATCTAGTATTTCTCATCTCTTGGGACAGACTGCTGAGGTTTGAACGTAGTCTCCCTTCTTCTAATCTTAGGGATTCAATTGAAGACTAGAAGCCTTAAACCCTTCACTTATCAAAGTTTTATAAAGAGTTTTATGAAGAGTTTAGTGCTTCGCTTATAAAACAAAGATGATAATAACATGACCTATTTTTTAAGTTGTAAAAAGTAGTAAACAGGGAAAAAAAGAGGCTATTCATATTAAATATATCGCATAGAATCTTGCTTACTATGTGTCATACTGCTGTTATTTACCAGTGCAGCTTCTAATATGACAGAAGGCTTAAATGGAGCAAGAATTCTTGATAAAGCTGCAGGGTCAGAAATACTAATCTTCTTTCCATGGCCAGTATCTTCTGTGGTAAGCCTATAAAGAAAGGCACAGTGATGACTTTTAGAGCCAGAAGTTGGACACCTGGATGGATGTTGTCACACCACGTCCCTAAAAGAAGGCTACCATGTTTGCAAGAAACACTTCAGTAGGAGACCTGCCTTCCAGGGAGACCAATGGGTACTAGATAAGCCTGAAACACTGAATAAAATTTACTAATGCCAAAGAAAAAAACATCCACCAATATGCTGCTGGCAAGCTAGGACAGAGTTACTGCAACAGCCAGTTTGCCTAAAGGACTTGCTCCTTGAGAACAGAAAAATTCCTCCTCATTACTCAATAGAGAAATGAGTACAAATTAAGTGGTAATCAAGTTAATGCAAACTGTTTTTCATTTTCCTGCCTCCCAGATCCTCCCCAAAGTCAAATGAAAGTCAAATAGTCTTTCTTCATTACCTCTCTTAGGTTGATCCTTATAAACTAACTACATTAAAATGCACTATTTCTAGAGTGATAGGAAAGAAGTAGGCATCTTGATGGAATATAAAAGGTTCTTTGTTCTGTGTGTTTGCTTGCCTACCTGTCTACCTGCTTACCTGAGTGTGTGTGCTGGCCTGATGCCAGCCAACAGTTAGGCAGCCATTTAATCCTGCGTGACTCTCTGCCTGTTCTGTATCCTGGAGGAAGGAACCTATGCCAAGGCAGTCAAAGCTTAGGTTTCCCAGCAACCTATGACCTGCTAGGAAAATTTGAACTGTGCCAATCTGATTGCCTCTGTTGAGCATCTAGGCTAGAAGCAAAATAAGGTTTGCCTATTAGCAGTGGGAACCACAGCTGCATGGGCCATGAGGAAGTAGGAACATAAAATTCTCAGCCAGACAGACAAGATTGGACATTGAGGGGAACCGAAGACACTTGCAGGAGCAGGGGCAAGTAAAAGAAAGCAGTCGCATTCAGACTACAGTTGAGTCCATCAGTGAGAGAATGCTGGAACAGCTAAAGATCTCTAGATACGGGTCCAGCCCCATCCCTGAGTAGTCCCTGGAGTTGAGTCTTGGTAGTTGTCCCCAGCTAAGTGTTCTATGGATTTTCACTCTACTTAGTTTAGATTTAGGAGTAGGAATGCCACTGTTTTTTTACAAATATAAGACTTTTTATCTAAAACACTTATCTCACTTCAGTATTAGGCTTTAGCTCAAGAAAACCATGGAGATATAGCTTTAGGATAAAAGCAGTTCATAAAAATGGCATGATCAGATCATCCATGAACATTAGGCTCCCAGAACATTACACTCCTCAGAACCTGAACACCTGCTTAGAAAAGATCAGTGCACAAGAAACCACGGTGAGGAAGGTCTGGTGAGGGGTTGGATGCCATGACCTACAGAAAGAGGAGTGTATTTATTTTGAAAAGTACATCTTAAAGAGGCGGGAGAAGTTTTCATTACATGTGTATCTGCCACACTTCATATGTGTCCTATTTGCCTCTTGCTCCTCCAAAAGCTAGAACTAGAAATCAATCAAAAGGTTTAGCTCTGAATTTCCCAACCAAAGGATGTTTGGCTGCAAGGTAGAGAGTACAAAAATCACGGAGATATTCACCTAGAGACTAGATGGCCAGCTACGTTGTGTCCCCAAAGCAGAATTTCAACTAGAGAGCATTATCTTTAGCACTAAACATGTGGAGTTTTATCCAGAATGACTACTATTACCTTCAACGAAAGCGACAGTGAACTTCTGAAGATTAAGCAGACAACAGAAGAGAAATTCTCTTCAATCTCCAGATGACTCGAAGTATTACAGCACAAAAGCGGGCGATCACAAAGT
Organism: Dipodomys merriami; assembly: GCF_024711535.1. Lineage (NCBI taxonomy): Eukaryota > Metazoa > Chordata > Mammalia > Rodentia > Heteromyidae > Dipodomys > Dipodomys merriami. The sequence goes on along the minus strand of NW_027206413.1, from coordinate 2,149,974 downwards.
TTCCCAGCTCTCCATCTCATCGATCCCTGCCCATGCTGCTATGCCAGGGAAATGATGTAGTAGAATCTCCTCTCACTAAGACTGGCTTCTCAGAAGGGTTTCCACTTGTTGCCTTTTAAGCAAATAGAAAACTCTAGAAAGGAACGTTTTCCTTTCTTTTTGAGACAGGTTCCCCGTGTTACACAGAGTAGTATTTAACTCCCAGGTTCACTCAATCCTCCTGACTCAACCTCCTGAATAACTGGTACCTCCTCTCTTGTATCCCCTCCCTACTGGAATTGGAGGGTATGACCTTGCGTGGACTGGGCAAACACTCTACCACTGGCTTATTACTCCTCCCTCGGGACCTTCACTGTTTTAAGGCAAAGAGAGATGTTCTCAATGTGCCATTTTTTCAAGGAAAAACAAATTCTACCAACTTACCTTGATGGGACAAGTAGAAGGAGCAGGTAAGCTGGTTGAAAGCTCTCGCAATCGTTTGGTCCCACTTCCCCACCTGTCTTCCATCCTACCACCTTCCGGTTATTTCAGTGAATCACGATTGCTTGCAGTGATCGTTCACCTCTGTGATCCTGCTAGAAAGCAAAAAAAAAAAAAAAAAAGATTGTGTGTCCTCTTCTCTCTGCTATGGTAACTCCACCATCTACATATTTAATAATCTGACACCAGACATTTGTGTTTGTTTGTTGGGGAGGGGGGTGATTGGAGAGGATTCCCGGCATGCCACACGACACCATGGATGCTTTCTAGATCCAACAGGTGGGAGAGTTTCTTTTGGCACAAACAAAAGCAACTTCTGGAAGTTCATCAGTTAGGATCTAGATAAACAGGTAACCTGTTCCTATCAGTAAACAGTAGGAATAGTTTAACTTACCAATATGCTTTGGTAAGACAGTCCCTTTTCATTATCTTTTTAATAATATGCCCTTATAGAGGACATAGATTGTAGTCAATTCAAGTAGAACCATATCAGCATGGCCACAGATGAAAGGAGCAAAGGACTGTTTCTATTTGTTCCCATGAAGGGTCTCTGGCTTCTTAAGAAATCAGAGCTGTTTCAGAGAATGATATGTTTGTCTATTAAACATGAGGGTTCCATTATGAAACCTGTAGAGACCCTCTGTAATCAGCTGTCTTTCTGTGAGGGATGGATGGGCAGTGAGCCCAGCCTCACCTCCGGTGTCACCCAGGCAGCCACCCACACCTGGCCACGATGACCAGTCTCCAGCATCTCCTAAGCTCTCCATCACACAGCTGAGCATCCGGGTAGCTTTCTACTGCAAACACAGCCTGCCATTGAACCATTTTCCTCTGCACTGCACACAATCTCTGCTGCCACAATGAGTCACCATGCAACACATCCCCTCATCCCCTTCCACTCGGTACTTAAAATACTCTGGGGCTGGCTGAAAAGAACCCCCGCCGTGTGCGCAAGCTTGTGTGGGAATGTGGGGTTGGCAGCTCAGCCCTCTGCAGCCCTCTGCAGCGTGGACTGCATTGTGTTTGGCAAAGGGGTTGGGAGGGCTGAGGGGTTCAGAGAGCCAGGAGCTCAAGGGAGTTCTGTGCATCAGATCCGCTCTCTCTCATGCAAGCCTGTCCAGTTGCACCCCTTCCTTTGCAGGCACCTCCATTTTAGCCTCTCTGACCTTGAGCAGAAGGTTCTTGCTGTTGGAGGTTGATTTGTCCAATTTTCTCAGCCTAGGTTCTGGCTGGTCATTTTGTTTTAAACAGGAATGCCTCGTCCTGTTCGCCTGCCCGACCCCATTTCTAGCCCCAAGTAGATTGTGCTTCAATTGTAACAGCATTTGGCTTTCCCTGAGTCAGAAAATCTGACATCCTCACTGGAGCAGAGGTCTGTCTCTGTCTCTGTCAGTCTCTCTCTGTCTCTGTCTCTCTCTTTCTCTTCCATTACCATTTCTGCTGGATGCTTCTCTATCCACCTACACACGGAACATTCACCTTGAGCAAAGCCAATCACAAGACTCCTGCCTCTTCCCTAGCCAGCATAGAGAACGGGATTAAAAACGGTTCTTGCCCTGAGCCTTTTCCACCAAGCTGGAGAATTTCTTCCTTTGTTCGGCAAAGAAATACTGCACATTCCGCAGATAGGTATGGAACCACTTCCTTGGTTCCCCCAGGCCGGTGCCTCCCTCTGCACCAAGTCACACGCCCACTGCAGAGCGGGCACCTCTCGCTTTCAACCTGCTCCTAGGGCACCTTTCACAGCAGGGGCCTTGGAGTAAAAGCCCAGCCCAGTACAATCCAAAGGGACATTATGTGCTTGAGTTATTCATTATAGGAGTTAGTGGAGGCCATGGAGCAGGAAGCATGTTGGGATGCAAGGGGAAAGGTGGTATAGAGGGTGGAGACATAGTCAGGGTGACCTGCCAAGGCCTGATGGGAACTCCGAGTTCTGGCAGAGGGTAGGCATCTGCGTTAGAAGGTGGTAAAGTCATAACAACAGCCCCAAGGTTAGGCAAGGTCTGGTGGAAACAGAAGAATTATAATTAAGCTAGTCACTTAATAGCTCTTGCTATGCACCTGGCACTGTGCTTAACACTTCCACACATCTCCCATTTAATCCTTGCTACAATGTATCACTCCAATTTTACAACCCCAGGGAAAGCCTTGAAAAGAACAAGTGACTTGCCCAAGGTCACATAGCTGGCCAGTACTGAAGGTAGGAAAGTACATGTAAGTTTGTCCTTTCTGCCTACAGTAGAAGGCGAATTACATGTTTAGAAAATGGCAGATGGTCTAGAATGGAGCTTGCAAGGAGCCACTGGGAGAAGTACGGTTCCCACGGTGCTGAGATAGGATTCTTCAGCAGCAATACCAGGTTTGGGTGGGCACAACGAAGTTTCTAAGAGGCCTGCTGGTTTAGAATGAGGTAAGGCCTTGGGTCTACAGACATGACCCTCAGGATTTGTTTAAAATCAAAACCTGAGGGAGCAGTTTAAACTCAGGAGACTGAGCAAACACCACCAGAGAACTAAAATCTGAGAGTGGGAGATGTCTGTCAGAGGAAGACAGTAGGACAAGAGAGAAAACCTATTTTACCCGACTCAGCATTGGTGCATGTGACAGTTACCTGGCTCTGGCGAGCTAAGGGCTTTTGGTCTTAAGGAAACACAAAAAAGGAGAGAAGGAGTTCTAATGAAAACTCTGTCACTGGGGTTGGCACCCATGGCTCACACCTATAATCCTTAGCTACTCAGGAGGCTCAGATCTGAGGATCGCAATTCAAAGCCAGCCTTGGCAGAAAAGTCTCTGAGCCTCTTATCTCCAATATACTACTCAGAAAGAGCCAGAAATGGCATCTTGGCTCAAGTGGTAGAGCGCTAGCCTTGAGCACACAGAGAGGCTGGGGACAGGGCCCAGGCCCTGAGTTCAAGACCAGTTAAAAAAAAAAAAAAAGACAAAGCAAAGACAAACCTCTGTCACTGGAGACCTCTTGGCACAGAGCAAGTTTGGGGGGGAAGGGGGGAGGGAAGAAGAATGGGGGGGGTGGCCTGGGTCAGAACAGGGAAAGACTCTCCAACTTGCTTCCCTGTGTCCGCCCCCTGCTCACTCACGCCCCGGCTCTGTGTGCGGATTCCGGCCCTTCCGCACCGGCCCTTCCCACCCCGCGCGGCGGGCAAGCGGCCGCCTCCTCCCCGGGCAGGCCGTGCTCAGGCCCTGGGCCGACCCCTGGCCGCGGCCCCGGTAGACAGGTGGCCTGGGACGCCCGCTCGGCGGCCGGGCTCCGGGGCCCTGGCGCGGGCCGCGCTCCCCGGCGCGGCCGACCCCGCCGCGGGCCCCGCTGCCGGCCGCGGGCCTCGCCGGAACCCCCGCGTTTTCTGCTGTGTCACGCGCGGCCCGGGGGCTCCGCGGGCGGGGCGGGGGGGGAGCGTCCGGCGCCGGGCCGTCCACGCTGACGGGGTCGGGGCCCGGGGCCCACGTGGGCGGCCCGCCCCCCGCCCGGGGCTGCCGCCGGCCACAGCCCGCCCCGCGCCCCGCTGCCCGGCCGGCCCCCCGCGGGCCCGGGCCCCGCGCGGCCGCCCCGGCGGGTCCGGCAGGTGTCCCGCCCCTGGCGAGCGCGGCCCGGGCCGGAACTGCCGCCGCGGGGGGGGGGTGGGGGGGGACAGGTGCCCGAGCCCCAAGGCGGGGCCGGGCGGGGCCCGCGGCGTCCCGGAGTGACCCCACCCCACCCGAGCCTCCCCTGGCCCGGGAGAGCGGGGAGAGCCCGCAGGCAGGCGTGAGGTAGACGCGGCCAGGGGGGCGTGGGGGGGTCCCCGGGTCCGTGAGGGGTTCCAGCGCGGGTCGCCCCGCCACAGGAGGGGCGGGGAGGGGGCTGGGAGTGTCCGTCCCGGGTCTCCCCCTCCCCCGACCCCCCCCACCGACGCCCCCCCACACCTCGCCGCGCCGTCCTTCGCGCCCCCGCCTCTGCAGCCGGCCCCTCAAGCCCAGGCGGCTCCTTTGTGCCAGCCCCGCGCCCGCCCCTTCGGGCCTCAGGCCCCGCCCCCGGGCGGCGGCGATTGGCCGGCCGGGCCGGCCGGGGGCGGGGCCCCGGGGCGCGAAGGCGCGGTATATAGTAAAGGTGGGGCGCGCGCCCTCAGCCTATTCCTCGGCTGGCGGCCGGCGCGCGCGGGTGTGTGCGGGGCCTGCGGTCCGCCGTTCGTGCCTGCCGCTGACAGTCGCGGCCCCCGGCCGGTGTCCGCGGAGGTCGCCGCAGGCGGGGGGAAGGGGTCCGGCACGCGTCCTCGGCGGCGGGTCCGCGAAGCCGCCCCGCTCCCCGCGCACACCCGCACCGCGAGCCCTCCGAGGCGCCGGGCGCGCGGGGCGGACCCCGGGCAGCCCCGGGCGAGCGGCCGCGCGCGCGCCCACCCGTAGGTCGGTGTCTCGGAGCCGCGCAGCCTCGCGGCCGCCCCTCCTCCCCGCGCCGCGCCGCGCCGCGCTCCCCGCCCCGCGCCTCCCGCCCGGCCCCCGCGCCGCGCGTCCGGCACTCGCAGAGCCGCAGCGGCAGCGCGCGGCGCGTCCGGGCTGCGCAGAGCCGAGCGTCGGGCACCGCCAGCCGCCCCGCCGGCGAGGAGGACGCCAGGGCGCCCCGCGCCGCCGCCCCGCCGCAGCCCCGAGCCCCGCCGCTGACCCGCCGCCATGGCCCGCGGAAAAGCCAAGGAGGAGGGCGGCTGGAAGAAATTCATCTGGAACTCGGAGAAGAAGGAGTTCCTCGGCCGGACCGGCGGCAGCTGGTGTAAGTGCGGGTCTGCAGCCGGGCCCCGCTCCTCCGCCGCCGCCGCATCCCCGCGCGGGCTCCGCGGACGGACGGCGCCGCCCTCGCCTCGCCCGGCGCGGGCCCGGGCCCGGGGCGGGGGCGGTGGACGCTGCGGAGCCCGCAGCCCGGCCGCGGCGGGGGGCGCCGGGGCGATCGGGCGCGGGCGGTGCGCACCCCGCCTCCTCCCCGCTCTGCGGATGGATGCTGGGGCCCGGGGTCCCCGACTCGCCCCGGGGGAGGGGGGGCATGGTCCCGGGCGGTAACCCGACCCGCGGCCGGCGGGACGGGGCGGCGGCATCCTCCTCGTAGGCTAAATCCGTACCGCGGACGGGAGGGGCGGGAATCCGGCCCCACTGCGGCATTCCGCGCCGGGCTAGGGTTTCCTCCGGTGACCTTCCCCGGAGTCGGCCCGGCCGGATTCACGTCAGGACTCCGGCCTCGAAGCCTGGCAGCCTCCCCTCGCCCCCCAGCTCCGATCGCCATAGAGGGCCAGGTGGAAGGAAAACTGCAGACGCATCTCCCCCGATGGACGCTGTTTGCGCGGCCTGTGGCCCTCACACGGCCCACGGACATGAGAGACCTGGCCCTGGCGTTCTTTCCTCCCTACACCCGAAGGGTGACATTTTCCTAAAGGTCATTTTGAAGGGCATCCTTGTGGACACATCTATGAGTCGTGACTGCAGAAGGGAGGGATCAGGGAGGGAGGCGGGGAGGGAGGGAGCTCCCCGCCCTGCGCCACTGCCCCCTCTCCCTTCTCAGGTGTCTCCACCACCTCCAGCATCACCACCGCAGTCATGAAGGGAGCCCTGTTAGGGGCCAGAGCAGCATCCTGCTTGGGAGGGTCTGTGGAAACCAGCAGGAGAATGAGTCAGGAAAATAGGGCTTGGCTCACACTTGGAAGTGCAAGAAGCCGAAATATGTTACTGTTTTTTTTTTTTTCATAAGGGGAATAAAGCTGTTTGTAGGGAGTCTTGATTGAAAAATAAAGGGTTAATAATGCATCATATTTCAAGGTTAGTCAAGGTGAAGCCTTATTCCAAGGTATTACTGGGAGAGCATAGGTGTCCCTGAGCCACGGAAAATGTAGTTTTTGAAAGTCATGGCTTTCTATTTCATGTAAAATTTTATTTTATTTTTTGAGAAGGGGGGTGATTGTGAGCTTCCAAAGGCTTATGGTTATAAGGTCTCAGGAATAAAGGCCCTCCCTTGTGTTTTCTTAATGTGGAAGAGAAGACCTGAAGAACTCAAGGGTATGTAGGATGAAGAGCTCCCTGCAAGGGCTGCCCCCTACCAACTCCTTGTAGCTAGAGTGAGGCCTGCTGGCTGCACTGCGGAACCTCCAGGTTAGCTTGGGCTTCTTTCCCTGGTGGTCTGACCCCTGGGGCGTCTCAGGACCAGGCGCTGCATTGATTCTGGGTACATTGTGAAATTTGCCCTCAAGTTGTTTCTGCCTTCATAAATACGTTTCTTTCCTCATTCCAATTTCATGCTTCTTAGAACAATATTTGCTTTAGGGACAAGGCAGTATGGAACACAATTTGCTCTTTCATCTGACATTTAATGGGACAGTACTACAGAGAGAGACAAGCTAGAGAGAGACAGAGACAGTGAGAGAAAGAGTAAATGTTTGCCTCTTTCCAGTCACATCCAGCAGAGTATCGATACACCGATTTACGTAGTGAGTTGGTCATCTAACACGGGCTAAGGTGCCCACAATAGATTAAAAACCCACTTTTTGTTCTGTGCTAATACATCTGCTCCTTCCTAGCAATGTAAGGAAATAGCAGAGCTTGTCTTAGTTAGGGAAAGGGGCAGCAATTGCTGTCTCATTTGGAGTAAACGCCTGCATTCCAGCTCTGGGCTCAACATGCACGATGCCCTTGGGGCGAGGGCAGGATGCCCTTGGCTTGCTTTTGCTTATAGGTAGATTTTTACCAAGATGGACGCAGGAGACTCCAGCCTGGCACCTGCTGGAGAAATCATGGCATGCAAATTATTTTGTGCTTTCTGTCTTTTGATTAGTTAACATAATGCAGGTATTGGTATTTAACAAGATGGGCACGATGCCTTTTTTTCCCCCCATCTACCTATAAATAACCTTTTGAAGGGTAGATTTTTTTTTCCTAACTGAAAACCTCGATAATACTTGTACTTTAAACAAGAGAAAAGAAATTTAAAGGGAAAAATGCCGCTAAAGCTCAGCTCCCCTCAGACATCCTGCACACCCAGGCGTCCACCCTAGCTGTTCAGCTTTTTTTTTTTTTTATACCAGTCTCTGGTGCATGGGTCTCACCCGATGCACACGCTCAGCCCAACCAAGTGACATCACAGCAGTAACTGGGGAGATTTTGTTAATATTTCTGAGCAAAAAAAAAAAAAAGTAAGAGGAAAATTCCTCTTACTCCAGGCAGGGTAGGAAGGTTGTACATGCCTTCAGTTATTCTGCGTGCTTGCAAAATGACTTATTTTTCCTCCACTCTGTGTTAAACTGTACCTTCAATCATGTACCTTCTTAGGCTGTCAGGATTAGGTATCTGGAGTCCAGGAAATGAATAGAAATGTTCCACTTGTTAAAGAGGCCTTGGAGAATAAGCTGAGAGCATTCAGAGGGGCTTAGAAAGGAACAAAATGGGGAAGAAACCATGAATCGGGCCATGGGGGCTGCCTCGCTGACGTGGTACACCAACTCTTCATGCACCTCTTAGGAGCATTCACTGGAAAATTTTCCACATCTCTTGACGTCACAGTCTGCCATTTGACTACTGCTGCTTAGATACCGAATGCAGCACTTAACTCTTGCCCTGCTGGAAGGGAGTGATTCAGTGGGGTGTAGCTTCCCTCTTCCTTACTTTTGCTGTCTTTTTGTGGTTCCCCCCACCCCACCCCCCGTCTTCTTTATGAGTAGAAGACAAAAGGATTATGATTAAGCATTTTGGTGTGGCTTTAGGATGTGCTCTGCTTAACTGCTCTATAGCATAATTGCCCAGAACTATTTGTTCCTGATAGGGAAGTTGGACTTTTAAGCACAGAAAAGGCCATATGGCTAATTTCCACAAGTGTGTACCTCTCCCTCCCTGGCCCCCACCTACCACTTTTTAATACGTTTGTTCTGTGGCTTTTCCCCAAGGACTCTGACATTTACTGCATTTGATCTGGATCTTTTTAGAAATACTCGAAGGCTCTTTGAGGCGGTCATAACCATCCAGGCTGCCCGTTCCCACTTTTGCGTTCACACTGATCTGTTTGGCTGGCACAGAATTGCCCAGCGATGCCTAGTACATCCTGTTACCATACAGCTAATCGGGGAGATAATCCTTGTAAACCAGTAACTGATAGCCTTATTTCAATATATGGGATAGTATTTTTTGGTGGTGGTGGTGGTATGTGTGTGTGAGAGAGAAAGAGAGAGAGATTTTCCTTCCCATTTGCAGCTATTTTAGCAGCCATCCTGTTAACCATGAGAAAATGAAAATGCAGTCTCATCCAGCAGTCATTACTCTGGTGCCAGTCAGAAGCTGAGACAGAAATGTGCCACTCATTTGTACTATAGGATTCTCCCCTACACGTGTCCCCTGAGGAGAAACACATGTCCCTGGTGAAAAGCCAGAGGTAGGCTGATGGTAGAGAGGAGGGCTTCGCTGGGCTTCTTGGCATTCATCGCTCTGTCACCCCTGTCATAGGAATTCTGAAGCATTAGTTGTTTTTTTTGTTTTGGATTTTTTGAAATGGCAGAATCTGAAGTGCAGTGTTTAATGTCAAGGGATAAACAAGCAAAGAATGCACCTCTCTGAGGAGGTGTGATGTCGTATGTTAAACGTGGCAGAGGCACACAAGCATAACTATGGGTTTTTCTTGGTGATCTTGACCATTTTTCTTCTTAAAGAATAAGGCTGTTTCCTCGTGGTCTATTGTAGTTGAACGATTCCCCCGCCTCCAAAGAGTGCGGTTCACTCTGCTCCTGATCAGCATCGGGAAAGGAGGCTCTGGAGAAACAGGCTGCGGAGGAACCTGGAAGAAAGCTCCTTCACCCCCGGGAAGGTCAGGCTTTGATTCTGAGCGTGTGACTACATCACGGCTTTTCGTGTGTGTCTGTTCTCCTTGCAGTTAAGATCCTTCTGTTCTATGTAATATTTTACGGCTGCCTGGCTGGCATTTTCATCGGAACCATCCAAGTGATGCTGCTCACCATCAGTGAACTGAAGCCCACGTACCAGGACCGGGTGGCCCCACCAGGTAAAGACATCCATGTGACTAGCTTCTGTTCTTCCAGAGGTAAAAGGGATGCTACTTTTTCAGTGGACAAGGAACCTGAAAATTGCTCTGTAATAGAGTTTTAAGCGAAGCATAGAAAGAACAATAACTTTACTCTGCCGCAGGCAAATCTGCATGCATCCCCTTGTCCCTAGGGTGACAGACATCTTATTTGCGCAGCTCCGGCGTGAGAGGGAAGGGCCTTGTTCTTCCCCAGCCTGACTCACCAACTGCATGACTGCGAGCTCTTCAGCTCCTGGAAGAGACTCAGTCTCCTTGGCGCTAACGTTCAAGGTCTTGCTGAGAGGGATCATGGCGGGGCCTTTGTCAGCTCCAGTGCAGGTTTTCACCTTCTCGAGGGGCTATGACTCATAAATGCTTCAGAGAATTCTCTTTGGCTCCCATTTTAAAAGGTTAGCTTATTTTTAGAGGTGATTAGAAGCTCTGAGATGGGCCATCTGCTTCAGAGAGAGGAGCCATGATTTCAGAGCTCCGTTCTCCCCCCTTTCCTATTGATTTGCGCTTTGACCTTGAACAGTCTTTGCACTTCATAAAATGTTACCTGTTTGGTGGGTTTTGGTGGGGTTTTTTTGGCCTGTCTTATATATTGACTTTGTGAACCCTCTTTCCAGTTTAGCTGCCCCTATTAGTTTTAAAACCTTAAGTGAACAAAAGATTATCATAGAAATTGCAAGCTGCCCCACGGATCCCTTAGTGCTTGGGTGTTGTGTGAGTCCTGCGCAGCTGTGTTGTGTCCACACCAGTCCCCACACACCTTGGAAGGTGTCTGTCATCACGCCCAGGACCCGGAAAGCCAGCAGCACCGCAACAGTGAATTTACTGTCATTCTTCTCCAAGTCATGGGGGGAGGGAGAAGAAAAACTGAGTAACTTGCACAACTTCTAAGCTTTCGCATTAAAATGCCCTTGAGATGTTGGAGGTGATGTCGACTTGTCCCTTCTCTCTGGGCAGCAGTTGGGTAGCAGCTGTCTGCAGGGGACAGTGGGAAGGCCTTTGCATGGCAGTGAGCCATCCAGAGGGAGCGGGACTGCCTTCTGGAGATGGGTCATGCTGGCTTCTTGTGGGTGTGGGAAAGAAGGAAATCTGCACAATAAGGTGACAAACAGTGTCTAAGTCAAGTAGTTCTTGAGTGTAAGAAGAAGTGTCTCCAGATAAATTTAGGTGGGAGTGGAAGAAGAATGCGTGTAAGTATATAAAGTGACAAACCTGGTTAATAACTGGTAGTTTCCAGCAGCTTTATCCCCCAAAAAGGTGGGTCTGTGGCAAAATTGGACAAGGATTCTGATGGGCAGAGAGATTTAGGGTCTGAAATAAATGTATTACACGGACTTCTGTCATAATAAAGCATGATGTCTCTTTGTCTTTCCGCTTCTGTTAGAATTTTACAGTAGCGTTAGTAATGACGCAAATTTATGTAGACCTTTGGTTTTGCCACTTAAAAGCTATTTTTTATTCATGGTATTATTTTAAAATACTTCTTGTACTCATAGCAAAAATGACTATGAAGTAATTTCCCAAGCAAAAGGGACACTGATTATATAACCTTGGGAGAATCAGCATTTAATAAAACGTTTTCTCCAGACCCTTGAAAAAAGGGAAATTTCACCTTTGAAATTTCACCTCGCTGAAACACCTAACCTAGTAAGTGAGGATTTGCAAATGACATTGCCCATACTGTCTGAGGTATTCAGTCCATCCCAGGTCCCTCTCTCCTTTCTTCCCTCCTCCCTTTCCTCCAGCTCCCCTTCCTAAAAGACAAGGTCTTAGTACCTAAGTTTAGTGTGCTCATAGCAATTGGACTGACCTGACAAACCCTCTCTTCTCCAAAGGAATGCTGGTGGCTCATCTTGGAAACATGCATTCCTGTCCTGTAGTCTGAGTCACAGGCAAGTCTTGAGTCTTCTGCCTGCCCATTTGTCTCTCGTGCTCTCTCCCCTTTCTTACTTATAACCTTGTCTGGAGAGTGTATGCGGACATCCTCCCACCTTTCCTTAGCTTGTGGAGCTTCTGTGTGTCTCTCCTGAGGAACTCGGTGGGTGCTCTTTTTGGAAGTTATGGTAATCTTCAGTGAGGTCTCTGGAGCGCTGGGTGCCAAATGCAGTCAGTCTCTGCACCATTGCTAAGGCCATAACTAGAGCTATCTCATGGCACTTTTTGGAGCAGATGTGTAGAAATTGCATTTGGAGAGTCAATGACAAGTACCTAGACTGCAGAGAAGGGTGGAAGAATATTTTGACAATTTTTGGACTTTAACATAAGGTCTCGAAGCCTCCATTTCAGTGATGGTTAAGAGAAAAGGATTTAATTTTGGATGCATGTCTTTCAAGTATGAACAACAATACTATTTTAAGAAGAAAAGTATTTACGAATGTCATTACGCATTGAATTTGAGGAATGAATACAAAACCGAGCCTGAATGAGTACCCTTTATGCATCAAAATACTGTGTCACTAGATCTCTTCCAAATAACGTGTGTGTGGGTGGCCAAACCCAGCAGTGGTCATTGTGCAGTGCAGTCGAGTCTGTCTGTAATGCTGGATAAGCTTACAGGCCGGATGTGGAAGTCACACAGAACGGACTAAACTACACTACGGAAATGAAATTTAAAGCAGAATAGGTGGTGGATGTAGTGCCCTGGTGCTCAGCAAGGATGATGTTCAGCTCAGAGGTTGCTCCTGCTCCTCCAAGGCCTCATTGCTGTGGGCTATTGGAAGGAGCCTCCTGCTGTGCTGGGGAAGGGTAGGACTAGCGTCACAGCTGAGATGTTAAGACAAATGAAATGACTGTTTTCAGAGCTCAGAAAGGATCACTGCCAATGTCATACTGCCCTAATCTAAACACCAACGCCACCCTGGAAGCCCTAAGGGATTAGGAGTAGGTTCAGAGTAGAGACAAGGAAAAAGCAGGATTTAACAGCTGGACACAGCGCCCATCACTCCAGTACTGCCTAGCCACCCCGGGCCTCCATTTTCTCATCCGTAAAATAGGAGAAATACCCTAAGATGGTACTTAGTAAGGACAAAACGAACGGCATCAGATAAACTGTTGATAGCCGTCTCTTTATCTGTAGCCTCAGCCTTCTACTGGAAGAAGTAGTTTCTTTTTAAATACAGAATTTCCAAACAGAACTTCGTATGACACAGCAAGAATGCTTCCCAAAGTTAAATTTTCATGGAAGCGATAAAAACTTCAGTTTGCCACAAGAAGTGTTTGGGTGATATGGGATTAGAAGACATGTTTGTAAAGAATTCTGTGTGACCCTAAAGGACACTGGGTTTGTTTCATGATCTCTTCCACTAACCTGTGGGCTGTGGTCTAGCGGGACGGCGTGTCCTCCCATGCTGGTGAGCAGCGTCTTGTCTCAGCCCCTTAATGAAGATCTAGGAAGAGACACTTCTAAGCAGTCACACGTGCATTCACTGTGAGGATTCACCAGGCCTTGTCCTTGATTTGACCCTGACGGCCTTGGGGCCTGCCCTGTGGTGTAATGGAAAAAAGTCTTCTTCCCATCTGCTGCTGCCCTTCCTCCACAGAGGCTCCGTTAGCAGTTCCTCAGTGAACTGAAGGTCACTGTGTGTTGATCCCTAGTTGCGGGGATAGTCCCACCTGGCTGGCTTCCCGGTACAAAGGTGTAAGTGTATACTCATTTTGAAAGGGTCATATTCTTAGCACCTTAGTAACCAGAATTGGGCAGAAAGTAGGGTCGGGAAAGACAGCAGACCTCACAGTCCCGGGCAGTGTTTTCAGCTTCATCTTGTCTGTAAAAAAGACTGGTCGGATTTTAAAATCCATGGGAGGAGCTGTTGCAGTGCAAATCAGTGTGCTTAAGTAAAATTGCTGGGATTGCATTCATCTCAGAAAAACTTTTCAGCCTACAGTGTCACATCTGTATCACTCTTACTCAGATTTCAAAGGAGAAACTCTGCCTCCTTATACTGTGGGAGGAATTCTTTCAGGTGTCAATACGGTGTTTTTCTGGTGTTTCAGGTTTCCATGCATTGCTTTGTGATGTCTCAGCTGACACTGCATGCAGGTCTGACTTTCTCACTTTTTCTCCTCCTCCTCTCTTCCTGCCCTCAGATAGATCCTATGTCTGTTCCCAGAGTTTGAGCTGTGGATGAGTGAGTGTTGGCAGAGCTGGCTTCTAGGAGCTACTGCTTAGCCTTTGGTTTGGTAAAAGGATTAGGGAGGAAGACGCTGACTGCAGCAACTCACCTACCCATGTAGCTCTTTATTTCCAGAGTATGACAATTCTTGGGTGTGTCGCAAGCCTAAAGATGAACATTAAGTTGTTCTTAGAGTCACAGCAAAGTGAGGCTCACTCTGTGTGCTCATTTGAAGATCTCTCTTCGCAGAGATCCCTCTGCAGGAACAGGTAACAAAGTCATGCAGATGCTGATAAAATCCTAAGCTGAGTTTGTAAAGATGCATTTAAGGATTTGATGGCGGCACTGATCCAAGAAAAGGACCACAGTGGGGAGGCTGGTAGTGGGAAAGGTATTAGCCCCACACTTCACTTCTACTGTCCTGAAATCTGGCAGGTAGGACTGGTTGCTCTTGAATAATCTAAGGATTTTAGGCTAGTAATCTTGTGACATACGGGCCCACCTGATTCAGAAAGGACTGGAGGAGCTGGGGGAGATGAAAGGGAATTAGGGATGGATTATCCAATGGCTTCTAACCAGGAATGCTCCTCTTTTCCCACACAAGTACATGACTATATCTCATCAAATGTCCCTATCTTACTTCAAGCTGTTAGTACCTAGCAAATAGTATGTGCTGAATTTAGACAAGTCACATATACTCTTACGTTCTTGTTTGACCTTGAGCAAAAAAGCACAATCAGTACGAAACACTAAGATGTATGTCTTTTCCCTTTATAAAAATGGTGAAGTGGCACACTTCCTGTACTGGGGTAAGTACGTGAAGACCTATCAAAATATGAACATAATGCCCCTCCAACATTGTAAGTACTTACAGCGGGAGGGGGTACAGCATGCATGCTGGTATTGGGATTTGAACTCTGGGCCTTCTGCTCTTGCTTAGTTTTATCCATTCAAGGCCTGGTGCTGTACCACTTGAGGCATACCTCCACTTCTAGCTTTTTGCTAATTAATTGGAGATAAGATTCTCAGAGGTTTTTCTGCCTTGGCTGTTTGAAGGTCATCAGATCTCAGCCTTCTGATTAACTAGGATTTTAGGTACCTGGCTGTATTTTTTTAAGAGAGTATTTTTCATTTGATTATCCCAAAATGAATATACAATTAAAAAAAAATACTTCTCCAAAAATGGAAAAGGGTCTACAGCTAGAGTTTGTGGCATTTAACGCAGATGGGAGGAAAATTTCTGTAAACCAAGGATTGTTGCAAACACCGAAGTAGGCTGTGGAGCAGTGAAACAGTTCTAAGACTTTTCTCAGACTCTGCGGTCTGAGCTGGATACAGAGGTGACCCTGCCAGCAGGCAGGGAGATGAATTTCTGGCCAGTCCAGGCAACGGGGTCACAGGATGACCCAAAGGCAGAGGTGAGTCCAAGGCCCTGGTTTCCAGGCACAGAACTTGTCTTCCCCTTTCCATACTCTTTGCGTTAGGTAAGTTGATACTAGTTCACGGAGGTAAAGAAACAAAATTGAGTGCTACCTTAAGTTCTACAAAAAGGGAAAGTGTGTATATATATGTGTGTGAGAGAGAGAGAGAATGCGTGTGAACGATCCCTTTCCCAGTTTACACTCTTTTCAGGCCATCCTCAGACTTTCCTCTGCAGCCTCTGGCCTGCACTGGCTAATGCGCTGCTCCAGCCTCCCCGTGCCAGGCTCACAGGTGTGCACCACCGTGCTGGCCTTTGGAAACCACCGTCTACTTCTTGACTCTTTTTTTTTTTTTTTTTGCTGGTCATGGAGCTTGAACTCTGGGCCTGGGCACTGTTCTGAGCTCTTCAGCTCAAGGCTAGCACTTTACCACTTGAGCCATAGCACCCACTTCCAGCTTTTTCTGTGTATGTGGTACTGAGGAATCGAACCCAGGGCCTCATGCATGCAAGGCAAGCACTCTACCACTGAGCCACCTTCCCAGCCCTTCTTGACTCTTTTCATCAGTGCCGGGGTTTGAACTCAGGGCCTAACTCGCGTGGTTAACAATCTGTCACTTGACGGTTGGGCCACAGCTTCACCCTGGCTTTTTGCTGGGTATTTTGGAGATGGAGAGTTGTTTTTTTTCTTTTTGGCCTGGGCTGGCTTCAGCTGTGATCCTCCTGAGTAGAGGAGGACGGGTGTGAGCCAACAAACATTCCCAGGCTGCTTTTCAACTCGTAAGGATAATGTATGGGAGACAGGTGGTGAGGGTGGATGGTGTGCATGGTTACATTGGAAGCATTTACTTCCTGTGCTCTTAGTCACCTGCTTACCCCCAGCAGGTTTCTATGGAAAAATGATGCCTGTTGAGCTGTTCAGTGTATTTGGCTACTGACTCATCAGATGTATTAAGTGACAAGTACAGCTGGGCTTTGGGATTTACTAGAGTAACTGCTACAAGGCTAAAATGGCTGCCTAAATACTTCCACAAACCGATTGAGACATTAGAATCTTGCTAAGTTATAAACCTATTTGGAAACAACATACTTCTTGGGAAATTTTTTTCTTTTATCCTTACTTTCCCTATCTTTTTCTTGTCATTCACCATCTTGTTCTGAACATTATTACTGGAGCCGAAAGATGAAGTTGGGAAAGCTTCCCATCTGCTCTTCAGAGATGGGAGGTTTGGGAGGCCGGGAGGCCAGTGTGTCTCCAAACAGCAAACGTAGTCCTTATTGAAAACCAAATATGAAAATTGTATTTGCTCAAGTTGTTGACTTTATTGAATAATGATCCGTAGTTTAAGGCAGATGGTTCAGTTGGGGCAAAGCTGTATAAAACTTGGCTTGGTTAATTCAAGTTTAGAAGACCGATGAGGCAAAAGATGAGATCTGTTTCCTGGAGTTCAGTTTGAAAGCAAGCCAGCGATTGGTCGTTCGGTTATCTTTGGCCTGTAGATGTTACCACTGCAAACAAAGGTCACCCTTGTTGAGATGCCTTGCATCTTTTCTCATCTGTGGTACATCCTGAGAGTACGGGATCTGGTAGGAAAACAAGTGACGGGGACTTGAGGAAGCGAGGTAGGACCTGCTGCCGCTGGGGGTCTCACTTGGGGAACTGAGTCAGAGAGCTGCCTGAGCCGGCCCGGCTCCCTTCCCGTAGTCAGATAAAAGCACCGTAAATGGTTTGAAGGGTTTGAACATTATTCAGAAGGCCCTTCCTCTGCTTCTTGTATCTGACTTGTTTTAGAAAATTACTTCTGTGAAGTGTTCTCCTACTGATTTGGTGAAGATCTCGTCAGAGATCTTTGCCAGCTGAGCTCTGAACTCCGAGCTGACTTCTGAGCGCTGAGCTCTGCTACCTCCTAGAAAGAGAAAGTCTCAGGCCCTCAAGCCCCGGATGAAGTCAAGACAGGCAACAGAGAGCAGATGGTAAACTGAGAGATGGACCGGGACTGTGAAGGAGAGTTCTTTGAAACCTACCCCAGGGAGGTCATGGAACCTTAAATAAGGTGGCCTCCTGGATATCTTCGGGCGTGAGATGAGCAGTTAGCAGATGGCTGTGTAGTGGGGTTCCCCAGGCCTACTCTCATGCAGCCTCTCGGGTCACTTCCCCTGGTGAACCTGCATCTCGCACTGGCTGTGTCTTTTGCTAGCGTTTTGGTTTTTGTT
Organism: Dipodomys merriami; assembly: GCF_024711535.1. Taxonomy (NCBI): domain Eukaryota; kingdom Metazoa; phylum Chordata; class Mammalia; order Rodentia; family Heteromyidae; genus Dipodomys; species Dipodomys merriami. The sequence goes on along the minus strand of NW_027206413.1, from coordinate 2,132,708 downwards.
GCATCATTGGTTCTGCTGCCAGAATACAGCTTACATTGCTGTTTGTGATCACACTGAAGGTCGGGAGAGGCTGCTCCTGGTTTCCGTCATTTCATTTTGTCTTCACCTCAGGTCTGGAACGCGGAGCAGCCCCATGCACACAGGTCTTCTCTGTTTCTGCCAGAGCACTTCGCAGGCGTTTGCCTGCCATCTGTCCGGCCTGCCCAGTGGCCTCCAGGGCGTGGCTCATGACTCGGAGCTGCAGAGAGAACTTGCATCTTCCTGAGGAGTGAGGGGCCTCTGGCTGTGGACCCCCTGCCTCTCCTCCCGGGCCAGGCCAGGCCAGGCCTCTTACTGAAATGGCTGTCTATGACTCAAACCAGGAAGGAGTCTTCCTAGCTGTCTTCCTATCTTCTCCCTGGCTATTCAGAGCACGCGTCTGCCTTCGCTCTGTTTACCTTCTCTTCCCGGCTGCCTAATCACTCACTACAGTGCTTCCTCACGGTTAGAATGCCACTTGCAACAATCATTAGAAGATTGTTCAGGCTATCTTTAAGTTGCTTGAGTATGAAATTTTTTCTGTGGCTTATAAGATTTTTCTTTCCTAATTGTACAACTGTGGTAGTGTTTAAACAAGATTTTTGTTAAAGAGCAGAGAAGCAAATTCTGTGACTTCTGTTTCGTTTCCATCTCTGTTGGCAGCTGTCATTGCAGGCATTCCTCTAGTTTCCTAGCTCCCTTTTGAGATTTCTTGAAAATTCCTAGTGAATGTTTCCTGCGTTCCGAGCCAGCCGATGGTATCCTTTTGATACAGTTCTGATGTCACTCCTGAAGCTTCGCCCTGCTCTCCACTTCAGGTTCATTGTCTGTCCCCACCCTTTCCGCTCCGCACTGTGTGAGTAAAGATTACCACCATTTATTCCGGCTCTCACTGAAACCTGGTGTTCAAGCCCCACGAACAGTGCTGCGGAATAGTAATACACTCAACTTACGTCCATTTTAATCATGCTCTTGTCTCCTTCGCTGTTGCTGTTCGTATATTCTAATTCCCTAGAGTGGTAGTTGGAAACGGAGGGTGCTTCAGGCCCTCTTCAGGCCTGTTCAAGAGATTCTCCAAGTCCAACCTTAGAGATGGTGGTTAGTGTGCCGTGGGGGCTGTGTGTGGAGTCGCTCCCCTGGCCTGCCAGGGAATGCCGTGGAAGACACGGCAAAGCTATGAACAAGTAGTTGGAATGATGCAACACTTTTCAGACCGAACCCGCAGAGGTGGAGGTAGCCGTTGAAAGCATGAGATACCTGGTTCAAGTCCAATTTCAGATAACAGTGTCCTTACTAAAAAAAATGATTGGTTGTTCATGTGAAATTGGAATTTAGTCAGGCATCTGGTACTCGGGGGTAGAAGACCACTGACCGTCCAGCTGTGCCCCGATGTGTGGCATGCAGAGGCTTTGGGACATGGAAACGTTGGGTAGACCCACTGTAGACATAATCTGAATTTTACCCTGACTGGTGCCGATGTGCTTCTTTGGACTGGGAACTGGATGTATATTCCCAATTCCCCGTTGACTCTAAAAGAGGTTTCTGTGGTGTAGTGTTGAGTCCCGAGTTTGTGATGGGAATAACCTTACTGACAGGAACGCGGAGGTGCCTGACAGCTCGCTGTGGAATGGAAGCCACCCGTGCACAGTGCTAGCTGGCGATGCCTGGTTTTCAAATGGGCGCCTGTAAAGGTACTAGAAGAGTGCCTTGCCATTTTGGAAATCTGGCTCTACCACTTTCTGTAAGACCTTGGGCAGTGAGTGGTGTTTTCATTCATAAAATGCAAGGAAATTGAATAGCATGAGGTCTTAAGGCTACGTCCTTATACTTGTTACTTAAATCATTACAGGATTGATTTTGAAAGGGAGGCAAGAATCTAACCTTCTTAGCCAGGTAAATTTAGCATAGTATGCTTGTGCCGGAGAATCTAACACGTCTTGATTGACTTTGTACTAATGACTTTTTGTGTCTTTTTAATTCTTCCCGGTCTAGGATTAACACAGATTCCTCAGATCCAAAAGACTGAAATTTCCTTTTATCCTAACAATCCCAAGAGCTATGAGGCATATGTGCTGAACATAATTAGGTTCCTGGAAAAATACAGAGATACGGCCCAGAAGGATGACATGATTTTCGAGGACTGTGGTAGTAAGTAAACTCACTGTACATGCTTGTGCTTAGTTATTTTTTTCTTTTTTCTAATTCTTATTTCTCATTTCTACTGAGTTTGAGAGAAAGTCTCAAAATAGTTCAGTAGTTACTGAATTCTGATCACATTCAGAAGGTAATTTTAAAAAATAAGAAATGCAAGGAAAGAATGTAGCTTCAAGTACTGCAGTTTCTGAATTTGAAAGGTATGGTACTTTAAAATTTAGAATTTATAAAATTCTTAAAAATCTTATACTGTAGCAATTAAAAAGACCCAAATGATAACCAGGGCAAATCATTTCACAGGAGGACTAAATTGAGACATTTTACCATTTAGGAGAAAAGAATAGTAATTTAAGAAATCATGTATTACAATGAGATTATTCATAAAATATAGAATATTATTAATAGTATACATCAAATATATACTGAAAATGTCTGCTATTTTTCTTTAGGATACTTTGTTTGTTTTTTTTGTCGGTCATGGGGCTTGAACTCCGGGCCTGGGCGCTGTCCCTCAGCTCTTCAGCTCAAGGCGAGCGCTCTACCACTTGAGCTACAGCGCCACTTCCGGTTTTCTGGTGGTTTATTGGAGATAGGAGTCTCACGGTCTCCCCTGCCCGGGCTGGCTTTGAACCGCGATCCTCAGATCTCAGCCTCCTGAGTAGCTAGGATTACAGGCGTGAGCCACCAGCGCCCGGCTAGGATACTTTGAATTCTGTATTCATTTAGTCTTCCTATGGCTTTTATATGTGAATTAAAAATAACAGCAAAATTTTCAGTTTGATAAATGCTTATAACAAAATATGAACTCACAGCTTTCAAAGGCCAAATTCTTATTTCTCTTCCCTCCTTTGCTATTTAACATGATAATCGGGGCATAGCTCCACAGAAACTTCAGGCCAAAAACTTCATTGGAAACCTTGTTGACAATCTTTAACATTTTTATTTCAACTACAGTTTTCCTGTTACTGAGCTAAGCCAATGTTGGCCTATAGAAATGCTGCTGCTTAGAAAGGAGGATCCAGTTTCCTTTCTATCCTCTAAATAGCTGCTCAATCCATTATTTACAGGAAGAGATATTGCCAGAGACCAAATACATGTTCATCAAGAAGTACCACACACCTTCCATGTGGGGTCATATACTACCTATTGCCTTTGGTAGAGTATCATTTTTCACCTTCTGCAGAGATGAGAGACAGCTTGGTGGAAATCCTTGCTTAGTTTGGAAGATGCATTAATGAGTAGCACTGTCATAAGAAATTGTGGCAAGAAAAAAAAATTGTGAAAGGTTCCTTTTGCTGTCCTTCAGTGTCTAGAAAACTGTGGGACAGTATAAAAATGATGTTTGTATTTTTAGGTATGCCCAGTGAACCCAAAGAACGAGGAGACTTCAATCACGAACGTGGAGAGCGGAAGGTGTGCAGATTCAAGCTTGACTGGTTGGGAAATTGCTCTGGACAAAATGATGACACTTTTGGCTACAAAGAGGGTAAACCCTGCATCATCATAAAGCTCAACCGAGTTCTGGGCTTCAAACCTAAGGCAAGTGATATTTTACACTGCAAAACTTAGATGAGCCATTCACATTTTTTATTCAAGTACTTACTTGACATGAAACATAATACAAGGGAGTTTTAAAGTATATTCACTGCCAGTTTTGGATCCTAATCAGCAGCATACCACTATTGTGTACTTCAGGATAGCATATCTACCTAAAGTTAGGTAGATACCTTGTGAAGTTGCAGAACTTCTGTGATTTGATTTAGGCAAAATCAAATTTTGAAGTGAGTACTGAAGGCCTGTTCTTAGTACTTCTGCTAGGTATCTAGGTAATAGTTTGTATCTCATGTAAATTCTTTAAGAGCAAAATAGAAAATGATATTTAAAAATATTTTTAAAAAGTACTGTCTAGTAATCTGAAAAGATATTTTTCCCTGAATAATGATTTCATTGTAAAAGTAGAAATTGAACGCCATCTTGGCCTAATGTTTTCGATAACCATATTGGCAAGTGGATATTACTTGAAGTCACAGAAACATTGCCAGTGGCTGCTCCTTGGCATTTTGTGAGAATTTATTGATTTTTTTTTTTTAGAGAAGAGATATTATTGGTATCGTCTCTGCTTTTGAAAAATGGATTGTTTCATTCTCTTCCCCAGATCATGAATTAACAGTGCTGTTCTTCTCCCTAGCTGTTACAGGGCCTTGCCCTTACTATATAATTTTAAATTCTGATAGGGATTGACTGCCATCCACTATGTTATGTGAAATACACTATGTCATTTCTGGAATCTGGTTCCCTGAATCTTTGATACACAAAGGTGTACCAAAGCTCCTTCGTTGCAGCAGTGGTTGTCTGACTGGCTTTGTGGATAGTTTGCAGGAATTGGTGTCCCCATCAGCAGAATTTTAATCTTTTTCCCACTTAGGCTGGGATATCATGTTAGAAATAAAATGATGAGAACCATCACACCATGACTGCTTTTGATATTCGTAGTTAGTGAATGCTCCATCAAGATCGATAAAAAGGAAGACTGCAGCTGATCTGTTCTGAATCCTTTGTTTCAGATACTCATCAAGGACTTAGTGATACTCATACCACACAGAGGCAAAGCTAGCTTATTATGATTTATGTCTTCCTACATCTGGATAGTCTATTAAGTGATGAATTGAGTCTTTGTGATTTTCCCTTCTATTTGGTCTCTGCTTGATTATCCCTTTCCACTCCTAATTAGCACTCTCACCCAAATTCTAACTACTTTGTTACTGGAATTGCTTTTATCAGCATCTCGCTTGGTATACCTGTTTCCCCATTGTCTGAGAATGGATTCTCCAACATTAAACATGCATCATACTTCTGAGGTTGATTTGAACCCAAGAATGGAAGAGAGAAGGCTCTGTGTTTTATGATGGCAGTAATTTTCACACTCTGAGGCCGTGCCACCTTCACTTGCTGGTACATGTTAGAGTTTCCCACAGAAACCATCCTTAGATGTCAATATTCCTTCCTCTCAATTCCTGGATGATATTGAAGAAAAAAAAAAAGGAAAGCCAATTTGAAGAAGTCATTCTTGAGAAAAAAAATAAATGGTATTATTCATTCATGGCTTAAGTTTGTAAAACAGAAATGTTAATCTTCTCAAGTAAATAATCTTCACAATCACTCCTTGCTAGTGTCTTTTTGATTAACATTTAGTTCTGGCCTCCATAGCAGCTTAATTGTGGTGCTAACAAAACCTGGACACTTATTTTCAACAAACTCACAGACTCTTCCTAGATTGGCTAGAAGAGTCACTCATTTTACACTCGAGGTGTGTTTTATTATTTCTGTTCATTTAGCATGACCAGTGTTGGTTTGGGCCATAAGCAAGTTTCACTTTTCAGAAACTAAAAAATGTTTATTTCCATCTTACTGACCAATGTGGGTTTTATTTCTAGCCTCCTAAGAATGAGTCTTTGGAGAATTACCCAGTGATGAAATACAATCCAAACGTCCTGCCTGTTCAGTGCACTGGCAAGGTAAAGACGCATTTGGGGTTATTGAGGTTGGGTTGGAGACTGGAGGAGGAAGGGGGGGAGGAGGAGGAGGAAGAGGAGGAAGAGGAGGAGGAGGAGGAGGGAGGAGGGGGAGAAAGAGGAGGAGGAGGAGGAGGAGGAGGAGTGAATGAATGAGCTCCCCTCAGGCTAAAGTTTTCATATATGATGCATGAACACTGCTTTCAGAAATCAGTCTCATTGCACCAAGTCATACCAGGTAAAACTTCTTGAAAGGACGGAGAGATCTAGTGAGAATAAAGTTGCATGTTGCTTTCTCCGTTGACATAAGAAACTCATTTATCTGAATATAATCCATCAACATGATGGTTTATAGACCCGAAAGGTGAGCTAGCTAGTATTTAAGGTTGATTTTTTGTTTTAATGAATAATGTCACCTAAGATGTGTTATGGGTTTCTCTTTTAAAAATAGTGAGATTGAGGTAAGAATTGACACATCTTCCCGCTAGACCTAAAACCAGGTACTCCAATTATTAAGAGAGAAGGCAATTAAAAGAGAACCCCAAACAGTGCTGTTTGATGCTGGTTGGTACCAAAAAGGGACATGGGCATAAGACATGGGAGGCGAACAGATAAACCTATTCACTGGAATCATACCCACTGGGGCGTCACTGGGAGGTGCTCTCAGTGATGGCCTTGGTCCTAGGAGGCGGTGCTGGCTTAGAGAAATGCTTACCTGTCTTTGCCTAGGTTTCCCAACTTGGACAGAGAATCCTCTCCTTCTATGAGAGCGGTTGTGGGTTAGACTGGGTAGCTGGTCTTTCGGCGGTGGCAGACACCCACCCCCAGATCTTCCCTTGCTTGATATTCCCCTACTCCCGAGACCGCAGACTGTGCCGTGACCCATTAAAACTGCATTTCACTCTGTGTTTTAGCGCGATGAAGACAAGGAGAAAGTGGGAAACATTGAATATTTTGGACTGGGCGGCTATGCTGGCTTTCCTCTGCAGTACTACCCCTACTACGGCAAACTCCTGCAGCCCAAGTACCTGCAGCCCCTGCTGGCCGTGCAGTTCACCAACCTCACCCTGGACACAGAGGTCCGCATTGAGTGTAAGGCCTATGGTGAGAACATCGGGTACAGTGAGAAAGACCGCTTCCAGGGACGCTTCGATGTAAAAATCGAGGTTAAGAGCTGATCACAAGCACAGACCTTTCCCACTAGCCATTTAATAAGTTAAAAAGATACAGAAACCTACTAGTCTTGAACAAACTGTCATACATATGGGACCTACACTTAATCTATACGCTTTACACTAGCTTTCTGCATTTAATAGGTTAGAATGTAAATTTAAAGTGTAGCAATAGCAACAAAATATTTATTCTACTGTAAATGACAAAAGAAAAATAAAAATTGAGCCTTGGGACGTGCCCATTTTTACTGTAAATTATGATTCCATAACTGACTTGTAGTAAGCAGTGTTTCTGGCCCCTAAGTATTGCTGCCTTGTGTATTTTATTTAGTGTACAGTACTCTAGGTGCATACTCCGGTCATTTTTCAAGCCATGTTTTATCATATCTGTTTTCTACTTTATGTGAGCAAGGTTTGCTGTCCAAGGTGTAAATATTCAATGGGAATAAAACTGGCATGGTCCTTTTTTTTGTTTTGTTTTTGGTTTGACTTTTTCAGAGATAATGGCCCATCAAATGAGCATTTTTAACACACTCCGTAGTCTTTACCTGTGGCGTTAGGTCTTTATTTTTCTTTTTTCCTGGGGCTGGGGAGGGGGTGGGCTGTCATGGGGGAACTGCCCTTAAAATTTTAAGTGACACTACAGAAAAACACAGAAAGGTGATGGGTTGTGTCGTGCTTTGCACTGAATGCTGTGCTGACATCTCGCTTGTCCTCCACTGTGTTCTGAAGCTAGGTCTGAGATTGGGATTTCCCCATCACTTTGGCTAGTGACGGGATAATTAATTTGCTTTGTACATTTTCTTTTCCTTTCTTCCTTTCTCTGAGGCATCACATGCTGGTGCTGTGTCTTTATGAATGTTTTAACCATTTTCATGGTGGAAGAATTTTATATTTATGCAGTTGTACAATTTTATTTTTTTCTGCAAGAAAAAGTGTAATGTATGAAATAAACCAAAGTCACTTGTTTGAAAATAAATCTTTATTTTGAACTTTATAAAAAGCAATGCAGTACCCCATAGACTGGTGTTAAATGTTGTCTACAGTGCAAATCCATGTTCTAACATATGTAATAATTGCCAGGAGTACAGTGCTCTTGTTGATCTTGTATCAGTCAGGTTGAAACAATGGACAATAAAAGAATGAACACACTCCTCACGCGCGTGATCCGCTGTTGTCTACGTGCTCCGGTCTGTGACTTCTTTGCTTTTTGCGCCGCTAATTATCCAAGATCTTGAAGAAATATTGAACCTGAAAGACAAGCACACGATCTTAACTGGCTCACACACAGCTGTGGCTGCGTGTCCACTTGTCACAGTCAAGAGGCTGGTAAGGAATCTGGCTGTGGGAATAAGAATCAAAGCTCCCCCTCCTCTCCCAAGGAGATAGATAACACATAGACTCACTAACTTCTACTTGGAAGTTCCATTTTAGAAATATTTTGCAGTGTGGTGGTTTGCTTTGTGGGTGTCTCATGAGCTGTACATAGAGCAAAGCTGTTAGCAGTACGCTTAAAACCCTGGTCAGGGTGCGGAGCTCGAGGGAAGAGTGCAGCATGGCGCTCACGCGCTGGCACTGGCGACCGGGAACTACACAACTCCGGGTGGAGATGGGAGGGAGCGACGGGGAGAGAGAGAGGGAACAGAAGACACTGGAGCACAGGAAATGCACTCAGTACCCGACTTGTATTGTAATCGTAATCCCTCTGTGTATCACCTTTTCAATAAATTTTTAAAAAAACTGAAAAACATGGTTAGGTTCGAGGTCCAGTAAACTTAAAAAGGTTCATATCTGGCTTTTGTTCAGTGTTGTGTCTAAGTCCTTATTTAATAGTATTAATAAGAAATTAGCCTTGTAAAAGACATTTCCAAGTATAATTGAAACTCAGTATTTACCTCCTGCTAGCCAACATGGGAATGCCCACATTTAAACTGGTGCGCATAAAATGGAAAACCTTCACCAGGCCTCTACAGTCACAGTTCACGTAAATGGGTCTGACTTCAGGTCAGTGGTGAGGAGGCATTTCCGTGGGAAGTGGCTCTGACAGCACAGCTCATTCTGAAATCTGGCTGTTTTATTTCCCACGCAAAATCTCTGCTTATACACAGTCAGTTTCCCACTCCTGTTTGTTTTTCTCAAATACGTCCCAGGCCAAGTGTGATAGCTGTAATCCCACCACTTGGGAAGCTTGAAGTCGAGACCAACTTCGGCTACAAAACAAGCTCTTTTTATAAAAAAGAAAAAAAAAATGCCTCTAGAAACTGCTCCACAGCAGCAAATTGTGTGAGGATAAATTAATAGCAGAGGTCTAGTGACACTGTTTAACAAAGCAACAGAAGGCCATGGTAGGAAATGGCAGATGTGCCTCACTTGTACGTAGGCATTTCTCCTCAGCGGGGAAATGGCAACAATACCCTTACCTGAAACTGGGTTTCTCAAAAGGTGCATTTCTATTTTATGGAACTAGAAGCCCTCACTCTTATAATAAGAAACCTTGTGTGCACACACGGGTTCTTTGCCTGTTACCTCCAAACTCCTCTCCAAACCTTGCTTCCCACAACCTCTACACACTCTGCTAACCACTTCCCATTCATGACCCTTGGGACTGTGTCAGGTGTGGGCATCTCGGGAATATAGTCTGCATTTCCTCTTTCACTATGTGCCTGCACTGCCAGCTTCACTTCCTGCCACTAGCACGAGATCTCGTGTACAAAGTGAAGCAGCTAGCACTCTAATGTTAAATGCGTGCATAGCTCAGGCATTCTTGCTTTTATACACTTATCATTTCATTTTTCATATCCATTTATTGCAACATTTGTTAATTGGCACGTTCTTTAGGTACATGGGAAACGCACCCTACCTCACCACGGGTGTTTTTTCTTTTACTTAACCGTTATTGTAAAGGCAATGTACAGAATGCTTACAGTTACGTAAGTCAGGTAATGAGTACATTTCTTTTTGGACAATGTCACCCCTTCCCTTGCTCTCCCAGTTTTTCCCTCCCGTTCCAACCCACTACTGCATTATGATTTCTGGGAGAGAAATAAATGCCTTCATGGAGAGCAGTGGGTGGATTTAAAGAAAAACAGTGAAAACAAAGTATCAGGTGCTACTTAAATATGATAAACAGGAAAGGGAGAGATACCCAACTAAACCTGAGGACTCTGCTTAAAAGTGTTAACACCAACAGAAGCCTGTTGGGGCAAACTTTAATTTAAACCTTATCTGCTCTAGAAAAGCAACCGCCCTCTCTGGGCAGGCCCCACGGGGCACCAGAGGGAACTGTTCCAGCTCCACACTGCCAACATTATCTGATCAGAGACACAGCCCAGTTACCTGTATCTTTCCAAAGCTCAACCATAACCCAGACTCCTGGACTGTGAAAGGATTAGTAACACTTCTATAACTATATAGTTGGCCTGTGGTAGAGAACCATGTGAAGTTACCTTGAAACTTCCCAGAGCATTTCAACAAGTTAGTTGAGTCGAAATTTTGTTTTCTAGTTCTTTGACTTCCTTTCCTTTGTAAGAGAACACTTTTACCTGTAGTCCCCTGGGCTGTACACAGGGAAAGATCACCACGCAAACAACCCTGTTACCATTCTTCAAATTTATGGTCCTAATTGGTATTATATCCTAGCCAGTAAAAAAAACAGGATTGTGTCACAGTTCATGATTTTATTCTGTGTTTTCCTCCAACATATTTCAAGCACTTTTCCTTCTGAAAGATTAAATATTTTAAGGTACTGATCAATTAACTAGAATCTAGCCTTAAAAAAAAATCACCATTGGGGGCTGGGAAGGTGGCTCAGTGGTAGAGCGCTTGCCTTGCAGGCATGAGGCCCTGGGTTCATTTCCTCAGCACCACATAAGCAAAAAGAAAAAAGCTGGAAGTGGCACTGTGGCTCAAGTGGTAGAGTGCTAGCCTTGAGCTGAAGAGCTGAGGGATAGCGCCCAGGCCCAGAGTTCAGGCCCCACGACCGGACCCAAAAAAATCACCATTGAAACCTATACTCTAAAAGGCCCACATTCTAACAAAACCATAACAACTATCTCCAGCATACCATACCACAAAGCTTTTTATAAACAAGGATTTTATATAAAAGCCGGAATCTTACAGGTAACCTGTACAAGGCTAGTGAAAGAAAAGTGTGTGTGTGTGTGTGTGTGTGTGTGTGTGTGTGTGTGCAAGCGCGCGCGCGCACACGCTGTGTGGCTTGAACTCAGGGCCTGGGTGCTACCCTGAGCTTTTGTGCTCAAGTTTAGTGCTTGACTACTTTGAGTGGTTAATTGGAGATAAAGAGTCTCACAGAGATTTTTCTGCCGAGGCTGGCTTTGAACTATGATCTCAGCCTCCTGAGTAACTAGTATTATAGGCATGAGCCCCACCACCTGGCATGAAACACTAGGTGTTGGCTCTCCATAGACCAGGTCGGTGGTGACATGGGGTGATGAGAAAGCCAGCCACAGTGCTTGATAAAATCACTGTGAGGCCTGTTTTTTGGCTTAAGTGCTTAAAAGGATCAAATACTTCATTTATGGGGGTGAAACATCTCATTAATTGTGCACATGGCCTTTAGTGTTCATGACTTTTACAGAAATTCAGTTACTAAAATAGCTAATAGGAATATGGAAGGTTCTGGAGGAATGGTCTATAGGACCCAATCCTCTGGATAAGTTCCAGGGTTCTAAAATTTAGGGCTGGGGTGGGGGAGGGGTTTCTAATGAGCTTCCAAGTGGCTGACACTTGTTCATTTAGAGAATTTAACTACTCCACTGTTGATGGAGTTTCAGCAACAGAATAGAATATGTGTACTTGTGCTATTAAATACAGTGGATTCCCAGATACAAATCGAATCCAAATTTGACTGTGGTCCAATTTTTATTAGTTTTTCAATAATATGATACTGAACCTTGAATACCTGTATTTCTAATAAAGGACCAACTTGCAGCTCAGGGAGATGGCTTTATATGCCCACTGTGATGTTTTTGCTGTCACATGCTTAGATTCCTATGTTTCATTTAACAGTCTACTGTCACTGTCTTGAAATTAATGTAAATTTTGAAAAACATCATATTTTGATTCTGCACCAGGGCTACTTCACTACAGATGTCCTGCTAGCTGGACAGCAAATACAGTTGAAGGAGCTGTGTTTAAGCAACGAGATCTGGGCATCAGTGGCTTGTGCCTACAGTCCTAGCTACTCAGGAGGTGGGAATGTGAATGAGTACAGCCAATGCGGAAAAGATTATAGAGATCTCTTAAACTAGAACTCTAAGAAATATGTAACCAAAAGAAATGGAACCAATATGTTCAAGAGCTATCTGCACTTCCTTGTTTATTCACAATGGTTGAGAAATAGAGGCTTTATTAAGTGTCTATCCACTCATCAGTGGATAATGAAAATATGATGTATATATAGTCAGAAGATATTTAATTTTTGCAAGTTTTTCTTCTTGGTGGTACTGGGTTTGAACTGGTGGGGCCTGGTGCTGGCTGGTTAGATGTGCTATCACTTGAGTGACTCTACCAGTCAGTAAATCTTTCCCTTCGGGGTTTCACAAGAAGAACTTGGTTAAACGGAGGCAAAGACGTGGCATGGCTATATCCAGTCTCAGAACTGAAGTCATTTCTGATGTCACAGGACGGCAGCCACCTTTCCAGCCCAACCCTAAGATTTTTTAAATAACTTATTTTAGTGAGCAAGAAATATTATCTTGCAACTGTAATTTAAAATATGGGAGATTAACAGAATGGAACGTGTGTGTGTGTGTGTGTGTGTGTGTGTGTGTGTGTGTGTGTGTGTGTGTGTGTGTGTGTGTGTGTGTGTGTGTGTGTGTGTGTGTGTCTATGAGGGAGGTAGAGAGAGAGGGATAGAGAGAGTATATATGCATGTACATGCACCTGTATGCTGGAGACATGCTGAGCTACAGCCCTAGCCCTAAGAATCGTTTGGCTTTGTTTTTTATCAATATGAGGATTTGAATTCAGGGCCTTGAACAAGAATGATGCTTTCAAAGAAATAAAACCAAGCCATCCGAGATTAGCATTTTAATGTAACTTCTTTTGAAAAATTGGAATCTGTGTAAGAGATAGAAACACTTTTCTCTGGTTAAAAATGTAATGCTAATTATGAACTAAAAATTTCAAAACCTCAAAGTTGAGATTAAGTGTGTACTATTTTGTTTATCCTTGATGGTTGCTATAAAAAAATCAGAAAACCCTCCAGCCTATGATCTTCCCTCACTTGGACTAACTACTGTCTCCCCGACACGAGCTTCCGGCGGCAGGGCGGCCGCCCTGACACCTCAGCGACCGCAGCAGCCTCCCATGCTCTCATTTGGAAATGTTCAAAATAATAAAACAGCAATGTTGTCATCTGTAAACACAGGGGATTCCCTAGTGTCTTTGATAGATTTGCTGATTGAATAAGCAGAATATTTTGATCTGGGCAACCTGAATCTAACACTTCTATACCTGAGGGGGCAAATGCCCATCAGCCTGCCACAGCGGTGTGTGTAGGACTAGAACACTGCACTTGGACTGGGAAGTACTAGTATGTACTCATCCTTCTCATAACACATCTAACTGTACAAATGCTTATTATCTGACTTACTGTTATTCCCAAAGAGCCAGGGAAAAATCCCTCCTTAGATGTCAGTTTAGACAGAAAAAATAATTCTTTGTTTGATTTTCTTTAGGTCAGAAATATATTCTTTTCATCTTTTCCTAAATAATTGTACCCTTGTTTGGATGACACCTGAAAGTCAGGGACTCAAAAATAACGTTAGGTTTAACTAGAAAGACCTAATGTGAACTCACAATGCTGGGGTCATTGTTCATTGGTATTTTGTGACACAGTCATTAAGCATACAGGTAATTCCTACAGTTCATTACCTGGATCCCATTACTGTGTCACTAAATATCACTAGAAATTTGGGGAACTTTCCAGGAATTACTCAAATGTACTGTGGAGAGAATTTTGACTCATCAGGAAAGTCTTTGCCTTAAGTCCTAATCAGTAGATCATGCCTCAATATCGTAGAAATGAAAGGTTATAAAGAGAGAAAAAAAACACAAATAGTTCTCAATTTTAAATGCAGATAAGTATAACCCCAAGGATATTTTATGAATGAAAAAGTGCTTCCAATTTTATTTACTGTTAATATTTAAACTTTAGTTTCTCCTACTGACTTTGAATCTAAGCAGCCTTTTTCTCTGTTTTAACAGGTAGCAAATATAAAATGAGTAAGAGAAAAAGTTTGAGAAAAACATTCTGCCACCCCGCTAAAGGAGAAAGCCACATTACACTACCCTTTGTTCTTTAGAAGACAAGTGAAATACCTACTGCTTTTCTGAGTACATTAATTTGTCAAGTTCTGAGCCTATTCTTTAAATTGCTTCTGATATGATCTTCCTTTCTTTAAACGAGAACAAAGTTCCAATTCAGAATCTCTGTATTAAATGGGTTCTGTAGAAGACAGGTATCTTTGCTTCAGTAAAAAATAAAATAGAACAAAACAAGCCATCGTCTTGGAAAGGGTCTCCTGTTTCCTAGGTTTGTCATCCACCCCAAATGGGTCTCACCTGCCAGCCCGACTGTGAGAAGTGTCCCCAAGCCGCAGCAGGAGCAGCCGCCCATCTGGACGGCCGTCCCAGACCTTCCACACGGCTGCCCTCTCGCTCCTTCCCCTGGGATCCCTTGGTTCTTTCTACTCTGTGTTGTGTTCACTGGGGTTGGAGATCAGAAGCTAACACTTGCTAGGTCGGTGAACGGCCACTTGAACCATACCGCAGTCAGTGCTGCTTTAGATATTTTGGGGATAAGTGCTGGAATCCTGCCCAGGCAGGCCTGGACCACAGCTCTCCTGTTTATGCCCGTCCTGGGGCTCGGAGGGCAGGCACGTGGCCACAGGCCCATAACTGCAGTCTCGCTGACTTTTTTTTGCCTATGCTGGGCTCAGTCATTGTTCCTCCTAATGTGGTTCCCAAGCAGCTGTGATTACAGACATAAGCCAGTGCCTCTGGCCCTCAGAGAAGCCTGTATGTGTGTTGTCTCATTTAATTCTTATCAATTCTTCATGCGGGGAAAGGGAGATGGAAAGGGTCATGTCTCTGAAGTCACAAAGTTGACAGGAAGACCACCAAGGATCTGACCTCGAGTCACCTGACGACAGAGCCTGGCGGCTGGGCTCAGGACCCCTGGTCTCCTAAACTGCTCTCACACTTCAGATCCTAACGCGGGCTGAGGAAAGCTCATCCGGCACAAGATGATGCAGACTGAACTTTAAACTCTTGCCTTTGAACTCAAGTTCAAGTAATAGTTATTAAAAGCTCAGCTACGTTCTTGTACTCATCACTTGTGCATGCTTAGAGACTTTGGACTGAAGGAGAAATGCCAAGCTTGCACTATTTCTAGCTTAGCTAGAGTAAGATAAGAAGTTCTGTCCTGCTGGAAATTCATTCCTCTGTTTCAAGCTTCAAGCTTTAGTAAAAAGATCTAAGAGAGTTTTACTAGTCACTGAAAAGAATAAAACATGTTCCATAGCTAAAGGAAAGGGAGTAAGTACCTGCTCAGTTTTTATAACAATAGTCCAATTGTGAGGATGACAAAGGGTATAGAAACTGCCTGGCGCAGTAGACAAACTCATGACGACGGGGCAAGGAGCTGGATTTCTCTAGACCCACGATGTGCTCTTGAATTAGCATTTGATTTACTCCACACCTGGAATCAAGAAATATTAATGCAGAAACCAGGTTGTGAGCAGTGTTCTTTGGCTTCTTGATTTCTGACACTTCATGGCACAGGCAGATGATATTATTTCGTAGTTTCTTTTTTTTAAGTACTGGAGATTAAATGCAGAGCCACAGGCTTGCACGGCCTTTTGGTCTTTTTGGTGTGTTTCTGGGACAGTCCCACACCTCTGACAGGGCTGGCCTCGGACCCCCCTCCAATCTCCACCTACTTCTCCATGGTCATCGGCATTGCCGAATGCTGCTGGATCTCTACTGTATCAAATCTCAGGCAGACTCTCAGCACACGAGTCATTTCTTCTGTTAGAATGCTGCATTCTCTCTAGCTATCTTTTTAAATCTGGCCTCTAACAGTTGCAGCAGAGGTCTCTTATCTCCCAGGAGCCTCATCTGACTCTCGTGCTAGGAAATGGGTAACATACGGGCTTCCATGATTTCAAATGATCAGCCTGTAGCACTTACTTCATGGTGTAAAACTCACCATCTTTTCCAGAATTCTCCATGAAGTTCCTTTATAAGCACTGTATCTTATTCAGCCCTAACCACGAGACAGGCTTCTAGTAAACACAGTTGACCCCAGAGAAGAATAACACCAACAGGAAAGCGAAGAGGGCATACCATCATGCCTCAAATGAGAGGGTGAATGGAGATAAACCGAATGCCTTCAAGGGTGCCATGCCAACAAAGTCTATCAGCACAGCAGAACGCGCAGCAAGGCTAATCAGCCTCTAGGGAAAGGACCCCTCGCCTGAGACATCAACATCAGTCTGCACTTCTATTACAGGACGTCACCATGCAACAGCTGAACAACAGATTCTTTGTTAAAAGAACTGGAGTCTACCAAATCTACCATTAATGGACCTCAGAGAAAGCTATATGGTGTGCTACTGCAGCACAGCATTTTATAATGTTCTTTGCCTTGTCATTCATACAGCCCATCTTAGCTCTCAGATGGTGATTGTTCAGTAACCAAAAAGTTAATGTGCAACAAGCAAAGGGAAGAACTTTGCACAGAGGAGTTTGTAGGTTGATATTCCAAGCAAAGAAATGATTTTTTGTTGTTTTAAACCTGCAGTTGTGATTCATTCACCCAGTAGATTTATTTGCATTTTTAAGGTCAATGCCCACAGGGGTCAGTAATTCTCCTTACAAGGATGACCATGTGTTACATAATAGACTCTAGGCATAATGCATTAGTGCAACTAGGTAGAATTCAATGAGATGGACGCTCACTCTGGCACTTTCTCTTCTATGCTCACTTCAATTGTTGTCATAAGGCAGTGGCAGGCACAGCGGTGGGAATAGGGTGGAAGTAGGGGCAGAAACACTGTCAGCAGTTTCCAAGGAAGAGCAAGTGTTTCAAGTACCTGCTGAGACTCCATCTGAGGCTCAGTCCAGCTGCTACTCCCACAGACCACTGCTGTGGTAAAAAGGATCACTGATGGAATAGGCTGGGTTTTGAACAAAAATGACAAGGACAGCAAAGACTGAAATCCACCAAACAAGACTGTTCACCATCCGTGTTTAGCCACATTTAAAAGCAGAAGTATAGAATGACATGGGAAAACTGACACAGTAATGCCCATAGAAACAAACATCGTATCCACCATAACTAGAGGTCCACAGTGCACAAGAGGTTTGAGCTAAGGTGTGGTGAAATCTGAGAGAAGTCTACCTTGGACATATTATCTGGGATGTCGAGTGAGTACACTTTCCATTTGTCTTAATAATTTTCCAATTTTCCAAGGTAGACTTCTACCTGTATCTTCACTGTATGGTGGAAATTTGGATGTTTCAGCCATTTGTGGCCATGGATGTAGACACTCTTCATAAACGAAAGAAAACAATATACTTTTCCACCATTACAGATAGTCACCAGAATACGGCCAAAGCCCTGGCAGCATGACCTAACACAGTGAACGGTGACCTACGAGACACGATGATGCACACGTTATTTGCTTACTGGGGGCCTCAATCATTGTTTGATTGCCCTAAGACCAAAGTAATATTGAAGAATTAACATCTCTAAATATATGTTAAATGTCTCCAGTCATTAATCGCAGTGACCCCATGTTCCAGGGGTCAGGAACAGCAGTTTTCTGTCTGCCTGCAGGCTTCCTTCCTTCCTTCCCTTCTATAACCATTTGTTAATGATCACTCAGGTTGTTGATAAATCGGGTGCTCACGTTCTTGGGACACGAGAATAAGGTATGATCCCTGCTTTCCAGGAGCTTACATAAACATCACAGATGTTCCCAATGCTCCCACAGCAGTGTGATGTGGAACACAAGGGACAAGAAAATAGGTGTGATCTTGTTAATCACGTGACACAGAACCATTAAAAGGGGAAATGAAGCCGGGCACTGGTGGCTCACACCTGTCAACCTACCTACTCAAGGAGCTGAGATCTGAGGATTGTGGTTCAAAGCCAGACTGGGCAGGACAGTCCATGACACTCTTATCTCCAATTAACCATCAGAAAACCAGAGTAGAGCTGTAGCTCAAAGTGACAGTGCTAGCCTCAATGACAAAGCCCAGGAACAGGGCCCAAGCCCTGAGTTCAAGCCGAAAATAGCGATTTTTTTTTTTAAGTGAGGAGGGGAATGAGAACTATACACTGTTACTTAATAAATATTGACTTAAGTCCCGTGAAATGAGGAGAGTCCCTACTCTTTCCTGGAGCCCCAAGCTTCCCGCATCCCCCACTAAAGCTCAAAGCCTCTCGCTGCTGACAGTGTACAGCCTGTTGAGCAAATTTTAAGAAATTGATTTTACATTTTCATCTAAAATTAAGGGCCCAAGTATGTAAGTTAAACATAAGTAAAATATAAATAAATATAAGTAAATATCCACGTAATCTCCTTGTTCTGGGGAGAAGGCAAATATCCTGGCTCACTATCCTGTCATATCTTCCCTCACACTTATTTCAGTCTTGTTCTCATTCTATCAATGAAGTCTAGAGTTCAAGTGTGCAGAGAAAGTAGAGTTAGAGTCATATTCTTGACCTGGACAGCCTGCTTCAAATCTGTGTTCTGTCCTGATACAGCTAGATAACTTAAGTTTCCTCCTCCTTCTGTACTTCAGTTGCTCATTTCTAAATGGGGAAATAATTTGCCTTGCTGGGCTCTTTGAAGGGTGAGGTAAGTGAGTTCACATAAAACAGGCTGAGATGCTCATGCCCTAGCCCATACTGACATTACATGCATAAAAGAGAAAATCAATCAGCAAATGAGATGAAAGTATTCGTACAAATGAATTCCATGAAAGAGTTCTCTTTTAAATTGAGTGAAACATGTAGTCATTTTTAGTGCTAACTATAGCAAGTACACATTTGACTGCCACAGGATTTTAAAGTGATAATGGTAATTTGGATTTTAACTTTCCTTTTTGTTTGTTTGTTTTTCATGCAGTCTTCCTACATATGCGTAGCACACACTGGCCTTGGACGCCAGCTCCGTCTGCCTCACTGCCCTCCAGCGCGCTAGGATTGCAGAGCTGAGCCGCGCTGCCCTATTGGGCCTGAGTTCCATTTATTATTAAGCCAAGAAAAATAGTCATGACTTTGCTATGGATAAAACACTTGCACAATATTTTTATTTTTTGGTCAAATTACCACCTTTGTGGCTGAATGATGATTCAGCCTAAACAAGAGCAGGAAATGGGAACTGTTATCATATCTTTCAAAATTATTTCGCAGAATCTTGCTTACTCAGTATGAGCACCAACACAGTAATGGAGGCGTACGGAACTGGAAAACGAAAGCCCTTTCAAGCTTAACATTTTCAAATAACCTTCAAAACCTCAGTATATTTGTTCTTGAAATCACTTGACCTAATATTTTCTGGACTTGTTACATTATTCCTCTACTTTGTATGGCTAAAACAGAAGTGCTGATAATGGACAGAGAACAGCAGTGAGATTCACAATGCTCCCCGTGAAACCAACACGTGAGTAGCAGTAATATCTCATGAACGATTAAAAAAAGATAAATTTGATTAAGTTGATCAACAGTTTAGCTACGTTGCATTGTCCTGAAAACTACTTGGCATTAATGAATTGTTCAAAGGGGTTTCATGGGGATATTACCTATATTATGTACTACATATAATTATACATAGAAGGTTTGAATATCGTATGCTGTGATCCAATCCACCTCACGTCTATTACTCCTGCTTAGCCTCCCCCACAAGTCACCTGAGAGTTACTCATTACTTCAATAACTGCGCAGTCACAGCCAAAGACCTGAAGCAGTGTGCAGGCCAAAGACAAGAGAGTTCAGAGTGAAACTGCATAGAGTGAAGACCACGAGTGAATGCTCCCTTCCTCCTCACTCTTCCAGAGTCAGGAAGATGGAGTGACAGCGCAGGCTCTGTGGTCAGTAATGTCAGTGTAGTATCAGCATGTTAATGAGAAGACACAAATACCTATATTGGAAAAGGCGCTTTGTCTCCATTCGTTGGTGTTTGATCTAAGGAGAGTTCCTATGTAAGTGCTGTGCTTGATACCGTTTCTCAGTTACTCTTCTTCACAAGGTGCTGCAAACATAATAGGCTCTTCAGTGCTGTTACAAAGGTTTTAGCAACTTCAAGTTTGCCAGGAATAAAAGCACAGTGAGAATATCTACTTTTTAGTTTTAAGTAATACTTAACTCAGAGAGGTTAATGTTTTAGCTATAC
The DNA here is from genome assembly GCF_024711535.1 of Dipodomys merriami. Taxonomy (NCBI): domain Eukaryota; kingdom Metazoa; phylum Chordata; class Mammalia; order Rodentia; family Heteromyidae; genus Dipodomys; species Dipodomys merriami. The sequence continues at coordinate 2,112,422 of NW_027206413.1, read as the reverse complement.
ATTTCTTTCTACTGAGTGGCATAATCTTATCTAATTTAGATTGCATGAGCCAGACTTTTAACTTCTTCCTGGTTTATGACTTTGGGATCCTTTCTTCATTCTTAATCACCTTCATTCAGTTGTAAAATATTTACTTTAAGTACAGAACAAATATTTTCATGCCCTATAAGAAGTTAGTTTTTTAAAAAGCAAATGTAAGTGTCTTCAAGAAAACTAGTGGATGTGGGTATCTATTATGAAACGCATAAGATGCATATTAGTGGACAGTTGTAGCTAATGGACAAATGGTTGCTAGTGTTGCTCTGGATTTCAAGGACTCCTGCTAACTAGCTCAGTAATTTCTCTACTATGGTAAAGTGCCAAGAAATAATCCTGTTCTGTTATATTAAAATGCTGGTATTACTTAAGACCACCTTAGTAAGGACCCTTAGAGATTAAAGATACAGAGATGGAACATTTTGACTTTTAATTCACAGAGGGCAAAAAGAAGTTCTGATTGTCTGGATATAACATGCACTCCCTTCAATTAGCTCAGCTAGCCTTTCCTCTTTACTATGGGAAAATCCAAGTTTCATTTTGCTGCAGGGGACAGGGGACAAGTATGTTGCAAGTGACAAGTTTATAAGAAGAGAGGATGGAAAAGAAAAAAAAAAGCAAAAACAAAAGAATGGGCTAGGAAGGTGGCTCAGTGGTAGCGTGCTTGCCTCGCATGCACGAGGCTCTGGGTATGATTTCTCAGCACCACATAAGCAGAAAAAGCTGGAAGTGGTGCTGTGGCTCAAGTGGTAGAGCGCCAGCTTTGAGCTGAAGAGCTGAGGGACAGCGCTCAAAGAGCGCTGAGGGACAGCCCAGAGTTCAAATCCCACGACCGACCAAAAAACAAAACAAAACACAAAAAAAACATGAGGAGCAAGTTTAGGGCTGAGGCCAGCATCTGGTTCTGGTTTATTTTTCAATCCTTAAAGACTTCACAGAACAATTTTAAAAAACTCTTTTATTACTTAAAAAAATTGAGACCAGATCTTTGTGTACCTTTTATATAATAAAGACAGAGTGAAGAGGATTCTGACCATGAAATGATCCTCATGAGTTTTTCTTTAGTTGGAATACAATTTGTGAAAGATTCTAACAGTCTGACACACTCTGACCCTAATATATTTATTTTCTAATGGAAGTAAAAGAGAAATCATAGATTATAACAATAATTATAAAGATAACAACCAACATTTAATTGCTGTTAAATGTTTACTGATTTATATACATCAAGTAATTTACATCTTGCACTATCGCTGGAGACAAGTACAGTACTAATATTACCCTCATTGTAATGAAGCTTTTGGGGCTTAAGAGTTGAACTGACCAGCAAGCAGCAGAGCTAGCATTCAAACCCAGCAGTCCAGTTCCAGATGCATTTGCTGCCTGGAAGCACCCAGCCCCTGGCTTAGCACTATTATTATCGTGATTTTCTGATTTCATGTGTACAATGTCACCCTTTGACATCTTCAGCCCTTTGACCCCCCCCTTCCCTTACGTTTCTCAACTCAGTGGTATAGACAACAACTTCTTGCCTGTACTCCCCCTCTTCCCCTTCCTTCTTTTGCCTCTCTCCCTTGACTCCACCCTCCCCTCTTGCAAGCACCCCATCCCTGGTACTTACTTTTTGGGCTTTGAATTCATCTTTTGAAAGAATTATACCATTTGTGCTCTCCACGGAGTATATTACCCTCCTGGTAATTCATTTATAACCCCATGCTTACCACCCGGTGTGTTTACTTGTAGATTTATAGGCATATTCTAGCTACCACAAATGACAGGAATCATATAACTTATGCTCTCTAGGTCTCCCTTACTTTGCTTAAAACTAACAATAACAAATGCTGTGGCCAAAAGGCAATTCTATTACACTGTTGGTTGGAATATAAGCTTTTCAATCACTCTGAAAAGCAGTACGGAGGTTCCTCAAAGAACTAAACATAGTTCCCTATGACCCAGCAATCCCACTCTTGGGCATTTATCCAATAAAGTACAAACAACGCTGCACTAAAGCCACCAGCACAACCATATTAATTGCAACATAACCAACCCAGATGCTCCTCAATGGACAAATGAATCAAGAAGGTAGAATTCTACTCATCCATCAGAAAGAATGATATTGTACCATTTGTAAAAAAAATGGAAAGACTTCAAAAAAATTTATCATTTCTTTCAATAGCAATTGATTATGGAAAGGACATTTAGTGCTAAATATATCAAGTCACTGTTCTCATAGAGCATAGAGGTTAATGGAGGAGGTAGACGTTATCTGAGAAATGTATTTAGAGTAGAAAGGGATTACCTGAAGATTACTTCTAAATGGTTGCATTTTAGGCCAGAAGATCGAAAGATGTCTGGCTAGAGGATTAGATCACATGCTGCCATTATTCTAATTATTCTAATTATTTTTGTAAGGATCACCAAAAGGAGACCGCTACATGGTTCAGGCAGAAGAGAGTTTACGGCGGTGAGGGGGGGAGACAGGGGGAGCATACTGCTCTCAGTGGATGCAGGGGACGGGAAAGGGAAGGGAAAAGGGAGGAAAGCAAAGGGAAGGGAAAGCAGCAAGGGAAAGCAAGAAACAATGGAGACTGACTATCTAGAAGGAGGGTGGGGAGGAGCTGTGGCCACAGCAACGACCTCTGAAGCTGGCGGCCTGCCACCAGGTGCTCTATTACCTGGGTTACACAGGTCCTGGGTGGGGACTTCTAGGGAAGGGCCACATGTGGGCACAGGGAGAATAAGGCAAGAGGCCATTTCTCCGGGTGGACCTAACAATCCTGTTCCACTATTCTTATCTACTCACCTTACACGCCCCTGCTTGCCTCACAATTGGGAACACTACGTCATTGGGTTACTTCTCTGTTCAACTGAAGGCTGTTTTATAGTCAAAGTAGCCAATGGGTATAGTACATATCAACAAACCTTCAGCCTCTATGCATGGCAGACATCCGTAAACCATCACAGAAATTTTTATCTCTTTAGTTGTAATCTTAGAAGAATATTATCAGTAAGTCAATAATTGGTCCTTGAATTGAAAACTATGGGCTATTCTGGTTTTAATTTCCTGTTTAAAAAAAAAAAGCACACTTGGACTGAGTTCCACTCAGGTGTGAATACCAGCTGTGCCCACTCACTTGTGCTGCGACCTGGGTCAGGTCATGCCACCCCAGGAACTTCACTCTCCTTACTCAAAATTGGGAGACAGAAGCTTTTCAAGGAAGTATGTAGACAAGGGCGGAATCTGGCATATATTGCTCAGCTGATACTTTATCACCATTATCCCAATGTTCAGAAAAACAAATCTTCTAAAGCCTCCACAATCTAGCTTTACCATACATTTCTGTATCTATCTCTTACACTCTACTAAAGGAACCATCCACTTCCATCAGAATTAAATAACTCAGTGGCATCTAACACTAGCTTTGCCATGTTCTCCTCCATATAAAAAAATCAAGTTTTATGCTTCCTCACCCTTTTCTAGCATCATTTTATTCATCAAATGCCCCTGGTCGCTTTAGCCACAGTCCCGAGGCCTTTCATTCACTTCTTTTTTCTGTACTTCAGTCTATACTCACCTCACATACTGACACAATGTTACATTTACCTTGTTCTCCCATCCAAACTAAATTTGTCAAAGGCAGGAACTCTGTACAGTACACACTCTATAGTACCTGTATCCTCATAATAGCACCCAGTAAAATTACTGCACACTTAACAGTGAATGAATGAAATTAAATAATACTCACAAATGTATTACAATTAACTTAAAATTAAGTCATCCATGAAGATAAAATTACTTTTTACTTATTCATATTATGTTGGCTCGATGTTATGAAAAAACTTTGGCTTTTTTCCTTTACAATAGATCACAATGTTCTACATTTGTGAATTGTGATAGTTAATTGTTTTAAAAATGTGCATTATCTATTTGAGCCCAAGTGGTACAAACGTTAGACTATTTCTCCAAACAATTAAGAAGCGTTTTTCTACTTTTGTAAAAATCTTGTGCTGGGTGCCTGTAGCTCACGCCTGTAATCCTAGCTACTTAGGAGGCTGAGGCTGAGATCTGAGGATCACATTTCAAAGCCAGTCCAGGCAGAAAAGTCTGTGAGACTCCTATCTCCAATTAACCACCAGAAAACCACAAGTGTTGCTGTGGCTCAAGTGGTAGAGAGCTAGCCTTGAGCTGAAGAGCTCAGGAACAGTACTCAGGGTCCAGAGTTCAAGCCTCACAACTGACCAAAAAAAAATCTTTGGTGTATTTTCATCTATCATTTTTTAAAACATACATAAAAATCACTATTAAGAGTAAAGAAATTCAAAATGGTTTACATTCCTCTTTGACCTATAGAACCTAACATATGCTATTTTAAATTTGAACAAAACAAGATATCCCATAATCAAGTGTAACTTAATTGGTTTTAGATCACCATTTCTTGGCTGGTGCTGCTAGGGTGGAACTTCACTACTTCCTGAAAAAATGAGAAAAAACAGGGCATCTCAAGTAGTCTGGACCAAGATTCGGCAGGGATGAGCCACCCTGGGGAAGGGGCAGCATTTCCTCACAGACTGTTGTGAACTGCCTGTGCATGGTGAAATGAAAAGCAGAAAACTGTGCAGATCTCTACGGGACGCGGCTGCTTTGCTCGCACCTGCCTGTGCTCTTGGCATGTCGAGCAATAAACGAAGGTTTGGATGAAACTGAATTTTCAACTAAAGAGACAGTTCATTGTTACGTGATTAAATGCTGCTGCTGGTGGCTAAATATCTTTTTTAAACAAAATAATAGTGATGACAGAAAACAATTTTTCTAATGTCCTCATTTGGCAAAATTACTATGGCTATCCTCAATGCCATTCATTGCTTGGTTGTTTTTGGAAATGTCCCAGGTCTGAAAAAATCCAAATCTGAGAGCCGCTAACAAGGAAAACTTGACTTTAGAGTAGGAAAGTATGCATTGTCTCTTGGCTTAGAGAAGTAGATGTCAAAAGTGTAGTACAGGGTACAATAACAACAGTATTAAATGAGAACGTTTAGAAATGCAAATTCTCAGACCCTACCTCAGATCTACCATATCACAAATGCTACAGAGAAGCCTAGCTATCTCTCTTTTAAAAATGTTTTTCAGAGGATTCCGTTGCTAAGGTTTGAGAAACACTGCCTAAGGAACAGGTAGAAAAGCTGAGACTGTGCTCAGACAAAATGCTTGGAGGTTCTTAAATGCACTTTTAAGGTCTCTTTAGTTCTATGATTTCGTATTTATTTTTTATGGATTTACCACAGTTATTAATTAGCCGATCTTTTTATAAACAAAATATTTTTTTCCTATAGATTTCAGTGAATGCTATTGTAAGTACTTCTATAATGTGGGATAAATCACACTAAAATATTTCTTGAACCATAAGGCATATATTGCTTTTTAGATTGAGAAGAGAACCACTCTTAGCAAAGTGAGAGGTAGGATGTGCTTGAGAAACTGAAAGACTTATGGACCTACAATTCCTTTGTGGAATGTGGTTTCAGGCATTATAATGACTGCTTGCATATTATAGTTATACTATTAATGTATTTATAGGAACTTCCATAAGGAAAACAGGTATTATGACTACTTAGGACAAGTTATTCTGACATTTTATTACTAGAGCTCCATGTTGTCTTGAGTGAAAAATAACTCCTATCTATGTTACATGAAGGAAATAGCAGAGATGTCCTTAGTTCTCAGTGTGTGAGACCATTCCCCGTGGTAAAAATAAATAAGTGAATAAACAGAAATCACCCAGCAAAGACAAGGAGCTCTGTTTGATAAGACATAGGATGGTGGGCTGGGAAAGTGGCTCAGTGGTAGAGCGCTTGCCTTGCATGCATGAGGCCCTGGGTTCGATTCCTCAGCACCACATAAGCAAAAAGAAAAAAGGCGGAAGTGGTGCTGTGGCTCAAGTGGTAGAGCACTAGCCTTGAGCTGAAGAGCTGAGGGACAGCGCCCAGGCCCAGAGTTCAGGCCCCACGACGGACCCACAAAAAAACAAAAACACAAAAAACACAAGACAAACAAAAAAAGACATAGGATAGTATATGTAATTCTTCCTTAGATTCCTTCATCTGAGAAACTTGCCAGTACCACTTAAATATCAACAGGATCATAATGAATTATAATTTAATAGATCAACGCCTCTTATGTTTTTAAAGGTTAATGCAGAGCTTTTAAAATATGAGGTCTGAGGATGAAAAAATTCTATGCCAACTATAAGCTTTCCACTTGCAATACATTTCAGGTTTCACTTGAATACTGTCATCAATGCCATGATTTTTTTTTTTTCTGACATCAGGAAGGTAGAGGGATTTGGGGATATACCAATTGAAAGCCAGGCTGATCCTCCTCAGGGCACTGTGATCTCTCAAGCACAGAAGAGGGGGAATGGAGAGAATTGTTTCCATGTATGATGCACTGTCCATGCGGTGACTCAATAAATGATGAATAAAAACTGGCAGTACCACTGGGTACCACTGGAACCCTCTTTACTGCGGTGCCCAGACGCAGTGGTTTTCACTTTTTATTGTTGTTGTGCCAGCAGCAGCCTTTACTTATGGCTGGTGCATCTCTACCACTTAAGTGATAGGACACCATTTAAGTTATGCCACTACTTCCTTTATTTTGCTGCTTAACTGGGGTAAGAGTCTTATGAGTTTCCCTTCACTTCACTGGCTCTACACATACTCAGCTCTCAGCCTCCTGAGGTAGCTAGGATTATTGGTAGATACCAACACCCAGCTGCTTTTCATTTTTAAGTAATATAAATAATATAAATTACATATAAAAATAAATGATATAAATAATCTAAACATTCAAGTGAAGAAGAACTGGCCTATCATTTTCATGTACAGAATTCAAACTTCAATCATACCTGATTGAATTTTCTACCATAATCTATGTACCAATTTTAAGAATTTTAATTTCTGTGCATGCAGTTTAGGGATTTTTTTTTTTTTTTGCTTAGAGACAACCAGGAAACAATCCCAAGAACAGACATAAAGGTAAAACAAAAGAAAGAGAAGCATATTTATTTTTTAATGACAACTGGGGAAACAGAGAAAATACAACTGATTTCCATGAGCAGCAGGAACATAGGTCAGCTGTCAGGTGAGGATTAATATGGAAGTGGAGCAGAGACAAGACATATGTAAGGATGAGTCATAAAAGAAGCATCACTCGCTTTTTTGGACAATGAGGAGCCAACAAATGACTTCATGTATGACTAATAGATGCCACACAGCAGAATAAAATACCTTGCTAGAACTGTAGGTAAAAGCTAGCTAAAAAAGCTTCTGATAAGCAAAGGAATTAATGAATAAATTTAATTAAAATCTCTGCTTGTTATTTTCAAAGGTTCCAAGGTCAAGAAAGTCAGAGAAAAATGGACAAACTGCTCTAGATTGAAAGAGACTAAGAAGAAAATTAAGTGAAATGCATGATTCTGGTCTTAGACCTATTTGCTATGAAAGTACCTTATTGAGAGAACTGGTGGAACTTGACATTCTGAGAATTAGATGGCAGAAATGTATCCTATCTTCAATTAACCAGCACAAAAGCTGGAAGTGTGCCTGAAGTGGAAGAGTGTCAGCCTTGACTGGAAAAATAAGCGAGAGTACAAGGCCCTAAGTTCATGCCCCAAAGTAGAAAATAAAAAGTAACTACTGCTTGCATAAAAGGTGAGGCATGTGTATTATATGGATGTGGAGAGACTCAGAACTATACACATGACACCCCCACATTAATATATAAACATACTGTCATGTTAATCAAGGTCGTACTTGCATCTTCCAGTGGTACAACAAAGCACTTGACAGAACACACATAAAGTTCATTTGGAGAAATACATTTAAGAGAATAACAAAAGAAAAACTTTTGTAAAGTATAAACAGCAATAATAAAAATAGTATTTTGCTGAAACATACTAATGGGCTAAAATTTAAAGTCCATAAACAAGTTTAGGTATCTATAAGTATTCAATAAATGACAAAAAACAATAAAACAATAGAATATACAATGTGGTGACAACTTGCAAAATCCATACCTCATCCAAAAGATCAAATAAATTCCAGGTGGTTTATAAAATTTAAATTGAAGAAGAAATATGGGGGGGGGGGGAAGGGAAGACTTTTATATATGACTTCAAAGGCAGAAATAATTTTAAAAAAAGACTAATAGATTTTTACACAGAGAGCAAGTAACAATCACGAAAATATAGATTAAGAACAGCAACTAGTGGGCTGGGAATGTGGCTCAGTGGTAGAGCGCTTGCCTTGCATGCATGAGGTCCTGGGTTCGATTCCTCAGCACCACATAAGCAAAAAGAAAAAAGCCGGAAGTGGCGTTGTGGCTCAAGTGGTAGAGCGCTAGCCTTGAGCTGAAGAGCTGAGGGACAGCGCCCAGGCCCAGAGTTCAGGCCCCACGACCGGACCCAAAAAAAAAAAAAAAAAAGGAATAGCAACTAGTTTTGTTCATTGCTATAATAATCACTTAAATTTATCATTTTTCTTTAAATTTCATTTAATTTCCTTAGAAGTACATAAAAGCTTTAAAACTACATATAAGTTAAAAATAGCAACTTCATAGCTGACATTTCTTTCTTTGCTTTTAGTTTAGAAATGACCCTTTAAGCCCAAAATAGATTTTTACTTTTTAAAATCAGTTCTTTCATTTTTCTTATTTAAATTAATTAAATAAATTAGAGGTCAAAATATGGCTCTGTCTTCTATTAAGTATTTGATTTGGGGATGTTACTTAACCTCTCTGTGTCTCAATTTCATTTTCCAGAAAAGGTAGACATAATAATACCAGGCTATTAGTATTATTATGGTTTTGTGAAATAAGTGATTTATACAAAGCATGTATCATGGTAGAACTTGACATATAAAAAGCACTAAGAAATGGAGCTATGAGGTTTAATGCCATTCGCTTTTCTACTGTGCTCTTAAATTTCATTGGAATATTTTCATGACTTGTAACAACATGGTCTGACAAATGGTACTGCCACCTGATTTAAAAACCTATGTCACATAATTTAATTGATGCTGTAGTGTTTTGCTTATTATTTTAAACTATATCTTTAATTCTTTAATGAATATATATATATATGTTATATATTTAGCATCCTAAAATTTGAATTCTTTTTCTCCCCAGAGACAGAGCCTTATGAAGGTGTCCGGGCTAGCCTGGAACGCCTGTGTTCAATGGTGTTGGGGGTAGCCTGGAACTCCTGGGTTCAAGCACTTCTCTTGCTCCAGCTTTGGAGCATGTGGGACAAATCCATCCTACCGGTCCTTTAAAGTTACAGTCCAATGTTATCAGATGGCCAATGTAACCAACGGTGTAACCCTAGACTATTAACATGGCTTCTCCTACGCAGGATTCTCCTGCTGGGATTCCTTATGGGACTGTCATGTGAACAGGAGCTGGCCCTTCCCTGGCTTACCTCTAGCAGGCCGTCCTCTGGCAGATCCGTACAGTGAACAGCATTCTGGATCTTAGTTTTACCAAAGATTGCTCTGAGGGTGTCAGGGCGCAAATGCCGGGCAATTTCCTATTAATATACATTTACATAGACATTAGTCTTATGACGAGCATAAGAAAAACATTAGCTCTATGAAACACTTGAATTATTTTTATTTATGAGATACATGTTGTACATTAAAGATGCTAGTTTTTCCTGGAAACCACATGAATGTATGAAAATTTCACACCCTGAAAATTTTGCATTTACTCTTAAGAATTCCTGTGGCCCAATGTAGAGTCTATTGCAATTTGTGTTAGAGGGCAAACAATAATTACATTTCCATTTGTCAACAGATTATTAAAAATCACACAAACTAGGGGACCACAAAATGGGGAGACAAAGGACAAAGGGGGAACTTAAGCAACAGCAATACTCACAAGACAGTATGTTGGAAATGATCTGTACAACTGGGGAGGGTTGAGGGGGAAGGAAAGAGGGAGAAATATGAGGGTAGGGGTAACAAATCAGACAGGAAATGAAATCACTACCTTACTTACGTAACTGTAACCCCTCTGTACTTCACTTTGACAGTAAAATAAAAAAGCATATAAAAAGTAAAAAAAAATCACATAAAACATGAGTCATTTCATTATTGTGAAAACTTTTATAAAGACAGTAGATATCTAAATGATTTGATTTAACATAAACCAGTTTGATGTATTGAAAGATTTAGAAGATTTTTTAGATGTTATATCTACTTTGTATTAGCTCATTTAACAAGCAGCTACAAATAGCCCTGAATTTTATGAAAGCTGAGAGTTTTACCAACAAAAATAACAAAACAAGAGAAGTACAACAGGTTGACAATAACTCTGGAAAGGAAGGAAGGACATGGAGGACAGAGAGGGGAAGAGATGATGACAAGGTGGGTCTGATGGGATGGATGACTACCAACATAGCAACAAGATTAAGAGACAAGTTATTTAAATTGAGATTACCAAGCATGGTAATGAAGTCAAGTTGAGGCAGGAATGTTGAAGGAAAGAAGACAACAGATAGAAGGAAGAAGGGAGGGAGGAAAGGAAAAGGGAAAGGAAAAGGGAAAAGGAAAGGGAAAGGGAAAACAAAAGGGAAAGGGAAAAGGAAAGGAAAAGATAGGAAAAAGGAAAAGGAAAGAGGAGGGAGGAAAAGAGGATGGGAGGAAAAAAATCGATTCCACTGCCACTCATATGAAAGTGTGACATTATTTACAGTTTATAATACTGGATAGTAATAACAAAAAACTATTACTAAAGGAATAATAGTGAATTGATTTTAGTTTGGATCACAATAAAGTATAATACATGCTTAAAAGATTTTAAAAAACACTAAAATAAAAGTAAAATACTAAAAGTAAAGTGATCTTCTGTAGACTGATTTCTCCTTGTCATTTCCCTACTTGTTCCTAATAGTCACATTTCTTCTCTTTTCTCTCCATAGTGAAAACCATGCACCATATACAATCCCTTCTCCCTAAAAGAACACAACTGCTTATCAGATACTAAAGGCAACACAAAGCACCACCGTACAATTTCAATCAATACCATAAATGATCCTTAAAATGTTACTGCAGTATTTCTTAACTGATCAGCTAAAACAATTAGACTCTTTAAGTGAAATATATAGAGTCAACAACCTTCCAGACCACCAAATTCTTTGCATATTCACCGCCTTCTACAACCTTCCTTATACAACACCATCAAGTACTTACATATTTTACAGCTCATTGCAAGTACTAAAAATTCTACTCAGGTAATCCTGCAGTGGGAAGAATAATTCCTGCTTAGAGAATGACCTCTAAGACATGAGAAAATATACCAAATAGAATTTTAATTAGCACAAAGCTGAAAACAAAGAAGAGAATGTTTACTGAAGTATTCTATGACTGCATCATGCATGTTAAGGAATGTCAGTGTTTATTGAATAGGCTATATAATCTATTCAATACATCTGGACAAAGAGCACATTGCTTCCACAGTAAACCATTCTGGTTCTCAATAACACAGGAAAGATATTTGGGAATGAAAATGGTGTCCCATTTAAGAAACAAAATAAACTGGAAAGAGATATGAAATATACTAATTATAAAACTTGGAATGAAGAATTTTGTGACCAAGTAGCAAATATATTCAAATAATATTTAACTTTTGGTGGCTAATCACTAAGTCACTAGTCTAGTCCTGCAAATATTAAATAAAGGGAAAACTTCTACCCTGAATTATAGAGTAAATATTTAGTATTGACGTAAGTATAAAAAAAAACTGACCATGGTTTCAGTCCTGGCAACCCCAAAACAGCTGAAAAAAATACAATTCATTCTAAGCATTGCCCTCAATCCAGGGACAACAGGCAACAGGGTAATAACATACTACCAAAGGCCAACGAGGTAGCCACGGTAATTAAGATAGAAATACTCATGTCTCCAGCAATCACCAGTACTCCTGGACAAATCTGACAACTGTGAACAGTGTATGTGTGCTAAGTCTTCTCCTTGACTCCTCTGGCATTTCAAAAATAACAAAGCTGATCTTCCAGCAATCTTATGCTAACTAACACAACTGTAGTTTTATATCCCTGGGAGATAGGCAACATCAGACTAAGTCACAGCTTAATGGAGCACAGGGAAGGAACTCCAAGTAGAAAGGAAACCAAGGAAGAAATCCAAAGCCTACTGCTACATCCTTTTCAGAGCCCCTATATATTGGAGATGGGAGGGAAAAACTGGAAGAGTACAAAGGAAGGGGTGACACTGTCCAAAATAGAAATGTTCTCTTTGACTTACGTAACTGTAAACCTTCTGTAATTCACCTTTATAACAATAGAAATTTTTCAAAAGAACGCTTGCATAGAATTCAGAACAAGTAACTGTGAAGTTAAACTCACATACCTATTCACTAGTCTCACTGAATAAACCAGCTGGCACTGGAAGCTACAAAAATCAAGGAAGAATCATTAAGATGTGCCATTTTGTGAACTATGACAGTCTTCACCTTTCACATTTCTTCAAGTAAAAATTAGGTATAATGTAAATTCATAGCATCTAAAGAGGACTGCAACTCAATGTTATTTCAGATGGAACAGTTAAACATACAATCTTGTCTTTTCTTCTAGATTTTAATAGACCATAGGACATGGTAACCATTGCTCCTGAAGAGCCAACAATAGGCTCCAACTAAGACAAAAATGAAGACAAGAGATATTTTTTTAATGGAAACTTGAACCCTCCTATATTTCTTCTTTTAAAAAAAGCTGGAGAAATCTCTTTACTCACTTTTATAGAAAATGCTTTATATTTTAACAAACCTACAAAGAAAGATGCATTTATATGAGCAAAGTCTGAGAAAATAAACATTAGTATAGAGGAAAGTGATATTACTTTTTAGCAAATATTTTCCTATTTCTCCTCTACTTCCTAAAAATACTGTATTATAAGAGATGAATCGTTGAGGTATAATTATATTAAGAAACTTGAAAGACATTCTTAATCATTTCCTGCCAAAAAACTCTGCACAGTAAGCCCTACTCTGCCCCAATATTTTCCATCATTCTCTACTAGCCTACAGAAACTTCCTTAAAGTAATAAAATAATAGCAATTTTGCAATTCTAATTCATTGTTGAATCATGTCAACACAAAAGTGTTAAAAATTAGCTCCCTTAGTTTACTTATTCCCATCCATATACATAATAGATATACATTATAATATTTAGAAAACCACAGGAAAAGTCATTCCAAACTGCCATTTGATAGTAACTGATGAATTCTGGGCATTTATACTCTGGTCATTCTGCTAGCACCTCAAATGTATATCTCACATCAATTATTTTCAGAACCAGCCCACTCCTCACTCTACCAACTCAATTTTTCTTTGATTCTTGGTGATGTCATTGTCATTGCATACATTCACAATATAGAATACAGGGTTACTTCAAATATTTCATTTAATAGTCACAACCAATGGATCACTACCTCATTTATCCCATTTGTTAACCTGTCCCTCCATTTGGTCAGCAAGTATTTATTTACAGGGTTGGGGTTTGGATATGAAACCTTGGTTCCAGCTACAGTTGATAGGTGGTTAAGGGCCTTGATGTCATCAGTAGATTCATCTTAGCTGACTGAGTAAAAGGTGGTGGGACCTGATTGGAGGAAACAGGTCACTGAAGTGACTTTTGAAGGGTATACTTGTTCCCTTGCCCTCATCTCCCATGCTGGTGTGTGCTTTCCCTGTCTCCTGGAAATTATGAAACAGAAAAATGTCATCTCAGTGGCGTAGCTCTCCATCACAGCTACAGTTATTAACTTGTTGTTGTTGTTAATGTACTATGTGATGTCTTTTTTCTTTTGTGTTTTCCCCCTATGGTTTATCCCCTGTTGTCAATAAACGGCCAGAAAACCAGAAGTGGTGCTGTGGCTCAAGTGGTACAGCCCTAGCCTCGAGCTGAAGAGCTGAGGGACAGTGCCCAGGCCCAGAGTTCAAGCCCTATGACCAACAACAACAACAACAAAAATGGTGATTGTATTTTTAATAGCTAAAAGCTACAGCTCTGCTCTGACTTAAAAATAGTATTTGCTATAGAGCAGCTTATTAAATAAATAATAACTATAGCAATACACAGCAATAATTTTTTAACTTTTTAAATATTTCTGGGATTTTCCATTTAATGTTTTGGACCATGAAAACAAATATGTTTAAGATGCAGGCTACTGATATATAGCCCTATTTTCTTGGTACTGGGGTGTAAGCTAAAAGCCTTGGGCTTGCTCAGCTGGTGTACTGCCACTTTCCAGTCTGACCTTTTACTGGTTATTTCCGAGATGGATTCTAAGTCTTCTCTGCCAAAGCTGGCTTTCAGATGTGATCCTCCAGATCTTTGCCTCTTGAGTAGCTAAGATCATAGGTGTGAGCCAGAGGCTCATGGTTATACTTGTGAGGAACTCTTGACTCTAAAGTGTGATACTCATGCATTTTAAAATTTATTGGAAAATTGGATCTGCTCCTAAAGCTAGGAGAGCTAAAGAAAAGCAGAAGTCAGAGAAAGATTAGGTAAATCAGGTTACCAGAAATGTGTTCTGAAAGCTCTTTTAAGCCTGAATCTATCAAAGCAAGAAATCAGAGTTAACTTATAATCTCATTTAGTCTGGAATCTATGGAAAGGAGAGAAGCTACAGTCCATTTCTGTTGATTAGTTTCATAAATGGGGAGGACACTGATAGAAGATAGAGTATCATCAATTACTCCTCTACATTGACTTAAATTTCTTCACTTCTTAGCACTATTTGTATACTGCAGAAAAAGCGGAACATTTAACAATATTTTAAGATATATTTTTGTCCCTCTGCTGGACTGGTGGCCTCAGCAGCCGACATTTGGTGAAACTATGAGGTTGCCAATCAAAGTGAGGTTTGCAGACCACCTGCCTTAGAGCATTTGGGAGTGTGTCATAAATGCTACATTAGAACAAGAAAATCAACCTACAGTTCCACAAGATCTCCAAGTTTTTCTGCACAGAAACATTTAAAAACACTGTGTCAGAGCATTTTCTTCTAGTACTAAAGATCCCAGAAGGTGTAATGCAGGTTTTCTAATTAGTCTCTAGGCTAGGGGGTGAGGAACACTTAAAAGACAACAAAGGCGGAGGCTACAATGCTTGATAAGAAATGTTCTCATTAGGGCTGTGAAGGTGGCTCAGTGGTAGAGCACTTGCCTTGCATGCATGAGGCCCTGGGTTCGATTCCTCTGCACCACATAAGCAAAAAGAAAAAAGCCCGAAGTGGTGCTGTGGCTCAAGTGGTAGAGTGCTAGCCTTGAGCTGAAGAGCTGAGGGACAGCGCCCAGGCCCAGAATTCAGACCCATGACCGCCCCCTCCCCCCAAAAAAAGAAATGTTCTCATTACTTTGCCCATGTAATTGTAACCCCTCTGTACGGTATTTTCACACTTAAAAAAAAAAAAAGACAATCTAGGTGCCTAATCTAGGTCCAGGTGAGAGCCTTAGACAGTACAAGGTGGAGACATTAGAAGGAGACATTCACTCAAGTTGGTGGTATCTACAAGGAAAGACTGGGCTTGGAAAATAATAAGCAACGGAATGGACAGTACACTTAGGAGACCTCAGCATAAATTTACACTAACAGATTTGTAAATTTTAGATAACCTAGCACTCTGGTCAGGTTATAGTCTGAGAGAAATGACATGGTTGAAATTCTAGTTATGGTTACTTAAAAACAGTGAACTCATCAAGCACCTGAAGCTCTGAAAGTGCGTAGACTAGAAGCGTGAGAGCACACACTGGTTTGTTGTGAAATGTACCATCCTTCCCTCCTATGCACTTCACTTTTTACACAGATTGAAGATTTAGTTAAAATGTAGGAAAACAAACATTTAAAAGGACTTCTAAAAGAAATTCTTTGAGGAGCTATAGACTTCTATAAAATAGACAAGTTATAAGTTATATGTGAATTAACATTTTTGTGACATTTGAATTAAGTACTTTCAAAGAGATCGTACTGCACATGCTATCTATTTTTAAAGTTGTTTTGTTAACTAGAAAGTAAGTTTGTCACTGGACAAAAGTCAGCATCCAGCAGTGAAGGGTGGTGTGTGTCTGCAAGGTCCCATGGGATGTCCCCTCTCTGGGCCCACGGGTGGTAGGACTGTCACCGGGACAGAAATACGGTATCTCACTAAGGCATCCCAAGAACACGGCAGCGCAGGACTGCTCCTGCCAGCAGTAACTGCCTGGACTCAAACCTGGCACTGGTGCCAGTGGCCTCTACTTACTGACAGCCTTCCAAAGAGACAGGCTCTTTCCTATCTCAAAGTGGTCATTTCCCAGGGTCTCAGGAAGGTTTAAAACGATTCTCCTCCCACCTAGGCGATGAACTAGGGGGCTGCCATTTGAAACTGACGAGCAGCACATTGGCACCAGGGAGATACAGCCTGGCGCACGCTGCCCAGGGCCTCCTGGGATTCTGAAATGCTAGTGGCTCGGCCTCCTGCCACAGCTCATTGCTTTAGGAAGATTAAGCCCTGCCATCCGATGGTACTATGGGCATGTCTAATTAGACGCTGGCTATTAAAGACGTCCACAGCAAGAAAGCCTCTCCATGAAAAAAAAGAAATTACCAAAAAGGAAGTAAAGTGCCAGGCGCCGGTGGCTCATGCCTGTCACCCTAGCTACTCAGGAGGGTGAGATCTGAGGATCGAGGTTCAAAGTCAGCCCACCAGGAAAGTCCCCGAGACTCTGACCTCCAATAAACCACCAGAAAACTGGAAGTGGCACCGTGACTCAAGTGGTAGAGCTCCAGTCTTGAGCTGAAAAGCTGAGGGACAGCGCCCAGGCCCAGAGTTCAAGCCCCATGGCTGAAATATATATATATATATATATATATATATATATATATATATATATATATATATATATACACATATATATATATACACATATATATTTATATATGTTAAGCTAAAAGATCTTACACAAAAGAGTATCATTCCAGTACAAATGATTAATGTAGGTAAAGATATAAAAGGAACACTAGGAAGGAATTTCTTTTAAATAACTAAATAAAGGAATGAAAAGATAACATTTTTTGTGAGTGTTCAAACTAATAGTTGGGACATACAAGGACAAAACAATCCAATATGAAAAATGGGGAAATAAAAAACTAGTAAAATGTAGAAGGAAAGCAAGAGAAGGTCTGCTATGGAAAAAAACGTATACAATCCCTCCCGCCCTGTGAGAGCCAAGGGGAGACACAGATGAGAGCGAGGGGCGAGAAGGCGGGCGTCAGAAGCGATAGGGACATTACTCCTACCCATTACAGATGCTCAGGCCACATGAACAAAGTCCTAAATATTAAGAAGAACAATATGAAATCCAAAGGGTACATATGCACGTATCCTCAACAGGTTAGAATCACATGGGTAACAGTCTCTTGATGGATTGTTTCCAGTATTTTTTTCTCTTATTTTTCTCTCATAATGGATTACTAAAGTGAAATTGAATGTTTCAAACAAATCTGAGGTCCATGTCTAGGATGATACCAACAAAATATCAATTGGTTCTATTGTCACAGAAAGAAACCTTGCTGCTCTCTTTATAGAGACTCAACATTTGACAGTATGCTGTCAAATGCTTGAAGTTTTTATGTTAAATGCAGTTATAACTTGAAAAAAGGTATTTTTTAGATTCTAAATCATAAAAATTCAAGCTGGAACCAGTGTGGTAGCAAATACTTACTGTTCTAACTCTTAAGAGGTGGAAGCAAGACAGGATCTTAAGCACAAAACCACACAGGGTTATGTAATGATATACCCTGTCTACGAAACAAACCACCACCAACAACAACAGAAATCTCCACCTGGGTGCCTGTGCATTAGACCTGTAATCCTAGCTACCCAGGAGGCTGAGAACTGGAGGATCACAAGTCAATGCCAGTCCTGGCAGAAAAGCTTATAAACTCTATTCTACATTTCATCAACAAAATGACAGACTGGAGGTATGGCTCCATTAGCAGAGTATCATCTGTGGCAAGAAAGCTGAGTGAGAATATAAGGGCTTGAGTTCAAGATCCAGAAACAGACACACACACCCTGCCCCCACCCCCAAATAAACTAAGATGGTATCAGGCAGAACAGAGTTCGACTCTTGGCTTAATTCTTGTTAAGAATGAGTCCTTTGGAAAAATTATAAGATAATTTTAAAAGAACTTTTTTTCAAATAAGCCCTTTCATCCCTGAAATGGGCACCATCCCTTCTATCTTAAAAAGATGAAGTGACAGTAAATAGGTACGAAGCTTCCGGCCAGGGAGTTAGAGCAGCAGCAACAGCAGTTCAGGAGATGTACACTTCCAAATAAACGTACCAGTAAACAAACAAAAGTTCTTTCCTTCCTGCAGTCTACAAAAACAAAAAATAATTGTGCTCAAATATATATGACATAAAATGTCTAGAAGCTAGTACTTACTACAAAAAAAACTTTAAAAAATAAGTGTAGGACAATAAATGGAGGATGCCAATGTTTCAGTGATAAATGGCGGTGAGAAGTGAGCTAGATCTCTTTGGGAATCAATCGTTCAAGCATTAATACTATGACACAAAAAGCAAGCTACTAAAAACCAATGCGGTGATATATAAATGGTGCTTTGTTGTGGGGTCGCAAAGGATTAAAGAAGCTCAGCCTGCTGTGAGAATCTTATCTGGAAATGCTCTCACAACTCTAGTTCATTCTCCAAGCTATTCTTAACTCCTCCTCAGTCTATCAGAGAATGGTGCTCATTAAGCACAGCTCTTCCCTTTGATCTGGTAGCAGCAACCATCAACACCAGGTTCACCAGAGAACTCAGATGGTTCCCTGGACCACTTCTTCATTCCCCACAGGGCTTATTTTAGTTATCTACTATCTACCTTAGTATTCAAACAAAACTTCTCTGAGATAAGGGATTTGTGTGCCAACTCCAAACTATGTACTATCTTATCTATCCCAGGGCAGAGGAACGTCTGACCCATAAAAGTAACAGTGCAAGCTGAATAAATGAAAGCAACAATTAAGAATTGTTTTGTTCTTTTTTCAGAAAGAAACCACAGTCTGGAATATCATTAACAAAAGAAGTCAGAAGTCAGAGATTTAACATTTGCAATTTTGAAGATTGGAGAACAACTCTAAATCTATGTGATCTGCACAAGGGTGTGATATAGCAGAAGCTGCTAAGGACAATCCCTTAGCAAGTGAGCACAAGTACCCGGATGCACCACCTCTTGAGTGAACCTGTGAGTCTGTCTCTCTACTGGTCACATCTCTATTGAGCAGGCTACTTTCTATAAATGAGATTCAAGGACTCAGGACTCAAAGACTCTGTCACATATAAATAGCCTTCAAAATGCTCATTTCTAATCTAATCAATAGAGTTCAGCCAGTGGTCAGGGTGCAGAAATGGTTAAGAGATTTGCGTTTGCTGCAAGCTGAGTGAGTGGCCTGCATAGGTCTCTGCATGTTCTCATGCTTCTGTCTCCTGATATATAGAATAATATCTTTCCAAATTACTGTTAGGAGCAAATGAGGCACTGAGCATTTAATTGCTTTACAATCTAAAAAATTATTTAAAATATATTATTTTTCAAAACAATTAAGATTTTTTTGTAAAAATTCTAGGTTTAGGGGCTGGGAAAGTGGCTCAGTGGTAGAGTGCATGCCTTGCATGCCAGAGGACCTGGGTTCGATTCCTCAGCACCACATAAGCAAAAAGAAAAAGCCAGAAGTGGTGCTCTGGCTCAAGTGGTAGAGCGCTAGCCTTGAGCTGAAGAGCTGAGGTACAGCGCCCAGGCCTAGAGTTCAGGCCCCATGACTGGACCCGAAAAAAAAAAAAATTCTAGGTTTACAAAATACCTGGAATTTATATTCATTTTAAGTATGCAATGGTGAATGAATCATTATTTCTGAGATATAATTCGCTTTACCATCATGACTAAAAAAATTATACAGCATTTAAAAAGCAAAACAAAAATTATCTTCTTGGATGTCAAGACTCTTTAAAAGAAAAGCAAGACCAAAAATAAGTATTTCAAATTTAAATATTTATCTGGAACAATAATCAACAGAATAGAACAGAGTTGAGAATAACCTATCCATCATGTATAGGTTATGAAGGGTGCTATTACCATCCAATAGAGAAAGAAAAGTTTTCTCAACAAATGGCATCTACATAGGCACCTGCCAAAAAATGAAGGTCAACCCATACCTCACACTATACAAAAATAACTGAACTGGATCCAACACCTAAAGTAAGAAACTAACTCTCTAAACTCTCAGAACAACACACCATAAGAAGTTGATGATCTTAGATATGATAAGAGAGTCTTACATATGATATCAAAAGCAGAAGAACAAAAAACAAAAACAAAAATAAGCCTATCAAAGACTGGGCAAAGGGAAGTGCCTAGCGGGTGATGTCTGAAACCCTAGATGTTTAGGAGGCTAAGATATGAGGATCATGGTTTGAAGCCAGTCCAGGCAGAAAAGTTTATGAGACTCTTATCTCCAATTAATCAGCAAAAAGTGGAGGCATGACTCAAGTGGTAGAGCACCTATCTCAAGTGAAAGAGAACAGAAGGCCCTGAATTCAAGCCCAGTACTGCCACTGTGCACTCACGTGCGCGAACACACACACACACACACACACACACACACACACACACACACACACACACACACACACACACACACACACAGAGCAAAGGCCAGAGGCAGTGGTTCACATCTTTGCTTATCCCTCCCAAGGCCAGCCAACTTCTAGACTGTAAAGAGCTTGCCTGTGAGATTTCCATTAATATACAATCTGACCTACTCAGAGCCCACCCCAATCCTCCTCCTATGCCCTGACTAAATATTCCACCGTCCAGGTGGAATATCTCAATGAGCAGAATATCTCAATAGCTATGTACATATGACCATATAAGATGATACTAAGCAAAATGAACTCCAAGATATGGACACAAGAGGTTTTACTTTGTTCTTGTTGTTTTTAATGTACTATGTGATATCTTGTTTCTTTTGTGTGTTCTTCCCCCTATGGTTTATCCCTGTTGTCACTGTATTTGATTTTGGTATCCTGGTATTGTATGTACATTTATCTAAACTAGGGAAGGGAAGGGGAACAACAAAATGGTGAGACAAAGGACAAAGGGGAAACCAATGCAACAGTGATACTCACAAGGCAATATGTTGGACATGAACTTTATAACTTGGGGGGGAGGGAGGGAGGATGAAGGAAGAGGGAAAGAGGGAGAAAAAATGAGAGAGGGGGTAACAAGTTTGACAAGAAATGTATTTATTACCTTATTTCTATAATTGTAACCCCTCTGCATATCACCTTGACAATAAAAATAATAATAAAAAAGTAATAAAAAGACACTTATACATTGAAAGGTTTGAAAAAGATATGTTAGGTGGATTTCAATGCTGTAAGGTTTTAAAGAACTTTATTCGTATTCCATATGGATTGTAATCAGCTAACTCTACCCACTTCAGAATTTCCAAAAGCAGAACAAGAAAGCAACATCTGTTGGTTCCAGCAGGGTAGAAATAGAGCACTTTTTAAAAATAAAATTTTAGTTAAAAATCTATGAAATTAAAATGGAAGGCGCAGAGTATAAACTGATTATTACCAGACCATTACTTTAAGAACAAAACAAAAGACACATCCAAGAAACCTTCTTCCAACACCAAGGTGTTTTCAATTTACTGAAAGCTGGCAGGTACTTAAGAAATAGTCTGAATGCATTTCTGGTATCTCTATTTCCTACTTTTGAGAGTAAAACAACTTATATGTACATAAAATTTAAACCAATAGCTTAGGAAAAAGACATTTAAACAACAAAATTTAGACTATTCCAAAGTATAGTGATCATTTCTTCAAGAATTTCTTCATCCAGATTAGATAACTATCTCGTCACTCATTTCCACATCTAAATTACCCATAAATTCTGATAGCTGTCTTCACAAAACTCCCATCATCTCAATCAATTATCAGTTTGCCATACAGCTCTAGCACTCTTCTAAAATAAAAATTTGGCTACATCAATATCCACGTAAACTTTCCCATGGAGTTTTCACTGAACTTACAGTAAATACAGACTGGTTACTGTGATCTACTTTGGCCTAAATAATTTCTTCAACTGCATTACAGTCTATTCTCCTTTTTGCACTCAACATCAGAGTCAAACTGGATTTCTCTCAGTTCCTAAAATATGCTAGGTTTTCACAGTCTCACATAGATATTTTTAAACCTTCAGAATTTAGAATAAATGAGAATCATTTGGAAACCCCTCCCCCACTCTCAATTTAGCTAAAGGCTCTGAGGACAAGCCCTTACACAGTGATCACACTTCTTTAAAGCAGTCAACATAGTTACCATGTAGGCATATTTATGTAATTATCTAATGACCATATTCCTTACTAGAGTACACATTCCACATGGACTGAGCTAATAATTAGTCTCTCATGCTCACCCCTAATACTCCACACCCACAATGCATTTGATAACTTTGTTTGAAAGAAAATTAAATTCTAATTCAACAAGAAAGGAGGTATAAGGCAAAAATCCCTTAAAGTGAAACTTCCAATTTATCCTCTGAGTTTATAGTATAGAGAATCTCTGAAAGTTTTTTTTTTTTTTTGGTTTTTTTTTTGGTCCGGTCATGGGGCCTGAACTCTGGGCCTGGGCGCTGTCCCTCAGCTCTTCAGCTCAAGACTAGCAGTCTCTGAAAGTTTAATTCATGAAGACGACTTTTTGAAATCTGCACTACTAGAAGGTATGCATATATACACAAAAAGTTGTTGTTGCTGCTGCTGCTGGTGCTGTTCTGTTTGTTGCTTAACATTTCTGTTCTATGGTTTGAAATAGACAGTATTCCCCCAAATCCCAATATCAAAGCACTGGCCCCAGGGTAGAAGTAATAGAAGTGCTGTGGACCTGGGAGGAGTAAATCTTCTGGAAAGATCTTTCGATCACTGAGGTATGTCTGTAAAGGAGACTATAGGACTCACATTTCTTAGTCCTGGCTTATGATTTCAGTGTTTTGTGCTGACACCGCCCATTACTGCTACCTAGTGTCTTCACCAGAGGCTCAAATCAATAGGGCCACCTGATCTCAGACCAGAACCCTAGAACTGTAAGCCAAACAAAAGATGAATTTTGACAGCCAGAAGGAGGATGAGCTTTGCTTTGTAAAATACAATTAAGCAAGGAGTTAATGACATTGTTAGGTCTACCTAACAATGAGCTGGCCTATTCATTAATTCACCAAATATTAATTGGGTGACCAATATGTACCTGGTGGTTTTCCAAACATTAATTATACCCATGTAGATTGTGACCCAGGGTCTTTCTTTAGATGTGGGAATGACAAGGCAGTGAAAACATGAATTTCTAAATTATCTCAGGATAGTATAATATGTAGATTAATTTAAACTGAGATTCCTATTAATTAGCAGTTCTACCTTTTGCTATATCTTGCCTGTAAGTTCTTCAGAGGAAAAAAACCTTATTTGGCTGATTACTATTAATAAACTTATTATCCTAGTATAATAGCTAATATGTAGAAAACATTCAATGCCACTTTCTAAAGGTAGGGAGGCAAAAAAGTAGAAAGGAAGAGGAAGGGAGAGAGGCAGAGAAGGAGAAACAGGAAGAGAGGGAGAAAGAGAAAAAGAGAGAGAGAAATGCTAACTTGCTTGTCTCAATGTACCAAGCCACAGAATCTAGCCATGAGCTTCGTACATAATACTACTATCACACTGTTCCTAAGCTTTCTTGCTTACAGCTGATGCTCTACCACTGGAGCCATGCTTCTAGCCTTGCTTTTTTATCAAAAATTTTATTTTATTGTAAAGGTGATGTACAGAGGGTTACAGTTACATAGGTAATGAATTCGTTTCTCGTTGAACATTGTTACCCCTTCCCTCGTTTTTCTCCCACTTCTCCCACCCCCAACTTCCCTCCCCCGCAAGTTGTAAAGTTCATTTCCAACTGAGTGTCTTGTGAGTTTGATGCTGAGTTAGTTCACACTTTGCTCTTTGTCTCACCATTTTGTTATCCCCCTTCCCTTCCCAAGATCAGATACACGTATATACGACACAGGGTAAATGTTGCTGTTGTTTTTTAATCTAGCCTTGCTTTTGGCTGGTTAATTGGAGGTAGAGTATCTGTGAATCGAGATCTGCCAGATCTCAGCCTGATTCTAATGCTATAGGCATGAGCCACCAGTTTCTGACATATATCTCTTTCTCTAATAAAGTTAGATGTCACAAAAGTCAGATCATATTGATTGCTCCTTCAACTGAACTATCAACATTTGGTCAGTATCTGTATCTTGCTCTGTAAGACAATGTGGAATGCAGGTAGATCTAAGAATTTAGACCACTGACAACAAATAAATTCCACTG
Source organism: Dipodomys merriami (assembly GCF_024711535.1). Lineage (NCBI taxonomy): Eukaryota > Metazoa > Chordata > Mammalia > Rodentia > Heteromyidae > Dipodomys > Dipodomys merriami. The sequence goes on along the minus strand of NW_027206413.1, from coordinate 2,087,906 downwards.
CTTGTATTCATTTATATATCAGGTATGATTCCACCATTGTGATGGTCTTCACATTTAAAGCTCTATTTACATCCTCTCTAGGTCAAAGTATAACACCTTAGAGGATTTCTATGAAAAGCTTGCAAAATTTATTTATAAAATTTAGCAAAAGTAAAGAAAGAAAGAAGGGCCACAATAAATGCTTTTGTCCATTCTACTTGGTAACTAGGGTGATAAAGATGATTTCCTCTTGTAAAGTACCATTTTGAACAGATTTTGTATATTCATTTGGTGTTGTCATTTATTCTAAGAACACTAGAATAAACTTATCCAAACATGTAGCTAGTGAATAACACAGACTAGACCAGTCGTTGAGAATAACTTACAGGGTCGGCAGGCCCACAGAACTCTCGAAATGTCTTGGCAGGGTTACTCTGCTGAATCTCCAGAGCCACACAAGGGCCAGAATACATTTCTGTCACCATCTCCTATGACATGTATTATAAAGGAACACAAGAGAATCAGTACAATTCGGTAATATTTTACTCCTCCTCTTTTTGTTGTGTTACCATCCCACTAATCTCCAAGTGCTAAAGACCTCTGACTTCTTCCCACCTGTATCCCATACACTGAGCAGTTTCCAAATTATGCCCACTTTTCCTGAAAGAATTCTTTTAGATATAGTCCTTCATCTCCATCCCTATCATGTTAATGGAATACTTCACCACCTCATATTTCCATTGTCTGAAATTATCTTTTAGCATATTTCACTTGGTCCTAGAAACTAAACAAAATACACAAAGCAAGTTTTTGGACTGGATGACAGGATGTATGTACTGTGACTCCTGGGAGAGGGGGGAAATGAGACAAGCAAATGATTGGTCCACTTTATTGCCAGCAAACAATTCCCAGAGAGGAAGGAGAAACACAGGGTATGTGAGAACACACAATAGAGTCCAACACTGTCACTGCACTAAAGATACAGGGATGAAGTAGAGTGAGGCCAGTGTAAATAGAATTTTCAGGACAGAGTAACAGAAAGACAGGATGGGAGGTGCCCAGATCCTAAGACTCTGATTTTCAGTCTTCATGATAGTGAAGTACACTGACATAGAAGCCTAAAGGGCCCAATTCTTTACAGGAGAGGAAGGCATAAAATGTCCCCTCCACCAAAAAATTAATTCCTCTACTTTTCCTGTTTTCTTCCCATCTTCTTTCATTTTCTCCTCCTTTCCTTCTCTTTTGTATCTATCTCTATCTCTCTATCCCCTCACTCACTTTCAATGTGATAACAGATGACATCAAAAATAGATGGAAAGGCTGTTCAAAATATATAAAGTGGAAAGAAAAACATGTTGAGCAAAGAACTCCATCAAACGTATGTTGCATTAAAAGTTGATCCACATGAATTTTTGGACTACTTTTTCCATTTCCTTGAAGAATGAGGTTGGGATATTGGCAGGTATCGCATTGAATTTGTAGATAGCCTTTGGAAGTATTGCCATTTTCATGATATTAATCCTCCCCTATGACCCAGCAATCCCACTTTTAGGCATTTGCCCAAATGATCACAAAGCCATACTAAGCACAACCATGTTTATCACAGCATTATTCACCATAGCTAAGATATGGAACCAACCCAGATGCCCCTCAGTACATGAATGGATCAAGAAAATGCAATATACACACACACACACACACACACACACACACACACACACACACACACACACACACACACACACACACACACACACACACACACACAAATATATAATGGAATTCTATGCCTCCATCAGAAAGAATGACACTGCCCCATTTGTTAGGAAATGGAAAGACCTGGAAAAAATTATATTAAGTGAAGTAAGCCAGACCCAAAGAAACATAGGTCCCATGGTTTCCCTTATCTGCAATAACTAGTATATGTCGAGGACAAGCAGAAGATGGCAAAAGCTATGTATATATGATCATATAACCTGATGCTAAGCAAAATGAACCCCAAGATAAGGACACATGAGGTTTTATCTTTGTTGCTGTTCTTTTTAATGTACTTTTAATCTAATATGTAACTGTTTTTGGTTTCTTTGTATGTTCTTCCCCCATGTACAACCCCTGTTGTCAGTGTATTTGACTCCGGTGTCCTGCATCGTGTATACACATTTTTCTAATTTGGGGAGGGGGAGGGAAATAAAATGCTGAAATAAGCATACAGGTTGACCCGTTGTAACAATGAGATATACAAGACACTATGTTGAAAACGAACTTCACAACTTTGCAGGGCAGGGGGTTGGAGGAAGGGAGAGAGGAGATGGGGAGGTAGGGAAGAAAGAGATGTTAGGGGAAAAATAAAGGAGGGTGTAACAATGCTCAATAGGAAATGGACTCATTACCTGGCTCATGTAACTGTAACCCCTCTCTCTGTACAGTATTTTTACAATAAAAAAATATTTAAAAAGATTTTAAAAACTTGATCCAAAAAAATTAAGTCATCCTAAAAGTTTTAAGAAATAAGGTTTTTTGGTAGGGTTTTCTTTTGCAATTTTTTCATGAGAACGCAAGATAATACATCCTCAATGATGATTGATAAATAAATAAATAAATAAATAAATAAATAAATAAATAAATAAATAAATAAATAAATAAATGGCAGGAATTCTCCCTGCCTTTTAGCATCTGTCTAGATGACTTTATACAAAATAAAACTCATTTGCTCTAAAAGGTGTTGAATGAAAAGGCACACGGGACTATGGAGGGGTGAGATGTAGTAATGGAAATCTGAAGGCTTAACAAACAACCTGGTAAGGAGAAACTTTTTGAAAAAGAAAAAAAACATTTTTGTTTCCTTTATAGTCATATACTGACCTAAGCGAGTTGGGTATGGGATCATTTGATTCAATTATGTCCATCCTCACCAGAATATAAGCTCTATGGATGTTTTATCACTGATGGTTACAGTATATCATATATATTCAAAGTATCTCTGGTGAATTCATGATAAAAACAAGAAATTGTCATCCAGCAATGTACACCTAAGTTGCTTCTATACCTTGGCTCTTGTGAATAATGTTGAAATAAACACAGCATGCAGGTAAGTTTCCACATTCTGATTTAAATTTGACTGTGTATATACCTAGAAATATGTCACACACACACACACACACACACACACACACACACACACACACACACACACACACACACACACACACACACACACACACACACACACACACACACACACACACACACACACACACACACACACACACACACACACACACCTAGAAATGGAATTGTGGATTATGTATGGAAATTCTAGTTTTTGTTTTTTTAAGAAATATTCACTCACTTTCTAAAACAGCTATACTAATTTCTACCCCTATCAGCAGAGGGTAGGGTCTGTTTCTCCCAAGCTTGTTATTGTGGGATCACTGAGCTTTGGCCCTTTCACTCAGCCTGAGGTCAGACACTTGCCACCACATCCAGCTCTTTGCCCATTTTTAAACCCTCTTATTTTTTTTTTTACTTTGCAATTCCTTTTTCTGAGTTTCTTATATATTTTAAATATTAACCTCTTATCAGATATACAATTTGCAAATCATACTTTAAGGGATACTTACCTTATGCTTTATATTGAATACTTTGAATGATTATAAATTATACTGAAATTCCAAGGATCTGAGACACACAAATTGTTTTCAGTACTATGATTTTTCAATTTACGATAATACTTACATTATAATCAGTTACTACTCCTTTATATACTTCATAGAATTCTTCAACATTAACCTGATCCATATTGAACTGTACCAAAAAAAGAAAAAGAAAACATAAACCAACTGGCCAAACAAAGAAAAAGAAGCTACATTTAGCCCTCAACAATAATCATCCCTTGGATATATTCTGCTTGTAAGACAGACAGACAGAGAGATAGGGTTTTACTCTCTAGCACAGGCAGAACTAGAATTCATTGTCACCCTTCCTCAGCCCTCCAAGTGCTGGGATTATAGGTCTGTGTCACTATACTCAGCTTGTTCTTTAACTTTTAAAATGTCAATCTCTTTCCCCACATTTTATTAGCATCAGTTAGTTCTGTGAAGGGATTCCTGTTTGATGTATCTACATATGCCGACCACAAACCTTAACTCTCCTCTCTTCCCATCTCTCTCTCATCCCCTACTTAAACCAAGTTCAACAGCAAACCTTGCATCATTACACTTCACAGAAGAACACATGGTGTAAAGAGTTAGCTGACCACCAAGTGCAACAGACAGAGATCATTGAGAGGTTAATGTGTGAGGTTCTATGCATGAATCACCTCATTTAATCTTCATAGTATATACCATGGCAAAGGTGGTGTGACTGGTGCAAATTTACAGTCAGGGCTACCAAGACCCAGTGACCCTACATCTCCCCACACTGGCATTTGGCCTCCAGGAATCTGACTCACTGCACATGCTTTTAGCCACTAACCTACACTGCTCTGAATAAAGCCTCATTCTTGATATGATAAAAAAATATATATATATGTCATAGAATGCTTATTGGTAGATTAAAGGCACAAGAAGAAAGGTGACTAACGAACGTCTAGTGCTTCAGATTATGTAGTGGGGATGAAAAACAACTCTATTTTCCTCTTCAGCTTCCAGAAAAATTCCCACTCTGGTGTATAACAAAACACTTAAAGATGTCATCTGGGTATCCTACTAATCTTCAGAAACAATAGTAAATAATAGCAAGCTTACAGAATGAGTCTAGAACAAATCATTCTTTTCAGACAGGCTTTAAATTTAGTTAGAAATAAAAATTTCATTAGGTCTAGGAACTCAAACTTAATTTTAAAAAACAGCCTCTGATTTTCAATTTTATTTTCTTCTACTGTTTATTTTTGCCAACGTTGAATATTACTAAGAAATTCCTGCCTACATAGTTATTAAAGAAGAATGTAGCCTCATAGATAATGCTGCTATTAGAGGAAGGGAATTCTGTTTCAGTTCTACCTTTCAACCATGTAACCTGTATTATTAATGCAGCAAAATAAAATCAGAAGAGATAACATGTTAAATACTTAGTAATTTGTTCAGGAAACTCTGATCACGGCTATTTAATCTGAAGAATAGCCCATTTACTCAGAATTCTCATGTCTTAGATGAGAAAATTGAGAATAAGAATGCTTGAAATTTGCCGGAGTCACATATCTAGAAAACAGCTGATCTCAGATTTAGAAATAGATTTTTTTTAATTTTGAAACTCAATAACTATACATGTCATTACATTATCATGCTTCTAACAGATTTAATTAATAATAGTAATAATAATATCATTATCTACTATGACTAATCACTGTGATAGATTGTAGGCCAACATTAAGGTCAATATTTAAAGCTATAATTCCTATAATTATAATTTTTAAGTTAATCTTACATCTTCTGATATTTGGAAAACCTTACCTATATTATAAAGGATTTTTTTTAATTTAATTTTATTGTCAAGGTGATGTACAAAGGGGTTACAATTACATACCTAAGGAAGTGAGCACATTTCTTGTAAAACATTGTTTTCCCCTCCCCCTCAATCCCCACCCCAAGTTGTACAGTTCATTTCCAGCATATTGTGGATATTGCTGTTGCATTGGTTCACCCTTTGTCCTTGACCAAAACAGTAGGGGAAAAACAAAGGAGGAGGTAACAGTGCTTGATAGGAAATGTACTCATTACCTTGCTCATGTAACTGTAACCCCTCTGTAGAGTATTTTTACAATAAACAATCTTTTAAAAATAATAAAGTAACTTCTACGGCACCTAAAGAGACTCCTGGCTGATGGGACCTAAAAGGCCATTTCTCCTAGATGCCAATATCCTCATAGGAGATGCAGAGTTCTAATTCTCAGATTCTACTTGGAGTGGAAGGACCAATCACTTAGACTATTCCATGGAAGGTTTCAGGGCCAAATTCTGCCCTCTGCATTGTGTGCAACTTTTATATAAGGCAATTAGAATTATATGAGTTTGGTGTAGGGTTAGAGCTTTGAAAACTGTGAGAGTCAATCATGAATTAACTATGTCTTCATTTTACTTGGCCAGAATAGTATTTGAAGTACATGACATTATAAATTGCCTTTGTTTATGTTTCTTTTTATATCCAGGTTTAGTTTATAAACCTACATGTAGAATGGCTTATATGGAGTGTCATGCTCCAAAGAATAGACCTATGAGACCAAAAACGATCTAGGCTCTTTTTAACTACAACATGAAACTTTCAAAGTTAGTGCCCATTCAATATAGGACCTGGACTCTGGTGTCGTATGACCAATAAAAACATCTGTACTTTGCTTCGGACCTCATTTTAGAACAATAATGTGCCTTTCTAGTTGTCTTACATAGGTTATATGATAAATTTGCATTCCTGAAACATATACCAAATCATGGTATTTCAGTGACTAGCACATTGCCTGGAACACAGTATGCGTAGCTGTGTGTGTGAGTGAATGAGGTAGTGCAGACGCTTGTTACATGGCCCAGGGAAGCCAACTGGCGCGGGATCACAAACTCATCACACGCAAACTAATGAACTAATTTATTTTTACCTCACACTAAGGTAATGCTTGATAAAGACACTAATACTCGACTTATAAAATGTTAGCACAGTGCTATGCACATAGTTGGGTGCTTAATGTTGGATGAACAGATTTGCAACACTCGACAAATTCCACCTGACTACTTGTACATTTCCAGTTAGTGTAGATACTGTAAAATCCAAATACACCTTCAATTTTGTTTTCCTGAAAGTATGGCATCTAAAATATTTGTATAAGATCCTTGTCACAAATGATCTGAATGTTTGTATTTTCTTTTGGCTTTGATATTGGCTGAAAAATGTGTCTCTTCATCCTATGTATTGTTAATGGAACATGCAACTCTACTAAAAATGACAAGAACTTCTCAATGATCATTTGTCTGAAGCCATTACATGAACTCTTGGGTTGGATTCGTGTGGTGTAGCAGTTACTGGACCTCAAGAAATCAAAAGACTTCACGTAAGTATCTTCCCATAAAAAAGAAATGCTAGGCTCCAAGTTCATATGTACATTGTTATAGAGCAAAGTAAACTGAAATTGGCTGCTATGTTTTATACATAATTACTCTGCAAAAGCCCATTTTTTGAATACTAATATTTGACACAGTTAATTCTTATTAATTTGTTGTAATTGTTTATCGTTAATAATGCAAATAGATAATTTTTAATTATCCACAAGTAACATTTCACTATTTGAAATGGGTGAAAAGCAAACCAATTTGAAATAAAATATGAACATGTGTCATTGTATTATTTCTTGACAGTTAAATTTAAAAAAATGTTTTTGTAGCATGTATTGTATTTGTTTATAGTATATGTAGTACATAAAAATATGGCCAAATATATAATAATAAAATAAAATAAAATAAAAATTAACTTGCTGGGGCTCTGTTCTGAAAACTAAATTGTTTATCTGAGTCTCATGATATTTTGGCACTTGAATTATTGTTAAATGCACCAATGAATAAAGGTCAAAGGAATACTGCTATCAAAATGTGAACTGCTGGGTTTTTTTTTCAGCTAAGGGCATCCTGGGGGTGTATAAGCAGGGAAATTCTGAGCAAGTATATAAGTTTGAGACCCAGTGAAGGAGGTGCCCAGACAGAGAGGATCTGAAGTATACTAACTCCAAAGGAAGAGTCTAGAACCCAGTACCACCAGATCAAGGCGAAATAAGTGAACTGATTCCCTTCCATCATTATCAACTAGTTAAAAATGCAGAAGAGAGAAAAACCCCTGACATTCTGTACTTTGAATCTATGTTTCACTTGTAAAAACTAACTTATTAGGACTAAAAGTTTCGGACCGAAGTTCTAAGAAATTTACAAACTTCCCTTGCAAACTTAAATGAGTATATTAGGTAAATTTTCCTTTTCTCAGTTAAATACAGTTATTGAATTCAGTATGTGAGTCCATTATTTTTGAAACATTGAGTTCATAAGTACACTTGAATACTGAGTTTAAAACATTTTAAAAGAAATTATTTAAAAGAAATATTAATTATGGCTCGTGGGTCATTGCAAACTATGTACCATCTGCATAGCTGAAACTTCAAAGCCTCCATCTCGAATACTCATCAAGATCTTTCCCAACAGTCCTGAAAATGAAAAATAAATGGACATAAGGCAAGATATTTAAACCATTTTAGTTTCCTAGAAATACCACGCTTCAATGTCAAATTATTTTGCTTATACTCTATAAGAAGCACATTCTTTTTAAAAGAAAGAGTAAATCTGGAATAACGAGAATTACAATTAATCCTTAGACGCCCCTCAGTGAATGTTTCAAGACCATCAGTGACAGCCCTGAAGATAACAAAAAATCTTTTAAGATACTATTTTTGCCTAAAAGGCCACAGAAGACTAGTGATTTAAAAATATGAAAAATAAGTCATTTTCAAATAACTCTTAAAAATGAAATGTCAAAACAGTGGCCACAGAAGGAAATCAAAGAGCAGTTCTAAGAAGGAGAAAAATGAAATTATAAAAAGGTAGACAGAAACTTCAAGGGAGAATGAAAGCTGAAAGGTACCTGACACCATAGCAAGATGATGGGTCCACATAAGGGCAGGAGAAAAGACACAGCCCTGCGAAAGTGTGTGTATGGCTACAGGGCAGCGAGAAGCAAGTCAGAAAAGAAAAGCAAAACAGAAAAAGACAAGAGACTTAATCCAAACTAATGAAGGTCTTAAATGCCAGCATGAGGAATTTGAGCTTTATCTCACGGATGAGTGGTTTTTAAAATGGGGTCTGCCTATTCTGAAACTGTAGGGCTGGCTTAAAGATCCTATTGATTTCTTATAAAAATCTAAGTTCTTTTATATATCTATTCATTTTTGCAAAGCAGTTAAGACTTGTTTTTTTCCTGCTCTCTCATGGTATTGAGTCATCTGAAAGTTCACTTAGATATTACCACGTATATAGTGCTTTATATACGTTTTTATTTTACTAACTTATGGTAGCTAATTAGTGCTATTTTAATTGCAGCAGGCTGAGGGATGGAGGAGAAAAAGACAGGTAGATGGATATGTTTCTCAAATATCACAATTGTACCAAGCAAAGGCCAACTGATTTAGCTGTGAAAACAAAGGTTTCCCAGAAGTTTGAAGATTTAAAAACAGCAGCTAACTGAGTCAATGTTATAGAACAGTCACATGCCTAAATCAAATCTGAACCCTAGTCATTTTGAGCTGGTTTTGAACAATATTTCTTGTCATACTAATATTACTAACTTGTACAGTATTCATTGGATACTATATAATGGATCCATAAGTTACTTTAGCTATACTTAGGACTTATTTAAATTGCATTACAAAAAGATAATTTGTTAACATCATGAGTTCATGGCTTGCCTTGAACTGAAAAGCTCAGGGACAGCGCCAGGCCCAGAGTTCAAGCCTCACAATTGACAAAAAAAGTGGGGGAAATAATTATTTGGATAAAAATATGTTAGATAGCATGTTTAGAGACAAAGACTGACAAGCATTTGAGGCAATAACATATACAATGGTATACATGACACACACTAAAAAAAAAAATCTTTATGGAGATCAGGAAATGTTTCCAAGGGCACACAGAGGAGAAATATCAAAGAAGTGTAAGCTATCCCCAACATTACACATTACAATCATCTTTGCCAAGTGCAGTAAAACTTCATTGAGCTCTTTCCCATGGCTCTGTCTAGCTTCTGTTTCTTCTAATCCAGTCAAAGGATAGATCGTGTATACTACATCATTACAATACATCATTAAACCCTAAGGTGACTGATGTAAACATCATGGTTGCTAGATCCTGGGCTTTGGCTGCCTATCAACAGGTGTTCTTTTATTTCAATCAAGTGTGAAGAGTACACTCTGATATTAAAAGATAAAAGACACAGTGACTTTCCATTGTTTGGTCTTTAATAGACAAAACCATTATCATAAAAGCACATAATTAAGCTAAGAATGAATTTAATCCTTCATCCAACAATCAATCACGAATTCATGGGGTTGAGAAGGTGGCTCAGTGGTAGAGCACTTGCCTTGCATGCATGAGGCCCTGGGTTCGATTCCTCAGTACCACATAAGCAAAAAGAAAAAAGCTGGAAGTGGCACTGTGGTTCAAGTGGTAGAGCGTTAGCCTTGAGCTGAAGAGCTGAGGGACAGCGCCCGACCCAGAGTTCAGGCCCCATGACCGAAACCCCCCCCCAAAAATACAACATATTGAATGACTAAAATACGTAAATAACAGTGGAACGTGATAAATTACATAGGAACCTACTCATTAACATACAGAGGCCGAAGGAGGCTATATGGTATACTAAGGCTCAATGACTATGGACAGGTGAGCATATAAAATAATATTCTATGACATGAACTCCAAGAAAAGAAAATAATAGACATTCTTTAGTTGGCATTGTTGCTGTTTTTGTCTTCTTTTCCTTTTGTCTTGTTTGTTTGTATTTGGGATGGTAAGGGAGGGCACATAAAAAGTAGAACAAGGATGAACAAATACAACAGTGATATTCACTAGACACTATGTGGGTGGGGATGGGAGGGAAAGACTAGGAGAGAGTGGGAAGGGGAGACTTGGTTCAAAAGGAATTGTACTGATTGTATCTGATTCATGTACTGAGACCCCTCTGTATATCAACTATATAATAACAATTTTTAAAAAAGAAAGGAGGGGGCAGGAGGGCTGGGAGGAGCCATAGCAAGATAAAGAAACCAGTCTGCCACTATGAATATAAGACATACATTAGAAAGTAGTCCTAAAAGTTAAAAAGGAGGAGAAAAATGAGGGAAGGGGTAACAAGTTTGACAAGAAATGTACTTATTATCTTACTTATGTAACTGTAACCCCTCTGTACATCACCTTGACAATAAAAAAAATTGTACTCAAAAATAAAAAGACTTTTCTAACAATGTGCCTGAAGCCATGCTAATACCCACAGACCTTACTGAATCTGCTCCTATCTGTTAATATTTCAATCTTGAATTCAGAATCCCTCAATGAGGCTTTATTATTGTTGACCCAATAATGTCACTATTCGTACTGGAAAATTTTATAGTAAATATACTGATGACTTTTTTTAAAAGTTAGGTATCTTTTAAGGTAAAGACAAAGGTAAGTGCGATACAAAGATATGGTATCCTTTAACATACGCAAAAAATGAGGATAAGGTGGAATACTATATATCATTATATATCATAAATATATGTTTTACGTTATATATGTTATATATGTTATATTATATCATAAAATATTTTCCATGTAAAACTGAATATTTTCACAACCAAAATATACTACTGACATACAGAATATAATTTTCTAAGGCTAAAGGAATAACACAAGTGGTAAAATACTGGCCCTGAGTTCAAAATCATACTACTGGAAAAGAACATAAAAGCTGAGCATATAACCCTAGTTCACAAATTTTAGACCTAGGCTTTAGCTGAAGAAACTAGTATAGTACTTTTTCACTTATGTAATAATAAGAATTTTCTTTTTATCCATGGATATGGATTTTATTAGCATTTTTAACTATTGCTTTATTAGTAGGTTATCAATTTTGTTTAAAAATTGAAAGCTAATGATACTAATGGCAGAGTAGTTGTAGTAGGACAGCAAAGCAATTGTAATAATGGCTATAATGGCTAACACTTATAGAGCACCTAACTAAGTGCTAGGTACTAACCCAGTATCCTTTACATACACGTGCATTTAATATTCACTCTATGAGGACAATATATTATTATCCTCATTTTACAAATATGGAAACAAATAGTCTACAAGTAGATAAAAAGGTGAAATAATTTATACAATATCCCATGGCTAGTAAGTTTCAGAATCAGAATTCAAGTCTAAATAGCTTAATTTGGATTAGAAACAATTCATTTTATAAATGGTCTTAAAGTAGATATATGCAATACTGAGAACATACAAACATACTGAATAATTTTGAAATTAAAAAAAAGCAAGCATGAGGACATGCACATACCTTCTCCTTCTTTTTTAAAAAGACTCAGTCCAAAATGACCATACAAATTTCAGTCTGTCTATAGAAAGACTGCAAATGCCTCACATGTACTCTATTTTCCCACCACTGGTCCCCAAAGCTGACTCTCTTGCTTTTTTCAGTTCTCTTTGAGGTGAAAAGTGAACCCACTGAACTACCATGCATTCAGTTCAGGACTGAAAGCCAACTCTGCCTACACAAGCAAGACCAGAAATTCTTGTCCAGAAAGATAAGGACGCAAATCAGTAAATAACTTCATTGTTTGCCCCCAAAGACTTTCTCCAAATCTTTTAATCCCAACAAAGGGCTACTCACTTACCAAACCCAACCACTCACTTATCCAACAACTGTGTATTTAGGAGACTTAATAAGATCCTGACTCACTGTTTCCACTAACTGGACTGTGGTTTCCAGGAATTTGTACCCTCCTTGATATCAATCAGATCACTCTACTGAAAATCCCACCAGCTCTAGGGAAGCAACCTGATTCTCCATTTACCTAGGACCTCCTTCTGGTACAGTCTTACTTTAGTACACAGTTAACTTAGCTTTGCTAGGTAACTGGCTATTTGTCCATTTTAGGGAAGTCAGCTATCAAGAGATTCCATTTCAGGTATACTCTCATCAAAAACTCCTTCCAAATCTCTTCCTTTAGCACTAGATTAGGCCACAGGCAAAAGTAAATATACTAGGATATGGACTAGAAAAAGATAAACACAAACCAACCAGCAATTGAGAAGGGGACAAATTAATCAATCATAAATTCAGCATGAGACTTCAAACTTCATTTCATTATTACCACAGTTGAATGAGGATTGGGTTAATTATATGTTTCAAAAATGGTCTTAAAGTATACTGCTATCCAGGTTTAGAAGGAAGATTTTTTTTTAAAAAAGTAGGATGCTCAAGTTTATACTGCTATCTTTTACAAATTTTATTTTGCTCTAAGGAATTTATATATCCTAGTATCTTAAAGGTTCAGTGTGGGGCACAGCTTTGTGGTAGATTACTCGTCTAGTATGCACAACTCTAGGTTTGATCGAAGGCTCTGATCTAAAATGGTTTGAATGTGTAAAATTATAAAAATTATATATAACAAAACTGTTTTTTTGATTGTGTGCTTGTTTTTGTAGGTCATGGGCCTGAACTCTGGGCCTGGGCACTATCCCTTAGCTCTTTAGCTCAAAGCTCATGCTTTACCACTTGAGCCACAGGGCCACTTCCAGCTTTTTCTGCTTATGTGGTGCTTGAGGAATCGAACCCAGGCATGCAAGGCAAGCACTCTACCACTGAGCCAGCCCCCAAACTGGTTATTTCATCACCATATTTTTTTTTACCAGATTCCTAGTTATCATTACCTGTATAACTATTAAGATGCATAACTAGTTTTTATTCTAATTCTTCATTTTATTTGATTCCTTAAATATAAGTCACATTTTTCTTTACATACATAGCTGATTTTTAATAGCTCTTAGAGGGGGACTTTATCTGTACAAAATAATGAACACTTATTATAAAACATTTAGGAAATATGAAATATATAGGCAAAAAAATAAAAGGTTTTCCACTATTCCCCAGCCTAGTGCTCCCACCTGAGGAAATCAGTTAATGAACCGCCATACATTTCTAGATTTGTTCCTAAGAAAGTATACACGCGCACATGTATCTAAATACACAGACTTCAAAAGTAATCTAAGTAAAAATTTTTATTCACAAAGAAAAGTTTACATATATCATAACTCAAATAGTTGTTACAAAGTGGACACCACAATATAACCATCACCTAATCAAGAAACAGAACATTATCAGTACGATGTTATTTTTTAAAATTTATTTTTGCCCCTCAACAGATGAATGGATTAAGAAAATGTGGCATATATACACAATAGAATTCTACTCATCCATCAGAAAGAATGATATTATACCATTTGTATGAATTTGGAAAAAAATAATATTAACTGAAGTCAGTCAGAACCAGAGAAACACAGGTTACATGGTAGTTTCCCTCATTTGTTGGAGCTAGAATGTGCCTATAAACCTAGAAGTAAACTCACTGGGTAGTACCCATGCAGTTATAAATATGAATTAACTGGTATCTTATAGGCTCTATGAAGAATGTAAGTATAAATTCTTTAGAAAGACTAAGTCATAGCCCAACCAAATACGTACCAGGAAATGGGTACTTACAAGATATGAGAGAGGGCAAGGAGAGGGGTAGAAGAATGAATGGGGGTGGAGGGGGAGGGAGTAAAACACAGGCAAGAATTGCTTCTAAAGAAAGTGTTACCAACCATATGAAATTTTTGTTTTTGGTTCTGCTAAGGTAATACATCATAGAAGAAAGAAGATAAAACAACACAAAAAAAATCTCAGCTGGACCCAGGTGGCTCATGCCTGTAATCCTAGCTACTCAGGAGGCTGAGATCTGAGGGCGGAGGTTTCAAGTGAGCGTGGGCAGGAAACCTGTGAGACTCATCTCCAATAAAGTACCAAAAAGCCAGAAGTGGTATTGTAGCTAAGTGGCAGAATGTTAGCCCTGACCAAAAAGGAGGTCAGATACAGTGCCCAGGTCCTGAGTTCAATCCTGAGGGAGAGGGGAGGAGAGGAGCGTAATGGAGTGGAACGGGGAGAAGAGGGGGGACAGGCAAGGGAAGAGGGGAGGGGAGGGGAGGGGAGGGAACAGGAGAGGCAAGAGATTTTCTACAACTTTCTCAGGAAAGGTACAGTCTGGGGTAATAAATATTGTTTAATTTGTGTATTACAAGTGCTATACACAATTGAATTAATGAATGATAGGAGAGTAAAAGTCAAGGAATCAAGATCTGTTGCCAGGATAAGTGAGCATGACTGAGCCACACAACCCACGGATACCTTGTAGAAATGCAGACACAAAAACACAGACTGAGATTGAGACAGATTCTCTCTTATAATCAGTCGGCTTTATTCTATGCCTTCAAAGAAAAATGAAAAGTACACTAATTTCATCATGCAAAATACAACAGGAAAACAGACATCAACAAAATAAGTTAAGCTATTAACAAATAAACTGGGTATGTTGGATTTAAGAGGTCAATTTTCTTACCTTCACTGATAGCATGGGGTTTAACAATACAGCAGGTACAATTGGTAAACTTAGCAGTGTTTGTAGGCCTGCATCCTCCACTTGAAGGAAAAAATAACTCCATTTCCTAAATACAGAGGATAAAAAGATGACTTAAGCATACATGATCTCTTATCTTAAATTTATAGACATTTGGGTATGGGGAAGAAGACAATTACTTTTCACAGCATGAATTCTTTCACAAAAATGGGAATTTTACAAAGAGTAAGTGGTTATCCCTGTTTTGACACTTAACAATCAGAAGACTGTGCAAAAATGAAATCAATCCAAAGCACTGAGAATACAGCTCATTCTGTTCTAGATTATAACTGACAAAGTCCTAACAAATTTTGAATATTGGACGTAACCAATAGAAAAGTTCTTGGTTTCACTAGAGCATAGGTCATAAGCCATAGATCTAATTTTATTTTTTTAATTGAAGTAGATTAAAACAAAGGTAAAACAAGGAAATTTTTATAGAAACAGAAATTTATATGTTCAGGAAGCTGAGAACTACAGGTCATTAAAACCAAGTTACTAAAGTTCTACTATGCATCAAATGAACCACATTTTACAGCCAGATTCAAGCCTGATGCTGAATCAGATTCAGACTTCTGCATTAGCTGCTTTCATATAGATTGTTAAAATGATACACAGCAATGAAGATTAATCAGTTCTTTTAATGACTCAGATGAGTTCTTGTCCCTAGGCTTTTACTCCTACAATTTTTACTACTCTACAAAAGCCTCTGTCCCAACTTCCCCAAACCCTATCAGTCCATAAAGGGTACCTTGGAATATTAGCTCCATGACAAAGCTTTTCTTGATGCCCAGGCAGTACCCCTCTCGTGCAAAACTCTGTCAGATTCAAGTACTTGCCCGCTACCAAATTACAAATTCAAAGAAAACTCATTTGCATAGTTCTGTAGTCTTTAAAACATCTAAAAAAACCTGAATTCACAGTAAATGTTTTTTTTCTTTGAACTTAAAATTGAAAGATCATAGTACTAACAGTATTTTCATTTTTTAACTTTATTAGCATATGTTTATTACACGCTCAATGAGTTTTATTGTGACATGTTTATGACGCATATAGCATGCTTTTATCATACTCAGACCTCTATAACCCTCCCTCCCTTTCTGCCCTTCTCCTCTACCCTCTCCCCCTCCTCTTCTTTAATAGTCTTTCTTCCTCTTTCCTGTGTGATTGTTGGAACTGTTCAAATACTAGTGTACTTGAGATATTGCAGTGGTATGACATTTTAGAGTAAAATAAAATGTTCTAAGTCACAAAGTTCCTCGCTATCATATTGCTGACCTTACTGCTCTTTTTTTTTTTTTTTTTGGGAGGGGGGTCCGGTCGTGGGGCCTGAACTCTGGGCCTGGGCGCTGTCCCTCAGCTCTTCAGCTCAAGGCTAGCGCTCTACCACTTGAGCCACAGTGCCACTTCTGGCTTTTTTCTTTTTGCTTATGTGGTGCTGAGGAATCGAACCCAGGGCCTCAGGCATGCAAGGCAAGCGCTCTGCCACTGAGCCACCTTCCCAGTCCCCTTACTGCTCTTTTTGTTGTTGCTGTTTATTTGTTGTGGTACTAACTAGGGATTGAACCCAGACCCTCAACTTGCTAGTCTGGTGAGAAAATGTTGAGCCATCCCTCCAGCTCTGTTTTCCTTTGGGGAAACAGAGGGGAAGATTTGTTTACTTCATGTCTCACTGCTAAGCTATGATCTGCCTCCTTTAGTGCACCCACTAGCAACCAGTTTCTCTCCATGGAGATGAAGCCTTGCAACTGTTTTGCCTGGACTGGGCCAGAACCACAATCCTCCCAATATCAGCCTCCCTGCCCCCCCCCGAACCTCCCTACTGCTCCATGCAGCCTGGAGCCACAAGTGTACATGTACATGCAGCGCTCAGCTATGGGTTGAGGAGTTTCTTGAACTTTTCTGCCCAGTCTGGCCTTGAACCATGACCTTCCCATTCTCAGCTTCTCAAGTAGTTAGGGTTACAGGCCTGAGTCATCAGCACCCAGTTTTATTGCTCTTCTTGATCAAGTAATTGATGATCAAGAACATCATCAATTACTGCTTCTACTTCTGTAACAGAGGCATTGATGACATAGTCTCATTTCAAGGGGTACAGATGAAACTCAAATACCAAAAGGGTCTGGCATGTAATCAGTGAGGGAATGATATAGATAGATGTCACGTGACAAGAAAGTATGTAGAACTGCAGACGATAAAGAAATGTTCCTTCTGACAGTCTCTTTTCTCTACCACCTTTAGTCTATCTCTACTTCCTCACCTCAAGCCTTTCTTGAACCCACAACTAATCAGGCTTTCATTCTAACAAGTCTGCTCCACAAAAGCCCTTACCACTACCCACAAGCGTGCTGCCTGATTCTCAGAACGTGCCTTATTTGACTCAATAGGATTTAATACAATTGATGACTCCCTAATTCTGGAATACTTTAATCACCTGACCTTCTTCATTCATTGGTTGTTTCTTCCCTGTCTGACTCCTAAGTGCTTGAGCTCTGGAACCCAGTCTCTCTCAGACTGAGGACTTTAAATGTTATCACCCACATTTTTACCTGCAGACAACCTCCTCCTTATGCTCTATATCCATAACTATAGAAATGCTACTTAACGGACATTTCATATTTAAAATGTCCAAAACACAGTGGCGCCTATCTATAATCCTAGCTACTCAAGAGACAAATCAAGAAAATTGCAGTTCCAGGCTAGTCTCGCAAAATAGTTGTAAGACCCCCATCTCAACCAACAGAAAGTTGGGCATGCTGGCACAGATCTGTTATTATAGCTATGTATGTAGCACAGAGGATGATAGTCCAAGCAGGCCTGATCATACAAGTGGAACCCTAACTGACTTGATTGAGGGGGAACAGGTCTGCAAATCACTTGCCTAGCAAATATGAAGTCTTGTATTCAAACCTCAGTGTCCCCCCCAAAATGAAAAGGAACTAGAGATCATCATGTTGAGAAAGATAAGCACGTATAAAAAGGCAAATAGTGCATGCTTGCATTCATGTGGAATCCTGACCTAAAATGTCGATGGTGATGATGGCAATATTGATGATGAGACATGAGAGTAAATGGGAGATTCTCTGAGGGATATTCAGTAAAAGGGAGAGGAAGAAGAGTATACAGGGGATAAAGTGGATCAATGTATGTCACATAGATGCATGATGATAGCATAATGAATCCCACCAAATACTGTTTGAAAAAGGAGAGGAGGAGGGTTGAAGGAATATAATACAGAGGTAAACTGGTCCAAGCACATTGTATGGAATTAACAAATAAAACGTCTTGTATTGTTAATATAATTATTTTCACCACATGAATTGTCACAAAATTGAAAATAAATAAAATATGAATAAATAAGTGTCCCAAACAGGCCAGAGGTGGGTAGGATACACCTGTAATCCTAGCTACTCAGGATAGAGCAGCAAAAAGACTATGGGTTCATGGCAAGCCTGGGCAAAGGTAAGATACTATCCCAAAACAGAAGAAGACAAAAGGGCTGGGGTATAATTCAAGTGATAGAGTACTTGCCTAGTACAGACAAAGCCCTGAATTCAATCTCCAGCACTGCAAAAAATACATGATTACGCAAAATTAAAAGTCCAAAACAAATTTCATATTCTATCTGCCCAAAATGTGTTCCCTGTTGTCATTTATCCATTTAATCTATCTTGTAATCCCTTGCAATATCATAAGAACTGAACTACCTTCCCTCTTATCCCCCAAGACCCTGTCCCCACCAACCCTCCCTTTCCTGACAGCAGGATAGTCATCCTTACCTTGTCTGATCTAGTATTGATACAGCAATCAGAATAAAACTTGGAAAACCATTAGATCCTGTCATTCCTTGACACAGAAACTTCACAGTTTCCCACCTTGTTTGGAATGAATTTTCAAGTCTTCTATTACAAGGTCTTATAAGGTGTAGCTTGCTGTCTATACCTCTGACATTTCTACCACTTCTGATTTTGCCCCAGTACCGCTGGCCTCTTCCAACTCCCACTGCTCTGAACACAGAAAACATGTTCCCATTTCAGACTCATGAGTTGTTCTCTTTCTTTCGGGAATGTTCTTTCTACAGATACATTTATGATTTTTTTCCTCATTTACTTTAGATCTCTGCTCCAACCAGAGATTGAAAAGATGTCCTGAACATCTTGTGCTTAGAAGAACATCTTCCTCCATCCTTGAATTTTTCTCTCCTCTTCCTCTGCTTCATTTCCATTAGAACATTTAGCACCCAGAATGCCCTATGTCTATTTCTCCCATCAGAAGAGGTATATAGACTTCGTTTTATTCATTAACGGCTTCTCAAAAAGTACTTTGGATAAATGAAATTTAGAGACTTACAATTTCTGCATGTGCTGATAAAAGGAAATGTAACCATAGAACACATGAGAAAATGAGACCCAGAGAGCTTGAGTAATAAGGTAATACAAGTTAGCAAGTACAGAGTCACAATTTAAATTCAGGTCATTATAACTCCCAACAACTTGAACTGTTTCTGTATTCTCTCCCTTTCCAAAGCTAATGCCACATGATCCACCTCCACTTTAGCAAACTAGTTAGCCAATTATCTGGCCAAATACCTTTTTTTTTTTCATATTAACTCTAATTAATTTTTGTTCAACTTCTTTTCTTAAGTAATAATTAAAAATAGAGCCGGGCGCTGGTGGCTCATGCCTGTAATCCTAGCTACTCAGGAGGCTGAGATCTGAGGATCACGGTTCAAAGCCAGCCCGGGCAGGAAAGACCGTGAGACTCCTATCTCCAATAAACCACCAGAAAACCGGAAGTGGCGCTGTAGCTCAAGTGGTAGAGCACTCGCCTTGAGCTGAAGAGCTAAGGGACAACGCCCAGGCCCAGAGTTCAAGCCCCACGACCGACAAAAAAAAAAAAAAAAAAAAAAAAAATTAAAAATAGAACTATCAATTTTCCAACTACCCAATTATATATGCTGAGCAAATAATTACTAAAAGAGCCTAGATATTTTAATTAAATATATCTTCTTAGCAAAAGTGAGTAATTCTGTGTGTTAGCACTGTACCTTTGCTTTTGCTTTTTCTCCATGGTTTGTCCTATCTGTCCTATCTATTAACCCATGCTAATATTTTCAAGATAATTTGCAAGGTCATTGTTATGGTAAATAATTCCAATTCCTCACACAATACACACATCCAGAAACCCCCTGTGGTCTTTTGTAATTTGAGGCACTAATGTATTTTGCACAAAATTGCTCTCCTAGCAAGGGTTCCTGCTATCACTCTGAGTTTTTCATGTTTCCTTAAATTTTCTAATGAAAGGCAGTATATTTACACACAATTTGGTAAGTTTTAAGTATATTTTCTTCCACAAATTAAAAAAATATACAACTGTGCTGCTTCATACACTTTCACCATAACAAGATGCTATGGTAACTTCAACAGAGCATTTAAGAAATCTGTGTTAATATCTTTAATTATAATGATAAAATTATTACAAAATGGTAGCCAATTAAAAATCCATTAAAAACTTTTTACTTGTCCATAATCATTTTTAAATAAATAATATAGAGGCTCTAGAGCCAAGTCCCGGGCTCCAGTGCTCATTTGGACAAGGAACATTAAATTCCCTGACTCTCAGTTTCTCCAACAGTGCTTTGCACATAATTTAATTATCAGATGAACTCCTGGCAGATTGGAGGTGTGGCTCAGGAGGTAGAAAGCTAGCCAATGAGTGAAAACAAGTGGTAGATAGTGAGTTCAAGTCCCAGTGTCAGACAGGGGAAAAAGAGAATTCCATGTTCAAAGACTAGTGAGGTATCATGGAATTAACAGAGGTAGACTATTCCTATTCAAAGTTGTCAAATGTAGCTAGGCATACAGTAAAATAACAGATGAACATTTTTCCTTGGATTTTAAAATTGAGCACACATGGGATGTCTTGGCCAAAACAGTTTTGGTATGCCAAGTTCTATGAACTCTCCCAATGAGTAGTCAAGGGGAGATAGCGAATATAGTCTAATCACAGAGAAATTTGAATATAAAAGGGAAAGCAAGATCAGAAAATAACTAACAGAGACCGAAGGTCTGGGGGAAGCTGTTGGGCTGCTTAGATGATACATCTCAAATTCTGATGAAGTCATTGCTGCTTCTAACCTGCTGCATTTTCCAACCCCAGTATTTCTTCTTGATTCCTACTTAGCTAACAAGGTTTGGTCTGAAGCAAAGAAAGGTTATAAAATGACGCCTTCTTTTTAAAAGTTACTAAACTCACACTAGTATTCTTACACAAATGCAACAATTCAAACATCTGTGAGTCTTAGTAACCTAAGTTTTTCACAGCAAGGAATAGGAAGTGTTTTATTGTTAAAAAGCAATCTTGACCGTGACCTGTCTACAAGATCAGAAATAAGTATTGCTGAACCAAGAGACAAGATGTCAAAAGGTATTCCTAGCACACTAGCTCAGCTATCTGATCTCATCCAAAGTAACCAGTGATAGAAATGCTTTCTTTTGACATAAAATATTTGAAGAAATGAAAATGGAAGTAAAACATATTTAAAACACCTTACTCTGGCAGCGGAAGCAAAAGAATCGGGGCCATGAGCCGCATTTCTTATGCCATCTGCTCCGTAGAGAGCTCGGATGCTTCCTGGGGCATCTGCACGTGCCACCTCAGAGTTGGCAGGCCCAAGGAGTCTTTTCCACTCAGAGATAGCATCATCTCTTAAAACTTCCATGGCAATCACAGGCCCGCTTGTAATAAACTGGACCAGCTCACTACAAAACAGTAAAAGACTGATTTGCTTCTTTTCCTTTGGAAATGTTGCCTGGACATTTCTCTTGGCAGTGGTATATTTATATTTTATTTGAGTATTTTAACAGAGACATGAGTAGACTTTCAAAACTATTGGACATAGTAAAGTTTATATGATCAGTATAAGATTTTCAAAAATGTCTTACAGTGATCCAGTCCACTGCAAAAATTACTACAGAAGGAATGCCACATAGATAATGACTGAAGTAAAAACAATCACTGTGGTTTTAGAAAAAAAATAAAATATTTAATTGGCTTAAAATACATAACGAGGATTTCATAGTGTTCTGAAGAACAGGAAGATTTTCCTTTTATTTCCATATGGTTTATGACTTCAGTCAAGGGAAGATTTTATACTATACATTGTAGTAAGAGCATCTTGAAACATTTCCAGTAAGAATTTAATTAGTGCTTTTAATCTATAACTAGGATTCAAGGAATGACAAAGAACTTTCAACCAATAAGCACTGAACTGATTTAGTGACAGAGAAGGGCTATCAACAATCACTAAAGAAATAGCCATTTATTGGTAGAAAGGCGACTCTAGGTTATTACTATATTAAATTAGGGGCTCTTGATTAAAAATCCAAGACTGACTAATAGTTACCCAGAAAATAAAAAGCAAGAGCTTATGTTATTTTTCACTTCTACATGTGCACTGGTAGTAAGGGCATTTGCTGTGAAATAAGTGATATCATCCCCATATAATTAATGTTAATCAGCGATGGAGTGTCTTTAAAAGAAAGTCTACCCAGACTAAAGA
The DNA here is from genome assembly GCF_024711535.1 of Dipodomys merriami. Taxonomy (NCBI): domain Eukaryota; kingdom Metazoa; phylum Chordata; class Mammalia; order Rodentia; family Heteromyidae; genus Dipodomys; species Dipodomys merriami. Next base: position 2,065,152 of record NW_027206413.1, on the reverse strand, counting down.
GAGGGCAGGACCCGTCTGAAAAAATAGAGCTTGCTTCTGGTTCAAGATTGAAACATCAAGTGATGCACTATAAGATGTCTCTGTAATAAGATTACAGAGAAAAAGTTCTTTAAAAAGTTTTCTGTGCAGTTGCAAGTCATTAGTTTGGCCCTATTGACAGATTATTGTCAGGCAATAAAGTTCTGAATTATAAGGCTATAACTCCTTAGTTTTCTAGGATATCCTGCCTTAAATACCACTGTCCCCCAGAATAAGTACCTACCTATACAAGGGCCTTCCTTGGTGGTCTACATGAAAATCGCTTCCTTCTTTCCTATAAAATAATCATAATGACAATGGTTAAGAATCATGAAAGCAATGATTATTTTAGACTATATTAATAAAATAGAATAAAGATAAAATACAAAAATTTCTGTCTCATTTGTATGTGAATTAACATGATTTTTTTCACCAAATACCTCTTTCTGGTAAATAATTTACAAATATGAGTTATATCTATATTTTTTCTTCTTCTAGTTTATTTGGGATGTTACACTGAGAGATAATAGGTACATTATTTTTTTACATCTTATAAATAATTTTCTACAGCTATTATATAAAAACAAAGTTTCTCTACATGCTTATCTATGTACTACTACCTAGAAACATAAGAAACTATGTGACTTTGGTTAAATAGATAGGACTGGAGATTTAAAAAAAAAAAAACTGGACCACATGGTGCCCTTATTTCTGGTAAGCACCAGGGCTAAATGTCAAATCAACTGTAAGCATTCACAGCTCCTAGTCTAGCGTAAGTCACTGTCATTACACTTGAACTGCTCCATTATCTTTTTACCTTCCCCCAATCTCTGTCTCCTTCCCTTCTAGTTGTCACTGTTGCACACAGAGAGATTTCTCTAAAGCATTGCATCCTGTGTGTGAAATGCTTTGACTCCCTCTTGAGTCATATCTATTTTGAGATATAAAATTTAAATGAAGATAAGAAGCAGTATTTATTTTTCCACTTATACTATTTCATCCACTTATACTATTTTTCCACTTATACTATTTCATCCATTTCCTTTCTACCAGCATCTTCAATGCTCTAGAAACAAAACCTAATATTTGGCCAATATTTATTAAAACCCAAGTAAGTTGTATCAAAGAATAGAAAGTCATCTTCCAACTCAAAATTTTTTACTTTTTCTGCAGGTTTTTAACATAGGAGTTTTAACATAGGAGTTTAACTTCTTGGTTTTACTATCATTCTTAGCTTGACTGCAACAAAGGGAAGCTCAACACACTTGAATTTTTAAAAAAGGTGCTTCATATAAACGAGGCACCTTGATGTTTTTGTCTGGGATTGTTCAGCTTTGTTGGTGACACTGGATTTGAACTCGAGGCTTTCACTTGCCAGGCAGGTGGGCTATGTTTGGGTCATATCCCCAGGCCTTTTTAAATAATGGTTATTCTGTTTCAATAGGGACTCACTTTTTGCCAGAGCCCAGACCAGGACCAGGATCTGCCTATTTCACGCTTCTTATCATAGTCAGAATAACAGATATGCACTACCATGCCCAGCTTCTTCTCCTGAGATGGGAGTCGTGAGGACTTTCTGTCCAGGTTGGCCTACAACAGCAATCCTCCCAGCCCCAGGCTCCAACTGAGCTAGAGGACAGGCACATGCCATCACACCCACACTTAGTGATTGGCTGAGATGGGTCTTGTGAACTTCGTTTCCAGTCATATTAATGTATTCTTATTAGTTATTAATAGATTAAAACCTAATATTCTATTTGACATCAAGGAAAGAACATGGAACTAATCAGAATTCAGAGTTATGGTCACTAATTCTATTAATGCTAACAGGAATTCATTTTTCAAATTTATATTTCTACTAAAGAACTATAAAGAATTGAAGGATAATTCATGTTAAACTAATACTCTGAAAACTGTAAAGAAGATAAATTTTTTAAGCAAATCAGATGCTTTTCCTATGTCTATCTCACTTTTCTTAAAGAATTTAAATTGAAACTGGACAGTGGTGGCTCATGCCTGTAATCCTACCTACTCTGGAGGGGCTGAGATCTGAGAACTGAGGTTCAAAGCCAGCCCAGGCAGGAAAGTTTGTGAGACTCTTAATTGGAGAATTAACCACCAGAAAACTGCAAGTAGTGTTGTGGCTTGAAGCAGTAGAATGCTAGCCTTGAGCAAAAAGAACTCAGGGACAGTGACCAAGCCCCCAATATATCTGACAAAAAAAAATTTTTTTAAACAGAGTTCACAGCCATGTTAAGGATATTTAAACATCAATTATTTTTAAATAAGTTTTTTATTGTGAAAATACTGTTCAGAGGGGTTACAATCACATGAGCAAGATAATGAGTACATTTATTACCAAGCATTGTTGTCTCCTCCTTTGTTTTTTTCCTATCATCCCTTCTCTCCCCTCCACAACTACATCCCCCACCCCTACCTAAATTGTAAAGTTCATTTTTAGACAGAGCGTCTTGTGCATCTCATTGTTGCAATAGGTCAATCTGTATCCCTATTTAAACAATTTGTTTTTTCCCTTCTGCTCCCTAAATTATACCAACATCAAATGCAGTGAAAACAGGGGTTATACTGTGGGGGAGGGACATACAAACGTGGTACCTTAAAATATTAGAAACAATAGGAAGAAAGAAAAAACCGCTTTTAAAAATAATACTTTAACTAAGAGGGTCTTACCATATAGGCCCAGCTGCTCTCAAACTCACTATACTCCTGTCTACTTTACTATTTACTAAGAGGTTTTTCTTTTTCTTTTTTTCTTAGTTTTAAAAAGTGATGGAAAGAAATTTTTTAAGTGAATCAGACATTATATAACTGAAAATTATCAACAAATTACCTTGAAAGTTTCATCATTTTGAGTTTGGTTATAGTAAATCCAGCTTTATTTATCATTTCAATTATTTCTCCAGCCTTAGGTACTGCATCAGGTTTAATCAGGGCTAATGTTCTGTAAAATAATAATAGTAATAATAATAATGAATGTTTGAAAATAAAAAGTTCTACAGTTGGGGGCTGGGGGTTTAGCCCAGCGGAAGGGCACCCGTCCGGTGCGCGCAAAGCCTTGGGTTCGGTCCTCAGCCCTGGAAAAAAAAAGAAAAGAAAGAAAGAAAGAAAAAAAAAAGTTCTACAGTTTGTATTTAAAACTCCTGAGCACTGTAATTTCCTTAACAGAAATCCTAAAAGTCAAGAAAGTACAGAATGATATATTTCAAGTTCTAAAAGTAAATAACCTTTACCCTAAATTACTATATTCATCAGTTATATTTTAAAATTAATGAACAAGCTGGGCACTGATGGCTCACACCTGTAATCCTAGCTACTCAGGAGGCTGAGATCTGAGGATTACGGTTCAAAGCCAGCCCAGGCAGGAAAGTTCATGAGACTCTTCTCTCTAATAAACCATTCAGAAAACTGGAATTGGTGCTGTGGCTCAAGTGATAGAGCACTAGCCTTGAGTTGAAAAGCTGAGGGATGGCACTCAGGCCCAGAGTTCAAGTCCCACAACCAACAAAAAAAAAAATAATAATGGACAAATAAAGATGTTCTAAGAATAACATAAACTAATGCAGTGATGACCACTAATCCAAAACTGCACAAGCTACTTAAGTAATCCTACATACCAATGTATAAGAAAGGAAGTCACAATTATGAGGAGTCAAGAAAGAATAATGCAGAATAGATGAACATATGAGAAAAACAAAAGATTCAAACATGGCCAACTGAGTAAAACAGCAAATTCCTAAGAATAGGACGGGAGAAAGAAAAAAGAATAGTAATTAAATAATTCAAATTTAATAATTCAAACTATTTGAATCAGCCAGGAAAAAGAGCCAATGAAATTACACAAATCAGCAAACACCTCTCATTAATAACCTTAAATAACCTTAAAGTCTGAACTCTCCAATAAAAAGATGACAGTTAGATGACTGGATTGAAAACATGATTTATTTGTTGTCAACATGATACTCAACTCCCTGGCAAAGACACACAAAGACTGAAAGTGAAAAGTAGAAACTGAAAGCAGGGAGGAGAGACTATATCCATAAACAATGTAGAAAAAGTAGACTGAGTCGTAGCTTGAAAAGAGAAAGGAAGTTAGTAGGAATTAGTAAGGGAATAAAACACCAAGAACATAGAATGATGACAGACTTACATGCACCACTGACTGGAGTGCCGAATTTTATAAAGCAAATCCACTGTACATACAGGGACAGACAGACTGACACAAGAATAGTGGGGAACCCAAATTCTTAACTCTCATCAATAGATACATCATCCAGACAAAACAAACAACATAAGAAAAAAAGCAACAAAAAGACTACAAAGTTAAACCATTAAGCAAATGGACTTAACAACAATCTATAGAAAATTGCACCCAAAAGTAAATTTATAGAAAATTGTACCCATAAGCTTTGGAATACACATTCTCTTCTCAGCAACCACAGAATTTTCTCTAAGACTGTATTTTAGGCCATAAAGTATCTATTAACAAATACAAGAAAAAAATGAAATATTTTCTTGTGTATTAGAATACCATGATGGAAAAAATAAAATAAAAAGAGTAACAACCCAATACTTTAGAAATTACTTAATCATTCCTACTAAAGAACAAATCACATAATCTATTCCAAAATACTGTAAATGTATCATAACATGAAAATGACTTCATTGAAAATTGTCTACATTAGGAAAACAAAAGAAAAATACAAAATTAGCTTATATCTAGCCTCCAACATTCATTTAAGCATGAGGATTATGTAATTCTCTTACTTTTCTTTTCTACTGCCAAGTTGGCGAGATGTATATTGGTCCCCATAGTCAACCAACACCAGTTGTCGAGAAAACACATTCACTTTGTTGCCTATAAATAAATCTTCCACGTGTAGGTCATCATATTTAGTCCGCTTTAAAAAAGTGCGACGATTCTTTAGGTCATGCTAGAACAGAAAAAAAAAAAAACCACAATAAAAAACTTATCAATAAAGAATGCTAACTTTATGAGGTAGAAATAGTTCTTAATTCTGACTTTATCAAAATAGGCTCCATTCTGTTCATTTTTTGTTACCAATACAAATCATTATGTTTTGTGCATGTGCTAGGCCTCGGGCTTGAATTCAGGGTCTAGGTGTTTTATTGTTGTTGTTTGTTTTATTTTGCTCAAGACAAGCACTCTATCACTTAACCAAAGCTCTACTTCCAGTTTTTTGGTGGTTAATTGGAGATAGTTCTCACCAACTTTTCTACCCAGGCTGCTTTGAAGCAAAATCCTCAGAACTCAGCCTCCTGAATAGCAGGGGTTATAGGTGTGAGCCACTGATACCTAGCCATAACTTTTATATTATATATTTGTATCTGCTAATGTAACTTATTCATAATATAACTTTTTTATTAAAGTATATTGCTGACGCTGACTGTGGCTGGCTCATGGCAGTAACTGTAGCTATTCAGGAGGCCAGTTTCTAAAGACGGCAATTTGAAGCCAGCCTGGCAGAAAAGCCTAAGAGACTCTAACTAGGAAAATGCCAGTGTGGAGGTGTGACTCATAGTAGAGTACCAGACATGAGCAAGAAAGCCCAGCGAGAACTCAGGGCCCTGAGTTCCAGCCCCACTAGAAGCACAATTGTTTTTAACATTTAGAATGTAAAATATAACATAAAACAAATATTATATTAAAACATAAATAATAATATAAACATAATGACATATAAAACACCCCAAATAGAAAGATTTTTTTTATGGCCCAACTTTTTCAGTAAATAAAATCCCAGAGAAAAGAATCATTTGCCCAAATATCTGCTTTTATACACAGTCCAATACCAAGTAGAAAAACTTGCTAAAGTGTGACCAGGAAAGGACAAAAAGCTCAATGATCTTCAATTTGACTATTTATAGAGATGACAATTTTCAATAATGATGACATATATGATCATGATAACCTTTCTCTATCAATTATAACCTAATCCACAACAATAATTCCATTTTGGTTTATGCTACTGCCTTGATTATTGATATTATGGGCATTTACCACTATACCCTGCTCCACTTCAGTTTCCTAAATAACATCATTTCAATTTCTGATATTCAAAATATAGGCATAGCTCATACACCAATGGTTCATGTCTATAAGCATAGCTATTCAGGAGGCTGAGATCTGAAAATCATAGGTCAAATCTAGTATGGGCAGAATTCCAAGAGATTCTTACTTCTAATTAACCAGCAAAAATCAAAAGCTAGAGGCATGGTTCAAGTGGTAGAGCACTAGGTATGCATGAAAATGCCAAGCATGAGTGAAAGGTTCAGAGTTTAATAAGCCCCAGTATAATACACACACACACACACACACACACACATACACACACACACACATACATACATACATACATGACCACATACCTCACACACACACACACACACACACACACACACACACACACACACACACACACACACACACACACACACGGCATGGTGGTGCATGTCTACAATCTCAACACTTGAGAGGGTAAGGCAGGAGAAATGTAATCTCAAGGAAGCCTGAGATCTATAGTGAGACTCTGTCTACAAAAAAAAAAAAAAAGAACAAAAAAATCTTGTTTTGGTATCATAGTAAATACATCAAATTACAGTAGAATGTATCTTATAAACATGTTTTTAAAAACAGCTGTATAAAAGACAATTCTATTCCTGTCTTTGCCCCACCTTCTCCTTTTCCAATTTGAAGCAAAGAAGGTTCATTTACCATCTCAACAGACCCATCTGCTGGGTAAAAGAAAAGATCATAACGTCGGAGAAGTGAAGCATTTGGGTCATACCACTCTGCGATGAAGGCGAATCTCTCATTATGATTCTGTGAGGAAAAATAAAAAGATTTTTAACACTAACATATAAAGTATAAGCACACTTGTATAAGTCATACGAAATGAAAGAAAAGTTTCCAAGTATTTGCAACAAACAAATCTGCTACTACCTATCACATTGAACTACTTTGCTTTCCTCAGAAATTGTCTGCTAATTTCTTATTAATACTTTTAGATATTTCAAAGATGAGTTATAAAATCTTTAATATATTTCTGAAACATGCAATCAACAACACATCCTAAATCAACATTTTTTAGAACATGAGCTCCTGACTACTGAAAGAATTCAGTCTTCCTGAAGACAAATTTACATATAGACTACCACACAACCTAATGTGGGAAAAAATTCAGAGAGGTTCAATTGCAGTAAGTTTTTACGTGGTTTTTTTTTTTTGGTTTTGTTTTGTTTTTTTGGTCTGTCATGGGGCTTGAACTCTGGGCCTAGGCGCTGTCCCTGCACTCTTCAGCTCAAGGTGAGCGCTCTACTGGTTGAGCCACAGCGCCACTTCCAGCTTTTTTCTTTTTGCTTATGTGGTGCTGAGGAATCAAACCCAGGGCCTCAGGCATGCAAGGCAAGCGCTCTACCACTGAGCCACCTTCCCAGCCCCAAGTTTCCTGTCTTTGAACCGATCCTCAGATCTCAGCCTCCTGAGTAGCTAGGATTACAAGCCTGAGGCACTGGCCCCCGGCTCAATTGCAGTAAATTTTAACAATCTTAAACTTGAAGAATCTGGCAACATTTAGCTTTTGTCATTAAAATTATGAACTTCATGAAGGCAAATTCCTGAAAGGGGAAATGAAGAGGGAGCCAGGGAAATAGGAAATAAAATAACAAAAGACAAAACACCCTAAACCAAAGCAGAGAAGTTATCCCACATAATACAGACAAGCAAGGGGAGAGGCAAATCCACTAAGAACAAATCTACAGCCATGGTTTGGTTTAGAAACTAAAGAAAAATCATTCCAATTTTTAGAAAAGCCTACACTATATGCCTCAATATAAAGCTAATATATATGAGTGTCTACACTCTAAACTCAGGCTAGACTTTTCTTTAATATTAAGCTAAAATCAAAAACATCTGCTGTATCTGCAGAATGGTCTTGGAAATAAACATCTATTACTTACTCTCTTCTACATTCTATATGCTCAGTCTCTCCAACTGGAGAATGGAAAACATACCTGTTACAGCTGTAAAAATTAATGTGATTGCCTTGTAAAATTCACATAACACTTTTTATGCAACTATTGATCAAGATGCTCTGTCAAGCACTTTTATAATTTTTTTGTATTTTTCACTTCCATTTGATGGTATGCATTTTTATAACATCAACTTGTTTTGCAAAAGTTGTTTCATTTCACCTTCTAAAAATGAAAAATGCCATTTTAAATATGGTGTACAAAATAGTAGCCTACTCAGTGACACTCTGGTGTAAGTCATTTTATAGTAGGATTACTTTTTTTGGCGGGGGGAGGGGGGACTGGTGGTTGTGGGACTTGAACTCAAGGCGTGGGCACTGTCCCTGAGTTTTTTCACTCAAGGCTAGCCATCTATCACTTTGAGCCACAGCATCACTTTCAGTTTTCTGGTAATTAATTGGAGATAAGAGTCTCATAGTCTCATTCCCTGCCTGGGCTGGCTTTGAACCACTATCTTCAGATCTCAGCCTCTTACGTCACTAAGACTCCAGGTGTGAGCCACCAGCACCTGGCTAGTAGACCACTTTTTGAAAATAGTTTCATTACTATGCACAGGTGATTACATAACTTAGTTTATTCCATGCATTTTCAAATGTTTTCCTTTTCAATTTCCTTTCAATTTCTTTTCCAATTCCTTTAAAACAATAGCTAAAAAGCAATAGAAATGATGGGCTTCTTTGTACTATTTAAAAACCATATATGTACTATCAACAGGATAATGTCAGAATTTGTAGGTAATGCTAGAAGAAAACCTAAGATTTAGATAGATGATTTGGTCACATTCTGGACCTTATGACCATAGAAAAGGCACTCTACCACAAATGTGAGTGATTCAAGCATTCTGCCCACTGCCCACTGCCCATGCCTTCCCACCCTTCAAGCTACTTTGTTCAACTTCTTCTCTTATTATATCATCAAGTTCTTTTTTAAAGTCATCAATTTTGTGGCCTAGCTCCTACCAAAAATGTTAAAAGAATTAGCTATACTTATTGTGATTTTTGCATCACCCTTTGGCATCAATCTAATATTCCCAACCTATATTTAATTTTCATTTAGTTGACCCCAAAACATCTGACACTATAATCCATCCTACTTGGATCAATTGTCTCTTCGTTTCTTTGATAATATACTTATCCACTGTATTTCTCTTTTCTGGTTATTGTCTCTATCACAGTTATACACAAACTAGCTCATTGGTCACTCAAAATGGAGTTGGCTCTAGGTCCTTATCTAGAAACACATGTGAATAGGTCACACTTGCTGATAAGAGTAACTACTATACTTCCAGGAATTTTTTCATCCAGTTTTTACATCACTGGTAGATGAAAATACTACACAGGGGGGCTGGGAAGGTGGCTCAGTGGTAGAGCGCTTGTCTTGCATGCCTGAGGCCCTGTGTTCGATTCCTCAGCACCACATAAGCAAAAAGAAAAAAGCTGGAAGTGGCGCTGTGGCTCAAGTGGTAGAGCGCTGGCCTTGAGCTGAAGAGCTGAGGGACAGTGCCCAGGCCCAGAGTTCAGGCTCCACGACCGGACCCTCCTCCCCCCCAAAAAAAAGAAAAAAGAAAGAAAGAAAGAAAAATACTACACAGTGGAAATTAGCAAATGCTACAGTTCGGAATTTTCTCATCCCAACTCAATTCCCAGGGCAGAGTGAGAATCCGTTTTCATCTTTACATCTCATTCTTCCCCAGTCCCTTCTATTTCACTTCAAAGCATTTGTCCAATCTCCCTACTTCTATTTCCACTACTACCATCCGAATCTACTTGGTAGACTCTTAGATTTCATAGATTTCTCTGTGGAACTAGCTTTCTAGCTAGTTCATTTCTCTATTGAATTAGCCATAGCTCTCTAATTTGTTTTACTGAAGCTAGCTACCTGCCCTCTCACCAATTCAGATGCCCAAATTGATACTATTTAAAATCCAAATCTGATCCTGCAACCTGAAACATCTCACTGCCCCTCAGATAACGGATATCTTTAATATATGGCCTGTAAAAACTCATACGATCTGATCTTTCCAATCAATCTTGCTTTCTCCCACATCATTTTTTCTTCTCTTCAAGGGCTCAATTTCCTAGACTAGATGGAGAACTTTTTTCTGTTCTTTTATGTGTGTCTAATTTCTACTTATTCTTCTGACTCAATTCAAATATCTTCATGAAGAAAAACCTATTCTGACTCAAAGACTGGACCAAGTTAAATGCTGTGAGCCATAATGGAACATTCAATTCATTGTCTTTATCACCATTGTTATGAATTTTACATTGTGATTGTATTTTGGCAATGGTTGATAATATTTCTTCCCATTTGATTGTTTAAGTCTCATGCTCAAATTTTGTTCACAATTAAATTCCTACTGCCTAGAACATCAAAGATACTAATCAGTGAAAATGTTGGTACTACCCTTCTCAATTTCCAATACATTCACAGCATTTCTCAGTTTAAAACAAAAATTTAGCTGCTGGTGGTGACTTACACCTATAATACTAGCTGCTCAGGGGCTAAGGAGGTGGCCGAGGGGGACTGAGGTTCAAAGCCAGCTTGGACACAAAAGTCTGCGAGACTCCCATCTCCTAAATAGCCAGCAAAAGCCAAGCTGGAGGTGTGGGTAGAGGCGAGCCAAGGAAGCACACCCTGATATCAGCCTTTCAAAAACAGTTTACTTTAGAACAATTTCAAAAATAAACATTATCCAGACTTCTCACGTATACCACACTCAGCTTTCCCTATTATTAACATGTTATGGTTTTATACTTGATTTGTTACAATGACTGAACCAATGTTGATACACTATTACTAACTGTATGAGTTTCCTACTTGTTATATTCAAATGATACTTTGGGATTAATAATTTTAGCTGAAATTTTTGGGCTTAATAATTTAACTAAAATTTCCTACTACATGCGTAAGTATGCTATTGAACTTTATTTTTATACCTGTAGTCAGTGATGACTTAAATAAGTTCATTTTTTAATTTAAAATTTTGATATCTGTATTTTTTACTTTTTAAATTATCTTTAGGTCCCTATACAGAAGAGTTGCCACTTAACATAGCAGTTTATGAATATAATACATCTTGATCAATGTCCTCCCTTTCAACATTCTCACCTCCCTTCCCAACCAACCCTTTCCTCACTTTTCCTGTTGTTGTATGGTATACATTGTATTCTGGACTACATTCTTCCCAAGTTCATTGTAGATGATCATTCTTTTCTAACCTTTGGTCCCACCCCTCTCTGACAAGACTTTAATACACACTCCTCCAATTGTTCTTTGTCTAGTTTGAGACACAACTGGAAAACTGGCATTTAAAACAGTTAATGATATGACCTGTAAGAGTCATAGTAGCTGTACCTGTTAAATTTCCCAGAAATAATATTTCTATTTTAACAATGAGCTTCATGGTTTATAACCATTTAAATAATGTGGTATTCATATACTCAGAAGTATTGAAGTGTCTTTACTCACTCTGAAATGTGTGTGTTTACATTGAGAGAGAGAGAGAGAGAGAGAGAGAGAGAGAGAGAGAGAGAGAGAGAGAGAGAGAGAGAGAGAGAGGAGAGAAAAAAATTCTTTTTTGAGGGGGTCCAGTCATGAGGCCTGAACTCTGGGCCTGGGCGCTGTCCTTCAGCTCTTCAGCTCAAGGCTAGCACTCTACCACTTGAGCCACAGCACCACTTCCGGCTTTTTTCTTTTTGCTTATGTGGTGCTGAGGAATCAAACCCAGGGCCTCAGGCATGCAAGGCAAGCGCTCTACCACTGAGCCACCTTCCCAGCTCGAGAAAAAAATTCTTACAAGAATAGTCTCGCTCAATAGTAAACAAACATTCTTCATAAAATATATTCAAAATTCACGTAAGCTATAAGATAGATAATTTTAAGGATATTTTAGCCACTGTTGGAAATTCAGGTGAAATAGTATCTGAAAAATAACCACAGCTTTGGAGAGCAGACCCGCACTACAGCCCTCTCATGTTAGTGTTGCACGGGTGGGGACCTACGGCCCACAGGAAAACCATCTGGCACGTATCTTGTTTTCCTCTCCTTGGCTGCACACAGTCATATGCCTGTATTGATCATTTTGAATGTCCCACAAATAACATTATAATATCCAAATAGCTCTTGACAGAACAAAGGATTTCCTACCCCTGGAAGTAATGGTCAACTTGATAATGGGTCATGTAAACCAATTACCTTTTCTGTGCACATGTATTTCCTTTTTTACTGTAAGAGTGGCATCGTAAGTGGGGTGATGAGTACATTTCTTGTCAAACATTGCTACCTCTTCCCTTTTTTCTCCCACTTCCCTCCCATCCCCACTCCCCTCCCCCTCCAAGTTGTACAGTTCATTTCCAACACAGTGTCTGGTGAGTATCGCTGTTGCACTGGTTCACCCTTTCTCTCACCATTTTGTTATTCTCCTTCCCTTCCCTAAATCAGATAAACATATATACAAGACACAGGGTACCAAAATCAAAAACAGTGACAACAGGAGATAAAACAAAGGGAAAAAAATGAAAGAAAAAAAAATAACTTCAGGGGTGGGAAGTTGGCTCAGTGGTAGAGCACTTGCCTTGCATGCTTGAGGCCGTGGGTTCAATTCCTCAGCACCACATAAGCAAAAAGAAAAAAGCCGGAAGTGGCACTGTGGCTCAAGTAGTAGAGCGCTAGCCTTGAGCTGAAGAGCTTGAGGGACAGCATCCAGACCATGACTGGACATCCCCCCCCCAAAAAAAAGATATATTTAAAAAAATAACTTCACACAGTACATTGAAAAACAAAAACAAAGAAACAAAATTTTTTTTAAAAAACTCTTGCTTCGCATTCATTTCAATTAGCATCATTCCACCAGAAAGAATGGCACAGCTCCATTCATAAGCAAATGGAAAGACTAAGAAAATGTCCTATTAAGTGAAGTAAGCCAGACCCAAAGAAATATAGGTCCCATGGCTTCCTCGTTTGTAATAATTAGCATACGTCTGGGATAGTCCAGAGGCTCACAATAGCCCAATGGCTATTCACATATGACCATATAAAATGTACACATATATTTAAACAAGAAAAAGACACGAAGCCAATCTGTCAGTTCAAAAACAAGTGTAGTAAGCCACTGTACACCTGCCTCGCGCATTTCAGTGTTACTGACAGGGAGGCCGTTCCATCTCTGCTGATGCTGTACGTCAGCAAATGGCACTCAGGTCTGGTACTCCAGGCATTGCTGAGTGCAACAAGAATACCAGACCAACAAGTCTGCTGCTGAGAGCACTTCCTGGCAGTGTACAGTAAGTGAAATGGCCCTGAAACACGCTACTTAAGGAGAAGATGCAGGAGACTGTGTAAGGTTTTCTCTTGGGGTCAAATGGAAAATATATCAGGATGTTTAAGATCACAGACTCTGGAGTCTACAAATCTCTTTATAATATCAGACACAATACTTAAGCATCTAAGTCTTCATTTCCCTGTGTGTAGAGTGGGAATAGTCATTTAACTGTCTTCACAGGGTAGCAGCAGAATTTGCATGACTTGGTGTACATGACCGCTTGGGAGTTCCCTTGTCCCAAGTCTCCCACAGCAATGACAGCGGCTTACAGGTCTAGCAATGACAGGCTTTAAAGCTGCAGGGCACACACTGATCTCCCTCTTTGGTCCTGTTCTGATACACAGAAGAATCCATCTTGATTTGTGATGCCACTGACACAGCTTCAACTAATCCTAGTTAAACAGTTTTTTAAAGGTTTTGAAGAAAAATCAATATGGAGGATAAAGGAACTTGTGGTAGGCAGAAAATGGGAAATGTGACTAAAACCATATTTATGAATTAATAAAAACTCCTGGATATATACATATATACAAATATATGTATATAAACACATGTATACGTACACATGTGTATATATGTGCACATATATGTATTTCTGCAGCAGTAAGTACTTTTAAGTGACATAAGAGTTCAAATTCTTGCCTTGTGGGAAACTCAGACCACAATGGATCTTTTTATTAAAAAAAAAAAAAATTGAAAGCCAGGCACTGGTAGCATACACTTATAATCCTGGCTACTCAGGAGGCTGAAATCAGAGGATCATGGTTCAAAGACAGCCTGGGCAGGACAGTCCATGGAACCACAAAAAAGCCAGAACTGGAGCTATGGCTCAAGTGGTAAAGCCCTAGCTGCCTTGAGCAAACAAACAAATAAATAACCTTTTAAATCTGAGTTCAAGCTCTAGAACACACAAAAAAACTAAATAATTTTTTAATCTTGTAACACTAGCAATAGCTAGTTTTGTAATGTGAACTTCTCAAAGAAAATGCCTGAAAAAAATGTAAATTATATTAATCAATATTGCATTTCTGTTTTATACTGCATATGCAAGAAATTAAATTGTGAAATTAAATTGTCACATAACATAAACTGTTATGAAAACAATAATAAAGCATTCATATTCACATGGTAAAGACAAATTTTAAAGCCATATTTAAAGACATTCCACTGTCAGCAACACATATATCCATATAACTATCTGTGCTGGGTCTCTAAGATTCAGAAAAAATTATTAGCTATGTTTCCAGGACTATACAGGTCCTGCCTCCAATTCCATATGCAAAGTAAAATTCTTCATATTTTACTTAAAATATATACTGATGACAAAGTACTTCAATTCAAGGATTTCTGGTCTCAACAATAAAGCATGGGAAATTATTTTCAAGTAAACTATCCAAATCTCCATTTAATGTTCGCAAGTAAAATCCTAAAGAATCTTTCCTAGTATTTTTCTTCTTTGAAGTAATAAGCCTGGTGGGAAGGCAGGGAAAACTGAAAATTATTATTTATCTTTACATCATAAATTCAGAAGAAATATTGATATGAATGGAAAATCAATCCCTCACGCCAGGCACCAATGGCACACACCTGTAATCCTAGTTACTCAAATTAAAATCTGAGGATCTTGGTTCAAAGCCAGCACAGGCAGGAAAGTCCTAAGACTCTTATCTCCAACCAACCAACAAAAAAAGCAATTAGTGGAGCTGTGCTCAAATATTAGCCTTTGGTGAAAAAGCTCAGGGACAGCACCCAAGCTAAGTTCAAGCCCCAGGACCAGCTTGGAAAGTAAAGGAAAAGAAGGAAAAAGAACTCCCTCAAGTTGTAAGCACTTGGAGTAAAGGAAGATATATGTATATATGCATTTGTGTTCATGTTAAACAAAGACAAATATTTCTGAATAAAATAGAGTATTAAATTAGATATGTAAAATTACCTTTACTGATTTTTACTAATGAATTATAAGGTTTTAAAAAAGAAATTCTGGTCATAAATTGTTCCAATGCAATGGAATCCTTTGGAAAAAAAAGTCCCTCTTTCAGGATATTATATCCTGATAAGGTCTCAAGAGGGTATAGGAAAGTGAAGGAATCAACTCAGCACACACTGACAGAAAGAGCAGTGAATTTAAGTATAAACACCTATAATAAAGAAAAGGAAGGAAGGAAAAAAGGGAGGGAGGGAGAGAGGAAGGGAATGAATCACTTTCACTTTTTAGCAACTATCAATAGCTTTCACTAAATCAGTAGAATCCACTGCTTACATTTGATTTCTTTTACTAGGATTCTTTTAATGTTTACTAAGCTTTCACTATTTAATCTTTTAAAACCTTATTCATCTTTCACAATAATTATAACTGAATGTTAAATTAAGCAAGGAGGGAAATAAGATCAGGGCTTGTTTAACAGACATATAGTTAAACCTCACAATAAACTTGTTTTTTTTATTTCATTTTGTATTATCTTTAAGTAGTGGTATGAAGGGGTTTCAAATCCACATGTGAGTTTCACAATAAACTTGTTAACAGAGGTAACACCTCAGTTTTCACCAATCTGAAGAGAGGTTCCAAACAATTAACTGTCCATATATTTTGCATATCATACAGCTGGTGAGGACTACAATTCAGCCTTCAAAGGTATGACTGATGCCAAAGATCAATATTTATGTCTAGACAGTCAAAGCTCTGAATCAAGCAAAATCCAAAGCACAGTTCTAAATCAGACAAGAGAGCAGTGGAGATGGCAGTGAGCAGGGGCCTGTCTGTCAAGTACCCCTGAGCAGACAGCAAACAAGAAACAGGGGTCGCTAACAATGGAAAAGCAGTTTGCTTCAATCAGAGGAAGAAAGCAGCATCCAAGTCACTGAAGCCATCTTTAAATATTTCAGGTAGTTTCATGAAATGGGTGTCTCAGGAGGCAAAGAAAAAAAAGTTCCCCAGAGTCAGTACAAGATTGTAAGGTCTAGGAAATGCAAATCAGTTGAGAAAGGCATAAAAAGAAGAGTATGATTTTTGTCTTCATAACTTTGAAGAAATAATTTTTATATTTTTGCTGATTATAAAATGTTATCTTACAATACTAATCATTCTAATGAACAATGCTTTGCAACCATCCAATTCTAAAGAATGAATTAACCTATTTCACACTATGCTTAGCATGTGGGAAGCCTGCTCAATAAATGGTGGGATATATTGGAAAGAAGGAGAAACAATAGTAATAACATGGCTGTAGAGTTAGAGTCCTTGTAGTATAAATAGTAAATAGGGATAATCTTTAATTTCTATATGTGAAGATGTACACATTTACATACAATTTCTTTACAACACTATCATTTTAAAAAGCCAGACTTAGAATCTCTACTGTTACATGAGATTATTAAAAAAAAAAAAATCAGGGAAGCAGCCCTCCTACATCAACGTATTCCAAGAATTAGATGGTTCTTTCTGGATGAGTAAAAACGAGTACAGGCAAAGACTCTAAAAAGATGGTAAATAACAGGAGTAATTCATTTTCCCAAGTCATGAACAAGCCCCCAAAAGGAATGCCACAGTTCTGAATCCGGCTGAAGTAAACCTAAATATTCTTCAGACCCAGATCCAGGATGTGTGCCATGGGTCTTTTTCTTCATAGCACAACCAAACTGTTTCCTCAAAATCTTCACAAACGTCTCACCAAGCTCATGCCTGAAATCCTAACTACTAAAAAGAACCACAGTTCAAAGCCAGCCCAGAAAAGTCTTAGAGATTCCATCTCTAGTTAACCAGCCAAATGCCAGACTAGAGCTATAGCTCAAGTGACAAGAGTGCTAGTCATGAGTAAGAAAGCCACGCAAGAGTGTGAGGCCCTCAGCTCAAAATCCCATACTAGGAAAGATTAGAACAGAGCAGAACAAAAGGGGCTAGAGGTGTGGCCCAATGGCAGAGCACCTTCCTAGCAAGCACAAGTCATAGGTCAGTTCAAATCTCTACACTGTCTTAAAACAAAAACCAAACAAACTTGCCCAAAAATAGCCAGCTTACAACAACAGGTGAACCCAGGCAGTGTGATCCCAAGTCCCATGCTATTAAAAGTCACTGTGCTTAAAAGGAGTGAAAGGGGCCTCCCAGAAAAAGACAACTAAGCAATCCATAAATGCTGCACTGCTTGCAACATCTCCAGAATGGAGATGTAATCCTCTACTGAAACAAACCAACAGGCCAACCACAAAACTCAGCCACACTTCTCAGACTTGTAATTCTAACAAAACATTTAAAAAATACAATGCGCTTTATAATGCAATTACGTCACAGGAAGCAATCAAATATTTCCAGTCATATATCAATGTTCCTTGCATTTCATATAAAATTGATGTTTATATAATACATCGTGCAGAAATGTCTTGACCTAATAAAAACAGTTTGCAGAATATGTACGTTTCAGAGTAACTGTTCTTAACCTGTTTTACAACAATCATCTGTTTCTGTGTGACCACACAGACACTGTGGAGTATAGACGATAAAAGTTACAGTTCAACAGACTTTTGAAGTTAGAGTGAGTCTCCAGGTGCCTGCATCAGCCTGAATCACATTATAGGACCATAACAGAAATCATCAGAGGTTAAAAACTCCGGCCAGCTGCTTCCAGTAAGGGCAAGTAAAATGTGGTTTCCAGAGAACAAATTTCATTTGGCTTCAAACATTGAGATGATAGTGAATCATTAAAAATGAATTAGCAGACATAGTAGGCAAATAAGCCTAGCAATTCCCATTGCGTACTTTGATACTGCCATGGTAAGTACAATAGAAACACACATGCAGCAACCAAAAGGCTGCTTCCAATTGCTACAAGCTAGATTTTTAAGGAGTAACTTCTTTCATATGTGTCCTTCACAAGGCGTCTCCCTTCAGGGTGGCTTTAGAAGACCAAGTATTTTCTCACACTAAACTGTGGCCAGAACCAGTTTTGGGCTTGTCAGATTATTCAGCGTTACTCCTCCATGATTTACCTGATCAAGGCAAACAGATTGAGAACTCAAGGGTCTTCACACAAAGAATCTGACTTGCCAATGTCATCTTAACATTTCTCAGTAACAGGACATAGTATACGAGGAGGAAAAGTAAGAGAATTATTAAACTTAACTAATTAGTCTAATCCAATTAAATTCCCAAAACACTAAAGCAAAATTATAATGTTGAACATGAGGATTCCACATACTTTTTTTTCCACTCTCTTTTATTTTCTTTTAAGCTATCATGTTGGTTTATTCACTTTTGTATTTTGCCAGTCATGGGGCTTGAACTCTGCCTAGGCACTGTCCCTGGGCTCCTTTTGCTCAAGGCCAACATTCTACCACTTGAGCCAGAATGCCATTCCCAGCTTTTTCTGTGATTAATTGGAGATAAGAGTCTCAAAAACTTTCCTGCTCTGGCTGGCTTCAAACTGAAATCCTCAGATCTCAGCTCTGTGAATAGCTAGGATTACAGGTGTGAGCCATCAGTGTCCAGTTAAACTGTCATTTAAGAATAATATCTCAATTAGAATACATATTTGTCTTTACAGAGAAGAGACAATGCTGTAGTAAACAGAACACAGTGAGGCATGATGATGCAGGCCTGTAACTCCAGTATTCAGAAGACCCAGGTAAGAAGATCCATACTTTAAAGCCCACCTGAGATAAATCTGGGTAACAGTAAGACATTGTCTCAAGAAAACAAATATATATGTATATATATTTATCAAAACACAAAACCACGTGTTTTACAACCTGTGATACTTATGAATATACTTTTGACTTCTTGCTTATACTTTTTAAATGGAAGAATGAAAAGCTAAAAAAACAGATTTCTACAATGCATGTATAGATCGGGAAAACAATGAAACATACCCTCTCAGAAAGGGCTTTTGAAAGCTTTTGTAGTTTGCAACTGTAGATCCTTTAAAGTCCCTTCTGGTTTCCACAAATCATGCTATGTAAAAATCAAAACAAAAGAAAACAGTGGGGCACTTTGTGTCAAAAGAAACCTCTCTGGAAAGTAAGGGTGTATTTTGCTCAGATATCTTAAAGCGAACAGAACTGTGAAGTCTTCGCACACCAACACTGGCCAAGTGATGTTTCCACACTTGGAATACGATTTTTCACAGAAGTCCAGAAATCAGAGGGATATTAGCAATAAGGAAACACAAGGTTAGATAAGGGACTTTGCAAAAGTTCTGTGAGTTGTTGAACAGCACCATCTAACAAGGACCTTTGTTTCCACTTAAGCCAGCTCATGTTCCCACAGGGGCACTGAGGGCTCACATCTGGGTTCTTGGCACAATACAAATTCTCTAACCAAATAGAAACTGCAAGAGGATAGTAACTACACCATATATTTCTTTTGAATCTCCTTGGTGACACTTTGAAACCTTAAAAAAAATTAAATATCAAAGCAAGATCCAAAGGACTAAATGTGTAAACAATAAATTCCGATAAAATAGCAAAAATTCACTCTTTAATATTGAGAAAGCCCAAAATTGATTTAGGGCTTAGTAAATATTTATTTGTATCTGCTTACAATATTTCCAGAATGAATCTGAAGGATCTTTTTTCTGGCCTTTTTTTGGATAAGTCTGGCTTCTCCGGCTAGCTCCTTAAAAAAATATATGATACAGTGATAAGTAACTGCAAAAGAGAAATAGGCTGGGCACGGGTGGCTCACGCCTGTCATCCTAGCCAGACAGGAGGCTGAGATCTGAGTTAGAAGCCTGTCCAGGCAGAAATGGTCTCAAGACCTTTATCTCCAATTAGCTAGTAAAGTGCCACACTGAAGCATTGCTCAAGAGGTAGCGCGCCAGACACAGGAAAACAAACAAAAAGAAGCAAAAGTACAGACCCTATTTAAACTCTTATACAAGCACATTTACACATACATACACATACATTCTCTCACTCTCTCTCTCTTTTCTTTCACACAAACACACAGAGAGAGAGAGAGAGAGAGAGAGAGAGAGAGAGAGAGAGAGAAACAGATCTGAGACCGGGCACCAATGGCTCATGCCTGTAATCCTAGCTACTCAGGAGGCTGAGATCTGAGGATCATGGTTCAAAGCCAGCCCGAGCAGGAAAGTCTCTGAGACTCTTATCTCCAATAACCACTAGAAAACCAGAAGTGGCACTGTGGCTCAAGCGGTAAAGCACTTGCCTTGAACTTAAGAGCTGAGGGACAGCACCCAAGCCCAGAGTTCAAGCCCCACGACCAACAAAAGAAAGAAAGAAAGAAAGAAAGAAAAGAAATAGATCTGAAACAAAAAGTAACTCTGGTCTAACTATAGTGGCCTGAAAATATTTCAGCAATTATACTCAATTAGAAAACTGAGTTTAATTGGACAAAAAAGTCATCTGACAATATGAGTTTTTCATCCAAGTAACTTATTTTCACATTGTAGATACACAGGCCCAAATCTTATTCTGCCTTTATCCCCCCGCCACCCCACCACTAGACCCACAAGCGGATATGCTAAACTTTTTCCAGTCATCCTCCCAAAACTCAGCTTTTCTCCAGTCTGCAGTGGGCATGGCCAGGAGAGCTGACCACCTTGCCAAAGCCCATGCCATCCCCTTGCCCTGATGCTCACAGGGATTTGGCCAGCAGGAGACAATGCCGACGATCAAACCATTCATTTATCTTCCGAACTTCCCCCTGTCAGACTACAGTGGTAAGCTGTTCCCAGCTACTGAGGACCATGGCTCCTGTCAGACAACCTTTCTACTACTATTTTGATAGTTCTATCCCTGTGTCTGGATAAGTCTAAAGTAGAAACTAAAGTCCAGCTCCCTGCACCTCCTTTGCTAGTTTCTCTTAACTCCATGCATACCTTTGTCACTGGTCCCTGCAAATTGTTCTGCATTCTCACTGATCTATCCATATCTGTGTCTAGCTAGGCTGACAATGAAACCTTGGGGGAGAGGTCTTCCTGCCTTACATGGCCAGTTACAAACCATTTTCACTGGCAAAGGACTGGAAACTTGATCATTTGTGGTTTTGGTGTCATATCCAATTGCCTGGCCCAGTGTGGCAGAGATATATTTCTGTACCTTCTTCTAAGAGATTTATCTGAACAACTCTGAGTTATATTTCATGCGTGATGTAGATAATTTTATCCTTTTACATGGTTTTGGTTGTCTCAATAGTATTGGTTGAAAAGCCTACTCTTTCCTCATTGAGTGGCACTGACAAGTTTGTCAAAACACCAACTTGTCATAAAAGTTTTTATATGGAACCCTAGTTCTGTTGCACTTCCTGTTAGTCTCTCTGCCAGTACTACACTGCCTAGATTACTATTGAAGCTTTATAATAAATTTGAGTTGTAATCGGAACATTTAAGTTCTCTACTTTTGTTCTTTTTCAGAACTGCCTTGGCTAACTTGACTCCTTCATATTTCCATACCCAATTTAAGATATACGTGCCAATTGTACAAAAATACTTGCTGTGAGTTTAAGAGGCACTGCTCTGAGTCTATTTACTAACAATTCTAATCTTCCAATCCATGAACAAGGTATTTCTGTATTTACTCTGGTCTTTTAACTGAGCATTCTGTAGACTCCAGTGTGAAGTCTTCTACCCTCTGCTAAAAATATTCCTAAGTATTGTTTTCTTTCCTTTGTAAATGGGACTTACATTCTTCTTCAGGCTGCTCATCATAATCTAGTAGTCCCTTCTTGTCTGAATGTTCATTTTTCCAAAATTTCACTGTTGTCAATAATGATCAAAAATAGTAGACAGAAAATTCAAGAAACAAATCATGTCAGTTTTAAATTGCTTGCAGTTAGTGAACTCCCAAGCCACCCTACTGTGCCCCAGGCAGGATGTAAATCATTTCTCTGTCCAGTGTGTGGATGCTACCTGCCCATGAGTTAATTAGGAGCAGCCTGGATTATGACACTGTATTGCAGAACACATGTTCAAGAAATCCTTATTTTACATAATGATTCCAAAATGCGAGGGTAGTAAAGCTGTAAAGCAAACGATCGTATGCTGTGGTTACTGTGTTCTAAAATTAGAACACATTTTATGTGCATGAAAGTGTAAAGAAGGACAAGGGGACTTGGGAAGCTCTGCTGTCACACCTCAGGCTGCCAGTGTGTGAGGCGTGCTGGGTCACCCAGGGCTCTACACCACAGCACACATGCCTGCGTCACCTCCAGCTGTCAGAGGAAGGTGAGCACGGAGTAAGCTACTCTGAGAAAGACCAACTTTGCATAACTTTTACCACTGCATATTGTTATAATTGCTGTCATTGGCAGTTAGACATTATTTTCTTTTTATGGCCAATTTATAAACTTTATCATGGGTATACATGCATAGGAAGCATATATATAGGGTTTGATGCTATCCAGGGCCTTAGGCCTCCACTGCAGGTCTTGGAACATGACTATTACATACAGAAACACAGTTTGGTTTTATATATTGATCATGTACTCCGAAACCTTGCTGAAACATCTGTGATATCATTTTCATAGATTTCTAATTTCTATACAAAAGGTCTTGTCAGCTGTCAATAAAGATAGTTTTGTTTCTTTCTATACAATATAGATACCTTTGAGTTCTTTTTTTTCTTACCTGGTTATAATGGCAAGAATACCTAGTACAATTCTATTTAAAAAAAAAAAAAAAAAAGAACAGTTCAGGACAGACATCCCAGGCCTGTTCCTACCCTTAGGAAGAAGGCATTCACACTTTCATCATTAACTATGTTTCTGACTTTTATTTAAATGAATCTCTACACTCTGGTTGAAGTCCCCTTCAACTCACTATTTGCTGAGTGTTTCTGTTATGAATGGTATGGATTTGTGAAATGCTTCTCTGTTTCATTGGTCATGTGGGGTTTGTCCTTTAGTTTGTTAATACAGTATATTGTATTCTCTGATTATCAGATGTTAAACAAATGTCATATTCTCAGCATAAATTCCACTGAAGTAGGTTATAAATTCTGTAGGTTCCTGGATTCAGTTTGCTGATCTTTTATGGAAGATGTTTACATCTGTATTCATTAGGGATATTGGCCTATAGTTTGCTTGTGATAGTTTGCTGGCTTTGGTAGAAGTATAATATTGTCTTCATGGAATAGGTTGGGAAGTATTTGCTCCTCCATTTTCCAGAAGAATTTGTGAGATTGCTGTTATTTACTCTGTAAATGTTTGATATCACTGAGTATTTCTATGGGTTTTATCTCTAGCTACACTCATTCTCTTGATCATTTGAGCTATTTTGTGGCTTTAAATACAATCATCAGCTCTCAAGCTAGAGAATTTCTATAAATTTTAGGTTCACATATCTTCTTAGCTGCCTCTTAGATATCAAAAAGATATCTCTAATTTAACAGACACTAAGTTGAACTCCTCTTCCCAGTTATGAAACTGCCCTTTATGATTATTTACCAGTCACTGACATTTGTATTAACTACCCATGCTATTGCTCACTGCAAAACTTTTTTTTTTTTGGGTCCGGTTGTGGGCCTGAACTCTGGGCCTGGGCGCTGTCCCTTAGCTCTTCAGCTCAAGGCTAGCGCTCTACCACTTGAGCCACAGCTCCACTTCTGGCTTTTTTTCTTCTTGCTTATGTGGTGCTGAGGAATCGAACCCAGGGCCTCATGCATACAAGGCAAGCACTCTACCGCTGAGCCACCTTCCCAGCCCCTCACTGCAAAACTTTTAACTATTCTTTTAATTCTACCCTTGATTCACCCTCTAAACTATAAAATCATCATTTACTTGTGGGGGGGGGGGGTGGGAGGGGGTCCTGGGGCTTGAACTCAGGGCCCAGGCACTGTCCTTGATCTTTTTGTGGTCACGGCTCGCACTTTACCACTTGAACCACTTGAGCTCCACTTCCAGCGCTTTGAACGGTGATCCTCAGATCGCAGCCCCCTGAGGCATAGCTGGGATTGTAGGAGTGAGCCACCAGCACTGGCTAAAATCGTCTTCTAACTTTTGAACTCTATCCTTGATTCACTCCCTCACATCTGAAGTCTAGTCACTAGGAAATCCTGTTAGGTCAACCTTCAAAATATTCACAAATTCTATTAACCACTTTACCACCACTATTGCAGTCCTCCTCCTCCAAATGCCCATGCTCTCTTACTGATTATAGCCTCATAACTCCTCATCCTTGCCCCTCTGTCTACTCTCAAGACATGCAGCCATAACTGATTAATAATAATTCAGACACTTCATTCTGCTTAAAATTTACACTGACTTCATATTTCTATGAAGGGAAAAGTGTCAAACTTCTAATGACCCACAAAGTTCTGTGAGATCTGGCCCCCAATTATCTGTCTGATCTAATCTCCCAGAACTGTCGCTCTTGCTTATTTTCTCCTGGCCAGGCAATTCCTTGAATACACGGCATGCTACCACCTGAGAGCCCCTCCACTGGCTCTCCTACTTCCTCCAATATATGTTGGTCATCCCTTTTGACCCTCAAAGCTCTACAAGACTGACCTTGGCAATCTCCCTTTAAATCACATTCACCACCATTATCAGCACTACCAATATTCATTACCCTACTCATTTTTCTAGGTAGCATTTCATATCTTAAACATAATGCACATTATACTTAATATGCTTATTTTTATTGAACATGTCTCCTCATAAAATGTGTTTTGTTCAAGAATGTAACTAAAAGGACTAGGTATCTATGCTGAATACTTACTGAAAGGATAAATCTGAAAAGCAGAACCTATGCACCTACTATTATCAAACTAAAATGCAGTCAGATCTTAAAAGTTGAGTTTATTCATTTCCTCAACAAATATTAATGTCTTCTTTTTGCCGGGTACTGCAACAGACACTTGGGATAAGAAAACAGATAAGGCTCTGTTGACATGGACCTATAAAAATAAATAAATAAATAAATAAATCAGGTCTATCTTTTTCCTGTAAATCTCTGTTTTCCTGAGATAATATATCCAAGGGGAGGAGTGCCACCTAGTGTTCAGTGTTGATTTCAACATATCCAGGCTGTACAACCATTTACAAACATCTAACCAATTCACCCTGATAATTATATATCAAATCATATACTATCATATCAAAATGAAGGTCTTCAAAAGGGAATTTAAAGCCTTCTACTTATTTCTATAGCTATATGAAAGAACAAAATCATTTCTCAAAAGTTAAAAAAAATCTTGGCCACATTTGTGGTAGACTAGGAAGATTTCTCGGCTAAGGCACTTCAAATCAAGGTTCTACCATAGTTCTATGTTTAGTAGTAGAACCACAGATGCTTTTAGAAACTGAGCGTTTTCCTTTTCTTCTGATGCTATGGTAGCTTGTATTCAGTAGTCTTGCACTAACTTGCTTGGCTGGTGCTATACCAGTTGAGAAATGCTTCTAGCACAAATTTTTGCTGCTTATTTTTAGAGATGGGTCTTGTTGACTTTTTCTGCCTAGGATGTCTTTGAACCCCAACCTTCCAGATGTCAGCCTTCTAAGTAACTAGAATTATAGGCATGAGCCAATGGCTTTCAGCTAAAACCTGGACTGCTTCCTTATATGAAAAGACCTTAAAAAACAGTCAGCATTTAAAGGTATTAACTAATAATGAGAAATGGGGTTGCTATTCTGATTCATAAGTTAATATGTTTCTTTAGGCTTTAAAACATCCCCTCCATTGATCAGGATTTTGCATGTATCAATGAAAAGGTAGCTTAGGCTGAACCATGAATTCCATTTCTCTAAGCAATCCTTTCCTTGCATAAAAAAAGGATCTAATCTGAATTATTTTAGCATTCCCTCAGTGAGCCCCAAATAAGTTTAAAGCTTTTTTATTTTTATTTTTACACTGATGAAGTTATCAGATTCAAATAGCCATTGACATAGAAGATGAGTGATGTTCAGTGAATACTCTTCCTCCAATTTCTAACACCTACAAACTTATACAAGTTGTACACTATTAAAAAGCAATGGCCTTGGTGGACTGCTAGAAGCTCACACCTGTCACCCTAACTGTTCAGGAGGCTGAGGTCTGAGAATTATAGTTCAAAGCCAGGCCAGGCAGGAAAGTCTACGACCCTCTTATCTTCAATTAACCACCAAAAAGCCACAAGTGAAGCTGTGGTTCGAGTGGCAGAGTACCAGCCTTGAGCATAAAACGCTAAGGAACTACTCCGGCGAGGATAGACATTTAAGCAAGCCATTATTGAGAGCCTCCCTGAGCCAACCTAGGAATACACAGGAGAATAAGACAGAGTCTTTCTCAAGCTAGGTGCCAGTGGCTCATCCCGGTAAATCCTAACTACACAGCAGAGTAAGATCTGAGGATCACAGTTCAAAGCCAATCTGGACAGCAAAGTCCATGAGCCTCTTTATCTCCAATTAACCACCAGAAAACCAGATGTGGCACGGTGACTCAAAACAATAAAGCGCTAGCCTTGAGCAAAAGAGCTTAGGTAGGGACAGCACTCAGGCCCTGAATTCAAGCCCCAGGACCAAAAGAAAACAAAAACATATCATCTTTTTCTCAAGGAGCTCATTCTACTCAATACAGAATTGATTCCTTCCTCTGACAGGCAGGACACAGACAGAAACTCCCAATAGACATCTATGAGAGCACCACCCTTCTAGGATGCTAGGATAGGACTTCGAAGGGCAAAGCTATACTTGAAAGGGTTACGAGACGCAGGGGCAAAGCCACTTCTATTTCTAAGCTTTAGATGCTTCCTTCTTTTCTCTCCTGGATTGTGGGTATCTGTACATTTCTCTATATTCTGATACCTTCCTCTCTCTATCTTTTCACTTTGGATAGTTTTCTTTCCTAGAGAAATAGGATATTTAAGAAAAGAGAAAGAAATTTTAAACGTACTAGAAGAGTTCATGAAACAGAACTGAAGAGGTTACTTATTAAAATGGTATCGACTAAAGTATTAAATTAGAGACTCTATTAGAACACAGACCCACACAACTAAAAAAAGAAGTTCTATGAAAATATTCTTATTTTCAATATGGACAGCATACTGATATTCTATATTTTTTTACAACTGACTTGTTCAAAATCTGTTTCAGAATCGCTGTTCTTAGAAAAATTCAAACCCAGCATTGTTGCCTCCTCCTTTGTTTTCTCCTACCATCCTGTCCCTCCCACTCAACCATGCTGGATAAGAAATGTACTCATGACCTTGCTCATGTAACTGTAACCCCTCTGTACAGTATTTTCAGAATAAAAAACTTATGTAAAAAGAAAAGAAAAATTCAAACCCCCTTCCAAATCTAGAACTTCATAATGACCAGATCACACTTCAGGTTACCTGTTGAGCTCATCTTCGGCCATTGGCTCCCTCGTTTTCTCTAATCTAGTTTGACTGGCCTTCCTTGTTCCTGGACAAATCAAACAGACTTCTACTTCCCTGGATTTACAAGTCTCTCCCCCTGGTCCACTTCATTGCTATGCTATAAAACCTACAGGTCTCTATATCATCACTTCTTTTAGTTCTCTGTTCAAATAACAATGTGGAGAGGCTTCCATGACTATCCAACTAAATAACCCCATCTTCTACTCCCTTCATTCTCTCTCCTTCTCATTTGTTTCATTTTTATAACACTTATCAATATAAGCAATCACATGGCTGTTCATTTTGTTTCTAGTTTCATAAAGGTGGGAAGTTGCTATACATCCATATATTCTGGGTGCCTCAAATAGCACCTGCTACATAATAGGAACCTACAATCATTGTTTAGGTAAGCTTATAGGTGCATGCCACCTATAAGCCTAGAGCTATGAAGACTGAGGAGAAAGGATCATGTGTTTATAAAACAGCCCCAAAGTAAAATGCTGTCTTAAGAAAAATGTATAGTGGCATGCACCTATAAGCCTAGAGCTATGAAGACTAAGGAGAAAGGATCATGTATTTATAAAACAGCCCCAAAGTAAAATGCTGTCTTAAGAAAAATGTACAGTGAATAAATGAACGAGACTGAAGTTCCCTTCTCTCTGATTAAATTCAACTGCTTCTGATATAGAATTCTAGGTATTTCTAGGGTGGTTAAAATTTCCTGATCGTAATGGTCCTCCTTGCTGATTTCTACCAAGTACTAGCTAGCTAGCACTTCAATATAATATTAACTTCCTTTCTTTACAATTTTTACAGCATTCTCCTTCTTCCTTGGAAGATATGCTTTCATTTTCTGTTTGTTATAGATCTATTTTCTTTATACATGCAACAGCTACCTCTCCTTACGTGCAACAGCTACCTCTCCAAAGAAAGACTGTGGATTAAGTTCCATGAAAATGGGAAAATAGGGGCTGGGATTTAGCTCAATGGCAAAGCGCTTGCCTAGCAAGTGCCACGTCCTGGGTTCGATCCCCAGTACCAAAAAAAAAAAAAAGAAAAGACAAAAAAATACAGTTAAGTGGGCTGGGAAGGTGGCTCAGTGGTAGAGCACTTGCCTTGCATGCATGAGGCCCTGGGTTCGATTCCTCAGCACCACATAAAGCAAAAAGAAAAAAGCCGGAGGTGGCGCTGTGGCTCAAGTGGTAGAGCGCTAGCCTTGAGCTGAAGAGCTGAGGGACAGCGCCCAGGCCCAGAGTTCAGGCCCCACGACCAGACCCAAAAAAAAAAAAAAATAAATAAATTTAAAAAAAATAAAAAATACAGTTAAAAAAAAACCAAACAGAAAATGGAAAACAGTATATAAATGTCAGGCATTATCATTATTTTTACAAGCTGTCACTTTACAATGCTTTTGTCAGGTACATATAACTATTCACCATTTAGAAATTCAAGTGCATACAGTAAAAATTAGTGACTGAACAAACCAGACAGTTGACATAAGTGATAAAAACCATACTTGCCACTAGATGGAGGAATTATGAGATTTTCCAAAGCCATACTTCTGAACGTTAGTAGCAAGAAACAGTCTAGGTCTAAATGGTCTCTATTGTACTTTCACAGTCAAATTATTGAATAATAATCTCTTGAGACTACTATCAATAAATGTTCCCAACTAATCTATTTAAATGGAGTAGAAATTTATACCTCTCAGATGGGGAAAGTCTGCTAAATATATACCATGTATTTTTACTATCCTTTCCCCCAAAACGTACATGGGCTATTACAATTGACTGAAGCCTCATCCTGCTTTCTCCCATCCTCCTTCCCCTCTGGCCTTTTCTCGGGCCTTTTGTTTCTTCAATTAGTAAAATGCATCTAACAGAGAATTTTTCAGAAGGAATATATTATATAAAAGTAAATTTTAAAAGACACCAAAGAAAATCCTGTAAAAGTAAACTTGTCAATGGTCACAAAATTGAATAATATCATTAGCCTCAAATGTTCATTTCTGAAACTTGTTTTAATCTCCTTTTACTTTCCCTGTCTTCTCATTAGGTAGCAATCCAGTTATCTGAAGACAATTTGTAAGTTACTTTCACATACACTGCCTTATTTAATCCTCACAAAGATACTGTAAGGTAATAGGAGCAGAAAAGCATTGCTCCAATTTTATGGAACAGAAAGTCTCCAGTAAGTTTACAAAATGTATAGCCTATAAATGCTGAAACCAGAACTGGAATAAAGATGGGAAATTTTTTAACTTGCAGCACCAGTCTCTCAGTGCTACCACAGGCTGCTTCATCAAAACAGGTAAACAATAAAGGACCAAATAATCTCCTTGTGAAAAATAGAAGAGCTAGATTTATTTTCTTCATTATATGCAAACAGTAAGGTTTGAATTTTAGCACTTTATAAGACATGTGGGAAAAAATTACAGAGAAATATTTTAGGTAAGTATTAACAATGTCTTCAATTTATATAATATACAACTCTGTAATCTTTCTTGATATTCTGGAAAAAGTAAGTGGCATTTTTATTAAAAGATCATATTTAGTCAGGTGTCAGTGGCTCACGCCTGTAATCCTAGCTACTCAGGAGGCTGAGATCTGAGGACTGCAGGTTGAAGCCAGAGAGAGAAGAAAATCTGTGAGACATCTCCAATTAACTACAATCAACAACAACAACAAAAAAGCCGGATGTAGAGCTGTGCTCAAGTGGTAGAGCACTAGCCTTGAACTAGTGATCAGGGATTCTCAAACCCTGAGTTCAAGCACCAGGACCAGCATTAAAAAAAATAAATCAGTCATTAGATAAATGTATGTAATGTATAGAAACAGTAATACAGAGTTTTGGAGAAACAAGAAGCAAAGCACACGAGTAGCAGAGTATGAATCGGTAAAAATTTTTTTTGGGGGGGGCATAGTCTGTAATTTGGCAGTGACTTAACTATGCATATGACCTTTCATAGGAAGTCATCTTCATAATGTATTCTAAGGGCCCAATTATGGATGTGCAGAAAGTGTGTTATTTATGGTGTTAACAAAATTTTAAAAAACATTGACTTATTACATCACAGTAAATGAAACAACAGTATTTAATTCCCAAAACTAACCTGGAAAAACACACATGATATAGTAAATGGAGAAACTAATTTGTAAATGATGTACATAATATAATCAATACCTTTCAAATATAAATGTATAAGCATGTAAATATAAGCATGTAATATGTGCTTATATTTTTCAAATATGTAAAACTGACAAAGTAATCATCCTACATTTCTACTGTGGAATCAGTATAAACATGTAGCACACACATATACGTACATACATGTACTTGCACATATTAGAGTGGTGGAAAACAAGGATAAAATTAAGTTCACCTATGTCAGAAAGCACTCTAGATATTATGCATGAACACGGAAACATTTAAAGAATAAAGAAGACAGAGCACACAAGATGAACTAATAGAGATAACAACAGTAACTTAATTAGGTAAAGTCTCTATAACAGAAAATAAACATAATTCAGCAGTGCATTACCATAACTACAACTTCTCACATCTAACAGCAAATGGAATCATCCAGACAGCTTTTGTAGACAAAGCGAATACAGACTCCTTGGAAATGGTAGAGATGTTTTAGAGAGTAAGACAGTTCAATCAAATGCTCAATGTCAACAGGAAATGTACTGGGTGAGAATTCTTACAGAAAACAGGACTTCCAGGTGGAAGCTACGCTTCATCTTCCTGAATATGTAGCTCCATTGTATAGGGCATTATGGAAATAGAAAAGAGTCCAGAAAAGGACAAAGTGCAAAACTGCAAATCTAAGGAGAGAATTGGGAGTTTCCAATCTTTTACCATCAGGAAAGAAAGATACTTCTCAAAATTTTCAGATCATAAATGTGACAGACAGGAAAAAACTGACAGACCACTAACTACTATGGCTAACATTTAAAGGTAGATCCAAGGAATTTATTTTTATTTTTAATTTTTAATCTTTTAAATTTTAACTCCATGAATTCTTCTATCTTTGGTTCATCTCATCCCATTCACAAGTTGCCTTGGGTAGGTTTTCTATCTTTTCATTAATTTATCAGTTTTTTTTAAATAAGCCTTATCAAGTACTTAGGAAATTTTAATAGGTTAATATTTGTTTATGTGGTACCAAGGAATGGAACCCAGGGCCTCATGCATGCCAGGCAAGCACTCTACCACTAAGTCACATTCCCAGCCCTCAACAGTGTTTTTAAAGCATTTTGTGAACTGTTGTCTGCTCTACTGCCTGGTTATTTTCTGTGAGAATTAAGCTTCCTTCACTGGTCATTTTCTTGTATTTCTGTGGTTTGGTCTGCCCATTTGGAAACTCTTGGTTTTAGTTTTTTGGGGACTCTGGTTCCTAATAGGTTGTTCTCTGCATTCTTGGTTTGATACTGTATTGTGATTTGCTTATGTGGGGTCATGAAGTGAGCCAGACCCAAAGAAACAGGTTGCATGGTTTCCTTCATTTGTAGTAACTAGAATGTGCCTATAAATTACAAGCAAGCACACCAGATGGTAATAGGAGAAAAAAAAAATACTGGGACATGATAAATTGCACAGGTCTCTAGGAATCCACCTCAGTGAGACCAAGGGAGGATATTCTGAGGACAGGATCAACAGCTATGTGCATATGAGCATATAATATTTGTTGAAGTGAACCCCAAGAAATGGAAACACGGATTTTTTTTCTCTTTGTTGCTGTTTTTGTTTTCTATTCCTTTTGTCTTATTTGTTTATCTGTATTTAGAAGGGTAAGGGGGCATAGAAATGCTAGGACAAAGGCTGAACAAATGCAGTGGTGGTACTTACTAGACACTGTGTTAAAAATGAACTATACAACTTGTGGGTAGGGATGAGAAAAATTGAGAGAAGGGGTAACATTGTTCAAAAAGAAATGTTCTCTTTATCTGACTATGTAACCATAAGCCCTTGTACATCATCTTTATAATAACAATAAATAACTTTTTAAAATAAAAGGTTAATGTAATGCCTAGAATGTATGAGACACAGGACCCCATGGCACTTAGGGAAAAATCCAAAACCCTGTCCAAGTGCCATGACCTTCAGTGTTCTTGGCTCCTGTCCACCTCTTAGATCTCTTTCCAAACCTCCTCTCCTTCTTGGTCCTCCAATGCACCTCAGAACTATCTGTTGTCTCTGCCCAGGATGGAATGTTCTAGAACTCTACCTGACCAGCTCCTTTCCAAATTAAGATCTCAACCTTGTGGAGGATACCCACAGCTACTTCCTCGTGGAATTAGCCAATATGGCGTTCTCATGTTCCTCATTCTGTTAAATACCACAGAAAGCCCTGATATTCACTTCTGCATTCACATATAGTGTTTTCTTCCTAATGAAAGGGGCAATTAAAAAGTTACATGATCACAGAGACTTTCATTCCAGGCTATTCAGGTCACTCTCTTACTATTAAGTTCCACTTCCCCTTGCAATTTTTCTTTAGTAACTCGGCTTATACCTGAACCACATTTCCAAGGTTTTTCTCAATAAATTCCATTAAATAAAGGTTACTGTGTGCAATCTTATGAATGAGTGCATTGCCATCCATACTTAACACATAAAAATACTGAGTACTTTTTTGAATTGATGAATACTTGCAAATAATAAAGGAAAATGGTAGACAAAAATGTCAGAAAAACTAAAGAATAGAGTTGAATGAGACAAAATTAAGGCATTATATTAGTCAGCTGCTAGTCAGTTTTATAAATACTATTGGTTTCTGTGAAAGGATATAACGACCAAAATGGTCTATGTATGTAATATTATAGGAAATTTATTTCTTCTAAGTTTCAGACTTCTAATTTAAGCACTATACTTTGATTCGTTTCCATTAATGTGAAATAAATTCTTCTAAAGTAAAATTTCAAGTATCAAAAAGAATTCTGTATGTACAAGAAATAGATATCAAAGAGAAAATAAGTAAAAAGCTATTTAAAAGGAATTTTATAGGTAATCTTAGAAACTGAAAAACACTCATGGAATAAAATTTGGTACTTAAGATTTGTGGGTGGTTCGTTTTGTTTCCCCCAGTACCAGGTTTTGAACTCGAGACCTCATGATGACTTGGCTTGCCTGCTGGACTGTTGCTATAACCACTGGACGCACACCACCGGCCCAAATCCTATCCTTCACTTAATAATCACTGTCTTTGTTGGCTTTTTTTAAAAATAATAACTTTGAGACACTTGTGCTTCAAAGATTTAGACTAATTCTTGTGGAATATGGCTGAAAGTCCTTAAAATCCTTTATTCTAACAATCTGGTGTAACAGTATTCAAGGAAATGCTATATTTTAGAAGATGATATAACATTCATTTCTCTTTGTTAGTCAAATCTGACTTCTCTATTTTCCCTCTCTCTATATAAATATGTAATAATGGCTCTAATACTGAATGTTGTAATACAAAATATTTTCTGTCTTAAGCTTGTATGAAAGACATCCTTAACTAAAATTTCCTATCTCTGCTTTATAAAACAAAGGTGGTTCTAGAATTTGTAATCAGAATCAAAATCTGGTGATGGAACACACAACTGTAAACAACCCAGATGAAAACAGAAGCTGATCATATAATTACAGTGGTCAGTAAACTACATTCTCTGTACTCAGCTGCCAACAACAAAACCATATGATTCATATGCCTATTCCTAGACAGCACACAGAGAAAGGGCATCGATGTCTCTCTTTTTCAATATATCCACTCTATCTCAAAGGGTTGGCAGCAAATGATGTAACAGAGAACTAGATGCAGAATGAAATTTGTCATTTTAACTATAGTTCATTTTAGGCTTTGTTAATTTCTACACTAGACTAACACCATCACTATGTCCAAAGAGGAATAAGATTCCAAAGAGGAATGAGATTTCAACTATGTTGCCTTTAAAATACTTGTTCAAAGTACATTACAGCTTGAATTTCATGGATTACAATTCACAGTAAGAAATATATTTTACATCTTAATCCAGTACACACACCACATATGTTCAATTTAAAACAAAGGTTCATGAAAGTTATCCTTCTACTACATGTAACAAATATGGTCAGTTAGGTGCCAGGGGTTCACACCTGTAATTCTACCTACACAGGAAGCTGACAAACCCAAGAGACAGGATCTTATCTCCAAATAACCGGCAAAAACCTAGAAGGCCTTACATTCAAGTACCTGAACAATAAACAGTACCTGAGCAATACTTCTTTTTAAATCATGACTACCTACCGCAAATGGATTTCATGACAGAGTAGCAGGACACAATCTATCTTGAGAAACACTGTATCTATGAGACAGGGCCTCTGCTCCTTCTTCAAAGTACATCTCATACTACTCTCCACAATATTCCTCCTACCACTCAGTATCTATTCCTTTCTTTCATGGTACTCTAAGTATAACAATCTCTTTCCTGCCTCAAGGCATTTGGTCTTGCTAATGCTGCCTGGCACAATTTTTCCTTATTTTTGTACTTTATATCACTCAGATCCCCAACACAAAAGCCCATACTGATCAGGGGCCTCCATGGATCACTCAATTTGAGTTAGTATTGAAAACTCAAACCAGGGCAGGGAAAGGGGAGGAAGAAGGTATAAAATGGATCAGGGGAGGGGTTCACTGCACTGGGCTGGTACCACTGCTGAGAAGTCTGATGGAAAACAGAAGGCAGGCCCAACCCAGCACATGCAGCTGCCTACCAGCACTTTTACCTCCCTGTGTCACTACAAAGGTGGGTGATTTCTAACTACTACAATTGTATTCCATTGATTTCAGATAGCTTTTCTGACCTCTTGGTTATAATGTGAGAACTCCATCCTCCAATCTCCTCCAGTATTTTGAACGCACTTTCACAATTTGCTATATTCTTTCTTGCATTTTATTCACTAGGTATTTTTTCACTAGGTATTTTTTTATTCATCCAATATGACCTAAGAAATAGCTATCAGCAAAATAACTGTTCCTCTCAGAGTTTAGCAGTCCAGTGGCAGAGTCATGTCTTATAATAGACAAGAGCAAAAAGAAATCAAGAATGAAGCACCTGGGGCTGGGAAGGTGGCTCAGTGGTAGAGTGCTTGCCTTGCATGCATGAGGCCCTGGGTTCGATTCCTCAGCACCACATAAGCAGAAAATAAAAAGCAGGAAGTGGTGCTGTGGCTCAAGTGGTAGAGCACTCGCCTTGAGCTGAAGAGCTGAGGGACAACGCCCAGGCCCAGACCAGACCCCCCCCCCAAAAAAAATGAAGCACCTCTTACTCTAAACTAGAAATAAAAAAAAAACGAAAGAATAAACATGTTGATTAATATGATGTAGGCTGGGACACTGGATTCTGTCATCTACTGAGGGTGGAGGGAGTGGTGTGAGGTTTGTCAATGAAGGTTTTTTGTACAGGTCTTAGAAGACAGGAACGGGCTCTGGTAACAAAAAGGACGGCTTACTAAGAAGTCATGAAAACAAGCAATGGTCAGCGGGGACCTCTGTTACTAACGGCAAGCACTTGGCCCTCCTCCAGTACATGCCTACGTGCTTCAAAGATGTGGTGACTCGGAGCTAACTAGCGGGCGGTCTTCTCCAGGAGTGGCCAATTACAAATACCATTGCCAGCCCTATTCCCCTTGGTTTCATTTCTACTGGCCTTGCACAGGCAAAGGAGCTCCAGAAGCTTCCGAGAGGCATTCTTGTTTAAAAAACAAAAACAAAAACTGAGCCAACACACATGTTCGTTAAGTGGCCCTTATAGACGTGCTGCGAGTCAGCTCTACCAGACAAAGAGCAGAAACCAACAGCTGGGGATCCGCTCTACCAGACAAAGAGCAGAAACCAACAGCTGGGGTCAGCACTACCAGCCAAAGAGCAGAAACCAACAGCTGGGGATCAGCTCTACCAGACAAAGAGCAGAAACCAACAGCTGGGGATCAGCTCTACCAGCCAAAGAGCAGAAACCAACAGCTGGGGATCAGCTCTACCAGACAAAGAGCAGAAACCAACAGCTGGGGATCAGCTCTACCAAAGAGCAGAAACCAACAGCTGGGGATCAGCTCTACCAGCCAAAGAGCAGAAACCAACAGCTGGGGTCAGCACTACCAAAGAGCAGAAACCAACAGCTGGGGATCAGCTCTACCAGACAAAGAGCAGAAACCAACAGCTGGGGTCAGCACTACCAGACAAAGAGCAGAAACCAACAGCTGGGGATCCGCTCTACCAGACAAGGAACGCCCCGCCGCAGGCCCGTCCCGCTCGCCCGCCCGCCCCGCCGTAGGCCCCGCCCGCCCCGCCCGCCCCGCTCACCCGCCCCGCTCACCCGCCCCGCTCGCCCCGCTCACCCGCCCCGCTCGCCCGCCCGTCCCGCCGTAGGCCCGGCCCGCCCCGCTCGCCCGCCCCGCTCGCCCGCCCCGCTCGCCCGCCCCGCTCACCCGCCCCGCTCGCCCGCCCGTCCCGCCGTAGGCCCGGCCCGCCCCGCCCGCCCGCCCCGCCCCGCCCGCCCGCCCCGCCCCGCCGTAGGCCCGGCCCGCTCGCCCGCCCCGCTCACCCGCCCCGCTCGCCCGCCCGTCCCGCCGTAGGCCCGGCCCGCCCCGCTCGCCCGCCCCGCTCACCCGCCCCGCTCGCCCGCCCGTCCCGCCGTAGGCCCGGCCCGCCCCGCTCGCCCGCCCCGCTCGCCCGCCCCGCTCGCCCGCCCCGCTCGCCCGCCCCGCTCGCCCGCCCCGCTCGCCCGCCCCGCCGTAGGCCCCGCCCGCCCCGCCCGCCCCGCTCGCCCCGCCCGCCCCGCCCCGCCCCGCCCGCCCCGCCCGCCCCGCCCGCCCCGCCCCGCCCCGCCGTAGGCCCGCCCCGCCCCGCCCGCCCGCCCGCCCCGCTCGCCCCGCCCGCCCCGCCGTAGGCCCGGCCCGCCCCGCCCGCCCCGCCCCGCCCCGCCGTAGGCCCGGCCCGCCCCGCCCGCCCCGCCCCGCCCGTCCGCCGTGGCGGCCCGCGCTCGGGCCCCGTCAGCTCAGCCCCCGCCTCTATTTCCCTCAGCGCACTCGGGAGGAACGCCGGGCGCCGCGAGCCCGGGCAGGGCGGCAACGTTAAAGGCAGAGGGACGGGCGCCTCCAAACGCCCAGCGCCCCACGCCTGGCACCCCGCGCAGCCGGGACGCGGAACCGCGCTCCTCCTCCCCCGGCACTCACCATAGCCTCAGGAGCTCAGCGCCGAGAAACCGGTAAGTCAGGCGGCCACGGGAAGACGCCACACCAACACCAGCATCCGGTTACTGTGGCAACGGAGCCCCGCCCACTGCCGGACGCCGGTGAGGCCGGCGAGGCCCCGCCCCTTCCTCTCTCGAGGTTGAGGGAACGGAAGTTCCGCCCCTTGACGACATCGCTCGGGGCAACCAGACGCCGTCTTCCCCCTTTGCAACATCACCACTTCCGTGTGCTTGACAGCTGACCCGGACGTTCAAGGATGATGTGCTTCCGCTCCCTGTAATGCGGCCCGTTTTCCCTAGGCGTCGGTTCCCGGGTCACGCACGGAGGGCTGGTCACACATTCCGTGGGCACCGGGCTCTCAACGCCACGCCGGACGCTGCTCCTCTCCTTCGGAAGGGAGTTCCGGAAACGAGCCCTGCACTACCGGAAGCGGTGAGGGTGGGGGCGCGGTGAGTTGTGGGGAGCGGGGAGGGGGGAGGCTCGGCCGGGCGGTGGGAGGGCGGCGGCGGCGGCCTCCCGGTGGGGAGGGCCAGGCCTCCCGAAGCCGCGCGGAGGAGCGCTGGCGTCGTCTCTAGAACCGGCTGGTGAGGCGCTGGAAGGCTGGCCGACGCCGGGCGGCGGGCGCGGGGTTCCGGGGCAGGGGGCTGCCGCGGGGAGGCGGCCTCCGACCGGAAGGAGGGACGGGCTCGCCCGCACGCCTGCCGCCTTCCACACCGGCGCCCGCCCGTCCCCGTCCTTGTACCCCGTCCCCGTACCCCCGTACCCCTGTCCGCGTACCCCTGTCCCCGTACCCTTGTCCCCCGCCCCCCGTCTCCCGCACCCCGTACCCCTGTCCCCCGTCTCCCGCACCCCGTACCCCTGTCCGCCGCCCCCCGTACCCGTCCCCCATACCCCTGTCCCCCGTCCCCCGCACCCCGTCCCCCTGTCCGCCGTCCCCCGTACCCCTGTCCCCCGACCCCCGTACCCCTGTCCCCGTACCCCTGTCCCCCGACCCCCGTACCCCTGTCCCCGTACCCCTGTCCCCCGACCCCCGTACCCCTGTCCCCCGACCCCCGTACCCCTGTCCCTCGTACCCCTGTCCCCCGACCCCGTATCCCTGTCACCCCTCCTGTATCCCTGTCCCCCGTACCCCGCCCCCCTGTCCCTCGTCCCGCTGTCTCCGCCCCCCCCCCCCCCCCCGCCCACGTCAGGAGACATTCCCTGCCCCTGGCCCTCTTGGCAGGGCATCCACCCAGCATTTTCTGTGCTTAGGAAGTTTTTCATTGTCATTGCCATGGTAGAAACCCCCCCCCCCCCGTGATGCACTCGGTGAAAGTAGTGAGACGGCATTTTCGGATAAACCAAACCTAATTTTTGAGACATTCAAAAGACCACACCACAGTTATACGGAGAGAATAGAGAGGAGAAAGCTGCCTCTCTAAACGTGTGGGGACTACAGACAAACAAGTTAGATAGATAGATGGCAGATAGATAGAATTAGTATATCTTTCAAAGTACAGTCACTCATTAAATGTATGTATATGGTATTGTTTTTCAGGGGGCGTCTTGGAAACAAAAATGGCTACTCGTAAAAGTTTAGAAACCAAAGGTAAGTTTTCTTATTTTGATAACAATAATTAGATGGGAACACTACAGATGGCAGAGCAACTATAACACAGTCACCCCAAGTGGATAACTTAAACAACATAGTTCTGAAGACTAGATGTCTAGCATCAAAATAAATGCTAGTGAGGCTTTGTTCTCTATGAAGGTTTTTAAGAAAAGTTCTCCGCCCCTCTCCTAGCTTCTGGTTTTCTGGCACTCATTGGTGCTTCTTACAGATGCAACACCCTGACCTCGGTATTTGTGTTATAAGGCATTCTCCTTAGGTGCCAGCCTTCCTCTTTTTTTTTTTTTTGTCAGTCTGGGGCTTAAACTTGGGCTTGGGCACTGTCACTCAGCTCTTCAGCTCAAGGCTAGCACTCTACCACTTGAGCCACAGTGCCACTTCCGGTTTTCTGGTGGTTTATTGGAGATAGGGAGTCTCATGGTCTTTCCTGCTCGGGCTGTCTTTGAACCGGGATCCTCAGATGTCAGCTGCCTGAGTAGCTAAGATTACAGGTGTGAGCCACCAGCGCCCAGCCCAGCCTTCCTCTTTTTATAAGGAGAGTGGCCATATTGTTCCTCCTCCCCCCAGGCTTTTATGTATGATTTTATCCTTAATTAGTTACATTTACAATGAAACTTTTCAAATAAAGTCACATTCTGAGACTAATTAACCAATAAGTAAAACAATCCAACTCTTAGCCCTATCATTCATAAACAAAAGTAACTTGTAATGCATGGCCTGAGAAAAAGCAGACTTAATACTTGACCTTGTCAGTTGTCAGCCTCAGGAGAGAGCACTATGATTTGGTATGGTGGCAGAACTTCCTCTCAAACATATGTGAAGTTCTTTCATTATGAAGACAGATGTGTGTTTGCTGCTAGGGCTGTTCTGAAAGGTATACAGAAGAGATCATAGAAATTAGAAAATTGAAATTGAACTCTTAGATGCAAGATGAAAAGTTAAGACAATTTAGTAAACGTAGATAAAATTGTAAATAATAAGAGCTGAGACGTTTAAATATTCATAATTAGATAAACTAATCTATTAATAGTTCTGAAGGATAGTAAAAAAAATAGATGAAAAAAGATTCTAGGAGCAAATAAAATCTGGATTAAAAGAGTAGTTACAACACAGGAAGTCTCAAAGCCTTTAGTATACTAATGTCTATTGAGAGGCTCCAAAGGGATTTAGTATATAGAATTACCAACACTTTTTGCCCATGGAACTCTATTTAGAGCCTATGGAAAGAAGAATATTCAATAAATGTTGAACCAACTCCTAAGTTCATTTTCTAATTTAATAATAATTTAGTTTAATAATGTTTACCTTAATAAAAATGTAAGTTTTCTAATTTAATAATAGCTACATTTTATTAGATGATATTAGTTTCATTTAAAAATTATCAAGTAACATCACTAATTATGTTATTATAACTGAATTTAATTACATTACAGCTAAATTTGTATGTGTTCTAAAAAGTATGCCAGTATATGACTGAATTAGGAATTGAATTTGTATAAACTAAATATAAAAATAATTTTGTTTTTCTCATTATTTAGGTCTACATTACAAAAATCTTAATAATCATTCCTATAGTTTGAATTTTACCAAAATATTTTTCTCTTCCATGTAAGTACATTGATAGTATGCTTGATTTTAAATCATGGTCCCCAAAGTACTATTTGTTCTTTATAGAAAATGCTTGCCCACCCACTATTCTAGGATGTTAGAATAGTGATCTTGTTATTCCTTATATTTCATCAGTTCTTGAAGAATAAGAATGTGCCACGATTTCTTGACAAAAGATCACAGCTGAAAGTAAAGATGAATGAATAATAGAAAGGTTATTTTGTTGGTTCCCTCAAAGAGTAGAGAAGAATAAGATCAAGGATTAATGTTTTGCTTTACTAAGGCATTGCTCATATTTACTGACCTGGTACCATTGATTTTTGTCTTCCCACTTGAGAGGAGGTAATTACTCATGAATGTGCCCTGGATTGTGCCCACAACATATGTAATAAAGGTTTCTATGTGTGTCATCGAGCAAAGTAGAATTATGAAAGTTATGATACCTCGTGAGAAACTATAGAGCCCTGGCTCATCTGCTTGTCTATGCGAGTTAGCTAGAATCATAGTTGTGACTGAGAGGGAGCTGTCCTATGATAGACAACATAGGTTTGATATTCAGCACTGCTTTAGTAAGTAGGACACTATAAGTATAGTTAAGAGTAATTGGGATTTAAAGAAGTTGGTTGAACTTCCTGAATTTTACAGTAAATTTTCTTTGTAAAGATAAATTCTGTTTGGAAAGAGATTTCTGTTAAATACTCTTAACTTTTTTTTATTTTAATGATAGATTTAAGGAGCAAAGATTTATTCTTGAATCTCCATTACTTAAAATTCCAACTCAATATTAGGACTTAACTGGAAATCCAGTTTGTTTAACTATGATCGAATTTTCATACCAGCTTCTTATTTGACCAACCTAAGTATACCCAAATGGCATGATTTTTGGTGGTGTATTTATTACTGTTTTTATTAATCTAGAGTTAAAAGTTGTTTTATCTATAAAACGATATTAATCTGTAGGTAAATAATTATAATGACACATGTCTTTTTAACAAACTAAAACTTACACTATATAACATTAAACAAACTTAAAACCAAATTGTAAGCCCATAAGAACAGTTCTTTAGTTTTAAAATAATGAAGAGAAAACTTGTCTTATGCACTACAGTTGTTTTGAGTGCTGGGATAACAAGTATTACTACCATGCCAAGCTGCAAGTCTATTAAGAACAATAACCCAAAGTTCATAGTAATCTACAATCACCAACGTGTCACTTAACATTAGTATAGTGGAAAACTATAGAGAGACTAACAACAGAAAAATAATTTAAAATAATGATACATCAACTTGAAGGAATATATATTTATAAAATTAAAATATGAAGCAAAATAAAAATACATTAAGCTTACAAAATTTACTATGATTACAGTATATAAAAACATTGAAAAAATTTGAAGTAATGAGAATATAGGTCAACTTTCATTAGAGCATTGTTATTATAAACTTTTATTTGATAAAATTAAAAAATGAAACTATTATAATAGGTGTCAGTGGCTCTTGCCTCTAATTCTAGTTATGTATGAGGCTAAGTTACAAGGATTGAGTTTCAAAGCCAGCCCAGGCAGGAAAGGCCATGTGATTCTTATCTCCAATAAACTAACTAAATGGTAGTAGAAGTAGAGCTGTGGCCCACGTAGTAAAGCACTAGCCTTGAGCAAAAGAAGCTCAGGAACAGTGTCAGGCCCTGAGTTCAAGCCCCAAGACTGATACAAAAACAAAAAACTAATAGAAACTAGAACACATCTGACTATGTGTGAAGATAATCTGTTCTCTTCTGTAGTTTTTATATTTGTAATAAAGAACAATTCTCTAAAAGTAGAAACCTACCAAATCCAATTCAAGAGGTTATTTTGCTAGATATTTCCTTGGCTGTAGAAGCCTTGCAAGTAACTTTGAAGGTTACTTGCCTAACATTGCTGTAAGCAAGCTTTCATTTCTATGGGGATTTTGCTAGAGAATTCCATTTCTAGAGCCACAATATATGACTCCTCTTTTAATATAGCTCTGTAAAACAAAAATTCTTAAGAAAGCTTTCTTTTTTGTAGGACTTTATGCTCTTTCCAAACTGAGTTAGTTCTCCTAATTTCATTGTTAAAATGAAACATGATCAATATTTAATCTAGGATATGCTATTTAGTGATAATTGAAACAAAGGATACTTTGGATTTATTAAGAATTCTCAAAAAATAGACTTTTAAGAGATTACATTACCTTTTACATAATTTAGTTGGATGGATAAACTTACTAAACACTAATCAGTAATTTATTATTGCCTTTAATGTTTCTGTAAAAAGAAAATTTCTGTTGAACTATATGCCACTTACTACATCTTAATGTATTGCTATCCTTCAATACATTTTACCTTTTTATTATCTCCTTTTCCCATCCCTTCTCCACTCTTCTCATTCTCTCTGCTTCTTTCCTCTTCCTCCTCTTCCCCCTCTCTCATGGACGGGTTGAAACCCAGGACCTTACTAATGTGCTCTACACTAAGCTATACCTCCAGCCCTATTTTATCTGTTAATATGTATATCCTGTCTTCAGAATTATATAGTAAACTTGAATGCAGTAGTCCATACTACCTCATCTAATACTTGAACTACATTACATTCGGCAGACACCCAGGACCAGGTATGCTTTCTATAGACCACTCAGTTCATCTTTATAGTAATCATTACTGACTTGTATGCTAATTCTTAACCCTTCCCCTTATTATCATTAATTTATTGTTCATGAATTTATTAACTATGAGGCACTTTACTGGCACTAAAGTAACTAAAATATAGTAAGTCCAAGTAATATATATAACAAGTAAATAAGATAATAAGTTAAATAAATATGGTGAAAATGAGATGTAAGAAAGTTTAATCTGACAACATAATGCACTGCCCCTTATGGAAGCAGGATTTAATTCCTTAGGTGTAAGAATAGGATTGAATTTTTGCCTAATAGTTTTTCAGTATAATACACATGTTCTCCTGTACCCCTTGAAAAGCATTCTTTACTGAGATACAGCAAAAATAGACTAATCTGTCTTGAGGTACATAGATGATTTCAAATATGTGTATATATAGTTATTTATTTTTGTATCTTGTATTTATTTTTATATTTTGTGTAACTACTATACTATGTGTCAGGCACTTAACTTGTTAAAGCCTTCTTATCACACAGTCCTGTGGCATGGTTGTTACTATCTGTTTTGTCTTATCAGGATATAGAAATTAGTCAAAGACTAAATTATTGACCTATGTCACATTAAAAAATAAATGTCAAAAACAAATTTCCAGGTTTGACTTTCTATCAAAAGAGAAGACATTTGCTTAAAGAAATTTTATGTCCATGAGACTTTACTCATCTTTTCTTAACATATATTTGTTTTAAAAATTACTTTTCACTCCGAGGTTTTTCCATTTTTTTCTAATTCTGAACACAGGTCAAACTGGTAGTTTTCTTAGTATTTGTTTGGTAAATAGCTGATGTTTGTTTGGCTTGCTTTCCCTTTGTTAGTCATCCCTACCTCAACCCCACTCCGAGGAGCAGGAGATGGAATGGAAACCGAAGAGTCACCTAAATCTATCGAAGTCACCTCTGCAGCCCAGTCCATAAAGCATGCAATCCTTCAGAGTCCACGGAAGAAAGCATTTCCCTCAGAGAGCCCAGGCGTTCTTCAGCTAGGCAAGAT
Source organism: Dipodomys merriami (assembly GCF_024711535.1). Lineage (NCBI taxonomy): Eukaryota > Metazoa > Chordata > Mammalia > Rodentia > Heteromyidae > Dipodomys > Dipodomys merriami. Next base: position 2,020,341 of record NW_027206413.1, on the reverse strand, counting down.
TCTCGCTGAAAAAGCAGTGGAAGTTGAAGCTGTAAGAATATTTGTTCCCAAAGCTGCTATAACTCATGATGTCCCCAACAAAAATGCGAAGGTTAAATCTCTCGGATATCATAAAAGAGAACTCAGTAATCAGCCAGAGGGTCTTACAGATCCCAGGAAAGAACTCTCAGAGGTAAAGAGTGTATTGGAAAAGCTCAGAAACTCTGAAAGGAGGTTGCTACAGGACAAAGAAGGACTTTCAAACCAGCTCCGAGTACAGACAGAGGTAAAAAAAAAATCAAGTATTTTTAATATATAGTACTCTTTACATCTGGGCCTTCAAATCCACATTTCTTCAGTGGAATGTCCTTTATCATAGATTGTCATTTTTGTAAAATACTTCCCTTAAATTTCTCACTCTTTGTCAGGGCTTGTGTGTGTATAGAATCTGTCTGTAGAGTTTGTTCTGGAAACTTAGGTTTTTATTAAACCTGGTTGAAGATGAAAGTATGAAGGGCTGGGAAGGTGGCTCAGTGGTAGAGTGCTTGCCTTGCATGCAAGAGGCCCTGGGTTCAATTCCTCAGCACCACATAAGCAGAAAAAGCCAGAAGTGGCACTGTGGCTCAAGTGGTAGAGTGCTAGCCTTGAGCTGAAGAGCTGAGGGACAGCGCCCAGGCCCAGAGCTCAGGCCCCATGACTGGCAAAAAAAAAAAAAAAAAAAAAGATGAAAGTATGAAGTACTTTGGACAAGACCACCTTTAAGCTATACAGTGGATTCCAGTTATAAACTGCCAAACCAAAGGTTGGTTGAGTTAGGCTTTGAAATGGAAAAGTAAGTTAGCTGTCCTTGTAAGGATCTATAACTTCCAGGTGCTTTTTCTTATATATGCATGACACTTGAAATAAAGAGAATAGTGGAATAAGAATGTTTTCATCATAAATGAAAATCAACTATGTATGTGGCACAAATTGTAGAACTCATGCATATTAAGCATGAGACCCTGAGTTCAAACTGACAGAAAGTAAAAAAAGATTGAAAATCTATAATGTTCAGTATATAGATTTAACTCTTTCATGTTAGTAAGATGAACTTATCTCTCCCTTTTTTATCTACTAGATTACACATATTTTTGCAAGATGGTAATCTTTGTAAATGGTAGCATTTTAAGTGACTCTTGTTCAAATGTTTTATTTGTACATAGTTTACAAATATTTTATTATTTATTGTTTATTATATTATCATCTATAATCATACCACCCAGAAAGGACGACTTAAGACTCATATTGAAAAAAAAGATTCATAATTGAATTCATTCTGTCTGATAACCCAAATCTTTAAGTTATTGTTTTCCCATCTCACAACATTCTTTTACAATTATTACAATTACATTCTTCAGTAGCTAGACCATACCAGTACTTGCTATTGAATATTGGATATTAATGTGCTTAAACATACCCTATATTATTTCCTCTTTTTAAATTCTTAAGCATGAAAGAGCTTTAATTTATAAATGTGGAGAGAACACCATGAAAAACATTCTCTGACTCCCTTTTAGTAAATTTATTGTTTTTTGTTTTCTGATGTTTTTCCTTCATGTGTTGACATAAACCAGGCAAATTTCATGATAATGATTTGTACTCTTAACACACTCAGTTTACAGCCACATTGTGTACGAATTGTGTTTGAATATATTATTCAACCTAAAATTTTAATACCAGTTCTTGCATACTTTCATGGAGGTCTAAAATACACAGACACATAGTTTGTCTTTAACTTTTTGTTTTGCTGGTACTGGAGTTTTACTCAGGGCATTGGGGTTTCTAACTTGCTTACTCAGCTGGTGCTCTGCCATTTAAGCCATGCCTCCAGCCCTCTTTCATTAATTTTGTTACATTAAAGTCAGGGCTATTCTTTGGGGCTTATAGTACTATGTTATTTTCTAGGTTAATCGTGAGTTAAAAAAGTTGCTGGTGGCTTCTGTCGGGGATGATCTTCAGTATCACTTTGAACGTCTAGCTCGTGAGAAGAATCAGCTTATTTTAGAAAATGAAGCTCTAGGTCGGAACACAGCTCAGCTTTCTGAACAGTTAGAACGTATGTCAATACAGTGTGATGTATGGCGAAGTAAATTCCTTGCAAGCAGGTATTTTCTCTTGAAAATAATATTTCATTTCCTAGTTTTTGTACTGTCTACTGGGCTTTTGGCCCATAAGACAAAAACCATAGATTGTAGTGTGAAAATTAGGCTATTAGAGTATTTCAAATATTTTTTAATACATAGCTCTCTCCTCTGTTGTCTATTGTCACAGTTTCCCTAAATGAAGAAGTGTTTTAAGGAACCTCCCTCATTCTAGAAATCACTCCCATTACAGTGCTTAAGACTAAAACAAAACTGTGAATTTAGACATCCGGTAAATATTAAAATCACAAAGGGGAAATTACATTAATTCCTTCATCTTCTACCTAGAGGACTCAAAAATCATTTCCACTCCTTAGAACAATGTTATTTATCCTCTGTGCTCTGTTCTTACAGTCTTTATCTATATAATAGAGCTTTCCAATCATTCCCTCTGTCATTGAATTGCACACTGGGTAATGCTACTCTCTGGCATGGGTAAAAACCACAGGCCTTTGTTGGAACACTGCTAGGTATTATGATTATTTGCTTAAGTACCTTTCAGCATTAAGTTATTGGGAGATTAGTTCTGGATGTTATCCATCTGTGCAACAAAAGACTTCACAATGCATTTAATAACTCTTGATTTAAATGGAATCACCTGGTGATTTCCATTCAGGCTAACTTAAGAACTACTAATTGGAATGATCAGCTTTTTAGAAGTATATTTCTTTGCATATTAATCTTATAGCACTTTGAGTAATTGGTTACTCTCTTAAAGACTACCATGTATCATTAGTTCTGCTAGTATAGTAAACTATTTGAGGAAGTAAACTTTTTAATCTAGAATGAGTTAATTCTTATTGAACAGTTTAGCCAAGTATATATGTGTATATGTGTAATGTATATTACATATACATGTAATTTTGTAGGTATAATTCAGATTATTACAATAGGCACCTTAACAGTCCTTATCAACACTGATAGTAAAGTTCTAAAGAATAAAAATTAAACTCATCCTTATATCTTAGTTCAACTTCTAATGTCAAAATTCTTTACATTTTAAGTTAGTAGTAACTCATCTGAGATTTAATTTCAGTTCTAAAGTTTTTACCTCAATAATGTTCTTGACATTTTGGCTTCAGTTCCATCCATAGATAACTGGCCAAATAAAATTTAGTGCATGAAATCAGTAGAAAATATGAAGAGACTTGGTTAAAACAGAGTAAGGTATCTCTGCTTATGCTAATGTGGAAAATTCACTCGTTAAAAAAATGTACAAAATTTTGTATTCAATAACCTCTTTCTGTAATAAATCATATGTCTATTTTTAACACATACGTTTATGTTGAAATACACCAAAAAATTGTAAGGAACTTGATATAACACATGAAAGAAGAACGAGCATGCTGGGAGGTTAAAAACATTTTTTTCAAATTAATGTACATTAATTATACAAAGAGATCTCATGGCAATATTTCTGTATAAATTCACCCCTTAATTACTCTTCTTATCAAGTCTTCCCCAAGTTTTCCTCTTACATAAGCATTTTTATATTTAAAAACAGATAATTATTCCTTTTGAAAAAAATTATCAGTAATATTGGGGTAAATTGAGAAGTCACTATAGAAAAACTAGATTCATGTTTCTCTTATCATCTTATAAATATTTTAGCTGAATCCTTTGAATACACTATACATGCATAAAATGTTTAAATATTTTATAGTGAAATGTAAAACTGCAGAGCAATTTGACTATTAAATCTTTAATTTCTGAAAGTGGCAGTCCCCAAGTATACTAACTTCCATATGCTATTCCATAAGTTATTGACAGAATTTATATGTAATATTTTAATCTTTATAGGGTAATGGCCGATGAGTTAACCAACTCCAGGGCTGTTTTGCAGCGTCAGAACCGTGATGCACAAAGTGCAATACAAGATCTCCTGAGTGAACGGGAACAGTTTCGTCAAGATATGATGGCTACCCAGAAGTAGGGCACTTTGCTTATATTCTGAACTCTCCCAGTTTCTCCTGCCATTTTTGTTATTGTGATGGGTGTTTTAGTCTACCTACAAATTTGATAATTTAGTGAACATATACTTGAAGTTTCACTTTAAAATAGTCTAAAAGGGAGGAGACCTAAAAAAAGAGAATGCTTCTTAAATTCATAACATGGGTGATAGAATTATTTATAATAGAAGACTCTCAGAACTTAAAATCAATTCTTTATATACTTCTAGTAGTTTTTAGTAGAGGCCAAAGAATGTATCTGTCTTTCCTATGGAGGATCTCTTTTTAACCTCTAACTTTCTACAGTGTTACAACTTGTTTTCATTTCTACATATTCCAGAACTGTCTTCTTCTAAAAACAGTCTGTCTTCCAGAAAAGCTCTTTGCACTTGCTTTTTTTTTTTTTTTTTTGGGGGGGGGGGTGGTGTGGGTCCGGTCGTGGGGCCTGAACTCTGGGCCTGGGCGCTGTCCCTCAGCTCTTCAGCTCAAGGCTAGCGCTCTACCACTTGAGCCACAGCGCCATTTCCAGCTTTTTTTTCTTTTTGCTTATGTGGTGCTGAGGAATCGAACCCAGGGCCTCATGCATGCAAGGCAAAGCGCTCTACCACTGAGCCACCTTCCCAGCCCATCTTTGCACTTTCATGTAATTGTGCTACCAGAAGAATTGACGGTCTAAGAGTAAATTGTATTGACTATTATATCGAAATAATGAAATTTTGAAGGTAGCTACAGGGCAATAAGTGCCAAGAATGAAAGGAAGTATATTCCACGAATTATATAAACATAATAGAAAACATAGAAATGTTAGTAATTGTGCTCATACATTCAGTAATTTAGATGAAATGGACAATAACTGGAAAGAAAAATTACCAAAGCTTACTCAAGAACAAATGTATAGCCTAAATGCCCCCAGCCTATTGAAACAATTAATTTATATTTTGAAAACCATTTAATGAAGGAGGTTCCAGATCTAGGCAGATTTTCTAGTGAATACCAGTAAAACTCTAAGGAAGAAATAAAATTTACACAAGTTCTTCTAGAGTGTACAGAAGAAAAGAACAATTTCCAACTTATTGTATGAAGCCAGCATGATTTTGATACCAAAACTAGAGACATTATTAGAAAACTACAATGCTACTTTATTTATAAACTATAGTTATAAACATAGGAGCAAAAAATCCTTAAGAAATGTTAAAATCAAATCCTACATTATCGAGCATTATGACTAATCAGGGTTAATTCAGGTATTGTAGGGTCATATGTAGAATACTTCCATGAATTGCAGATTGGCTTAGTATTTAAATATCAGTGAGTATAACTCACCAAAAAATAAAAACTATAGGTGCACATAAGCTTAACCTTAAAAAATACTGTATGTTGACTGATTTCCAGATAAACAATCTAGTAGTAGGATTAACAGGTGTTCTCTATAGTTTATATGATCAGACATCCTTGTTTATTGAACTGAAGAGAAGATATTAAATGATTTTAGAAACAAGTTGCTCAAAATTGTGTTTTTAATATTTTTGTTCTTTTACTAACATTCAGTGTTCACATGTGTTCTCTGCAGATTTTTAGAGGAACTCTTGGTCTCTTTACAATGGGGCAGAGAACAAACTTACTCCCCTAGCCCACAACCCCACAGCACAGCAGAACTAGCAGTAACAAATCATAAGTTGGCAAAAGCAGTAAATTCTCATCTTCTGGGAAATGTTGGCAATAACAGTCAAAAAAAGATTTTATCAACAGTTGAGTTCTGCAGTACTCCAGCTGAGAAAATGGCTGAAAAGGTAAGAGTATTTAATCTTTCATTACATGTTGAAATGATATTTTTCATGTTCTGTAGCATTTTATTCTCCCTTTACTGAAAGATGACATCTAAAAGTTTGACATTGAACGCTGAGTAATATGTTCTAAACCTGATTTTTATGGTAATACGCTAATTATTTTGGAGAAAATTATTTCCTCCTTTGAGCTTTAATTTTTTTTCTAATATTACTACTCTCAGGGGAAAAATAATGTTTTGAAAGAGGTCCTATTATTTTATCTGGCTAACCATTGATAATCCTCTTTGTATTTACATTTTGTTATAAAAACCAGTATAGAATTCTAATGTAGTAGTATTTAGTAAATTAAATAGATTACTTCCAATCTGAGAAGTTATATAAATTTGAGATCTTTCTATTTTTATGTAACTTTGTTAAGTGCTAAAGTACAAGCAAACTGAGTTACAGAAACAGCAAAGATGAGTGGTTTCTGGTAATTGCTTACAAATTTGGTAGGGAAAATAAAGTTTTTAAAGAAGTAAGGTAACTTACCCTTCTGCTCTTCCATCTCCTTTAATGCTTGTCCATTTTCTCATCTTCCATATTGTATAGACCGCCTGCCTAAAATCTGTCGACATTACCTTCAGGCTAAAGTCAAGAAGCTCATGCTAAGAATTTCCTTAGAATTGGTTTTGGGTTTTTTTAAAGACCCATAATATAATAACCTGACATAGAATATATGGAGACCTTCCTTTCTTATTTTCCCCACCAAATTTGTAAGCAGTTTAACATAAGCCTTTCATTTTTGCTTCACTGTTACCTAAAATAGAAACATAAAAATAGGAGGAGATACATACATACATACATACACATACATATATATACACGTATGTATGTGTCTATATGTATTGATTCCTTTGATTCCTTTCACACTTCCTTTCCAGTTGCATTGTCTTTGAAACATAACTTCTTCATGTAATAACTACTAGGGAAATATGAACATGAAAAACAAGAGCTGTGAGCCAGACATGTTATCTTTGTCCTTAATTGGAAAATTGTTTTCATCTCTTGTTCCTGTTTTGTCTCAATTAAGGGGACAGGGAGGGGCTGGGAAGGTGGCTCAGTGGTAGAGTCCTTGCCTTGCATGCATGAGGCCCTGGGTTTGATTCCTCAGCACCACATAAGCAGAAAAATCCAGAAGTAGCGCTGTGGCTCAAGTGGTAGAGCGCTAGCCTTGAGCTGAAGAGCTGAGGGACAGTGCCCAGGCCCAGAGTTCAGGCCCTATGACCAGCAAAAAATAAGGACAGGGAAAGTCAGAAGAGTTGGGAGAGCATAGTGTTGAACCCAAAACCTAAGAACGCGGTTGTTCCCATACAGTATTCCACGTCAATTAGAATGAGAGAGTCATACTACATACATGTAACATTACTTCTCATTTTCCTTAGGTTCTACATATATTGGACCCAGTTACCTGTGTAGAAAGCTCACCCGATAATCCATTTTCTGACTCTCCAAACACATTGCTTGCTACAAAGAAAAATATTGGACGATTTCATCCCTATACTAGATATGAAAATATAACCTTCAATTGCTGCAATCATTGCCAGGGAGAGCTTATTGCCCTTTGACATCCATTATGTTGGCGCTTGCTTCTTACCCAAGTCATTATTACTAGGAGCTGGGGTTCTTGTAATGCTAGAAGTAATGTATACCCACAAGATATTTCATGTGCTAAACTCCAGATTACCTTTTCTTAATAAATATCTCAGGGTAAGAAAAAAAAAAAGCATGTAGACATTTTTCAGGAATAGATCCCAGGCATTACACAATGTTTATGCTAAAAAAATTGTGAAAGATTTTATAACTTTGTTCTTAGGCCCTAAGTTATTCATCTCATCAAGTATTTTGTATGAACAGATTTCATTTTGGTGCATTTAAAGCAGGGATGGGCAAGCTATGTTAATCAATTGTGGCCACATTCATTCATTTACTATTGTAATTGAAAAGGCAACTAAGCTGTTTTTTGCACTACAGCAAAGCCCAGAACTGTACTTAATAGCAAAAGTTTTCTGATTTCTATTCTATAAAGTAATATCTGGGGAGAAGGAAGAGAGGTTGCATTCTCTTTATGATAATTTTGGGGCTACAAGAGAATTTTAAATATTAAGGTGAAGGGGCTAATCTTTCCAAACTAAATGCTATATATTAGGAAAATAGAAGTTACTTAGATCCAATGTAAGGTAATGAGAACTTCAACAGAATGCCTTTATTGCTGGTTTTGTTAACAAGGCATTCTGTATTTTGAATGTAGTTGATCTGACATAGAGAAAGGAAACATTCTTCCCTGTTGGCTCATTTTGGCAAATACAACACACAACAGTAGTATCTACCTTGATATATTTAATAGTGGGAAAGCCAGAATTTTTCTAGAATAAAAAACCTGAAAAGAAAAACACAATCCATCAGTTCATGTATTTTATGTTATTGTATAATGCTTTATAAAATACCGTTTTATTGGTCTTTAAAAAAGTTGACAAAGCTTTTATACTCAGTTATAAACAAATTGGTTGCAAAAGTGCCTGACAGAATTCAAGGGGCAAATTTAGTCAAGTAATAATATTTGAATGTCAATCAGTTTCTTTGACTCATCTGAACGATGTTTATAGTTTCAAGTGGCAATAAATTTCTCTATTTTTTTCATTCCAAAGACTTCAGTCTTTTATTTGCCTCTTACTACTTATACTTGGTTAGTTTCTTGAGCTCCTTGCATATTTTAGAAATTAGGCTTTGGGTATTAGTGGTAAAGGTCTCCCATTCTGTTGACTCTCTTTCTACTTTAGTTACTATGTCCTTTGATGTGCAGAAACTTTTTTAGGTTGTTGAATATCTCTCCTATCTGCTGTGCCCCTGGGACTCTTTTCAAAAAGTTTCTGTCTATGAGTGCTAGTGTTTCTCCTACTCTTATTGCAATAATTTCAGAAGTTTCAGGTCTGACATTGAGGTCTTTAATCAACTTTTAATTATTAGTGCATGGTGACAAACAGGGATCCACTTTTAGTTCTCTGCATATGAATGCTCAGTCTATTCCACTATATATCTTTGGCTCCCTTATCAAATATCAGATAACTGTAAGTATATGGTTTTAGTTCTGGGTCTTCTAGTCTGTTCCATTGATCCTTGAGTCTATTTTTGTGCCAGTTCCAAGCTGTTTTTGTTGTTAAAGCTCTGTAGTGAAGCTGGAGGTCTGGGATTGTGATACCACCAGCTTTTCTGTTGGTTTTTTGTTGTTTTTTTACCTAGACTTGTTTTGGCTATTCCAAGTCTTGTTCCATATGAATTTTTGGATTGTTTTCTCTATCTCAGTAAAGAACTTTACTGGGATTTTGATGGGGATTTCATTAAATTGGTAGATCATTTTTGGCAGTATGGCCATTTTTACAATATTAATTCTACCTGTCCATGAACATGTAAGATCTTTCCATTTCCTGATTTCAGTTTCTTCAAAGTTTTACAGTTTTTGCTATAGAGATCTTTTGTTTCTTTGGGTAGGTTTATTCCTAGATATTTTGAGAATATTGCAAATGGTATTATTTTCCTGATTTCTCTCTTTTTGCATGTTGTTGGCATACAGAAAGGCTGATTTATTTTAAGGGTTAATTTTGTACCCAGCTACTTTGACAAACTTACTGATAGGCTCTAGTGGCTTGGGGGTGGAGCCTTTTGGTGGACCTAGAACAAATCATGTTAAATGAAGTGTAAACCAAGCTCAGAGATACAAATGGCTCATGTTTTATCTCTTTTGTGGAGACTGGATCTAAAATAAACTGGGACATAAAAAATTATACAGGTATCCAGGCATTCACACACAGTGAGACCAAAGGACGACACTCTTAGGAAAGGGAAAAAAAAGCACAATACCTATGTGCATCTGATCATTTATTGAAATGAACTCCAGGAAATGGAAATGAGGTGTTTGTTTGTGGGTTTTTTTGCTGTTTTTGTTGTCTTTTTGGTTTTTTGTCTGTCTTTGGGAAATGAAGGAGCAAAGGGTAAACAAATGCAGCAGTGGTACTAACTGGACACTATACCAAAAATGAACTTGTGCGTGGACTGGGAGGGAAACTGGGAGAGAGGGAAGGGTGATGTCCAAAAGGAAATGTACTTTTTGCCCGACTTAAATAAATGTAGCTCTTCTGTTTAATAAATATTTTTTAAAAGTTATTTCTTGGAAAAGATCCACAAATCTGTTGCCAGATTGACTTCAGAATACAAAGTGGAGATATTACCCACATGTTACTGTATTTGGTAACCCGGATGAAATAGGGGGGGGAAAAGCCTAAAAGACACAAATTACCAAAACTGACTCAACAAGAAATAGACAATCTGAATAGATAGATAATAAAGAGATTGTAACTAAAAGTTTACCAAACACTGAAGTGTGGAGTATGTTCGTCAATCTAACGAATTTACCATTTGGGAACAGGATGTTGATATGGAGAGGGATAATGTGAAAGAAGTATATGAGAACTCCATACTTTTATCTAATTTTTTTGTATGCCAAAAATGGGCTATAAAAAAGCTATTAAGTTTATGTCTATTTTTCAAAAAAGTAGAACGAAAGATTTTCACTGGTGATTCTATTCAACATTTAATGAACAGTTCCAGCCTTTTATTTCTTCACAAAACATTGATGAGGAAGGAACAGGTAATAATACTAACCCATGCTATGAGGCCAGTATAGCCTAATACCAAAAATAAAGACCACAGAAAATATTATTTCAAGCCAGGTATGGTGGCAAATGCCTTTAATCCCAACTATCCAGAGGAGACAGGAGGATTGTAAATTGGGGGCCAGCCCAAAGTTAAGGAGACACTGTCTCAAAAACAAAATAGAAACAAAAAAGCTGGAGGAATAACAAGTGGTAGAGCACCTGCCTAGTTTGCATGATACCCTAGGCTCAACCCAGTAATTCTTCCCCACCAATATTATGGACTAATACCATTGACAGATGAAAAAGTACTCCCACAAATTACAAGTAAACGAAATGTAACAGCATGCTAAAGAGATTATACACCATGATCAGGTAGAATTTATCAGGAATTCAAGAGTGATGAACATAAAATTAACATACCACATTAACAGGATAACAGGAAAAAAAAAGCCATGACCATCTCAATTATCTCAGCTGTCATAGAAAGTACATATGGTAAAACTTTAAATATTGAGAAAGATGGGCATAATCCAGGTGTGGTAATGCCAGGGACCAGGTATTCTCACCACTCCTGGTGGGATGGCTACTTTCACAATTACTATTAGATATTACAGGACCTTGGGCCGTAAAAGAAAGCATGTCCTATAATCTGGAAAGCAAGTAGTAGTATTACCTATACTATCTTCAAACATGACATTATCCTCTACATGAAAGGTTCCAAATCATACACTAAAGAAAATCTGCTAGCATTAATAAATTCAGAAAAATCCTTAAGTTGAGTGCACAGAACCATTTGTATTTCTATATAACTCAAAATAACCAATTCCATTTACAGTAGTTCAAACATGGCAATGACTTCTACATTGAAAACTACAAAGCCATTGCTACACTAAAAATACATCCTATGTTCATAGACCGGAAGACAATACTAAGAAGTACTACCCAGAACAATTACAGGTTAACCACCTTTTTTTTATTTTACAAAAATGGAAAAGCTGATCATAAACCTTATATGAATTGTAACACCTCTGAGTATAACTGAAACAAAGGTGAAAAAAAAGTTGGATTTATAACTTAAATTTCAAACTAGAAAGCTATCATTAAAATGTGCTAATGGAATAAGATTGGGCATGTTAATTGAGGTATAGAATTGAAGGTTAAAAAATAAACACATCTGGGGCTGGGATGTAGCTCAGTGGCAAAGCGCTTGCCTAGCAAGTGCAACATCCTGGGTTTGATCCCCAGTACCAAAAAAGAAAAGACAAAAAAAATACAGTTAAAAAAAAAAACCCAAACAAAAAAATAAACACATCTGGGCTGGGAAGGTGGCTCAGTGGTAGAGCACTTGCCTTGAATGCCTGAGGCCCTGGGTTTGATTCCTCAGCACCACATAAGCAAAAAAAAAAAAAAAAAAAAGCCGGAAGTGGTGCTATGGCTCAGCCTTGAGCTGAAGAGCTGAGGGACAGAGCCCAGGCCCAGAGTTCAGGCCCCACGACCAGACCCAAAAAATGAATAAATAAAATAAATAAACACATCTGTGATCAGCTGGTTTTCAACAAGAGTGGAACTTATTCAATGAGAAAAGAATCTCTTCAAAAAATGGTGCTGGAACAATTGGATATGCATATGTGCAAAAGAGTTAAGTTGAATCTGTGTGTCACTATGATACAGTAAGAAATCTGTTTTCATCATGTCCCAATTTCTGGCTGGCATGCTTCTAAGTGGTAGGTACTGTCTCTGTACTAATAAGGTCACTGCTAGGGATTCAGGACGGGATAGTTGCCAAAGTCTGTGAATTAACTACTCATGTCTAGGTATTTTAGCTTTAACCCAGAGAAATGCAACAAATAGGACTGTCATGGGATTGTATTATTTATGTAAAACATTTGCAACAATACCAAGTACATTTTTAAGTGCAAAAAAGTATGGCTTATTGTGTAGCATACCTAAAATACTATTATGCATAATTATATCTTTCTTTTAAGTATTGAGAGTTGACATTAGTCCTACAGTATTTTAATTCAAAGTTAATAATAGGACTTAGTATATAAGGCCTTAGAAAAGGCTTATTCAAGAAGTCACTTCTCTTACTTTATGAAATGTTCTGCTGCAATTTTTTAATAGGAATGTATCTTTTCTAGATTGAAATATTAATAATTTAGAAGCAGAACAGAGTTCATTTACTGATCCATTTGTTGCATGAAGTAAAAGATGGCACAATACGTTCCAACACTGAGAGAAGTTTATTTCCTTTTAGTGTCAAAAAAACAAATTTAAATTCACCACCAATATCACCAAAAGACAAATACCATTTCCACAATTTAGAGTATTACCAAAACACAAGACCCATAAGAAATGATATCCAAATTCTGATGACAGCAGGTGCCAAATGAAGTATTTAATAGACTCTTCTACTGATCAGTACTGATCAGTAAAACGAAAAGCTTTGGCTTCTGCCATATTATACAGGTGGTTCTGTATATGTTTAGTACGTCTGGCTTCTAGTCGGAGCTGTCTAGCTCTCTCTTTGACAGCTTGTTGCTCTGCTATTTTTTCTATCCGTTTCCTTCTGAGCCATCTGTAGGAAAAAGCAGTTGGTGAGTATAACCTAAATACATTTTTCATGCTATAAAGTTAGGAAACTAACTATTTTTACATTAAAATACCATAACAAATTATTAAAGTAGCAACTGAAAATTTTAAAGCATATGCCCAAGGCTTACTCAAGAAAACATAATTATATTTGGGAACAAATAATGACATTTTCAATGATTAAACTGCCAACTTTTTACTACCAAGCACTAAGCTTCTTACTACTAAGCACAATATTTTTAATGTCTTATAAAAGTCTATCTTTCTTTTTAAAAGATGGTTTGTAAGTAATTATTTGATAAGATTCAAAATAACTTTTTGCAAATAGCTGTATTCTAAACGATTAAATATTCATGTTAAAACACTAATGATGCAAAAATGCTGCCTTAATCTTCTTAGGAAGAAAACTATAGTGCTCTTGTGCTTTTTAGTGCATGAAATAGTTCTTCCTTAAAATGGAAAAAAAAAAAAAGCACCTCAGTTTGAAAGCATAAAATGTGGTAAAGAAGGAATCCACACTCCAAATACCCAAGTCTATAAATCTTGCTTAGTTATAATACCATAAAAACTATGTACCCATAAATCTGGTAATATATTTTATCTGGTATATATAATTGTATAGGTAGAGAGAGAGAGACTTTTTTCAGGAATAAGTCTAAGCAATCAAGTAACAGAAGAAAATCTTATAATTTCATATGTTCCTGCATTGGCTACAACTCTAACCAACTACCTTTTAGGGGAAAATGTATATGGAATGGATTACTACAGTAGGTACAGTATGGTTTCATTTTATATTTTTAAATTATAAATACACATACAGAGGAATATATCAATGACATGAGCTCCAGAGCTAACAGTCATGATTATGATTTATGAGTGATAAAAATGTAACAATTTCCCTTTTCTCCATTGTGCAATTACTGTTTATGTTATAATAAATGATGGGGGAGGGTAAGTAGACTCAACATTCTCCCCAAGTGGACTCTACATTCTCTCCAAGGCTTACTAAGTCCCAAGTCTCTCTTCTCAAGAGTTAGTGAGATAAAGCAGTTTTGCCAAATAAGTATAAGAGGACAGGTGTTCTTTTGTAAATGTTCCGCTTTGAGCTTACTGTTTAAAAGCCCTTTCTCGGCCTTCTGTTCCTTGAAGGAAGAATAAGCATTCCTCTTGCTTTCTTAGTTCTTCTGATTTTCTTTCTTTCATCTGCTCATCATGCTTTTTCTTAAGCCACAATCGAAAAGCTAGCTGTGGATCTCTGTTTGCCTGCTGAGGAGAGAAACAAACTTTGCTTAATTCAGATAAACTAAAAGTATCACTATCTCACAGTACTGACAAATTTGTGAAATTTTATAAACACTCAATCTCAAAAAAATACCATTTGAGGCCCTGCCTATGAAACCTTACAAGAATGCCTTGCTTGTGAATTTTTCAAAACCCTACATACATAGCCTAACTGCAGGCTATGTATCCAAATCAATGTATCACCCTAGAGTACTAGTCAGTACTAGACAGTACTGGTCACACTGCTGTCAGAAAAATTCAACCTGGAACCTACTGATGTCTGGCTCTTGTCAAATGTCTTCTTGAAAATACAGGATCTATATAGTACAGTGCTTAACTAGCATGTTCCAATATCCTGATTTCAACTTCTAGCATTAAATGTCTTGAGATAATCAGTAAATAAAGAAAAGTAGAAAAATGTTGATTTTCCACGTTGAACTCTCTATTAAGTAAAATAATGTTACACAAAGCTACAAACATGTAAAACCAAGAATTGAAGAGAAGTTGGGGATAGGCAATAAGAATAGAGTTAGGTCTTTGGAACAGTTCCTAAAGGAGCTCTGGGAAATACAATTAGTAAAGAAACCATTCAACACCTGTGTTCCTTATCTTTTCTCTTATAACTTTTTTCCATTTTAAGAGTATCAGTCAGAACCTACTTAATTGCTAAGCCCATCTTCATACTGTGGTTACTTCTCAGTAGTGGCTGAATTTCACCTGTAATCCTAGCATGCCAGGAGGCTGTGTCAGGAGGATCATAAATTTGAAGCCAGCCTGGGCTACAAAACAAGAGCCTGTCTCAAAAAAAAAAAATAAGCAAATAACACTAATTATTGCTGTGAATGGTACGTATAAAGGTTAGTGTTCTGATAAACACTAAACAGCCCAGAGCATTTCACCTAAGAACAACCTGCAGGAGTAGCTCACTTCTGAGTCCCTCAGAAGTCTTGATGGATACATCTGTAAAGAACTTCCTAACACTAAAAAATGTTAGAAAGGATCTGGTTTGGAGAAATAAAAGAGAAGAAGAGACAAACTAGGGCTCTTTAATCTTAGAAAAATATGACATGACAGTGTGTGGCTAAAAGGAAAGGATACACTTGCCCCACACACAAGCTCTACCACACAGAAGAACTTCTCCAGCTTGCACTTTCTCTCATCTGTAACTTAGATTGCCAAGCATGCTCCATTCTAATTTATATGATGCATCTGTTCAGTATCTTGGCTACACAAGTGACCTGTAGGGAGAGAATCCCTGGATCTGAAGGATCAGTGCTGAACATCTGAATGTCTAGAGATTACTGAAGATGACTGAGAAGTGTACAATCTGAGATTCAGAGAGGATTCAAGGAACAGGAATGTTCATTCATTAATTCCATAGATTTAGAGTATTTTCTACATAGGAGGCACGTAAGCACTGTATTGTGTCAATGATAAAAATAAGGGTCCTTCTTTTTCTCTGCCTGCAGTGTACACCACAGGATGTCACCTCATATGAGGTCATTTAAGTTACATTTAAATTTTAAACTTTACTATCAAGTAAGTAAGTTGCTGCATTCCTGGCTAGACTGGGAGATATTGTAAGAACTAGTGGCAAATCTCACCCATGGGTAGGATTGATGGGAATACATTGAAAACATCCCTGCCTCTTTATAAAATAAAGTTCAAAACAATAATTACAAACATAAAATATGAATTTAAAAGTAATTACTAGCCGGGCATAGGTGGCTCACACCTGTCATCCTAGCTACTCAGGCTGAGACCTGAGGATTGCGGTTCAAAGCCAGCCCGGACAGGAAAGTCCTGAGACTCTTTTTATCTCCAATAAAAACAACTAGAAAACCACTAGAAAACTAGAAGTGGCGCTGTGGCTCAAGCGGTAGAGTGCTCTCCTTAAGAGCTGAGGGACAGCGCCCAGGCACAGAGTTCAAGCCCCACGACCAAAAAAATAAATAAATAAAAGGAATTACTAACAGATTAAACTTTTTGATTACAAAATAAAAATGTCTTTGAATTGTGATATTCTACCATCCATACATCCAGTCACACACACACACACACACACACACACACACACACACACACACACACACACACACACACACACACACACACACACACACACACACACACACACACACACACACACACACACACACACACACACACACACCTCTCATTTGGCTTTGGCTCTATTAAAGCTGGTAATCTAACAACTTCTGAATCAGTGTTCCTCTCCAGCCTATTCCTAAGTAGTATTTATGATTAACAAGGACCCATTCGACGCCAGCCTCCCGGATCTCTGACTGTGCTCCTGATCTCTGACTGTGCAATAACTCTTCCCCAGGCCATGTGCTGCCCTGGTCTATAGCCACATGGGCGACTCCACAAGCCACTCTATCTCTGCAGTCCCGCATCTGCCTCCTATCTCCAGCCCCAAACTCTCTGATTACAAGACAGATTCTCCAGTTAATCTTCAACATCCTCACCTGAATCTTTCATAGGTACAGGAAAACTCAACAGCTTACTAACTGCCCTGATAATGTCCCCAAACTAGTGTCTTATATACTACCCCAGGGGACAGCACCGCCACCCCCAAAACTGCTCAAAAGGAAACCCAACATACTAAAGCGCATGTCAAATCCCTTTATCCACTGCCATAACCCTAACCTAAGTGGCCATTGCCTCTCACGGGAACTAGTACATCCGATTCCTATTATCTGCTCTGGACCTTTCTAATTCGCAGCAGACATAAAGGCAACACTGTGGAAATACACCCTGGAAGTGCGGTACCTGTGCTTTACGGAGGTCCTGGCTTCTGGCAGCTCAATCAAATAAAAATGCACAGTACAGCGTGTGCACCACATGATTCTGCTCATGTTCTAAATCCTGGCACACTCATCAAGCAGTAACTGGTCTCAGGACATTCCCATGTGTTCTCTTGACCTGAAGAAACTGCTCCAATTCTTGGCCTAATTTCTGCTGCTCCTACTTTCACTGACTTATAAAAACTTTTCCTGATTAAAATACATGTTTCCCTTGTTTATGATTTCTCATCGCTTATTTTGCATGGAATTCAACAATATTTCTAGTTTTAAAAATTACATCTTTACTATATGAGCTCTGATGACAAGGGTCTTCATACTGTCTGTGAATCAGCACTCATCACACGCCAAATGCAAAATTTAATAAATTGTTTTGAAGTACAACCTTCCTGTCCCCCAACATTCCAAGCAGTTGGGATTACAAATATGTACCACCGTGTTTTGTTTTGTTTTGTTTTGTGGCTGTGTAGCTAACAAAAGTATAGCTACCTCATTCCAAGATTTTAAAAGCTAAAAGCTTCTACAAACTATGTATAAAAATTACCAATAATTTGTCTATTACTTTAAATTATTTTAAAAAACTGAATACACAATAAAAAATTCATAGAAGATTTTTCACGTTTCATAAGAAGAAGAACTAACTTTCCCGGTTCATTCACCCTCCATAAAAAAGAATGTGTGGAGTGTTTTTCTGCAGCACTATCTTGTTACCCAACAGTGTGACTCAACCCTGACTTCGCCTGGAGTGAACATCAGTCTCAGAGAGTGTCAGTTTCCACTATAAGAGCCCAGTCTCCCAAGGCTGCCCTCACCTCAGATGCCAACTGAAAGTCTCAGAGTGTGACATGTGCTTCTGATTAACCAACTATAAATCGGGGTGCTAGCGCAACTCATAGACTAAAGGAAACACACATATCTATTCACTACATTCATAAAGAATGTAGTTGGGTTTTGTGTGCACAACTATACAGTCAATATGAGTAAGCTGGAGGAGGAGAATCATGGAAGGAGGATCAGGGGTCAGAGGCCAGCTTGGGCTACATATCAAGTTCAAGGCCAGCTTGGGCTATATAGCAACAGTCTACTAAACAATAAATAAAAATTAAACATAAAAAATTAAAAACCCACCAAACAAAAAGCATACAATAATCCAGGTGTCAGTAACTTTATGCCTGTAAACCTAGCTACTCAGGAGGCTAGGATCTGTGGGTTGAAGTTAAAGTCAGTCCAGGGGAAAATCTGTGAGAGACTGATCTCCAAGTAACCACCCAAAAGCTAGAAGTGGAGCTGTGTGCTCAAGTGGTCCAGTGCAAGCCTTCAACACAAACGCTCAAGGACAGCACCTAGGCCCTGACTTCAAGCCCCAACACTGGCAAGATAAGGTTGAAAAGGTTGTCATTGGAATGTGAGTCTGGAAGAGCTAAGGAAAGAATATAAATTTCTCTTCTCTGTGTGTCTGTCTCTGTCTCTATCTCTGTCTCTGCTCTATTATATATATATATATATATATATATATATATGCATATAAGTGATATATATGCATATAAGTGATATATATGCATATATATGTGATTTCTGTATGTATCTAAAGTAAGATTAATCTGTAAGTGTGTGGAATGAAGGGATATGTATCTATGTCTTATTTGAATATCAAAATTATACCACCTTAAAAAATGAATTAGCCACTTTCCATTTTTTGTGCTAAGGACTTCTGAGGATCATTTGGTTTTTACAGGGCTCCTTAGAAATTAAAAATTCACCTGTATTTTACATCTTTTGCAGGGAGCTCTTATACCATTCTACATTCAAAGATTCTTAGTCTGATATTAAGACTCTCTTCTGTAAAGAAGATCCACTTTAATATATATATGAACTTGCTTATCATCTGGACATTCTACTTACTCTGTTGTTCATGTATTCAATTTGCTTTGCTCGCTGAATTCTTCGCATTTCTAGAACCTGCTCTCTCTTCTTTTGCAACCACGCTTTAAACACCATGTCATTCTCTTTTTTCTTTTCTTTCTCTTCTTCTATTTTCCGTTGTTCTTCCTAGAAGAAAGAATATGAAAATACATTCATAAAAATTAATGAAATTATGTATCTGTTCAACATATTTTGAGGTGTAAAATCAGAATCTCTGCCCCTGGAACTTTGCATGCATTTTAAACTTCCATCTTGAGAATAACAGGGCCTCAGGGAAGAGGAAGATGGAAGCTGACATGCCACATTGTACAGCTGTTCTCATACCAAACCGCCAGAAGAGCACACACACTCAGGACTTGTGGCACCGCAGATTTGCTTAGCCTCACATTGTGACAAATATGCCATGGGGACTGCTGGGCACAAAACACAGGCAGGAGCCAGAGGCCAGCTGCAGTTGGTGAGCACAGCGCGGTGGCTGAGATCTCACAACCAGACTGGCAGCTCCACCGGGGATTTCCCAACCAATGGCACCCTGGAAACCCTGCCTACTGGCACAGCTCGGCCCCTCACCCCAGATGCATCTTGGAAATCTGGGTGAGAAGGTACTTATTCTCAGCAAAGCCAAAGCTCAGCACAGTGCTGCTGGTCCCTGTGAAGTGGCAGAGCTGGAGATGTGGAGAACCCCAGGCCTCAGGTGAGGAGTGAAACCTATTGAAACCCATGGAGTCCACTGACTTACACATACCCTGAATCAAATCCCTGAAATCATGGACTTGTAACTACACTTGGTGCCTACTCCATCCAACAACTATGTGCCTTTTTTCCACATGACGTGTAATTTTCACCTATCTCCTATCAAAATTACTTTCAATGACCACTTAATTCTGAGTCTTCACCCTTAAAATGAGGACCAAGTGGTGCTCTCGCTGAGATCCCTCTTACTCTACAACAGATCATTCCATTATGCTTTGTGATGGTTACAAGAAAGGCGTAGGTAATAAGTCACATAGTTAATCATTTATATGTTAGTAACACTTAACCATTGGATTTCACAATAGAAAAACAAAGCAAGCAACCTCAAACACTTTTGAAGAGGCATTTCCATTACATTCCAAAAATGCGACCTCTACTTTCATTCTTACCTCTCTCTTGAGCTTCTCTCTCCTTTGTTCTAGTTGTTTTTGGAGTTCTTTCTGTCGAGGGGAAAGGCAGTAGGTTGAGGTCACTGGAGATATATTGGCGGACTGTGTCCGGTGGGATTTCCTGCTTCCTTTATTTCGATCTAAGTTGGCAGCAGAGCTGGGACGAGCTTTGGGGTTGGGGGGTGGCTGAGGAACGTAAGCCAACGGCTCTCCCGGTGATGAGTGAGTGATAGCATGACTCTTTCCTGAAGTTTCATCTTTCTTCACACCACTGGCAGATGAATTAGGAGATCTGGGTAGCAACTGCTGAGGCTCATTTTCTATACTACTGGCATTATTAATGGGAGGCAAAAACCCTTGGCTCTCAATGTCTTGCAAATTCAGAAGTTCAAACTTCCCGTCTCTCTCTATCAGTATCTTCCCATCCCTGTTTTCTTCACAGCTTCTGTCAGGAAGTGACAAGATCACGTTTTCTTGTTCTAATTCATTGGAAATATATAACTGTGACAGTTTTCCAGACATATTATTCTCATTTTCAAAAGAGTTTTTATAAGTATCATTGTTATCAAGGGGAGGAACTTCCAGATCAACTAATTTGTCTTTGAATTTAAGTTTTCGCTCCCTTTTACTACTTATGGGTTCTTGATTCTGTAGAATATTGTTAGCTTGTATAATTTTCTCCATAATATATCTCTTCACTTCCTCATCTTCATCTTCTTCATGGTCTTTTTGGTTTTCTGGCTTGGAATCCTGAGAAGAGTTTTCACTATCTGAATCTGATAGGGGATCTAAAGGCTGGATACTTGGTACAGAAATGAAGTCATTTCTTCTTGCAGAAGCCTCATCCTTAACAGATGCGTCAGAATCTGAAAGCTGCTGGTTATGTTCTCTTTCAGTGTCACTCTCCTTCAATTCCTGGTTAATATCCTCTTCCTGCTTACAACTCACCTTAAATAAAAGATAATGAAGTTGTATTTTTTTCAGTAAAATCAATGTTCTGTTCATTTTTATCTGAACAATACAAAATGGATGATCTTTCCTATTCATGTGATTTGTTTTGAACAGGAAATTCAAAGTGACTCTTGCTCATACATCAATCCTAATATTGAAATACATATTTATGAACAGCCTAAGAGAAAAATATATAGCGGCTAGAGCCATACTTCGAGGCCAACACAACATTATTTTAATATTACGCCTGCTGTAATAATTTTAATTTTTTTACATTTTTGGAAAAAATTTTGAAACATTACCTGCTTGCAAGATTTACATGCTTAAAAAACCCTCTGTACAACACAATAATAACAATAGTTATCTTTTTAAAGAAAATAAGAATCCGGAAGCAAAACAACAACAACAAAATCTTTCTCCCCAGGCTATTATTAGATAAAGTCCTTTAGTTGTGTCCTAACCATGGCTGCTAGTATCTACAGAACACATATTCAAATTCCAAAGCTATGTTTACCTCTATGTCAAGTTTTCCTTTCTCACCCCCACCGGACATAAACATAATCCACTCTAACTGCCTTAGTTGGCCCACATGTCTGCAATTTCATATAAAGGCTTCTGTCATCTCTCCCCTTGAGTACACATACCTCTTCCCTTACCAAAAGTTTAACCATCCGAGCATGTGTTTTTTTCCTCTTTCTCAGACAATTCTTTCCCTCTTACTGCAGTTCTCTGGGAACTACAACATGCTGATTTCTACTCATTAAAATGATGTTCCTCTTTTATTTGCTCAACAATCATCTCTTTTGACAACCTGTACTTCCTAACCTGCAAATTAGTACATTACAATGACTGCCAAATAACTAGAGTTAATATCTTTGCCTTGCAATTCTTTCTTTTCCTTTAAATCTTATTTGATTCTCTGCTTTATTTCTTCAGTGTCCATAAAATGTCCTTTGGCTTTCATTTCTTTTCCTTCAGCACTTTTTCTTTTAGAAAGAAATCTTCACCTCAACCATTCACTGTTCCCAGCTTGCTCATCTCTTTTTCCCACCAGTAGCAAAAAGAAGTTGCTAGAATCATGCATGGAAATGTGTAGGATTCAAGAAAGCATTTTGTTTTGATTCCTGTGGTATCCCTAGAATAGCCCCTGACTTAGTAGGTAGTCATTATCTTTGCTGAGTGAGTAAAAAAGTAAAACTATGAACCGTCACTATTATTACTTCTCTCATTTTATCAGCCAGTACTTTGAATCTCTCACACCATTCCACTCTGGAGAACTTTGGTTCAATCATACCACTCTGGGTACCTCTGCTGCTATTCATTTTTATTATTTTTCTGTTAAGATGCATAAAACTCCCTTTTAAAAGCTGTTTTAGAAGAAATCTGCATTTTTTATTCTGTTGCCATCTTCAAATCTTATCTACCCCATTTTTCTTTTCCATCATATAAAAAAGCAAGATGGAGGTAAGAGAAGGTTTTAAAAGCTAACACCTTTATTTCCCCATATATTTTCCTTAACTCCATTATATCTGGCCTCTTCTGTAATAATAATAATGATGACTCTTATCACTCTAAAATCACTTATTCAATATCCCAGTCTAACTCCATTTCCTCATTACTTCTCCATTTATTGACACTAATGCACATGCATATCATATAAGAACACACATACACACTATATACGTAAAGAAAGAAAGGACCTACCATGAGCAGGAACTGGTTAAGTTCCTGGATCTTCCTTCTATATCACTTATTAATAGCATATTATCCTGAGAGCTTTTTCTCTAGATGTATCTTATAAACTCACAATGACACTTTAATTCTTTCTCTGTATCCATTCCTCTGGAGGGCTTATTCCGTCTTAAATTTTCAACTCCCAGATGAAAGGTTAAGATTTTTTAAAGAATTTGCTTCATTTTGCATTTATATCAAAATACTCCCATGATTGTCCTCAAGTTCACAGAAAACAGGAATCAACTATTTGTTTTTATTTGGATGGAACACATCATGATCTTATTAGATTGCAATTTTGTAATCACTCTAAATGCCATTTGTAATCTATATATACCTCTATAATCTATATATACCTCTGTTAGGCTGCCATCATTTTGTTCTTTTTCATTAATTAGCCACTCCAGGTCCTTTTCAAAATCATCTTCATATTCTCCACTTTCTTTTGAATCACTGTCTTTATTGTCATTCATTTTCCGCTTGCTAGAGAATAATGCTGTAAGATTTTCAAAGATAAAGTATATGTTAAGTTGACTTTAAAGGTGGAATGGAATGTGGAGGTTAATGTTGCAGAAATATATAGTATGTAATACTCAGAATAAACATGCATTTTTACATAGCCTAAAAGAAAGACTTGCAATGGCAATGTGTTTCTATAAATGAACATTCCTAACACACACCTACACACATACAAACACACACACACACTCTCTCTCTCTCTCTCTCTCTCTCTCTCTCCCTGAAACCCTGATCTGTAAGAAGATTTTTTTAAGCAGATTAGAAGACTGAGACTACGAAAAAGATTTTCCCTCTTTCCCTGCCAATTTGTAACACTCTACCCAAGCTAGTTTTGTTTTATTTTAGTTTTACTTGCATTTTCCCATGTTCAAATAAAAAAACAATTGTGGAAATTCTCATTGTTTCTCAATCCTTCTAATAACTTACATGACATAATTTGAATTTGTTTTAATAAGTAATAACTGATTCTTAATTATAGTGAATGTTGATTTCTACAGAAGTCAAACTCGTTAATCCTAACTATATTTTTATTAAAAATTTTTTGATAATACTATCACAGAGTGTTGTGACTGTAAATAGGACTGTCATATGAAGGATAACAAATGTTTGTTAAAGTGGTATATAAAAAGAATCAATCTAAAGTTATCATTAAGCATAGGGAAACCAAAATTAACCTTGCTGATTTGTGTAAAATTTTTCAAACCAATCTTTACCTATAAAGTGTCTGTATGTGTGTGTAAAACTGTATATGTATTTGTAAAACTTTGACAATCAGTTGTTTAATTCTTACTAGATATATATATATTTCTTAGTACACACACATATATGTATTTCCACCATAATTTATAAAGAAGGCCTAGGATTATTGCAGTGGGCTTCCAGTTTTCGAGAGAAGGCAAAGTTAAATAGAAGCCATAGATAAAAACATTTACAATTGAAACAACAGCATATGCAAAGGACTAATAAAGGAAGAAAAACAACTCAGTCTAAAATTAATTATTCAGCTTAATTATTTTTCAATTGAGTAGCTATCATTTTTAATGTATTAGTTAGACTCCAAGTCCTTCCAGATATATATTTTAAGCTAAATATAAAATGACCTTTCCTTAAAATGTCAAAAATAATGCTTCAAGACTAAGTACGGGGCTAAGGACAATAAGATGTTGATGTGGAGCCAGGTGTGTTGGTGCATGTTTGTAATCTCAGCACTTGGTCTGGGATTAGCCTGAGTTACATAGAGAGACTCTGTCTCAACATCCTATCCAAAAACAATTGTGTGCGTCTATGATGGAGGAACCTAAAAAATACTTCAGAATGAGTTTGTTTACCAGTAACCCGCTCCAAGACAGGCTAAGTCACTTAAGCTGTATGTCTACCTGCCTACAAATAAAAAGTAAAGGCATCATTAAAGATTACAGAATAGGTGGGCACCAGTGGCTCACACCTGTAAATCATAGCTACTCAGGAGGCTGAAATCTGAGGATCGCAGTTCAAATCCAACCTGGGCAGAAATGGCCGTGAAATTCTTATCTCCAATAAACCATTAGAAAACTGGAAGTGGCGCTGTGACTCAAGTGGTAGAGCGCTAACCTTGAGCTGAAGAGCTGAGGGACAGCGCCCAGGCCCAGAGTTCAAGACAAATGACTGACAAAAAAAAATACAGAATACACTAAAATATATTAGAAAGTCATGATGCTAAGATAACTTCTTGAAATTTTTACTTTAAGATGTTTTAGTTATATTGCTCTTAAATACTGATCTCCTCAATATTTCCTTTAGTTTTATAATATAAGATAATTCTGAACTCATAAATAGCTTGCTTAAGACTTGATAGGTAAGCCGGGCACTGGTGGCTCACGCCTGTAATCCTAGCTACTCAGGAGGCTGAGATCTGAGGATCGAGATTCAAAGCAGCCCGGGAAGGAAAGACCGTGAGACTCCTATCTCCAATAAACCACCAGAAAACCGGAAGTGGCGCTGTAGCTCAAGTAGTAGAGCGCTCGCCTTGAGCTGAAGAGCTGAGGGACAGCGCCCAGGCCCAGAGTTCAAGCCCCACGACCGACAAAAAAAAAAAAAGACTTGATAGGTATGCTCTATTTACTTCACCCAAGTGAAGACTTAAGTTAAAACTTAAACACAGAATCAATATAATAAAAATACAATGATTACTCATTAAACATTAGGTATTATAAGTTAATGGAAAAAACTACTTAAAGTAAACTGAGAAGTACATGAATGTACTTCTAAATGAATGTAATTGGATTCCTGTAACATAAGAAATGTCTCAAGACTGCTTTTCAAGTAAACAAAGAATGTAAATCATAACTTCTTGTTACCAGGTCCTTTAAGCCTTTTTCAAATGTGCCACAAGATATTCAACCTCTTCAATTGCTTTCATCTTCGTCCCCAGAATACTATCCATACCATACATAGCAAGCTACAACAAAGTTACATCTCACATGAGCCAAATTATCTACATTTATTTCCTATTTTATTAGTGAGTACCAAATATTTAGATATCAACATTTCTCACTTGTGAAAATTCCATGTAAATGACTTTCTTAATGGAGAATTGCAATAACAAACTATAATTCCTTCTTCTTAGACCAGATCCACTTTCTCAATGGGTAATTGCAATAACAAACTATAATTAATTCCTTCTTCTTAAGTGTCTAAAAACTCCAGTGTGGCCAGGAGACTTTCAGGTCTTCTGCCACAGTGGAGGTCCTGTGTATACCTGATTTTCATAGCTGTCTTCGTAAGACAGCCTTTTTGTACATGTTGCTTTCTAATACAAGGCACTGAAAGAACTCTTGTTTAATATAAAATAGGCACTTAAGCAAAAATATATAAAGTGCCTAAAAGTCCATAACATTAAGAAAGCATCCTTCCTGCCGCTTCCTGCTAACACTATGATTTCATCAATGACATATATACATATCATCTATATATGTATAATACACATATACATATACTCACCTGTATATGTATTATAATCATCTATATGTATATAATGCATATATGCATACATATCATCTATATATAATACATATACACATATATATCATCCCTTTAATACATATACACATATATATCATCTCTACATATAATACATATATAGTATCTATATATCACAAACATATATATACCATCTATCTATAACACACACATAGATATCTGTAATACACACACAGATACATCATCTATCTGTAACACATATACAGATATCTATAACATACATAGATACATCATCTATCTATCACACATAGATATCATCTATAACACACACAGATACGTCATCTATCTATAACATACACACAGATATCATCTATAATACACATGGATATGTCATCTATCTATAACACATATACACAGATATCATGTATAACATACCCAGATACGTCATCTATCTATAACACATATACACAGATATCATGTATAACATACCCAGATACGTCATCTATCTATAACACACATAGATATCTTCTATAACACACATTGATATGTCATCTATAACCCACACAGATATCATCTATAACACACAGATACCTCATCTATCACACACAGATATCATCTATCACACACACGGATATGTCATCTATCTATAACACACACAGATATCATCTATAACACACATGGATATATCATCTAGCACACACAGATATCACACACATGGATATGTCATCTGTCTATCACACACACAGATATCATCTATCTATCACACATGAATACATCATCTATCACACACACACAGATATCATCTATCACACACACACAGATATCTATCACACATGGTTACATCATCTATCACACACACAGATATCTATCATACACACAGATACCTCATCTATCACACACACACAGCTATCTATCACACACACGGATACCTCATCTATCTATCACACACACAGATATCATCTATCACACACAGATATCATCTATCACACACAGATATGTCATCTATCACACACACAGATATCATCTAACACACACATAGATATCTATCACACACACAGATATCATCTATCACACACACACAGATATCATCTATCACACACACAGATATCATCTATCACACACACAGATATCATCTATCACACACACAGATATCATCTATCACACACACACAGATATCTATCACACACACACACACACACGTCCATGTGTGGACACACGCGTCATCTGTCACAAAGCAGGGGTTTACCAGACGCCTGGGGCGATGGATCCTCGGGTCTCCGCTCGGCATCCCGAGGTCGGTCACACCCCTACCCTGGTGCCGCCGCCTAATCCACGAGTGGCGGCCGGTGACGGCTGGAAGTCTCTAGAACTTTCAGGCGCCCAGCCCGGGAGGAGGTCGGCGCTGCCCGCCCCGCTCGCCTCGGCCCACCCACCTGGCCTCCCAGCGGCGCCGGGCGTCCGGGCTCCGGGCTCGGGCGTGCGGGCGTCCGGGCTCACGGGAGGGCCCGGGAGCGCTCCTCCGTCCGAGGTCTGACAGCGCCTTCGAGGAGGCCCCGCGACCGGGCTGCCATGGCAACGCCGGAGCGGCGTCCTCCATCCGGGCCTCTCGCACGCGCGCGCACGCGCATTAGACCCCGGGAGAACAGGT
The DNA here is from genome assembly GCF_024711535.1 of Dipodomys merriami. NCBI lineage: Eukaryota > Metazoa > Chordata > Mammalia > Rodentia > Heteromyidae > Dipodomys > Dipodomys merriami. Next base: position 1,992,185 of record NW_027206413.1, on the reverse strand, counting down.
CCGACCTGGCTACGGTTTCCGGGGAGACGGCCCGGAAGTCCAGCCCGCCGCCGCCGCGCCTTTCCGGGTGCAGTCGGGCCGTCCCAGCGGTGAGGCCCCCTCGTGCACGTCCTCCAGAAGCTTCTCCAAGGTAACCCCGTGAAACAGATAAGCTCGTCTTTGTCGTTTTGTTAAAGGATGCGTTTGACCCCGGCGTATCTAATCCCGGAAACAACGCTGCTGGCGCTGCGGACGGACGCTGGACGGGCGGACCGCGCATGCGTGCGCGCCATCCCCCCCCCCCCCCCCGGGAGCCGGACGGGGGGGAGCGGGGCTGGGGGGGGGAGCCGGGCTGGGAGGGGAGCGGGGCTGGGGGGAGCGGGGCTGGGGGGGGAGCGGGGCTGGGGGGGGAGCGGGGCTGGGGGGGAGCCGGGCTGGGGGGGGAGCGGGGCGGGGGGTAGGAGCCGGGCTGGGGGGGGAGCGGGGCGGGGGGGGAGCGGGGCGGGGGGGGGGAGCCGGGCGGGGGGGGGGAGCGGGGCTGGGGGGGGAGCGGGGCGGGGGGGGGAGCGGGGCTGGGGGGGGGAGCGGGGCGGGGGGGGAGAGCCGGGCGGGGGGGGAGAGCCGGGCTGGGGGGGAGCGGGGCTGGGGGGGGAGCGGGGCGGGGGGGGGGAGCGGGGCGGGGGGGGGAGCGGGGCGGGGGGGGAGAGCCGGGCTGGGGGGGAGCGGGGCTGGGGGGGAGCGGGGCGGGGGGGGGAGCGGGGCTGGGGGGGGGAGCGGGGCGGGGGGGGGAGCGGGGCGGGGGGGGAGGAGCCGGGCGGGGGGGGGGAGCCGGGCGGGGGGGGGGAGCCGGGCTGGGGGGGGAGCGGGGCGGGGGGGGGAGCGGGGCGGGGGGGGGAGCGGGGCTGGGGGGGGAGCGGGGCTGGGGGGGGAGCGGAACTGTGGGGGGAGCGGGGCTGGGGGGGGAGCCGGGCTGGGGGAGGAGCCGGGCTGGGGGGGAGCGGGGCTGGGGGGGGAGCGGGGCGGGGGGGGGAAGCGGGACTGGGGGGAGCGGGGCGGGGGGGGAGCAGAGCGGGGCTGGGGGGGAAGTGGGGCTGGGGGGGAAGCGGGGCGGGGGGGGAGCGGGGCTGGGGGGGAGCCGGGCTGGGTGGGAGCCGGGCTGGGGGGGGAGCGAGATTGGGGAGCCGGGCTGGAGGGGGAGCCGGGCTGGAGGGGGAGCAGGGCCTGGGAGGGGGAGCGGGGCTGGGGGGAGCGGGCCTGGGCCAGGGGGCCCACCACCCGCCGCTGATTCCCAGACTGAAGAGTTCAAGCCCCTCCTGAGTGAAACCTGCAGCCTGGCCCAGACTTGCTCTCACTGCTTGGCCATGGATGCCTGCTAGAAGACTGGACAGAGCATGCCAGACTCCCCCTTACTAACCAGCGCAGAGTAAGTTAAAATGCCAAGGCCATCATGAGTTAAAAGACTGAGTGCTTCCTGCCGTAGATTTACAAGTTATAGCTGTAGTGATCTACTATTTCAGCCACTTCAGGACTCAGTCTGGGGCCTTGAAAAAGAGAAGAAAAAAAATGGTCCTTTTCGGACTCTAGTAATGCTGAAGCTGAACACTCCCTGTTTGCAAATGCTTTCTAAATGTTGGTGGAGTAAAGCATTATTATTCATAATAGCCAAGAGAGAAATGACTTACCCGTCAAATGGTTAATGGCTGAATAAATGTGACATGTCCATAAAAATCTAATATTCAGTAGTAAAAGAAAAGTATTTGAAGATGATTCTTAGAAGATAAGAGGAAGAAGTATCAGCATTCCCTCAGCCCACCAGGAAAACAGCTGCACTGGCACAAGGCTTCATCTGTTTTGGAACACAAAGCCTATCAAGGCTTTCAGTTTCCAAGACAATGCAGAAGATGAATCAGCATGGAAGAACCTTACGTACATACGTTTATCAAACATGTTCTATCGAAAAAAGTAGACACAAAAGATTACATACATCAAGTTAACAAGACTATCAGGCACCATAAATAAGGAACCTGTACAATATAGTATGTAAGGAGATGATGAATCGTATTTAAATTATACACGTGTCTCATATTTGGCTGTACTTATAGAAATACATCGCCCCCCCAACCGTTCCTTATAGTTTATCCTTATAAGCCACAGCAGAGCTGGAGGCCTTGAGTTTGCCCCTGACCCTAAACCAGCAGGACACCGACTTCCCGCTCATCTGCCAGCAGGGCATTCCTCCTAACAAATGCACTCAGTGAAGAAGCATTTATGCTCTCACTATATGTCCATATGTTCGCTAAATTTGCTCAGCCCTTGTTTCATGTGCTCAGCACTTCTGATGCAGGAAGACATTTCCTGCTGACCTCCTCTAGCTTACTCAGTAGATAGGAATCCTGTGCATAGCCCTTAACCGAAGGAGAATTTAATGGGAGTAAGTTATGGAAAAGAAACAAAATGAATCAGTTTGTCCTTTGGGAAAACAACAAACACAGTTCACTTTTTAAATTATTGACAGGTTAAATCTGTTTATTAGTTATGTTTCATTGCCTAAGAAGTAATTGCTCTTTGAAAACCTCTACCTGTATTTGAACAGAAGCACTATTTGCAGAGATACCCTGTACATCTTTTACTCAGTGAGCTTTATAACCGAAGTTCCTCTTTCTTGACATTCAGACATGAATATTTAGCATGATAAGCAAACAATAAGGTAGAGAGGCTAAACTACAGAGACCTTATTGAAAGTGCACAAGCAGAATCTTCTATTAATGTGCTACAGGTGATTAACAGACCCACCTATATAAAGTCAATATGTTTTTAATATAAAAATGCTTTTCAAATAATAGTCTATACTCATAGTCACTTATATTCATTACTGTTAACATCACAGGTTTACTAAAAACATTTTGGTTGAGGAAAAAGCTGGCAATAGAATTTGCATGAGCTTAAAATTGGTATTTAACTCATTTCGAAAGGAAATGTGTTTCTGCCTGCAAACACATTTTACTTACAATATACAGCCAATATACTCAAACTAGGAATCCGCTTATTGTCTGTGACCAAATTTCAAATTGTAAGCAAGTAGAAAAAAGCAAAAGAAAAGTATTTAGCTCTTGTTATCAGAAAAAAAAAAAAAATTAAGCATGTTCCTTGGCTGGCAGGGTTTGCAGTGGGAAGTGTTCTCTTGGCATTGACTTTGAAAGTAATTTCTTGTTCTGTGATTTTTTTTTCTCCCTCTATGTGCTTTCCCCCACCCCTTTTTCTTTTATATCAGTCGATGGGGCCTGAACTCTGGGTCTGGGCGCTGTCCCTCAGCCCTTCACCTCAAGGCTAGCGCTCTACCACTTGAGCCACAGCGCCACTTCTGGCTTTTTCTGCTTATGTGGTGCTGAGGAATCGAACCCAGGGCCTCATGCATGCAAGGCAAGCGCTCTGCCACTGAGCCACTTTCCCAGCCCCTGAAAGTAATTTCTTAAATGGAGTATGTATGAGGAGTAGTGAGTGACATAAGGAATAGGGCTTTCCACAGTATTTGCATGTGTGCAGCCGTTGGAGGGTGGGGAGTTAGCAGTCATATTCAGGGCCTCACAACACTAGACAAATGCTCTGCCACTGAGCTATATACCCAGATAATTAAACCTGTAAAAGATGTCCCTAAATTGTCTAGGTTGTAAGTGTATTTGTAGTCCTAAAAGTTGAACTCAGGACCTGTGCTTGCCATGAGCTCTACTTCTTGAACCACGCCCCCACTACTCTTTCATATGTTTTTGAGATGCTCTCACTTTTTTTACCTGGCTTACTAGCTCTGAAGTATGATCCTTGCCCTGCCCAAGCATGAACCACCATTAGTTTCTTTGAAAATAGTGATTTAAAAAAAAACAACAACTATGCTTCTAACCCATGTATGGTAGAAACATGGTTTGGTGTTCTAGTCAGTGCCTTCCAGTGACAGTCCAGAAAGTGTAGTGGCTACATATCTTTCTTTGGGGGTTATCAAATTTTAAACTCCCTACAGAACTTAGATGTGAAAGTGTATCTTTGCTATTAGCAGATAATGGGGAACTGTCTTTTGTATCTGGATATAGAGAGTTAATGTGTTCCAAGACTGTAGACTGCTACAACTTAAAGGTTACACCATCAACCCATGTGCTTTTTAAAACATAAGTCATCTCATGGCCCTCCTTAATCTTGATCATAAAAACCTCCTTCCTATCTTTGATATTTCCAAGGTGATTTTCATTGCTGATCCCCTCACATTATTAAGATGAGTGTGAACATCTACAATGCCAGTTTCTTATAGTCTTTCTGGAGATGACCTTCATCAAGTTGAGGAAGTTCCCTTTTATTCCTAGTTTTTATTTTTTACATCCTGAATAGATGTTGGATTTGCTCAAGTACTTTTTCCATAATCTATTGTAGATCTGTAGGTTTGTAGTTTTGCTTTCTTGTAATATATTTGTTTCGGCATTAAGGTAATGATGACTTCCTGAGTTAGGAAATGTTTCTTTTGTTTTTATTTTCTAGAATAGATTGTGGAGATTTGTGTAATTCTATAAATATTTAAATATTTGATGCAATTTGCCAGTGAAACTATCTAGGCCTGGTGATTTATTTTTGCTTTTCATTAAAGATTCACTCTTTGATAGATATAGGTATAATCAGTGTTTTTCAAGGGTTTTTGTCCATTTTACGTAAATTTCCAAATTTATGACCTAAGAGTTATATACTCCTTTACTATCCTTAACTGTCCATAGACTCAATAATGATGATTCCTCTTTCATTACTGATATTTATCATCTGTGTCATCTTTTGTCTTAGCTTGGTGTGAAGTTTATTTTATTGCTCTTTTCAAAGAATCAGCTGTCTTGGTTTTCAATTGATTTCTACTCTTTTTTATTATTTCTTTTCTTAGTGCGTTAGGCTTGAATTGGCCTTTCTTTAGTTCTCCCAAGATCCAAGTTTAAATTACTGATTTTGTACTTAATTTTTTTCTAATATGTAATAATTTTTTTCTAAAGATAGGTTTCTTATAAACATAGCTGAGTTTTATTTGTAGTCATTCACTCTGTCTTTGGTGTTTTAGGCAATTTTACATTTACAGTGATTTTGCTATAATTGTATGAATAGCTACCATGTTGGTAACTTTCCTATTTGTATTCATTTTTTTCCTCTTTTTAAGAGAAAACAATATTATATTCTTTATAATTATTATTTCCCTCTTTTTTTAACCTCTTTACTTTTATTAAGGACTTTTTCACTTCTTAGGATAGTAATTTTGCTTCTTTAAAAAACATTACTGATTTGTCTAATTCGGTTTTGGTTCTCTCTCTCTATATATATATATATATGTATACATATATATTTGTTTTTCTTCGTTATCCACACCCAAATTCAGTCAAATGATTTATAAATCAACTTCAACTGTGACTCAGTGGTTAATTTTTCTAGGGATGACTTCTGCTTCTAGAACCAATTTCACTATATATATATATATATATACACATATATATATATATACATATATATATAGTGAATATATATGTGTGTGTGTGTGTATATATATATATATATATAGTGAAGTATATATGGTAGCTATGTTGAAGCTATGACCAATTAAGGCAAAGTTATGTTTTCCATTTATTTTTGTGCTAGTCCTAGGGCTAACACATTCAGCACCTGAATACTGTCCCTGAGCTTTTGTGCTCAAGGCTAGTGATCTACCACTTAGGTCATAGCTCCCCTTATATACTGTTTGGTGGTTAGTTGGAGATAAGAGTCTCACAGGCTTATGCCCTCTTCTTAATTTAGTCAAGCTCTAGCACATTAATGAATTCATATCAGTTAGCTTAAAAGAAAAATCATATGGCTGATTGAGAATGTGTTACTGTAGTTTTGAAATATTTTTAAAGTTATAGTAATGGAAATTTTAAACTGTAATCACTGCATCCCCTTTTCTTCCTTTCTTTTGAAGGGGAACGGGAAAGGCAAAGCAAAACCAATCAGATCCATCCCAGACTACCCCATGTCCTAGCTTGAGGCTAAACGCTCCCATGGTAACAAGTATAAATGAATGACTTCACAAAGAATTACATAATACCACAAGTGATGCAGGAAAGAAAGGTGCTATGGAAAGATGTGAAGAAGTATTAGGACAGGGTTTGTTAATAGGGTGGGAAGTGATAGGCAGGAGAAGTCAAGAATGACTTAAGCTTTTAGCTTTTCCAAATGGGCATTTGGAAATGGGGATTTACTGAGATCCAGGAGCAGGGTGGCCAATTAGGAATCAAGAAGTCTTGTTATTGATGGTTATGTGATTGATCAATTAGGCAATGAAGTAAAGATGGAATAAGCAGCTGTGATTCTGGAATTCAGAAAAGACTATATATATAAAATTTGGGATGAACTATGTATAGACAGACCATCAAGTCATAGGCTAGTATAAAAAACGTGGGAGATGTAGACACACACACACACACACACACACACACACACACACACACACACACACACACACACACACACACACACACACACACACACACACACACACACACACACACACACACACACACACACACACACACACACACACACACACACACACACACACGAGAACTGAGCCCCTCTGGGATGCTTCAATATTTGGCTGTGCAGAAGAACTACCACCAACAGAGAGGACCCCAGGAAGCTCCAGCAGAAATACAGAGGAGGGGTGAGCTGAACTCCATCAGCTGAATCTAAGAAGGGATTATGATTCAAGAAGTGAAATGTAGCTAACAGGTCACATACAAGGAGAACCAGGAAGTTCCATTTTGGCAATCGTTTTAGTGAAATGGTGGGGATCCTAAGCAAATTAGAGGAGACACAGCTCTTTTCTGATAGTTTTTCTAAAGAAAGGACAAAGAGCAGTAGTTAAAAGGGCACAGAGTTCAAAGAGGAGAATTTATTATGAAAATCAGCTTGTTTCAGGACACCTCACCTGCACTGGTACTGACAAAGATCCTAACAACTTACTTCTGTGACCATAAAGTTTTGTAAAATTTCCAAAACAAAAGCATTTTAACTGCAATAAACCAGTATTCTCCTTCCACTCTTGCTTTCAGCAACCAGTCCTCCGTCATTGGCTATTAGATACTTCTAGAATTTGACTAATAACTAAATTAGCAATGCATTGCCCTAATTCTGAATAAAAAATTGTTTTTAAGTATGACAAAATAGTTCTGAGTTGAGAATTACTTCATGTATTTTTCTATCCTTAAACCCTGAAGAACTTGAGTGAGAAAATATAATTATGTAAATCTAAACACTGGAAATAACCCAAGAATTCTGCACTATGAACCAATGATGTTATTCCTGATTGTAGTCTTTGTGGGTTTTGTTTTAGTTTTTGTTGTTTGTCGGTCATGGGCTTGAAATCAGGGCCTGGAAGCTGTCCCTGGAAGCTTTTTTCACTCAAGTTGGTGCTCTGCCACTTTGTGCCACAGCTCTACTTCTGCTTTCCTGGTGGTTAACTGGAAAAGTCTCGTGGACTTTTCTGCCAGGGCTGGCCTTTGAACGAAGCTCCTCAGATCTCAGCCTCCTTAGCCAGGATGATAGGTGAGAGCCACCAATGCCCAGCGATCTCTGTGTGTCTTTTTAAGTTTTCGTTTTTCAAAGAAATACATCATCAATAATGGGAAAAGTAAATTTATAAAGCCTTTTTAAAAGAAATAAACTCGAGATAATAAGCACCCTTTCACACTGGATGCCACTATCAAACTCAAACTTCTTTATTAAACATGTTCAAAATAGAATTGGTAAAGGTGTCCTATTCCAATTACAATTATTCCATTTCCGGGAATAACTAGAGAGCCTTCATTCTGTTGTTATTATTTTGAAACAGCCGCAAACGAGTATCTGCAGAATATGGTACCAAGTGACCTGTATCCTGTGTGTTGCCATCACCCAGCCCTTCCCTGGCCTAGTGTCCAAGTGCTCATCGGCCTCCTGGGTGAGTGGCACAGAAGGGCCATTCTGTGTCATGACTACGCACACAGCTCCTCTCTAGAGCCCGACGGGTACGTTCCTGGAACTCACTTACTCCATTTGAAGGGTGGTTTCTCAGTATCCCCTTCTAACACAGAGTTTTCACCCCCTCTCCATTCGGCCAGGGAGTGTGGCCCCAGCGCGGTGCCCAGGCCCGAGTCTAAGGACCCCCAGCCAGCCCGAGGGCCCAGCCGGGGCCACGCATTGCCAGTAAACCACCAGAAACGGCCGGGCGTGGGGCAGTGGCTGAGTGGCACAGGGCCGGCCTAGAGCCCAGAGCTCAGGGCAGTGCCCAGGCGCGGTTCCAGCCGGGACCGGCACCCGCCCATGTACCCTACATATATCCTAGATACCACGTATGTCACATAAAACCGAGATAGCACATATATTCTAGGGATCACATATTTATCCTATGTATCATATATATCCTAGATATCACACATGTCACATATAACCTAGATACTACATATATTCTAGCTATCACATATTTATCCTAGGGGTCACATGTCACATATAACCGAGATATTACATATATCCCAGGTATCACATACATATCTTAGCACTTATGTCATGTGTAACCTAGATACTACATATATCCTAGGGATCACATATATCCTAGGGCTCCTACGTAGCCTGTATATCATATGTAACATAGATGTACATATTCAGTAGGAGAGGGTGAGCTGCACGGCTCAGGGGCTCATGGGGGGCCCTGGGGGGACTCGGGGGGGTTGTGGGAGGGGCTCGTGGGGGGCTCAGGAGGGGGGATCGTGGGAGGGGCTCGTGGGACTCAGGAAGGGGGGATCGTGGGGGCTCGTGGGACTCAGGAGGGGGGGATCGTGGGGGGCTCGTGGGACTCTGGAGGGGTGGATCGTGGGAGGGACTCATGGGACTCGGGACTCGCGGCGGCGCCAGCCCCAGGCCCGCCCCGCTCCCCACCCCAAACCTCATCTTCACCGAGGCTTTCCTTCACGCTAGAGCTCGACGTGGATCCTGGAGGGGGACACGACGCCCGGTCTTTATAAACAGGCTCCCCAAAGCCTGACTTCCCCTCCTGAGCCGGCCAGCCGAGAGAGCCGCTTCCTGGGTGGGTGGACAGCCGGCCCCGCCGAGAGCCGCCGAGGACCGGGGCTGGCAGCCCCGCAGCGGGCGAGGCACTGACGCGCAGGCGCGAGCGCCCGGAGGGTGGAGGGTGGAGGGCCCCGCCCCGATCCGGCCACGCCCTTCGGGCCCCGCCCCGCCCGCAGCCTGCCGCCCGCCTCTGTCCGGCGTCCGCGGGCCCGCGGGGCTGGGCTGCAGCCGTGGCCCGCTCCAGCCCCGCGGCCTGGACACCCGTTCTGCTCGGCCCCCGCCCCGGGGACGCCCGTCTGCCCGTCGGCTTTCCACCGCCTGGCACTGGTCCTCCGTGGGGCTGTTTTCGGAACCAGGTCTGCCTGCGATCCCGCACCCTCCGTCCCGCGGCGGACGGGATGGGGCGGGGCGGGGCGGGGCCGCAGGGACCACCGACGCGGGTAGGAGGCCGGAAGAAATGCGGTGCCCCTGCGCGGGCGCTCGGCCATGGGCGGGTACCGCACGAGTTCTGTGCGGGCCAGGCGCCGACCCGCGCGGGTAGGGACGCCCGGGCCCGCCGGTGCACCACCGTCCCACGCACGCCGCGCTCCCCGCCGGCCGGCCGGCTGTCTGTCCTGCGCGCTCCCCGCCGGCCGGCCGGCTGTCTGTCCTGCGCGCTCCCCGCCGGCCGGCCGGCTGTCTGTCCTGCGCGCTCCCCGCCGGCCGGCCGGCTGTCTGTCCTGCGCGCTCCCCGCCGGCCGGCCGGCTGTCTGTCCTGCGCGCTCCCCGCCGGCCGGCCGGCTGTCTGTCCTGCGCGCTCCCCGGAGGCCGGCCGGCTGTCCTGTCCTGCGCGCTCCCCGGCGGCCGGCCGGCTGTCTGTCCTGCGCGCTCCCCGCCGGCCTGCCGGTGTCTGTCCTGCGCGCTCCCGTGTCCTTGCTTCCTGTGCGCGCACGTGTGCGCGGACAGCCTTCCAGCAGAAGTCCCCAGCGAGGGCTATGCATCCGTCCAGGAACCTCCCTCCTGAGTCTCCACCCCCCTTTCCATGGTTGTGGGCCCACACGTTGTTTTGGACTGCAACTGTGTTCTTGTTTTTCTTGCAATTGTACACTTTAAGTTCCCTGAGAGCAGGAGCTATGACTTTATCTATTCCCAGAAATGCGCTAAAATAGGAAGAAAATACGAATGAAAGATAAAGGGAGGTAGAGTTCGACAATTCTCGTTTTGATTGAATCATTCAAACTTTGAGAGTGCAGTTTTGAAATTGATGGCTACAAATTCATTGTAAACGGAGCGTAAGGGATATGAAATTCATTGCTCAGCCTCCTACTCAGGGTCTGCAATGATTAGCTAGTACTGAAATGTATTTTCATTTCATCAAAACAATCCTGTAAATTACCATCTCATTTGCAGACACAAAACTGAGGCACAACAGAATGACTTTCCTAATATAATCCATTTCTGAGTGGTAAACCTAGTATTTGAAACTTCTGATATTTAACGAAAACAAAAATTTCTTTTCAAGAAAAGACCTTCACAAATGCCCTTCTTGAAGAGTAACATGTTAAACAAATCTATTAATAATTGAAAAGACTTCAAATAAGCAAAACCAATACACATTAGACAGTTCTATCCTTGAATATCCTGAAGAATTGGATTCGAAATGATAAGACATTTTAATCTTTCATGACGTACCTCTTTAAAAAAATGATAGGCATTTAGCTATTGTATTGACAGGCAGCTATCAAATACCATTTCTATAATTTACTATTCACAGGGCACAGGATATGTTTCACAACAAACAACAAATATAAGCTAAGATCACTGTTCAGAAGGCTTATAAATCTGACATTTTTTTATTTTTTTATTTTTTGCAGAAGTTTTCCAAGTTTTCGGTGGTATCTAATCAGATACCCTAAGTAGCTTTTGGAATGGGATGTTAACAGTACTAACTTGGATATTGTGAGAAAAATATTGACATGGTGTTCAGGCTATAATAAAAATATTTTCAATTGGTGGCAAGAAAATGCTTGAGTATGTTGGTGGTAGGATAGAGTCCTTCAAAAAAGACTTTCAATCTTGCCAAGTCTTCAGTTTCTAAAAGAAAACTTTCAAAAGAGATATGAGTGATGCCAAGATAAAGAGGGAAACACAAAAAAGAAAGGAGTCAAAACTAAGATCATAAAGCAACTGAAGAATTAACAGGGTGGGTAAAGGTTAATCAGGAAGGCTAGAAAAGGGAAAAGCTTAACATGAACCTTGTCCCAGGAAAATTGTTACAAGACTTAAGAGTATTACACAAAGCTGCTTTTGAAGAAGAGAACTTCAAATAATCTTGATTTAAAAGTGAAGTGTATTGTAAAATATTTATTTAGTAAAAATAATTTTATAATCTATACAGAATTGAGTAAAAAGTACAACAAATTATTTTCACTTTTCTGCAAAATTGCATACAGTACAATCAGCACATTGCATTCAGCATTCTACAAATATGACCACATGCCAAGATGAAACAGATAAAAGTTCAGGCCGGGTGTCACACACTAGGAATTAAATTCCAGGGAAACAATGCTTTGGTAATGTGAGCTCTTTGATTATACAGCAGTTCATTTTTTTTTATCTTAAATAAAATTCTTCAAATACTACTTTCTACTTGTTTCCAAGTAAACAATTGCCTATTAGAGTTAAGGAAATAAATACCAAGAAAATGAAAACAAACGATAAGACTGGAGGTTTGTTACTTCATGATATCTTGCTTAGTATTTTTTTCCTGTCCCTTGATTAAAAAGGAAGGTAATGGAAATGATCTATTCCTTCCCTTATTAATTTGCTTCTAGGATTGCTGCTTACCTCTTCTGGTTCTGTTTCACATTGCTAGGGACCAAATCCAGGGCCTTGCACAAGTGGGATACAGTCTCCACCATGGAGCCATATCCCAGTCCTGATTTTGCAATCTTGCTACTATTAACACGGTTGTGTCATTCTTTAAAAGTTAACACCCTAGTTAAAAGCACCTTCCTAAATTCTTTTCATAATAAGGCAACAAAATTGGCTTTATTTTTCATGACTCACAAACTTGATAGAATGATTTCAGAATTGAATGCAGACAGAACACTTGTTGTTTTCAAGCATCTTGGGATCACTAGCAAATTTTAATTTAAGCAAATATTCCAGGTATCTATCCTTAGAAATAAAGGCTTATTCAAGGTCCAAAGGGCAGTACTCACATTCATCCTAGTTCCTGCCCCATTGAAATAAGGGGCTAGGTTTATGATGAAGGCTTTGGAATAGTCCAACTCATACTGACATCTTTATCTTGGGCAAGAAAACTAAAACCACATAAAAGCTATCAATGAGAACGAGGTTATTTTAAAGAAAAAGTCCTTTTCTTTTAGAAATAAAAAGGAATGGAAATACAAAATGGGCTAACTCTCTTTAGCCCATACAGATTTTTCCCATACAGAATTAACAGTCCTTCATAATAAAGTATTAAAGACAAGCAAACATACATTTTCTGATTCGATCTCTTCATTTACATTATTAGGAGGCTTTAAAACTTGCCTTCATTTCTGACTAAATGAGCTTCTCTGGGAAGCATATGAATAATGCAAAAATCTACTTCAAAGGAATGTTTTCACAAATACATAATGGTCAAGACAGGAACCAAGAACATTCATACAATGAATATTTAAAATTAAAATTAGAAATGACACTTCTTATAGTACAGAACATTAAAACAGAGCAAATATTGCCATTGATAGAACAACTTTCATCTGTTAAAACACAAATGCACAAGAGAAACATAAAATCAGAATGAAGTTGAGTAGAGGCAAGTGCTGATAGAACACATTTTTATCATGATTTGCAACATCCTGTGGGCTCTCTAAAGCTCTGGTCCCACTGGCCAAAGGTCTAGCTAACTGGATTAGAGTCATGTATGACCTATAAAGCACTATACTCCCTTGCTAATCAAGTAAACAACACCAAGTGCTGCTTGACTTCTGTGGATTACTTGATTTCCAAAATCAAGTTTACTCTTGAATTAGGAAAAAAAGGCATCCTTGGATTGTCTCTCACAAATAATTCATGAAAGAAACTCCACTTCTGGCTCCTCTCAAAAGCATCATGTTACTCCAGGGATAAAGGTGTCAGCTGAGTGGTTGCTTTGAAGCCAGCAATTGCATGTTCATAAATATTGGTCTAAACTTTAAAATATTAAGTATATCCAGGCAGTTCTTGTGCAGAGTTCTTGCAATAAGCAGCCCTTCAACAGTGTGTTATGAAGTAGTTTCTTGAGAACTCGATTCTGGATCTTCCTGCTTTCTGCATTTTTTCACAACACTGACTATACCACTAGCCAGGAAAACCACAGCGATGAGTGCAAAATAACTGGCATAAATCAGGAACTAAAAGAAACAAAGGTAATAATTTGTGGAATTATTAATTAGAGATGAGCTACTTCATTACATATATGAGAAGACACTCTAATGAAACTATACTTGAGTTCGTTCCTCAATAAAACTTCAAAAAGCACTGCATTCTGACACTGTAGCCAGCTTCTGAAGACAGAAGCAATATAGCATGACAGTGCAGAAACCTATTTGGTAGGAATCCTGGCTTCACAACTTACTAGCTCTGTGACCTCAACTGAAATACTTAATCTCTGAGCTGTGACTTCTTTAGTGAACGAGATCATGCTTGTCAATGTTTATTAGCACAATGGCAATGCTCTTAATACTACTGTTTTTAATTGTTGGTGTTCATGGCTGTAATTGAGTCATGTAGCCTATTCTTAGGGTAAGACTAACAGGACAACTTCTGAAGATCAACAACTTCTACAGGGAAGGACTGGGTTTGAATTCAGGTCCTCAGTCCAAGTCTAACACACTCTCAGTCCAAGATCAGGAACTTTTATTCTCCCCCAGAAGAGGGCAGTAGAAAGCCAATTATAGTTCTAATTATAGGATTGCTTTTATAAAATCTTCCTTAAAACTAATTTTTAACTTGACTAATTTATCAACATCTTCATCATTTCTTTCTAAAATACAACTTATTAAACACAACTTAGTAAATACAAACTTAGTTAATGGTACAGCAAGAGTGTGGCATTAAATCTGAGCCATGTCCTGTCAAATGTGAATACATTTCTTATAGGAAGGCTGCTAATTAATCACAGCAGTTAATTAATCACAGCCTACAAAATATTATTATTCCACATTTAAATACACCATTTTTACAGGATGGTGTTGTCTACTCCCTTTACCTATAATAGTCTGGTAGTCTTCCTTTACCAAACAGGAAAGATGACAGGCACTTAGTTTCTCTACTACTCTTCATGTGAAGGTGGGCATTTGAGTTTAGATGTCTAAATCCTTGATCTACCACATTATTATCATTTGATCTTACACAAGTTACTGCACACCTCTCAGACTAATTCTCTGAAACTTAACAGCAGCACTGAAAATACGCTACTAAGCAACTGTCATATAGAAGGCGCTCAATGAACATTACTTACTAGTCATTTCTTTCAGTAGATCTTTCTAATAAAGACAAAGCTAATTATTAACATGTTTGTTTGTTTGTTTTTTTGTCAGTCCTGGGGTTGAACTCAGGGGCCTGGGCAGTGTCCCTGTCTTTGCTCTAGGCTAGCACTCTACCTCTTTGAGCCACAGCACCACTTCTGGTATTCTGGTGGTTAATTGGAGATGAGTCTCACGGGGACTTTCCTGCAGAGGCTAGCATTGAACTGCAATCCTCAGCTCTCAGCCTACTGAGTAAGTAGCTAGGATTACAGGCATGAGCCACCAGAGTTCAGCAACATGTTATATTTTTGTGTCAAAAAAAACCTATTTAAATGTGGACTATTAGGTAGTATGTATGGAAGGAATAGTGGAGAGGAATCCATGGACCCCATGGGCTAGGCATGGAGGTAGGCATTTCCTGATTCAATTCCCATCTTACTAAAGTCCAGAGCAATACCTGTCTACAAACTCATAATACATGGAGGCATATACAACTATACAATTCCTGAACTAACCAAAGTAGTTACATTGTAGGTGGTTGTCCAGGTGTATTGTCAATAGGTCCTATGTTAATATCACAATTCTATTTGTCAACTGTAAATCATTACCTTGGTATTTGTCTGAGGGGTGCTTTAAATAAGGAATGGAGGACACTTAGAGAGCTATGAGGTATCCTGAAGTAGGGCAACTCAAACATGTAATCAAGTTTCAGGTATAGATTAGGAATAAGCTGGGGCTACAGCTCCATGAGAGAGCACTTGACTAACATGCTAGAAGTCCTGGGTTCAATCTTTAGCATGACCTTGGGAGAATGGAGGAAAAGAATGAATGAGGAGTTAGAAGTATGGAGTCTGGAAGTTGTTAATATTACCTCTCAGCTGAAAGAGGTCCTCTGTGCTAGTCATGTTTAAAATATGTTAAGGTCTAATGTTCGTAGGTTTCATTTTAGAAAAGAATGATAGGCCACGTGCTGATGGCTCATGCCTGTAATCCTAGCTACTGGGGAGGCTGAGCTCTAAGGATCATGGTTTAAAGCCAGCCCAGGCTGAAAAGTCCCTTTGAGACTCTTATCTCCAACTAACCACTCAAAAACTAGAAGTAGAGTGTTAGTCTTGAGCAAAAAAGCTCAGGACAATAGGAGGGCCCTGAGTTCAAGCCCCATGAAAGACAAACCAAAATGATAATCTCAATATCCTCCACGTAGAATAGGGAAGTGACTGAAGGAGAGAACATTGTCCTTTCTATTTGTCTATAGTCTTTAAATTTATTTTCCTAAGTTTGGCCCACTTCTGCCACCCTCGCCCCATCAGACTTCTTCAATGCCAAAAGAAAGACGTTACCTGGGTGGTGATTTCTAAGCCAAGGCCACTCGCATCTACCACAATTAGAGTGAGCAGAGTCTGCAATGCCAGGGCAATGAAAGTGTTTACACCAAACACAAGGGCATAGCGTTCCATGCTGAGATTTGCAGCAATCTGAAAACTTTTTTGAAAAGAAAAAAAAAAAAAATAAAGTTGCTCCCTAAATAGTGGTAATTTTTACTGGAAATGTAAAGACTAATTCCTTTGTTGTGTCAATTTCTCTTCTAACCAAATAAAAAAATATTTTGTGTCCAAATGGTTTAATTATGCAAATACACAAATGGTATAAATAGTATAGAAATATGCAAATGGTATAAATATTATAAGGAGCATACAAACAAGAGAATAAATCTTGCGTGAATGCTTCCTGAGAAACACTAATCACATATGATACAATGTCTCTTCCTATTGGTCTCTTTTTGTCTAGAAATTTTATCACTTGCAAAGAAATCCAAGGTTTATCTTGCTATAAGCTTCCCTAATGTGTCTGTGGACCAAAATACATACGTGGCTATTGTGATGAGCAACATGTAGATGATTCTGAAGACAACATAGGATGCGTAGCACACCCAGATGTTATGCACAGTGTCCATGGTATACACTGCAGCAGCAATCAAGAGAGAACACAGAGATAATGTCATTTCTCCCCAAGTTGACCAGGATATTTTTATATAACCAACTGCAAACACAGCAATAGCACCTACAAAACAAAACAAGAAGATGTCATTCTTTTTACTAAGAAAAAAAAATAAGCTTCCATTAATTTTTAAAATCTTTAAATTTAAAAGGTGCATTATGAAAGGCTCGAAAACTCGAGCAGAGAATTTTGGACTTGATGAATAAGTAATATGGAGCCACTGAGATGATGAGATTGAATTAGGGAAAGTGGCAATCAGATGGCAAAGAACAGAATGGCTAATGAATATTACTAAGAAAAACACTTCTGCGACTGCCACACAGGCAAGGCAGAATCCCTGCTACTACTTTGGCAACCCACAAGAATGAGTCATCTCTCCTTCAAACCAAGGAGCAATCCAGTATATGCAACAGGACTTCTCTGTCCTTTGGCAAGACCATGAGGATGGTAGCTACAGTGGCAGACACAGTGACTGTGTACAGATCTTACTCGAACCTTCCAATAACTTTATGAGGTAGGGCAATACCTTAGGGACAATAGAGTATGATATCAGGGACACAGGATCTGAAGCCAAACCCTGACTTCATTATTTATCTAAGTTTATGTGACCTTAGGTAAATTATTAACCTACCGTCCTGTTTCCATTGTAAAACAGTGATAATTTCACTTATCTCAAGAATTTTGTGGAGACTGAATTGAAATACATCGTCCTTAGCACCTAACATATATTAACACTCAGAAGATATTAGCTATTGTCATATAGAATATTGCTATTTAAAAATTCTTATTAAGTAACAAAAACATTCAGCAAATATAGGAGTATGTGAAAACTTGCTAAGCAAAGAAAATAATTTTGAGAGTATTATATTGGGTTTCCTGAAAACTTATATAGAATTTAAGTTTGTCAGTCACAGTCTTCTACCCTTACTTCCAAATTCTCTTTCTAAATTATAAAATCAGAACTAAAACATAAATTGTTCTCTAGGGCTACTGGAAATGTGTGAAGGAAGAACAAATCTGATCATAGTTGGCTTAAAAGCCAGGACTCCTTCCAGCCCTCCTTCTACCACCCAGCACAGCTTACCTAGTAAGGTTGAAACGGCTTCTACACCACCATTGTAGATATCAGCATGGCGAGAAGGCATCACCTGCTCCCATAAGCCCTGTGCGTAGTTCACAACTTGAAAGTAGCCACAGGTGGAAAGGGCCCACCACACAGACCAACAGAGCAGAGGGTGTGAGGAATAACACATCAAGAAATCATTCCATAGAACCTTCAACACCAGGAGACGGTCTGGCCTTGCTTCCTACACAGCAAACAGGAACAGATTATTATTATTATGAAATCAAAATGAAGTAATATAATGCTTCAAATGGGTATACACAATATGTAAATGCTGTTACAATCATCACTAGGAACAAATAATTTAAAAAGTTTTATGCTGGGCGTGGGTGGCTCATGCCTGTAATCCTAGCTACTCAGGAGGCTGAGGTCTGAGGATCATGGTTCAAAGCCAGCCCGGGCAGAAAGTCCGTGAGACCCTTATCTCCAATAAGCCACTAGAAAGCCGGAAGTGATGCTGTGGCTTAAGTGGTACAGTACTAGCCTTGAGCTAAAGAGTGCAGGGACAGCACCCAAGCCCAGAGTTCAAGCCCCACAACCGACAAAAAAAAAAAAAAAAAAATTTATATTTTTATTATAAGTAGTTATTCAGGAGGTTATATTTCCCACCCCCAAACCAAAGGGATAACTGTAATACTAATAAGGTTATGTGTGTATGAGATATATATATACCATAAATATACGTATTTACATACCCATACACACTTAAGTATGAACTACATAGTCAGTTTTACAAGGAGAAAAGGTAAAAAGATTTGTTAAATAAAAAAGTCTATACACACATACTAACAGTTCTGTCGAGTTTTTACCTCAGTGAAAGGTTTTGTGGCAAAAAGTATAGAAAGAAGTTTAAGAGTGCTATCTTTGCAATTCTGGTACTCTACCACTTGAGCCACAGTTCCACTTCTAGCTTTTTACTGGTTAATTGAAGAGTTTCACAAACTTTGCTGCCCAGGTTGACTTCAAACTACGATCCTCT
This sequence comes from Dipodomys merriami, assembly GCF_024711535.1. Lineage (NCBI taxonomy): Eukaryota > Metazoa > Chordata > Mammalia > Rodentia > Heteromyidae > Dipodomys > Dipodomys merriami. The sequence continues at coordinate 1,973,515 of NW_027206413.1, read as the reverse complement.
GATCTCAGCCATCCTAGGTAGCTAGGATAACAGGTGTTAGCCACTGGTGCCCAGCTCAAGAGAGTGTTTTGTACACTCTAAGCCACAACTCAGCAGTAAGTAATAACTGATTTTATTGATGGTGACTCAAACTATAAAAAAATAAATAGAATGACCAGGCCCAGCAGTGCATGTCCTAGCACTTGGGAAGTTGACATAGGATACACTGAGGAATAAAGGAATATATCAGGATAAAATATGTTGTAAAGCTTTTATTTTTATTATATATAATATTTATACATGTGTATGTACTGATAGCTATGTAAATGTCCTTTTTACTATAGTTCTAGTCTACATTCAAAAAAGCTTGAATCTCTCTAAAGACATTCAGATCTATGGTTAATGTTCATATATTTTTATTGTTATTTTTTGCCAGTCCTGGGGCTTGAACTCTGGGTCTGTGCACTGTCTCTGAGCTCCTTTGGCTGAAGGCAGCTGGCACTCTACCACTTGAGCCACAGCACCACTTCCAGCTTTTTCTGCGTAGTTTACTGGAGATAAGAGTCTCTGACTTTACTGCCCGGGCCAGCTTGGAACCAGGATCCTCAGATCTCACCTCTTGAGTAGCCAGGATTACAGGTGTGAGCCACGAGCACCCTGTGTTAATGTTCATATTTAAAACATATTCATATACATATACATGAACTACATGTATACATTTTTACCCAAAGCCACTCTTAACCATGTGAACAGACTAAAAGGTCCTTAGTTTTTCTATTACATACAACCAAATGATTATACTCTATTTCTTCCCCCAGCAACCTGTAAATTTCCAGTGTCACCTAACAAACTATGATGTAATCAGCATTTCATTGATACTTAATCCCTGGTACTGTTCACTAAAGTGGCCACCTACAGTGTCCTGGTAATCAAAGGTGAGTTTCATGATGAATGACCTACAGGCTCCATGAGCCGCAATGACTCAGGATCCTTGGGATAATAATCTAAACCCTAATAACCTGAGGTAAAGAATAGGGTAGGCAAGAAATTAATTTCCATGGGGCTGGGAAGGTGGCTCAGTGGTGGAGCGCTTGCCTTGCATGCATGAGGCCCTGGGTTCGATTCCCCAGCACCACATAAGCAAAAAGAAAAAAGCCGGAAGTGGAGCTGTGGCTCAAGTGGTAGAGCACTAGCCTTGAGCTGAAGAGCTGAGGGACAGTGCCCAGGCCCAGAGTTCAGGCCCCACGACCGGACACCCCCCCCCAAAAAAAAAAAAAGAAATTAATTTCCAGTAAGAGTAAAGCTGGTTTTCAACCCAACTCAACCATTGGGTTGCTTTTTAGAGAGCAAAAACTCTACTCATGTAGCATTTGTTACACTCATCCATTTACTTTTTTTTTTTGTCGGTCATGGGGCTTGAACTCTGGGCTTGGGGGCTATCCCTTAGCTCTTCAGCTCAAGGTGAGCACGCTACCCCTTGAGCCACAGCGCCACTTCAGGTTTTCTAGTGGTTTATTGGAGATAAGAGTCTCACGGACTTTCCTGCCTGGGCTGGCTTTGAACTGTGATCCTCAGATCTCAGTCTCCTGAGTAGCTAGGATTACAGGTATGAGCCACCGGTGCCCGGCTTCCATTTACTAAGTTTTATGTCTGACAGAGCCCACATACAAAGCAGGAAGGTTAATATGCTTATATCCAAACATGTCCCATGAAAACTGTTTCAGTATGGTTGGAATGAACCATTTACCTCAAAGCTCATAACTTAATAGGAAAAAACTTTCATAATTAAAAAAAAAATGGGAGATTTTAGGAAGCAATCTTCCTGGCTACATAGAATGAATGGATGACTTATAAATGCTATACCTTTCTTCTAAGAGAGAGCTTTAATCGTACTTTTAATCTTTAGTGCTTTATCATCTTAATTTTTCTCTCTTTCTGAAATATTTATTAGAATCATTTTACCTATTCACTTAGCAAACATGTTTTGAGTGCTTTCTATATATACCATGTAATAGGAGTTTAAAAACAAACAAACAAACAAAGGAGTCAGGTGCTGGTGGTACACCTGTAATCCTAGTGACTCAGGAGTCTGAGATCTGAGGATTGCAGTTGGAAGCCAGCCTGGGAGTAAAGTTCATGAAACTCGTATCTCCAATTAATTAACCAAAAAAGCTGAAAGTAGAGCTGTGGCTCAAGTGGTAGAGTGCCAGCCATGAACAAGAAAGCTCAGGAGTTCAAACCCCAGGATTGGCACATAAAAGAAGAGGCATCATTCCTGAAATCTGAGACATGAAGTTTGTGGCCAGGTAAAGCACCCCAGGAGAAGCATTAGTAAGGCCCCAAATAATAGCTACAAAAACTTAGATAATTGAGCTTACCGGTTCCTCTATGGGAGGCTCCTCCAGATTTAAAGGGATTTTTGACTCAATGTCCTCCCATCCAGGGAGGTGGTTAGAAGCTGGGGAGTCGGTAACAATGCCACCATTTTGTACCTTGATGCCCTTCACTCCTTGGCAGGAAGAGGGAACGTGGTGAAAGAACAGGCTCTTCTGGGGCATAGGCAGAAACCAGGCAACAGCAAAAGCCACAGAAACGCAAGTGAGAGAGACGACATTCAGGCTGAACAGGGACCAGCCCGCCACGGAGACAAGGACTTGGCCTAGGACAGAGCCCACTGTGAAGCCCACTAACGTGGCACTTCGACAGTAACTTGTAACTTTCTGGTACATGCCCAAGTCTACCACACTGTATATGTAAGAGTAATAAGCAATTTCAGTGGCTGTGCCAATGCCATAGAAGAATTCCAAGAACTGGATAGCCAGAAGTCCCTGGGCATAGAGCAGCATGAACCACGTAACAATCAGGCTCAGTCCTTGCAGCAGAACAACAGGTTTGTAACGGAGGTAGTCTGTGGCAAGGAACACAGGGAACAGCAGCACCAGGTAAGAGTAAGTCCATACTGGATAAATTTCATTGAAGACCTGGTAAAAACAGAATAAAAACCTTTTAGTGATCAAAACACCTAAATATTCCTAAAAATCTATTCTTATAAAACACTGCACTTCAAATACTTTAGTCTTATCACCTAAAGAAATGCTGGCAGCACCACCTCAAATAATCATTTGGAATAGCCTTGCCTATATCTCCACCTCATCATTCCTTCCAATAAAAGATTCCCTATTCATCAAGGCTTTGTATGTGTCTATGTAGGTCTCCAGTTAACTTACGACACTGGGTCATGACATTGGCTGTACATTTTCCAAGATGCTTAAATTTTTTTGGATGATAAGCCACAGATGTTTAAAAACCAAACAAAAATACAACTTCTTAGTAGATTTCAACATGAGCCATGATTCAGAGCCATTGCTTCTTAGGTTCTTTAAAGGTGAACCCAAAATGTACATGTACAACGTGTCTAATAGCCAGTATACTGTTAAGCTACTAGGATCAATAAATGTGTTAGAAATTCCATCACTATCAGTTCCTATTTTGAGACACAGAACAGGAAGCAACTGTTTGGTTAGTTTTTCTCTGATTTTAAGTTCCATTTATTTTGAGGCAGAGGAACAGGTAGAGAGTAAATCCATCCTGTAGGCCTGACAAAACAACTCTCTCTGAAGAGAATTACAGCTAACATATCTATATACACATCTGTATATACACACACTACTTAATATACTCACTTGTAATATGATAGAAAATAGAAGTTTTTGTTTTTCTCGTTTTCAGCAAATACACGTATTTATGGGTACAATGTGATATTTCTATACATGTCTACATTGTGTGATGCCTAATCACCTCAAGAATCTATCATTTCTTTGTGATAAGAACATCCAATTATCTTCTGGTTGTTTTTATTTATATGTTACAATAATAATTATAACCTTCCTTCTCTGTAATAGTACACCAGAACTTATTTGCTTTAATGTATAGTTTTAAATCAGGATATAGTAAAAAATACTCTAAGATAAGCTAGAAACTAGAAAGACTCCGGCTGGAATTCAGTTCCATTGCTTTCTGTGTAATTAGAGATGCTCCTTAACTTACAACAGGGTAGGTTCCCAATGAACTCATTGTCAAACTGAACCTAAGTCAAAATTACATTTGCTCAGATACCCTATGGAACATCAGTGCAAACTATGCACTGTAAAGATCTGTCGCTTACACTCATAATTGCATCGCTGTGTGTGTGTGTGTATGTGTGTGTGTGTGTGTAATACTAGTATTTACAAGTCTTGTGTGTGTGTGTGTGTAATACTAGTATTTACAAGTCTGAAAACTAGAGGTCCCAGGCTATAACACATACCACCCATGGTAATATGAATTAACAATCACACTATCATCCCATTACTGTAGATGTTCTTTCCTTCCTTTTATATAGAACCCACTACTTAGCAAGGTACTGAGAGTTTAGTTAAGTTTGAATCAAGGTTAAGTCATCTCTAAGTCTAGAACTGAGAAGGTGACACTACAGCCTGGCCTCGATCTCACTACGTAAGCCACACTCCATCTTCCTGTCTCACTTGTTTCAGTCACCTGTTTAATTTTGGTTCAATTTGTGTCTGATCAGGAACTATGCTGCTTCTGAAAACATGCTTGAAGGAATCAAGAAATGATTCTTGCTGAGCACTAGTGGCTCACGTCTGTAATCCTAGCTACTCAGGAGGCTGAAATATGCCAGCCTGGGCAGGAAAATCCACGAGAACTCTTATCTACAATTAACCACCAGAAAGCTGGAAGTGGCGCTGTGGCTCAAGTGGCAGAGTGCTAGCCTTGAGCTGAAGAGCTCAGGAACAGCGCCCAGGCCCAGAGCCCAGGCCCAGAGTTCAAGCCGAGAGAGAAGAGAGGAGAGAGAGAGAGAGAGAGAGAGAGAGAGAGAGAGAGAGAGAGAGAGAGAGAGAGAGAGAGAGAGAGAGAGAGAGAGAGAGAGAGAGAGAGAGAGGGGAGAGGATTCTTACTCCGATGTGTGTAAATGTTAACAAATGAGAAGCAAGGAGCATATGGCTGCTATGTCCACCTGCTAAGATCCCCTCAGTAGAAAATCAAAGCCACAAGCATAATCCTGAGATGAGTTAGGACTTTTTGACAGATGTGTTCTGGTTAACAATGTCCTGCTCCTTTTCTAGCAATAAATTTTCAGATACTATTGCTCTTCAGTTTTCAAAAGTGTGAAACTTGCTCCTCCGACAGCATGATTCTATACCTCCACTGTTCCCCAGCATAGTTCCACAGCTACTAGCCAATAAACCTTTCCTTTAAAAATGTTATCTATCAAAAATGTGATATACCCACACATAATACAGGCACAGACACACACACAGGAATATTATTCAACTCTAAGGAAAAATGAAATCTTCCTGTGTGCAAGAAAATGAATGGAAATGAAAGACACTGCTAAGCAAAATAAGTGAAGACACAAAAATACAAATGCTTAGTCTCTCTTATGTGTTGAAACTATAAAAAATGTTTGTACAAATGTAGAGCAGTGATTACTATAGAGTAGACTTAGAGGGAATAGTTCCAGGGCCCTTGGCACATGGGAATGATTAGTTCACAACAACCTGCAACATATCTTATAACTAGCTAGAAAAGTGGACCTCAAAGGTTTCAAAAATAAATGATAGAGAGAAAAATGCTAATTATTATGATTTGATCAGCGCATACTATATATGTGTGTTGAAATCACAACATAACCAGAAAATACAATTCTTTTACATTAATAAAAATTAAATTAAATCAGGTGCCAGTCACTCATGCCTATAAACCTAGCTACTGAGAAGGCTGAGATGTGAAGATCATGGTTTGAAGCCAGCCCAAGTAGAAGTCTGTAAGACTCTTACTGCCAATAACTACTCAGAAAAAGCCAGAAGTGGCGCTGTGGCTCATGTGGCTCAGGGAGAGAACCCAGGCCCTGAGTTCAAGCCCTAAGTCTGGCAAAAAAATAAATAAATTACAATAAGATGTTCTCTATTGTGCTCTTCAATATACAGTCTCCTTTTATTTTAGAATTCTGGTCGATTCTTCACTTATTCGTCTGTGCTAGACATATTATATAACTTTTGATGGCAGTTATTGAAAGCAGCAGTCCAGAGAACCATTGAGGCCCCACAGTCATGTACAGCAAAAGGGAGTCACTGTCAACAGGGGCGGACAAGGCCACTTCTCTCATGATAGAGTGAGAAATGGCACCTGTCCTTTGTTTAGGGTCAGTTTATAGCCAGGGGACTAGAAGCAGGAACTTTTATTAGGAGCAGGAAGTGAAGTGGGAGGAACAGCCAGGGCTAAAGGCCAGATGCCCTTATGCCTGGCCAGATCAACTGGTTTTGCGAGAGGGGCTGAAGACCTGAGATGGGGGCATGGTAGCATTCTCCCTTCTTTTTTTTGGTCAGTGGTGGGGCCTGAACTCTGGGCCTGGGCGCTGTCCCTCAGCTCTTCAGCTCAAGGCTAGCGCTCTACCACGTGAGCCACAGTGCCACTTCTGGCTTTTTCTGCTTATGTGGTGCTGTGGGCCTCACGCATGCAAAGCAAGCACTCTACAACTGAGCCACCTTCCCAGCCCCCTTCATTGTTTAATAAGCACAGTACTGGGCTACTTCCTGCTGAGAAGGAACAAAGGAGTCAGGGATGCCTGGTCTGTTGTTGGAAAGTAGCCTTCTATGATGAAGAGCCTCATCTTTTCCATAGGAATGGTTAGCAGATACCTGAGTAGGCTAGGCACAATTAGTAAAAGGCAAAAAGTTGCTGCTAACGGGCCCAAGAGAGGTACAAACCAGGAGTGAAGGATCCAGGAGTGAAGAGGCTGTCAAAGACCTGAGATTCCCAATGGCTTCTTAGGCTAGCAGCTATCTTTTCATAGCTTTTATGCTTTGTTCTACTCTGGCAGTCATGTTAATACACTAGCAACACTCTTTTCCCAAGAAAACATAGGTTTCCCCTTTTCAGCCATTCACAAATCTAGGGCCTTTGGGTTTGGAAGGTCAAGTCTCTCAAAGAGTTTGAGTCTGCAGCGGGTTAAGAGCCACTGTGGTCTCCTTGGCAAGGGCCTGTAGGGCTTCATGTACCTGGTTGTTGGAAGTAATTGACTGATAGATGCCTCCTAACTAGCTGTCAACTTTCATCATATACATTACCTTTGATTATCAATTTTAAAGATCTAGCAGGATATAACAGAGGCTGAGGCAGAAAGATCACAAGTTAAAGGCCAGCCTGGATAACATAGCAAGATCCCACTTCAAAATACCTTTTTTTATTTTCCCCCAGTCCTGGGGCTTGAACTCAGGGCTGGACACTATCCCTGAGCTTCTTTGCTCAAGACTAGCTCTCTACCACTTGAGTCAGAGCACCACTTGCAACTTTTTCTGTTTATGTAGCACTGAGGAATCAAACCCAGGGCTTCATGCATGCTAGGCAAGCACTCTACCACTAAGCCACATTCCCAGCCACCTTCTACTTATTGCTGACTTCTTTCTTTTTGCTTATGTGGTGCTGAGGAATCGAACCCAGGGCCTCAGGCATGCAAGGCAAGCGCTCTACCATTGAGCCACCTTCCCAGCTCCACCTTCTACTTATTAATCTAATGCTACTCCTAATACAAAACCACAACTTAAAAAACTTCAACTTAAAAAGAAAAAAGGCAGAGTGAGATAGGATAAAATGGGGCAGAGAGATCTAATAGGCTCTCCTTAACTCACTCTAAGAGATCTATGTTTTCTCCTGTAAGAGACACCAGGCACAGGTGAATGAATATACCTCTTCCTCAATTATCAGTACCATAAACTTTTATCATCTCTGTCTTACAGAGATGGGAACTTGGCACTAGTGAAAGGTGAAGTAAATTATCCAAAGTCATCCCAGGGAAGACTGGGAAGGTCTAAGCCAGATATTCTAAATCTACCAAACTAGAATGACTTTCATCAAAAAGCTGTCATTGATCTAGGACAATTCCAAGCCACTTGTTTCCAAGTTTCAATCTCTATAGAAGTGTTTATATATGAATTCATCAAGAAACAAAAGTCCAGATAGTTTCCATAGCTTAGTCACTGGGTCTCTAAAACCTTTCTTTTTCAATTCTCCCAGGAGGATGTCACAACAACAACAAAAAAAACCTTTTTGATACTTTGAATCCTACTTGCAAACTTCCTGGGGGTGGGGGGGAGAGGGCGGAATGATGACCCTTATGAATTGTTCATATCTAACTTCTCACCTCCAGTAAAAACAATTGATTTTATTCTAGTTGAAGTGTCTTGCAAAACTCTTTGGATCAGAGTTTGTTTGTGCTTTCTTCTGAGATTCAAAGTCAAGTAAAAACAAATGTTTAGTTTTAAGCTCTCATTCAGATTTAGACTATTTCAAAATAGTTTCAATAGTTCTCATAACCCTCTTAATAAATACCTATTTGCTCAACACTGTTTTCAACTTGTGTAGAGGCAGCAAACGAATAAAATGAAGTCCTAGGGGCTGGGAAGGTGGCTCAGTGGTAGAGCGCTTGCCTTGCATGCATGAGGCCCTGGGTTCGATTCCTCAGCACCACATAAGAAAAGAGAAAAAAGCCGGAAGTGGCGCTGTGGCTCAAGTGGTAGAGCGCTAGCCTTGAGCTGAAGAGCTGAGGGACAGCGCCCAGGCCCAGAGTTCAGGCCCCACAACTGGACCCAAAAAAAAAAAAAAAAAAATGAAGTCCTAGTTCTCCAGGAGTTCTGAACCTGAAAGAACACACACATTCGTGTGCACACACAACATTTATAATGGGAACAGCAAACATGGGTTGTTTCTTTGAGGTGGGCCTTGAAAAGTAAGAAAGAAGCTAACAGAATAGTATCAACAGCAGAGATCAGCAGCTTCGTGTATAGGTCAACAGATGAGAGTTTGTGGTTATGCTGAACTTAACATTATAAGATTAATATGAATGAAACCTGGGTATGTTGAAGGTGAGAGGGGAAAAGAGTCTGTAAAGCTCTTAACATCAAGCAGAATGTGCAGTTTAAAAAAAAAAGTAGTGCTTGATAAGAAATGTACTCATTATCTTGCCCATGTAATTGTAACCCCTCTGTACAGTATGTTCACAAAAAATTTAAATTTAAATTTAAAAAAAGTAGTAAAAGTAGTAAATGTCTGTCATGCTAGAGAGAGGAATGATAAAACAACTCCAAAAATAAAGAGCTCTGCTGGTTCAGTCACACACGCCCCTAATCTGGAGCTGCTTGGCGGCTAAGGCAAGGAGATGATAAGTTCAAGGCCAGCTGAGGCAGTTTAGCAAGACCTCATTTCAAAATAAAGAGGGCTGAGGATGTAACTCAGTAGAGTTTACTTAGCATTCATGAGTACCTGGGCTCAAGCCCCAGTATTCTAATTAAGTAATAAATAAGCTTGGTTCTCAATTATGGAGGCATATTCAAATTTTGCCTTGTTTCAAACCTATAAAGTGTTAACTTACAAAGTGATAAACTTTTAAAGTTAGTGCTTTCTCCTACCCTAAAAGCGAAGAAAATCCTTCTTGAGTAGAAAGATAGAGGTATTTCTGACTTTTGGATGTAGATAATAACAGATTCATTTAAGATTATTTAATTTGACTCTTCTGAAGTCTTCAGGGAGAAATACAAACTTTAATACAAATGCCACTGAACATACTTGGTATTTTTTTTTTGCTTAAAAGTAATGTAATATGTTTTATTGAAGTGATCATTGCTGAAAGCAAGCAGTCAGAAAGAACAAGTTGTTCTATTCATTTCACTTATTAGTTACTAAAAATAAAAATAAAAATAAAAATCTAGAGTTCTCCATAAGGTAAACAAAGCCACACAGTACAACAACAGAACCAGCCATGATTAGAAGGTTCTCAGAAATAAGTGATCCTATTCTCTATCACTAGATTTGACACCAGATTTTGCCTTTTTCCTCTAATTTGCAATGTGGAGGCATGATTATTATTTTTACACAATCAACCAATATTTACTGTGTCTGCCGTGCTTCTGTTCCTGTGCCCCCAAAACATACTTCACTTTCTCTAAACAGCATTCCACTAAGACAGAGCATCTGATCCTGATAGCACAGCATGCACCCACCTCTATGCAGGTCACAGAACAAAACAGATCAACTTTCATATATCAACCCTGGAGGCATGGTTCTCCCCTCTGCATCTGTGTGTCAGGGTACATAAACCGTGCAGATTACATGGTAGTGCCTATGAAGCTTTTTCAGCAAAATAATGTCTGTGTCAGTGGAATAACCTCATGTTTGGATCGCCAGAATAATCACACTTTCTTTTCTTTTTTGGATTGATTGTGGGGCTTGAACTCAGGGCCTGGGCGCTGTCCCTCAGCTCTTCAGCTTAAGGCCAGCACTCTACCACTTAAGCCACAGAACCACTTCTGGTTTTCTAGTGGTTTATTGGAGATAAGAGTCTCAGACTTTCTTGCCCGGGCTGGCTGTGAACCACAATCCTCAGATCTCAGCCTCCAAAGTAGCTAGGATTAGAGGCGTGAGCTACCAGCACCAGGCCCAGAATCACACTGTCTTATATCAGCAAAATCATTCTGTACACAAGAGTCGGTCCTTTCTACTTCATTGCTGGTTTCAACCAGTATCAACATTCAAACAATACTATGACAGTTCTTTGTGTGCTGATCTATAAGATTGAGAAATGATCTAAGGTTAGATAAAACCTAAACTTGCTAGTGACTAAACACTCACTCAAATGAATCTAGAAACACTGTCAGTTTCCTCCCAGATGCTCTTGAAAATAAAGGTCCACAGCAACACCAAACTGGATTATGAGTAATTAGAACCTGCCAGTCTGCAAATGACTCGGCTAACGCCACCTCTTGCTCTGACCTGTTATACTGCTTATTGGATTTCTAATACAATAGGCGACTGACTACTAAACACATCAGAAGAGTGGGTTTCAAAAGGGAGAAGTATTTTACAGCAACTGGGACAGGGAAACCCCAGTGGAAAAAGAGGCATAGGGGAGAAAGGAACGGGCTAGTGCCCACCTGGCTGATAGAAGGGAAAAGAACACCAACCCTTATCTTTCACACTTCATAGTAGTCAAGGAATTGGGCACTGAATCTGTTTTATTTTGGTTTTGTGGTAGCACTCTGGGTTTAACTTCCTTTTCAGTTTATATAACGTCTTTCTTCTGCAAAAGTGTTGAGGTTGAGTATAGATGTTTAAGTGCATTTCTAAAGTACATTATGCACTTAAATACAATCTGTCTAAGTCCTTACCTTGAATAAAGCAATCAGTGAGAGGTTCAGGATCATGGACTATGTATTTTCAATTACCCTGAACAACAAACAGGTACAGAGACCTGACACACTTCACCTGTAGTCAAAAAGCAAAACTAGTATCTGTGAAGCGACAATACAAGGAAAAACTATAATTAAGTGCCAATTACAAGAAACCATCTGCTTGTATCCCAAGAGATGGGGACGGGGTGGCAGGATATCTTTGGATACAACCTCACCTAATTAAAAAAATCAAACCAGGGCTGGGAAGATGGCTCGGTGGTAGAGTGCTAATAACCTAGCATGCATGAGGCCCTGGGTTCGATTCTTCAGTACCACAGACACGGAAAAAGCCAGAAGTGGCGCTGTGGCTCAAGTGGTAGAGCACTAGGATTGAACAAAAGCAGCTCAGGGACGGTGCCCGGGCTCTGAGTTCAAGCCCCAGGACTGGCCAAAAAAAAAAAAAAAAGGAAACTCAAATTAAGATGATGTATTCTCTGTCCTTCACTGTCCTTACTTGACTGAGCACACATCCATTCCGTCGAAGGGACACAGATTGGGGGACGCGAAACACGGGGGGGGGGGGGGGGGGAGGGAGGAAGCAGCAGGCGGAAGGAAGCCCTTCTCAGAAACGTCAGGACGACCTTCTTTCAGGTCGACAACCCGTGCCCAGGGCCGCCAGCCGGTTCATCAACACGGGGGGGAGGGGCTTCCCCCCATCCCCCCGGAAGGAACGGCCGGGCCGCACACGGGGGAACCGAACCCGCGTCCGCGGCCCGGGCACACAGGACTTGCAAACCCGGAGGGCGAGCGCCCAGGGGGAGCTCGGTGGGACCTCCGCGCAGCCTGCCCCCGGCCTGGCCACGCCCCGGCCACGCCCCGGCCACGCCCCCGGCCCGGCTACGCCCCCGGCCCGGCCACGCCCCCGGCCCGCCCCCAGCCACGCCCCCGGCCACGCCCCCGCCCCGCCCCCGCCCGGCCTACCTCCCTCTCCGTCAGGTTCTTGTCCTTGCCCAGCAGGTACGGGGTGAGGAAAGGCTCGGACGGCCGCAGGCTGGCGAAGAAGCCGTAGGCGCAGAGCAGCGCGGTGGGCAGGAACCAGCACTCGCGGGGCACCCGGGCGGTGCGCAGGAGCACGGTGGCCGCCGCCGCCGCCGCCCTGCGGGACACCGGGCCCGGCGCATCCATGCGGGGCGCCCGCAGCGGGGACCCGGCCCGGCTCCCTTCCTTCGGCTCCACCAACGGGAGGGGAGCTCGGGCGCCCGGCCCCACGTCCGTACCGGTAACCTTGACGGACGCTTCCTCTCGGCGGCGCCGGGCCAGGTCCGGGGCTCGCCGCCGCCAACGCCGCTAACGCCGCCGCCTCGGCGCCGCAGGCAGGACTGAGTCCTTCGCCCGGGCCGGCGCCTCACGTGTCCCCGCCTGAAACGAGCCCCGCCCTCAAGCCCGCCCCCCCCAGGCCGTGAGCCAATCACCGCAGACGCAAGGTCTCTGGCTTCTTCCTCATTGGCCGGTGGCTCCCACCCCGTGAAGGGCGGCCGTGGCGGTACCCCGGACGGCTGAGGTGCGGACCGCCGTGAGGGGAGCCGGCTGGCTGAGCCCTCCGGTTCGCTCGCGGTGGAGTCCGGAGGAGCCCGCCCTTCCATGCCTCGGGTCGGCTCCAGGCACCGGTCAGGACGCCTTCTCCTTCAGCCTCGGGTCCCTGGCCGGCCGAGCGGCCCTGAGGAGCCGCGGGGTGACCTCGGAGCGGGGCCGGGCTGCGCGGCCGTGCCCGCGGCGCCCGCGTGTGCCGCCGGCTCCGCTGCCCGGTGGTCTCGCCCCGGCGCCCGCGCGGCGCCGTCACGGAGCCCGCCCGCGTGCCCGCGCGCCCGCCCGCGTTGGCGCTTCTGTGCGTGAGGAGCCGTCAGCTCCGGTGCGGCCCCGTGGGAGGGAACGGAGACGTGGACGCAGCGGCACCGAAGGCCATGCCCGGGTGTCTCCTGCGGAGTCTCCTCGGGGAGGCCCCGGGAGGCCCCGCGCGGCCTCAGGGCCTTTGAGTTCCGTGTTACCGCGGGTCTGCGCGCCCGGGAACACCGGGAAACACTCGGATCAGAAAACCCGTCGCTCTCCCCGAACGCCTGCCGTTTCCTTACGGTGACAACTCCAGATCCCTGCCCAGCCTCCTCGCACCTCACCTCCTAGCTCGTTTACTGCCCGCTGACCCACGCTTGCCCTTCCCTTCCCCCACACCAAAACCCTCCACCATCTGCAACTCTAGTCCCTACACACATAGACCAGGTGTGCCACGACTGGCTTCCTAAAACCCGAGCTCAGGGGTGTGGTGTAACTTCTTGGATATCTGTGTGTGAGGATCAGCGGTGAGCAGGGGCTGGACAACAGCCTGCTAAAGGACGTGTTGTGTTAGATTGCACGCCTGCTTTTGTTTGGGGGAAATGCTCTTACTGCCTTTAAGCTCCTTAGTTTTGCACTCCAAACTCTAGGTAAGGCGACCCCTGTGTGCTACCAGAAAGAACCAACAGTTTACCAAGCCACCTGAAAGCACATTTTTTTATAAAGATTCTATTAGCTGGGTGCTGGTGGCTCATGACTATAATCCTAGCTCCTCAGGAGACTGAGATCTGAGGATTGTGGTTCAAAGCAGCCCAGGCAAGAAAGTCCATGAAACTCTTGTCTCCAATTAACCATCAAAAATCCAAAAGTAAAGGGGTAGCTCAAGTGGTAGAATGCTAGCCTTGAGCAAAAAAAAAAAAAAAACAACAACAAAAAAAAAAAAAACTAAGGGACAGTGCCCAGACCCTGACTTCAAGCCTCAGTGCCAGCACACACACACACACACACACACACACACACACACACTAAATAACCAAATTTTTATTATTTTGTTTTTCACTGGGGAGGTTTCTAGAGAGTGAATGACTATATGCTGACCTATTTAACTCTACTTCCCGGAGCTGCATTCCTTAGTCTCTGCAGATCCTTCATCCCAAAGCTGCAGCATTGGGACCTTGTATGGCCCTGAAGCTTCTTGCTGTAAATATTGCCACAGAGGCAGTAGTCATGAGCTTGTCACCATCTGAGTCGGCACCAGCTGCTTCTGAGAAAATAGGTGCCTTCCAGGAGTCTGTGGAATCTAATCCTGCAGCCGCAGCTGAGGGAGGGCAGCAGAACTTCAGTCCATTGGCAGCTGCACTTGACAATTCCCAGGCTGTTGATTGCCAGTTCTGCTGCTGTCCTTGGGATAGTGAGCAATGACAATGGCTCTCTTTCTTGCTCTTCTGCTGCTCACTTCATAGTTACTATTAGCATAATGCCAAGGGCCTTCCTGGCCTGACCCTGTCAAAATGCCACACAGAAGATGCAGGAGGATAAAGGCATCCTGCTGGGTTGTAGTTGCATAAAAATTAGGCAGTGAAATGTCCACTTCTTATGTCATCTTGATATTTCAGATCATAGCCTGGGTATATGCTTTGTAGTACTGTACCCAGAGAGTTGTTGAGAGTTTATCTGTTGACAGGGAATGCCTTACATAATCAGAGAGGAGCATTGAGCTGTGACTGTCAGCTTTCTGGGTACCAGAACAAAGTTTGCTCATTGGTGTAGTCGAGAGCTGCAGCCTGGAATTACTGGTAGTTTTAAAGTAGATGGGCTTGGACTAGACTATCCTGTATTTTTCTTCAAGTCAAAGTCTGGCTCTGATATTCTGGAGCTAGTTATTAATTTAAAACACTTGACAATGGAATTTTTGGCCATTTCTCTGGTTGTAAAATCCGATTAAGAATTCTATGTAAATTCTTGTAAGCTCATGAAGTCCTTGTAAGTATTCCTCAGCAAACTATGTTCATGTTTTGTTTTTCCTCTTGTACTTGTTCCATTAGCATTGTTATGATTATCCTCTTCACTTCCAAAAGACATGTAAGATCTTTAATCCAGGGACTTTACAAATAACAAAACTATTTTCATAATCACACTAAGGTTTTATTTCCTTTTACTGTCCAAAAGCTACATGGTGTAAACCTGGAGGGTTTAGTTTATCATACAGTGATAGCCATGGTTTCAACCCACAAAAACTGAAGGTCGTTAAGGTTCTTAATAAAAAGAAGTCTAAGAACTTTGGATCTAAGTAATACAATTATCTAGTCCTCTAGACTTCCACCATTGTTTTGGTTCTTTTTTTTTTTTTTTTGTCTGTTGTGGGATTTGAACTCTGGGTCTGGGTGCTGTCCCTCACTTCTTCCACTCAAGGCTAGCACTCTACTACTTGAGCCGCAGCACCACTTCCAGTTTTTTCTGTTTATGTGATGCTGAGGAATCGAACCTAGGGCCTCATGCACACAAGGGAAGCACTCTACCACTGAGCCACCTTCCCAGCCTGATTTTGGTTTCTTATCTTGACTAGGGAGAGAATGCAGCGGTCCTCTTGGCAATTATTTTGCAGTGCCTTAGTAGTAGAGAAGAAAACCAAATAAAGCCCAGAGACAACTCAAAACCAGGTGTCTCCTATTAAGAGCAGCTTTTTATACTTTCCCTAAGGCTTCAGCACCTGAACTATATTAATCTGTTAATCACTGCTTTGAAACTTTTCCTAGGCACTTCAAATCCTCTTTCCAATGAGGCAGAATATAGACGAATAGTTTTTCTTTAACTGGATAAAAAGGTTTTTATTGTTTTTCTCTAAGCGTTTATAAAAGACAGGATTATAAAAACGGCCCAAAATGACCCTTGCCTCAAATGATCTCTATCCATTTGAGTGTGAGATGAAACCTGTGACTTTAATTAGGTAATACTCCCATTTTATGGCAAAGGTGAGACTATTCATCTGGGGCCAACCTAATTGCACAGGTCCGTTGTAAACAGAATTTTCTCCTGCTAATCGCAGAAAAGGAAGTCCGAGTTGAAGGATGAGAGGATTTGATGTTCTTCTATTTGGGGGGAACTAGGAACCAAGGAATGTGGGAAGCCTACCGCAACTGAGACTGGCCCCTGGCTGATGGCCAGCAAGGAAGCAGGGGTCCCAGTCATAGAAAGACAGGAAATGAATGCTGCCGAAAGGAATCTCAAAAGATCTTGAAGTGAATCATTTCTTAGAGACACCAGAGAAGAGCCCAGCCTGGTGAACCATCTTAGCTTTGGCCTGTAAAACACTAAACAGAACCTACCCAAGCCCACCTGGATTTCTACAGAACTGTAAGTTAAACTGTTGTCACTTTTTTCCAACACTAAATTCATGTGATTTGTTGTGTAGCTTACTGTATCAATAGAACACTAAGTAAATTGAATATATTTTTAAAAATTGAGATTATATTCATGTCACACAAAATGAGCTGTTAACTATATTGAAGTGCTCCTTCGTAGCATTAGTGCTTTCATAATATTGTCAAAACATTAGTTCTGTCTAGTTGCAAGATATTTTCATAAGCCTAGAATGAAAGCACCCTTGAAGCTGTTAGTCCCTGGTCTCTTCTACCCTCATTCCTGGCCAATACTAAGGTGATTTTTATCTTCATGGATTTACCTATTCTGAAAATTATATACATATATCACCTTTCTTGCCTGGATTTCACTAAGCATAGCATTTGTACAGTTCACACACTGGGCAGCACATATCAGTACTTCATTCCCTTTGGTAGCCATTTTATTTTTATATTCATCTCTGTGTGAACACTTGAGTTGTGTTTTGCTTCTTAGCTATTGTGAATAGTGCTTTTAGGGATATTAGTGTGCAGATATTAGTCTGTACCTGCTCAGAACCCACACTTCGCATTGTCTCCTATTGCATTGTCTCCTTTCCAGAAGAGCTGGCTTTGAATGCCTGTTTTGAATTTTTTGAGAGTATATTCTTAGAAGGACTGCTATATCAATGTGCTGTTTCTAAGGTTAACTGTTTGAGAGAGTACAAGTGTTTTCCATACAGGCTGTACCATTTTACTTTCTACAAGCAATGTATAAAGTTTCCAGTTTTCCCACATCCTTGTCAATGTCTATTTTTGTTTAAAAATAGCTGTCCTAGTGGGTTCAAATTTGTATTGCATGCTTTTGATTTGAATTTTTGTAATGACTAATGATATTAATGTATTTATCCATTATTATAGATCTTATTTGGAGAAGTGAATTTTCAAGTCCTTTGCCTACTATTGAATTTGGGTTTTTGGTCACTCACTGGGTTATAAAAGTTCTTTATGTATTCTGAATACTTTGTGTTCCCATTATGTAGAAGCAATAGAATGTTGAGTGAGACTTTATTACATATGTAGAGTTGTATGTTTTGCAAAAAGTAAGACTGTTATACTGTATGTTTTTTGTTTCTCTCACTAAGGAATAATTCATGATTACATTTCTTGTAGTGAAGTATAAAGTATATAATTCTTTCTAATGCCTGCATAATGTCCTATGGTGTGGATTTATTATAATTTATTTAATCACACTAATTGAGGTCATTTCACTTTGTATATTTGGTCACTACCAACAGTGCTACAATTAACATTATTACACAGTACATGTTTATGTTTTCTTTTTGTGCTTTGGGGGACTTTTTTGTTTTTGTTTTGCTTTTGCTTTATTTGTTTGAGACAAGGTCTTACATGTAGCCCAGATTAGCCTTGGATTCACTTTGTAGCCCTAGCTAACTGTCTGAATTCAAAATCCTCTTGCTTCCATCTCCAAAGTGCTAGAATTACAGGTGTGTATCATCACGCCTAGTTATGTGTATGTATTGTAAATTTTTTTTTAGTGACATTCATTACCAGGAGTGGGGTAATGAATATGGTGGGAGTTTTTTTGTTCTGTTTGTTATTTATTTAGACAGGGTCTTGCCTATGTAGCGTTGCCTGGCCTCAAACTCACAATCTCCCTGCCCCAGCCTTGCAAATGCTAGGAATATAGGCATGTGCTACCTAGGCCCAGTCCCTAGCTTATATTTTTTACTAATAACAACTGAGAGTGTTTTATACTGCATCCCTCATTGTAGGTGTAATCATATGAGCCCTTTGAAAGCAGACTTTTCTCTTGTTGGTAACAGAAAAGGAAGTCAGAGATAGTTGAAGGATGAGGAACATCTGATGTGTCTGCTTTTACCCTCTTGCATTTCTAATTCTTGTAAATCCACTCTTCTCAAGTTATAATGGTTTTACCCCACAGGAGCCATTTGCCAATGTCATGATACATTTTGGTTGTTATCCTAGGGAATGATTGCTACTAACTTCTACTGAGCAAAAACAGAGATTCTGCTAAATATCCTACTCACCTTAGGCTGAAGAACTCAAGGACAGTGCCCAGGCCCAGAGTTCAAGCCCCACAACTGACCAAAAAAAAATTGAAAATATTTATGGGTGAATTCGAGCATCCTCTCCTATATTTGTCAGCTATTTAGACTTATTCTTTTGTAAGACTATTAGTTTCCTTTGCTTATATTTCTTTTGAGATTTTGAGCTCTCATATAAAGGAACCCTTTATACGTTAAAAACCCTTTATTTTTTGTCTTCATTGAAAACATTTTCAAACATGCTTTTATTGACTTTTACAGTGCCTTGTTTTGACAAATAACAAATCCCTACTGTAGAACATAAAACAAGGTCTGAACAACTGGTCAGACAGATTATGTCCTTTGAGGGAAAAAAGAATTATAATATTCTTTTCATCAAAGATAATCTAAAACTTTAATACAATTTCAACTGACATCCAAATAGCATTCAATTATGAATCTAGAAGTCCTTTAAAGTTTCTATAGAATTTAAAAAATGGCAAAGAATAAAAATGTCTAAGAATAGCAAATTGTGCAAAGGAAGATTAGCAAAAGAATATTTGCTTCACCAAGTAGCAGAACATAATTTAAAGGCCCTGGAATAAAATTATGTGACAATATCATTAAAATAGACACATTTATAAATGAAATAGGATGAATAATCCAGAAATAAGACTTAATCTACATGAAAATTTAATAAATGACATTTCATTCAATAGTAATTTAATAAGTGATATGGCAAAATTTTCTACTCATACAAAGGAAATTGAGGTTGAAACAGTATTTATACTACAAATTCACGAGATATAAATGACTTAAAAGTAACATTTCCCAGGCGCCGATGGCTCACGCCTATAATCGTAGCTATTCAGGTGGCTGAGATCTGAGAATTGCAGTTCCAAGTAGCATATAGAAGTTTAAACCAAAAGGAAAAATTAGTATCAGCTTGTCCATCATATTACTTTTTGAGGAAGATTTTAAGGTACAAATAAGAGACGGGAGAGGTAAAATTTGGAGGAAAGAAAAAGCCTTGTGGCTCAGTTTGTAGCTTTGGAAATAGAGAATTCAATAAAAAAAATTGTTATAGACTTTGGAAAGAACATTGAAATTACAGGAAAAATAATTTATTAAGCTTACATAGAAGGTTAGTAGCAAATTCAAAAGAATCTTTGACTGTGAATACTCTGGCTGTTCTCTCTCTCTTGGTTAATAGTTAATTTCAACATGCATTATGTTCTCCCTAGGGGTCAATGGGTTCTGAATCCATAGACTATTCCAACCTTGGAATTAAAATAGATAGAAAAAAATTGTGCATGTACTGGACATGTACAGACTTACTCCCTTGTCATTTTCCCTAAGCTATATAGGACAGCTATTTACATAGAATTATATTGTGTGGGCAGTGTGAGTAGTCTTAAGATGATTTAAAGTATATAAGAAGCTGTATGTAGGTCATGAACAAATATCACATCATCTCATGAGGGACTTGAGCAGCCACAGATTTGGGGAATATCTTAGAAGCAATCCTTCACAGTGATAGAGGGGCAATGGTACTGTAGCACAAAGCCGTTCTGTCCATAAACAATTACTGAAATGTGTTTTAATTGTAATCACTAGAACTTAGATTACTTTTCACTACAACCCTATAGTGGTAGCTACAAATACACATTGTTCTTTGTTTATAAACGGGAACACTAAGAGATGAAAACACATCGAAGTCCTTGAAGGTCACATTTACTCCCTCATCCTGGGTTTATTGAGAACCTATTGTCTTAGACAATGGATTTAGTGCCATAGGGAAACAAAGACAGTGCATAGTCTCAGGGAATTCATATGATGAATCACCAGTGAACTGGTCACGCAAGTCCCACTCTAATCTGTGCCCCTAAAATGTCTCTGAATTCATGATGTTTCACAGAGGCAAGCTGTGTCCTGCTGGTAATCAGTCTAAATGGTGATACTCTGCTATCCAGTAGAATGCCAACTCAACTAACAAGTGATTCTCCTCATTTGTTAAATACTTGACCCAGAATTTTGTGTGTAGTCATCAAGACATCACTCACAGCTGAGCTGTATCCTGATGCAGCTGGTCTGAAAGGCTGCCTGCTCATGGGCTGATCAGCCTGTGTGGGTTGGGAATGAGCTGCCAGGCGGATGAGGCATTGCCACTCCTGCGAGACCTTCGGGAAAGTGCTCGGGAGCAATACTAAGCACGCATTCTGTGGTACCGTTCCTCCCTCTTGACTCTGCTTATGTTCTGTCATGCTTTGACCCCTAAATCAGAGTGTAGCCATCACCAATCTCAACATAGTCTATCCTAGTGCTCACTATGAAGAGTCAACCAGTTGTAAACAATAATTCAGATATTAAATGACTACCTTCAACCTTTGACTTTCATTGATGTGTTTGTGGTTTTCTTGGCTCTAGTCTCTCCCTAGCTCAGGCCAATCTCCATATCAGTTTGAATGCGCTTCCTCAAGCCTAATCTCATCCTTGACCTGATGTTTATTAAGAAATTTTGGAACCAGGTGCCTAAAATCCTAATTATTTGGAAGCCAGAGATTGAGAGAATTGTGGTTTGAGGCCATACTAGGCCAGCCTTCCAACTGTTTTCATATTGCTGCCCCATTATCACTTTCTGTCAATTAAAATAGCTCATGTCCTCATCCCAGCCCCTTTCTGCTTCTCCACCCTATTCATTTTAGAAGTCACTCACCTCCACTATTATGTAGTACTTGAGTATTCACTTTTCATAGTTCCTGGGATGAGCACTAGAATTCAGAGCTTTTTAAAAATAGCCCTGATTTTGTTTGCTGAACTAGAATGTGCTTGGCAATGTGTTGAGAGTGAACACACTCTTCAGTCGGTGCCTCCCGGCCTACCTCCCTGACACCTCTAGGACACTGTTCTATTGTTTTTTCTTTTAGAATTATGTATATACTTCTGCTATAACTATCCCATCGTATTGTAACTTTTGTGCATTACCCCACCAGTCTATAAAATGCTCAAAGGCGATTGTCTCACTCTCTTCAGAGCAGTCCTGATACCCAGCAGTAATTAGTAGAATACATGAAGGTAGGACAGAGGAATGGTTTAGCGAATGGAGTAGACATGTATGAAACTTCTGTTCATCTCTTTAGGAAGATACCTTGGTACTGAATTCTGACATTTTTTCAGTATAGAGTCCCAAGGCAAAAACACTGTTATTCTGGTCTCCTGAACTTGGGACCTTCTGAGAATCCAAAAGCTATTGGCTATTAGCTAGGAATTTCACATGAAAGTTTAAAAACAAGATAGTATATAACAGTTCTGGCCACAAACAGTGGTAACCTGTAGAAATTCAATACAAAAATGGCATTGTTAGTCCTTGAAGCAACACCTTAATCACCCCTTACCCAACTACAGAACATTAGTTGATGGGCCTTATATGGCTCCACAAGCCATTATAAGGAAAGAAGTTTATTTCAGTCAAAGAAAAGCTCTGGATTAACTGTTGGAAACATTTGAAGTTCTTGCTTAGGTTTTTCTACAAATAGGCTACATGCTTTTGGATGAGTGACTGCTCCCTGCACCCCATGTTTCTCTAACATTCAGGCTGAACAAGATGATCTTTGAAAGGTTTTCTGACTGTAAATCTGATTTCAACTCCACGGATTCAGCTGGGCGCTTATGTCCAGGTGGTAGCAAAAGAGTGAGTCCTGGAAAAGGAATATACTATCTCTCAGCACCAAAGACACGAGGACAGTCTGATACCCGCCTGGACCCAGGCCTCAAATCTGTTTTGTATTCCCATTCCTGTCAGCACAGTTGCCCCCCCCTCAACCATAGAGCAAACTGGACTCCCACTAAGATGAAAGAGAAGAAGAGAGGGGGTGGAGCCTACTTCTAGCCAGGCTTAAGAGGCTCTGAGTAGTTAAAAAGACAGACTTCTGGTTAGAACACAACAGACTTGCCAGGATCTCAGTGTTGCTGTTAGTTCTCTTAGTTTTTTAAATTGAGAACTACAACTGACATGACCAGGACTCGGGGTGTGCCCTTTGGAACTTCCCATGGAGGTTATGGAGACTGCCAGAGGCACACGAGAGCAGGTGCCCTGTGAGATGGCAGGTATGGACACACCCTGAGTGACTCAACTAGCACAGCCTCCTCAGAGCTCAGGTCCTACGGGCTTCCGTCCCGAGGCCAGACACAAGTTTAGCCAGGGCAGGTTATGAAATAATTTATGTCCTGATATACTTTATCTTTTTTTTTGAGTAATGCATTTGTGCTTTCTGGGAAAATGTGTTAAATTTTCTTTTCTAAAAGCATGTAAGATCTGGTAACCTCTGAAAGTAGCATTCACAATCACATGTGTATGAGTCATAAGAATTTCTGAATGAACCAAAACAAGGGTGTGTTCATTTCTCTCACCAAATATTCATTTGTGGCAACATAACTGACTCAAGGACAGAGCTCAAGTGTCCTGGCCTTCTTATGTCCCCTGTCTCTAAACAGCGTATAACCCTACACTTATTTTCTCTCCTAGTGAATCCTATTTTTCCCACACAGTTTGGTGAAGTATCTTAAAATACTCTTCAATGGATAAAGGGTTCTAAATACTTTATGTAAAGTCTTTCTAGATAGAAAAGATTAGAAGGACTTTTTTTGTGGTGCGAGGGTTTGAACTAAGGGCCTAGACGTTTGCTAAGCAGGTACTCTACTATGTGGGCCATGCCTCCAGCCCCCATTTTTTGCTGGTTATTTTTGAGATTGGGCCTCCTTGCCTGCGTGGGCGTGTGTCTGAGCCACCACTCACCTACTTTTAGGCTTTCCGTCTTTCTGGATCATAGGCATTAACCTTCCCTCTACCTTCCCTCTATAGAGATGGAGTCTCGTGGATTTTTTCCACCCAGATTTGCCTGAAACTATGACTCTCTGTTCTCAGAATCTCAAGTAGCTAGGATTGCAAGCATGAGCTGTAATCTGACTGGATTCTATTTATTTATTTGGAATTTTTTAATTTGTTTATTGAGACAGGATGTTACTCAGGGTGCCTTCAAATTCCTGATCCTTTTTCCTCGGCTTCCTGAGTTATGGGATTACCTACGTGTGCCACCATACTCTAGGGCAAAAGTAGGAATTTTTGTGATTGGGAACTAAGTGTGGTATTTCACTTTCCTTGTGTTTTCTTTTGTGTTTTAACAGAGTTATCCAATAAGAGTTTGATAGACAGGCTTCCAAGTCTTCATAAGTTACTGTCAACCTTTACTAATACTTTCATTTTACAGTTCATTTATGGGTTTATAAATTCACGTTTCATTTTTAATGAGCATTTATGTTTATACTTGACCTAGTTATTCTATTTTAGCATGAAGATCTTTAGATGAAACCAAGTTTAGACTCTATCATTATCCACAGGATGAAAAAAACTATCTCTATATTCAAGAATAAATATCCCTTAAGGAGAGTATGAATTTTGTTTATAACCCACCCTGCTTCATTCATTCATTCCTTCTTTCCTTCCTTTCTTACTTTTTCTCTCCTTCCTTCCTTCCTTCCTTCCTTCTTTCTTTCCTTCCTTCCTTCCCTCCCTCCTTCCTTCCTCTCTCTTCTTCTCTCTCTCTCTTTCTATCTCTTTCTCTCTTTCTTTTTCTTTCTTCCTTTTGTGGTGCCAAGGTTTGAAAACATGGTATCTTGCTTGCTAAGCAGGCATTCTACCACTTGAGCCACTCCAACCTGTTTTGTATTTCTGTCCTCACCTTTTCTTGCCAACCATCAACATTCTAGGACAGAAGCTTATCCTACTTTGAAATATGAAAGAATGTACATGTCACCTGAGATGTGGCTCGTGTTCAGAGTGCATCTCGAGCATATGTGAGGCCCAGGGTTCAAGTCATAGCAATGTAAAAGCAAAAAAAGGAGGGGGCAGTCTACAGATCCAGATCCAGACTATCACACCTGGTGGTCAACCAAAAACTCTGAGCCTCCCTTCCTTATTCTAACAAGGATTCTCTGATGCGTCCTCAGCAGTGAGGACAGGATATCATACACAAAATATGTGGGAAACTGATTATTCTGATCTCTTGCTTTTCCATTCCCACATTACCTAAAACACCATCACCTGGTGTACAATGAAGAGTTAGGGTTGAGAGCAGCCACCACCAAAGTTCAGGCAACCTTAGGTGAGGTCTACCACGATTTCTATTTTTAACATAAATTTATTGTTTTATTTTGTTTTTGGGGGGTTTTTTGGCAGTCGTGGGGCTTGAACTCTGGGCCTGGGCGCTGTCCCTCAGCTCTTCAGCTCAAGGCTAGTGTCCTACCACTTGAGCCACAGTGCCACTTCTGGTTTTCTGGTGGTTTATTGGGAGATAAGAGTCTCATGGCCTTTCCTGCCCGGGCTGGCTTTGAACCACGATCCTCAGATCTCAGCCTCCTGAGTAGCTAGGATTATAGGCATGAGCCACTGGTGCCGGGCTAAATTTATTGTTTTTATTAAGTTGTAGAGAGGGGTTATAATTCCATGAGTCAAATAATGAATGAGTGCATTCTGCTTGGACAATGCCACCTCTTTTTTTGCTTTCCCTGACTTCCCCTCCCGTCCTTGCCCACAAGTTGCATAGTTTATTTTTATACATAGTGTATATTAAATACCATGACTACATCACCATTCCGTGTGTGTGTGTGTGTGTGTGTGTGTGTGTGTGTGTGTGCCTGCACACACACCAGTTTTGGAGCTTGAACTCAGGGCCTAGGTGCTGTCCCTGAGCTTCTTTTGCTCAAGGCTAGTCCTTTGCCACTTGAAGCACAGTGCCACTTCTAGCTTTTTCTGAGTAGTTATTGGAAATAATAGTCTCACCGATGGTCCTGCCAGAGGCTTTAAACCTTGATCCTCTGCTCTGAGACTCTTGAGAAGCTAGGATTACAGGCGTGAGCCACCAGCACCTGGCCAATATTCGTTGTTTTTTTTTTTTTAATTTAAATTTTATTTTAAAGAGAAAGGGTTAAAGTTACTTAAAATTTTATTTTAAAGAGAAGGGTTAGAGTTATGTAAGTCAGGTAATGAGTACATTTCTTTTTGAACAGTGTTACCCTATCTCTCATTTTCTCCCAGTTTTTCCCCTCCCAAACCTCCTCCCCCCTGCAAAGTTGTAAAGTGTCTAGTGAGTATCCCCGTTACATTGGTTCACCCTTTGTCCCACCATTTCTGTGATTCCTCTTCCTTTCCCTAAATCACATAAATTTAGGTATAAGACAAAGGTTACAGAAATGAAAAACAGTGACTGAAGGGAAGAAACCAAGGATGTAACTTTATAAAAAATTATTTATTTTGCCATCCTGGGGCATGAAGTCAGGGCCTGGGCACTGTCCCTGAGCTTTTCAAGCATTGTTGCCTCCTCCTTTGTTTCCCCATACCATCCCTTGCCCTCTCCATCCCCACACCCCCACACCCCCCCTACCACCCCCACCACCACCACCCCACCCCCCACCCTGCCAAAGTTGTAAAGTTCGTTTTTCGACATAACATCTTGTACATCTCATTGTTGTAATGGGTCCACCTGTAACCCTACTTAAACAGTTTGTTTTTTCCCTTCCCCTCCACAAATAATATCAACATCAAATACAGTGAAAGCAAAGCTTATACCCTGGGGGAGGTACATACAAAACAACAAAGAAGTCATCTTATAAATATGTTGGAAACAATCACAAGAAAGAAAAAAAACATTTGAATCCTTATCTTGGGGTTCATTTTGCCTAACATCAACTTGTATGGCCTTTTCTGTTTGTCTCAGACATATACTAGTTATTGCAAACAAGGGAAACCATGGGACCTATATTTCTTTGCGCCTGGCTTACTTCACTTAATATAACTTTTTCCAAGTCTTTCCATTTCCTAACAAATGGGGCAATGTCATTCTTTCTGATGGAGGCATAGAATTCCATTGTGTATATATACCACATTTTCTTGATCCATTCATCTACTGAGGGGCATCTGGGTTGGTTCCATGTCTTAGCTATGGTAAATAATGCTGCAATAAACATAGTTGTTTGGTATCTTTAGTATGGTCTTGTTTGTGATCATTTGAGTAAATGCCCAAAAGTGGGATTTCTGGGTCATAGGGGAGCTCTATGTGGAGTCTTTTGAGGAATCGCCATACTACTTTCCAAAGTGGTTGAACAAGTTTACACTCCCACCAACAATGCAGTAAGGTTCCCTTCTATCCACATCCCCTCCAGCATCTGTTGTTATTAGAGTTCTTGACTATAGCCATTCTAACTGGGATGAGGTGGTATCTCAATGTTGTTTTGATTTGCTTTTCTTTTATGGCTAGGGAGGTTGAGCATTTCTTCATGTGTCTATTGGCCATCCTTCTTTCCTCTTCAGAGAAGTTCCTCTTTAAGTCTTTAGCCCACTTATTTATTGGCAGTTGTTTATTTGTGGATTTGTTGTTGGGGGATTTAATTTTTTGAGTTCCAGGTATATTTTAGATATGAAACCCTAGTCCATTGTATGGCTAGTGAAGATCTCCTAATCCGTGGGCTTTCTATTGCTCTTGCTAGCTATATCCTTTGCCATGCAGAAGCTCTACAATTTCATGCAATCCCATTTGTCCAACCTTTCTTTGATTTGTTGTGTTTCTGGGTCTCTATTAAGAAAATTTCAGCCTGTGCCAAGGAGACCTAGAGTGTCTCTTATTCCATCCTGTAATGTTTTCAGAGTGTTTGCTTTGACTCTGAGGTCTTTGATCCATTTGGAGTTGATTCTGGTGCAGGGTGATATATAAGGATCTAGCTTTAATTTTCTACAAGTGATTAACCAGTTTTGCCAGCACCATTTACTGAAGAGGCTGTCTTTCTCCCATTCTATTTTTTTTAGCTCCCTTATGGAAGATTAGATGGCTATAGGTCTGTGGGTTCATTTCTGGGTTTTCAATTCTATTCCATTGGTCCTGAGGTCTGTTCTTGTGCCAGTACCAAGCTGTTTTTATTACTATGACTTTGTAGCTACTATTCCTTTCTAAAAGTCAATTCTCTCCAGTGCAAAATGGAGGTAATACCTACTTTTTAAATGCCTTGGATGATATATACTATCAGCCATGTTAAATGTTGGCCACAGTGCCTCACAGAAAATTAAATTTTAAAAATGAGATCTGTTATTTTCTAAGTATCACGAAGGAGAGCCCCTAGCACAAAGCGGTAACTTTAACTGATGTGTAGGCAACAAAGGCAGATCACATTTTCAAATTTAGTATTCATTTGTTTTGTCAGAAGCCACAGTGTACTCATAAGCCAAGGAAAAAGGGTCAGAAATGTTTTGGTATTTTTTTCAAAGAAATTAAAACACTAAAATCAAAGCCACAAAAAATCAAGCTAAATTAAGTATACAATCCAATAAGATTGTTAGCAAACCTATGCACTTGCATAATCGCCACTGAGACTCAGAAGTTATTGAAATAGACCTCTGAGGTGTGGAAGCTGATGGAATCTGGAACTGAAATGCAAGATTTGGCTGTGACTATGGAAGTGGGCGTTTTCCATCCCCTCTAGAAAGGAGGTAAGGTAGATCAAAAGGATTGCAGCACTGAATAGGTGAGGATGAGGGTATTTCCTAATGTTATCTTTTTTTCCTGTGTGGTAAAGGCAAAGTACTAAGAAAAAGGTAAACAAAGATGGGGCAGTTCTAGCACATGAAAGTTTAAATATTCAGGTTTAAAGTTCAAATTGTTTATGTGGAGAGTGACAGACAAGAGGTGTCCCACAAATGCTAGCTAAGCCGGTCTGGGGGGAGGGGGCGTGGGCAGAGGGAATGCGGGGACAGGATGAGTCTAGGTTGGAGGTTTCTTGAGGAATGGGACAGAACAAGCAGTATTGGTGAAGCATGGGCATACTCTGCTTAGGGACGGAAGCACACCTCAGGATCACTGGAAGGATTGAGAGAACTGAAGGCCTCCGCGTAGTCTTCTCAGAGTCGGGGAGTGGGATGGAAGTTCACACAAACTGAGTTGCTCCAGCTTACCATTGCACAGTGGCCTGTTGTGAAGATGAACAGGCCAGGGTAGGCTCCTAGGAACTGGTTGCTAGAATAGAGTAAAATACACAGTGCTGTCTATTAGCAATTAGAAAATACATCGAAGATACAAAGAAAGGCTCGTCAATACCACACTGCTAATTTAACAGCCATTCACATAAATAAAAATCTAGATCCTAAAGAACTGCAGACCTCATTAGAAAGGGTAGTTTAAAATAGGCCAGTACTTTAAAAAAAGGCTAACCACTTGATTACCAAGTATGTTTTGGTGAAATAAGTAACAAAAATGATTACTTCGAAAGCAATTTTTAAATATGAAATATGAGAAGATACCTGATGAGCATTGAAAAAGGATACTGAGTAAAGTAAGTTATTTAGTGAGTTTTTGTTGTCTCACTTTTAGCCCAGGGTGGCCTCAAACTTCTGATTCTTTTGGCTCAGCCTCCAGAGTGCTGGGATTACCTGTTTGTGCTACTGTAGAGATTTTTCTGTTTACCTTTTCCTCAGCATTTTGGTATATTAGGGAGAAACATGGGGAAAGGTAGTTAAATATAAGCCTGGCTTTATTTACATAGCTTTAATATTGATGAATGTTATCTCCTTAAAACAAATACCTTGTTTAGGGAGTTTGTAATGTATTTATGTTTCAAAATGGGTTATAGTCCACATGATTTCAAGTCCAGAAAAACCATTTAGAGTCTGCTTTTCTGAGTATATGACAAAAACTGTAAAATATTTAGAAGCTTACTGCTAAGAAGAAAGTAATACATAATTACTAAATATAGATCTTAACAATTACAAATTCATGAATAAGATTGTAAGTTCTTTAATGGCCTCTTCGGCATTAACCTTTATAGTATGTAAAACTTCCTTATCTGTAAATGATTAACAATAAATATTTGCTTGAGTTGAAATACTCCCAATATATTCATTTTCAGACAAGATGATTCTTAACTTACTTTGTACCAAATAAAGTATAAATAAGAATCAGATAAATGAATACAAATAATATTTCAATATTGCTATCTTTACATGTGAAAGACTAAGGAAATTCACCACCAAAACACAATGGTACTCCTTTCAAAAAGGGCAAAATTAGATTAGTGGAAATAATTTGATCAATTTACATGTTTTCTCCACTAAAGATATTCTTCTGAAAAAGTTTACTTTTACTAATGTTTTCTTATGACAGAAACTGATGTAAGAACATCTTTGCAAAAATGTAATTATAATGCCTAACAATATGTATGGTCCTGAGCTCATTGATAGCTATCAAAATCATGACTTAGATAATCGATATTTATGACATAAGCCATTGTCAGGAGAAAAACTATTTTTTAGGGACTATAAATTCTACCTTTGGTTTAGCAGACCAACAGGGAGCCATTTACTCATAGCCCACTGCACTGACCTCTGAAGCCTTGTTTATAGTGAGCTGGGTTCTGGGTTGCACAAAACCAGTCAATTAAAATCTGCTCAGATAGTGGCTCACATAGTGGCTTCTTCCTATAGACCTTTGAGAAGAAATTAAGTGTGCTTCTCATGAACAGTTTTTAGGGACACTGCATTGTGTAATTCATAAGGACTCTCATAAGGGCATCATGATGGTAGTAGCATGTGGAGGAGGAGGTTGTTTCAATGGTGCACTAGAAGCAGAACCCAAGTTTCCCCAGAGCATGGAATGCATTTTTCTATTAGCCACTTTTTGTTTTTATTTTATATTTCTGTGTCTAGTCTTTCTCTTTCACTTGTTTTTCCTTGAGACAGGCTCTGGCCTTAAACTTATCATTCTACTTCAGCCTCGCAGCTCTGTCTTATTTCTAATGTTTTCTAACCAAGTTTTTTGGTTTCTCATAAGCAATAGGACAAGATGAGCAACAAACATAATCATTCATAGCTACATAAAATCATGTTGTGTTTTGTCAGTTGAGATTTTATTTTAGGTAAGAGCACTGGCTTCCCAATTACTTGCCATCTGAAGAAATTTAAGAACTTTTAATTTAGAATGTTAGCTCCTAAGAGGATAGAAAATACTCTCTTTAGTATTTGGCAAATATCAAACCACACTGTCATCACTAGCCAATAATTTCTAATGACCTATCTGGTACATTGTAAAAATGCACAGACTTTATAATGCATACATAGTACATTCTGACTTCTCTGTCTACTTCAATCTGTGGCAAAACTTGAACACCTCTTTCTGTTACAATTCCTGACAACAATTGATTTTTCTTGAAGAGAAATTTTTCACTGAATTTGATTTATGTTTTCTAATTTGCGTGTGAATAATTTTTCTGAATGTTGTGTGAGACCTGTGGGTTTTGTGTGTAAACTAGTGTTAACTGTCCCTACTCTGGACAAAAACATAATCACACATCAGTTAAATCCTACAAAGGAAGTACAGGAAAGCTATTTAATTATTGTTTATCCTGGATAATTAAGGCTGTATAAAAGTTCTCAGAATTCTGACCAAGTACAATTTACTACTTCTTGGGAATGCATCCGGTTACAGGTAGAAAATAGGGTTACAATAAAAAGTACTGAGTGATGAATCCAGTGGTCAGTGTACAACACCAGGAATGTGCTTAATGCAAGGAGGTACTTTGAAATAAAGCACTTGAGATAAATAGAATTATAAGCCTATTACCTACCAAAGAAGATAGGGATGTGAATTCACTTACACCTCTTTCCTAAGACACAGAGAAGCTGCTGTGGCTCAAAGAAGCAGAGTACTAGCCTTGAGCACAAAAGTTCAGGGACAGTGCCCAGGCCCTGTGTTCAAGCCCCATTACTGGCATAAACAAACAAAGAAATAAATATATAAATTGCTGTTCTCCAGCATTCATCACAATGATAAGTAACTAATACAACTGTAAACATAAGTAAAATCACTTTAAGTACTTCAGATTCTCATGAGTACCTAAATATTCCTGTGATCTATTTGTCAATTTCTCACATACAACATACTATTCCCCATCTTCTTTCTACTCTAGCATCATTTTCCAATTACTCTAAGCAAATCAGAATCATGTTCAATATGAGTATCATTTGTAATATTTCTGGAAACAGCTTTCTTTTAATCTGACCCTTAACAACTTGCTTTGAATCTGACTTTAAACAGCTTGCTTTTCATCATCATCTATCATTTACAGTTCCAGATTAGAGGTATGTTTTGTGTCTCTGTGTCTCTCTTCATCCATTCTCAGTTCATTGGATCCACTCAGGTAGAGTTTAAATACACTCAGGATTTATGAACATGAATCAGGAAATGGGGGCAACTGGATGAGTGTAAGAGAGTAGGGAGAATGGGATGATATCTCAGGGGAAATGTACAGGGTCCTAAATTGAACATAAAGCCTTTTTATACTTTATTTTTCATTAGTTCTTATCTAGATCTACCTCATGGAAGCTCTGCATATCCACTACCTTCTTCAAATCACCAAGGTCAAATAGTCTCCAAAGACTTTCATAGTCTGACTTTATATAGACTACTTCTCTTTGCTTTTATTACTCAGGGTTCAGGGATTTGGGCTTAATAAGATCCAAGTGGCAAAAAAAAGATCCAAGTGGCTATTTGCTTCTTCTGTTTAGTTTCTCCATTCCAAAAGACCATATGTTTGAGGAACTAAAGAATTATTTTACTTCTTTTGTTATTCTTTCCGCTACAATGCCTATTATAACACTGTTACACAGATAGAATAAGCTTAATATTCTTTTAAAAGGACTGAAACAGAGGTACAACTAGAGAGGTTAACACTACTTTTTCATTATGGATGCCAAACACAAAATACATGTGTATGTTTTGAGGTAGATTGTTCATACAAGCCAGAGATGTCAAAATCTTAAAGCTTATAGTCCCTCCCAGCTTGGGAATGGACATGTAAATGTCATCCCATGCTTAATCATTTTCTCTGCATCCCATTGTTTGCCCTCTCTCTGGGCTACAAGAATATAAGAACTTGGAAGGATTTTCAATAAAATGTCTGTTAGATGTGTGTGAGAGTGAAAGAGAGGGAGGAAGGGAGAGAGAGGGGAGGAGGAGGGAGGGAGGGAGAGAAATGGTAACATGGAACACTCAGCTACTTTACAATGTATCTTAGAGTTATGCTTTACAGCTGTCCCATGACTTAATCGTTTCTTCTTAAACCATCCAGAGAAATAGTGAAATGTTTATGACTCGTGAAGATTCGTACTATTTAGATAATCTTTTCCTCAGTTTTCCACAATAATCTGGCATTCAAAATTGGTGCTTATTCAAAGTTATTGTAAATGACACTTGTCATTTATTGTAACAACATGAAATTTTCCTGGAGAAGTAATTCTGTTTCTTCAAGCCCTTTGTGGTTTTTCATACACAAGCAGCTATTCTTTTCCAACTTTCAATTAGAATGACTAATAATGTTTTGTATTTTATCAGTTAGTTCTTCCTTTCAATTCATATTTCCTCTGTGAGTCATTTAAATGTCCATGGTAACAAGGTATGACATAACAATACACTATGTTATGTCAATGGAGGATATATTATGCAGACAAAGTTATAATTTCATATAAATGATTTCAGGAGTTAAAAAGTGGAAATGTCTTCTACATCAAAATCAGATGTAGGACAAATATTTTATTGATCCCCAAGCAGTATTCTAGATCAGTTAGGAGTAATTAATAAATATCAATGTCTACCTGTCTGAGGAATGAATCATAAACATCATAATTTCCACTTGATGGAAGAGAAGCCAGACAGAAAAGCTAGGAGGGAGTCGGAAAACACAAAGAGGGAGGTTCAAATATACCTGTATTCAACTGAGTTTCCCAAGGAATCCACCTGTGGCCATCATCGTACTCTAGCCAGAAGTTACCCTAAATGAAGCCAGCAATAAGCCCAACTTCAGTCTACAGAGTCATGAAAGAGATAAAGCTGATGATATTTGTTGTTTGTTTTTTGAGACAGAGTCTCACTCTGCAGCCTAGGCTATTGTCCAACTCTCCATCTTTCGGTGTCTGCCTCCTGAATACCAGAATTACAGATGTGTGCTACCACACCAGGCTTAACATTGTTTTAGTTTACAAAAATTATAGTGTACATTGGCATATAAATATATATGTACAATGTAAAGTTTTTATATTTATATGCATTGCAAACTAAATCATGCTATCACATCATATATCCTTTTTTGTAATTGTTGGTTTGAGCACTAATTTTTGGAGTAATTTATTTTACAAAAATAGACAGCTTCAACAATGATTTCTACCTTCCATGACTTCATGAATGCCCTAACCTTCCAGTCCTACAATATCTTCAGTATTATTGAATATTAATTTCCCAGGGAAGGGAATGGTAACGGTAGAAGGTTCTAGAGAAAAGGAGAAAAGTTGTCTAAAGCCACAGAGGCAGGTACTGAAAGAAAACTTAAACTTCTTGCCAGTTTGGCCCAGCAGGAGCAACTATATTTGGGCCAACAGTTCAGATGTTCTGTTTTACAGGTCCGAGCCTTCCCTTTGGTGAACCTAAGGTGAGAAAATATGCCATGGAGCACCATGAAGCTAAGGCTGTATCCTCCGTGCTCCCATAGTTATTGGCTTTGACACCCAGTGACTGCACACTTGAACAACAGCATGTGCAACTGGTCCCAAGCCAGGAAAAATTCACAAGTTCAGTGTATTGAAATCATGCTCACTTGCTTCTTTACTAATGAGGAGTCAGAAAAATCAAAGAGGAAAAGATAGGGCTTTTTTTTGTATCATTTTGGATTGCAAGACTGCTGTTTTCTCTATTATCAAGTAAAGCAAACCATTTAAAAATTTTATTGTTTCCTATGATTTTAAAGCAGAGTTCTTTTTTTTTAATATAGGGCTATAAGTGTTTTAAAGTAGTATATCTTTTATAATGTGTATATTCTTTATTTTAAACCAGATTTCTTTTCAAAAAAAAACATAGGCCTATAAGTGTTTTATAAGTAGCATATCTTTAATATGTACATAATATAAAGAGCTATAATAAAGCATATTAAATATATGAAAATTACTTTATGTAGCATTTTTCATCATTGTGAAAGATGAACCCTCCTCTTTTTGGGACCTAATATTTTGCCATCTATAGTCAAATTAATGCAGCAATAATAGTTCCCATCCCACTTAATGGCAGCCAGGAGCTCCATTAGAAAAGTTTCTTAGGGGGCTGGGAAGATGGCTCAGTGGTAGAGCACTTGCCTTGCATGCCTGAGGCCCAGGGTTCAATTCCTCAGCACCACATAAGCAAAAAGAAAAAAGCCGGAAATGGCTCTGTGGCTCAAGTGGTAGAGCGCTAGCCTTGAGCTGAAGAGCTGAGGGACAGCGCCCAGGCCCAGAGTTCAGGCCCCACAACCGGACCCCCCCAAAAAAAGAAAAGAAAAGAAAAGTTTCTTAGGTAAAATTGTATTTTCTAATAGAAAAAAAGAGGAACAGTGGGAATTTGTTAATATTTAAAATAGCTGCAGAATACATTGCCTGCTCTAACTTGAGGTCTTAAAGAGTCTCTCCTATGTTTTTTGAACCCTCAGTTCTAGTAGACATCACAGCCAAAGAGTTCCACACGAAGCGCAATACTTTGATTCCATGTTTTAGGAATGATGCGGATAAACCTGGAGATAATCGGTGGCTTGAAAAAGTTTTTCACATGTCCCTTGGTATTGCTATTTCCTTCGAAAATCTGAAAGGAAAACAAGAGAAAGTCTTCAGTGTTGGCACAGGCAATATAGAAGCCATTTTTATCCTTTGAGCTTAAACCGAGGCCACCAAACACCACTATCACAGCCATCCATCTTCAGCTAATTATGAAGTCCAATCCCCGAAGTCCTCTGAGGGCATTTTCATTTCACCAGCAATCCAAGTCCAAGGAAGGAAGAATAAACAAATCTGCTCTAGTTGCAAGAGCATCTCTGCTCTTGGCCCTTTGTAGCTAGCTCTGTGGCCTTAAGGATGTAAATTACAACCCTTGGTTCTTCATTTCCTCAGTTGCAAATTGAGGGTGAAAACAGGAGAGAGGACTAAAGATTTAAAGCTGTATTTAAACATATGACAAGTGTCTGGTGTCATGGAATGGGAACCAGTGAATGATTT
Organism: Dipodomys merriami; assembly: GCF_024711535.1. NCBI lineage: Eukaryota > Metazoa > Chordata > Mammalia > Rodentia > Heteromyidae > Dipodomys > Dipodomys merriami. The sequence continues at coordinate 1,937,976 of NW_027206413.1, read as the reverse complement.
GCTTTTGCTAACACTTAAAATATACCATGTGTGTCTTCTCATTTTCCTTTTGGCACATTAAAAAAATAGAGATAGTTTTATAGTGTTCAATTGTTAATACTTAATTAACTAGATTTAAACCTGCTAAAATAACAACAATAATCTAAGACCTTAAAATGAGATCATATGTTTCATTTTCATCACATTTTTTAAACATAGGTAACAATATTTACTACAAAATTTTTGGATAACTAAATGAATAACCTTCACAAGCAAGAGAAATCAAGATTGTTAAACTAAGTAGCACCATGATAGTGATTACTTGTAATTTCATAAAGTATGCAAAGATAAGCAATGTCATACTTGTGAATGGGGAATATGGGGTGAAGTAAATTTAAGCAATTATCTGGTAGAACTAGCACTCATTTTTGAGGCACATGGTTTACATCGTCAGTTAACCTGTTGGGTTTAAGCAAATTCATGTTTTTCATCTCTAGCTAGTTTGTCAAGATTTATACACACACAGCAGAAGGGTTACAGCAGTAACACCCTTCAGACAAGCTAGTGTACAAAGAAATAGAACATGCAGACAACCAGGGGATTTTTTAAAAAGCGAGAAATGAGTACAAATTCAGTAACTAGGTATTGGGCATTTGATGAAAATTCAGTAAATCTCAGCCCTTTTTCCTGGATGTTTCTGCTTGCTTCAGCTCAATTTCCATATATGGAATACAAGGCCCATCTCTTTAGCTTCACCGATGGTAGCATTTTTAAAGCCACCTAGCAGGAATTAGAGGGACTAGGGAATGTGGTAGCCATTCACCATGTAGAGAAAGATGTTTAATAACAATATATCATTCAAACTTTGTTCAGTCAGGAATAGCAAGTATTGCTAAGGCAATGCCAATATGCTCTGATTTCACAGTAGAAGGTTTTCTAGATGCCTTCACCATCTTTCTCAATCAGAGCTGGTTAAGCCTCACAGCATCCTCTGGTATTTTGTCCTCACTATTTCTCAGTCAAGGTGGAGAGGTGATGTGCATGTGTGCCAATTCCTGTAGAACCAGGATTAGAAGACTTGAAGAGGTGGTATGTGTCAGTGCAGTTGTCAAAGGAAAGGTAGTAGTAGCAGTAGTAGTAGTAGTAGTGGTAGTGGTAGTAGTCTTGACATGGTAGTATTCAAATTGCTTTCTCTTGCCAAGAGGGCACCTAGTACCTTGTCCACCATGGAGGATTTCTGCCTGTAAGGTTTCCATTCTACACCCTGGTCGCTGTAGTGGATGCTGTAGCTCTTCACATACATCTCAGAGGACAGAGATTTGCAGCCCTGTGTGACAATGGCAGTTACCTTCTTGATTTTCTGTAGATCAATTTGTAACCATTGTTTGTTGTTGTTTGCCTAGCAAAATGATATAAAGCAAATGGACATGGAAAATGTTAGTATTGTTGCTGTTTTGGGAGATTAAGTATAGTGCACAGAGTTTGGGATTTCTTTTGACCTCCTCCCTTAGGATTTATTTTTTGTCTTATAGATGCCTCCCCTATTTCTTCTTGATTGTTGCCACAACATGTGTATACATTTCTATTGATATATTTCATACTTTATACAGTAATTATTTGTTTACTTTTTGGCATCCTTGCTTCTTGGTCTTCACAACAAAGGTACAAACTGGTGCTCAATAAGTAATTGTTGAATAAATAAGTAAATGAATTTTACTTGAGAAAATTGCTAAATTATCTTCCTTCCTTCCTTCCTTCCTTCCTTCCTTCCCTCCCTCCCTCTTTTCTTCCTTCTTTCTTTCCTTCCTTCCTTCTTTCTTTTCTTTTCTTTTCTTTTGCCAGTATGGAGGTTTGAGCTCTCACATGGCTTTTTTGCTCATGGCCAGTGCTCTACCACTTGAGCCATGCTTCCAGTTCTATCTAAATATTTTCTCAAGCGAGTTTGTTAAAATACCATGATGATATTTCTGCAAGGTGACCCAGAAAGGAATCTGATAGTATCATCTCTAATGTATAGTGCCCTGTCTAATGCATTTTAGAAAAGCCCAACTTTTCTTTCCACTCTTAATGTGAAATACAAAAGAGTGCAATTTCTTATTTTCTAGTATTTCATATAAATGTAATACTTGAGAGACTTAATAAAACTACAAATAGGGAAGGATAGGAGACAAGGTAATTATCTCTAAAGCCACAATGAACCTCCTTTGTATAATTAATTTATGATCAAAGTCCTATCATATTTTGTAATAAATATTTGAAGAAGGAAAGTTGATGACAGATTGTATTTTGATGTAATAAGAGATCAATCTTCACCTTTTGGAATTTTTAGACTTTTCTCAACATCATTCATATTTGTGAGTACATGTATATATATTTATTTGAAGTTTGAAGACAAGATCTGGAGTTATATAGAGAATTCAGGGAATTGGAGCATCTATCTACCTTAGTGGAGAGAGACAAGAGGATTAAGTAGGGAATTGGAATTTAGTCAGCTAAAGGAAACATGAAGTTACCTACTACATTCTGGTTCCAACATCAGTTGGAACATGAAACAAAGATGAATCAACTATTAACTGTTACCCTAAAATTACATAACTTTAAATTATCTTAGTTGCTCAATGATTTACTATCAGGAGCAATATAATTCTTATGGTTCTATAATCCATGCCTCTGATTGTCTCCAGAAATGTCACAAAGTTTTTAAAAATTGTAAAAAAGTTCAAATGGTACACTTAAGAAAATGAAAAATACTGGCTAACTTGTGAGGTGTGTTGTGAATCTAAGTTATTTGCCTATCACTACTGTGCTCATGCATTCACCAATTTTTTAGGGACACTTTCGTGATTCCATGGCAGAACTGAGTAGTTATGAAAGGCTCTTTGGCCTGACAAAACTAAAATACTTACTAGCTAGCTCTTTGCAGTCAAACATTGTACTTTTTGTCTAGACCAAGAATTACAGAGATGATAAATGACTTTTTTTCTAAAGCAAAGCTAGAATTAAAGCTGTTAATTCAGCAGACATCTAGATTTTTTGATTTAGCGTTTTAATCTGCAGAGAGGGGAGATATTACTCCTGTTTCCCAGATCTTCTGTGTGCCCTGTAGTGGCAGTCTTTTTTTTTCCCCCTAAAGGGCTCAAGAGTCTATGTCACCTTAGCTTGCCAGGCGTTCACACGGCCCTGGGCATTAAGACGAGCACGAAACGGTTCCCAGTAATCTCCCCACCAAGATTTCTTAAATGAGGAAGCTGTAATTTGCTTGTTTTCTATTTGTCCACTTTCCATACCCAGTGGTGTAGAACATCCTGTCAAGAGAAAAGCCATCATTCATTACACAGCATTAATATTCCCTGCATGGCATTGTAGGGTTTGTAGAGGAGACAAAAATATTACCACATAAGAGTGACGTGAATCCAAGGGACAAATCTGCCATCAGGCTGTGCATTTTTGTTAGTTTTGAAACAACGTCTTGCTGTGTAGCCCAGGGTGGTCTCAAACTGGCTATCTGTGTGCCTCCACCTATTGAGTTCTGAGATTATAGGCCCATACCACTACACTTGCCTGACTGTATTTTTAATGTATTTTATAATCTCTGTTTCCCAATGTGAGCACAAAGTGCCCTGCAATAACTTCCCTAACACAAGCAAGGAGAACAGGGAATTGAATTTAAAGTCAGCTACTACGACACCGAAGACCATGTCCTAAATATGTGTACTCACTTGTCTTTTCCAGAATGTCATGGGCCTGTCAGTCTTTGCTTCCAGTAGACAGCAATTCTAAACAATCCATATATGATCATGTGCTGTAAATGGCATTTCAGATAATGACAGACCATCGATGTGACAATGATGCCAGAATATTATAATAGATTCTCCAAATTCCTATTGCCTATTAATGAGGTCATAGTTGTCTTAATTTTATAACATAGCCCATAACTCACATATGTAGTGATGCTGGTATAAATAAACCTCCATCACTGATGGGTGTGTAAAAGTATATGGCACCTAATTATGTATAACAAGCAATCCCTTATGGTAAACCACAATGTTATAGTTTACTGTATTTACTATACTTTTGATCATCTGGTCTGAAGGTACTCCTATTTCTACAAGAAGTTTCCTATAGTAGAGTATGTGAATTTATACTGGCAGTAACTCCACATACGTCAGTTACTGTGGTTCTCAATTGTATCAGGAGACCACATGGAATGACTGGCCCATGTCATCTATGTGACCGCTCTGTGATGTCTTCGCAATGACTTTTCTCATGGCCTATCTCCATTGTTAAGGAATGTATGGATATATATAAATTTTATGGAGATGTTGCCCGCCTTCTGGTTGGTAGAACCAGTCTTAGTCTAGATCACACTGAGAGTTCACCTGAGTGAAGTCTGGGTTTGCAAGGATTTGGGGGAGCATTCCAAGTTACAAGAGATCTAAGAATTCTACTTCTTCTCCCACACCTTCCAAACCTTGAGTCTCAGAATGTTAGCGAGAAAATGCATCTTTGTTCCTTACCATTAACCTCACAGCCTTGCAGCTCCAATCGCAGGGTAGGTCTGTTATAGGACTTTGTTGGAGAGATCCTAATATATCTAGCCACAATAGGTGGGTCAAATTGATTCTCTTTTATTGTAGAAGCATCTGAATTGCCATCAAAATACTAGAAGAAAAGAGGAAAGCAAAGTTATGATTCTCTTTAAAGTGATTTTTATTTTAGGACTATGTCTGATTTAACATTGCAAATATTGTTTTCGTGGAGCCTGAATCAAATCAGTTTAATCTTAAAATATATTTGAGATTACTTCCAGGAAGTAAATTCAAGAAGTAAATTCCAAGAAGTAAATTCACTGTAGTCTATTCCTGCTGCTCATAGCAAAGCAAAACAAAAAACAAGAAGACTGAAAGGTGGAGACAAGTAAGCAGACTGCTAGGGTTCACAGAACCCAAGGGATGACATGGCCTTGAGTTCCCTAGGGTTTTTTTTTTTTTTTTGCTATTTGTATTCAGATTTTGGAGATGAAGAAACTAGCAACCTGAAACCACCAGTGGTACCCATTTTATACTGCTCCAAACGAGAGCCTATTTTCATTAGCTAGAGAAATCAAGGAAAGGCAGCTTTGTAAGACAGAAAAGTTTAGACAATAAATGTTTGATACTAGCCAAACGTTACAGAAAGTAAAGACTCTCTCACTGCAGTAAAGACTGAATGAGGAGCCTAGAGTTTTAAGTTCTTGAGACTGAGGAGGTACCTTTATACTCTGCTTGGGGTAGTGTGAGAGAAGACCAAAATAGGAAGCCAGAGCTTCAGCCTCTCTACCTCTATCCCCCAGAAAGGCTCCCTGCAGTGCCAGTGGACACCACTGGGGAGTTTCCAGCAACAGAGAACTTCCAACGGAAGGGGGGGGGCCCTGGACTTTGGACTCTATCTGGCAATCACCAGCTGTGCCCCCTACCCTTTCTGTGCCAGAGCAGCAACAGAAAACACCAGCTAAAGTAGTAAGTGCAAACATCAGTAAGATTGAAAGCACAAACAGCAGAGAAAAATCAATGAAAGCGTTGATACTTAGAAAAGAGAAAAATGAATCAACAAATCTGTTGCAAACGTGGCACAAAATGAGGAGGTAAAAATTATACTGTCGGAGGTGTCACTACCAACCTTGATGACCTCTGAAAGACAAGGGTGACAGATACTATAAAGCCCACACTAGTGATGTGACAAGTTAAGGAAACATGTTAATTAACTGAAGACACTTAAAGTGGCTTGGGGATCTAGCCTGGTGATATGTCACTTGCCTAGTGTGTTCCCAAGGTTCTCGTTCAGTCCCCAGGAGTGCTAGATAATCATAATGCACCAAATATAAACAGATAATTTGAGTAACACTATAACTAAGCACGAAATGTACTTTATAATTTAAAAACTATCCCTCGCCCTAAAAATATCTCTAGGTGCAAACGGTTTTGCTGGTGATTTTTGGCAAAGAACACTAACTATAGAAACCTCTTCCGAAACAGAAACTAGAAGAACATGCTTATCAATTTATGAGTCTAGTACAACTGTGATATCAAAAACAGTACCAAGCCATACTCAAAATATTCACTGATATCTCTCACACAGATGTAAAAATCTTCAAGCTATAGATTTTATGGCTGTCTGTATTTTCTTTCGCAATACTGATTATTCAGGACCATAATTTAACATGTTCATGGTTTTAAGATAAATTTAAATAATTTATTATTAGAAAATCCTTTGGCTGGAGATGTGGCTCAAGTGGCAGAGTACCTGCTAAGCAAATGCTAGCCCCTAAATCAAACCCTGCTATCTTTTTCTTTTACTTTTTTTTTTTTGCCAGACTTGGATTTGAACTCTGGGCCTGGTTGCTGTTCCTGAGCTCCTTTTGCTCAAAGCCAGTGCTCTACCACTTGAGCCACAGTGCCACTTCTTCATAGTTTATTGAAGATAAGAGTCTTACAGACTTTTCTGCCTGGGCTGGCTTCAAACCATGATCCTCAGATCTCAGGCTCCTGAGTAGCTAGGATTGCAGGTGTGAGCCATTATTAAAAATAATCTAAAAACAATTCATCTCCAACACTGAGAAAGGAGAGGTAATGATAATGTAGAGAAATAGTAATGCTAATGTAGAAAAAATAGTAAATAGAAAGTGATTTATATGAAATGTAAAGGGAGACAAATTCAAAGTTATTCATGGTGAATTGGTAGCCAGACTCCTTGATTTCTATTTTGCCTTGGAGAAAGGAAAAGAAGAGTGGGGGCTCTTGGCCGAGCCTATAAGACACTAAGCAGGTATTATCATTCTGCAACGTGACCTCAAAATTAGTTTGAGAAGCCCACAGCATTAGAACACCACTGATGTTATCTCTTGTTCAAGCACATTAAAATTAATAACAAAATAAGATGTAGTAAAAATCTTTTTTTTTTCTGGTCCTGGGGCTTGAATTCTGGGCCTGGATGCTGTCCCTGAGCTTCTTTTGCTCAAGACAAGGACTCTACCACTTGAACCGCAGTGCCACTTCTGACTTTTTTTTTTAGTTTATTGGAGATAAGAGTCTCATGGAGTTTTTTGCCTGGGCTGGCTTTGAACCATGATCCTCAGACCTCAGTCTCCTGAGTAGCTAGGATCACAGGTGTGAGCCACCAGCAACTGACGTAAAATCAGTTTTTTGGGGGGGGGTCCAGTTGTAGGGCCTGAACTCTGGGCTTGAGTGCTGTCCCTCAGCTCTTCAGCTCAAGGCTAGTGCCCTACCACTTGAGCCACAGTGCCACTTCTGGCTTTTTTCTTTTTTGCTTATGTGGTGCTGAGGATCGAACCCAGGGCCTCATGCATGCAAGGCAAGCGCTCTACCATTGAGCCACCTTCCCAGCCCCATAAAATCAATTTTTAATATGAGCTTTTTGGGTAAGATGTGGCCGTATGTTGCTGGTTTGTCTGGATGCTTGCTTTGATGATAAAGTGACTTTTTTCAAGTTTGAGGAAGTTTTGAAGGTTGTTTTTTTTTAATAGTACACAAGCCACTTTCCCCCATAAGACCCTTCGAAAGCCATGCACATTCACATTCAGAAATATACTTTTAAAAGGACACAGTCACAGTGACCCTGGAGTGACCTTTGCGATTCAGACAGAAATGTGTACACAGACCATCACGTTCTTCGTGCTGTTCCCCTTGAAGATCTGCCAGTTGGTTTGGTCAGCACTGTAAGCCACAGAGAACTCTGTGGTATAGCAGGACTTTAGGTAGTGTTTAGCACCTTGAGTTTGTATCCCTGTTATTACAACTTCCCTCTGCAGATCCACCTGCAATAGAGTAAGACCAGTAAACAGAAATATCTTTTTCAGTAAGTCACATTCTGCCATAACTCAGGGCATATTTCTTTAAAAAGGCAATGCCTAAGGTCTCCATGAACTTATAAGATGGCTAGATGTGCCCCATAGTTGCGCATAGTCTCCAGACTTGAAATCCAGATTAGCCTCTACCTAGTTGTATAGACCTTTGACAAGTTGGTTCATATCTCTCGGTTTTTCCTCTGTGCAGTACTTCTTGTGCCACACTGAAAGGTTTGTTTTGGAAAATATCTGAGCACCTAGCTATTGTGATTTCCTATAATAATATTGTAAAAACAAGAAGACCTTATTAAATCACTGTCACTTTTATCATAATAGCAGTAAATAAGACATACCTGGATCCAAGGTTTAGAGGAAATTCCTGTTGGAATTTTTTCTATACTCCAAGCATTATATGACCCACCGTTGTTTAATCTTGCTAATTTGGGCTCCCAATAACCTAAATTCAAAGAGAGAAAAACTATTCTGAACTTTAAAAAAAAAACAGACAATTAACAATTTCTCAAGGGAATCAGGTCCTTGGCCAGGCATGGTGGTACACACCTGTAATCCCAGCACCTGGGAGGCTAAAGTAGGAAGATTGCAAGTTGAAGGCCAATGTAGGCTACGTAGTGAGAAAACATAAAGGAAGACCAACTTCTTAGAAAAAAAGAGGCTGTGTTGTAGTTAGGAGACCAGACAGTTGACATGAGCTTTGACTACCAAGTCAACCTTTGATGAGGAAATCCTGGCTTCAGGCCTCTGCATGGTTGACTGCCAACCACCACCCATCTCTTCCCGCACACAGGTCATGCTTGTCTTCTCTCAGGTCGGTTTGGCTGCTGTTGAATATTTCTGCCTAACAGGAAGCTACGAGATGGCTGTGGAGGAGCCTGGTGATCCTCTCCATCACAGCCCCTTGACCTCGGGAAGGGATTTGAGGCACACATACAGTGGGCGATCAATTAAGTTTCATGAATAGGTGAACAGTTGGCACAGGCTAAAGGCTATATTATTGGGGACCTTAGCTCCTGGTGATTAAACCCTGTGAATCTTGCTGGAGCATTAGATGTGTGATCAAATCCAGAAAAGATAAAGGGACCGAATTTTGAAAATGCGCACATGGTCATAAAAGTAAGCTACCGACTTCCTAGCAGCCCTCTGCTAGAGACCAGCCTGTATGTGGAGATTTCAGTGGTGTGTACTTCCCAGGAAAATGACCCTTTGGGGATAGTAAATGTAAGCTAATAGGAGAGATGAAAGCAAACAGGCTTTTAGCTCCTGCCACAGGTCAGCTTCCATTCCCAGATGAGCACCATCAAGGGAGCCTTTTCACTATGTTTTGATAAAAACAAAAAGGCTGAGAGAGAGTTGACCCATAGGCAAAATTGTCATAGATTAGTAAATTTCACAAACTATCAAGTTATCATTACCAGGCTATGATGCCACTACTTACTCAGGTACTCAGAAGCCTTGATCTGTGAGTCAGCCAGCATACCAGTACTTAGCCCCAGGGGGATTTTACAGCCTGTGAAAAATGGGAGAAAGACTTTTGCTTAGAAAATACATGTGAAGTAGGATTTTTTAAAAACCAACCTCTATGGCTAGAAGTTATACCTCTGTTAGATAAGGAATTAGATATTTCTATCTGTTGTGTGTGGCAATGACTTATACATGTCTGGTTATAAAAAGGTAGTGAGCATTCTAGTAAGAATGGAGTTTTAACTAAAATGGTGCCAATCCAGAGGGAAAAACCACCGGGAAGCTGAAATGAAATTGATTTGAAAATTGATTTTTACCTGCTTGTATTGTAAAACAAACTATTTGACATTGGGCACTATTCTTCATAAAACAACGTGTGCATGCAGAAGCTGGAAGGCTAGTTATATCTTATCAAGGTACCTCAATGTGAGCACAGTGAGTGATATTCAATATGTACGGAGCAAAGGCTTTATTGGTGGAAGGACAGGTGGAAGCTGTGTTTCTTGTATCCAGAAATGCCAAGTTCAGTGACTTCCTCATTTATTGTTGATTCCTACTACCCATTCCTCCTCTACCATAGGAAACTGGAGAGTCTCTGAGATGCCCCTTCCACTGGATTGTAATCCACGAGGAAGAATGCTTTCTACTCGCTTTCCAAAGAAGAATGCTTTTAGACTGAACTATAGAGTTTAAGTTTTCTAGATGACTGCCGTGCTGTTAGTATAATCAGACTTTGGGTCAAAATAAAATAACTATGACTACAAATTATGCCTCTGTCGCATCACAGTTACCAGAGTCGAGTTTTTTCAGTTTAAAAGCATCAGGCTGACTCCTGTTGATACCTGTCATGTGAATGATACCTTTGTCTATGATGAGAAATGGTGTTTGCATTCCTGCTTTCTGGTTTTCTCCGACCTCTGTGTCTAGAAGCCACCAGCCAGCTTTTGATGCCTTCATTTCAAGAGTTTTAAATGAACCTAAAAATACCAGTAAGGACAAAATTACATACAAAAAATTAATAAGTTAATATGCTAATGGCTCTCTAAGAATCTTAAAAATCCCTGAATCACAAGAGACTTTAGAGTACATTTGAAAAGGTATGCAATTCTCATGGGGAAGGACTAAAGATAAAATAGATTCTAAAAAACACAAATTAATAAAAACAAATCACTACATGATTTTTTAAAATCTGCCACCTGTCACTTTAAAGACATTATTATTTAAATGTAATGTTACAAGCTAACAGACACAATAAAACTCATCATCTGACACTGACTATACTGTATCTCTTCCTCTCTCCATCTTGCGTTATTATATGCAAAAATTCAACATAAACTCCTTATAGTTTCAAATTTTCTTGAAAGCTTAGATATTTGCATAGATATTTACATAAATTGTTTCAGAAAATCACAGGAAAAACGTGATTGCTAGAATTTTTGGCCTTTACCAATTAACACTGTACTTAAATTCTGTTGAGTACCACTTGAGACTACATATTGTCAATGAAAATTACTAGCCAGTGGTCCTCTTCCTCAGATGCACTGAAGGAAATCTGTAGTTTTCCTCTCTCCAGTCAGAAATTTCACTTTGGGGGTCTGGATGAGAGAGTGAATTTTAGCTTCTCAATCAACCAGTCTCGCTGGCTGGCTCCTGTGAAGGAAGCCTCATCGACTAATACGTGGGGAAAAGACGAGAGGAATTGAAACTGGTCCTTTTTGTCTCTGATCTTAGCAGAGCCAGCCTTTCTAGGTTTAGTAGGGAGTCCCTGGTATATAAAAACCCAACAAGTTTTCCCTCCTCACCTGCACTTGTCAATCCAACCCGTTTGAACTTCTGTGCCCTTCTTGAGTCCTGTCAAGGAACTGCCTTTTACTAAGTCCTTAGCATGTGTGGAAGCATGGCTACTTGTTAAAAATGCAGAACCCAGTGGGGCCTTTGTGGCTCACCTTAGAATGCTCAACTACTCAAGAGGCTGAGATCTGAGGATCACAGTTCAAAGCCAGCCCTGGCAGGCAAGTCCGTGAGCAGAAAGCCAGAAAGGAAGCTGTGGCTCACAGTGGTAAGGTGATACCCGTAAGCACAGAAGCTCAGAGACAGGGTCCAGACCCCTCAGGTCAAGCTCCAGGACTAGCACACATATAAAATGCAGAATCCTGGAAAATTGGGCTAAAATCTACCTCTTCAAAGTCTCTGAGAGCAAAATCTCCACTTCTACCATCTGCATTTTAACCAGCTTTTTAGGTTTTGAGTGACATCTTACACTCACAGTCCCATTCTCACACCCATTATACAAGCAGGTTCACCTACAAACAGCTCACTAGTGTATTAACATCCTTTCTGATGACTGAAGTTTTTTCCACATTAAAACTTCCAACTACCTTTGCTATTACTTACTTTTCCAATCATTAAAAAGAAAACCTTTTCTCTCCAAGTAGCCTCATGAATCAATTAAGATTATGAGTCCTGGAGTCACCAACCCAAAACCAGGGTGACAGAGCCGGGAGACCTAGGAATCCATAAAAATTAGGTAAGTTTTGAGCCTCCCTCCCCAAAGGAAAAAACAAAAAACAACAAACTTCTGCTGCACGAGTCCTCTGTGATTAATTTTCTCATCTGCTGGAGACCTGATCTGTGGTTTGGAGAAACCACAGGACACATAGCTGAACCACATATTCAATTTGTGTAGTGCCACATACAGTTTACATTAGCTGACTTTTTTTTTTTTTGACAATTGTGGTGTGTGGCTTTGCCCAGTATTGTTCCAGAATCCTGTGTTCTTGGAGCACACGGAGAGAATGAGAAGGAGTTAGAGGCCCTATCCTGCTATTTCTTAGCAGGGAACTCTTCCATTGCCCACATCTTTACCGGGTAGAAGCGGCCAGACCCCTAGCTGGTGCTGTCGAGTGCCATTTTCCAGCAGGGTTTGGCCATGGAAGTGAACCACATGAATGTCTTGGGAACCACCCATGTTCAGCAGGTACAGTCTCACCCACTCTTGCTCGTACATTCTCAGGCCAGGCAAGTGGAAGATCCTCCCATTAATAGCTGCAAGGAGAGAGTGGCAGTCAGTCAAAGACCTGTCTACACCAGGAAGAGGCAGGTCACGAAATAGAGGGCAGTGACTCACCACCCAGCTTTCCCAGCAGGTGGGCGTTCCCAGGCCCACCCAGGCTTAGAAAGGGCTTCCTACACACCCTGAGACCAGTGAGAGGTTGAAACAGAACCTCCTGCCCCATCTCTTGTCGCTCTGCAGTGGCCTACAGAAATGTGGTGCGCTCACTTCCTCTCTGTGTACTCCAGATTTCTTCCTTCTCCTGACCGGTGCTTTTTCCTATTTACCCTTCACACTAATAAGGTCAATTTTCTTATGCTGCACATAGATGAAGATAAGGATGAGTAGATACCACAAACTCCAGGGGTGAGAATAAGTAAAGGACTATGCTTGCTCTCATCCAAAGACCTAAATTTAGAGATGTTTCACATCAATTTAGGAAGATGGACTTTGTCTTGGATGTACTCACCAGCCATAGGAAATCATGTTTATTTTTTTCGTTGGAATGATTGTACTTCTACCTCCTTCTCAGCGTAGATGCCTAGGAGTTTCGTGCTATGTCCACTCTCTCCTTAGTATATTTTTGTTGGTATAGTGACCTTGACCTCATGATCCTCCTGTTTAAGGCTCCCAAGTGTTGGGATTATAGGCATGTGCTAACATGCCCAGATGAAATGCATAACATGTGTGTGTGTGAAAGCATTTTATGAACTTAATCACCTAAAAATAGTTTTCATCCTACAGCTTAGCACTACTAAACATGTAACTGGAACAGAAGGGACATTTTTTTCTTCTTAAAGAAATAGCTGTAGAATTTAAAGAATCAGGCAAGGGAATTTTTGAATGGGGAGGAGACAAGCTCATTTTAGCACCCCGAAAATTACATCAGGTACGAGTGTCTCAGTTTCTGCTTAAGAAACAGATCTCAGAAGAGTGAGGGCTTCTCAGGTGATTATTAGATCAGCATTGTTGAGCTGTTACATCAGTATACTGAAGTGAAGACTGTCAACATAATAGGTGCTCAGTAACCATTTGAGAAATTGTGATGGATGATAAGAATCGCTTATTTGTACATTATTTCACTTCTTTCCTGAGAACATCCTGCAAAGGCCAGCCACTGTGCTCAGTAAGGGCTGGGGACTCAGAAGATATGCTTTTCACATACCCTAATAAGTGCTTGTTGCCTGAATCACCAAATCACAAGGGTTTCCACTGAAGCCATACTGGATTCATTGAGGAAATCAGGAAGCAGCGCCTAGTGGGCCCTCAGCAAGTTAAAGAGCACAGCAGAAGACAAGTGTGTCTGGGTCTGCAGCCTGGCCTTCCCTGCCGGACTGGGAGGGTGTCCAAAGCACGCATGCCCTGCTCCTTCCAGTAGGCAAATTGGCCAAGGAGTAGAGACGGTAGAAGAGGCAAAGAAAGGAGGGAATGGGAAACAAAGAGAGAAGAGAAGAGGAGGGGAGAAGAGAGGAGAGGAGAGGGGAGGGGAGCAGAAAGGAGAAGCAAGGAGAAGGAAAGAAGAGGGAAAAAGTAAGGGGAGGAGAGAAGGGAGAGGAGTGGAGTGAGAAAGAGAAGAGAAGAGAGCTATGCTTGCAGTCTGTTGGGCGGCTGTTTCTCAATCAATTTGGCTTAATAGAATCCTTTTAGTGTTTGTATTTTGTAAATGTTTTGACCTTTTGTGATAAACAAATCCATTCTTGGCAGGTGGGGATTTAAAGCCTATATTTTTCACTCAGAGGTAAAGAATAGAATAGAATAAGTATAGCACAAGCATGCAAATGGTAGAAGAGGGAGAATGTACCTTCTTTGGCTTGATGGCTGGTGGAGGGGGTCATGGATTAGACTATGATGTACAATGTTGCTTATTTCTTTTTTTCCTTAGCCGCTAGCCCCTTTCTCCTTTTCCATTGCCTGAGTGATCCATGACCCAAAGCACAGGCTCTCACTCGCCTGGGACCCCTGAACAGCCATCTGCATTTATCAGTCTTAAATTTTTTTCCCTAATTTCCACCCATTGTTCCTTTTTCTCTAGGGCTGTTTGCTATCTAGTTGCCAATTTACACATCAAATGCCTGAATGGATTTCAAAATGGGAATATTTTCCCCAGAGTGATCATCTAATTGCTCTCTTGCCTCTCGTCTCCTTCTTTCCCTATCTCGGGCATGGGCACTGCCTGGTAGCAGCTGAGAACTAGAACCATTATAATCACTGTTATTTGAAAAAAGACACTTGAGTGGTCCTTTCTTCTATAAAATGATGTACTCCTTTAGCAATCAAGAACAGGCTCATTAACTTCTCAAAGTGCAGATGAGCAGACTGCCTTTCAATAAATGTTATCAACTGAAGTGCACTGGCCTACTTGGCCTGCTGATTACTTTGGGTTTTTTTCCCTAGACAATTAATTAAGCAAACTTTTATTGAAGCTAACATTGTGGTACAGAAATACATTTCAACTGATTAAAGTCCAACACAAATGAAGAGAGAAATTATGGCACCAAAATTTTCCATCCTCTACCATGCTAGGATAGATTTCTATTCAATCTACAGTTCTCATTTTCTATGCTTTGTTCCACATAAACTTGTGCAAGTTTTCAACATTAGAACTCTTAATTATGTTAGGAAAAGAAAAACCAGACCTCAAGCCAAAAATGTCATCAAAATCTACTAGGATACTGTTCAAGAATAAAATCCTCCCAACAGAGCAAGTCTAAACATTAGGTGCTCTCAGTAAGAATCAAACTGATAAAGCTAATTGAAAGCTTCAATTAAATGTTCAATCAACAGCATGCTTAAAATAAGTCAAAACAGTGTTCCAACCACTTCATCTCAAACCAAGTAGGTATTGTTTAGAAACACTAACAAAAGATGTTTCATTTATAAATACAGAAGGAACAAAACATCACTGCATCAACCCAGAAATTACCAAGAAAATATTGTGAGGACAATAAATATGAAATTTAGTTAAATTTTGCTCTTCTCTCAAAATTTTTTGTTTGTGTTGGTCATGGGGCCTGAACTCTGGGCCTGGGCGCTGTCCCTCAGCTCTTCAGCTCAAGGCTAGCACTCTACCACTTGAGCCACTGCACCACTTCCGGCTTCTTCTGCTTATGTGGTGCTATGGAATCGAACCCAGGGCCTCATGCATGCAAGGCAAGCACTCTACCACTGGGCCACCTTCCCAGCCCTACTTTGGATTTTTGTCTGGCAGCAGCCTGTACCACCCTGTCTTTGTCCTCCTTAACCCTCTGAGATGCAAGAATTCAAGTGTAGTTGAAGTGCCTCGCTCCTTAGAAGTGTCTAGTATCTAATCTTTCCAAAAAACCTAAAGGCAGGAATCACTGTGACCTAGTGTGGTTCAATTCTGCGATTAGATCAAAGTCAGAGGGAAATACCGTAAAACTCATGGGAGTTTTTTACTTCTGAAGATTCAGGTTTCCAAGACCTTTTGGACTTTTCATAATACCAGCTCTTCTTCTCATCAAAGACCATAAAAAGTAACACGAATTCTCTCATGTCCATAGCCATGTTGCTCTTCTTATGAAGTATTCCTTTTCGGCAGACCAGAAGGGGTCCTATCAAGCCCGAGTGGATGTCTTTCTCCTGGAGGACAGGAAGAACAAATTGTATGTATTCTCCTTTGCTTAGGATTTTCTTTGCTCGTCTAACAGAAGAAGGACCCCCCCCCCAACAAGCTCTTATCGGGAAATATCCACAAATAGATTTGTAAGCCTGGATATCTATCATTTCATTCTGCTTCATCTGATTGTATTCTCTTTTATACCAATAATGATGATGCTATTGATAACATAATGGATACCACTTATTGAGCACCTACACTGTTGTCAATGCTTTACCTTGAGCATCTTACTTCATGCCAGCAAGTCTCCTCGATGTTAAATATAAATAAATTCATTGTCCAAGTATTTGTCAAATGCCTACTATGTACTGCACACTATAACCTCATTTTTTTAACATTAGACACTGAGATCGAGAAAGGTCAAGTCATTTTCCTGCAGTCACTTAGTAGGGATGCAGTTGGAATTTAAATCTAAGCAATCTTGGAGCTGGATATGTAGCTCAGTGGTAGAATACATGCACAGAGGTTGCAGTCTCTAGTAACATAGTAACACACACACACGTGCGCGCGCGTGTGCGACTGCTCTTTTACTATGCTTTTCATTGAGGACTTTAAAAAAATGTCACTACGTACATTACGTTTACCACATGCATCATAGTATTTTGATTCTATCTATATATTGTGGACTGGCAGATGAATCTTGCTTTTCCAGCTTTTAATGAAGAGCTGCATCTGTGAATGGTTTTGACTTCTCACCTGCTTCCATAAAGCATAGGAGGCAGCTAGTATTCAACACCTGAGGAGAAATTTGTCCCAAACTGCCTGCCTGGGAATAAAAGAGATCCTCCAGCACTAGGGGACTAACTCCACATGTCGTGGCCTGGGAAACCATCCCTAGCATGCTCCACCTACTCTAGCCACCGCAACCCGCCCATAGAGGTTGTGGCACACAGTTCAGTTTGGGCTTGCCACATTCAAGCAAGGCATAGCAGCAGCCCTGGAAGACCCGGGATGGGTGGATGCTGCCAGTGGGCCGTCAACTCCAGCCATGCAGGATTCCCTTCAGCCCTGAGGTCCTGAGCGGCCGCTCCCCAACCTGGGGACTCCTTTGTCCTAGATACAGGCCTTGTTCTCTTGTTTGCTGAGACTGCATGCATAACTGGGGATTGTCGCTGGGTGTGTGAATGCTTTTGACCCCACACCTGCTTCCACAAAGCATAAAAGTACCTGCATTCAACTCCTGGGTAGAAGTCAGCCCCAAACCATGTGCCTGGAACAAAAGGGAGACCTCAGCACTAAGGAACTCTCTATAGAGGTCTTGGCCAATAAACAAAGCTTCTAGCGTTAGAGGGTGTCCTGGAGCCCTTGCTGCCTGCTTGTTTGAGGGGAGAGGGCACCTGGGTTTTCTTGGGTGACCACATTTGCATGGGATTGCACTGTGGAAATAACAAGTGTCCCTGTCTCAGAGGGCCGAGGTGAAATGAGGGCGCCAGGTGCATGCAGTAGGTTCCATATGAATGCTGCTTTCCTGCCTCCCAGCAGCCTAAGCTCAGGCAGGAAGGCTGGGAGTGGGTACCATTTGTCTTGATCACAGAATGGCTATTTTGTCCAAAAAAATCTCTTCATTCTTCACTGGAGGAGTTGGACACAGGATAGAATGTGTCTGCATTTCTTCCTCCAGAGAACACTGTATCCTCTTGCCTGCGTCCCTATTCAGTTTAGAATAGTGCTGACTCCTTGTCACATGTTTATTAGCAAACAAGAGATAACAAATTGATTCTCTCCATAGACTCCACAGAGCAGAGAAAGAATTCTTCCTTCTGCCCCCAATCTCATTATGTGACTTGAGCCTACTTTGTCTGCTTGGGCCTTCCTTTCCCACCCTGCTGAGGCGTGCCTCAAAGCCTGACTCCAGGCTATTAAATACTGCAAATAAGCATCTTTCTCTGCAAATGCAGGTGCCCTAACTTGAGCCCACGCATTTATATAATCCTCCCTCTTCTCCACTGTAAAAATAGTTCTCTTCTTGTCATCTAGACACTGCGTGGAGATTCCTTAGTTTGGGTACCAGTGATTAGAACCTTTCCACAGCCCTCCCAAAAAACAAGAGCAACTAACTTTTAACAAGAAATAACCCAACCCTTATAATGAAACGCCTCAGTACAATTAATGTATGCAACTAAAGAAAAGAAGGAGAGCCAGACTGCCAGGCAGGCAAGCAAGAAGGCAAGCAGGAAGACAGATAGACAGACAGACGAAGAGAAACAACCCAACCTTTACATTTGGTGGACCCAGATGACAAGATTAAGAGAATGACAAGAACATCAGATGGAAATACTAACCGGGTTCACTGCTGAGTAGTAGGCCCATACTCGACAGGCAGAGCCTGGGTTCTCGGGCCCTGATCGCTCTGTGGCATGCCATACATATGTGTAGCTGCTGTTAGGCTGGACAGCATTATCCTCCTTAAACCACTCAGGAGAGTCATCTTCGTAAGTCTTTCCTTCCGATGACTTTTCATAGGAAAGCCCGTGGGTGTGAAGAGAATATGGTCTGGATGCCAAGTTTTTAAAGCGAACCTAGAGAAAGGAATTCTCTATAAACTAATTGACAAAACTGAATTGAAAAATGTCAGCAATATTTGGCTAAAATGGGCAGTTGTGAGATCAGAACTAAGGCATATTGAGGATTTGCCTTTGGGAATTTATATGTAAATTTTAATCTGGTTTCATAATCATGCTTTGACATACAGCCTATGTAGTTTACCATAGAAACACAGAAATTATGCTTGTCTTTAGTCTCAAGGCTAAAGGACTGACATTATTGACTGTTATGTATGAAATGTCCTCCCAGAATTCATGTGAAAGTCTGGTCCCTAGCCTGCTCTGGTGATGGAAGTTGGTGAAACCTTTAGGAGGCAGGAGGCAGTTGAAGGAAGTTAAGTCACTGGGAGAAGTCCCTGGGGAACAAGGTTTTGGGGTCCCAGCCCCTCCCTCTCTATCTTTTTTGGGTTCCTGAACACCAAACACAAACACCTATGCTTCCCGACACACTGTCCACCATGATCAGTCTTACTGCAGGCCCAGATAGCAATAGATCTAAGTGACTATTGGCTGCAACTTCTATAACAGTTAGCTATAATAATCTTTTTCTCCTTTAAGTTGTTTTGCTCAGGTATTTTGTCACATAAACAGAAAGATAACACATATCCTTCTTTTCTTTTCTTTTCTTTTTTTTTGGGGGGTCTGGTCATGGGGCCTGAACTCTGGGCCTGGGCACTGTCCCTTAGCTCTTCAGCGCTCTACCACTTGAGCCACAGTGCCACTTCCAGCTTTTTTTTTCTTTTTGCTTATGTGGTGCTGAGGAATCGAACCCAGGGCCTCATGCATGCAAGGCAAGCGCTCTACCACTGAGCCACCTTCCCAGCCCTCTTTTTTTTTTGTGATAGGGGTTTCTTTATGTTATGCACTCTGCTCTCTAACTCCTGAACTGAATAATGTGCAATCATCTCTGAATTATTCAGTTTCCAACACTGAAAAAGAAAAGGGAGATCATTTTTTTTGTCTTGAAGAGTGTCAAATGGCTTGAACAATCCTCCTTTGAAAATCAATTTAATTATTTGTTAACTTTGAACAATAATTCACCTCTATAATTTTTTGGACACCTTCACCTGAGCAATGTGTGGCACTTATGAGAATTCCTCTGATGACTTTATTAGGGCATAAACTATGACTTACCTGGATAACATCATCCACTTCTGCTCTAATAATAGGACCAAGAATGCCAAGGTGCTCCTCATACTCTCCCCGCGGATCCCGTCTGGTAAAAGTACTATCCAGGTACTTTCGGAAGACAACTTTCTTGTATGTGGTGTCCTGTGGCACGTCATCAATGTCGTCATCCAGGTCCACCTCTCTGAAATAATGACAGTGGTCATTTTATAGAAGAAGACATCAACACTGGTTCAATTTAGGAAATTGTCTCTGTTTTGAAATAGAGTATCTAGCACAGAACTGTTAATAACCATTGCAGGGATAAACTAATGAATTTATGTGTGAAGAAAGAGACTGGCCACTAAACTCCCAGCCGAAGGATCATTTCTTAGGGAAAGCTTCCTACGATGCTTTGGATGAGGTCATTTTTATCATGCCTTCTATTTCTACTGGTGATTATAGTTTACACAATAAATTCCTGTGATCATATATGCCTATGAGGCAAATTATATATGTTCTATTTGTGAGATTATCTATTTCTGTCTTATTCTACCTCTGAGGTGTAAGCCCTGTGAGGTAGGTATTATGTTTAGTTTGCTCACAGTATTTTTCTAATGTGGAACCTAAAAACATCACACTCACCGAAGCAGAGAGTAGAATGGTGGTTAGTAGCGGCTTTGAGGGCAGGACATAGGGAAGATTTAGATCAACAGATACCAAATTTCAGTTAAATGCACAAGGAATATGATCAGAAAGTATATTATACAACCTGATAACTATAATTAAAAATAGAGATCTATAGTCTTGAAAACTGGCAAGCAAGTAGATTTTTTAAGTGTGGTCATCACAAAAATAAGAGACAATGCACATGCTAAACTAGCTTGAACTAGACATTTCACAGTGCATATGTATTCAACACTGTCAGTATTTACAAATAACAAAAAATGGTGGTACACACATCTTATGGAGCACTACTGAATAGAAAAATGATTCTTGATACATGAAAGGACTGGCTGAAGGTGGAGAATGTATGTATTGTGTGGGGGGAAAATGCCAGTCCCAAAGGTTACACGTTGCTTGATTTTGCTTATATGATATTCTTGAAATCATTTACATAATATTCTTGAAATGACAGTAACAGAGACTACAGAAGTGGTTGCCAGGAGATGAGGAGGAAGGTGGTGGGAGGGAGAGAGATGTGACTAGAAAAGATAACTAGGCTTTTCATGGTGATGGAAATGTTCTCTGCCTGAAAGTATTTATTTAGGTCAGTATATTGGCTGTGCTACAATGTTACAATTCTGCAGGGTGTCACCAGAGCGGAAATGAGACAGAGCATGCAAGGTATCTCTCTGCATTGTTTCTTGCAATTTAAAATTTATCTCAAAATATAAAGGTTAATTAAAATATAAATATAACACATTATTCTCTAGATAGCTCATCAGCTCAGTTCAAAGCATATGAAATTCCCATAGTCTATGGGAACAAGCCAAATCTTAGTCTGTCATACTCATAATACTACTAATATATTTCATAAACCATCAACAGAGATTTTTTTTTGGTTGTGGTACAGGAATTTGAACTGAGGATCTCACACTTACTAGGCAAATGCTCTATCACTTAAGTCATGGTGCCCCAAGACATAGTTCTTTTTTTTTTTTTAAGACATAGTTCTTTTTGCTTTAGTAATTTTTTTTCTTTCTGATAGGTCTCCAACATTCTGTTCTAGCTGGCCTTAGACTACAATCCTCTAGATTTCTAAGTAGATAGGACTACAGGCATGAGCCAATCTGTGTAGCCAACATGGAGTTTTATTCTGCCTTCCTTCTAGTCTGACCTACAAACTTCATCCATTCTAGATAGATTCTAAGCTTAGCATCCAGTCTCACAGAACACAGGAGAGAGGAGAAAACAACTTTGCAATAAAAGCTGGGTGTAGGACTAGACTAAGGCATGAGATTTTTGAAAGCATTTGTTTCATCTTGTTCTACGCTGAAGAAACACTAACTTCTATCACCCTCAGACCTTGCTTATAATTCTCAGATATCCAGATAGTCTCATGCATTTAAGTAGGAAGTTAGGAAGAACGTATTTTTAACAAGAATCCTAATGTGGACCAAAGTCACATCACATATTCTGTCTGGCTACTCTCATTACACTTTAGTTTTTAGTGAATAAATGTAGCAGCTTTTATGAGAGCTGTGGACTATTTATAGACTGTGAATGAACAATTAATCACCATGTGTATCCCTGAGAATCTCCTCTTTCTTCTATCTTCATACCAGAACATATAGCTGAGCCCAATGTGACTTTCTACCTCTAAGCAATACTAAATTGAAATGGTCTTAACTTAAGAAGGTATATGTTGAAAAGTATCTTAAATATATATACATATATATTCAGAATCTGCCCTATAAACACATGAATGTGAAAAGGAGATGTTTACAACATTGTAATCTGGATTTGAAACCAACTTCAATTAAGTCATATTAATTTGATGATCATTATGGATAGGCTAAGCTCCATATTGGAACAAGACAGGAGGGTAAGAACTTGTGGGAAGAGAATAGGAGACAGGAATCATTTATACCCACAGCACACAAGAGATTTCACAGTGATTCCTGTTACATTTCTTTAGGTCTCTTCTAAAGCCATGGAGCCAATTTTCAGAACTGACACAGGAAATACGGGCCAAGTTGCAATAGGAGAACCAAACTATATTGTACATAATTTGCTAAAAATTATTTCTTAGGGCTATTTTGTGTACTTTTCCTCCATAGAAGTGGGGAAAAGAGATTATAAAAAGAGAAAACTATCCAACCTTTCTGCAAATTTTGAATAATCCCAGGATATTTCCTCAGCTGCAATATAATAATACTTTCTGTTCCCAGAATTGCTGCGGAGATACCACGCTGCGATGTTGTCAGGATTCCTAGAGGATGTCATATCTGCCCTTGTGTCTGTTTCATACGGGTTGTCGTAGTTCACATAATACATCTCAGCATAGTCATCTTCACTGCCCTCATAATCTTCCCTGGGAATGATCTCGATGTAATCTCCATCATCTCCACTGAAGCCTACCACCACAAGTGGGTTAAATTCTTTCGGTGTAAAAGTGTCATTGAGCGTTGGAGATGGCATATGAATAAGGTCTAGGTAGGGAAACGTTTGATTAAAATCAGGATGAGGTAGAGGCTGACTAGATTCAGAAGGGGAGGATGTCTGACTGTGGTCTGGAGGAAGTGTCTCACTGCTATTAGGAGGAAGGGTTGTCTGACTGATGTCTTGAGAGACAGTCACCTGGCCAAGGTCTGGAGACAGGGCCATCTGGCCAAGGTCTGGAGGTGGAGATGTCTGGCTGAGGTCTGGGGAGAGTGTTGTCTGGCCTGGAAATGGGGACAGCGATGGGGACAGCGCTACCTGGCCAAGGTCTAGAGATGGGTCTGTCTGGCCGAGGTCAGGGGGTGGGGACATCTGGCTGAGATCTGGGGACAGAGCCATCTGGCCAAAGTCTGGGGTCAGAGATGTCTGGCCAAGGCCTGGGGAGAAGGTCATCTGGCCCATGTCTGGGGAGGGAACTGTCTGGCTGAGGTCTGGGGCAGGGGAGGTGTATTGCTGATCTAAAGGGATGGATGGCTGACCAAGTTCTGCCAGGAAAGTCGGCCAGACGTCATGTTCTGAGAGAGGGGAGGTTTGACTGTCGTCAAGAAAGAACTTGTGGCTTAGGTCATAGGGAAGCATCCAACTGGATTCTGAAGGAGAGGCTCTGTGATTGGGATCTGGAGTAGAGTGTGTTTGATCAGAGTCTTTAATAGGAAACCATTGATACCCTTCCTCCGGGGGCACTATTTGATCAAGATCAGGAGGGGAGGAGCTTGTCTGACCAGTGCCATTTGGGAGCTTCTGATTATGGCTACGATTCCTGAGGGGGACTGTCTGATTGGAGTCTATGGGAAGAGACGTTTCATTGGATTTAGGCAGGAAAGGGTGGTTGGGTCTCTTGGTGTAGGTATCTCTTCTTCGGGGGTGAAAACTCCGGGGAGACAGAGGAACGTGCTGTGTAAGCTTCTTCTTCTTTTTCCGTGTTCGGATTAAAAATTGTCCTCTCATCAAGCCACTATTTCCTCCACGCTGTGTGACTTGAGAAATGTTTCTCAGGTTACGTCTCATTGGAGTGAGGTTTGGGCGATTACTCTGCTGTCCTGGCTGTTCTGTAGAAGGGATGCTTTCCTCCAGAGTCCTCAAGACATTCTGGGTACTGTTCTGTGTACCAACAGCCATGTCTTCCTCTCTGTCTTCTATGATCTCATAGCTACCTTTTTCAGAAGCCAGATGCCATTTCTCATTCATAATCTTTGATGGGTTCATTTGTTTTAACAGTAATAAATCACTAAGAATGTCCTTCCTGGGGCTCATTCTGGAGGATGTATTATCTTGGTTTGAATGTCTCCCAAGTTTACGGACTGGGAATTTCATCCAGGAGAACCTATGCTTTGCAGCTTGGTGTCGTCCTGCCTCGGGTACTTTATGTTTAGCGTGTCCTTGGCTTCTGAATCCTTTTGTAAGGAGGCTTATGTGTGTGCCATCTGGCTGCAGAGGGTCCTCCCCATAGTCTTCAGAATATGGGCTGGAATGCTCTTCTGTGGAAGGGTTGAGAACTGAATTCTTGTCGAAGCCAGTGAGGTGTCCCAGGGGGCTGACAGCTGGAGTGGCTACTGGGTGGAGAAGGGTTTTCTGAGGCTCTGTGAGGTTATCAACAGTGAGCCTACTCGTGTTTCTTGAGGAAGAAGAATTCAAGCCAATAGCTGTATCTGTGCTTGGAGAAATAAATTCGGAGCTGTTTTCTAGGGCAAGAGCAGTAAGATTGAATTCATCTTCTTCCCCATTCAATGATGAATTCCTGAATGACCTAATTCCTAATGAGGAAGCCAGTTCAGTCTGGTAATCATATTCATTATCATCCTCTTCCTGTTCGTTTTCTGCAGAGTAGCGCATTTTCCGAGTCTCCATGGCTGTAGTCTCCACAGGTTTATAAATATATGAGTCATCATTATCATCATCATTCCGGTTACATTTAACGTCTCTGAATCTCAGACTTAGGTTTTTGCTTCTGGGACTAGAATTCATGGTAGTTATCATCCAAGTTCCTTTAGAAGAGACACAGAAGACAAATGTTGAAAGTTAAGGAAAAGGTATTAGAACAACAGTATCTGAATGATTTCTTGTGGACTTTGAAATATGTATCTATCTGTGATATGTGGGCCATTGTTAATTGGTGAACTTTAAATTATTGGTCCTTAATGACATAAAGAAACTGAGAATAAGATACTTAAGTGTTTTTGTTTTTGTTAGCAGTTTGCTTATACTGTGACACTCAAGCACATGATCAAGGCATTGCTCTTATTTACAGAATGTAGTCCAAAAGTAGGAAGTAGGAAGAAAAAAAGTTTGGGTTTTTTTTTTTTGCACACAATGTCTGTCAAGCATATTTTGGAAGATATGAGGGAAGGGTTGAATCACAAATAAGACATTGACTATTATAAACATCTTATTAGCTGTATATCTTGTTTGAGAGTTGGAGTTAGAGGATGATGATAACGTCTACTTCCAACAAAATATTTAGATCTTTAAGAAATAATTTAGATAGGGTCAATGCAGATTTGAATCTGTCTAAAATGGTATGAATTACTAACATGCTAAAAGTTTCCTGGGAAGTCTCCAACACCTCTGGTAAATATTACAATTAATGGCCAAAGAACCTCTGTCAATTGATGTACTTTTTATGTGTGCCTGGATTGGGACTTGAACTCAGGGTCTCATGCTCTCACTTAAACTCAGTACTTGCTGCTTTTTTTTGCTCACTGGCCAATTCTCTATCAACTGAGCAATGCCTTTAAACACTCACTGGGCTTTTTTTCTCAAGGCTAGAACTTTACCACTTGAACCGTACCTCCACTCCCAGATTTTTTTGTGATTAGCTGGAGAAAAGAATCTCACAAATTTTTCTTCCTGGGCTGGCTTTAAACCAAAATTCTCAGCTCTCAGCCTCCTGAGTAGCTGGGATTGCAGTGTGAGCTACATGAGCCCTCCACTATAGTGTTTTACAGGTGAATAATTTGAGGCTTGTTTAGGCTGAGTAACTGTGTAAGGTTACTAGAGATTGAGTGGTAGAGGATTTGAGCTGTGTTTGATTTTTTACCCTAGGATGGGTGGTTGTCTTAAAAAACGAAAAGGAGTGTCTGAACTAACAATACAAGCTTTTCTACTCATGCATTGTCCTCAAGGTTGTGCATTATCCTCCTGCTGGTAGTCTTGACTGCCCACTTGACTCAGAATTGTATAAATTGGAGCCATATGAAAGAATAGGACCCATTTAAGTCAAGGGTTTCCCATTTTGAAGCCCTCAGTTGTAGTGAGGACTACAAGGCATCAGGGAAATACACCAGAAGGAGGTAGTTGTCTGGAGAAATGTAGCTGGCCTTTAGAGACCAGTGGCTCAAAGTCAGCTTCTTCTCCAAGTGTCCCCCTTCTTACCAATGTTATCCATTGTGACTGTCACAGATTCTCCACGCATGGGGAAGAGGGTCAAGGTATCTTCATGCCTTTTTCCATGGAGAAATGAGTGTCCAGTGAAATGAATGGTCAAAATGTCATCCTGAGCCCCCACACTGCAGAAGTGCCACTGGACAGTGTCATCAAAGCAGAATCCTAAAGTAGGTATGCTCTCAGGCACATAGCCATTGATAGCTGAAAGATAAGATGTATTAGTATACCAGGTCTCTGCAAACCAAAGGGCATGTGTCTAATTATATCCAAGACAAATGTCCTAGTGTTCATTTGGTTGTGTCAAAGCAGTGATTATCCAAGGTAAGTCTCACTAGGTCTACCATGTGACCAGGAGATCAAATTCAGACTTCCCAAATGAGAGCTTATCCCCCTTAGTCAGCTGAGAGAGAAATGTCGGGATAGAGACAAAGCCTTTTATTCACATTGACTTATTCATTCATTTGACAGATACATATATATATATATATATATATTAAACATTTAATTCTGAAGATAAATAGAGAATAGTAAGAGAACAGTTCTACTTGGAAGAAAAGCAAACCATAAGAAATTCATCTTCTTGATATACCAGTCTCTGAGAAAAATGAATCTCCTTTAAAAGGGAGCTTATTTAGGAGATTCTGTCATTTTTATGGATGCCTATTGTCATCTATATATGCTATAACTTTCCATTCAGTTTCATGCAGTTTGACTCAAAATATAAATGTATATTCATCACTTTTAAAAGAATACATTTTTAAAAGGCAACATCTCTATTTTTGGATGTACTAATCAGCAATAATTTGTGATCAAATCAAATCTGTACTAATTTGTAGTCAAATCAAAGAAACGACTTTTATGTGGACAGAGCCCACACCTGCGTGGACTACCTCTGTACCTCTAGTACTAGTAGGGCCTCCAGACTCCCAGCAAATTTGTAAGTGAGCACTTAACATCATTTCAGGGATTCAAATGTATTCCTTAGCAATTTGCACCTCATTCTAGAGGTACATATTTATTGGACAGTGTACCTTTATTCCATTTATTCTATATGGCCACTGGCTATCAGTGGCTATTGAACACGTGGTTTCTTGCAGGGTTAGGGATCAAACCAAGAGCCTTATGCATGCTAGGTCAGCACTCTACCACTGAGTTACATACTGTCAGTCCTCATGAATGCTTGATAATGTGAATAGACTAAACTGAGATGTAGTAGAAAAATGCAGTTCACATTGGATTGCAAAGATTGAGTAATAAAGTAAATCTCATTAAATTTTTCTATTGATTGAATTTAAAGTGATATATAAAATATATTAGTAAAGCACACTAAATTAATTTCACTTAATGAATTACTTTCCTTTGTTACTTATATTTATGCCAGTACTGGGGTTTGAGCTCAGGGCCTTATACTCTTGCTTGGCTTTTTCTCTTACAGCAGGAACCACATCTGTAGTTCTAGCTTTTTGCTGGAGACAAACTCTTGAGTTTTTCTGCATGGGCTAACTTCAAACCTCGATTTTCCAATCTCAGTCTCCTGAGTAGCTAGGATTACAGGAGTGAGCCCCAGGCACCCAGCTCTCTATTTTTCAATGTAACTCCCAGAAACATTTTACGTATGTAGCTAGTATGTAATTTCTGAAGCACGGTTCTGTCTCTAGAGCTATGACAGATTGACTGCAGAAATGAAATTATGCAAAGAAAGCTGAGAGTAGCTGGCTCCCTGTTTGTCATGGCAACCTGTCATTTCTGAGGATCTCCAAATTATCAGTCATCTGACATTACGTGGACAGATGGTGGAGAAACAATCCTCATAGGTATGAAAAGGGATGAAGGTCACTCACTTCTGACTCAGGAACAATAGATGGTATCCTGGCTGTTGGGAGAGAAATTTGCTTCTAGATTCTTTAGTGAAACTTCTCTTTGACTTCCTGTTGACTTTGGAACGGAAGACAGGGCCTGCATTCTGACTCAGGGAATTCCTTCTGCCTGGAGCTTCTTTCTGTTTTACACCTTTTCCTACATTGCCTTTCCAAGACTTTTAAGTACCCAGACTCACTTTGCTTTAGTTTGGATTACATATCTTGTTTCTGCCCTGGTCTTGAGTGAATAGTATTCACCCTGGTTAAGTCTAAACTCTCCAGTGCACTGATCAAGGGTATAACACGTTCTGTACCCAGCCCTTCCCCACATCCATTGAAAGTAAGAGATGAAGCTTCAAAGTTAATAAGCACTGGTTGTTTTTAATTTTACTCAGGAATTTCACCAACAAGTCCTGAAATTGCCTCTGCCTATGGGCATAGCCACTCCAACCACAGGAGTGAAAATGTGATGGACAGACATGGTCTCTAACTTACTGCTCATGATGTTCGACTGGTAAAACTTGGGATCATCACGTTTCACCTCATCAGGATTTTCACAAAATGTGTTGATGTTATCCTCAATATACCAGCTCTTGTTCTCATCAAACATGGCAAACACAGCCAGCTGCTCGATGTCTGCTGCCCTCTGGAGGAAGACAAGGCTGTGGTCAGTGGTTAATGCTCCCCCTAAGGACCAGTTACTAAACACTGGGTTCTCAGACACTGTAAGGCCACTGAAGCCATCATTCAGATGGTTTGTCAAAGCTAAGGCTAATATGCAAAGCAAACAGGTCAGAACAGAAAATTCAGACACTAACACATCCCCAAAAATAATCCCATTTCACCACAATAACTGAAAATCTGTTCATCGCTGTAATTGAGCATCTTTTTGAATATGTTCCAAGTAGTTGCAGAGGACATACAGAATGTTGTAACAGAAGATCCCTTTGTCTCTATTCTCTTGTTTTGTATAAATCAGGATCTTAAAAATGTCCAGTTCTGATTTTTCTAGACGTATGTTTATTTTGTATGCTTTGAGATAAAACTCTTTGATTATAACTTAGCCTAAGTGAGAATTTTAGGTTAATGATAACAGGACTATTGATCTTCAGTGATGAAAAACTCAGATCAGTGTCTTGTTCCCATTCTTCGGGATGATTTAGTTTCACCGCAGATAGGCCATTGTTTGGCTCTAACTTCACTAGAGGTCATCTTCAACTGCATCTGTTTTCTGGGAAATCTCCCCTATCTCTCTATCACCAGTCTCGGAAAGTCCCAAAGATCAATATAGAAATTTACATTATTAGCAGATGGTATCTCACAGAATTTCCCCAGACCACCCCATTCTCAATTTTTGGCAGAAGTATTATTCATTTAAGAAAGGAAGAAAATGAGAGATATTAAATGACTTCCTCAACAAAGCCAACACACAGGGAGTTTTAATCTAAAGTTAAATACAGTATCACACTATAGACTTACATTCTGCACTGACTGTCACAACAAAACCAAAAAAGGGCAGAAACAGTCCAGTGAATGTTAGTATACTGATATGAAGAAGACGACCCAGTATTTTTTTTGTTCTATAGATAGAAACACCCCATAATTTAACAGGGAGATCGGATCTGTTCCAGCCAGAAGAAATTTCTGAAAAGGTATGTCAAAGAGCAATTACCTGTATGCCCCGAATATCCAGGGATCTGCTCTTACAAATTAGAAGAAGCCCTATCAGCCCAGAGGCAATGTCCCTTGTCATATCCACGTCACTGTAGTACGGTCTTGTTAAGCACTGGGGATCATTTTCTGTGGGTTCATCAGACTCTAGGATATTCCATTTGTAAGTATAGGTTTCTCCGGGTTGAACCGCTCTGATCATGTGACTGCCTAAAAGTGAATACACTCAAAATTATTCTAATTTGAAAATTTATTACATGATGCAAAGTAAATACTTTAGCTCTCACTGGAACCAAATAATACCAGGAAAGAAATTTTCTTTTTACCTTAAACACTTGGAATTCTGGATAGCATGTAACTGTTTCAGTACTTCCTGCTAGAGGCAACTATAACAGCAATAGAGAATTCCATAATTTGTGACCACAGACAGAATCCTGAAGTGAGACGTGTTTGTGACTTGTGTATTACTACTTACAACACAGGCAAGGAGGGAAACAGAAAAGGTACAGAAGCATCTCCAGTCATATGTTTCTTTCAGCAGAGGCTCCCACCTGAGGTAGAGTGAGCTTCATCATCTTGAAGAGAGAAGGTCACTCCATGAGGGTAAATGCTATATGCCCGGCTGGCCATATTTTTAAACGTGATCTGCAAAGTTAAACGTTGTCATTTCAGGATTTAAAGTTTCTCATGAGACCCAATACAGGATGCTAGCTTTGCATATTTACCGTGTGTGTGTGTGTGTGTGTGTGTGTGTGTGTGTGTGTGTGTGTGTGTGTGTGTGTGTGTGTGTGTATGCACGCATTGCACTGATAGTGAGGCTTGAGCTCAGGGTGCTGTCTCCTAGGTTTTTCCACTCAAGGATGGTGCTCTACCACTTGAGCCACAGCTTACTTTGGGCTTTTTGCTGATTTCAGTGACATAAGAGCTGGCTTTAAACTCTGATCCTCAGATCTCAGCCTGGGTAGTTAGAATTACAAGTGTGAGCCATTGGCACCTAGATCTTATATTGTCTTTGTTGTTGGTGGTGGTGGTCATGGGGCTTGAACTCGGCCTGGGCACTGTCCCTGAGCTTTTGTGCTCAAAGTTAATGCTCTACCACTTACTTTGAGCCACAGCTCCACATTCAGTTTTCTGGCTGATAACTGGAGATAAGAGTCTCACAGACAGCCAGGCGCTGGTGGCTCACGCCTATAATCCTAGCTACTCAGGAGGCTGAGATCTGAGGATTGCAGTTCAAAGCCAGCCCGGGCAGGAAAGTCTATGAGACTCTTATCTCTAATAAGCCACCAGAAAACTGGAAGTGGCGCTGAAGCTCAAGTGGTAGAGCACTTGCCCTGAGCTGAAGAGCTGAGGGACAGCGCCCAGGCCCAGAGTTCAAGCCCCACAGCCGACAAAAAAAAAAAAAAAGAGTGTCACAGACTTTCATGTCCAGGCTGGCTTTGAACTGTGATCCTCAAATGTCAGCCTTCTGAGTAGCTAGGATTACAGCTGTGAGCAATCAATGCCCAGTTCCTTATTGTGTTGTTTAATAAACAAAATAGACGTTATCTGGGGACATGATTCACATAGGAATCTTTATTAGGTTCTTTAGTCTTCAAAAAACTCTTGATTGACTTCCCAAGGCTTTGACTCATCCTTAGTTTGTAGAAAATCAGCATTATCTTAAATTTTGCTCAAATTGTAACCTTCCATTTTTGCTGGTCACTTATTACCTATGTTAGAGATGTGATATAAATCTCTAAGGAGAGTTGTCTAAGGCTAACTCCAAGCTTTTGATACATATCTAAATGTACCTTTATTAGAGACCAAATGAGATCCAGGCACCTAGGCCACATTGAAGAATAGTTCTTGTTGTTGTTGTTGTTTAGTCAGTTGTGGGGCCTGAACTCTGGGCCTGGGCGCTGTCCCTCAGCTCTTCAGCTCAAGGCGAGCACTCTGCCACTTGAGCCTTAGCTCCACTTCCAGTTTTCTGGTGGATAATTGGAGATAAGACTCTCATAGACTCTCCTGTCCAGGCTGGCTTTGAACCATGATCCTCAGATCTCAGCCTCCTAAGCAGCTAGGATGACAGGCATGAGCCTGGTGCCCGACTGAAGAATTGCTTTTAATTCAGTTGTGTTTACTGTTGTGTACTCTGCACCTATGAAAAGCATTAAGAAGCTGTTTGACTTTTAGGTTCTGTAACAGCTGTACGAAGTTTGGGAAGGATGTCCTCCTGTGAACCTTACAGCGCCCTCGCTTTCCATGGGAAAGTTCCTCTTAGGTTTTAGCCACAGGCAAATTGTGCTGTCTTTGTGAATTTGTGTATAAATCTTGCCCTAGTACATTCACTTTGCTATATATAGCTTGGGACAAAATCTGCAGTCAGCCTTGTAATTATTCCTGAGTTTTAAAATTTTCGCTATCTTTAAGTAGTTGTACAAAGGAATTGCCATTTAACAAAGCAGTTTATGTCCCCCCCTTTCAAGTGGCATTTGTTTCTGCTACACCAGTACCAGCGCGCGAAGTCAGCCTACCCCACTTACTTCACTTGCTTGTTTGGCCGATGCTCTACCACTTGAGCCAGGCCTCCATACCTCCATCTCGGGTTTTGGAGTCTCATGGACTTTTCTGCTTGGCTTG
This sequence comes from Dipodomys merriami, assembly GCF_024711535.1. Taxonomy (NCBI): domain Eukaryota; kingdom Metazoa; phylum Chordata; class Mammalia; order Rodentia; family Heteromyidae; genus Dipodomys; species Dipodomys merriami. Next base: position 1,905,635 of record NW_027206413.1, on the reverse strand, counting down.
GCCTTGAACCAGGATCCTTCAGTTCTCACTTTCCTGAGTTGTTATGACTACAGTTGTGAACCACTGGTATTTGGCCTGATTTTCTCTGTCCCCAAGTTCTCTCTTCAATTAATTTATTTGTTTTTTTTTTCCTTTTTGATAATTTGTTGTGAGACCTTTGTGTTATGGAGCAGGCTATAAATAAAAGCAAGCACTAACTGAAATCTAAAAGCTACATTTGCAATTAAAATTACAGGAATACTTTGATTATGTCTAAACACATAGCCATCTATTCTGTGGTATTTATTTAATTGGTTTTGTATTTCTGTTACTTACTTTGAGTGTGTCTCTGACCTGGGCTCTGATAATTGGGCCCAAAATCCCATCTTCTTTTTTCTCTATGCGTTTGGTGAAGGTCTCATCTTGGTACTCTTTGTAAACAACTTTCTTATACTCTTTTCCAATTTGGTTTGAGAAATTATCCAAGTGTAGAGACCTATATTTTCTGAAAGTGAAATGAAATAATAGAACAACAATTTAACCAATTTTTAGAATGGGGAAACCTTTGCACTTAGCAGGGTTTTGGATTAGCTAAAATGCCTACTTCTCTAAAAATTAGTGTGTTTACAGGATCCTCATATCTTCTGTCCTGTTGCAAAACTAAACATCTGAGTCACTTCTTTGGTAAAAGATTGATTAAGTCCTAGATAAGCGATCAGAAACAGCTATTCACACTCCCTGCCACTCCCACTGGGGTAGCAGGCCTTGGATAGCTCAGAGAAACAGGTTGAGAAAGGAGGTCACAATGGGAGTTGTTCTAAAACCTTCCTTGTCACTTGATCTATGATGCCCTTACTGGCTTCCCAAATATTTGAGTCTTCAGCAGCCCCGTCTGGTCGTTTTTACTCATTGATCTTTATTTGTTAGTTTTGTGTGGTTGGACTGTTCCTTTCACCAGCCACCCAAATCCTGAGTGCTGACTGAAAAGAAAGAAACCTTCTTTACCATCTTCTGTACCTCCTAGGATACATGGTTTGGGAGAAGAAACATGAATGCTAGCTCCCCTTATTGCCTTAGTTTGCAAAGGAGGAGCTGCAAGTATCTGTTTTATGCGTTTATTCTGTACAGTGAAAACACTGACTATTGCCAGAGTCTCAGATGCCCATTTCAGCTCTTTACTACTTACATAATCTTGGCCAAGTTCCTTTTTTTGCTCTTCTTTCCAGTTTAGTTCTTTAAGCCGATTTCAAGGTTATTATTGTTTTTTTATTACAGTGAGATTAAAATCTCTCATATCTAATATTGCTTTTTTGCCCATCCTGAATTTCCTCAACAATTTTCATTTCATGTGTATCATTTCAAAATCTTGTGTAATGCATACAAAAAGACTCAAAAATAAGCAAATATAAATATTGTATTTATACAGAAGGTACCTATTTATATAGTCCATAATAAATCTTGATTGATTTATTCATTTTTGGGTGATGGTCCTGGGGTTGAACTTAGCTTCAAGTTTGCTAGGTGGGCGTTCTACCACTAAGCAGAGCTCTCAGCCCTATTTGCACCTTTTTTTTTTTTTTTTTTTGGTAACTTGTGGAGCTTGAACTCAGGGCCTGGGCACTGAGCTTTCTTGCTCAAGGCTAGTGCTCTACTACTTGAGCCACAGTGCCACTTTTAGTTTTCTGGTGGCCTTTCCTGCCAGGTCTGGCTTTGAATTGAGATCCTCAGATCTCAGCCTTCTGAGTAGTTAAGATTACAGGACTGAGACACCTGCTCCGGCTTTACACTCCTGATTTTTTGCACTGGTTATAGGACCTCACTTCCTGCTCTGGGGTTTTTCTTACACCTGTCCATCTTCTTCCTCCTATCATAGCTCAGAGGACAGGTATGTACCACAGGCCCAGCTCTTTTCTGTTGAGAAGTATCTCAGAATTTTCTCTCCAGGCTGACCTGGACTTGTCACCCACTCAGTCTCAGCCTTCTGCACAACTGGAATCACAAGTAAGCCACTCTACGCAGCTATTTGTTAAGATAGGTTTGGCCCAGCCTCAGACCTCAACTTAACCTATCTGAACTTGCCAAGCAGCTAGGGTTATAGGCATCAGCCACATGTTTCCAGCTTTACATCTTGCTTGTTAAGTTTAACAGTATGTCTTGGAGAATTTTTTATGTTAGTATGTAAAGAATATTTATATGCTTCTTTTAGAAAAATGATAGCTCATTGTATGAACATGTCATTTTTATTGGTTTCCTATTGATAGACATTTGTGGTTCTTTCTAATAATTTGCTCTAGCCTAGTGTGGATGCCCTGTACGTGACATTATTTCACCTGAGGAAAATGGTCATTTCAGTACACACTTCCTCGTTATCCTCTAGAAAGGATGCAGCAATGTACTCTGCCACCAGAAGGTGTGCTAGTGCTTCTTTTCCATAACCTTATCAGCAGATTGTGCCATCTTCATGTGGGTCTAATAGGCACTGGAGTAGTATTCAGTGAGTGTAAGTTGTGTTTCTGTTATTATGAATGGACTTGAGTATTTTCTGAAATGTTTAAGAACCATGGGAACTCCCAAAGTTCTTAATCTCTTGGACACATGCCCTCATCTGTAAGAAAATAGAAGCAGTGGCTAATGTGTAGAATTGGCATGAAGCCCTTAGAATGGATCTAATACAATGGTTGGCAATAGCAACAAGTGGTAGCTACCATTTTTTACTGGTATTATTAGACTAATTTCCCTTGGTGAATTTGGAGTGATTCAAGATTGATTAAGTTAGGAAGTCTGGCTGGGAACCAATTGACAGCCGTCCACGCAGGACCTTTCACACTCACTCCCAGGACCCTGTGGACATGTCTCAGTGTTTGGCACAGTGATAGGAAACCCAATGACTCACTTGTCCATATTGGCTGGGAGGACAGGTGCATAGTTCCAGGTGACTTCCTCGGCAGCAATGAAGTAGTCCCACCTCCTGATGTGCCGCCTCTGGTCTCGCGTTAGTTTCTTTGGAGTCCTGGTTTTCTTTAGGCAGTCTTTAATATCAACATAAACTTGCATCCCAGCTGAGTTAGGATAAAAAGGGAGTAGAACAATTTGAGAGAAGCAATTGTTGTTAATCAAAGTGCGTATTTCTGAAATCAATTTGTAGAAGATGTAAGTAGTAATAGCAATAGTCAGGCAACTCTAGGATGTTTTGGTGTAGGGATTTGGCAGAGGGGGCAAGAATAAACTAGGGTTGGGGGAAATGGTTAAAATTTGGGAAATTTCCCTTTGATTCTTTTGGAGGACAAAGATTTCTTTTAATTTCCAGACTCTTAGGGCTAGCAGTATAACTGAGTGGCTAAGTGTGTCCTTAGCACACACAGATGGACCTGCTCCCAGCACCACAAAACAAAAGAAGACAAAAGAAGACAAAAACAAAAAGTTCAAGAAAACACTATAATTTAGATCTTATTCAACTTTTTCTTATTTCTCTGTATAAAATGAAGACAATAATAGCATGTGCTTAATGGAAAGGTCATTAAAAATTAAATAACAATCCATAACAGCACTCTCCTCAATGTTAGTTTTATTTTTAATATTATTAGGAACTCTATCTTACACAGATATAGGAGCAATATCATTGCTCCAGATATAATTTTGATTGGTTAGTGTAAAAAGAAGACAAAATGATCCATGAAATGTTTTATCCATGTGTTTACACACATTACTTTGGCAGCAGTATGTTTTCCTACAATAATATCATTTACTTTGATTTTAGTGTCTGTAAACACAAATGCTTCACTCAATAGTGCTAAAGGAAAAATGTGTACCACTTAGGTGTTTAGCTCCTGTGGTATCACAGAGCCTTGGGGATTGATTTTCCTGCTTGAATTCACTGATGTTCTAAAGTCTACCCTATGTCTGTTAGGATATTCTTATGACAGATGCAGTACAAATTGAATTCCTTTCTGTGTCAGGCTTTATGCTCAGCTCATTGTAAAAAAAATCATCTTGTATTTAAGCTTTTGCATTCCCAGTAACTTGGTGCTCCTAAAAAATGTGTGAATGTTTGCCTTATTTGATCTAACTTCTAGGTCTTTCCTTCAGCTACATGTGAAATACTTTCAAGAGAGAATACTTCCATGTGTACATTTGTTTCCTTCCTCTTTCTTCTTTTGAGGAAGTAGAGACCTCTTCAGCTTTTGCATCACTTAAAAAAAACCACACCACCTCCATTTCCTTCCTTTCTGCCAACGGTTATAATCTAAAGGCAAGGGTCTACATGGTGTTGTTAGGAATCTCGACAGGTGTATCTGGCGTGGGGCAAGGTGGTGCTCGTGCCTGGGAGGAAAGCAGGGTGCTGGAGGGTTTCTTGCCTTGGAAATGTGTTGGAATGAGAGAAGATATGATCCACTTCCCCTCCGGGCTCACAGTCATGTTTGCAGTCGTGGACGTGGCGCTGAGCAGGGTGATGGCTGAGACCTTGTGATGGTTCTGCTCCAGGACCTGGCCGTTGAAATGAATGGAGAACAGCTCTGGCCCCGAGCTCATTCCAATCAGATGCCAGCTGATGTGGTCATGGGCACAAACCGTTATATCTGAGGTGGAGGGCGCGGGAAGGAGAGAAATGATCACAAAATAGGCGTTCAGTTAAGTCTCCTATGATCACAAATTCACACACCAACTCTATCTGCGGCGCCTGCTCTGCAATGGGCATTGTGTAACGTTCTGAGGAAACATGCTCCAGTCAGGGCTCCTGTCCCACAAAAGCATGCATCAAGCATGCATCTGAATGACAGGCAACCCGTGGCTCACAACTCATTGCAGGAAGTGGCATTTTGAAGGCAATTATAGACTCGATAGATGGGGAACCTTAGTTCAAAATACTAAGGATTGCTAAGTGACTATCTCAAGGAAGGAATTAAGCATGCAATTATCTCATGGAGGGAACTAAGTAGGTGAGCAACTAGCCTGGTTGCTATCCAGAATTGAGGTTTTCCTGGGACATAGGGCTTTTAGTATAAGAACTGGTAAAGTCTCAGAAAACGTGGTAGCTGATCACACCAGTCTGGTTTCAGTGGGAGGGTCTGGAGACCGCCCCCCCCTCAAAGAAATGATTCCAAGGAATGAATCCTCCTGCCTGGATAGAAGTCAAAGCTCTGCCTCAGGGGGAAAAGGTGAGTAGGGTCTGTGACAGTTTTGATTGCTTTTTTATCTGCTTTGATTGTTCTAATGAAAAGATAAGAATTACTCTGTGTTGTTTGGTCTTTGTGAATTGCAGTGGACATGCCTCATTATGCTGGCCACTGAGAGCTTTTCACCGATGAGTAGTAAGAACTGAGGGAAAAGTCTTTGTTTGCTTCCACAGTGACTGGGGAAATGCTCATTTGTTCTGTGGGAGATTTTAATCCTGGCTTCTATCTGTGGCTTGGGTTTTAAATTTCAGACTCCGAATCACTAGACAGTTAACAAGGGAGTTGAGGATCAGTCTCTTACCAATAGAGGGGCTTTTTCTTTTTTTGGAGATCATTGTGAGAAGTAAGATGTATCGTTCTCACAAATTGACACATTGAACTGAAACCCCTACTTAATGATGATAATAATTCCTCTTTTTAAAGAGTCTAGAAGGGCAGAGTACTGGTAGTTAATACCTATAATCCTAGCCACTCTGGAGGCTGAGATCTGAGGATCATGGACCAGAGCAGTCAGGAAAGTCCATGATACTCATCTCCAATTAATCACAGAAGTTAGGCTGTGGTTCAAGTAGTAGAGTGCTCACCTTGCTCAAAAGAAGTTCTGGGACAGTGTCCAGGCCCAGAGTTCAAACTCCAGGGCCAGAAAAAAAAAAAAAAAAAGAAAAGCTAGATGGTAGCTAGAAGGTGTGCTTTAGTAAGAGCATTAATGTACCCCAAGGAAATGTTCATATTGAATCTAGCACTGAACACAGATACATAACATTTATCACATTTATTCAATGTATCCTGCTCCATAAGAGGGACTTTTATTGACAGTAAGCATGCTAGCAATGATAGTTCCCTTCCCTTCTTCCTTTACCCTCAGTTATTTCTTTTCAGCTATCAATTTATCATCTTTCTGCTCTGATGAAGAAGTCATTTTAATTTTTGTTCACGTGGGTTCCTCTTTTGGCTATATACATTTACATAGACTATTCTGCCTGGAAACAGATAATTCACAGATGACACTACTGAGACTATTCACTACTCAGGGTTAGATAAAGATGAAGAAGTGAATGAGGTATGAATTCATATCTCCCAAGGCAAGGTTAATCAAGTCTCAAGTTGGTAAGTCCTGACTTTAGATCTTAGATCTAATACCCAGAGTCATGTAAGTGTATTTTAAATAGTCCAAATGGCAGATAAAGTCAAATAAAATAGAAAATAAGTTAAAAAGTAGTACCTAGACCTTACCTCTTGGTGATTTTTGTTTTTCAGTTCACAAAGCCATTTATGATATTCAGACATACAGAAGGACCTCTTTCCCTGTGTAGTATTTCATGATACAGGAAATAAGGCCATTGTTTCCCAGGCTAGTTACCATATACCCTGGATCTTTAGTTCTAAGTCAGTTTTGCCTGACGGAAGAAGCATACGTGGTCTAGGTGGGAGCTATGGTTTGGATATGGATAGCGGTTTATGTGCTGGAGGCTAACTGGATGGTACTTACATCATTGGAGGTACTGCCATTAGAAGGAATTAGTGTAGCCAATCAGGGTTCATGTTAGTTCTCATGAAAGGGAGTTGTTGTAAACCTGGGCCACCTCTGTAAAGGACCTCTCCTGCCTGTGACCATTCTCCTTTCTTCCGTGCCAGGTTTTGACACGCCAGGGAGTCCCTCACCAGTGATAAACTGATGGAGCTGCCAGTCTTGGGCTTTCAGCTTCTGGAAAGACCTAGCTTTAGGTATTTTGTTATTGTAGACAATGGGCTAACAGAGGAATTTGGGGTGCTTTCCCTCTCTTCGCAGAAGAGCCTTATATAGAGGGCAAAACACTCTATATAGCACGGAATAATACTCATCTATTGATTTTTGAAAAATATTAATAGTATATTTGAATGATCTTCATTGCAAGTGCTTTTATTTCATTTCTGATGATCGTTTCTGCTAGGGAGTGGCCTTTAACTTCCAGGCAGCAGGGGGCACCGAGCTCACTGATACCTTTGGGGTCTTCTAGGGGGTAGAAGCCAAGGTGAAACTTCCCCAGATACTGACATCTAAGAAGGATACGTACTCTTTCCCTTAGCTAGCTTTCAATTTCTCTGTTGCCCTTCCTGGTTAAAAGAAAAGTTGACAAAATCTTGAGAATCAGTGCCTTGGACTGCATTACTTTCTGATTAGGAGTTGAAAATCAACAAGAACAGCCAACTTCCCTTGTGTCTCGAGGGAAACAAGGGAGCCAATGTGTCCGTGAGTCATGGCTCGTGTGTTACCTGGCATTGTCCCGTTCACATAGCCATTGATGGTGTACATTAGGGATGATGACTGGCTCCAGCTTTTGCTTTCATCAAAGACAGCAAACAGCAGCACATACTGCTTGTCAAACATCTTCTGAGTCCCATCCTCAGTCAGGGTACCTGGAAAGAAGATCTGTGTTTTCAATAGCACCTCAAATTATAGATTATCATTAACTTTGCTTGGTAAGCAAAGAATTTAGGGCAAGAGACAAATCAGAAGTTTATCATGTAATAACATCTGTCATCTGTCATGCCATAATGCATACTTTGGCACCATATAGACTTGGGAAACAGGTTTATGTCGAGTCTTTGTACCAGCATCCAATTCTTCCAGTCTTGCTAGGCTAATACATACATATTCTGTATGTATATACATACACATACATGTATAAAATGGTAATATGTATACATATTATACATAATATGTTCAGGCGACAACAGTGTCACACTGCAAGCTTCATGCAATTTTCTCATTTGTATATGAAGTGGAGCACTACAGACTTGGCTTTGATCGGGATTGCTCCATTCTCATAAGGAAAAAATATGCTGCCAATGGTAAAAATGGAAGAGCCTTTTACAAGTGTAAAGTTTTCCAGTCCCATCACAGTAACTTCTAACTAACTAGGAAAATGAAAAATATACTTTTGTGATGAAGAAATTAATTGGGGAATGTATGTGGGTATGATCTGTGCATATGGGTAGACAGTGAGTACATTACATTATTTTTTATATCAGTTCATTTGGTTCTTGTTTTAATGGAAGATGAGTTGAATTCAACTTGGATTAAAAGGAAATCTAAGACTCGATCCTAAGACACATCATTAGTACTTCCCATCTAAAGTAATCAGCTTGATTCCAAGAAAGGAAGCTGGAGTTTCCTTTTGTTCACAAACCCAATTACCAACCCAGAGCTCCACGATGTTAGATATATTAGCCAAAGGCCTCTCAGGAGTCCCTTGACAGAGTATAGAAGGTACTCACCCTCCTAAAGACTCTGTCCCTGAGGTTAGTGGTACAGAGCATGGAAACATGCCATCGGAGTACACTCTCAAACAGCATCTTACTCAAAGAGAAGCGCCCATCACCGAGGTGAGGGAAGAATTAGAAGGAAGAGGGAGTCACCGCTTTACAAAATGCCAAGGGTTTTTCCTCTTTGTAAAACAATGGTCTGACAAGGGCACATATCTCTCTCTGCCTGGTGCATAGCTCCCGCATTGGGGTAGAGCTCCCTCCCACCACAACATCTGCGTGGTTTCTGAATCTTTTTTAAATTGTTGTTGTTGTTGCTGCTCTTACCTTTCTTACATATGAGCAGAGGTCCGATCAGCCCTGAGTTGAAGTCCCGCGTCAGGTCTCCGTAGGAGTAGTAGATGTGTGTCAGGCAGGGAGGGTCGTCCTGGGTGGGCCCGCTGTCCTCGCTGATGACCCACTGATAGATATACTCATGGCCTGGGGCCACCGCGTCATCCATCTTCTCCTCAGGGAACGTGTGGTCAGGGTAAGAAGCACCTGAAGAAACAGTAGCCATGAAGAGAACACATGGAGAACACATGCCTTATAATTTGGGAAGATTCGCATGCATCCAATTTTCTGCCCACATACTGATAAAGGCTTTGACACCAGGGCAATCTGAGGAATAACTGTTACCAGTTAACTACTTAATTATTAGCAACTGTTTAAATATAATCAGACTGCAGTCACATTTCATCAGCGAATCAACTTTAGAATATAAGAATTATATTTTTCCCCTATGGCCTCTGGGAAGGCACTTTATACCTATATCATCATTATTTGTAGTTAAGTATTTCTTAGGTTGTGTAAGTGACTTTTCCTCCTGAAGTATAACTATTTGCATTCTGCTTACTTTGGTTGCTAAAGTGTGAGGCTCAAGGTAAGATTCTGAGTGCATTCTTCCTAGAATTTCTGATGCCTTCTCAGTACATGGAATAGAACAGGGTTTGCGTGGTAAGGCCCATGGAGCATGTGCACAGAGGTAATGCTCGCACATGTTAACTGGCATCCTATTTAAGATTCTAGGAGCTAAGACCAAGATCATCAAATCATTGCTCATGCTCATCATTGTTAGTCTTTATTAGTATTAAAGTGGACTAGGTGCCAACTTTGAAAGTCTGGAGATATGTAAAAGTGGAATGTTGAGGTTTGGGAAGAAAGAATTCAAAAGGAAGGAAGGAAGGAAGGAAGGAAGGAAGGAAGGAGGGAAGGAAGGGAGGAAGGGAGGGAGGGAGGGAGGGAGGGAGGGAGGGAGGGAGGGAAGGGATAGACATAGGAAGAGCACTTGCTTGCTTTCTCGCTAGCTGGGGTGTGGGTTTCTTTCTAGGTAGCTAGGAGTTTGGCTTAAAATGGTAAAGTACCGTCTAGAAACTTGAGACCCTAAGTTCAAACTTCAGTGCCCCCCCCAATTGTTTTAAATTAAAAAAAAAAACTAGAGATTTGTCATTGTAAATGCAAACTCTTGCATAAAACTGTGTTGGACTGGAGTCTTCTGTGTGCTTGCTTTCTGATGAACTGTTGATGCTATTTTCATTAATTATCCACCTGGCTGCTATAGATATCCAAGTCTTCAACCCTTTTGTTAAGTATAAAGCTTAACATTAAATGTTTTTGTGTCTTTCTTCCTTAAAAAAAAAAAAAAGACAGTTTGATACTGACAACCAGCATTTACTACCACTCCAATGAATACAAGATTTGAGTGTTAAAATTATCAGGAGCTGACAGCGCCCAGGCCTAGAGTTCAGCCCCTATGACCCCCCCCCTCCGCAAAAAAAAAAAAATCGGAGCTGAGAAGTGACAAGAGCTTAAACAACTTCCCATGACTTATAACATAATTTCAGTATTTTTTCTAAAGTATATGAGAAGACTCTTTTCAGATAAACAGGGAGCTTTATCTCTGGAAAGTTACAGAAGAGCTTTGGAACAAAGCAGACACAGGACCGATAAGGGTCACCCTCTGGGGTCAAACCTTGTGAATTAACCGGAAGCGCTGCCTCCTCCCTGAGCTTCACCGTTGGAAATGAGCTTGCTGGCCCTAACCAGGGCTTCCTGCCTGCTGGCCTCATGGGGTTAAAATGAATGTTTCTGGACACCAGGCATCCACTAGTATAGCTATGAAAACATTGCAGGGATTCCGACAGAAGAAAACAACATTCTTTCCTTTGCTTTCACGAATTTTCCAAAGTATAAGATGGGACATTATTTTCAGAGCAAACCATAATTTTTTAACTTTCTTCATTTATTTCTCTGGATAAATATATGCTCATTTTTTTTAGACGTCAGATTCACTATCAGCTTTATGAGATCATTCAATTAATGCAGACAGGCTATGAGGAAAAGCATGGGAACTTTGTGTCTGGGTTGACATGTTTTGTTTTTGCCACCTGTCAAGTGTGTGAACTGGGGAAAGTTTCTTAGTGGCCCTTTTAGCTTCTGTTTATTTCTGTTCATTTTAGCTTCAGTTATTCAGATTATAATCCTAAGTATATAATATAATCATATAGTCCTTCTTCTAGAGATGATATCATTGTTGATGGGTTGGTGAGAAATGGAAAATACATGTGGATAACATACCTGGCACTTAATAAGTGCTGTGGTATCTATGGCAATACATGGTGGTATTTTTAGTCAAGTATTTCTTTGTGCTGATGCTTTATAGTGTATATAGCTTTAACCTTTGTGTTTTATTTTGGATGAGGTTACTGAAAATGCTCTTGAGTTCTCTTAACATGTGAGAAAGATTGAAGTTAGTGATGCCTTAGTTCAGGCTAATACAGCCAAGTATTATAGACTGGCATTTCTCTGTATCCTAAACGGTGAGACATTTCTAGAGCTGGAAGCTTAGAATCAGGTTCCAGCATGGGTAAGTGCTGGAAAGGGAGTTCTCTTCTCATTCTATTTCACAGGGAAGAAAGAGGATGAAAGAAAAATTCTTGGGGTCTCCTTTATTAGGAAACTGACCTATCCTGAAGGGTATACCCTCCATGACAAAGACCCCACCCCCTCATATCATCTCATCAAAGAGTAGGATTTGACATATAAATTTTAGGGAGATTCAAACATCTAGTCTCTTGTAGTAGTGACATATCTACTCTGAAGGTAAAAACTGGTAATAAGATAGCCTACTTGTTCACAACCATCCACAAATTAGCACATTTCCAAGCAAAGAGAAAATAGTTTAGTCTTTATTATTAGTAATTCCTTAATCCTTTAGTTTAGTTCCACAGTCACCACCATCATAATCATTACTGATATGTCAAAGGCACATGTACCAGGTACAAAGTAAATAAGACACATAATGAGTCTGTGAGGAGAACTCGTAGTTAACAATAGATGTATATGTGATATATTTCACCTCTACATCTTACTCAGTCCAGAGGCCACAATCGGGACACCCTTGATTATCTGGACAGAGAACCAAACAATATAAACAACTGAGAATTACCCAGCGTCCCCAGTGTGACTGATTTTTTCTAATGATTTAAAATGTGTGAATGTCAGTGATTTATATAGAGGTTTCTTTGAAAATATAGTGAGTTTAAACAATGTTGTATATCTAGCTGTTCCAGTTGCCCACACCTCTAATCCTAGCTACCTAGAAAGCTGAGATTTGAGGCTTAACATTCAAAGTCCAGTCAGACAAATCCAAGATAGATTTATCTACCCAGCAAAAAGTGGTTGGAGGTGATCTCCAGTGCAAAAATGCATAAGCAAAAAGGCCAGTGGGCTGGGAATTTGGCTTCATTGTAGAGTGCTTGCCTAGCATGCATGAAGCCTTGGGTTCCATTCCTCAGTACCACATAAACAGAAAAAGGCAAAAGTGGTGCTGTGCTCAAGTGGTAGACAGCTAGACTTGAGCAAAACAAGCTCAGTGCCCAGTCCCTGGGCACACACACAGTGTGTGTGTGTGTGTGTGTGTGTGTGTGTGTGTGTGTGTGTGTGTGTGCATGTGCGTGTACATAACATGATGTTCTGATATACATATAAATATTGCAAAGGTTACTATAGCCATGAATATCCATATAATTGGTCAAAGTAAATCATTCAGAATTACATATTAGTTAAATGTAAGAAAGTTTTCAAATATTTGAATGGATGACGTTTATTAAGTTTAAAAGGCGAATATTAAAGCATCTTGAAGTGGATTTGTACCTGGGGATATATTCTTTATGTATACAAGTAAGAATTACTATTGATACAGTGATAGGATAATTTTTTTTGAGGGGGAGGTCCAGTCATGGGGCCTGAACTCTGGGCCTGGGTGCTGTCCCTCAGCTCTTCAGCTCAAGGTTAATGCTCTACCACTTGAGCCATAGCACCACTTCCAGCTTTTTTCTTTTTGCTTATGTGGTGCTGAGGAATCGAACCCAGGGCCTCATGCATGCAAGGCAAGCACTCTACCACTGAGCCACCTCCCAGCCCAGTGAGAGGATAATTTTATCATGGCTTTTATGCTTTTTACTTCAAATAATTTTATCTTCCAAATGTAACAGACAGGTTATATTTTCAATTTTTCAGCCCACTAATGTAAGATATGAAATATAAACAGCTATTTAGTGCAATCATTTGTGTCAATGCAGTTTTGGTGAATCTGGTGTTTTGGCTAAGATAAAATAAAGAGTAGAACTCTAAACTAAAAAGAGGAGAAGTGGCTAGGAAAGAATATTGTGCTATAGCACAGAAAGTCCTTGTTCAGTCTAGAATAAGTTCTTTACACAAAAGGAGTCCTTTATTTTAATATTGCTCAATTCTGTTTACTTCCAGCTCAGCCCATAGCTTTCTAATCTGTTTGTTCTTGTCATGATGTCCTAAGTATTTGCCAAGAGGCTGTCAGTACTTTTTAAATGTAAAATGATGCAGTTCCATGAAAAGAGCCTTTCTGCTCACTCGTTAGGGTGTTCATTCAGCCCTCCCCTGATACTTATTATGTGATCAACTCTTTCCTCCCCATTGAAATGACTTAGCCAAGAATGCTTCAGTGCAGAGGTTCAGAATGTTCTTTAGAGACTATAATTCAAGGCAGTGGGCAAATGAACATGCTGGTGGTTCTTAAAGTCTTTGATTTTTATTACACAGGGCTCACACGTCTCTTTTGAAGAAAAATTTACATTCTTGTGGTTTATAAGAATTTTTATACTAAGATTACTGTTTCTTATAGATATTTATTATATATTCAAGGAAGTGTCAATAGAAGCCCAAAATATATAGTAAAAAGAAAAAGAAACCAAAAGAAAAGAAGCACAGTCACTTACATTATGTCAATCACTGAAATATTAAAGAAAAATCTAGATGATTCTTTTGTATAGAGAGTATTTTACACCACTTAAATGCAAGGAATGGCCTCCAGTGTGGTTTTAAAATCCAGACAATTGGCTTATTAGCAGATGGCTAAATATTATAGAACTAAATTTGTGGTTCAATGCTCATGATACAGATCACATTGTTATAATACAAGAATATAAATCAAAGAATAAGATGGCAATTTAAGACAATGAAACAAGCTTTCTAAAGGTAATGACCAAAACAAACTTGAAAACTTTACTGAACAAAGTTTGCTCAAGGGTATGACTTTTCTGTGAATGCTACTTATATATAAACTTTCTAAAATTTAGCTGGCCATTGAGACCTTTTGGGTGATAGAAAAAATTTGCAATGATTAGGCATAGTTACAGATACTTTATTTCCTGATGTTAAAGCATGTTCCCATTAAATATATTTCTAAATGAATTTTAAGTACTTTTGCAAGTCAAAATTTACCTATTTCATCAGAATCAGTAACCCACCTGTTTGCTTTCTAGTACTGTGGTTCTCTAACCTATCATATTTAACTCTCTATACTTAGCTTGGGATCTAATTAATTTATGCCACAAAAATAGCTTAAACTGTGCAGGGAGACTATTGGTGAGGAGGATGTGTATTACACATGGAAAAGGAGATGCATGTGTATGGGCATGTGCATGTGTGTGTGTACGTGTGTGTGTGTGTGTGTGTGTGTGTGTGTGTGTGTGTGTGTGTGTGTGTGTGTGTGTGTGTGTGTGTGTGTGCTGGTCCTAAGGCTTGAACTCAGGCCTGTGCACTGTCCCTGACCTTTGTGCTCATGGCTAGCACTCTTGCCAGTGGAGCCACATCTCTACGTTTTTTTTTTTGGTGGTTAATTGAAGATAGAAACCTCACTGCTTTTTCTGCCCAGGCTGGCTTCAAACCATGATCCTCAGATCTCAGCTTCCTGGAATCTAAGATTATATAGACCTGAACCACCAGTACCCAGCTGGAAAAGGAGGAATTTTTTAAAGGAACAAAATAAAATAAAATGAATAGAAAACTAGTCATTTTCTGAAATGTAGACTAGATTTCCAGGATAAAATTTTACTTTCCTTATTTGTGAGACCCGAAGCACTACAATGCACCATTAAGAAATCACAAATGAAAAAAGAAAAAGAAAAAATTGAGGGCGGGGGGTGGGGGGTATGGTTCAAATGGTAGGAGGAAAAAACCCCTCATTTGAACGCCAAAAGAAGAAAAAGATGTGACAAATTGAAGAGGTAGCTGCATCTTAAGCTTTTTTTTTTTTTTTAAGATTGCCAACATAGGGCTGAGTAAACATTCCGGGAAGAGGAATGATGTGGCAAAGGTGCAAACAGCCTAGCCAGGGCGCAAAGTCCACCACGGTCCCCTCCTCCCGTATTTGAAGTGGATCCTGCAAGGCACACTGACATTGGGAGATGTTTCCTTCCTGCTTGCATTGCGGAGCAATTTGCTAATGCAGTTGCCTGGAAACCTCCTGAGCAAGCTAAGCGGCTGCTCATCATGTCACCGTGTGACGTGTGTGACGTTAGGAATGTAGAAGACACACCTGAAGTCTTGCCAGATTAAATACTGAAGATAGATGACATTCCAGTTAATTTCCCCACAGGGTGTGTGTGTGTGTGTGTGTGTGTGTGTGTGTGTGTGTGTGTGTGTGTGTGTGTGTGTGTGTGTGTGTGTGTGTGTGTGTGTGTGTGTGTGTGTGTGTGTGTGTGTGTGTGTGTGTGTGTGTGTGTGTGTGTGTGTGTTACTCATTTCATACCTGCTAGACAGGTGCTCTACCACTGGAGTCACACCCCCAGTGCTTTTTTGCTTTGTTTTGTTGTTGTTGTTTTTTGGTTGGTCATGGTGGCTGAACTCTGGGCCTAGGCGCTGTCCCTCAAGGCTAGCACCCTATCACTTGAGCCACAGCGCCACTTCCAACTTTTTTCTTCTTATGTGGTGCTGAGGAATCAAACCCAGGGCCTCATGCATGCGAGGCAAGCACTCTACCACTGAGCCAACTTCCAGCCCATGCTTTAATTGTTTTTCAGGCAGACTTTCATATTTTTGCTCAAGGCTGCCTTCAGGCTCCAAGATCCTGTCACCTATAGTCTTTTCTATAGGTGGGAGCAGAGGCATATACCACCGTGCCCAGCATAGACATTTCACAGTAAATACTTACTGTTTTTCTTGAGCATTAAGTTTAGCTAAGGCAAATACTCCTGGAGAAGGGACTTCATTGACCTGTTACTCACTTAGGCCTTAGTAGTATTGAGTGTGACAATAATTTATATAGGAAATAATACGTGTGAGAATGACTTTCTGACTCACAAATTATCTGGTAAATGTTAAACTATTTGAACGCATTTTGATAGAAGAATCTTCTCCACTGTATAAGCTAAAATTTATTGGATGCTTATTATATGCTAGGCATTTTTCTGAGGTTTCATGATAATAAACCTGTATAAGAGATCTGTATGATTATTCTTCTAGTTTCAAAGGTGAGAGAACCAAGACACAGAGAGGTGGAATAACTTCCCAAAAGTGATGAAGCCAAGGGTCAAGATAAGATTTCCACGGGATAGTCTAGTCTATAAGACTACACTATAACCTAGTTTGCTACTGCTTCAAATATATGATGGTTGGAATATATGGGAGAAGGGAAGGTTATCTGTGAAACCTGAGAAGTCTGAATTGGTTTTAAAGTGTTCTTATTCTAACAATTACAAAATTACACTATAATAATTGTTGCACTATAGACTATTACAACAACTGCCCTTATTTCAACAACTGGTACAATTATTGTTTATAGTAGTGCTTGACAGAACTTAACTCTGAATACTGTAATCAGAACAGCTGGAATAATCAGAACAATGTAAACAAAGCTCTTACTATCCCATGGCTGATACAGTCACCTGCATTAATTACCATTATCTTCATGGTCATTGCTATCGTTATCATCATGTAGTCTCTGTTATTTATGGGAGGCTTATCAAGTCATAGGAAGCATGAGATCACCTGAATGATCTCATTTAATCCTCAAAACTATCTTGAGGAGTGAGTATAGCCACTCGCATTTTATAAAGAAAACTAAGATTAAGAGATGTTAAAGTCATAGATTCAGGGGCTGGGAAGGTGGCTCAGTGGTAGAGAGCTTGCCTTGCATGCCTGAGGCCCTGGGTTCAATTCCTCAGCACCACATAAGCAGAAAAAAAGCTGGAAGTGGTGCTGTGACTCAAGTGGTAGAGTGCTAGCCTTGAGCTGAAGAGCTGAGGGACAGCGCCCAGGCCCAGAGTTCAGGCCCCACAACGGACTGAAAAAAAAAGTCATAGATTCAGAAGCTATAATGCTAGAATTTGAACCTAAGTTTTTCTTTAAAGCTAAGTCTTTCTTTAAAGCTATGTTCTTAACTACCGCACTATGTCCAAAATTCCAAAACTATGTCTAGTACCATCACCATCAAATGCCACTTACTGACTGTCATTACTGTGCCAAACCAGCCCTGTCAGGCTAGTCAAATATCACCGTGTCAATGACTTAAGGGCTCAATTCAGCTAGCTGCCTGCTGCTGTAAACAAAGTTTTATTGGAACATAACCTTATACATTCATTTACTTATTCACCCTGGCTGCTTTTATGCTAATAGACAGAGTTAAGTAGTTGCCATGAGATTCTATTACCTGCTAAGCAATTTACTGGTAGCCTTTCTTTTTTTTTTTTTTTGCCGGTCGTGGGGTTTGAACTCTGGGCCTGGGCGCTGTCCCTCAGCTCTTCAGCTCAAGGCTAGCACTCTACAACTTGAGCTACAGCGCCACTTCCAGTTTTCTGATGGTTTATTGGAGATAGGAGGCTCAGGGTCTTTCCTGTCTAGCTGGCTTTGAACTACGATCCTCAGATCTCAGCCTCCTGAGTAGCTAGGATTACAGATGTGAGCCACTGGCGCCCAGCTATGGTAGCCTTTTTTTTTTAACAGAAACCTTTGCTGACCCTTGCCTTAAACCTTCTTACAATATAGTATTATTATTATTCTGAACTTAAAGGTGAACATATTAGACTTTAGAGAGATCAGGTAATTTGCCACTCAAATATTAAGATACATGAAATGTAACCTGAAATCTAGATGATTCCAAATGCCCTTTTTCATGTCTGATACTTACAAAGGCAATGATATGCATAAGAACAATGGGTAGAAAGGAGAGTTCTCTGACAACAGGAGGCCAGCAGTTATCAGTCTGTGACAATGGAATCCAAGAGTTGTATATTTTCTCTTGCTGGAGCGGCAACACATCCCTCTTACCTTCTGAGAGTTTACTGTATCTAATTCCTTGAGGGTGGATGCTTACAGGCTTGTCAGCCTTGTTTTTGAAGTGAACTTTCAAGGTATCTCCAACTTCAGCATATAAAGTAGGCCCAAGAAGTCCTATGGAACAAAGATTTTAAGTCAACGGTGTTTAGGATCATCAAAGACAGGGCTGTTAAGAAATAAGAGTATTCAAGAAACCCCTAAAGTGATTGCTGTCATTCTTCCTGGTCCTGCTTCTCTGAAGTCTGAAGTCTGGAAGACTTCGCCAACTCTAGCAGCATTATGGTAATCCTATTTTTAAAAAATGGGAGGATAAAAATCTTTGGCCTAAACTCAAAGCAATTCAAGAGCAAAAGAAATAGTTCTAACCAAAAACAACCCACCATAATCACTGTATTTTCTTTTTTAAAAAAAGACTATTATCCATATTGTCAAAAGAAGAGAGATCATTTTCAATTATGCAGGAGATGTGAGGGACTGGTTACCTTAAATTTTTCCAAAGTGGGAACCTCAGAGACCTCAGTGAAGTAAAAGAGCAAATCACATAGATCTCTAGTCCCGGGGAGAGTTCAAAATCCCTTAACTAGAAGTGAGCTTAATGAATCTAAAGAAAATAACAAGCAGGAAGAAGGAGACAAGAGAGAGATGTGAAGGGCGAGGCTACCCAGTCTCTGTGAAAGACTTTGGATTTTCTTCCAAAAACAGCGGCAAATTGCTGGATGTTTGTGCAAATGAGGTATGGTTTGACATGTGTACTCCTCTGAGGAAAGAAGTGTTCATCTGTGTATAGTCTATGTAGTGTCTATAGACTGTGTATAGTCTGTGTAGTGACTATAGACTATGTATAGTCTGTGTAGTGACTATAGACTGTGTATAGTCTATGTAGTGACTATAGACTGTGTATAGTCTCTGTAGTGAACTGAGTAAAAGCAGAGATCTGATAGTGTAGGACAGAGATGGTGATTTATTGGGTCAGCATGTGTAGCTGTGAAAAGATGAGAGTGATAGGATTTCTGGACCCATTTGAAAGTAAAGCCAACAGGAACTTGTGATGAATCACACAGGGCACCTGAAAGAGGAAAGCTAAGGATGACCTCAAGATATCTGATTTGAGAAGCTGGTAAAAAATCAGTTACATGACAGGGAACAAGCCAGGAGCAGGCTAAGTAAGCAGATATCCGGAGAAAGATTCTACTTGCTACGTGCCAAACACTGTGCTGGACTACCAAGAGTTCCTCTGCCAGGAGCTCTCAAAGCTAGTCTGGACATAGACATACACTGCAGGAGCTCCCGGGCAATACTGAACAGAAACTAAGGGAGCAGATGGGATACAGAAATAAATCTGTCAGGGGAGTTAACTGAAAAGTTTTAATATCTGAGTCCAGGTTTTGAAAAATCACACACTAGAAATTCTCAAAATGTAGTCCGTGAGGTCTCCATTTCAGAATAACTTAAAAGAAAGTTTCCCAGTTACCACAATATCCCCAGATCTGAGATGGACCTCGTGAATCTGTATTTCAATGCTTGCTCACTCCCATGTGATTCTGCGTCCATGAATGCTTGGAGATCTATCACCAAAGCCCCACCTCAGACAAATGACAGGGATCAGCTGCTCTGACTTCCAAGCTATCTACGAATCCTCGTGAGATTTGCTTCGGTGTTAGGATTCGTGGCGGGGGTGGGGGGGGTGGGGGGGGTGGGGGGGGAGTTACCATGGTTATGGAGTTCCACCATTAATTGTTTGTTTGCGGTGCTGATAATTTTAAAGATAGATATGAAGATCCTCCTATTACAGCTGAGAAAGCTGAGCTTCAGAAAATTTAAATATCTTGTCCAGGCTCACAAAAATAATAAGAGGGAAAAGTCATAATTTAAACTTATATCTTTATATCTGTGTGACTCTTAGAGAACTTTAAGCCATTTCATTATATCCCACCCTTCACTTTGTATTCATTCATTTAAAAAAATATATTGATTGCCAGACTCTGGTGGTCATGCTTATAATCCTAGCTACTCAGGAGGCTAAGATCTGAGGAACATCATTTGAAGCCGTCCCAGTCAGGAAAGTCCTTTAGTCTCCAATTATGCACCAGAAAAGCAGGAAGTGGAGCTGTGGCTCAAATGCTAGAGCACTAGCGTTGAGCAAAAAAGCTCAGGGACGGTGCTTTGAATTCGAGCTTCAGGACTGGCACACAAAAAAATGACTGCTCACCATTGTCCTAGGTGTCATAATTTCAGTGGAAGATAAGCATAAAATAGATAGGCTCCCAAAATGTATCCAATAGAGTTTATAGCTAGTAGGAAAGCCAGATTTTAACAAATGTTCATATAAATAATTTAAAACTGTGGTGTTATGAAAGGGAAGTCTAAACTGCTGGGAAGAGAATTTGGTAGAGGGATCTAATTTAACCTTGGAGCCAGGAAGAGTGTGAGAGTAAGGAAAACATGCTTTCCCTGAGATCAAAGGCACAGAGGCAGAGATGGAGAGTGAGATTAGTGTGTACAAAGACCCTGAGATTTCAGGAAACTCGGCCTGTTCAGATAATAGATAGATGGCCATAAAAGATCTTCATAGTAAGAAAAAGGGAAAAGGCAAAGCTGAAGTCATACTTCAAGCCTTTTTAGAGTTTTGTCTTTAATAATAATCAGAGGCCACTGAAGTTTTCAGGAAGGTGTAGATTTTTATTTTCACATCTCTAGCTGTGTTTGAGAAGAGTGTTCTTTGGAGAATCCAGAGTGTATGGGAGAGAAGGCTGTTTGAGAGATGTTGGAAAGATGGAGGTTATAGTGGTAGAGATGATGAGGAAAGAATATATTAGATATTTAGGAGGTATTTTCAGGACTTCCTAATGGGTTAGCTATGAAGTAGAAAGTGAGGAAGACCAAGTTGTTATGGACAGCCAGTGAGATTCTAGTTCTGGGTACCAGGTATGTCATAGGGCTGTTCCCTGCAGCAGAAGATGGTGTGTGAAGATTTTGTTTGGTGGATGTAGTAAACAAAGTAATGTCCCCTCCCCTCAGATAAGTCCATGTTTTAATACCTAGGATCCATGAATATACAGGACAGAATATGCAAATAGGACTCTTGCACATGTGATCAAATTAAAGATCTTGAGGGATGGAGATTTTTCTGGGTTATCAGATGGGACCAGTGTAACCACAAGAGGCCCGTAAGAGAGATGTAAGAGAAATTTAGAAAGAGATTAGATGATCGCTTTGTGATGGAAGGGGCTTTGAGCCCATGAATATAGACAGCTTCTAGGAAACAAAACGGGCAAGGAAACACTTTTCCTCTTCAACCTCCAGAAGTAGCACAGCTTTGCCAACACCTTGATTTCAACCCAGCAAAACTCTTTTTAAACTTGCCACCTGTAGAACTGTAACAATAATGGGATAAACAAGTATGTGTTGTTTTAAGGCATTACATTTTTGGGAATTGGCTATAGCAGCAAGACTAACCATAATCTCAAGAGAAGAAGCCCTGTTTCTTACACCTACCCTCCTAGCTACCATTATCTGTTATTATTTTTTTCTTAACTAAACACCTTGTCCTAGTGTTTCATACATTCTTGTGCCTAAAGCCTCTTGTTTGTTCATTTTGATGTTAGCTCTGCACAGGACCATAGAGGCCGTTAGAGGTGGTTAAGAAAACCTGGGAGGTGTGTATGGGGCCAAGATGGTTTGCCCATGGTCAATCAATCTATATGACTCAGTGGAACCACAACACAGGTCTTTAAATCCTCGAGACAAACCTTTCTCCATTACCTCCCACGAAGCACGTTCAAACCCTCATCTTCCCAGAATAATCCAGATGTTTGGAGCCCTGACCCTATCTGATGATACTGCCCAATCTTGCGTCTAGATGCTGCTTTCTATCTTGGTTCTCATGGAAACTCTTGTGCCATTCCCGCCTGCCTGGGTCGCCCGGGAGCCAAGTACGCAGTGACAGTGCTGTCACATGATATGCTGCATTTGTTGGCATGAGTCCTTGCTTGGTTGATTTGTGAGCTGGCATTGTATGAGTGCGAAGGCAGATGCCCAGAATAAGCCTCGTAAATCATTAACCTAATGAGACTTCATGTTTCAATGGACATTGGCGTGTTTATTCGGCCTCCGTCAGGCTTCTTTAGAAACAAGGAAAGACTAAGTGCAAAATGTATACTATATTTCAATATATTATATATGTTGATATATGATATATTTTAAATTTTATAAATGCAAGTCAAATACTTTAGCATGTAGGCAAACACATGAGTGATATTTTTTTGAATTGCTCTTTTGCCTCTCCATTAACCATATTTCCTTAACCCTTTGCAGCCTTCTTCTTAGTGAAGAAGTGAAAATAAGTAGGTCATGGCCCAGACCCAATAAAAAGCAAGACCTGTCTCAAAAATAACCAAACTGAAGAGCACCTGCCTAGCAAGCGTGAAGGCTTAAGCTCAAATCCTACTACCACCAAAACCAAGAAATCATTAGACTTCTTAAAGCACAAAATAGAACTCTTGAAAATGAGTCTGGTCCCTCCACCTATCCAGATGTCCATAAACCCTATTGGACAAGCATCTTCAGAATTCTGCCGGGCAGCCCAGCTCCTACCTGCAAACACAGTAACATCTGGGCTCATGCTACTAAAGGGAGGTACCATGACTTGTTCAGGACCTCAGCTAGAGCCATATGTAGCAGGTGGCTGGAACAGCAAATAGGTCAAAGATACAAGTGACAAGGATTAGGCTGGGGAACAGGAGTTACCATGAAGTTAATGACAGTGGTTACACACAGCTGTTTTTGTTTTTGTTGCAATCAAATCTGAGGCTTTGCTTTCAGAGAAGCTCTGCCTCCTTATCTTAACTCCAGCCAGGGATGAACAGGGTCCTGTACTCTATTTCAGAGGAGTTCAAGAGAAGGCCGCACAGACATGCATGTTAGAATTCCTTAGTCCTCCTAGAACAAATACATCCCAGAGTCTACAGCCGCTGACAGAAAGGTAATGATTGAAGTGAAAAGGGCTTAAGCATAAATCGCAGGCTGTTTACATCAACTCTCAAGGTCTCTTTCTGATTAATACGGTTAACTCGGGAATTCACCACAGAAGTTCATCCTCTGAAAGGGTTTCCCTCACAATACTTTCCTCTTCACAAGCTACCAGTGCTTCCTTGTTGTTGCTTAAAAGGGTCCAGACTTGCATTGGGCCTTTCTGCCCCAGTGACACTCAGAACAATGTCTTCCCTAGCACAGGCATAACATTTGGTTAACTTGACTGAAGCCATAGGTAGCTTCAACTACCTACCCTAGGCCTAAGGAACATGCTTGCTAGATCATTCCCCACTTTACCCACCTATGATTTAATCGAATCGTATTTAAAATTCTACTGTACATGCTAAGCTTGGAGTTGCAGCATTAAAATGAATAAACTCTGTGGTAGAGAGAAGACTCTTCAACTTTCTGTCCACAACTACAAATGTAATTTCACGGACAACCTTACTGTCCTCCCCTGACCCACCATAAAAGTAGGAACTCTTTGTTTATCTACCACTAACTTAGCTCAAGCTTTGAATGCCTTTGAATTCCAAGGTCCCTCACTCCCTTGCAGAACTACCCTGTTTCTCATCCCGGTTTTTGAAAAGAATTGTGCATAATTCTGACTGTTTCTGTTTCCCCATTTCCATTCTCTCTTTAACCCTTGCCATGTGATGGCCCTTACTACTCCCTGACCAAAGGCAGCAAAGCGTTTTTGGTCCCCCTGTGAATCGTTCTTGGTGACCCTTGATTCCAGGACACCGCATACCCTTGCTTCCCCTGTTCTTTCTGGGCAAACTTTCTCAAGCTCCTTGGTGACCTTTTCCTTCTTTGCATATCCTTTGGACCTTGCTCCTTTGAGCTCTGTCTACACTTGTGTATTCTCACCCTCTCTTGAAGCATCATTTACCACCTTAATGATGGTGTCCCCCAATTTTGATATCTAGTTCAAATCTTGCTCCTAAAAAACAAACTTGCATATCTGTCTGTGCAGTTGTCAGTATTACACAGGCCCTGCACAGACATCTTGAACTCCAAATCTGAGCTCATTAGCTTCCTCCAAAAGCCTTCTCTTTTTTCTAAATTTTCCTTCCATTCTTCTGCTTAAAACCTATGAAGGCCATCATTATTCCTCTCTCGTATTCATTATCAGCATCCTGCTTAGTTGATTTTAGTTTCTAAATATCTTTGGACACTCTTCTTATCTAGACTGCCACCAAAATGCTCTAACTAGTTTCTTGGGCTCTGGACTTGTCTATCTAAAGAAGAAATATTAGTCTCTCCTCTTGCTTAACTCCTTTCAATGAGTCCTGACTTCCCTCAAGAAAAAGCCCTAACCACGCAGTTCCCTTATCTGGTTGTGTCCCTCCTCTAGTTGTATCACTTGCTAGTTCTGGTTTGTGTGATTATTGCCCCCGCCAGGCTGATCCTGTCATAGTCCCCTGAATGCACCATACACGCTCACCTCCTAGCCTGTATATACTGTGTCCTGGACCTAAATGCATCTTTAGAAAAGGGGACTAAGTATAAGAAAGAGGAATAGAGGAATCGACAGGCAAACACAGGCACTGACATTTTTATCATAGCAACTGCAAGGGACTCAATCATATTTGAGCACCTTAGGGAAGAGATGTAATAAGAGGAAATGTAGAGAATGATGTAGACTCCTCACCCAGGAAATCAGTAGCGAAGAAAAGGTGAAAAAGCAAGAGGAAATAGATTTGTTTTTCTTTATCTAGTTAGGTATTTGTCTGAGTGTGGTTTTGTTTTGCTTTGTTCTTATTGATTTTTGACTGGAATGATGACTCAGTCCAAGAAGGATTACAGATTAACAGACATGAGAGGAGGAGGGACAGACTATGATGAGTAGGAAAGAGGTGGAGGGAGAGTCCAGGAACTCTGACAGACATTCGCCTGATTTGGAGAAGGATGGATGAATTGTGGGTAGGAGGATCCAATGAGAAGAGGCCCTCCCTTCATTCCTGTGAAAATGCGTCCATATTTAAGATTCTAAAACCCTAATCAACCTAGCCTCCTTGATTAAAGATGACAGGAAGAAAAATGAAGATTTTCTTTTTAAAAAATTGCTTGGTGGGTTCATACATAATTATTTAAAACAATATTTAAATGCATATATATTCAAAGGAAATAGATAAATGACAATACACAGAGAATAGACAATGGCTGAAGGAATACATACACATTGAGATCCACAATACTGTAAGATATATGATCATTCTGTGGATCAAATGATCAAGAAGTCATTGTGTTAAGCACATCTCTGCTTTTTTTTTTTTTTTGGTCCTGGGGCTTGAACTCTGGGCTTGGGCACTGTCCCTGGGCTCTTCAGCTCAAGGCGAGCGCTCTACCGCTTGAGCCACAGCACCACTTCTGGTTTACTAGTGGTTTATTGGAGATAAGAGTCTCACAGACTTTCCTGCCCGGGCTGGCTTTGAACTGGGATCCTTAGATCTCAGCCTCCTGAGTAGCTAGGATTACAGGCATGAACCACCCGCGCCCGGCTTATCTGTGCTTCTTCCTAAACTAGACCACTGAATATCATTACAATTGCATTCTGTGTCTGTTTTTGACAACAGGTAAACATAGATGGCTTCATGGATATTGTGGCTCGTGAAATGTCCCAGGACTCCAGCTCAGAAGGGCTGCTGTCTGGCTTACTCCTTGTGCACCAAGCCCACGTATTACATAGCCAGTGTCGTTTGAAAACAACAGTTTTACAAAATGACACTAAGTGGGTATTTAGATACAAATAAATATCACATTATCTAAAGAAAGTTATCATTTAAAAGTAAAAAATGTTTCAGGCTTACCTGAAATGCTTGATCGTGGTTTTTCCTTCTTAAAATATGCCTCATACTCTCTATAGATGATTTTTTTAAAGGATGTTGTAGAAGAATTCAAACTGGAGACAAAACACAAAAATATGAAAGATAAATATGGCAGCTGCTCAGGTTACAAAAAGGTCAACCTTATACTCAGATATTTAATAAAATAATAGTATTTTATTATATTTTAGAAACCCCAGGTTTTATATAAAGACAATGAAATAATTATTGATATCTTCAAAAATAGTCTGTTGTGATAAGCAATTGTTTTCCTCACAAATTCAGCTGTTCTAGCATTTTCTCAGGATAAATTTTCTAAAAAGGAAATTAAAATCATCATGTGAACTCAGACTCTAGGTTTAGATTAACTGTACAAGTGATGGTCAGGTGCTAGTGGTTCACAATTGCAATTCTAGCTACTCAGGAGGCTGAGATCTGAGGATTGAGGTTGGAAGGCAGGTGGAACAAAAAAAAAACCTGTGATATTCATATCTCCAGTCAAAAAGCCAGAAATGGAGATATGGTTCATGTGGTATGGTAGTCTTGAGTGGAAAAATACAAGCCAAGAGTGGGTTCAAGCCCCGGTAACAGCACATGTGTGCAACAAAGTTTGAAACATTATAAAATTATTTATAAGTAAATATGTGAGCTCTTTTCAAACTAGCCAATCAAATCTAAGTTAATTTTTTTCTACATCTTAGAATACAACTTTAATTTACTGAGAAACCTTGTGAATTGGCCCTATGGCTAGTTGAGAAGATAGGGGTGCATAATAGCGGCATAAGGGATTCATATGGGAAGCAAATAAATGCAGGTGCCATCTTAGAAAAATTAAATAATCTTTTCTTTTTGGAGGTGCTGAGTTTGAAATCAGAACCTCATAATTGCTAGGCCAATGCTCTACCATTTGCACCACAGAGCCTTAGCTCTGCTTTATGCTGCTTGTTTTGCTGTTGTTTTGGAGATAGAGCCTGGTGAGTTTTTCTGCCTAGGACTAGCCTCAAACTGTGATTCTCCAAATCTCAGCCTGCTGAGTAGCCAGACTTATAGGCATAGGCCACTGACACCCAGCTACAATAACCTCTTGATTAAAAGTAGAGACAAGAGACAAAAAGATTAAACAATTTCCTCTCCTTTATCCTGACCCAGATAAGAACCATTTTACAGTATTCTTTACTTTAAGGTTGAATGGAGTCCTCGAGTGTAACAACTATGGTACCATATTTCACAGAACCGTGGAGGCCTTTAGGAGAGAACTTCTTCCAGCTGAGTTCTCTTGTCCATTACGTACCCATCTTTTCTTCCTATTCAGGTAAAAACCAACCAAGATCATATACTGTTATTATAATTCTTTTTAGAACTGGTCCCTAACTTGGGATCCTTTGACCTATACTTATCCATTTTATTTCCATAAGCATAGCAAGTTAAAGAGAAGCCAACAGCTAAATGTTTATTTTACTCACAAGTAGGCAAGATGAATATAATCAAGAATGTAGCTTTAAGGTTCTGGGGTGAAATGATATAACACCTGCCTAACAAGTGCATGGCTCTGACCTCAAATAAACAAGAAGTTCCAAAGGCATGGCTGAAGTGGTTGGACACCTGACTAACAAGCTTATGAAGTCTTGAGTTCAAACCCTAGCACCACCAAAACAAAAAACAAAGAATGCTCTTTTCTGAGTATTGGTGTAACTTAGACGATCACGGTAAGGTGAAATATAGAGAATAATCTTGTTAAAGGAAGGATTTATTATAAAAGCAAAATGGTATGTAATTCCCTTCAAGATAGTTTAGTAACAAAAAGTTTTCAAAAGGTTAATGTAATAAACTAAAAGCCTTTCTACGGTTACATGATTGCTTGGCAGATTGCTGTGGTTTTGTAACTGGAAAAGAGGAACACATCTTTCACAATCCTCTAAACTTTATGCTAAGCTTTAAAAATAAATGAGTCACATTAGGAGGTTTACTATTTGAAATAAAACACGTAACTGGAAATATTGAATCAGTCTTAAGAATTTCTGAGAATCCTTCCTTGTCATTTTTCAACTATAAAAATGATGATTGTAGTTGATTAAGTTTTTACTTTTTTTTTCTTCCGTTGGTTCTGGGGCTTGAACTCTGG
Organism: Dipodomys merriami; assembly: GCF_024711535.1. Classification (NCBI taxonomy): domain Eukaryota; kingdom Metazoa; phylum Chordata; class Mammalia; order Rodentia; family Heteromyidae; genus Dipodomys; species Dipodomys merriami. Next base: position 1,877,622 of record NW_027206413.1, on the reverse strand, counting down.
GCTTGGGCACTGTCTCTACGCTCTTCAGCTCAAGGCTAGTGCTCTACCACTTGACCCACAGTGCCACTTCTGGTTTTCTGTGGTTTTATTGGAGATAAGAGTCTCATGGACTTTCCTGCCCAGGCTGGCTTTGAACCCTGATCCTCAGATCTCAGTCTCCTGAGTAGCTAGGATTATAGGCGTGAGCCACCGGCGCCCGGCTTAAGTTTTCACATTTTTTGAGTAACATATACCATTTAATAGTAACCTGACCAAAACACCCAGGATAAATTGTATTCTAAGAAGTGGTTTAAAGTGAGAAAAACTGAGGTCACATTAAACATCCACAAATTAGTCAAATATGAAACAGATAAAAGACAAAGTTACAAGTATTGCATTTCCGTGGTGTTATAAGAAAGTAACACAATAATGGAAACAATTGTTCAATTATCTGCTTATAATAAAGTACAAACTGCACCTCTTTCCTTTTAAATGATGAAAGCTGCATAGACCATAAAATAAGTAAGAGCTAGAAATTTCATGAAAAATACGAGACCACTTAAGCAGTAGTTTGCAGGAAGACTCAGTAGGGAACTAGAGCTGAGTACTTCTTTTGAACCAATCAATATATCATGACAATTATCAGCCACACTAAACTAATTATACTACAGAAACCCCAAAATTTTGTGCAGAAAGAAGCATCTAACCCATCGACCCGAATCTTCCCTCCCTTACAGCTTCCAGGCAAAAGACCGTTTCCACCGGTTAATTGTGTTCATGACACTTTATAAACTTACTTGAGTGGTATGAAAGAGAAGTAGGGGGAGAGGGGGGAGAGAGGGAGGAAGGAAGGGGGGGAGAGAGGGAGAGGGAGAGAGAGAGAGGGAAGGAGGGAGAGGGGGGAGAGGGAGAGAGGGAGAGAGAAAGGGAGAGGAAGAGAGGGAGGGAGGGAGGGAGGGAGAGGGAGATATGGAGGGAGAGAGGGGGGAAAGGGAGAGAGAGAGGAAGGAGAGGGAGAGAGGGAGGGAGGGAGAGAGGGAGGGAGGGAGAGAGAGAGGGGAAGAGAGGGAGGGGAGAGAGGGGAAGAAAGGGAAAGAGATGGAGAAGGAGAGGGGGAGAGGGGGGAAGGTGGGAGAGAGGGACAGAGGGGGAGAGGGAGAAAGGGAGGGAGGGAGAGGGGGAGACAGAGGCAGGGAGGGGGGACAGAGGCAGGGGGGACAGAGGCAGGAGGGACAGAGGCAGGGAGGGGGGACAGAGGCAGGGAAGGGGGGACAGAGGCAGGGAAGGGGGGACAGGGGCAGAGAGGGGGGACAGGGGCAGAGAGGGGGGACAGGGGCAGAGAGGGTGGACAGGGGCAGGGAGGGGGGACAGGGGCAGGGAGGGGGACAGGGGCAGGGAGGGGGACAGGGGCAGGCTCGTAGGCACACAGCGAAGCCCCTTGGAGGCGCTGGGGCGCACCGGGTGAAGTCACCTTGGCTGCGGGGTCTCGGGCCGGTAGCTCCAGGCCACGTCCTGCGCAGCCACGTAGAACGTCCGCACCAGCGCCTCGGCCCGGCGGCCTCCCCAGCCCGCCCAGCCGGCGCCCAGGACCACCAGGACCCAGAGGCGCGGGCCGGCCAGGAGCATGGTTCCGTGCTGCGCTGGCTGTGCGCTCCGGCTGTGCGCTCCGGCTGTGCGCTCCGGCCGTGCGCGGCGGCTGTGCGCGGCGGCTGTGCGCTCCGGCTGTGCGCTCCGGCTGTGCGCTCCGGCTGTGCGCTGCGCGAGCGCCTGGGCGACGGTGACGTCCGGGCTCTGCGCCCTCCCCCCCCCCCCCCCCCCCCGCCCCGGGGCCGGCCCAGCCCAGCCCAGCCGGTGACCAGCAACTGAGGGACTGTCCCCCGCAGGCCGGGCGGGCGGAGGAAGGGCAGCAGCCTGCGGGGCGCGCGGGGTCCCGTCCACACCGCACAGCGCGGGGTCCCCGTCCGTCCGTCCCACACCGCACCCCGCAGGGGTCCCCAAGGTTCCCGCCTGACCTTTGCTGTGATGCGCACACAGCACAGAGACGCTGCTTGCAGGTGGCCAGGAGAGCGGGAGCAGTCCGCCCCAAATCCTAGGGCTCCGCATGGCCTCACCAACTACACCAAGTCACCAGAACACAGCAGGGAAAGGCGAACACACCTGGGCTGAAAGATCCGTAACCTAGCTCCATCCTCACTAGCTGTGTGGGCTTGGCTCCCTCTCCTCCCCTCCTCCTCCCCTCCCCCTCCCCTCCCCCCTCCCCTCCTCCTCCCCTCCCCCTCCCCTCCCCCTCCCCTCCCCCTCCCCTCCCCCTCCCCTCCCCCTCTGCCTCTCCCTCTCCCTCTCTCTGTAACATAGTTTTTTTTTTAAATTTTATCATTCAGTAGTTGTACAAAGAGTATAATCTTGGCAAAACAGGAATGATAGTACAAGTTTTCTCCCCCGTCCTGGGCATGAACACCTATAGTCCTAAATTACTCAAAAGAGTTTGAGACCTGAAGGATCATGATTTGAAGGCAACCTTAAGCAGAAAAGTTGAGACCTCATCTCCTATTAACTAGTAAAAGGCTGTGTGGAAGGCATGGTTCAGGAGGTAGAATACCAGCAGTGAGCAAGAAATCCCAGTAAGCTTATAAAGCCTGGCGTGTGTGCCTGATTTTGTGTGTGTGTGTGTGTGTGTGTGTGTGTACGTACTACTTTACCCTATATGATTTGTTGGGAGCATAAAAGTATTCTGTAAACTATATAATGCCCAGGACAAGGCGCACAGTTTATGTTTATGCCTATGATTGTGATTCTCTGCCTCCAGGGTCTTTATACTACTTGAAGGAACTGTTTCATGCTGTCTTAAATCTTATTTTACGGCTGGTAGAGGTTCTGAGAACTGGACTGTTTGAAGCATTGTGGTGACTCATCCCATGTTTCCTGGGTCTAGGTGCCCCAAGCTTCTGTCCATGTTTTATGCTTTTGTTACATTCAATAGGTTGTAATCTGGTATATCCCAGAGGGTCTTGGTTAATCATATGAAGCATGTCCACGGCTTTTGGTGCTATTCTGCTAAGTTAGAATGTCTACTCTGGAGCTGGGTGTTGTGGGGTCTGCCCTAAGTACTCATGATTTCAAATCAAGCTCCCCATTCCAGAAAAACAAAACTAGGAGCAGTGGCTCACAGCTGTAGTCCTAACTACGAGAGAGGTAGAGTGAGAGACTAGGTTTTACAAATTAGCCCAGGTAAAAAGCAGGAGACCCTATATCTGAAAAATAAAAGCAAAATGGCTGAAGCCCTGATTCATGTGATAGGGCATTGGCTGCAAGATACTGAATCACTACCCCTCCCCCAAAAGCAAACATAAAAGTAAATAAATCAGTCCATTCTCCTCCTCCTTTTTGATTTTCCTGTCTCTTCATAGTAGTCCAGAGTTTTGTCCCACCCACCCCCCTTGGCTCCAACTGTCCCTTGCATTTTCTGAACTCCTGCTCTTCAAATTTACACTGCTGTTTGTCTTTCTTTATCATTTTATACAGGTGTCTATTGTAGCCCAAACCCTTCAGGGACAGGAGCAATCCCTTCCTATAATACCAGTGGTCCCCACTGCGGTTAGAGCATCAGAATTCCCTAACAGCTTTCACAAAAACGCAAATTCTCACCCAGGAGACTGCATTCAAAACCCGTGTCCTGTAATACTTAGCTCAGTGTCTGACTTGTAGCAAGCAATCTGGGGTGCTTTTGGTAGTATATCTGAGGAACTTTTTAAATGAAGGATATCTTAAATCACAAGGCTACTACCAAAATCCTGGCAAAACTCTGTAATCTTTTTGTCATCACTTACCAATTTGCCTTTGTGTACTTAGGCTATATGACACAGTCATTAGATTATTTTTATTTTTCAGCATGAAAAATAGCTACATATTACTGTTTCTCCAGTCTTTGTATTAATTCCAGGTCTGCACTATATAATAATAAAACATACCCATTCTACCCTAGAGAACATTAGATAATGAAGATTTTTCTGCTTCTCTGATTTTTCTCTTGGAACAAGTGGTATGTTTACACATTTGCTGGCTCCCTGAAAGGTGGGGTTGACATTGGAACAATTGTACCCATGTGCTACATTAATGATCAAGTGGCGCACACATATTTTATTGAACAAGACGCCCAACAGAGGAACACGGCATTGAAGGGGGACCGTTTTAATTACACATTCCAATACTGATGTTTGGGGCCTTTGGTTGAGGAATTCGGCAGTGAGACGTTTTTGGTCTTCTACAGCTTCTGGTGCCAGCCAGAAGTTTCTTTGGAAGCCTCAGTATCTGAGGGACTAAGCGACCTCAGAGACAGCAACCACTGAAAACTCCAGGAGATCTTCCAAGATTAAGCTCCAGTTAGAGACTCTTGTCTTCCAACAGCGTAGAGAATACCTTCCTTTAATCCAAAAGACACTATTTTCATTTCTCCACAGTCTGCTCTTCTGGTGAGTCAGATGCCCCTGTCTTGGGCCAAAGCTCACAGGCAGCAGCAGAACCATTGGCTGCTGGTTTCTGTGGCTTGTGTGGGGAGAAGAGGAAAGGTGGGGCAGGAAGGGGTGAGGTGGAAAGGTGGAATGTGGCATAACCCTTCTGCTCTGGTCAAGCTAATCTAAAAAGGTGTTCATGTCCTTTATTCACAATTATTTACAGAAAACTTTACAAATGTGCTACAGTCAAAGTCAAGTCTAGCAGGAAGCTTGGTGTTCCCCAGTCAGATCCTCAGTGATCGGACGAGGTGACTAGGAGAAAGAACAGGTCTCTGAAAATTAAGGGAAAAGACATTAATACCAGTATCATCTCCTTAATAAAAAGAGAGAGAAATCTTTCACCACATCTACCCAAAGCTAAAATAATTGTCTTTCTAGATGACAGATTTGCAGTCATCCAAGCTGCATTTTTAGGAAACTCAACTATTTCTGGTGGTCTTCTGGAAAATATCAGATTATTTCTATTTTTCCCACCAGCTAGTATAATGGATTGTCAAGCAGGGAACTCATGGAATATCACCTAACTGCCAATACCAGGAATGCCATATATTCTGGCATCATTAGAATATTTCTACCTTGGAGGAAATGGAAATACTCAAAGGAACCTATTCCCTTGTCATTTTTCTGCTGTGCATATTTCCTCCTGCCAATACAGTATCCTACCATTGCTTTAAAATCCAGTACATATTTATGTGAAAAGAATCAAGTCTTCCCTTTCTCCCTACTCTTCCATTTTTTAACAAAATGCCTTCAAAGGTCACTTACCTTCAAGGGTTTGGTTCAAATGCTGCGTTTGTAAAGACTCCATACGTTCCTAGATGGCTAAAGAAGAGAAACACAAGCATGAACCACCATGGAATGCTTAGTCAGCACCGTCTGGCACAGTGTCTCCAGAAACTGTGGCTGCCACGTTGGCCCTGGAATTCTGTCTGCTTGCATTTGGAAAGGAAAATAAATGCATGTGCAGTTTCCAAGATGCTTCCTTAACAGCTGTGGGTAATTTGCATGACTTTACATTTTTTATACCCACTTCACTTCTTTCCAGATTATAGGAAATGTCCAGACTGGTGTAAGGAGGAGATCGTTGTGATAATGACTCACAAGGCATCAAAACCTGGCCAATACCAGAATGAGTTTTCAAAATGGTGAACAACTGTACAAAAGAGTTATAAAGCCTGCCACCATCTTCCCTTGGGGCAGTGGGGTGGTTACTGGGCTTGAGCATTCTGTGTCTACTATACATTATGTTCTCCTGTGCATTTCTCCTTATGCTATAATTGGGGCACTTGCTGATTTTGACCACATGATCTGTAGTTTGGTTCTATTATCTGAACATTGTACTTCAAGAGAGTAAAAAAAGGACGTGCCTCCCCCAAAAGTTACAAAATAAGGAGGCACACATTGCATACACGTTATCCTGACACGGCAAATCAGAAAGTCAAACTAACAAAACTCAATTCATAGACTATTTCTGTCTTACCTGTGTGGATTCAGAGGACATTTCCCATCATCTGAAAGGAGTGAGAAGACATGAATAATTGGTTTAAAAGGGGGTAATAAAGCAATGAGATGAAGTATCAGCATCACTACTGATAGTCAGTACTGCTCCTGGGGCTTGAACTCATGGCCCTAATGCTGTCCCTGAGTTTTGTTTTTGTTTTTGGCTAAAGGCTAGTGCTCTACCACTTGAGCCACAGCTCTGCTTCCAGCTTGTTTGGTGCTTAATTGGAAATAACCGTCTTATGGGCTTCCCTGCACAGGCTGGCTTCTAACTTTGTCAGCTCTCAGCCTCCGAGTAGCTAGAATTACAGGCGTGAGCCAGCAGCACATGACTGATGATAGATATTCTTTAGAGCAGTGCGTAGACAGATCTTCAAATAGACCACAACTCCTTTGTAATGATGACTAGTATGATGAAGTTTCTCTTAGTCTTCATCTCTTTGGCTACATCACTGCTTACATCCAGCATCAACTCCATGAGTTTTCAGGGAAGAATGCAGATTTCTGGATACACCATGTCAGGTCACTAGCAACGCAGTCCCTTCTACCCCCAGCTTCGCCTTCTGCTCTTTTGTAAGCCCCTGTGAACTCAGGTGCTCTGCGCTGCTCAGCACGCCATGTCCCAGCAGGTGCTCTTTCGTGTCTTCTTCCCACAGGCTGTTTTCTCCACTTGAACTCCAAATGCTCAGGAAAGCTCCTCTGGCCATACCAGAATGGTTTGAGCATCTCTATTCTAATGTTCTGGAAATATCAGGTTGTGTTTTATCCTCATATTCCTTTCCTACCTTACCTTGTCTCCCTTTGAATGAGGGACTATCATTATGGGTCTCACTGCTTAACAGCGTGGACCTGTTGGCTGTGGTAGGAAGGACTGAGTGAGGGACGTTTTGGTAATTGGGAGATTCCACAGGCTCCCAGTGCTGTGCTGCAGTCTCGCATCATCTGAATTTTAAGGCAAGATTTCCCTGAGGTCTCCAGGTGATTCTGATGGGCAGGTAATTCCTGTTGCCCCCCCCCCTTTTTTTGGTCTTTGAATGAAATGTTTCTAAACATGAACTACTAACATGCTGGCTGAACACCCCAATCCCAAATCACATGCAACAAGAAAGCAAGAGGAAGCTCTTTTCTTACTTACCTTTCTTTCTGAAGCGTTTTCTTAGAAGAGCCAGGAGTACCCCACTCATGGCCAGAGCTGATGTAGAAGCCACTGCTCCACCGAGGTAAGCCAGGACTTCCTGGATAGTCAGTGGCGCCGCTGTGAAACAAACACACACACATGAAACCCAGGGCCACAGACGAGGAAGCAAGGCCCAGTTGTATTCCTAAGGCTTAACTATCAAACAACATTTCTACAGCGGTCAGCTAAGCATGGCAGCTTAGGCGAAAAGAATAACCCACAGTAATTTTTCTTTAGCAATCGAAGATTCGACCGTGGAACAGAAAGTCACCATAGCAAGCCACTGGGGAAGTATAGGTAAGGGAAACATTGGAGGCTGAGCTAACGCTTGCCAACAGGTGGAACATAATTGAAGAAAAAAAAACTAAGGTATTTTTAGAGGTAGGTGACAAATGAAGTTCTGAGACAATAAATTAGAACTCCTTGTGAAAGAATTCCCAGCTTAACAGAGGCTAGAATAAAGGAGAAATTCATTTCACAAATCTGAGCCCTGGAAACAGAGTGGCAAACATCTACACAGAATTGCTGAATCGAGTTTAACTAAACTTCACAAGGAGTTTCTGGGTGACTCATGGTGAAGTGTTAAGGAGGGGAATTCAATGATGGAAAGGAAGACCACTGTGAAAAAAATATACAAAAAAAGAAACACCGGTGTCAGGCTGAGTGACCTTAAATCCTATATACCTTGGCAGGTTGGCATGATAGCTGACCAGGCGCCGTTTTCTTGGCAGGCTGCTTTGGCAGAGCCATTAAGTAACCGACCCTCTGAGCAGTGAAAAATGCAAGTTGAGCCAAAGCTGAAGTTTCCCCAGGGATTGGAACAGTTCATCACTATTGATTGATTAACGTGCAGCTCCGGGCATTTGACGGCTGTAGGTAAAAGAGAATGAAGGAGACACAAACAAGCAGAATGAACGTAAATGAAGATCCTGACTCCATTGTCAACTAGAATATTCAAGGTTAATAAGGAAATCAACCACTTCCAGTATTTGTTCCAGCCATCCAATACTACACATACTTAAAAAAATACCACTTAAAGGAAGAACAAGAAGGGGCAGATCTAGCATTCAATAAACTAGTACTTCCAAAAGTACTATTTGCACACTTTTTGCCTCTCAAAAATACAACTGTTCTAAAAGATAGTATCAATATATGATGATGACTAGGGATTGTGATTATCGGAATAGTTAACAAGTCTTCAGCACAGCTGGACACTGGAAGTTTAAAAGAAGTAGAAAAAAAAATAAAAGAAGTAGAGAACATCACTTCACTTAAACTGTTTTTCAGGGGGCTTCAGATTATTCTAATTTATGGCTAAGAAACTATCCTCAGGAAATTAAATTTAATTCAACTAAACATTAATAAGCAGTAGCAGCATTTTGAAAAGGCTCTGTGCTGTGTTTTGTGGGAAATAGAAAGTCAAAGTGATGCACAGCCAGTCACCAGTGGCTGTACTACACAGTGGCCATTCCTATGATCCAGCGGCTATCCCTACAACCCACTTGGAAGGCTGAAATCAGATCACGGTTCAGAGCTATCTTGGGAAAACAAGTCCCAGAGACTTTTATCACCAATTCACTGGTTAAAAAAAAAAAAAGCTAGAAGTCAAGCAGAGGCTCAAATGGCAAAGCCCTGAGAGAAAAGGAGTTCAAGCCCAGTACTGGCACACAACGAAAAAGAGACAGAGCTCAACGTTTCATGAGTTGGAAGATGTCACACAGAACTAACTAGATGACAATTACTATGAAATGCTGGGATGCTTACGTGTTACCTAATTAATGAAATTGGCTCTTACATTTTAAAGTTCATCTACTTTCATGTTTAGCAGAGTTAGAGTTCTAACACATTTTGTACCTCTATAAATGTTTCCTCCTTTAGGTCTAGGGTATTAACTTATAGCAAGAGGGCAGGCAGAGGATTTCATGGGGGGCAGGCACTTTGAATGGTTGTTGGGGCTTGGGAAGGATTTCAGCAGGAATCCTGGTTAACCTAAGTGGCATCAGACATCCTGCTCCTTCCATTACCTCTGCAAGCTGGAGTTGCTGCTGTCCATTGTCCTGAAGGCCTGCATCTGAGAGCGCTGTCTCCTATGAGCCTGAATCCAGCTTTGCATCCAAAGTAGCAAGTGGTATTCAAACCAAAGGCTCCTGGACAGGACATTGTTCCTTGTCCAGGAATGGTGAGGGCTGGACATCTTACTACTTTAGTAGGACGTGATGCTGCACCTGCTGTGAGAAAAATGTTTTGATGTAAAGCGTTCAAGGTGTTCTCATTTACAAGGAGCTTATCTAAATTAAGATTCATATAGAATAGCTGTGTCCCACTTCTTTCAAACTGAGGGCAGTTCTATCAGTATCTAGATCAAAAAATGGATAAATTATGCATCTCAGGTATGGGAAACCTTATGAGGAAAATTATTTAAGTTTCCTTGAAGAGATGATGTCTTGGAACAGTACATGGTCTCCCTGATAAGTGGGTGATAAATCCAAAATGTTAGGTGATATGACAAAACTAACAGGACTTAAGAAACAAAGAACTCCCACTCATCTGGTAGAACCACTACCAAATATCCCCATGCTGCTGATCACATATATGGTATATAATATGTGAGCACCGTTATATATTACAGACTGTGATAGACAATTTGCTCCAGGAAAGTTAGAATGAACTTGTGACTTTAAATGAGCATCATTATTCCACAATACTGTGAATTTCCGGAAATTAAGTAATCACTTAATCACAAAAAAAAAAGAACCTTGGGGAAGGGAGGGAGGGAGGGGATGGTAGGGGGAAAACAATGGAGGGGGTAACAATGTTCAAGAGGAAGTGTACTCATTACCTCACTCATGTAACTGTAACCCTCTGTATAGTATCTTTACAATAAAAAAAATTAAAAAAAAAAATTAAAAGAAAAAAAAAAAAGAGATGATGTCTTGGGCCCAAGAAGAAATGTTATCAATATACATTTAAAGAAGCCACAAGACAGTTGGTACAGAAATAGGACAATTCTGCTGGGTGCCAGTGGCTTATGCCTACCCAGGAGGCTGAGATCTGAGGCTCACAGTTCAAAGCCAGCCTGGGCAATTAACCAACAAAATGCTGGAAGTGGAGCTGTGGATCAAGTGGTAGAGTGCTAGCCTTGAGCAACAAAGCTTAGGGACAGCACCCAGGCCCAGTTCAAGCCCTAGGACCCCTTTTCCCCAACACACACAAAGAAATATGACAATTCAGTAAAAATTTGAATATCCATGTGTCAGTGGTCTGCGTTCCCGACTTTATTGGGAGATGATGTTAGTCCTATCTAAGTTCAACATGAAATGGCTTTGCTATGAATGATCGTGCCACTAATCTTCTACATGGCACAGAAATGAAGCTTGAACTCTCTGCCCTCTGTTGCCTGATTTGAACATTTGAAATGGTGATTGCAAGCCTTGTACTCTTTCAGCAATGAAGTAGTGGGCGTCATTTACTTTGTTCAGGAAAACTCTTTGAGAAAAAGAACCTCAAGTTATAAAAACAAGATGTCTATAAGAATCGCTATGTCTTAACAAGCCTAGAAGTCTGTCAGTCTTTAGAATTGTATAATCCACAGGCTGTTTACAATGTCCAATCATAATCGAATTGTTTATCATCTTTAGGAGCTATGTGAGTGCTCTCCTTGTGGACAAAATTTCCAAAAGCAGTCTGTCCCAGAGAGTGTGCATTATTACCTTTGCAGGTTGGTGGAGCTGTAGACCATCTCCCAGACGTGGTACACCCCACACTGTCCGATCCTTCCAGCACAAAGCCCTTACGACAGGAGAAACTGCAGAAGGAGCCAACGCTGAATGTTCCGTGAGCGTGAGAACAGTCCATGCGGCCTTGTTCTGGAGCGGAGAGTTCTGGGCACTGGATGACTGGAGTATCAAATTGAGAACACCACAATGTCCATGTTAGGCAGTGTCTATTGATTCATATATGCAGCAAGTATTTATTGAGCGTCTGTGATATTCCAACTCTTCTATAAAGCAGCCGAAATTCCACAACACATAAAATGGGATGTTAATTACAGAAGATGGGGGGAAGGATGGTTAACTTGTGAAGAGGAGTACATGTAGAGGTCACAGGGATAAGGAAGTCAAAGATTTACGCCACTAAACTCAACAACTCACATCCCTCCTCTTTTCTCCATATCCCCTCCTGTATTCCCATCATCTTATCTGCAGAGGGAAACTTCAAATTTCTGGTCAAGATAGCTAAGTTTTGAGCTGGGCATGGTGGTTCACACCTGCAGTCCTAACTACTTGAGTTACTGTGACTGGAAGGATCGTGGTTCAAGGCTAGCGGAGACAAAAAGTATCACGAGGACCCCATCTCAACAGCAAAAGCTGAACGTGGTGATACATACCTATCCTCCTTATGGAAAGTTTTCCTTATGGAAAGCCATAAATAGGAAGATTGTGGCACAGGCAGCCAGGCAAAACGCAAGACCACACCTCAAAAGTAACCAAAGCAAAAGGGGCTGGAGGCCTGGTTCAAGGAGAGTGCCTGTCTAGAGATTGTGAAACTGTGACATAAACCTCAAGACCATTTTCTTAAATCATTTTTTAATCATTCAAGAAAGCCGCTTTCCTGTCTGAGGGGCGGCCCTGTGGAGGTTACGGAAGCCTAACCTGGACCTGGCATGTGGTAGACACTCAAAGAACGAAATTTAATCTGTGTTGTTACCCATGATGCAGCTGGAGGGGAAGAGGCCAGTATAGACACAAAGGAAGGGATTCCCGTAAAGGAATAATGCTATGCATAACTATAAAGAGAGGAACATACTCTTGGACCGAGTAGGAAGCATTGTCAAACCTGTATAGTCAGAGTAGAAAACAACTAAAGGTTGTGACCATCCCATGCTTAGGGCCCTCTTTTCATTGCCTTGGAAGTCGTTGTGTTGTAAGGATCTTTCTTAGCTGATGCCTTCCTAATTCACTAGGTAATTAGTGAATCGGGAAAGTATATCTACTTAAGTAGATAGACATAATTATGTGTGAATCCATGAATTATTAGGTTTTCTGCTACTCTAATCATCAACATAAAACATACTGCTTTATATTATTTTTTAAATATTTAGCAAATTCTCTTTTCTTTTGCCTCACTTCACTTGAGATGGATAGTAAATCAAGAACTTTTTGACCAGGCACTGGTGACTCATACCTGTAATTCTAGTTACTCAAGAAGCTGGAGCTAGAGAAACAGGGTTTGAAGCCAGACAGGCAAAAAAAAAAAGTCTGTGAGTGTGCATCTTCTAATTAACCAGCACAATCCAGACTGGAGGCGTGGTTCAAGTGGCAGAATCTAACCATGAGCTGGAAAGCTGATGCTAGCGCAAGGCCCTGGACAGCAAAGGCTGGGAGGAGGCTTGAAAGAGCAGCGGAGCCCAGGCCCCAGCGGCCCCAGGGAAATGCTATTCTTGCTAAAGCGATCTGTAGAACTATTTCAAGACTATCTCAAAACTTTTGCATCACTCTCTGAGTTCCGCCTGCCACGCCTGCCCTTCATACGTGGTGCTTCCTAAACCCTTTTGATGTATCCTAAAATTGTGCAAAAGTAGTGTTCTGGGGCAGTGTGGAGGGATAAGATTCTGGCATGTAGAAAAGAAGAGTGTAGAACATGGATTTTGGAAAACAAGAGAGAAACATAGGCACCCACAAAACCACGTCTCAACATCAAAATAAGACCATTGGGTTCTAACCATAGAGCCTTCAATTCTGAGGATCATAGCTGACTAAAGGTTGCGTCCACTGGTCAGGGATCTTTCTAGATGTGAGTGGGAACTGGGCTCACTGGTGAGAGGCAGATACCCCCTTCCACAGGAAAAAGAGGGCTGAAGAGGAGAAAGAAAACCTGGCTCCCGTATTCCAGACTGAACCATCATGTTGGCTGCATAAATGATTTTAAGCTTTGGTGGGATTTTCAAAAGGACTTTTGCTTTCCCTTAAAACAGAACATTGGAGCGTACAGCTTATGATAACTATCAGTGGAATAATACGTGAGAGAGAGGATGAGCAACAAAGCCCAATCCTTGCTGTCTAACCCCTAAATAAGCTAGATTTCTTAGCTACTGCTACTGGTAGTCTATCTTCCCCTTCCCACCCCCCAGGGGAAAGTTTATTTGAAAATGAGAAAAAGCCATGAAAGAAAGTAGCAGAAACTATGTAAGAGGAATCCATCGTCTATCCTTTGGACAGCAGATGGCAGCATTTTATGACCTTTAACGTAACAGCCGTCCCAGACAAGGGTGTGAGTCCAGTGCCCCCTTTGGTGGAGTGCCGGCCTGGCACACTATGCCCCTGCTTCAAACCCCAGTACTCTAGAACCCTAAGTAAAGACAAAATACCCCGTGCTAGGGGCTTGCCTAGCATGTGTGAAGCCCTGGACGCAAGCCCCAGTAAGCCAGGAAACAAAAGAAAAAAAGAGAAATCCTTGGCTAGCCCAATGACTTTGGAGATGCTATAGTCCTCTCCCCTCCTTCCTCAGCCTCCGAGGGGTAACGAGGCTTCCTTCCTGCTGGGGAGGGAGGACAAGGGGGGAAGGGCAGCCATGCTATTGTACAAGGAGGAATAACAGTAGTTTAGCAGTTTTTAATACGACTCAGTAGATTTCTACTGACATAGTCACTGCCGTTTCTAAGGTTTATTTCAGCAGTTTTAGCGGCAGCTGTGCAGTAGACTAAATTTATTGGTGACAGACCCAGAATTTAGACGCTCTGCCACTGGGTGGCAATATGGTCCAACAGTGAAAAATACCTTGTCCGGCTATGCTTTGGTTTGAATCCTGCTGACTCCCATGCACCCTGGTTATGTGACCTTTGCACCCTGGTTATGTGACCTTTGAACCCTGGTTATGTGACCTTTGCCAGCTGCTTCTCTCAAGGTTTCCGTTTCCCCTGGCTTACGGTGGAGATGATGATCATCTAACAGTGGTTTGTGTAGAATGTAATCATACATACAAAAACGCCCTGTACTGCACATACACTAAAGGTTGCTTATTCCTGCCAGTCTTGTTATTACCAACTCTGACTTACTGAAAAATAAATTGGAACTGCTGTGCCCTCTGAAACCAAATAGAACTGTGAAATAGTTCAGCCTATGTTAGTCTACATGCCAGGTAGTGGGCCCTACCGGATTCTTTGAGGGAAGCAAATACAGAAAAGATCTGCCCTTGAGTTTGAGGATTCCACTAATTGACTGTCGTGCTGTGCTAGAGTGAGCAGGATGAGCTTCACGTCAACAGTACTTGCCACAACCCCCTTTAACTCAATGTAGCAACGGCAGAGGATGGAAAGGTGGAGGAGGCACAGGCTCTGCTCTCGAGGACTTTATAATTCATATGGAAATAGAAGGAAGAACCAGTAGAAAAGAGTTCCGTCACATCCATCCCTGAATATCTTCAGTGTTGGGGACTTAGTGCTGGGTAATGGCGAGTTTGAGAAGGAAGGAAGGAACAGCCTAAATGACTTCTAAAGACATCATCACAAAGGTGTCAGTGAAATGGCTGAGCTTCGTCATTTCCTAATGGCATGTCCTTGAGCACGTTACTCTTTCGGAGCCTTTGCTTCTACATCTGTAAAATGAAGGTGATACTCCTTATTCTAGAATTGTGCTAAACATCATTTCCTAGGACGTCAGGAAAGAACTTTATAACACTATGAAAGTAGATGATTGTATGAGGATAGAAAGATTGTTCAAAGGGACTAAAAAGGAAGCTTGGTCTAACTCCCCATGCTTTGTGGATGATGTATTGTTTTAGCTTTGTGGATGACGTGTTGTTCTAGCTTTGTGGATGATGTGTTGTTTTAGCTTTGTGGATGATGTGTTGTTTTAGCTTGAGGACACTTTCATAGGAATCTCTGATGATTCTTTCAGCCCATGATATTACCTGGAAAGTCATAAGAAAAAACAGACGCTGGTTCCTACCTTTACATGTTGGAGGGGAGCCTGTCCAGTGTCCAGATGGAGTACAATCCAGTCTTTCTGGTCCAGATAAAGAAAACCCCTCATCACAGTTGAACTGACATGTGGATTTGTAGCTGGAACCTCCCAGAGGCTGGACGCAAGTCACTGTTCCATTCTGAGGACTTAGCAAAGGTGTGCAGCTCGTAGCTACAGAGGACATGCAAGAAGAGAAAAGACCGTGTTAGTGCACAGACTCAGAAGGAGGAAAAGTATAATCCTTGCCCTTCAGGCCTTCCAAGCTATAGAAGGAGTAATAATAATTCACATAGAAAAATCAAATTTCAAAGACAACACAAAAATCATGGACACAGTGTTGCTGAAAAATTCACCAACTGTCTGCAAATGACAATTTCCACTTCTTCTCAAAAGCCTCATCCCACAGTGGCCAGTCATAAATGACTCTTCTTGTTCTTCACTTTACAAAAAAGTGAATTGGGCCTCTCAGTTCTTTGCACAGCATATACACATGATGTAAGGTAGTAGAGGACTTATTTGACTGGGTTGGTGATGGTGCGCTGTGACTTTTGGCAAGTCACTTAATCTCTCTGAATCCCAATATTTTTAAAGGAGGAAAATAATATTACCTAGTTTCTAAGATTCTTTAAAGTCAAGATTGAAAATACTCTCAATACAAATGTTGACAGTCGTTCCTTGTGTGGTTAAGGAAACAGTAAAGCCTAGATTCAATAGGTTGACATAAAAAGTAAAGGCTAGGGTTGGGTGTGGCATCTCATCCCTCTACTCTGGAGGCCGAGATTCAGGAGATTGTGCTCTAGCAAAAAGCTAGTGAGAGCCCCATTCAATGAACAAGCTAGACACGGTGGAATGTGCCCTCCCCCCCCCTCCAACTTCCTGGGAGGCATAAATAGGAGAGTCACTATCTAGGTCTGCCCGGACCAAAAATGCTAGAGCAAAATAACTAGCCCCTAAATAAAGCAACGAAGGCTGGGACTATTGCTCAACCAGCATAAATCTTGCCTAACAAATAGGAGGTGCTAATCGTCCAAAATAAAAATAAAGTAAGGACTCAGCTATACCCAGTTTCGAGGTCTTGCAAGGGCTTAGTTTGGAAGTGTGTGACTTTACACCAGATAAGAGGTGCTACAGCTGTTCCAGGGCCATTTTCAGCCGCTTACTTTGATTGGCCAGAGGTTTGGAAAGCCTATTTCTGTGATCTCTCTTCCCAACATCCTTTGCCCTCCCTCCACAGATGCAAGTTACTTCCATCCACGTGGAAAGCCATTCTGTCTTCAGTGCCTATGTGTGGGGTGCGGTGGAGGGAGAAGAGACCACGCAGAGAGCTCCTAGGTTATTAAAGAGCCAGTGGGCAGATGTGCCTCAAGTTCTTGGTTTGGTGGAACCATTTCCAGCTCTTCTGTGGCTTGGTCTTCTTGCAGACAGTAAAAAGGGAACTCGGCTGATAACTCTCTTCGAAGTGTTACAACAGCCTCAAGACACACCTCCCGGCCCTGACCACATTTGGGAAACGCGTTCCCAGCAACAAGAGGAGAAAGTTCAGTCAGAGTAAACAAAGGACGAAAAGCAGAAGGGAGCTGGAAGGTCACCTGAAGCCAGGGGGGTGGCCACCTCCTGCCTGTGAGCCCATGCCAGCCGCACAGGTGAAGCAATGAACAGTGGCCTGTGCCCTGCACAGCCCTGGCTTTCCCCCAGAGTTCGGATAAGCCGCTTCGTCCCCCCAGGATGAGCGGGCTCAGGGCTGTGTGCAGGTTGAGGCTTAGTTAGGGTGGGTGCTAAGGGGGGGAGGAGCTACAGCTCTACCTGTGCTTTCTAGACCCAGAGCTAGGCCCTGGACCCCAAGTCCAGTGGCTGACCGCACCCCTGTGTGGGGATGAAGGAATCCGATTCCGCTCAGTTCCGTCAGTAATTACTCTTTAGTTTTGTGTCTGTCTGTTTGTTTGTACAGTTAACACAACCTAAGAGTAAAATGCATGCCCATTCACACACGCATATTTGTGTGTGACCTGAAGAGAAAGCGGTTTCCTCTTCATAGAGATGCGTCCCTGCCTGCCTTCACTCTGATGTTGAAAGGCAGGGCAAGTAGTGCAAAAATATTTTACCCTTTGGGTTTTATCATT
The DNA here is from genome assembly GCF_024711535.1 of Dipodomys merriami. Classification (NCBI taxonomy): domain Eukaryota; kingdom Metazoa; phylum Chordata; class Mammalia; order Rodentia; family Heteromyidae; genus Dipodomys; species Dipodomys merriami. The sequence continues at coordinate 1,860,374 of NW_027206413.1, read as the reverse complement.
AACATTACATATATATGTGTGTATACCATAAAAATATTCATTGCCTAGGGGAGTCAGGGAATCAGATGGGGAAATATTGGGGAAAAAAATCATACCAGAATGGGAACAATAGTTTAGGGTAGGGATATTTAAGAGGATGGATTTACTTCTGGTTTCTTCTTGTAGATTTTATAAATGAGAACCTTGCTTTTGGCGAACAGTATTTGCCATAAATCTAAATAGAGTTTCATACACTGAGGGGAGAAGTAATATAGAAGGTAAAAGTAGACATCTGACCCAGTACTGGTGGTTGAGGCTTATAATCTTAACTACTCAGGAGGCTGAGATCTGAGGATCGTGGTTTGAAGCCAGCCTGGGCAGGACAGGCTGACACTTATCTCCAATTAACCACTAAAAATCTATCACTGGAGCTGTGGCTCAAGGGTAGATACGTACTAGCCTTGAGCAGGGCCAAAGCCCTGGGCCCAGGACTGGTGCCTCCTCCCTCCGCCCCCCAAAAATCTGGTTTTTAGTTTGCAAACACAGTCAGTTAGAACCAGGCCTGTTTCATCTAAGATGTTCTAGCATCAGCAGAAAGCACTGGCTTTTTAATATCATAGACAATGCAGGTTTAAACACCTGTATTTGAATCTGTACATTTCTTCTGAGAATCCAGTAACCTCGATGTGTGGAGTGGGTTCCTCCTCTTTCCAACTCTCCTATCTACATCTTGGAGGATTCTGCATTAGATTCTCCCGTTCTACCTGTACAGCCCAGGACCCCAGGAGGAAGGTCCACATCAGCCTTGGGAAACATGCTGGGAGCTGAGAGGGGACGTTGCCTCTGTTTTCCTTGGAGTCTTATTTCCAGATACTTAATTCGTGAAGGGCACCCCGAGGTCCTGGTAAAGGCCCGCTAAGGAGTCTGCTGGGCCACCACAGCCCTGTCCCCTGTCGCCAGGTGTCTAGACACACGTTTCTGCGTAGCCTCTGCTGATATTTGCGTTTGGGATCCTTGGGTTACCAATGAAAGCATGAATGATGATATGCCTTCATTTTCCAGCCCCTGTCAAACACGGCCCTACACACCCACCGTCTCTAAAACGCAGCCTTCCTTTTGCAATGATCACCCCAATTATTCTCAAAGGCAATGCGCCCTTACCCCGGCACTCTGGGGGAGGGGCGCTCCAGCGTCCTGTAGCCATGCAGCGGACCGCCCTTGCTCCAGCCAGGAGGGAACCTTCTCTACAGGAGAAGCTGCAGACCGACTGATGCTGAAATGGTCCAAAAGGATGTGAGCAATTCATCTGGGCCCTTCTGGGAATGGGAAACTCCTGGCACTGCACAGCTAAGAAGGGAGAAGGTAAAGAATCATTATACAAGTACTAATTGGTTTTGTTTGTGTGTGTGTGTGTGTGTGTGTGTGTGTGTGTGTGTGTGTGTGTGTGTGTGTGTGTGTGTGTGTGTACACACCAGTTCTCAGGCTTGAAGTCAGGGCCTGGGCATTATTTCTTAACTTTTCTACCCAAGGCTGGCACTCTACTACTTGAGCCACAGCTCCCCTTCCAACATTTTGCTGGTTAATTGATGATAAGAGTCTCATGAACTTTCCTGCCCCGGCTGGCTTCAAACTGCCATCTTCAGATCTCAGCCTCCTGAGTTGCTAGGATTATAGTCATGAGTCATGGACACCTGGCTCAATCCTTTTTCTTTTCTCAATTTCACACGTGCCTGTATTATAACTTAGCTTCACCTCCTCTCACCTGTCTTTTCCCGTTCCCATACACCCTGTTTGAGAATGGCAGAGGCTCTGTGTGTCTGTCTGTCTGCAAAGGCTCTGTGTGTCTGTCTGCAGAGGCTCTGTGTGTCTGTCTGCAGAGGCTCTGTGTGTCTGTCTGTCTGCAGAGGCTCTGTGTGTCTGTCTGTCTGCAGAGGCTCTGTGTGTCTGTCTGTCTACAGAGGCTCTGTGTGTCTGTCTGTCTGCAGAGGCTCTGTGCGTCTGTCTGTCTGCAGAGGCTCTGTGTGTCTGTCTGCAGAGGCTCTGTGTGTCTGTCTGCAGAGGCTCTGTGTGTGTGTCTGTCTGCAGAGGCTCTGTGTGTGTGTCTGTCTGCAGAGGCTCTGTGTGTCTGTCTGTCTGCAGAGGCTCTGTGTGTCTGTCTGTCTGCAGAGGCTCTGTGTGTCTGTCTGCAGAAGCTCTGTGTGTCTGTCTGCAGAGGCTCTGTGTGTCTGTCTGTCTGCAGAGGCTCTGTGTGTCTGTCTGTCTGCAGAGGCTCTGTGTGTCTGTCTGTCTGCAGAGGCTCTGTGTGTCTGTCTGTCTGCAGAGGCTCTGTGTGTCTGTCTGCAGAAGCTCTGTGTGTCTGTCTGCAAAGGCTCTGTGTGTCTGTCTGCAGAGGCTCTGTGTGTGTGTCTGTCTGCAGAGGCTCTGTGTGTGTGTCTGTCTGCAGAGGCTCTGTGTGTCTGTCTGCAGAGGCTCTGTGTGTGTGTCTGTCTGCAGAGGCTCTGTGTGTCTGTCTGTCTGCAGAGGCTCTGTGTGTCTGTCTGTCTGCAGAGGCTCTGTGTGTCTGTCTGCAGAGGCTCTATGTGTCTGTCTGCAGAGGCTCTGTGTGTCTGTCTGCAGAGGCTCTGTTTGTCTGTCTGTCTGCAGAAGCTCTGTGTGTCTGTCTGCAGAGGCTCTGTGTGTCTGTCTGTCTGCAGAGGCTCTGTGTGTCTGTCTGCAGAGGCTCTGTGTGTCTGTCTGTCTGCAGAGGCTCTGTGTGTCTGTCTGTCTGCAGAGGCTCTGTGTGTCTGTCTGCAGAAGCTCTGTGTGTCTGTCTGCAAAGGCTCTGTGTGTCTGTCTGCAGAGGCTCTGTGTGTGTGTCTGTCTGCAGAGGCTCTGTGTGTGTGTCTGTCTGCAGAGGCTCTGTGTGTCTGTCTGCAGAGGCTCTGTGTGTGTGTCTGTCTGCAGAGGCTCTGTGTGTCTGTCTGTCTGCAGAGGCTCTGTGTGTCTGTCTGTCTGCAGAGGCTCTGTGTGTCTGTCTGCAGAGGCTCTATGTGTCTGTCTGCAGAGGCTCTGTGTGTCTGTCTGCAGAGGCTCTGTTTGTCTGTCTGTCTGCAGAAGCTCTGTGTGTCTGTCTGCAGAGGCTCTGTGTGTCTGTCTGTCTGCAGAGGCTCTGTGTGTCTGTCTGCAGAGGCTCTGTGTGTCTGTCTGTCTGCAGAGGCTCTGTGTGTCTGTCTGTCTGCAGAGGCTCTGTGTGTCTGTCTGTCTGCAGAGGCTCTGTTTGTCTGTCTGTCTGCAGAAGCTCTGTGTGTCTGTCTGCAGAGGCTCTGTGTGTCTGTCTGTCTGCAGAGGCTCTGTGTGTCTGTCTGCAGAGGCTCTGTGTGTCTGTCTGTCTGCAGAGGCTCTGTGTGTGTGTCTGTCTGCAGAGGCTCTGTGTGTCTGTCTGTCTGCAGAGGCTCTGTGTGTGTGTCTGTCTGCAGAGGCTCTGTGTGTCTGTCTGTCTGCAGAGGCTCTGTGTGTGTGTCTGTCTGCAGAGGCTCTGTGTGTCTGTCTGTCTGCAGAGGCTCTGTGTGTCTGTCTGCAGAGCCTGTTTAGCACTGCCCTCAGCCTTATCCTCATGACAGGCCTTCTACTCCAATGCCTCATTCGTTTTGCTTCTCATTTTTCTACTGTGGTCAATACATATCAAAAATCCATCTACTTACCACTGAAATAATGTAAGTATCTAGTTCTGCGGCCAGTTGTCATACAATACCCACCACTATGTCCAACATCGTTCTCGTTGTGTCAAACTGACACACTAGAGTCATTAAACATGAGCTTTTCCCCCCTCTGCCTCATTATTCTCCTTTCCTGTCTCTGTGATGATCTTGATGAAGCCATTAAAAAAATAATATCACGTGTTATTTTTGGGGGGAGGCCTGGCTTGCTACACTCAGCACAGTATCCTTAAGGATGGCTTGTGTTGTGGCATGTGTTGGAATTCCTTCCTTTTCTACGGTAAATAATACTCCATTGGACACGCGTACCATGTCTTGTGTATTCCTCCAACCACCTGTTGATGTTCTCTTGGTTTGCTTCCTTATTCTATCATGAAAGATGTTGCTGTGAGCCCAGGTGTGCAAAGCATCTCTTCATGGCCTGCTTGTACACCACTTACAAACCAAGGCTCACTTTCGTATCATGGTATATGTCACCCAGAGCATTCGCAGCGATTGCTGAGGGACTCCCAGTAAATGGCAACATCAAATATCAGCATCGTCCTTCTGAAGCAGAACTTGGTATGGGGGGAACTGTCCATCTGGCTTCCCTGTGCCTTCATTCCCAGGTAAGAGTAACACACTGAAAACCGACGACTTAAATCAGACCACAGGCCTGACAGCATTTCTAAGGTTGTGTTTCGATACGCTAACTCACCGCTAGTGGTGAGCTGGGGAGGCACGGAGCCTCCGAGAGTCGGGAAGCTTCCTGACAGGCCATGAAAGAACTAGACTAACCGCCGTGTCCCTAACTCTTCCGCTCATTCTCACACACCATTCCTTTCCACTCACTCGTGTCAATCGAAGCAACTCTACTCTCTCAGCTGTGTTACGGTGAGTCATGTTGGCCCTAAGGCTGGCTTTGCCCACCATCATTTCATCCCTAGCACTGAGCACGAAGAACCTGTCCCGCAGTGTTTGACGGATTAACCAATGACCGTGTTCACCACGGAGGCTGATTCCCTCAGGCCACGGAGGCGTGTCTGAGTGCATGGTACCTTGACAGGCCGGGGCCGGGGCGGTCCACCGGCCGGAGTCGGCACACTGAGCGGCGCTGGCCCCTTGCAGCACGAAGCCCTCTGCGCAGTGGAAGCTGCAGCTGGTGTTGTATGGGAAGGTGCTTGAGGGTAGAGAGCACTCCACACGCCCGTGCGCAGGGCTCTCCGGAGGCTCACAGGCAACGGCTGCAGGGGGAAGATGGTGGGAGGCTGGCTCACAGACAGGCCCCGACGCTTTTCAGAAGAGACTGCTGGGGCTTGCTGCATCTTTCCTAGCCACGTCGTCCATGGGTTCGGGACCTCAGAGCCTCCTCCCTTTACCCAAAGGGCCCTTCCCGGCCCCTCTTCCCCCGCTCCCACAGCCCTGCTCCTGTGCTGCGTATACATGATGGCGAGTCTTTCCCAGTCCCCCACGGCCACCTGAAGAGCCGTAGCCCTAGCCTAGCCCCGTGCATTGGAAGTGTTCATTCGACATTTATCGGCATGTTTGTCTGATTAAGGGAACGCAGATAAAGAAACTCTCTGGGCTTATAAGCCAGGAAAAAGAAGCCATTGTGTCACATGTGTTGACACTATTACTTAGTGCTGTTGAAATGACCCCCCCCCCCCCGCCCGGACAGCATCATCAGATTCAGTTGCTGAGCGAGTGAAGCCCAGTGAGTTCCTGAGCAAATGGCGCCCTGCGTCACCTCAGCTCTGATAAGGACCCTTCTCCATGCTTTGCCTCTGAGCTGCATCAGCTCCGGACTATTCCTGGGGTTCGCAGAGCTTGGGGACCACCCTTCCAGCCTAGGCCTCAGCTTCCACTTCGCACTCAATCAGGGCGTGAGGACAAAGATCCTCCAGTCTTTCTTTCCTACTTCACACAAAGATGACCACCCTCAAGTCTTCTAGCGAACTGTACTTGGGGTGGTATTGTAATCTAGAATAGGAAAGTCACTAATCGAACTTTCAATTTCCTATTTTCCCTCGAGCTGCTAACCCCTCCCTCATAAACTTGGGAAAAGCTAAGGGTAGGGGGCTGTTGCAAGAAGTTGAGCTTCATGGACTTATGCAACTGCTGGGATCATTAACACATGTGCTTCTTTAATAGGGGTTTCATTGCACCTTCGCCAAAGGCTACAATGGGGAATCCCTCTCTGTCCTCATAGCCGCTGCTTCATTCCTTCTCAAGTTCAGGACCCTGGACATACCAAAGAGCTAGGGATGGAGAGAAAAGTTCAGCAAGTGCCTAGGTCTATGCGAGGAACTTTCTACGTGTTACTTCCTTGCGTGAGTTTTTACATTCTTCCTCCTGGCAATTCCTAACTCCATCTCACAGATGAGCAGCCTGGCTCTCGGAGGTGAGGGAAGCCAGCCGCTCGCTCCAGCCTCAGACCCCAGAGGATGGTTAGCTGTGCAGAGCTTGTGGCCTTTCTGCTCTGCCATGACTCCCTTGTGGGCATCCTGGGGCTGTGAAAAGCACCCTACCCTCACAGGCTGGCAGGGGTGCGGTCCACTGGCCAGATCCGACACAGCGGAGCGTGTCCAAGCCCCTCACTCGATAGCCAGGCCGGCACTCAAATTTACAGCTGGAGCCGTAGGCAAAGGTGGCCAGCGGATGCACACAGTCCATGGTTCCTTCACCGGGGGCTTCCAGGGACGGACACCGCACAGCTGAAAGACAAGCACCGAAGACAGAGAAAACACACCCTCACCGTCAGATGGCAGTGGCGGAAGGGCCTCCTCCCCCCAAGAACTAGACATGGAGACCGTAGGGTCAGAAGCCCCAAGTTGACCAGACTCAGAGAACGAATCCTCCATTTGCTGCAGAGTTCCTTAAGTCTCGGGTCCCTCCAAGCTCAATTCCTGACACTGTCTCTTCCTTCCTTCCACCTTGATAAACCTATCCCAGTAAGTCTTGATGGCACTCTTCCCCTGCTGAGGAGAAGCGTACAGACAAGACCATCCGGAGGCCGCTTGTGACAGGTATGTCATTTTGCCCAGAGCAAATCAGCCTCTTGTTGGTTCTTCAAGAGTCTGGATACTATTCTACTTAATGCGGCTCAGGGCCGATGGAAGGACGGTTCATTCAGGGCAGCTGTAACGATTAGGTTTTTCTAGTTGAACCGCATTATTTCTCTGTCTCTCTCTCTGTGTCTCTCTCCCTGTCTGTCTCTCTTTCTTTCTCTCTCTCTGTCTCTCTCTTAGAAGCACTGGGGTTTGAATTCAAGGCCTATGTGTGCTAGGAAAGTGTTCTGTCGTATAAAGCACATACCTAGTCCTTTTTGCTTTCTGTTTATGTTTTAGGTGGGGGTCCTTTGCTTTTGCCCAGGGCTAGCCTTGGATCATGATCCTTTTCCTTCTGACTCCAACACAGCAGGGATATAGATATGCTGAGCTTGCTGGTGGTGGACGAGGTAGTGATGATTGTCATAAGGCTTGAGCTCAGGCATAGGTGCCGACCCTGTCCTTTTCCTTCTTTTTTTCTTTTTGTTCAAGGCTAACATTCTACCACTTTGAGCCACAGCTCCACTTCCAGTTTTTAGGTGATTACTTGGAGATGAGTCTCATGGCCTTTCCCACCCAGACTGGCTTTGAACTTCAGTCCTCAGATCTCAGCCGCCTGTGTAGCTAGGATTACAAACAGGAGCGCCCAGCACCTGCACTGTGATTTATTTTTTGAGATAGAGTCTTGCTAACTTCTTGCTAGGACTGGTCTTGAATCTCAATCCTTTTATCTCTACTTCCTTTGTAGCTACATGTGTGTGCCACTGTGCCAAGATATTTTGCCCACAGGTTTTGTTAATAGAGAAAAGCCCTCTCCCGTTTTAGTTAACAATAAGGATGGTCTACATACCTTCGCACTGTGGGGGCTTATTATTTGTCCAGATTCCAGAGGCCAAACACTCCAGCTTGCTTGGTCCATTCAATTCGTACCCTTCAGCACAGTGGAAGGTACACTGTGAGTTGAAAGAGAAGTTTCCCAGAGGATGGCTGCAGCTCATGGACACGTGTGGAGGAAGGTCAAATTCTCCACACTCTCGGACTGCAAAGAACCAAGTATCGAGGTTTTCATTGTAAACTTAAAAACACGGTCAGATTGTCGCAAGCTGTAATATTTGTGTGACCCTCTTCACTGTTATCTTTCTAGGTTCCTAAGTCAAGCGGCCTGTTTTTATTTGGCTCGTTCTATAGACTGTATCTTTCAACTTGAGCCATGCTTTTACCTCTTGTATTTCGCCGGCTAACTAGAGTTAGCCTATGGTGGTGTCAGCGTAGGCTGGTTTCCTTATTCAGATCCCAGCCTCTTAAATAGATAGGACTAGAGGCATGAGGCACAGCAGGAGAGGCTTTTATTTATTCTTTTATTTTCCAATAATTTTTTTGGTCAGTCATGGGGATTGAACTCTGGGCCTGGGCGCGGTCCCTCAGCTCTTCAGTTTAAGGCAAGCGCTCTACCACTTGAGCCACAGCACCACTTCCTGTTTTCTGATGGTTCATTGGAGATTAGAGTCTCACAGACTTTCCTACCCAGGCTGGCTTTGAACCGCAATCCTCGGATCTCAGCCTTCTGAGTAGCTAGGATGACAGGCGTGAGCCACTGGCACCCAGCTCCAAGAAATTTTGTGAGTAAATATTTTCTCCCAGACCTGCTGTGTCTAGAGACAGTTGAATGGCTGGTAGTGAGTCCCAGAACTAGCTTTTACTCACTTGAGCATCCCAGGATGCATTCGTTCCTGGCATTATCTCTTGCCTAAGACCAGTGACCACAAATGAACAAATTAACAGACTCACCATATTCACACTCGGGTCCATAGAAGCCAGGATAGCAGGAGCAGGTGTAGTTCCCAATGGTCTCAATGCATTCACCTTGATTGTTGCAGGACATGTCCTGGCAAGAGGCTGCACAGAGACAGAAGGGTCGGAATGATGGGCATTGGGAGGAGATGGAACATGGGAAGAGTAGGCTGGTTTATATATTTTTTAATTCTCCTCTCAAGCCACAAGCTTTCTCTAACCCTTGTCTTACATTCTTCAAGATGTTCACTAACACTGAGTAAGAGTCTCCCCACTGTGTTACCGTCCCTGACATGCCATTCCATGCTATTATTGATCTGGTGGTGACATTAGCCTACCAGAGAGGTCTGTCTGAGCAGATGTGTTGCAGAGCAGAGCAGAGCAGGGCAGGGCAGGGCAGGGCAAGGCAGGGCAGGGCAGGGCAGGCAGGGCAGGGCAGGGCAGGGCAGGCAGGGCAGGGCAGGCAGGGCAGGGCAGGGCAGGGCAGGGAAGGCAGGGCAGGGCAGAGCAGAGCAGAGTGGAGCAGGGCAGGGCAGAGCAGAGCAGGCAGGGCAGGGCAGGCAGGGCAGGGCAGGGCAGGCAGGGCAGAGTCAAGCAGAGCAGGGCAGGGCAGGGCAGGCAGAGCAGGGCAGGGCAGGCAGGGCAGGGCAGGGCAGGCAGGGCAGGCAGGGAGGGCAGGGCGGGCAGGGCAGGGTGGAGCGGGGCAGGGCGGGCAGGGCGGGGCAGGGCGGGCAGGGCGGGCCTACCTGTGTAGCACAGGGCTCTCTTTCTCCGCCAGCAGGGCTCGTCATTCCACCGGCCCGGCGCCAGCTCACTCTTGATGTACATCTCCACACAGTCCTGGTTGTTCCTCTTGTTGTTGGGCTCGTTGTCAGCCCAGTTCTCGGCCTCCTTTGTGAGCGTCTTTCTGGTGCCCACCCAAGTCCACTTATTGTTAATCTTTCGAATCCCGATCCAGTAGTAGGAGCTGAAGAAGGGCACGAAGTCGTTGAGGTAGGCAATTTCATTCTTATTCTGGATGGCCACTAAGTCTGTGAAGTGCCTCTGGCAGAATGCCCGCGAGTAATTCCACGAGTATGCTTTCACGCTGTAGTTGTACGTCCATGCAGCCACTTCTTTCTGATTTGTGAGCTCTAAAGAGAAAAAAAAAATGAGTAATGAGTACCAAGCTAGCATCCCTAGCCAGGAGAACACTATAAGCTTACATTTGCATGTCTGGGTGTAGCCAGGTGAATTTCTGACCAGGGCATAAATACAAATCACATAGCGGCCCTAGATCTAAGTAGTTAATGTAAAGAGAAGAGTAGTTTCCATATTTCACTTCAAAGTATATATAAAACCAGAAGAGGAAAGTGTCTTCGGAAGGTTCTTGATGCTAAAGACTTGGAATCCTAAGCTGCTGGAGGTAGAAAGGACTTAGAAGTTTTTCCCTTTCATCATCCATCATTAATGACACAAGGTCACCTGTCTGAGTCCCAGTTCGAGGTACAGTTGAGGTTTTATCACGTCACATGATAGGGATCTGAACTCTTGGTGTTCTGCTATATTTACTTTGTTAGCCTTACAAAACTCAAATTCCTTGTCTTTTTTTAAAATAATTGGTTTGGTTGGTTTATTTAGCTTGGTTGGTTTGGTTTGAGGCAGGATCTTACTATGCAAGCCAGGTTGGTCTAAAATTTGAAATTCTCCTATCTCAACCTTCGCAGTGCTGGGACTGCAGTCACGCAAGAAGACCACATGTCATTACTTCCCTGAATCTGCAGGTGGTCTCTCCCCTGTCTATCTGTCTATCTGTCTATCTGGTCTCTCCCCTGTCTATCTGTCTATCTGTCTATCCCTTCATAGACCAGTATAAATTTGACTCCTCCTACTTCCTTGATTTCCACAGATGGCCTGTGTTTCTTCCTCTTGGCTCCCTCTGTCTGCCCATCCCCTGTCTCCATTACCTCATTACCATTTACTGTGGAGTCTTGCTCTGTGATGTGCTCTGTGCCTAGTGGATTATAAATTCCTCATGGTGATCTCTTCTTAGTTCTGGATCCTTAACACCACATACAACACTTTGCCTTTAATGTGCAACCAATAAATCTATGTTGAACGAGTGAAGCACAGTAGGGTTTTGGCAGATCCTCAGCTAGAAAGATCTCATTTATGACCCGACACCCATTCCACTTCTTTGTGATGAACTGCTCTACTTCCTCCACAGCTGCTTACTCACTTGCTGTTCTCTCTTTTTTTTTTTAGCAAGTGTTTGTGATATCAAATAAAATGAAGAATGTGACGTTCAAGGGTAGAAAAGCACTGTGATTCCGTGCATTGTTATTGTGGCCTGTAGGAGCTCACTGGCAGAAGAGGCCAGTTCCCATGCGAAGAATTGTACAATTGCAAGCAATCGGGCCTGGAAATGGCTCCACTTCCTGTTTATAAAGCTTGTTTCTATTCAGCTGTCACCTCTCCTGACTGTGGGTCATGCATCTCTACCTTCCTCATGGATACCTCTGTGCTGTTGTTTTGCCTTAAGATTTTATTCTGGAGCTGGGCATGGTGGCACAGGGCTGTAACCTTGTATGCTTGTACACTCAGGGCTGAGGCAGGAGGGTCAAAGGGTCAAGCCCACCTGCTATGAGTGAGAAGCTGCATCTCTCCCAAAACAGAAACTAACAAAAATGCCACATTTTGAAGTACCTGGCTTCAAAAAGCAGATGGTTAATGCCAGCAATCTTTGCTACACAGGAGGCTGAGACCTGAAAGATGATGGTATGAAGCCAGCCTGGGCAGAGAAATCTACAAGAACCCATCTCCAATGGGGCAACAAAAAGCCAGACTGGATGTTGGCGCCCCAGGCATGGGTGGGAAGAGCCCAGTGTGCCAGGCTCTGGGTTGGAGCCAGATCTTATTTTGGTATCGCCAGGACCCCATTATGGTTTTCAGGGACCCAAGGCAATATAAAGTGAATTATTTTAAATTAAGGAAATTCCAACCCTCTGGTGGGTCCTTAGAAGTATCCTGGATTGTGCTTTCCTTGTCTAATGGATAATTTCAGCCTGGATATAGCAGTTTGTCATTTCTGAAGCCTTGTCAAACAGCGTGGTGATGATGGGTTCATTTTACTTCTAGAAATCTGGGCTTCGGGATATTCCTAGAGTTCCCTGCCTCACATTGGCTCAGCCCTTCACTTTGTCTGTCTGGCTCTGCATTCTGTATTCAGAGTCAAGTGAAGAGTTAGCCTTAAGCTTACCAGAGATCAAGGCACTGAACCAGAGGAGTTGAGCAGCTCCCAGAACCACGCTCTGCAATCTCAGAGTCCAGATGACTCTTAGGCAGCTTGCCTGAAACAAGAAAGAAAGAAAGTGTGTCTATTCATACAAACCAGAATGGCCACAGAAAGTCAGTTAATAATCATTATGCCTATTTCTACTTTGCATATAACTAGGATAGCAAGTGCACGCCATTCAATCAACTATTGATTGGCTCATTTATATCCACACTGGCCTCAAACTACGGTTCTGATCTCTGCCTCCACAAGTAGCTAGGGTTTCAGATACCAGTACCTGTTGTGTAGCATTGATCCATGTTTTATCCTCTTGCTTTAGCATCTTAGCATCTACCTTCAATACAAGACTTAAGATAGATATGTGTGGATAGTCTTCATATGTACATATGAAGAATATATATTTACACACATATATACACATACATACAGGCATATACACATACAGAATAAACCCATTCCTTTTGGATCTGTAGCAACTATTATTTCTCATGCTCCCTTTTGTGAAGACTTTCTCAAATGTATTAACATTTAAAATGTTTTTATTCAGATAAATTATATTCAATATCATCTTGGACATGAGACTACTGAAACTTGGAGCATTAAATAATATGTTTAAAATGGTATCAGAGAGTGACTTTGAAGCAAGAGAAAATGTTTAGCTCTCCACTCAGAAGGGTAGAAGAGGTTTTTTTTGGGGGGGGGTTGTTGAGGTGACAGAGTCTATGAGCACAATGACAGCCATTATAAAGCCTCAGGGTTTGCTGTGCACTTGGGCTTGGGCTGGCTTGTGGCCTTCAGAGGTGGTCACTACCCGCTCCCCCAAACCTCTCTCCCCCACACACAAATAGAGAGAATTTCTAGGGCAGCTATGAGGAAAGGGAGGTAAGGCTCCTGATTTCCTGTCACCATGTCCAAATCTACCACTTCCCCCTTTCCATGTGTTTAACCTTCTAATAAGATTCAGTTGCAACAAACGATTCCAACAAGGCTGCCTCCCATCTAAACTGATGGCTTATTTGGGTACACTTTTAAATAAGATTTGGTTTTAATGAAATTTCCTCAGCCAATTCTCTATCAGATATGGGGGGGAAGGCATGGGAAGGGAAACACTTGATTTTAAACATTTGAAGGCTTTAGAGGAGTAGTAGGTACTTGGGGTTGAGGCTCTTCTATGAAAGCAAAGTGCAAATTCATATTCATCCCCTGCTTCAATATGACCCCATGTGTCTGTTTTCTCTTAACCTCCAAATACCAACACCCAACTCTCATAGATTATTTCAGCGCTAAGGTAGACTCCAAGGATGATTGCTCAATCGGTTGACCCTTTCTCTGTCATTCTGTACTACAAACATTGAAGACAAGGCAGCGGCCACTCCCTCCATGAGCTTTCCTGATTCTCCCAGCCGGCTGGTCTGCGTATACATCACACCAGCACAGCCATTCTTTTCCCACAGGGCTCCTGAATTTTGAAAGTAGCAAGGATTGTTTTGTTGTGCTTTTTTAAAGTGCACCTGCACTGCTTCAGACAATTTCAGAAGGTTGGTGGACCCACTCCTTTTGCCCATGTTTAATGGACCCCTAGGTCAAATGTCTGTGTTAACAGTGAGGCAGTGATGGCTGACAGAGGTTATGTACATGGGCGTGGAGGAGGAGGAGGAGGATGAGGAGGATGAGGAGGAGGAGGAGGAGGAGGAGGAGGAGGAGGAGGAGGAGGAGGAGGAGGAGGAGGAGGAGGAGGAGGAGAATGGTTGGGCATCTTCCTCAGGCATTAATTTGCCTCTGAAACTGCCTTGGGTTGGTAGGCCTTCTTGTATCTGCTCTCCGTGCGCGGTTCAGGATGGTGCTGGGCGTCTAGCATGCTGAAGAGTTAAGGACTCTGTCTTGTGTTACATGAAGCAAGGGGAAATGTCTCTCCGGAATGGCTGCCTGCTCTGCTAATCATTCATGCTCTTTGGCAACCTGGTGCAAACTGGAAGTTGCCGGAAAGGAGTGTGCGATTGGGTCATTAGAATAACATCCTGTGACTGGGTCAATCTTCTCTAAAGCACTGGGGTTATCTTTAACGTTTCTGTTGAAAGACTTAGAAGTGATGACTGGGTCAAGAGGGGGACACAGAGAAAGTATAAGGAACCAGTGTCTTTGCTTCGGGGAGGAGCCAGAGACCAGGCTAGCCCGGTGGCTTGCAAAGCAGCAAGGATGTCCCCAAACAGTGTGATCCCACTCTCCTGCTTATGCAGGTGGACCTCTGTCCACCTGCCTGGATTCTTCCTGACTTCTGCCCTCTTCTGTAATTCCTCAGGGTGGGCTTCCTTGTCTCCCCGTGCTTTCCAAGCCTGAGGCCTGCCACCTTGCCAAGATTCCCTGTCAAACGTGATCACTAACCTGGCTTGCAAGCCCAACGAAGACTCCCCAGCGTTATCTTCTTGGCATTTCTATAGACTGAGGGTCTTTTCTGGGTCCTGATTGTTCTGTACTCAGTAGTTTTGATTTTTGAGCATTTTATTACTAATATTCCTTATACAGAGACACAAGGATGTGAATTCTAAGGGCTGGTGGCCAGCCTTTGGAGTACAAATCAGTGATATTTTAGGGGAAAACATTTATGGGAGGAAAACTAAGTCCTGGAGGCGGAGGACTGAAGATGGTAAGAGGTAGAAATGGAAGGGAAAGCAAGCATGACAGCATTAGCTTCACCTGACTACAAACTCCCCATCAGGAGCTCCTTCTCTAAGATTGGACTGAAAGCACGTCGCATGATGCACCTTCAGTTTCTTTTCTCAGGTGCTAGAGGTCAGTCAAAGTCACTTGATAAGCATGAAGCAATGTGTATTGGGAAGATCGGTGCTCCTAACCTGACAGTCCATGTGCTTGTGGCAGAGGGGAGGGAGGTCTTGGAAAAGGTCTTGTCTGTGAAATATTAAAAATGACTCGAGTGCTGGCATCCTTGGCAATTCCTGTAGAGCTTCGCTATGACAGGTGAGAGGCTTTTGAGCGTAAAGGACAGGGCTCTTCCGGAATCCGCGCAGAAGTCTGGGAACCTCTGTGGTTGTCTGCCGAGGCCTGTGTTCATGGATATGTTTGCGTTTTCATCTGGGAAGGGGAACTGTAGGAAAATCCTAACGAGCCGGGCGCTGGTGGCTCACGCCTGTAATCCTAGCTACTCAGGAGGCTGAGATCTGAGGATCGCGGTTCAAAGCCAGCCCGGGCAGGAGAGACCGTGAGACTCCTATCTCCAATAAACCACCAGAAAACCGGAAGTGGCGCTGTAGCTCAAGTGGTAGAGCGCTCGCCTTGAGCTGAAGAGCTGAGGGACAGTGCCCAGGCCCAGAGTTCAAGCCCCATGACCGACAAAAAAAAACAAAAAAAAAAAAACAAAATCCTAACGAACTCCACAATTTGTATCGTCTGTATCTTAGCAAACAGAAGAGGACTCAGAGACTAGGAGGAAGAGAGGAATTAGCTGCCCATTCATTTCAGTTGACAAATTCAGAAGTGTAACACACAGAAAGATGAGACGAGCGAGCTCCCCAGCCTAGTGACATGTGGTTCAGTCTTAGGGCAAGCTCTTCTTCATCGCCCTGTCCCTGTGTGCCCTGACATGGAAAACCTTCACTGGGAGCGTCTGAGTGGTAGATTGTAGTAAAGCAGGGAGTGGGAGAGATCAGGTTTATGCACAGCTTTCTTCTGGGCTCCCACAGAAAGGTACCCCAAAGGCCAGAACTTCATTGGCTACAAAGAGCTGGAGTTTGTATCTTGGGACTCTGTGGTATATATACTCTGGTAAACTGGTAGTAAAACTTGAGGTAGCTTATTCATCTACAGTGACTTTGTTTCTGACTTCAAAATGCCTGAATATCTTCGAATATTCCCTGAAACACCAAACCCACTTAGACCCCCCCAAGCTTTTCTGGTTTCATCTAACAGGAAAATCTAACATTTGTGAATCACTGATGTTCCAAGCTCATCTTGAGATGTTCTTCTTGCAATCTTGCTTAATCCTCACAATGGCATTGTCACTATAATGATTATATCCAACTTACAGATGAGAAAGCTGAGTCACTAACACTAAGGGCAGAAATGGAAGCCGCATGGCATCTCAGATTAGTCTCAAGTGGCTCCCTGCGCTCAGGGAGAGAAACACAACATCCGGGGCTGAGACACCACCCAGGCGTAGTCTGTCCTAGAGCATTCCTCCCCTGTTCATCCCAGAGTGAAGAACAGTGCTGGGAGAGGGGACGGCAGGTTTACCCAGATCAGCTCCCCGAGGGCTCCTGTAAACTCTATTGGAAAGAACGGCAGCTGTGGAAACAGAGGACTGGATCTGGATCCCAGTATCCGCTGGTCTTAACAATGTAACTAACCTAAGGTAGCATATCCCACTGTCATAAGCCAGGATGGCTTGGCTTGTCAAGTGGAATGAACATCAATTCCTAAGAAAGCAGGGAGGGGCTGGGAAGGTGGCTCAGTGGTAGAGCGCTTGCCTTGCATGCTCGAGGCCCTGGGTTCGATTCCTCAGCACCACATAAGCAAAAAGAAAAAAGCCAGAAGTGGCACTGTGGCTCAAGTGGTAGAGCGCTAGCCTTGAGCTGAAGAGCTGAGGGACAGCGCCCAGGCCCAGAGTTCAGGCCCCACGACCGGACCCAAAAAAAAAAAAGTAAAAGAAAGCCGGGAGGGTTCACATGGACAACAGGCTCAGCAATGCTTGTTAATTCAAGCCAGGCATGGCCATATGAACCTGTAATCCCAGCTGCTCAGGAGGCTGAAGAGGAGGAGCATAAGTTTGAGGCCAACCTGGGCAACATAGCAAGAGTCCATCGCAAATCATCCCCCCACCACCACCATCACCACCACTACCACCACCAACTATACCACCACCGACAACAACAACAACACCATCACCACCACCAACAACAACAACAACACCATCACCACCACCACCATCACCACCACTACCACCACCAACTATACCACCACCGACAACAACAACAACACCATCACCACCTCTACCACCAACTACACCAACAACAACAACAACAACACCATCACCACCTCTACCACCAACTACACCACTACCACCAACAACAACACCATCACCACCACCAACACCAACAACAACACCATCACCACCACCACCATCACCACCACCACCACCAGCAGCAGCAGCAAACCTCAGCAGTTTATTCGATGTAAAATGCTGTGGCTTTTACCATTTCTTTTTTGCAACTTTTTCTTCCTGATTCAGCCCCCAACCTCTTCAACTCAACCATGGCCCCCATAACAGAAAAAATAATGAACTTACCATCTCCTCTGCGACTCTCCGGCTTTCTGCCTCCTATCCGACCCAGTCTTTATAGTCTTGCTGCCTCCCCTTGCTGTCAGGCTGCCTAGAAAAACAACTTCCTATTTGCTTTCCAGAAATTCACCACAGCTTTCCCCCTGAAGTTGGGGTGTTGATACTGCAGGAGCGATGTTGGCAGCTTCGAAACCACACTTGCCAAGGGGCAGCAGGTCACCCCTTCCATGAGCGACAGTGTGGAGACAGGAGCCGGCGTGATTCACCCGTGGACATCCCAGACTGAGCAACGCAGGAACAGGACTCACACCCCAGGGATCGGGTTTCCTTTGATTATCAGTCCCAACCTAAGGTCAGGCTTTTGAGAGCCTTGCTTTGTATTTACCACAAAATCCGAGAGTAAATTCCAGTTATTGGGGAATGCCTGGGAACACTTATAATTCCAGCAGCCTCCTGAGGAAACAGAGCAAAAATAGAAGTAAATGCTAGCTAGGTAAGAAAGGGAAAATCCAGAGAAGGTTTTTCTGGCACTTGTTGGAAATAGTTTTGAAATAATCTATAAAGTAGACATGAACCATTTGAGAAGAACTTTGCTTTTTCTATCAGAAAAATGGTATAAAAATGCAACAGTTAGTGCCAGGCGTGGTGTTACATGCCTGTAATATCTGCATGTAGGATGCTGAGGCTGAAGCTCGTGAGTTTCAGGACACCCCAGTCTACGCAGTCAAACCTCATAAGCAAAGTGTCATCATTGCATTTGCTTTTTCTTGTTGTTTAACATTACTTTTCTTGTTCTTATGCTCTTCTTAGATTGTTTCCATAGACATAGATAGATAGATAGATAGATAGATAGATAGATAGATAGATAGATAGATAGATAGATAGATAGATAGATAGAGATTTGTGTATGCGTATGTACCATGAATCTAACTAAAGGAACACTTAGAAGGAGGATAAAGAGACAAAGTGAATACTTTTTAAATACACTGTATCTGGAAACACCATGAGAACCTCAATGAAAGCTGTTTATCAATAGGAGGCTGGGAAAGGTGGAAAGAAAAACAGACGATTGGGGTTTGAGCTAGCAAAGAGAACAAAAGAAGATGAATAGGGTTGAAACAGATTGCTTTCACATACAAAAGTAGAACAATGAGACCTGTTGAAATTGTTTTAGAAAGGGGGAGGAAGGAATAATCCAGGGGGTAAGATGGATGGGAAGACATTATAAACATGCATGGAAAGGTCACAATAAAATTTCCCTTTAGATAACTAATATAGACTAACAAAAATTACAAAAGAGAAGAACTAAGACCAAAATTAGCAAAAGGAAAGAAATAATAAATAAATATCAGAATAAAATAAATAAAATGGAAAATATAAAAAATAGAAAAGATCACTTAAACTTATTTGGTTCTTTTGAAAGATAAAAAAGTAAATCTGTGTTAGTTAAGAAAAAAGAAAGAGGACTTAGATACAATCAGAAGTGAAAAGGAAGCATTGTTACAGATACCACAGAAATACAAATGAGCACAGAACAGGAATGGTTACACATAAATATGCTGGATAACCCAGAAGAAATGGATGCATTTCTAGAAATATACAGTCTACTAAGGACCATTTTAACATATCGACAGATTAGAAACAAGTAAAGAGATTGAAGCAAACAAATCCAGAAACACATTAAAAGGGCAGTCACCAAGACTTGAATGCAATTTATCCCTGGGATGACAGAATGGTTCAACAGATGCAAATCAGTAAATGTGATAGACCACATCAACGGAATGAAGGACACAATGCATACAGTTATCTTAATAGTTACATGAAAATAGTCTGACAGAATTAAATGTCATTTTATAATAACAACTCTCAATGAGAATGTACCTCAACACAGTAAAATCACAGATTACAAACCAACAAATAAAAAAAGGTGCTCAGTAATAGAAAGCTTTAAGCTTTTCCCCTGTATGAAGAACAAGACAATAAACATGCTTACTCTTGTCATTTCTATTCAACAGGTACTAGAATTCCTAGGTCAATCTGGCCAGAAAAAAAAAAAAAAAGTTGTTTCTGGGGCTGGGAAGGTGGCTCAGTGGTAGAGCGCTTGCCTTGCATGCATGAGGCCCTGGGTTCGATTCCTCAGCACCACATAAGCAAAAAGAAAAAAGCCGGAAGTGGCACTGTGGCTCAAGTGGTAGAGTGCTAGCCTTGAGCTGAAGAGCTGAGGGACAGCGCCCAGGCCCAGAGTTCAGGCCCCACGACCGGACCCCAAAAAAAAAAGTTTTTCTATTTACAGACTTCGTGTTCTTTTATATGAAAACCCTTAACACTACACACACACACACACACACACACACACACACACACACACACACAGTCTGCTAGAACCAATGATTTCTGTATAGTTGCAATATATAAATTTAGCATACAAAACTCAGCTGTTCCTATACACTTAATCTATCTGAAAAAAAATAAGAAAATATATTAATTTATGGTAGCTGCAAAAATAAAATGTTTAGAAGAAATTTTAGGAAAATGTGAAAGATCTGTACACTGAAAACTATAAAACTATTAATGAAACTTAAGAAGACATAAATAAATAGAAAAGGAGCCTGGGTTCATGATTCAGAAAACTATTGCTAACATGCTTATTTAACCTAAAACAGCCTATGGGTTCATTGTAATTCCTATCAAAATTCTAATGGGACTTTAAAGAGAATTGAAGAAAAAAATCTTAAAATTTGTAGGAGACCACAATGTTCCTGAGACAAAGTAATCATAAAAAAGAACAAAGATGGAGGCATCATGATGTCTAATTCCAAACTACATTGAAAAGCTAGAGCAAGACAACTGCAAGGTAACTACATAAAAAACACATTGAACAATACAACGTAACAGAAAGCCCAGATAGAAGTCTATGTACTTATTATCAGTTGAGTTTCCACACAGATGGAAAGAATGCACAATGGGAAAATGGGTAGTCCTTTAACAAGTGGTGCTGGGAAAACTGGATATCTACATAAGAAAGAATGAAATTAGATCCATATCTCATGCAATGCATACAAGTTAAATGAAAGTGGCTTGAAGACTTAAACATAATATATGAAACTGTGAAATTACCAGAGGAAAACATAAGGAGAGAGACAAAACTCCAAAAGCAGAGGAAACAAAAGCAAAGATGAGAAAACATAGACTGGAGAGACAATCTATGAAAATGGAGAAGATACTAGAAAAACACTTATCTGATAAGTGGTTAGTATCCAAATATACAAGGAACAAATAGTTGGGGGCCGGGGTGAAATGGTCAGTTAGCCATGATTTTTAAAATGGGTAAAAGCTCTAAACAGACATTAATCCAAAAAAGACATAAATCAACCAATTGCTCACTTTTACTAATTAATGGGTAAGTGAAAAACCTGCATCAACATATCCAATGCCTGTCAGAATCACTGAAAGAAACAGAAAGATGACAAGTGTGGGTGAGGATATGAAGAGAGAAAAGGGGACTTTTGTACAAGACTGATGGGAAAATAAGTTGGTAAATCCATTGTGGAAATATTTGGAATGTCATCAAAGAATTAAAAATAGCACCATCACAAGCTGTTATCTCCCTGCTAGATACAAACCCACAGGAAATGAAATCAGCTGGTAGAAGAGATTTCTTCACTTGCATGTTCATTGCAGCATTATTCATAATAGCTAAGAGATGGACTGGAGTCTAAGTGTCCTTGAGTAGATGAATGGATCAAGAAAATGTGGTGGTTTGGAAAGCAGTATGGAGGTTCCTCAAAAGACTCCACATAGAGCTCCCCTATGACCCAGCAATCCCACTTCTGGGCATTTACCCAAATGATCGCAAACAAGACCATACTAAAGTTACCAGCACAACTATGTTTGTCACAGCATTATTTACCATAACTAAGATATGGAACCAACCCAGATGCCCCTCAGTAGATGAATGGATCAAGAAAATGTGGTATATATACACAATGGAATTCTATGCCTCCATCAGAAAGAATGACATTGCCCCATTTGTTAGGAAATGGAAAGATGGAAAAAATTATATTAAGTGAAGTAAGCCAGGCCCAAAGAAACTTAGGTCCCATGGTTTCCCTTATTTGCAATACCTAGTATATGTATGAGTCAAGCAGAAAAGGTCAAAAGCTATGTACATATGACCAGATAAGATGATGCTAAGTGAAATGAACCCCAAGAGAGGGACACATTTTTCTTGCATTTTTCATGCACTATGTGATATTTGTGTTCCTTTTGTGTGTTCTTCCCCCATGGTATAACCCGTTTTCACTGTATTTGATTCTAGTGCCCTGCATCTTGTATATACATTTTTTTAACTTGGGGAGGGGAAGGGAAATAATAAAATGCTGAAATAAGGATACAGGATGACGCACTGTAACAATGAGATATACAAGACACTATGTTGAAAGTGAACTTTACCACTTGGGGGGTGGGGTAGGAGTTGGGGAGATGGGAAAGAAGGGATAGTAGGGGGAAAACAAAGGCAGGGATTACAATGCTCGATAGAAAATGTACTCATTGCCTTGCTCATGTAACTGTAACCCCTCTGTACAGTATCTTTACAATAAAAATATATTATAAAATAAAAAGTATATCCATAGATATATCGATTGTTACAGGGATTCAGTGTGTAGATGAGGAATGAAGAGTAGTAACTTGGACCTCCACAGGACTTATCTAGACCCCCCAGGAGTCGCTCAGGCTTCTGTGTCTGAAGTGCATATCCTTTTCCTTCATGTTCAAAATGGACAGAGATGACAGCTTTCCTCATATAGCTTTTGGAAAGTATCCAGACAGAACCCTCATGATCAACTCACTCTCCCTGCCGCAGTTCTATTTAGATTGGAGTGTGGTCTCATGCTTACGCGTTTCTTTTCTCTATCTTTGCGCTGCAGGCTTTGGAAGGGAAGGAAAGCCAAGGAGAGAAGTCAGCTTGGCAATGGTCCCAAACAACACGCATGAAATTGCACAAGACAGCCCAGGACCCGGCCAGAAGTAAAATGGGCCCTTGGGAGACGCTCCACTTTCCCATTTCCATCTTCCACCCCTGTAGGTCTACCTGAGACTCGCTTATTGATCCTGCATTTTTGTGAGGGCCAACAAAAATAAGATGCCATCTGTGCCCTGAAGGAGCTCAGAGACCAATGGAGAGACAGACTTACCAACACTGAATTCTAAACAATCTGTGGCGCCCTTGCTGACAGACCAATTTGGTGAAGGTGGATGGGTAGGAAAGGATCGGGGTGGAGCCTTGCCTGAGGGGAAGGGCCAGGCTTTTCTTTTGTGTACGCCAGGTGGTTCCATGTTCACACACAGGAAAATGCCCTAAACATAGTAGATGAATTAGGAAGGTATTTTTTCTGCCCTTCCAAAAGCACAGTGTGTCCAGGCACTATTGAGTCCCAGAAGGCTTTGACCCTCTCAGAGGAGTCATCTCCTACACTACAGCCCGAGAAACCGTGAAGTCGTTTATAAGACTCGGAAAGCTTTTAAACTATTGGTATTGAACCATACACAGACCATTTAAAAGCCAGGGAGGAAATGTAGCTGAAGAGTCGTTGTGGTTGTGAATAACACCGTTGAGCGCATGCTCTCGGCCAGCCCCTGTGCTAAGCCCTTTTCAAGCTGCATCCTGTCTGCTCCTCACCACAGCCTGGCAGGGCTGTGCTGCTCCACTGCCCAGCTACTCAGAGATCATTAAGACATGCATTTAATTTAAGGGAATACAGAACGGAGGATCAAATGCTTTGCCTAAGATCACAGCTGATCGGTGGACAATTCCAGTGCCTCTGAAATGATGCTCCAGTATACTCAGTGGGACTTTCCATTAAAAAGCTCTCTGCAAAGTTAAATCTTCTTGCGCTCTCCTTTTGATATTGTATGCTAGGAATGTCCAGTCATTTCAGGCACATTAACAGGGAAACTAAATCACGCTACTTCTGCACATTAGGACACATAAGTTACATCTAGGGCCAAAGTTTCTATTATTAAGCTCTGGGAGTAAAAATACTCTTGAGCACAAAGGTTGGGCCAAATTGCTGGGAATGTAATTGGAAATATGACGCAAACATGCAAACAGCCCCAGTCCCAAAGCAAAAGACAATGTTGGAGGGGATGTAGAACTGAGACCCCAACCAACCATCAACTTGAAGATTATTTGGTTCATAGTTGCACACAACCTTCCTGGTTAACTTGTCCTGCCCTTTCCCATGATCAACTGCAATCAAACATTAAAGAGCTAATAATAACATTTGCATAATATGATTTGTTGTCTTTTGGTACATTCATAGGAATGATACATTTACTGATTATACCTGCTCCTTGCATTGATTGATTGATGGATTGATTGATTTTTTGCCCATACTGGGGTTTGAACTCAGGGTCTAGTTACTATCCCTTAGCTTTTTCTGCTCAAAGCTATCATTCTACCAGTTAAGCTACACTGCCACTTCCAGCTTCTTGCTGATTAGTTGGAGATAAGAGTTTCATAGATTTTCTGCCTAGGCTAACTTCAAATCATGAGCCTCAGATCTCAACCTCCTGAGTAGTTAGTATTATAGGGATAAACTATGGCATCTGGCTAATCACTTCTTCAAGGGTACAGCTCTAGAATTGCACATTGATTTCATGTCTATCAAATTTGCATAAAGCATTATCATTGAAAGAATTAGTGAAGTTGGACTTTTATTGCATTAATGATCCCATTATGGAGGCTAGTAATGGCTTATGTCTCTCTCCCCTACATCATTCTACAGACATGACAAGAAATACAGAATGAAATTTACCAATTTAATATTCAGAGATACCTCGTGCGGTTCAAAATGGACAAAAACCTGAGGTAAGACCAGAAACCATCAAACCCCTAAAAGAAAATACAGGGAAGGGCTCCTTGACATAATCTTGGCAATGATTTTTTTAACATGACTCTAAAATCTTAGGCCTGGAAAGTATTTTTTTAACAGGACTACATTAAACTCAAAAGCATAGCAAAGAATAATTAACAAAGTGAGAATATAGCCTACGGATTGGGAGCAAATATTCGAAACCATCTATCTGATGAGGAGTTAATATTCAAAATATATAAGGAGCTCATACCACTTGATAGCAAAAATGAATAGTCTCATTAAAGAATGGACAGAGCCTTGTTATGGTCCGAACGTCGGCTGTCTGCTGAAGGACCTGTGTCTCCCGCGTGGTCCTTCACCTGTGGCACTGTTGGAGGCGATGGGCTCCAAGGGAGTGGGCTCTAGCAAAAGAAATTAGGTGACTAATTGCTCCTGCCCCATTGGTCCCACTGTCCCTAAGTGAATCCTGCAAGTGAATGGCACATTTTGAACTATGTTTCAAAATTATTATATGGGTTAAACCACTCTTGCCTTGTTTTGTAACTATCTTGGCTGTAATTTATGGAACTACATATGAACTCTCACTGCAACATTAAACAATGGACTACAATAAAATAAACGGAAAAATATCAACTGCATAAAGCCACTTAGCTGGAAGTAATCAAATGAAGTCCACTTTTTTAATCTTCAAATAATCCTGTGATCTCGGATCTGATAAGAGGGCATTGTCCTACCTAGAGGAATAATAACCTCCTAGGGATTTGCTTTCCTTTGAACCATAATCAGGAAACGGCGGCCTTGGAGACCTATATTTGGGTGATTTGTTTGTATTTAAACTCTGCCTAGTAAGCGTTCCCTTTCCATAACTACACTTTTTTGTTGACTCTTTGTTATTAAAATAAAACTTTTAAATTATGTGGCTCACATGTCAATACAATTAAAAAGACTGCCAGAGAAGTGTTAGTTTCTGGAACGAATATAATATAATCTTTTATAAAACATAATCTTTTATAAAAGATTCATGCCATAAAGAAGGCATAAAGAAGACATAAAGATGATACACCGTTTCACCCCATATCTAGCTCAACCCTGTCTAGCCCACTCACCCATGGAAGGACACAGGTAGAGAAAGGTGCCATCTATCAGTCACAAAGTGACCCTCCTCATACTTCAAATCTTTAGACAGCTTGATCTTAGTCTTCTAGGATAGTAGGCATTAAGAGAAATGCATTTGTGTTGTTTATAAGCTAACCTAGTATATTTTGTTATAGCCATCCAAACAGACTAAGAAATATGGAGAGGCAAAAGACTCAGAATAACCAACAAAATATTGAAGAAAAATACCAAAGTTTTAGTACAGCCACTACCTGACATCAGAACCTACTATAAAGCTGAGTGGATCAAGGAAATGCGGCATTCATGAGAAATGGAAAAGTAGCTCAGTAGGGCAAGCTTCAGAGTCCAGAAATAGGCTGCCTGCCTAGAGCCAATTGATCTTAGACAAAGGGGCAAAAGCAATACATTGGAACAAAGATTTTTTTTTCCAACCAAAGGTGCTAGAACAACTGGATGTTTATATGCCTGAGTTAAAAAAAAAAGACAAATCTCAACACAGAATGATATCCTTCACAAAATTTACCCCAAGCATGTTAATATAAAGTGCAAAACAAAACTCCCAGAATATAATGGGAGAAGACCTCGCTGACCTTGGATTTGATGGTGACTTTTTAGACAAAATATTAAGCCTAACCCATGAAAGGAAAAACAAAACCTAGTAAGGTAAGTTAACTTTCATTAACTTTTTATAAATAATTTAAAAATGCAAACTGCTCTGTGAAGACAGCAAGAAGTTAGGTAGGCCAAAGCCTGGGAGATAA
Organism: Dipodomys merriami; assembly: GCF_024711535.1. Lineage (NCBI taxonomy): Eukaryota > Metazoa > Chordata > Mammalia > Rodentia > Heteromyidae > Dipodomys > Dipodomys merriami. The sequence continues at coordinate 1,834,561 of NW_027206413.1, read as the reverse complement.
TGTTTGCAAAAGACACGGCTGCCCCAAAGAATGTAAGCTCTTAAAACCCAATAGTAGGAAACGAAATAACCCGATTTAAAATGTGAGCTACAGAGCTTAACAGATACCTAACCAAAGATGATGTGCAGATGGCAAACAAATACACGGGAAAAAGGCTCAATCTCTGTCCTTGGAGTAGTGAACTTCTTCTACATTTAGTGAATGTTTACTGTGCATCTGGTATCATCAGGCAGCATAGCAGGCATCATAAAACCCTGGTAATGAGCAACACAGGAGATCTCAATCCACATTAACCTCAGACTAGTGAGAAAAACTCACCTAAAGTCAGCCAACTGATTATATGCTATGAGATGCTCTACAGGCTGCAAACTGAACTTTAAACAAGCTATCTGGCTCACCCAAAGAACTTAGAGCACAAAAAATACAGAACAACATTTAATCCAAAGGTCATTAGACTGGCTACAAGCTTGCCTCTTTCCTTGTCACCATGCAGATTTCCTAAAGCAGTTGGCCAAAAGCTCAAACAGATTTTGGATCCATTTGGTCAAAAGCAGAGTTCATTTCTTTGTGTACCTCTGTGAAGCCACAGATTCTTCTGAAACACCTACAGAGTATATGCAATCGGGGCACAAAACTGCCAGAGAAAGGAGCTGTAGCCACAGTGACAAGCATGGACAACCACAGAATCTCCCTGTCTCCAGTGCTGTCACGAACTTACTGGTTAGTAAGTTCAGTAACCACATCACTAATTCTATACTGCCCTGCAACTCAGTAAAACGTTGACAAAGCCCTTCTACTCTCTCTTCTAAGTTCACTCGCCTCAATAGGCATTTGTATTGTGGGGGGGACATCTATGAATGATCATGCTTTAGAAATGAGATCCAAGAACTGCATCCCAAGTCTTCACAGTTTAAACCCACTTGACAAGGGCCCAGGATTGCCAATCCACATGGCCTACTATTTGGACGCTGTCCTAGAAAGCTTCAAATACTGTGATTGAGAGACATCTACACAAGTAGCTTTTCATGAATAACATTGAGCTTCAGTAAGTCAAAATCAGGGACACTAAATAGTAAAGAAAACAAATGCTTCATAATACAGAATAACAAAGCCAGGAGCTCAGAAAAGATTTCTTCCTCAAGGTTTGCTTCATGAATCAGAAGAATATTTTACATAGATCTTGATTTGCTCTTTTCAGTGAGATGAAAAAGGGACATGGTGTCAGAAACGGATACGGGAGTGTGGGGCACCAGTGGCTGAGACCTGTAATCCTAGCTGTTTAGAGGGTGAGAAACTCCACGAGACTTTTGTCTCCAAGTAACTACCAAAAACCCAGAGGTGGAACTGTTGTTCAAGTGGTGGAGAACTATCCTGTGAAAAAGCTAAGGGGCAGTGCCCAGGCTCAGTTCAAAACCCAGTATTGGCACACACACACACTCACCCCCACAGCCCCACACACACCCACACACAAATATGGGAAACGGAAGACACGATCAAATAAAAGCGAAGAACATAATGACTGTAGGTAGTAAAAAAGCAGAGTTGTTAATGCATACATATATAATTAATATAGAGGAGAATGTATATCATAATATTTGAGAACCTGACCAATTTGGCTCTGATTGACTTACACTTCTGCCAGGTATCCACTGTGATCTTGAGCAAATTTTTAGAAATCTATGCTTTATCCATAGAATGAGAATAATAGACTACACAAAATAATGCATTTATAGTGTTTACTGTAGCACATGGCAAATGAATATAAAATAATGTCTGTATATTTTTATTCTCACCAATAAGCAACGTCTCATGTTTGAATTGAAGCACTTAGGGTTCTTAGAACGGAGCATCATAGAAGAGACAGAAATTGTAATTACTATTGTTGAATATCTGCTTTGTACAAGGCAAGCTGATGGAACAGCTGTCTAATATCTTATAGATCGGAGCCCAACAAACTAAGGGGAGCCTGAGGGAAACCTCGGGTCCCTAGCATGACCATGATCTGGCACATTCGTTACAGTCAAGGGAAGGGCCAGACTTTTGGCTCTTCCCACTCCAGTGTACATTCTAGAAGAATGGTGGTGTGCTACCAAACCCAGTCTTGGAAATGGAATTACAGACTGGCTGCCATTACCAATAGAAGAATCTTGTTCTCACTAAGATTCCTCAGATTAGGCCAAAGTTGAGGCCAAAGACACAATTACACACTCCCAAAAACACTAGACAAAATGGTGTCTAGGAAAATCATCTTCTTCATACCATCCGTCAGGCTGCAGTTGTGTGAGTGAAGGCTGGACAATCGCAAATCACTGAATTAAATCCTGTGTAGGTGGGGGGTCGCTGTTCATGAAGGCGCCAGACCCAGGCTCTGTAGTGAGCCAGCAGAGCCGTGTCTGGAGATACAGGCAGAGGAGAGCGGAGAACCCAGCCTGCCACCGCTGTGGTTGGGGACAGGGACAGGAACATCCAGGGGCAGCGTCCCTTCCTGTAATGGAGCCACGAGGGAATTCAACAGGAAGACAATCGCAGTGGTCACGGAGAGGCCTTTCCCAGACAGCCTTCCCCTTCCAGCGAACACCTCCCGCTGGGAAAGAACCTCACCAAGGAGAATCAACGGGAATCCAACATCTCTCTTTCCACACCGAAACGTTTCCTTGCCCAACTCTTGTAGGACTCTTCATTGGGAGGTGGGATGAGAGAATTGAAAAACAGAAAAAGAAAAAACCTTCACATGAATGCATATCCGTTTTAAACTACGAGTGTGGGGAGGTAGTATATAATCACAAATCTTTACAGGTATAGTACTACAGTTACTACACAGCAACCATGGTGAACACTGTGTACACACACACACACACACACACACACACACACACACACCAAATTGAATGAGTCACATAAATAAACCAGGCCACAAAATGAAGACTTAGAGGGAGATTCACATCTGTGCAGTTCCAAAATAAGTGAGGTCCACGCACAATACAGTTAGAAGTCAAGAGCTGGGATCCTCTCGGCGGGAGGGATGCTTAATGATCATAAGACGGCACTTGATGTGTGTTGCCGGGATGTGTTTAGGTAATTAAAAAAAAAAACTCATCAAGTTTACTCGCTTTCCTTTTTGTGCTAGTACTGGGTATGTCCCTGAGTTTTTGTCTACCACTTAAGCCACAGCTCCAGTTCTGGCTTTTTGGTAGTGATTTTATTGGAAATAAGAGTCTTACAGACTGGCTAGCCTGACTTTGAACCATGATCCTCAGATCTCAGCCTCCCAAGTAGCTAGAATGACAGAAGTAAACCACCAGTGCCTGGTGAGTTGTACACTTTTGGTGCATGAACATTAAATCTCAAAGAAATTCTGGCAGTGATTTCTCTCTCACTTCCCAATAGCCACTGGGCTAAGGCAGCCTCAACATTCTGTCTTGAGTTGGTTGACTTTTTCCAGAAAAGAATGCATCAGCCATGTTAAGAATTTACAAATTTAGGGGGAATTTTAGATTTAAGAAAAAAAAACAACTCAGAATAGAAATCTAGTGGGAATGAGAAGGTGGCTCAGTGGTAGAGTGCTTGCCTTTCATGCTCAAGGCCCTGGGTTCGATTCCTCAGCACCACGTAAGAAAAAAGAAAAAAGCCGGAAGTGGTGCTGTGGCTCAAGTGGTAGAGCGCTCGCCTTGAGCTGAAGAGCTGAGGGACAGCGCCCAGGCCCAGAGTTCAGGCCCCACGACCAGACCCCCCAAAAAAACAAAAAGAATAGGAATCTAGTAATGGTCTTTTTCTTGCAACACAGCAGGGAGACCCAACTCTATCTAAGGGAATTTGATTAGGAATTACGCATCATAGATACAGTTCCGGGTTCCTGTGGGGTGAGATCTTTTGTGTGTATCAAGTGTGCATCTAGAATCCTGCTCAGCGCTGTCAGACCTCCACGCCCTGTGTCTATTGTTCCCAAAGGCTGCGGGCACTGTGGGTGGCATGTCCCACTCCTCAGAAACCTCAGCTTCGGCTTGGACCCCACCCTTGTCCTGAGGGCCTGGGGGAGGGGGGCTGTCTTCCACTGCGTCTGCAGCGATTTCCTGGACCTGTCCGTTGTGATGGCCTGGGCTGCCCCGCACACCTCAGCGCCAACAGCCAGTCATGAGCTCCAGAAAGGGACTGCCCCGATGCCCCAGAGCCACTGGGGTCCAGTGGTGGGCAGCCCTGCAGCTGCCAGGCTGCACTGAAGCGCCGCTCTCTGCCTCAGGAGACTGCCTGGCCCATGCATGCTCCAGGAGGCTTTGCTGTGGCCTTGACAGATGACCTGGCCCTCTGTGCTTCTGCACTGCATCTAGTGAGGACGGAGCCCTTCCCGGGCCCGGGACCCCTGGCCCAGAAAACTCAGCAGCCCTCCACAGGGAAGACACCTCATTAGTCAGACCACCTGCACCCTGAGAGCATCCTTAGTGGCATCGAAGACACAGAGCAATAGCCACTCACTGCGAGCGATGGATACTGACTGCACCGTGAGAAGAGTCCAGTCTGACGTCAGACATGCAAATTTTTAACAATTTGCTGCTTTGGGTATTCGTGGGAAGAGGAGGCAACTTCCTGACCTTTTCTGGGTCTCCAATCTTTTCGTTATACCGTTGGATTTAACTTGCTAATCGTTTGTTGAGGACTTTTGCAGCTGACTTTATCAGGGATGTTAGCCTGTTGTTTCTTTCTTTATGTTTCTTTCTTTCCTTTTTCCTTCTTATGTCAACGCCTGTTTTATTTTTAAACAGGCAATACTTGTCTTGTAGACCTTGTTTCAAAGCAGTCTTCCCTTTTCAACTTTTTTAGAGTAGTTTGAAGAGACTGAGTTTCTCTTTAAAAGTTTGGTAAGGAATCTAGTCATTTTCTTAGTTGGAGACTGTTTGGGGTTTGTTTTTGCTTGCTTGTTTTGTTTTATAATGTGAGGGATTATTCCTAGAATCTTGCATTTGAGAGGCAAGTGCTCTACTACTGAGCTACACCCCTCCCCTGATTTTTTTTTTGAGACAGGGTCTCACCAGGGCCAGAACAGGTTAGCCTTGAACTCACAATCCTTTTGCCTCAGCCTCCATTAGAAGACTTTTTTTTAAAATACTGATCCAGTTTCATTGCTATTATTGTTCTCTCTTTTTTTTGTTGTTCTTAATATATTTTTTATTGTAACGACGCAGTACAGAGGAGTCACAGTTACATGAGCAAGGTAGTGAGTACATTTCCTATCAAGCATTGTTACCTCCTCCTTTATTTTTCCGTACCATCCCTTCCACCTCTCCAACTCCTCCCCCCCCCCACGTTGTAAAGTTCATTTTCAACCTACTGTCTTGTACATCTCATTGTATTATTGTTCTCTTAATGTTTTTTAATTCTTAATCTTTAGAGCCATAGGTCCAAGAATTTATGCATTTCTTCAAGGTTTTCCAACTTCAAGGTATGTTGTTGCTAACTATGACCAGTCATCCTTCATATTTCTATAGCAATAGATGTGGCATCTCATTTTCCATCTCCCACTTTATTTTTTTGTGTAGCTAAACATTTGTCAATGTTGTTGATCCTTTCAAAGAGTTAACTTTTGCTTACTTTATCTTTTATGTATGTTTTAGTCTCAAATTTGTTTATTTCTGTGCAGATTTTTATTTTATTCTAATAATTTATATTTTGATTTATTCTGGCTATTCTGGTTTCTTGTGTTGAGTTTTTAGAGTGCTTCCTAGAAATCTTTCTGCTTTTTGTGATGGAGAAAATTATTGCCACAAACTTTCCTCTTTGTACTATTTTCGTAGTTTCCCATGGGTTTTAATATATTGCCTCTCCCTTTTCACTTATTTCAAGATTTTTACTTTTTATTGTCATTACAAAGGGGATATACAGAGGGATTATGATTACAAGAAAACTTTTTTTCTTTACTAACCCATTGGCTGTTTGGAAGCATGTAGTCTGTTTCATGCATTACTATAATTTCTACAGTTCCTCCTGTAGTTAATGTCTAATTTGTTCCATTATGGTCACAGAAGTTAAAGGCTATGATTCAGAATATTTTTATTTGTTGATTCTTGGTTTGTGGACTCACACATCATCTTCTCTGGGGAATGTTCCATGTTTCTAATGAATAGAAAGTGTATTCTGTAACAGTTGGGTAAATTATTCTATAAATGTCTGATAGATCAGTTTGGTCTATAGACCAACACTAATGAGTTAATTTTCTCTCTGATTGATCTGTGTATTTATGAAAGTGGCTATTGTTATTGCCAATTATTTTGGGGTCAGATTCTATCATATAGGTACAGTAAGATGGTTTTTTATATTTGAGTGAGCTGGTGTTGAAAATACACATATACATCTATGTATATAGAGACATATCTATATGTTTAGATATGTATGAATGCACATGTATGTTTGTTACATATATATGTACAGTGTGTGTATAATGTGGGCATACACAATGTATACAATAATTATTCTATCTTGTTGCTAAACTTTGTGTAATGAGCTTCTTTGACTCCCTTTATAGTTCTTGGCTTTTGATCCAATGTGTGCTTTATCTGATGTGAATATGGCTATTTCTGATGGCTTTGGTTTCTGTTTATGAGGAATATCTTTTCCCAGCCTTTCACATGCTAGGTGTGTCTGCTTGTGAGGTAATATCCTTATGATGGGGTAGTGTGTAGTTGATTCTTGTTTCTATCTGTGATTGAGCTTTTTCATGCATTTTCATTCAGGATTTTTATTGATGAGTAACAACCTATGCCTGTCATCTTGTTAATTGTTATTATTTTGTATATTCTTGGTTCCTTTCTTTTTCTCTTGTTATTAATCATTGTGGTTTGGTGGTTTTCTGTAGTGAAAAGTTTTGATTTCTTGCTCTTTCTCAGTTGTGTCTCTGCTCTACCAGAAAATTTTATACTTATGGATGTTTTCATGATGCTATTTATTGTTTCTTTGCACCTCTAGATGTAGGAGTTTCTTAATCATTTCTTATAACTGTAATTGAATGTTGGTGAACTCAATTATATTGAATATGATTGTCTAAGAAAAAGAAGTCTCCTTCCTTTCTGAAGGATACCTTGATGGGTCTGGCATTCTTAGCTGGCAGGTTTCTTTCCCCGTTCAGCTCTCTGAATAGATAACCCCATTCTTTTGAGGGCTACAATGTTTCTTCTCAGAAACTTACTACTAGCTGAGGGTTACTTTATATGTGACTGGACACCTTCCTCTCGTTGCTTACGCATTCTGTCTTTGCCTTTGCCTTTTGGCTGCTTAGAGATCGTGGTTTGTAGAGCACCTTCCTGAGATAGTCTGCATGTCCGTAGCCTCTCAAGGCTTAAGCTATTTCACTACTACCTTTTCTGTGGCTTTCTCTATAACGCTACCATTTTTCCACTTAATGATACTTTGTAGGTCTCAGAGGCTTTTTTCGCTCCTTTTCACTTGTTCTTTCCCTCTGGTTGGTTAATTCGACCTGTAAAGATTTTTCACGTAGGGTTGGCCATGCAGCCCAGGCTCTGCCTGCCCCGCCCCAGTGCTGGGATTACAGGCATGAACCACCACACTTGGCTCATGACCTGTCTTCTAGCTCAGAAACGCTTCTGCATATAGTCTGTTGTTGTGAGTCTCAATTTTATTTTGTTCACTGAGTTCTTTGGCTGAGAGATTTCTATTTGCCTCCTTTTTGTGATGCCGCTTTGAGTTTCTCACTCAAATCATCGTAAGTTGTTTTCTTGACTTTATTGAATTATTTCTCTGTATTTTCTTATAGTGCACTGGGCTTCCCTACAATCATTATTTTAAAGTCCTTTTGGGGGGCATTTCTTTGAGTCAGTTACTGAAGGATGATTGCATCCCCTTGGAAGGTTTTTCCATGTTTCTTCTATCCCTATGTTGATGAACTGAGCATCAGTGAGACAAGTGCATTTTCAAATTATATGGAGGCTTCCTCCTGTGGACCAGTGCTAGGATGTGGGTTGGTTATGGTACACTTGGCTTCTGTATATCCTTGTATATCCTGTTGTTGCCAGGGAGTCCAATCAACTGTCATCCTCATCATCAGTGTGTGCCATTGTGTCAGTTCAGACTGTGAGTGTCTGTGGCCATGGTCCCATGGTGTGGTTTCACTGGGAGAAGGGCCACAAACAGCCCGTGCCCAGGCTGTGCACAAGCACCTGCAGGTGGTGCAGGCCAGTGACCTAGGGTAGATTCTCTGGTGGATGGATCCATGGCTGGCAGGGCTCTGAAGCTGGCCAGTTGCTGCCGTGGGGTTAGGATGCACACCGTTACACAGGTGTGCCAGTTGTACAGTGCCCGCTGGGGGCAGGTGCCCCTGGGAAGGATGTTGGGCCGGTGGCAGGGCGTGCAGCGGCACCGCAGGGCGGTGGAGGGGATGTGCTCTCGGTGATCTCGGCAGGGAACAGAGCTGCTGCTTGGTTGGCTGTAGCCAGGGGACACCACACGCAAGCCTTGGCCCTGTGTCAGCCTCCCTTCAGAGTGGGCACTCTTCGTTGTTGTGGAAGAGGTAGCTACAGGGATTTGGAAGCCAGGACTTTCTGCTCGGCTCTGGCTCTAAGTAGCTGGGCTCACAGAGCAGGAGCTGTTGGTGCAGACACGGTCTGTGTGGATGGCTTGAGGATTGGAGATGTGCCTGGACCTCAGCTTTGGGGTGAAGTGCTCTGGCAGGGGGTCCACTCCCAGGACGGGGCTGAAGCTCGCAGTGAAGAGCACAGAGAGGGAGGTGAACTCTGCAGCAACGCAGCCAGCCGTGGCTGCGGATCACACCACCATTCCACATTCGGGGCCGAGGTCTGGGGTGGGGGAGGGCCGGGAGGATTCCAGGAGTCTTCTGTAATGGGGACCGCTGGGGCTCTCCCGAGTACCTTCTCCCCACGAGAAGACACTGCCCAGGTTTGGGTCTGACACGGAATGCAGAGGAGGCAGGCACGTTGGAGTTGTGGAGGTTTCAAGCTCCCTCGGTATCTTTTCACTCCCTGCTGCGCTGGCAGGCTCCTCAGTCACTCCACGGTCACACTCGTGTGTCAGGCTCCTCAGTCACTCCACGGTCACACTCATGTGTCTTCGCCGTTGCCATCTCTCTCTGTGTGGAGAACAAGTGATAGGGAAATGTCCAGCTAGCATGTGGGTGCCACAGTTGTTCTCATTTTCATGCCATAAAAAATGAACAGACACCAGGTCCAGTGCCCCTGTCGCCCTGGCTAGCTCGGAGGTTGAAATTGTGAGGATCATGGTTCAAAGCCAGACTGAGCAGAAAGTTCACAAGACCCGTCTCAACAATGACCTGGGGTGGTGGTGAACAACGAATCCCAACTATGTAGCAACCTAACACATCAAGGTAAGAAGGGAGACCTTACCTAAAAAATAATCATCAAAAACCAGGGCTGAAGGCATGGTTCAATAGTTAAGAGTACCTGCCTAGCAAGCATGAGGACCCGAGAGAGAGAGAGAGAGAGAGAGAGAGAGAGAGAGAGAGAGAGACAGACAGACAGACAGACAGACAGACAGACAGACAGACAGACAGACAGAAAGAAAGAAAGAGAGACAGAAAGAGAGACAGAGAGACAGGGACAGAGACAGAGACAGACAGACAGACAGACAGAAAGACAGAGACAGAGACAGAAAGAGAGGGAGGGAGGGAGAGAGAGAGGGAGAGAGGGAGGGAGGCAGAGAGGAAGAGAGAGAGGAAGGAAGGAAGGAAGGAAGGAAGGAAGGAAGGAAGGAAGGAAGGAAGGAAGGAAGGAAGGAAGGAAGGAAGGATTTGAATTAAAACTGGCCCACAAAGTCTCAGATAATTTATACATGAATTCCACCAATATTTAAAAACAAAGCAAACAGATTTTTACAAATATATTTAACATTTCTTAGAGAAAAAATGGTATAAAATCTTCTTCAAATATTCTGAGTCCAGAGTATCTGCTTCAAAAACCAGATAAATACTTGACAAGCACAAGCACAAGATTCTGAGTTCAAACCCCAGTACCACCAAACAACAACAGCAAAACAATAATAAACTGTCCTTCACTACAGGGGTAATAGGATAAGCGCATTATCAGTGTGCATTCAACCCTCCAGAGATCCAGTAAACTGCAGGCTTATTTTAGACTTCTACTTTCTTCTGGAAGGACCTCTTATAATCCTCCCTGAACAAAATGGTTTCACTACATCATTAGTCTGGCATTCAAGAAGTATATTTATATATTGTTATCAGTTGTGGGGCCTGAACTCTGGGCCTGGGCGCTGTCCCTCAGCTCTTCAGCTCAAGACTAGCACCCTACCACTTGAGCCACAGCGCCACTTCTGGCTTTTTTCTGCTTATATGGTGCTGAGGAATCGAACCCAGGGCCTCATGCATGCGAGGCAAGCACTCTACCACTGAGCCACCTTCCCAGCCCCAGTTTATGTTTTAAATTTGGCTTCGATCCCTCTTGATGTATCATCAGAGTGTTTTCTTCAGTGGCACAGGTACAGACAGACGTGGTTGGCTTCCATGACCCCAAAGCACTGCCAATACCTCTACCAATATTTGAATGTTTAAAGAAAAATTTTTGACAGAAGCTGGCAGTACTGAAAACTTGTCCCTGGCAAAGGGTGGCAGTGTCTGCTGCTTAGGGTTTGCATTTCCGCAGTGTGTGGGGTGTGCCAGCCCTTCAGAGCAGGAGGAAGATGAAACGGGGGTGGGGGAGGAAGGGGGCAGTGTGCCCTTAGGCAAGATTCCCTGAGCTTAGAGGCCCACTTCCCCTTCCTGCTCTATTGAAACGCAAGGTGCGTGCTGTGCTTTCCTGGCCAGGCCCTACAGATTTCCCCAGCTGCCCTTGTGTGTAGTAAATCATTGTTTTCCAAACATGGGAAGATAATGCCCGGAATGAAGTCCGGTGGAAATTTTGGGGTTTGAGGTCCTGATTCATGTACCAAGGAGCAACAATGGGGAGATGCCACTGGATAAAGCCACTCATGCAAGGGCAGACTAGGGTGAACCCAGGGAACTTGCCAAGATACTCACTTTTCCTCTTTGGCACCTTGTCATTGCCAAATATCCTGTTGGTTTGATGAGACTGTGATTCATCAGTTGCTCATCCACACGAGAGACTCTCCCTGGACTCAGTGATCCCGTGCTGACCTGTGTACCACCGCTCAGTAAAACGTGACTGCACTGAAGCCGGAGGCAAAAAATGGGGCCTAGCACACATAGCACACAGCTGTTCGTTAGCGCTGAGTGGTAGATGTTGAATGAACAGTACATAAGCATAGGACAAACACGACACTAACTTGTACATTCAAGGAATTGACTTTAACCTTCATTGGGATTTAGAGGAGAGTGAACTTGGAGTTTCAAAGGCTTGAGCTAAACTTAGGTTCTGAGTTTATAGCTTGTTTGCTTTTTTGCACTGGTAGGCTTTGAACTCAAGGCCTAGGGCCCATTCAACTAGTGTGTTCAGATGAGTTTTACTACTTTGAGCCACACCTTTGGCCTTGCTTTTTGCTGGATTTTTCTACCCATGCTAGCTCAGGAATTGCAATCCTTCCTGTCTCAGCCCTCTAAGAGGTGAAGGGTGGCAGGCATGAACCGCTGACCCCTGGTCTATGATCATTTTTTATATTAAAATGAGAATAATGGAAATATCAGTGAGAGAGCCGAATAGAGTTGCCTATCACACATTCCTCACACAAAAAGGGATAACAACAAAGAATATACAACACTATTATAACAGGGGGCTGGGAAGGTGGCTCAGGGGTAGAGCGCTTGCCTTGCATGCCTGAGGCCCTGGGTTCGATTCCTCAGCACCACATAAGAAAAAAGCCGGAAGTGGTGCTGTGGCTCTTGAGCGCTGGCCTTGAGCTGAAGAGCTGAGGGACAGCGCCCAGCCCAGAGTTCAAGCCCCACGACTGGACCCAAAAAAAAAAAATATTATAACAGGAGTGACTGAAGAAGTTTGTTAAGGAGTAGTAGAGAAGAGAGAGAATCCTGATGGAAGCTGGGTGCTGGTGCTAGAACCTGTAATCCCAGCTACACAGGAGGCTGAGATGTGGGATAGTGGTTCTGAGCTTTTACAGATACATCCTCCAGAATCCTATCTCCAGTTAAACAGCAGAAAACATGAAGTCGAGATGTGGTAGAGTGCCAGTTGTGAGCAAAAAATGTGAGCAACTCCTTCATTCCCCGTGAAGGTATTGTTTGTTCTCGACTACGGGGCCACCTCTGTCTCACATGCACTGTCTACCGTAAGATTTCATTTATGCGACAGAAACTTGTCTCTGGGCAGTCACAGAGCATGACAGGACCAGGGACCTAGTTCCTGTATTTTTCTCAAATACTAGGCTGTAAAATGTCACTCCTATCCTTCAATGTTTTTAATGTTAATAAATATTCCTATAGTAGAAGATTTGGAAACAATTGCTTTGCGTATGTGGTCTCTAAGGACATGCTGATTTCTCTAACATTCATAAAGAATTTTCCAGAAGTAAATATAATAATTGTGTAGGTCATACCATCATCAAATATGCATTCTGCCCGTTTGCTCTAAATCCACATGAAACCAGTCACGCAGTCCACGCATGAGCCCATGGACAGAGGTTTTCGGAGTGTCCCTGCCTTCTACCCTAGGATCTCTTACCACAATTTCACTTAAGAGACTACATTCAGATTACTTGCCTTTAATGGGTTGGGATTGATCTCATTTCTAACAGCATTTTCAAGCTGAGGCTTTTTCCCATTCCCAGATTTTTTTCTACTTGTCTTTGCATTTACAGACGCTTTGTAAATATCCTTGTGTGGCTCCTATATAGGAGGGGCTGGGAAGGTGGCTCAGTGGTAGAGTGCTTGCCTTGCATGCATGAGGCCCTGGGTTCGATTCCTCAGCACCACATAAGCAAAAAAGCCAGAAGTGGCTCTGTGGCTCAAGTGGTAGAGCGCTAGCCTTGAGCTGAAGAGCTGAGGGACAGCGCCCAGAGTTCAGGCCCCATGACCGACCAAAAAAAAAGAATAAAAGAGATAAATTCAATCAGAGGAAAAATAACAAAGGAGGGACTTTCCTACAAGATCTTTGAAAAAGGAATATTTGCATAAGCCATATTTAACCAGATTTTTTTTGTTTGATTTTTTTTCCTTTCTGAGGGCTTTGGTCCACTCCCTGAGACGCTCCGTTCCCCCACCCCAGCTAGTCAGACACAAATGCTTCGCGATGTCGCACAGTGGAACCTTCTTGCCTGAACAGTTACCTTAATGAATGAGTGTCTCTGCTTCCATTTCTGCCCAATTCCTAATCTCGAATTCTGTTGTGATCCTGTCCTCACTTGCTCAAGTTTTTCCCAGACACTGTTGCATAAACTTCAGAAGCTTTGGTCTGGATTTAAAGCTGTTCTATGGCACTTCGTCCCTGCTTCTCTCTTCAGCCAGTGCATCTTTCAGTCTAACCTCAGGAGAAGGCCTGAGAGCTACTTTTGTTCTAGCTCTGGGAAAACCTTCAGAATCTTCTGCTAAGGAAGCATGAAAGGCACAGTTAGGGTGGGGGGAAAACTACATTTATTTCACTGAATAAAGCAATGTCATGTTATATACAGGATCATAATAACCTTTATTATCAAGTACATTATTGAAATGGCACTTGAAATAAGAAATAGGAAAGAGCAAAGTTAGACATCTTTATATTCCATAGAAATCTTTCCCCCCCCCTTTCTAGTCTGGTCTCATTTGTTTCTCCCTAGAAAAGATGATGAAAAACAGAGCTATGTAACATCAGCTGTGGGTTGTGAGTAGGAGAATGAATAAAGGTCCAAAGGGGAGCAGAAGGGGATGTTGGTCATGAAGAAATCTCCCAGGTACACCGAAGGAAACACTTTCTCTTCACAAGATATCCTGGAAAGATTTGAAGTCATTTCCCAGTGATTTTTCTCGTAGCTTAAGAATTTTCCTTCACCATGGACGGACTAGTATGGGTCATCCATCCTAAAAGAAAAGCAAGAGATTGCAAATTAAGCCCAGGAACTCAAAAACAATTAAAGTTTGCAAACATGAAAACTGTGAGCAGTAAAAGTAGGCATTTCCCAAAGGTGATAATGGAGCAAATTGCAAGCTTAAAGTGTTAGTAAGAAAAATAACATGTTAGAAGCAAGGGAATGTGTTCTCCTGGGAATTTTGGACAGGAAACAAAACATTCTAAGGCAAAAGGGAAGAGAATCCTGCAGTGGCCCTTACATTTATTTGCATGTTCTACTACTGAGAAAATGTAAGTTTCAATTCAAACTGCTTCAAAAGTCTGATTGGTACCTGGGATTCTCAGCCCATAGCCACAGCTGGTGAAGTATCTGTGATGCAGCACTTGTTCCCAGACCTATTGATTTTGAGATAGATTGTATACTGACTTTGAACAGTGGAAAATTGAGGCAGTGGGAGACAATATCCTCAAATGGAAAGTGAAATCAGAGAAAAATCAAAACTCATGAAAAGAATGATTGTAGTTCTAAATGCCTAATTCTTCTAGAATATAATTTAGTGAGACAGTGACAAATTTCATTTAATGAAAAATATGTCTTTTTTTGTATGTTTCAATTGTCTCATTCTTGGAAAGGACAAAGGAAAATCAAATTTGTTTTGTCTTAGCACTTTTCAAACATAGAACCAGATTCTATAGCTCTGGTCTGGTGATGAACCATCAGGGAAAACCACAGTGCAGCAGCTGCAAACCTGTTTGCCAATTTAGAGCTTAAAAAAAAGTTTCTGAAAGTAGAATCTCACGTATACCCTGCCCTGAGGTTGGCATCGTATCTTCCTGTGTATCTTGGGTGTAACTTTTACCCAGGTGAAATTTAGACACTAGAAGCAAATGAGGTGACAAACAGGAGAAACAGTTTGCAAAAGTCAAAATAACCGGCAAGAATCAAAACCACAACTGCCCAAAAAGTCATTCATTCACGAGCCAAAAATGCACAGGAATGTAAACGAGCTCAAGGGCTTCAGAAATTGACACATAGAATTTAGTGTGATAGTGTTTCATCCTACCTTGGCTTGGTCTAGAAACATACTCTATTTCTGCTCCCCCTCCCTTCCTCAGTAACCTCAGTAACAGAATGGCTTGGTGTGAAACAGCAAAAACAAAAAATTCACACTACTGGGAAGAGGGCTTCTGGGGCTTAGAACTGTATCCTAGGAGTCGAGAGCCCTGAGCTCTCAAGCTTACAGGTGATGGGTAATCAACTATAACCTGATTCGCGTAAACATCAGTGAGCCGCTAGCCATGCTATGGCTGTTTGCCTGAAGTGGTTATTAAATTAGTGTTCATATGCGTCCAGACCCGTCTTTTCCTGCGCCCTCAAGGGCACCTAAAAGGATGAACCGAGCTGCTTCCACCTTGCAGCAAGGACAGCGTGCAGTTCCCGTGGGCAGACAACAGCTTTGGGTACATAGTGCCAGAAAACCTCCCCTCGCTGGGTAAGAGCAGGGAATTCGGCTTTACATCTTGTAGTTTTTCTTCAGGGAGATATGGAGGCCAGCCCCCCCTCCCCCACCAAACAGACTCGTTTCTTACAAGGACACCATCTGTGCTATAAAGAGAAGATGGGGTAATAAATGAGAAAATAGAGCAGAAGGAATGGAAGGACTCTAGTGCCATCCTGTTGCTGCTCCCTTCCGCTCTCTTCTGGGCCGTGCACACAGGACAGCCACATTCTGCCTCAGCGGGTTTTCCACTGTTTCCCATCCAAAGACACGTGTCCTTGCTGATTCCCTTGTACCACACAACTGAAACCTGGCTGGTGACGCCACGGGCCTGATTCAGAGCTTCGTGGCAGCAACTGAGGTGTGTTATGCAGGAATTTACCTTTCTTTTGTTTTTGAGGTTTCTTGGGATCAAAACAAAATTTACCACCAACCGTGCTTGCTCAACAGCTACACATAATAAACCCATAAATAAGTAAGACAGGCTTACTGTACTCTCCTGGGGCCAGTAGAAGGCTTCCTTGGCTCATCTCCCTCCGTTTCTCTGCTGCATTCTTTTTTTTTTCTTTTTGCTTATGTGGTGCTGAGGAATCGAACCCAGGGCCTCAGGCATGCAAGGCAAGCACTCTACCACTGAGCCACCTTCCCAGCCCCTCTCTGCTGCATTCTGAGCTACAGCCCACTCCACTGAGATCTTCTCAGTGACAGCCGTGGCTAGCATGTTGTCCAAGCTCAGACTGGCCCTCTCCAGACACCTACCCACGTCTTTCCAAGCTGTCTGGCTGGGTGCTCAGCACACCACCCAAGACATGTCATCCCCATAGTTCTTTTTACTTAAACTCCCATACGTTTCAAAGCGAGTCACAAAACTGAACTATTTTCCCATGTTCACTCTGTCAGGTGGATCAGGTACTTTCCTGTGTCTGCATTCCATCTTGCTAGTCTGCATTATTACGCCAACGAAAGAATCTGGGTTTCAAGGCCAAGCTTTTTTTAAAGTGCCTTTTTGGTGGAAGTGGTATCTGGAAATCATGCGTGCCCCCGTCTCCATGCTGCAGAAGCAGAGTAGGAGTCATTTACCCTTTTGCATTAGGCATTCAGGGACTCATTCTTCGTGTCTGGGGTACATTCTCAATAAATTCTTGTGGAATTAAATACTCCTTGATTCATATGTATAGGTCCTGGAGGTATTTTCAGCCAGGCCAAGAAATAATATAACAGAATGCTTTGAACCCTCGAAGAAAATAGATGAACATATTGATTGAAATACATTGCACCCAGGTATGGACCTGTCATCATAAAACCTCCCCCTTGTACATATGATATATGCTAATAAAAACTGAAAAGAAATTTTGAGGATAATCAGTAAAACTTCCCTTCTGGCTAACTGACCTTTCCTAACAGATTATTACTCATATATTCATCTATTTAGCTCCACTAGTACAAAAAATAGTTTAAGGGAGGCAAGGGACTTATTACTGTACCTGGATAGTTCCCTTCAATGAACCCCCCCTTTGTAAAATTAATTAATTGTATCTACTTTGGGATTAAGCTATAATAGGAAGCATATTAAGGAAAGTAGAGAAAGAATCGACACATGGAAAAACACACTGGCAAAACTTACCTTTCCTGAGATTTCTTGCCTAAAAATACAAACGAAAAATGCAATTAGTGGAAAGCAGGCAATTTCCTCTTGATGTGAGGGAGAAAGGAGGTTTCTACCCACCCATCTGTCTTTTGAAATGTGCATGTGTTAGGTATGTAAGGGGACCTGAGGCGGCCCCTAAAAGTTGACTGTTTCTGGCTTTTTAGGTCGAGTTATCATTTTGAATGGATTTGGTGAATTTACATCCTTTTTGAAATGAGCTGGAGAATTGGGGTCTATAGGAAAGCAACATAAAAGAAGAATAAAAGCAGGAAAAGCTCTTGAAGGAGAAAGAATTATTTCCGTGGCTGAACGTTGAAGTTTCCACTCAGCTGAAAGCCCTGTTTGGGCACCTGGAGGCTGGGACCTGTCTTTGAACAAGTTGCTTCTCTTCTGTAAACCACAAAGGTGATAGCAATCCCATCTTCCTTACTGGGTCGACAAAAGGAAATGTATTTCAAAGTTTGTAGGCCAGAGCCTAGACCTTGTACCCAATTTCCGTTCTAATCCTTTAGTGTTAGAAATTACTGTGTAAAATCTTTCAGCCAAAATTCTGCCTGCTGGTGGCATACGCTGAGTCTTCAGAAGAGTCAAGTTTATCTTCACAGAAACGTTGTTTATCTTTTAGGGACAATGAAACCCATAATAATGTATAAGCAAAACTCTGTTCCTACTGAGGAGGTTTCTTCTTGAAGAAAAGGGAAGCAAGGGGGCATGTGTTCAGCTTCATGCCTTCTTCTACCCTGTGTGTTGGTTCAAGTGGAAAATTCCTCTAACCAAAGGGGTGGGGAGCTAATTTTCTGACTCTGAAGACAAGAGCGTCTAGGGTACATGCTGTTTGACTCTTTTTTTTTTTTTTTTTTTTTTTTTGTCGGTCGTGGGGCTTGAACTCTGGGCCTGGATGCTGTCCCTCCGCTCTTCAGCTCAAGGCGAACGCTCTACCACTTGAGCTACAGCGCCACTTCCGGTTTTCTGGTGGTTTATTGGAGATAGGAGTCTCACGGTCTCTCCTGCCCGGGCTGGCTTTGAACCGCGATCCTCAGATCTCAGCCTCCTGAGTAGCTAGGATTACAGGCGTGAGCTACCAGCGCCCGGCCTGTTTGACTCTTTTACCAAACAGAGCCAATGTTAGTGACTACTCAGAGAAAGATGGTTCTGGAATACAAAGTGTTTCTGGTGGAACCAATGACCAGGGGAATGTGTTTCTGGAACTCTCCCTTATTCCTAGCCCGGGAGAAGGGAGTTGATGTCTGATACGAAGATTGCTGGGATAGGTGCCCTACAGCCAGGTTCCAAGGATTCATCTAATAAAAGATCAGGGCCATCATGCGCGAAAATGTCACCTGCTCCCTTTCTGCAGCTTTCTGGACAATTCTCAGAACAGCTGAGCCCCAATTAGCTCAGACCTGTAATGCTAGTTACTCGGGAGGCTGAGATAGGAGGATCTTGGTGTGAAAACAGCCCGGGCAGGCAAGTCCATGGGACTCTTATCTCTAATTAATCTCACACACACACACACACACACACACACACACACACACACACACACAGAGAGAGAGACAGAGACAGAGACAGAGACAGAGACAGAGAGACAGAGAGAGAGAGAGAGAGAGAGAGAGAGAGAGAGATCTGGAAATGGAGCTGTGGCTCAAGTAGTAGAGCAAAAACAAAAAAACAGAAAGAAAAAAAAGCTCAAGGGCAGCAGCACCCAGGCCCTGAGTTCAAGCCTGGATCAGCAGCAAAAAGTAAGATCAAATTCTCAGAACAGAGGTATATGTGTATTTACAGGTTTATTACTTTTCCCTTTATCTTTGTAAACGCATCAATGAACCCAGTAGGCGTGCAGCCTGGGCCCTAGGATCATTTCTGACATTGTGTCTATAGAAAAAAAAAGATATTGTTCCTGTGTTTAAGAACCAAGTACAACTAGAAGTGTTAGAACACCAGGCCAATGGCTTGAAAGTTGGAAATATTGGTAGACGATTTAAATGTGGCTTTCATGTGACCCCAGCTTTCCTGCCACAGTCGGTGATCTTGGGGTGTGTGTTCTCATTGCTGGCATAACTGTAAATAGCCTACATGGCCGTTATCTGTTTCCTGTTTGCCCCACACTGATTCCCACAGTAGGGGCATGGGTTCTCAACTTATCAGTTTGAGATCTTGTACAGAAATGACTCCAAGGTTAAAAAAAAAAACTAAAAACAACCTTACTTCTTTTCTTACACTACTTATCAAACAGCCTTCACCAGTGAGACTTCTCTAAATACATGTGACTTCCATTCTGTCTTTTGGTGCTACGACTATTTATTGAAGGGTATGAATCTGGTATAAATATGTTCCTTATTAAGCTGACTTTCAGCCCCCAAATCCTTGACATTATTGCGATAGCTTATCCCAATGTGTAATTAATATGTGATCGCCCACTTTGCTCTCCACCCCCTGAATTCTGCCATAATCACCCAAGGAAGGTTGGGTTCCAGCCTTAAAGTCTCAAGGGAAAGAAAGGTAAGTCAATGGCAAGAACGATTTGCCATTCCTCTTTCGCACCAGTGAAGTTGCTGTTAGGAACCCAGTACTCTATCATGGCGGGATCCAAATGCCACAAAATTTCTCTCAGAGGCAGGGCAGACATTTTCACGGCTCAGTGTGGTTAGGTTACAGTTAGTAAAGTTCTTGCTCCTCTTCAATGGCTTCTCCATGGTCTTTCTAGGCTGGTTAGAAAGCTAATCTGACACTTCCAGTTTTCAGGGTAGAATGAAGGACCAGACCCCGGTGCTAGCTCATTGTGGACAGGCTAAGTGCATCCCTGCAGTTGCCAGGACACACAGCCGGGGACCCGCATAGTCAGTGGACAAAATACATGCTAATCTAATGGAAGGGGCACTTAAACGACAATCAACGGGTACCACAGGCAGATGGCTCAGAAGGATTGCTTAGCAATCACTTCGAGGTCATCCATCATCTTCTCCTGAAAACAGGGGTCCCACAACAGCTGCCCAATATCTGTGACTTCTACAGCTTCGAACGGGTCTGCCTCCTGAGTCCGACCAAAGGTGGGAGTGAAAATCCAATCCTGCCGAAGGCTGCGGCTGCGCGGACCTCTCAGGGGAAGGGGGCAGGAGACCGTGTTCTCTGCAGGATTCCATCTCCAACCTAGCTAGCGGAAAGTAACTTCCCAAGACGTCCCTCAAGCATACGAGGTGCCCTTGGCCTTGGGAACAAGCTACCAGGAAGGGTGCCTGCGGATTCCTGCCAGGGACAGCGCTGCTTCACATGTAGTAGTTGACCCTTCACAAGGTCAAGTACTTAAGAGCAATTCCGTGAACAGCTTAGTGGACATTTGGTTCATATCTTAGAAAAATTATACTAGTGAGTGTGTGTGTGTGTGTGTGTGTGTGTGTGTGTGTGTGTGTGTGTGTGTGTGTGTGTGTCCACCCTGGGGTTTGAACCCAGAACCTAAGCACTGTTCCTAAGCTTTGTTGCTCAAGGCTAGTGCTCTACCACTTGAACCACAGCTTCACTCCGGGGCTTCCCTGCCCGGGCTGGCTTTGAACCACAATCCTCAGATCTCAGCCTTCTGTGTAGCTAGGATTACAGGCGTGAGCCACTGGTACCTGCCCAGCACATAGTCTTCTAGAGGATGGACATTATGTGTTTTTCCTTCTCTTTCAGAATTTTTTAAAAGCCAAGAACAATTAGAATGCCTAATTTGGCTATCACCCTAGTAAGGTACCTTACAGACAATAGGCATTTTTAAAAAGGTTTGCCTAATGAAAATCATTGTCTGGCCTCAGCTGATTTACATGTCTGCAGGCACTGGAATCTATGAAACACAAGGCTTGGCACCTGCTGCCGTTGATTCTATGCAGTTCGAGTTTCCTGTGGGTTTTCTTTCTTTTCATTTTTTTGCTTTAAAGTTGTTTCATTTTCACAAGAAATTAAACTCACATACCTCTGCTCAGTCGTCTCGCCAACCAAATGATAAATGCCAGTCCAGAGAAGGCAGTGACCATGACCGCCACTGGAATGAAGAGGGGGTTGTAGCCACCTTCGTTGGTCACTGAGAAACTCCGGCCTGTCTCTGAAACAGAAATCAGCGAGGTGCAGAGCGTGAGACCAGAAACACGATTTCCTTAGCCGTGGAGATTTATTTCCTTCTCATGTCTCCCAACAAGAGGTGACTTGATGCCTCATCTCCTATTTGACCAAGGGACATCGGTTATGGGTGGAGAGCCCACAATTCGTCTACAGCAAAGACTTCACCAGTCTGTGCTCTCAGATCTGGGGTTGCTGGGGTTCTCGGGGCTGTGTCTAAAGATCTTAGCAAAAGGTAGTCACCATGTGTCTAGCTGCCTGGACTTGTTCAGCGTTTAGTACTCTGACACATAGAGAAGAGCTAGAAAAGTCTTCATATAAGTTCAGGAATAAAGAAAAGAAGAGCCATTTTCCCAGTGAACTGAGAAATTCCCAACTTGTGGAAATGCCCCCTGCCCATGCTTTTGGACTTCATCTTCTTGATGGTTTGGCTGAGCTGGGGAGGGGCCAACGGAGAAGGCTCAGTGCCCCGGAGCCCGTTCACTCTCACCCCAGCCTGGGGACTCCCAGCTCGGCACACGCTTCCTGCAAGTCTGCTCCCGATTCTTTCCAGTGAACGGTGATGATTTCCACTTGTTCATCCATCCTAAAGCCTACCTGAGCTGCCCTGAAAAATATCTTGTCTCTGAAGCATGCCCAAGATTGGTTCAATTCAGTGTGGGTCAAATTTGCTGACATTTCTTTTGAGACAAGCTATAGAAACTTGTGAAGCAGGCGCATAAATGTAGCAAGTGTGATCAAAGCTTTCTAAGTGCAGATAAACCATGTTTTCTCCAATGTGTGAATTATTTTGGCAGCTAACGGATAGTTTCTCTGAATTTTAAGTGAGTAAAAAAAAAAAAAACTGGGGATGGTTCTTCCATTTTTGGTAGTAGTTATTTTTTGTAGTTATTATTCTCCTAAGAGTTTACACGACAGGAAAAATAAAAGAAGACTTGGCGAACATACCAAAGAAAAACACTGGGAAGGACCTCTGCTCCCCACCCCAAGGACACAGCTGGCGTTACGTAGGGCAGAACATGAAATGGGTGTGATTGAGAGGACAGGATCTAAGATTCAGTGGAGGGTCACCAAATCTTTATTATTGACATTGAGGAAAACAAAAAAATACAGAAAATCCCTACTATATTGCTATAAATTATAAAGTACCTTTCTATAAATTATATTTTATAAATCATCTTTCACATAGTCAGATGGCCCAGGAAGAATTTGTTGTTTGTCTGTTTGGGAGGTTTCTTTTTCATTTTAGGATAAACCTCTTTGGGGCTGGGAAGGTGGCTTAGTGGTAGAGTGCTTGCTAGCATGCATGAGGCCCTGGGTTCAGTTCCTTAGTATCACCTAATCATTGAATTTAAAATGAAAAAAAAAACACAAACCTCTTTGAAAAGCATCACAGTGCAATGCAAGTTAAGCTAAATTAAGCTCCAGGAAATGATGCAGACTTCTTCCCTGCATTCCCTTATCTGCATGGCATTGTATCACAATACACCGTCTAAAGTGGAGCTGCTCACCTTGACAGATTGGTTCGAGAGACGACCAGTTCCCCAGGGGTCCACAGCTGGTCTCTTCAGCCCCGATTAGATCTGTCCCGTCTGCGCAGAGGAAGGTACACTGGGAGCGGAAGCTGAAGTTTCCCAAAGGGTGGACACAGTCCATGGTGCCCAGGTCTGGGGCGCTCAGAGGCTCACACTCGACCACTTCAATGAGCAAAGCAACAGAGTTGGAAGCGTTAAGACCTGATGGATTTGAATGCTAGCATTGCCACTTGATAGGCACACATTCAAAACAACAGTCCTGGAAAAAACAGTCTCTGAATCATGTCTTCAAGATGACTAGATAGCCATGTGTAATGAGAGAGAAGGAGATCCAAAGCCAGTGTGAGTGGTGGAGAACTGTAAGTATTTGGGGATTATTAGAAGGCAAGCGGAGGAAAGGCAAGATACAAGACATGGCCAGGAAGATGGGAGCTAAGACAAAGCACCTGGCTTTTTCGTTGACTTACTATCTATCAAACGTTACTCTAGATCTTGATGAACTTAGATTTTATCCCCTAAGACAAATGATAGATGCAAATTAAGAGGATAATTGCCACCCAGAAATGACATGTTTTAGTTCATCAGCCTGCCAGTAGAATGAGTAATATATTTGGGTGGAACTGATTTAAAGTTGTGGCGTTCTTGTTGAAGACTACTGTAATAAATGGGGAGAAAGATCAAGAGGGCACTGACAGGGCTGTCAAGTAGGAGAGTAATTGGAGCAATAGTAAGTGTATGAATTGATAGTGTATTTCCTTGCAAAACCGCGGGGCGGGGGGTGAGAGAGGTTCACCACAGACAGAGTGCCCGTGTAAAAGCTGGCTCCATGTCATGAGATTCTGAAAAAAGAAGGTGAACTGGCTAGAACCCACAGGCTTGTGAACATCTCAAAGGACACTGTTAATGACAGATTTGTCCATCACAAGGTCACAGAGATATGTGAGTCTTCACAAGGGCAAGATGTAGAATCAAAAGAACAATAGACTAAAGGCAGAAGATGAGAAATAAACTACTTGATGGGCTTGGAGAAGCATCCAAGAAGGAACCACCGAGGGGAGAAATGCTCCTTGTGTTGAAAGAGAACCAGAAAACAATGAGATGAAGGAAAGCAACTACCTCCCTCCCCTCCCCTCCCAGTGCAAAAAGAGGGCTACAGTGCCTAGAGAAATGGGAAAACCAGCGATCCACAGATTGAAAACTAGAGTTCTACACTGGAGATAAGTATCAGGTGGAATTCAGGGCTCTAAGGTTAAATGTTAAAGTATGAAATCTTAACTGATTGACATTTAGATCTATGTTAGCCTTAATTCCTTATTCTTCAAAAGCACTGTTTATCACAAAAGCATTGGTTTTCTATTGTATGCACCAGATACTTCATACTTTTGAAATCTGGCCCAACATCACTCAAAGGATTTGATATCTCTTGTAGTGGTGGGCTGGGTCCAAGACTTTAAATGGGTGCCTTCCATTTCTATCACCATGGTTCTGAATGACTTCAAGACTCATGTGGAGCTCTTTCACGTGCTTTTCCTAGGACATTTGCCTTAAATGCCAAACCTAGAGAAGGACAGATTTCCTCCCTCCACATTCCCTCATCTCTACAGCATACTCTAGTGTGTCTTGCTTTCCTTCAAACTCAATTATGAACATAGGTAATGTCCTCTAATTAACTGTAGATCCTTTGAAGGCAAGATCTATATTTGCTTTGTCTTCTCCTGAAACACCCAGCCCAAATAAACGCGTTCTCTTTCTCTGGTCTGTATTCTGAATCATTCCATGTGCTTTCCTGTGTGTCCCTACCTGTCAGCGAACAAGCGTACTTCCTAATGGTAAATGGCTCCCTGTCATTCTGACTTTACAACTCTCCATGCCTGATTCTTTATTGTCATTTGCACAGGGTTTTAACTCAACACCTTGCTCTTTGTGGTACTAAAAAAAAAAAAAAAAAAAAGAACTTGTGAAATGAATTGAAACTTCATGCTGACTTATGAAATCTCCCTGGGAAGAGAGCAGCAGGGGGAAAGCATAACTAACAGGTCAAAACTTCCCGTTTCTCAGCATGGCTTGGATCAGTTTGCCCCAGCCAACTCCTACCATGGCTTACAGAATGTGTGGCACTGTCAGAAGAAACAAAGAAAGGAAACGGCTCACCAAACTGGCACTCGGGTCCGTAGTACCCCGCCTCACAGTTACAGGTGTGGTTATTGATGGTTTCGACACATTCTCCACGACCACTGCATGACTGGGACCTGCAGGAAGCTGTAAGGTCAGAACACAACCATTAGTAGACTTCGGTGTTCGTGTTCCTAGTCATTTCCCTATCCACAATGCTTTTGTTGAGATGATCCATTATTAGTTATATTGTAGTATTTCTGGTCATTTCCCTATCCATAATTTTTTGTTGAGATGATTTTAATAATTAGGAAACGTTTACTTAATCCCAGCATTTCCATCATGTGAAGAGTTTACCCTGAGATTTCCACATAGATATATAATGTTCTTTGGTCACATTCACCCCTTTTAGAACTCTTAGCCCTTTTTTGGTCGGTCTATCATAGGACCTGAATTCAGGGCCTGGGCGCTGTCCCTGGGCTTTTATGCTCAAGGCGAGCATTCAACCACTTTGAGCCACAGATCCACTTCTGGTTTTCTGGTGGTTCATTGGAGATAACAGTCTCAGGAATTTTCCTGCCCAGGCTGGCTTTGAACCTCAAACCTCTTGAGTAGCTAGGATGACAGACGTGAGCCACCAGCACCCAGCTTAGCCCTCTTGTTTTTATCTCTCCCCGTTTAAAACAAATTTGTGGCCACCTTCTTTATTTCAAATCTTTTGTGTGTGTAAAAATTTCATGCTATTTTTTTCATTTGTGGAATATGCTAACTATAGACCTTTTTTGCTTTTAGGCTGATAGTAATGGTGTATATGGGAAAACAGGAGCGTGCATGAGAACCTTTGCTATTCCTTTTTTTTAGTGTGATAAACACATTCCGTGATGGTTTGACCTCAGTCGTTTCTGCATTCTGCTTGGCCTTCCCTGTCTTTACAGGAAGAAAGCCCTCGAGTTAAAAAGCCATGCTGCCCCAAGGAGCCAAAGTAACTCCACGTCATTGCTCAAATAGGGATTGGCAAGTCCTAACTAGGCTGGAATTATTGTAATGGTACTTACAGGAGTTTTCATCAGCCACAAAAATCGTACAATGTGGTGGTGTACAGAATTATTAAGGAGCTGAGACCTGCAACATCTAAGCCCCTACTTCACAACGAGCGAACTCTCAACACCAACTCCCTGCCTCTCCAGCAAGCGCATGGCTCCTCTCTCTCTCTCTCTCTCTCTCTCTCTCTCTCTCTCTCTCTCTCTCTCTCTCTCTCTCTCTCTCTCTCTCTCTCTCTCTCTCTCTCTCTCTCTCTCTCTCCTCCTCCTCCTCCTCCCCCACCTATTGGCCTTAACACCTTGATGTCACTTGCTAGAGGGACCGGCTTTTTACACACCAGAAATGCTCAGAATGTGCACGATTCAAGCTTATTTCGAGGGCTAGAGCTGTGGGGTTTTAGGACTCGGTCACTGGCATGGCATGAGCCTCCCCGTCCTGACCGAGGCGCTCCTGAGGCGCCCCCCCCCCCCCCCGCGCTGCCCACCTGTGTAGCACAGGGCTGCCTTGCGTTTGTGGCAGGCGTCATCATTCCACTTTCCGGAGTCTCTTTCCCTCTTGATGTAGATCTCCACGCAGTCCTCCTTGGATTTCTTGTTGTTGGGCTCCCCCGCCCCCCAGTTCTCTGCCTCTTCCGTGAGAGTCTTGTTGGTCCCCACCCACGTCCATGTCTGTCCGATCTTCCGGATGCCTATCCAGTAGTAATATCGGCTGAAGGGCAGGGTCCGTTCTAGGTACTCAATCTCGGCCTTATTTTGTATGGCAACTAAGTCTGTGTAAGTTTCTTGGCAGAACCTTCTAGCATTTTCCCAGGTCATAGGTTTTGCAGAATAATGGTAAGTCCAGCAGTCAGTCCCATGATATGCCAAGAAATCTGAAAGACATCAGCATAAAACGCGTCACTGACATAACGTGACAGCTGGTAGGAGCCCCGCCCAGGCTGAGCTGCCAGCTCAAAGAGGAGCCGAGAGCCCCTCCCCCCAAAGAAAAGAGTAAGTGACTGTCTCAGGAGCAGAGTTGTTTGCCAATGGGAAGCAGAACCGGGACCTTCCGGCTTGAATGTAGAAGGCTCTCACCACATGGCATTATTTTACCCCCATTTAATGGTTTTTCTAGATTTGTTTTCATGAAAGTGTCTTCCTCAAAATGCTCTCCAGTGACGTCTAACCAGCGTACTTTAGAAATTCATGCTGCATTTTCTGAGTGCCTGTCAATCACTTAGCACGTCGGTCTCCCTCGGTTCATAAAGCAGCGCGTGTACTTTGAAGAGATGCAGGAAATGCGTGATGGGTAAAGGAATTCTGGCTTCCCAGAAGAAGAAGGACAGAGGCCACACAGGGGATGTGCGGGGCGGTGTGCAGCACAGTCAGAGCTGAAAACACAAGCTTGCGAGGAAGCGGGAAAGTCTGTCCAAAGGTGTTGATGGAAAGCCTACAACTCAGACATAAAACTTGCAACATAATGGAAGAAACACCAAAAGGTAAACACCCTAGTTGTGTGTGTGTGTGTGTGTGTGTGTGTGTGTGTGTGCGCGTGCGTGTGCGTGCATGCATGTGAGTATGCACATCCGTGCTAGGTTTGAACTCAGGGCCTGAGCACTCTCCTCAAGCTTTTGTGGTCAAGACTAGGACTCTACCATTTGAGCCACAGTTCCCCTTCCAACTTTTGGGTGGCTAATTAAAGAGTCCCACAGGCTTTCCTGCCTGGGCTGGCTTTGAACGGTGATCCTCAGCTCTCAGCCTGCTGAGTGGCTGGCATGAGCCACCAGTGCCCAGCTGGTGGAGCTCACGCTGCAAATGCAGAAACTACATTATGCACAGCAACCGTTCATAGGAAACAAAATGCTGAGCAACTGGCTTCCCTCGGGAGAGCCTTCTTGCCATAGCTCGTCATGAACGTGAACCGGCAGGACATGAAGACTCCCAGGGGATTTGTCGGGATCTGGATTGGGTGACACAGGGTGTAGCAGGTAAAGAAAGGGCTCACGTTTCTGAGAACCAGCTAAAGATAAAAAGTAGAAAGGGGACGTTCATAGAAGGGATGGTTCACAGCTGCTGACCTAACAATTTTCCCTGCAAGCACATGGTCTTAGAGGAGAGGGAAGAGCGGGAGTTAGAAGGGGTGATGCACAGCACCACGGCATACCGCAGCAGAGCGCCGACCACAGCCACAGTCCGCACAGGGCCCGGGAGCCCCGCCCCGCACCCTGACGCTTCCACGCAAGTATCTGCAAAGAAAACGCAAAAGGATATTTGGGTGAGCCTCCTAGTTACAGCGCTTTGACGATCATGTTCGTACAATTCAGACTAGACCATGTATGCCTATGAAGCCTGTCCCGGGAAGAGAATTCTCAAACATGGGCGAAAAATCACATCAAATGACTCCCAAGCTGGTGCTCAGTGCTGCTTCCATTGGTTTCATAGTTCAGTCTCCAGCTGCTCATCATCGTTGGTTGGTCTGGTATTAGTCTACATTTCTATCATTTTTATACCTCCTTTTCAGCTCAGCTTTTATTTTTTGGGGGGGAGGGGGGGTCCGGTCGTGGGGCCTGAACTCTGGGCCTGGGCGCTGTCCCTCAGCTCTTCAGCTCAAGGCTAGCGCTCTACCATTTAAGCCACAGTGCCACTTCTGGCTTTTTTCTTTCTGCTTATGTGGTGCTGAGGAATCGAACCCAGGGCCTCAGGCATGCAAGGCAAGCAAGCGCTCTACCACTGAGCCACTTTCCCAGCCCCTCAGCTCAGCTTTTAAACCATGTCATAGTTGGTGTGGGTATTTGTAAAAAGCATTCTTTGGTGCTTCACACACTAGCGCTATTCTCATTTAGCACCGGCTCTTCACACTGACCCTGGTGAGTCAATATGCCTCAACTACCTAAAAGCAGAGATAACCAAGGAGGAAATGGGAAAGGAGAGACGTCTTTGTGCCGAATACAAAGCGAGACCTTGCGAGCACTGCAAGTGGATGAGGAGACCACAGGGCTCTCCGCGTTTTTTAAAATTCTATTTTTTTTTCAGGCCGCCGTGGCCAAAGGGTTCCTTGGATCTTCAAGAGACAGGGCAGAGGGGAAGGAATCGGCAGTCTGCGAGCCGACATGCTAGGGTCCCCTTGTTGAAACTCTGACCACATTTTGGGGGATTCTGTCATCTTTTTTTACCCCCAAATCTCAATGGATGGCTTGCCCACCCCCATGCTGCCTCCTGCCAGGACAACCCCGAGAAGCTTCTGGAGGGTCTGGGATGGTGTGGGCTGCAGCTCACCATGGCTTCTCTGGTGCTCCTCTCCTCTCCTCTCCTGTCCCTCTGCGCGCAGCCCTCCTGGGGCCTGGGAGCCTCGGGTCCTTGTGCAAGAGTTTGCTGCGGGCAGCAGGGCGGCACCGCAGGGCTCTGACCCAGCCTCCCCCCTCCCCCTCTTCTGCTTCTTCCCCCTCCTCTTTCCCCACCCCTTGCCTACCTCCACCACCTCCCCGAGGAAAAACCAGCTGCTGACTGAAGCATCTTGTGCTGAGATTGTTCCCTCCCTCCCTCCCTCCTTCCCTCCCTCCCTCCCTCCCTCCCTCCCTTCTTCCCTCCCTCCCTCCTTCCCTCCCTCCCTCCCTCCCATTTCCCCCTCCCTCTCTTCTCCTACTCATCTCTCTTCTTCTTCTCTCTCTTCTCTTGCTGTAGCCACTCCTTTTTCTCAGCTCTCTCCCAATCTCTCCTTTCTAACCCTCCTTCTCCCCTAGCCCTTCTTTCTCCTCCCTGTCTCCCTCTCCTTCTCTCTCTCCCTCTCCCCTCTCTCTCTCCCTCTCCCTCTCTCTCTCCCTCTCCCCTCTCTCTCTCCCTCTCCCTCTCTTTCTCCCTCTCCTCTCCCCTCTCTTTCTTCCTCTCCTTCTCCCTCTCTCTCTGTCTCCCTCTTTCCCCCCTCTCTCTCCCTCTCCTCTCTCCTCTCTCTCTCCCTCTCTCCCTCCATCCCTCTCTCCCAATCTCTCCTTTCTAACCCTCCTTCTCCCCTAGCCCTTCTTTCTCCTCCCCCCCACAAACACCAGGCTAACTCCCGTCTGCACAAGAAAGGGATCCTTGATCATTCCACAGATTGGAAGGTTGTACTTGACACAAACGGACTATGATGCCAAATCCAGTGTTGCTGGCCAGCCCGCCAGGCTGCTTTTTCCTCCCTCTTTCTTTGACCGCCCTCTAGTGGAAACCTGCTACCAGCGTGTCCTGAGGAGGCCGGGAGAGGCCAAGGCCGGCCCAGCACTGGAGCGCAGAGGGACCCGGGGTGGGGGCTGGAGAATCCTCATGATCCGGCAGGTTGAGCGAACCCCTTCCTACAAACGCGAAGGTAGTAATAGTGGAGGAAGTCAGCTTTTGTCCCAGGAACATTTCAGGACTCCAAAGGCCATTATCTCCCATAAAATGTGAAGGAAATAAGATTTCACAGGAAGTTGGGTCTCAAATCATTACCTAAGAATAATAATAGAAGTAAAAGAAACCAGGCCACTGACACGATCGTATTTGCATTGTAAAAATATAAAACTGGTAAAAATATCCATATATAAATATTTAATCTAAATATATAGTTGTAAACAATGTAAACTTATGAGTGTATTACAAACATCATACTGTACTTAATTGTATATGCAATATGTAAACATATATTTATAATATAATGTACAATATTTTATACTTTATATTGCTACTATGTGCATGTAAATATGAATATAGAAAACTACAAAATAATGAACGCTGTAGAGCTTAGTACCTCTTATAAATGACCTATTCAATCTTAGTAATAGCACTGTGCTATACAAACTATTACTCCCACGTTAAGGAGTCTCAGAGAGGTTAAGGGAGTTGCTGTGAAGACATACTGGTTTCTGAACTGAGGCCAGTTCCTTCAGAATGTAATGTTTCAGATCATTACACTGAATTTCTGCTATGGCCTTGGAAGACAAGACAAAGGAGTATGAACTTGGAGCCAAGGCCTGGGAAAGTACCAAGACAGGGCTGGGAAGGTGGCTCAGTGGCAGAGTGCTTGCCTAGCATGCAGGAAGCCCTGGGTGCGATTCCTCAGTACCACATACACAGAAAAGACCCGAAGTGGTGCTGTGGCTCAACAGGTAGAGCACTAGCCTTGAGCTATAGAAGCTTGGGGGCAGCGCCCAGACCCTGAGTTCAAGCCCAGGATGTACCCAAGATGGTTCCTCTAATTCTCACGTGACCATATTCAGTCAGGATTTCAAGCCCACAAATCCTCTGAGACTTCTCTCAGCAGACTCCCCTCCCACCCCTTGCTGGCCTTCTTCTTGTTTGCCCAGGCTGCTCTGATTTCCTGCAACCAGCAATGCCTATCCTTCTCTGTCTATATGAAAATCTCCCTCATCTTCTCTGCTCCTAAAGCTTTATTCTTTTTTCTCTGCTCCCACTGATTCACGTGCCATTACTGGGATTTGAACTCAGGGCCTACATTCTCACGCAACTTTAGCAAACTAGAGCAGTCAATAATATTCTAGATCTTGCAGGTCCCAACAGGTTAGACAATTTAAGATCTCTCTTTACAAAAAGAATATCAAAGTGTGAATATGTTTCTAGGTCTCAGGCCCTGTGATGCTAAACGAATTTCCATTGGTTTCAAGGTAAATCTATGTGGAGTGTGCGTTGTGTATCTGTGAGTGTGCGCATGTACACATGGGCTTGAAAGAAGATCCAGACGTGAGCCTCTCCCGTCTGCGGCATCCGTACTGTTTACTCACTGTCTCTCATCTCTTTCTTCTAATTTTCCTTCTTTCTTTCTTTTCTCCATTGCAACTTTGTCTTATGCTAATTTTCTACGTCCTGGTCCTTTGACTCCCCTACCCCTTCAACGTCTTTATTAGTCTCTAGTTCTTAGGATACTCCCAAGCTCTGTGACGATTTGACTGTTGAAATAATTAACTAACATTGTTCCAGAGAAACAAGTAAAATGTGGATAAGCATGTGTGTGTGTGTTTATTATAGGAATTAAGTCACATGATTGTAGAAGGTCTTATAATCTACTCCCTGCAAACGGCCAGAAAACCCCAATGGCATAGAATTCCATCTGCCTCCCAAGGCTCTGGAGCCTCAGCACCAATGTCCAAGGGCCGGGACCACGGTGTCCCAGCGCAGAGAGGAAGCTCACCTTCGGCCAGGGTTTTCTTCAGTTCAGGCCCTCTAAGACTTCATGAGGTCCATCAACATTGGTCAGGGCAGTCTTGTTTCTCCGTCCCCACAGTCAGATGCTAAACTCTTTTGGGAACACACACACACACACACACACACACACACACACACACACACACACACACACACACACACACACACACACACACACACACACACACACACACACACACACACACACACACACACACACACACACACACCACGCAAGGCACTAGTGGCTCAAACCTATAATCCTAGCTACTCAGGAGGCTGAGATCTGAGGATCCTGGTTCAAAGCCAGCCTGGGCAAGAGAGTCCACAAGACTTATCTCCAATTAACCACCAAAAAAGCCAGAACTGGAGCTGTAGCTCAAGTGGTAGAGCTTTAGCCTT
The DNA here is from genome assembly GCF_024711535.1 of Dipodomys merriami. Classification (NCBI taxonomy): domain Eukaryota; kingdom Metazoa; phylum Chordata; class Mammalia; order Rodentia; family Heteromyidae; genus Dipodomys; species Dipodomys merriami. The sequence goes on along the minus strand of NW_027206413.1, from coordinate 1,802,143 downwards.
GACAAAAAAAAGGTCAAGAACAGTACCCAGGCCCTGAGTTCAAGTCCCAGGACTGGCACACACAAAAATAATCCTTAAGATAGTTTAAGGTTTCCTGTACTTTTCCTGTTAGTACTGTTAATGTTTTTATCAAACCACTGACAACATTAGAAATGTAAAACAAAGTAGTATTTACTTAATCCCTCTCCTCAAAGTTTGTATTTAAATTATATGATGTGAGGTCATTTGCAATAATTCACAGGTCCCAAATGTGTTGATAAATGATCATATGATTTTTTGTACATTGTTATAACTTACTATCATCTAAAGAGCTCAAATGCAGATTGAATCTCCTAGTCCCTTGGATGAAGTTTTCCATAAAGCACTAGAGGTCTTACTGCCAAATGGACTGTAATGAGGTTCGAAGAAAGGGTAAAATAGTTGAATATGTAATGCAGAGACTATTAAAGCCATCTGCTGACCAGACTTAACAAGTACGAGGGACTTTTTAATTGAAAAGTTATTTTTAAATGAAGATGAAAATGCATTCATCTTGTTTTTCAAATTCAAGACTTTTTCTGTATTTATGAGACAAATATATACAAAACTGTGGAAATAGTTGCATACTGAGAGTGTGTGTGCGTGTGTGTGTGTGTGTGTGTGTGTGTGTATATGTTATATCTTTGTAAATGACCATCTTTTGGTCTTTGAGTAGTACTGTCTTAGTAGCCACTGTCATTACTCTACCCACGAATATCATTTAAAAAGTTGTGTGCTTACAATGAAAGGAATGTTGACTGTGAAATTAGACATTTACGTTAAGGTTACTATAAGCACTAGAAATCGTTATTGAACAAGCCTGCTAAATATTGAGAGCCTAAACCACAAAGTTAATGATTTATATATAACAATCTAGCTTTTCTGTCTAGAAGGTATCTCAAGAAGGATTTCTGTTGTTTGACTGTTTTCCTAATATTTGAACAGAGGCAGAGATTGGAATTGGTGATCTGGCTATGTATTTTGAAACACATTGTAATGCTTAATGTTAACAAGGAAAAAGAAGTATGATTTTTTTCTTACTCATTCCATCCTCTCTGAGTTTTGTCTTTGGGATTGGTCATTAAAAACAATCTCCAAGAGAAAAACATGAAGCATAGTTTCTATAGCATCTGTAGTTTCCACCCAACTATTTCACTTCTTGATGTATGAACAGAAGAGTGAAGAACATGTCTACTCCAAAATTCATATTCAAATGTTTATAGAAGCATTACTTGTAGTTGCCGAAAACTAAAAACAACCTAAAGTTCATAAATTGAGTAGAGAAAAAAAATGGCATAGCCATACAACAGAACGGAGTTCAACCACAAAATGGGATACGTACCGACACATAGGACGGGAGGGGTGAACCTTCGAAACACGCAGCACACTGGCACACTGGAGTCTTTTCATAGGAAATGCCCAAAGTGGGGAATGCAGAGCCACCCAAAGTAGATTTGGAAGTGCCAGCACTCGGGGGACGGATGCTAATGGACCCAGGACCCCCTTGTGCCAGAATCTTCCGAGCTAGATGGATGGTTGCTTCGCGTTACATTTTAAGACAGAGCATTTTGTGATACGTGAGTTGTTGGTTAAAGGCAATAGCATATATAAGAAAGAAGCTGTTTACAAAGACTTTTATTATCAAAGGTTATGGTGTCCTATCAAATAGGAGTCTGATACAGCTCAAATAAATACATATCTTCAAAATGAAAAAAATCATAATTTAACATTATGTAAATTCGGGCACAAATCACGTTTACATTTCACAGAGTTACTTCTGATGCATATGCAGAACAACGTACAACCTTTGAGGGTTTCAGAAGCATTAATAATTCTGATCATGATTTTTGTTCTTTCCATTCCTCCAACCTCCTCCCCCCCAAGAGTTTTCTGTCCTTAAAGATTCTTCCTTGTTCTGATCCTTATCACACTTCCTGCTTATTGTTGGTTTTGCCATCATCACTATTCAGCAAGAATTTTGCTGAATTTTTCCTTTTCAATACATGAAGTTCGTGGAAGGAGGGGAGAGGTTTTCTGAGTCACCTTTGGCATTATTGACCAAAAGGGCCTCCTTAACAGTAATGACTGGACACTTCAACGCCCACGTCTCTACTTATAAATAAACATAAAGATTTGTTGGCAAAACATTCTCCTCTTCCAGATCACACAACACAGAATAAAACAACTAGAGGATAACTGTTAGATGGCTTCACTTCTTGAAACTACTCTGGGTACATCCTTTTTATTTTTTCCGGCCTTGCTGGTGGCCGGTTCTCTACCACCTGAGCCACACCTCTGGGCTGACATTTTGTGTCTTAATGGAAGATTGTGTCTTTGAGGCTTTTCTGTTCCAGCTGGCCTCAAGCCTCAGGCCTCTACGTCCCAGCCTCCTGCAGAGCTGGGATAGTTCTTATTGAGCCACCAGCCCGCTGACAGGTGTGTCTCACCACCAATTAAAAGCTCCTGTCAGATGGTGTGTTTACACGCCACCCCTGACAGACATCTGTGTAGGAATGCAAATCACAACTGTGTTCCTCTATAACTTTTTCAGCAAAGGTAGTCATGAAATTGCATCTTCATTTTTTCCATTTATGTTTTTTTTAAATAAATATCAGAACATTTGACCTTATGCAAGCTTTCTATGCCAGAAACCACACATTTGTGAAAACAATATCCTGACAATACAAGCCCTCCATCCAGCTCCAATGCCTCCAAATGTACTACAACTCTAGTAAAACACTCTGAGCAGGGCACCAGTGGCTCATGCCTGTAATCCTAGCTACTCAGGAGGCTGAGATCTGAGGATCATGGTTCAAAGCCAGCCCAGGAAAGTCCGTGAAACTCATCTCCAATAAACCACCAGAAAACCGGAAATGGTGCTGTAGCTCGAGTGGTAGAGCGCTAGCTTTCAGCTGAAGAGCTGAGGGACAGCGCTCAGGCCCAGAGTTCAAGCCCCACGACCAACAACAACAACAACAACAACCAAAAAAAAAAACACTCTGAACCTCACACTGATACCATCTGCCTGGTGCTGAAATAAATTTCCTGCAGATGAATATTCAGTAAAGAAGTTGGAATAAGTAACGTTTACCCTACTATAGATTACACCAAATATGTAACTCCCTTTATTCCTTGTACTGACAGAAGAATGGTGGTAAATTAGCTGTATTCAAAACACATAAACAGAACACCATGTCTAAGAACTCTCCAGAAAGAACTGCATAAATGTGGCTGTGACTGTGTGTGGTATCCCGGCACACTGCCACACAGTTGTCTGTGGGCCTGAAAAATGTCATTTTTTTTTCCCAACTTAGAAGTAAAGTCTCTTTCCTCTGAACTCCTGACGGTTATTAAGTCTCCCCATGACAACAGCTAGGCAGTTAGTAGTTGAAACACAGCACTCTCAGAGTAGGCAAGTTATAAAAGAAGTCCAGAGATCCAGAGCCTTGGTCTCTTCATCTTTCTTGGAGAGCACAGCCTTTATCCTCAGTCGCCAACACTGTCTTGATCCTAAGACTGGGAAAGAGAAAACAGCACATTTGGTACTGAGCCTCTTGAGTACTGGCGTGCTGATAATAGAAGGCATCCTCCAGCACAGACTACTCTTTAGAAACACAGATTCCAGAACCAAATCGCCTGTGTTTGAATCCCAGCTACAGGGGCCAGACCGATTACCTCCTGTGGGCCTCCTTTTACTTCTGAATGGCAATACATAAAGTAATAGCTCAGAAAATTCCTAGTTTAGGACTGCGCCTAGAACTCAATAAGTGATGGATGAAGTGAGTTCACATCGTTATTATCTTTCAAAAAGAACTGGCTCAGGAAAGCCGCCACTCCTTTGCTTTCTCTCTGCAGAGGAAAGAAACAACTAGCAGGAAGATGAGGATTCCCTGTAGCAAATGGTAGGTTTGCAAGAGTCTAGAAGACGAGGAGAGCTTTCAGAGAAGAGGCTAGAAGATGAGGAGGACTTTCGGAGAAGAGGCTCTCCCGTGCTCCTGTCCTATTCAAGTCTTACCTGGTTCTTTTGAATTTAGTTGGTATCAGAAGGCACCGAGTGCTTTTCATGTAATTCAAAGCTCTCGAAAGTGCTGTGAAATACAGGAGAACACGACGTCAAATGCCATTTCCCCACACGAAGAGAGAAAAGCACATAGCGTGTTCAGAGGCATGCTTTCTACGGGAACGCAACATACCTGGCAGGAACAAACCGCTTTGCTGCAAGAGAGAGAAAAGACATCAATGTGGACTAACGGCTTGTCAGCAGATCAGACACAGTTTCACTTGACTCACGAGGGTTTGCAACCCCAGCAGCTCAAGGACCATATATTGTCAAATTGGTAGGAACAAAGTTTACTTAAAAAGAAAAATTAAAAAAAAAACTAACAACACAGTGACTTTTTAACACCAGGAAGTAGTTATAGGCCCAGTTTAACACCAGGAAGTAGTTTCAGGCCCAGTTTAACACCAGGCCCAGTTTGCCAATTTTTCTTCTTCCAATTTTTCATGAGAATCATGAGACTTTTCTACTGTTTATCTGGTTGTAATTCACAGGTTTGAAACCATGAGTCTGGATAGCTAGGCCTGCGTGTTCCCGCAGAGATACTCCCAAAAGTCAGATTATGTTTCAAGTAGATCTTTTTGTGTTTTGCCAGTCCTGGTGCTTGAAGTCAGGGCCTGGGCACTGTCCCTGAGCTTCTTTTGCTCAAGGCTAGCACTCTACCACTTGAGCCACAGCGCCACTTCCGGCTTTTTCTGTGGATGTGGTACTGAGGAATCAAACCCAGGGCTTCATGCATGCTAGGCGAGCACTCTGCCACTGAGCCACCTTCCCAGCCCTCAAGTAGATCTTTTTAGGGAACATTTTATCCATGTCTCTGGGTGTGGACATCACAGCAATCTTGTTGCACTATTCCAAGAGCAACACGGCATTCATTACAAACAGCGCCCCCTAGAGTTCTGCACGGCTTACACAACTAGCATTTACATTTCCTTAAACTCTGGGTTGAGTTTCCGTTCCATTACACATGCCTTTCCTGTGTGTTTGCTAGGTTATTAGTATGCATCCAATCAACATGCACTGGTTACTAGATTCCAGTTAAAATGTGCAAGAAAGCAGAGACTCATCAGCGGGAGACACACGTATATTTCTTTTTTTTTTTTTTTTTTTTTTGGCCGGTCGTGGGGCCTGAACTCTGGGCCTGGGCGCTGTCCCTCAGCTCTTCAGCTCCAGGCTAGTGCTCTAATACATGTATATTTCCACACACGTTTTAGAGTCTTTTCAGGAGCTCCCTTACCTTTCTTCCAAAAGCGCTTTAGAAACCAGAGGAGAAATGAAGTCACTGCCAGGAAGGAGGTGCCCGCGATGGAAAGTCCAGCTGCCAAGGCAAGACTGACCTCTGCGGGGGCTATGGGAACAAGAGGGAGGAAGGATCAGCAGGAGAGGCCAAGGGCTTGAAAACCTCTCAGGCCGGCCATGTGTCTGTAGGTTGGTTTCTAGGAAATCACAGAAGAGCTGCGCGTTAGGCGCCTGGGCCTGAGCCCTGCCCTTCGAGGTCTGTTGGATCTGTCCCGAGCAGCCCAGGGGCTGGCTGAGTCCTGCCAACACTTCCACCGACAACACCAACTTGCCACCAAGATTTTTCACAGTGCCACGACGTATCTGGGTTACTGCCGCCCTCTTCTCATTCTCTCTCTCTCTCTCTCTCTCTCTCACCCAACGTCTCCCATTTTCCATTTCTTATTCGTCTTCCTCCATCTCCCTTTCCCGTGCTGGCTTTCTCCCTCCGGCTGAATACGCACCAGCTCCTGTCCACGTCCGTTCTGCTGTGCACGGCCGGGTAGTGACCCCCGGCACGGCCACACGCTCCTCCCTAGCCCAGGGACAGTCCCAGCCCCTCCATCAGTGATCACCTTCGCAGGTCGGCAGCGGCCCCGACCAGGATCCCGAGGCGCCGCAGGTGAGAGCTGCCGAGCCGTTGAGAGCCCACCCCTTGGGGCACGCGAACCTGCACACGGTGCCGGCCACGGGCGCCCCGCTGCAGCTCACGTTCATTGTCTCCGGAGCGTCGAGGCCTGCACACCGGACCGCTGCAAATGACAGACACGGGGCAGAGCTCGGAGGAGCCGCTGCAAACCTCACCACGGCCTCACGAGCTGTCGCCAGCCCTGCCACTGCTGAGGGCCACTGGCCTGGCCGTGTCAGAAGCTGGGGTGAGGCTCCTGACAGCAAGGCCGTCAGGAATCACACCTGCCCCGAGGAGTCTACGCTGGGTTTACCTTGGCAGGAGGGCACCGCCTGGGACCACCGGCCCTGAGCTGTGCACACAAGCTCGGCTGCCCCCAGGATCCTGAAGCCTTCCTTGCAGCCGAAGACACAAGAGGACGTGGGGGTGAACTCTCCAGCGGGGCCGTGCGCACACTTCACGGAGCCATTCTGGGGCTGAGGGACAGCGTCACACGTCACAGCTGGAAGACAGGGGAGCACATTCCGGGGGTGTCCATGTAAGGCTGGGCTGCAGCAAGCGTGTGGGCATGGCCCTGCTCAGGAGTCAGGCTTGCCACGCTCAGTGGGGGAGAGTTCACCACCGTCCCCAGTGGAGGAGCAGTGTGTCTACCTTTGCACACCGGCGGCTCGCGGTCCCAGCGTCCAGACGAGGTGCACGTGAGGGTCTCTGCGCCTGTGACCTCGAAGCCCTCCTTGCAGCCAAAGGAGCAGGTCGTGTTCCACGGGAAGCTGCCAGGGCCGCGGGAGCAGGTGCTGAGCCCGTTGGCAGGGCTGGGGGGGGCACGGCACTCCACCGCTGCGGGGAGAGGCCGTGGGCTTTACAGAAGCTTGTTGCAGACAGAGCCAGACAGCCACCGACGAGAGCGCACCCCAGACAGAGCCAGAAAGCCACCGACGAGAGCCCCCAGACAGCCAGACAGCCACCGACGAGAGCGCACCCCAGACAGAGCCAGAAAGCCACCGACGAGAGCCCCCAGACAGCCAGACAGCCACTGACGAGAGCGCACCCCAGAGCCAGACAGCCACCAACGAGAGCCCCCAGACAGCCAGACAGCCACCGACGAGAGCGCACCCCAGAGCCAGACAGCCACCAACGAGAGCCCCCAGACAGCCAGACAGCCACCGACGAGAGCCCTCAGACAGCCAGACAGCCACTGATGAGAGCCCTCAGACAGCCAGACAGCCACCGACGAGAGCGCACCCCAGAGCCAGACAGCCACCAACGAGAGCGCACCCCAGACAGAGCCAGACAGCCACCGACGAGAGCCCTCAGACAGCCAGACAGCCACCGACGAGAGCCCTCAGACAGCCAGACAGCCACCGACGAGAGCCCCCAGACAGCCAGACAGCCACCGACGAGAGCGCACCCCAGACAGAGCCAGACAGCCACCGACGAGAGCGCACCCCAGACAGAGCCAGACAGCCACCAACGAGAGCGGACCCCAGAGCCTGGCCCGCGCTGCCACAGCCCTCCTCCTCCTCTGCACCGGCCCTCGCCTCGGCCCTTCTTTACTTGGACCGTGCAGAGCGGCTTTGGTCAAAGGAAAACCAGTGCCTCGGAGCAGAAGGCGAGAGTGACGGCTCCAGAGCAGGACTGGATGAAAAACAAGACAGGCCGACATGAAATGGCTTGTTTGGATCCCAGTGACGCCTGAAGGACCAACATTCTCCTCCCGGGACACGAGATCCAGTGAGGGGAAGAGAAAAGGAGAGACGCGGCTTGATCAGCACGGATTTGTTGGTCCCATTACGCAGAAAAGATAGGCAGAGAAAGGTGAGAATATCATCGAGACTTAGACAGGGCCACTGTGCCCACCCCGGCTCCTGTTAGGGTCACCAGAGCCTCAAAAATGCCCCTGGAGACAAGGAAAGGCTTCTTGGAGCCCACGGGTCTCAGCTTGGCTGCACCTGGTGACAGAGACGGCTAGTGGTGCTAACGATGGCGGTATAAAGACCCTTCAGTGGCGTGGGAAGAGGTTCAAGGCTGGCCGCAACCCAGGGAATGAGGGGTGCGCGCGAGCATCCGCTTGCCCGTGGGAGGGCTTACCCCGGCAGGCTGGGGGGGGAGCGCTCCACAGCCCAGAGGACGTGCAGCGTGGGGTCTCCGGGCCGCTGGGCACGAAGCCCCTGTCACAGCGGACAGAGCAGGAGGCGCTGTAGCCGTCTGGCCCGAAAGGCCCCGCGCAGTCCAGCCTTCCGTGCTCAGGACGCTCCTGGGCTGGGCAGGTCACCGCTGGAAGAAGAAGCCGAGTCACTGGTGTCCCATGGGCAGACCCCTGGGAATTCCTGAACCCCCCCCTGTGAACCCAGGCACCATGGAACTGAAAGGCCACCATCGCCCTCTTCTTTCCACCCCGCCACCTAGAGAGATCAGCTACAGTCACGGGCCATAGAACCCATGACAGTCCTCAGGCACGATGCCGGTCCCATAAACACACCTGGTCCAGGTGCCATAGGCTATGTAGAGCATCTGGGCCGGGACGCCGGGAATGGGCTGACCACCCAGGCCCAGCCTCCCCATACCTGACTGCACCCTGATGACCCAGACACAGGAAGACAGGCGCTCAAGACACTGGAGCTGATGCTGCCCTCTGCAGGGAAGGAGGAGCTAAGAACTAGACTCACCTTGCTCACACCTGAGTCCACGGAAGCCGGGGTGGCACCCGCAGGTGTAGTTGTTGATGGTCTCTATGCATTCGCCGTGGCCAGTGCACGAGGCTTCCGTGCAGGCAGCTACAGGAAGAACAGTCCAAGATGAGCGCTGCCGCAGGCTGTTTGCCTGAGTTGCTTTATGAGTGCAAGAAATGCATCGTCAATGTGCTCATGACTTTAACCAAAGTGCTTTAGACAAAATGCCAGGTCTGGGACTGGGAAGGTAGCTCAGTGGTAGAGCGCTTGCCTTGCATGCCTGAGGCCCTGCGTTCGATTCCTCAGCACCATATAAGCAAAAAGAAAAAAAAGCCGGAAGTGGTGCTGTGGCTCAAGTGGTAGAGCGCTAGCCTTGAGCTGAAGGGCTGAGGGACAGCGCCCAGGCCCAGAGTTCAGGCCCCACGACCTGACCCCCCCAAAAAAAGAAAATGCGAGGTCTGATTGTGAGGTTCACCTCTTTTTACACCCAGAGTTAATACGCAGACAGGAGAGCAGCTTTTGCTGGCACCAGGCAGAAAGAAAAACCATTTTATCCCTAGCTCTAAAGACATTTCCCCCTTCCCCAAATACACAGATGCATGCATCTATAGATACTCTCTACAGCAATAAAACTACATGCACACACATAAATGCATAATGCACACACATAAATGCATAATGCACACACATAAATGCATAATGCACACACCTAAATGAATAATATACACACATAAATGCATAATGTGCACACCTAAATGCATAATGCACACACATAAATGCATAATGCACACACATATATGCATAATGCACACACATATATGCATAATGCACACACATAAATGCATAATGCACTCACATATATGCATAATGCACACACATAAATGCATAATGCACACACTTCCTGCCTACATTCACATGAAGTTAAGAGGCTACCATGGCGGTCACACATGCTGCTTTACAGTTGTATGTTTAGGGCTGGGAATGTGGCTCAGTGGTAGAGGGCTTGCCTAGCATGCATGAGGCCCTGGGTTTGATTCCTCAGCACCACATACACAGAAAAAGCCAGAAGTGGCTCTGTGGCTCAGGTGGTAGAAGGCTAGCCTTGAGCAAAAGAAGCTCAGAGATGGTGCCCAGGCCCTGAGTTCAAGCCCCAGGACTGGCAATAAATAAATAAATATAAAGTTGTGTGTTTGAAAATATAAACTGCTCTTGGAGAACCACTGCTGCTGTGACCGCCTTCCATCTGAACTCTGGATTTCACATGACTACTTCAGGGAAAGAAGAGGAACCACATACTAATTTCATCCATTGACCTGATTATGGTTTGGAGTTCACTAATGCTGAATTGTGATGTTTTGTGTGTGTGTGTGTGTGTGTGTGTGTCAGTCGTGGGGCCTGAACTCTGGGCCTGGGCGCTGTCCCTGAGCTCTTCAGCTCAAGGCTAGCACTCTACCACTTGAGCCATCTTCCCAGCCCTTTACCAGCGTTCTTTTCCAGCCATAATTGGGTGGGTGGATTGTCTCCTACTGTAAATGTTAAACTTCTCAATAAATTTGAATTGATTGAAAAAAAAAAAATATATATATATATATATATATATAAACTAACCAGAGTAGAACCCAGTTGTGGGACACTATAAAGTTGACAAACCGTTCAAATGCTGAAACGGACCCTTCCCCTTCCCCTCCTCTCTCCCCCTCCCCCATCCCTCCCCTCCCCTCCCCCTCCTCTCTCCCTGTCGCCCGTCCCTCCCCTCCCTCTCCCTCTGCTCCCCCTCCCCCGTCCCTCCCCTCTCTCCCCCTCTGCTCCCCCTCCCCGCCCCCTCCCTCTCCCCCTGCTCCCCACGCCCCACCTGTGTAGCACAGAGCCAGCTTCTTCTTGTCGCACCGCTCATCATTCCACTTCCCAGAATCCTGCTCTCTCTTGATGTAGATCTCCACGCAGTCCTCGTTCTTCTGCTTGTTGTTCGGCTCACCCGGAGCCCAGTTCCTGGCTTCTTCAGTCAGGGGCTTCTGGGTCCCTACCCAGACCCACACGCCGTTGACTTTTCTGATTCCGATCCAGTAGTAACTTGGTGCAAAGCTCAAGGTGGAGTTTAGGTACTCAATCTCTTCCTTATTTTGAATCGCCACCAAGTGTGTGTACCTTTGCTGACAGTAAGCGCTGGCTTCGTCGTAAGTCAGGAGTTCTGTGGAGGTGTGGTAAGACCAGGGTCTACTCTCTTCAACAAGAAGCACTGAGGGCGGGGGAGGAAGGTGGAGGGTAGAGTTTACTTCTGCAGTGGTTTAACATTCCTCCTTGTCTTTGAGATATATGTATATAATGCATCCATAACATGATATATATATATATATATATGACCTTTGGAATGGCTCAAGCCTTATCAAGTTTTCAAAAGTAGAAGAACACGGGGAGGAACTAGCACTTCTTGCATTTTTCTGTTGTCACCAGCCACACTAAAAGTTCTTTATTGTCTTCTTCTGTCACCAGCTAGTAGTATACCCACCTTACAGTAGAATAACAACCAACACAGGGAAGCTTAGGCCCTTATTGTGTGCCACTGTTTGAGCACTTGAAAAGAACCATGTATTGGAACCTCATTATGACTAAATAGGCACTGATCGTCAATACTTGAGACATAATGCAACTCAACCCCTAAGAGACAAAGCCAACTGCTCCGAACACAAGCTGGTGACCAAACATCCCACAAAGGACAGCCCCACCTGCAGGGAAGAATATTCTGGTCTTCAGTGTCAGCCGTGGGCATGACATGACTTACCCACAGCCAGAATGGAGAGAAAGCCGGAGACAGTCATGACTCCGAGAGGCCTTCCAACAAAGGGTTAAACTTGAGCCGTTTCTCTGGGGAGAGGAAGTGCAAGTATGATGTTGATTATAGAATATATACTCCCTAACTGCTCACATTCTTTTACCGTGAATAGTATTTAAAGCAGCCTTATGAATAGTATTTAAAGCAGCCTTAAAGAAGTTACGTATAGATTTCCAGTGTCACACCTGTCATTGAGACATTTCCTATCATGCTGAAGTACAAAATATAAGGTTTTTATCATTTAGGCATGGAGAGAAAAGACAGGTTTTAACTACAGTGCAATAAAGCTGATTTTTTTTTTTTTGTCAGTCGTGGGGCTTGAACTCTGGGCCTGGGCGCTGTCCCTCAGCTCTTCAGCTCAAGGTGAGTGCTCCACCACTTGAGCCACAACACCACTTCCAGTTTTCTAGTGGTTATTGGCAATAAGAGTCTCACAGACTTTCCTGCCTGGGCTTTGAGCCATGATCCTCAGATCTCAGCCTCCTGAGTAGCTAGGGTGACAGGCGTGAGCCACCAGCACCCATCTAAAGCTGGTATTTTATAAGAAGGCTTTTCAGCAGATCCCTTTACCTTGAGAAATCTGTTTCGTGACCAAAGTGAGTATGGTAAAGCCTTCTGCACTTACTGTTTTTGTCAGCTGTCACTTGGCCTCCAGCTTCTCAGAGATGTGTCTGCTGCTTCGGTCTCCTCCTGCTCTCCTCCCAGGGGAGGCCAAGCCCCAAGTCCTGGGAATTCCAACTCCGCTGGAGCCTTTTATAAGAGGGTTGGTTTCCTGTGAGAGGACGCTTCTGTCCAACTCTACTGAAGAGGAAATCCTTTACAACCCCCAGAACGTTTACTAGGAGTGCCCACGATGATTAAAAAAAAGAGAGAGATGATGTCAGAAACTCTCCCTTTTCTATGCTTTATGTTTTTCATGTGACTTTATTCATAGGGCATGAATGTCTGCTTTTTTAATTCTAATCATGTAAATTCCATGTTTTTGCACTATTTAGGACTTTAACCTGCCATGTCATTGTGGTTGTTTCTCTGAGCCATGTAGGATGCTTTTCCCCCATAGCCGTCATTTGTGGATAGTCACTCACTTTTTTCTTTCATTCTCACGGACCAGCTCAGCCTATTTTGATATACACTGTCCCCGGGGAATACACCAGAAAGAACATGTTAATTAACCCTTAGATTGTGCACACGGGTGAGGACTAAATCATAAAAACTCCCTTTTACCTAGATATTTTAAAAATGCCTTGTGTCCCTACAACAAGAAGAAAGTGGGAGATGGATTTCAATGTTCCTTTCTAGAAACATTCATGGTTTGATCAGGGAAAATAATAAAGATTTAACTTAGAGCTCGCCATGGTGGGGCCTGTGACCACGCGGAAGCAGAGGCGTGGGTTCCGCCAGCGTGGGCCACACGGTAAGAGCATGCTCATCTTTAGAAATGGACACATACACTCATACGTGTTTGATAGAAAATGTTCTCACTTTTAAAACAGTGCATGTACAAAGACTGGAAACCACTACAACATTCCCGGGAAGTAGGATCTGGGGAAGTGTTTATTTCCTTCCTGTTTCCAAGTTTTGCCATGTTCCCCTTTCAGTGTGTGTGTGTGTGTGTGTGTGTGTGTGTGTGTGTGTGCATGCATGTGCATGTGTGTGTGCGTGTGTGTGTGCGCATGCATGCCAGTGCCAGTACTGGGGATTGAATTCATGGCCCGAGCAGTGTCCTTCAGTTTGTTCACTCACCATAGGTGTTATACTGCTTGAGCCACCACTCCACTTCTGGCTTTTGTCTTTGGTTTCTGTTTTTTTGGTTTTGGTCATCAGTTGAAGATCAGAATCGCAGACAGACTTTCTTGCCCAAGCTGGCTCCAAACCTCAATCCTCAGGTCTTAGCCTTGAGTAGACAGGATTATAGGTGTGAACCACTGGTCCCTGACTTCCCTGTTCACTTTTATAGTAAAAAGAATAGTCTTTAAAAGCTTGAGCTCCCGTTCGAATGGAAGGGGTGTGTATGAGATCATCCATCCCCATGTTTCATGTGGGCATCTCCTCTGGGGACTGTACACATTACTCTCCTCAGCCTCTTTTCTGACTTAAATGATAGAAATAGTAAATGGAGATGGCTTTCATTTTCAGATTTTTTGTAGGTTTGCACTAATGAAATCAAGCTGTTGTTCTATCATTACAGATTAAAATCAGAGATCTAGAAAAGAGACCATGGGCAGACTTGAGGGAGTGGTAGAGAAAGGCCTATTTATGTTATATATACATATATATATATATATATATATATAATTTATGTTGTAGACATGGATACAGATACATAGAAACAGACATGCAAATCGATATAGAGATAGATACATGTTTTATCCAGAGATGTGTTATTCCTAACAATTACTCTGCATTCTCCCCCAAGTATTTCCTGTGGCCCTCTCCCTAAGGCTGGGCCTGCAAACCCAGTGGTTTGGGTATTGGAAACTGATGGAGTTTGTTCAGGTCCCCCGGGGTTGCTGAGTAGGCTATAAACAGACCTTTATGGAGAGGCCCCAGGAGGGAGACAGCAACGGATTCTAGAAGTTCTTTGTCTGCCCTGTCCTGTGGAGATCTGATGCAGGGCATTCATTCATTGAGGCTAGGGAGATGGAAGTGAGTTCAGAAAGAAATGGAGTGAATCTGAGGTACGCTGTGGTACTGAATAGTTTCTCTTCCCTCTAATTCCAACTTTCCTCCAAAAAACTGGTTGATGGCGATGTGTGAAGGCCGCGAGGAGTCCTCCAAGCTCTACCACTCAGTTCTCAGCCTGGCTGCATCTCCGTTTCATGGGAGCCGTCTCCTAAATGGAAGAAGGTATCACCCAGGCGCGCCCCCCAGGCCGCACGGCCAGGACGGGCCATTTCCTCTCTGGGGCGCCACACGCCCAGTTCATCATCTATTTTCCTGGAAATAGTCCTTTGTCCTCATCTCCACGCCCTCTAAGTAGGTGCTTTCTCTGCCTGACTTTACTCATTCTCGCCCCTCTGGAGAAAGGATATCTTTGGGAGGGAGAGAGCCAGAAAGAGGATGTCAAAGTCCCTGAGACAAATGTTCGAGTTTTACCCAAGACCACCCTGTGGACATGAGACTGTTCCGTGAGGTAGAAAGTAGCACCGGCTGTAGTGACGGATGGCACTGTGGAGGAGTCACTTTACGGTTTATGATGGAGTCTCAGAACTGACTCAGCGGGAGATCTCACAGTAGCCTGTTCCTGGCTGCAGGGCAGGAAGGCCTCTATTCTCCTCCCTCTATAGAGCAAAGGGCTTATTTTACCTCTTAAGTGTTTATTCTTTGAAGAGCTGAGTACATCTAATCCCACAGAACTGTCTGCTCTTCTAACATCTGTTACTAGCTTTATAGAGACTTAAAAAGTGGAAATCTTGATGGAGATTTGGTCTCCTGTGTAGAACACAAGCATATTTCTTGCATACTCAAAATTGTGTGAGAAAACTAATATCCATCATAGCATAGAATGGCATTCTTTGGTTTAAAAAAAGTATATTTCAGGAAAAACTAGTCTGGTTCCTTCTAAATGTATTCCTTGGAAATGCATACTCGATTTATAGTCATTTTGAAACATCTGGGTGTGATAGGAACTCAGGATTCTGTTCTCCACAGACTCTGGGATAAAGGGGAATCACCTGAGTGAGTTTTAAAACTGCATATTATTCAGGGTTAGTCCTTCCTTTGACTGTAGATCAAGAGTATCCCAGGAACTGGTAGTTAAATGTGTGGGGTTTTTGTTTTTTTTTTCAGTGGTTTTGACACAAAGGACCGTTCTTCTATATCTAGTGAGCCATGGCTACCTGATTCGGAGGAAATATTGATAGACCCCCCATGGCCGATGCTCATATACACATGGGCACCAGACTTTTGATCTAAATCCTACTGCAGTTAATCATGGCAGCCTCTCTACGTGAGCTAGAAAGATGGAAGACCCGTCTGCAACCATGTTGGGCAAATGTAAGGAACAGGTTGAATTAGGTCTTAAATTCTCCCACATAAGAAAGTAAATAGTTTTTGATGAAGCAAAAGGAATCCCCACTAGGGAATTAGCACACGTCTGGGTAGATTCTTTTTCTCCTGTGATTGAAGTGGACGCCGAAGTCCAGCTGCTCCCCCTTCTTGGGCTCCCTTGATGATCTGAGGTTTTTATTTTAATTTGCTTCCTGTTGGGCAGCACCTTATCGTGCAGCTTCCGTTTTTCTGTTTTGGGATTTAAGGGCTAACCACTGAGAGTCTCTACTGTAAGGTCCATTCCTGGACTACGAACAGACCTCGCCCAGTACCTGTGTTACCTAGGCAACTGGGACACCTGGAAGAGGTCACATCCTATTTCTGCTTTCCCGCCCAGGAGCATTATGTTGATAATTCCAATTGGGCTCTTCCCTAGGCACAGCTGTTGCTCCCACTGGAAAGTTAATATCTAGGCGGTGAGCTTCATCGGCATGTGCCTGGGCTGCAGTCCACACCCTTTCTTTTTCCTCAGCAGTAAGGGTAGAGGATAGCATTAGATATATGTCCTGCCAAGTAAGGTCATAGGTCTGAGCCAGGTTCTTAAACTGCTTGACATAATTATTAGAATCTTGGGCATAAGATCCCAGCCGCTTCTCAATCTGAGCAATATCAAACATTGAGAATGGCGCATGCACCCTAATTACACCTTCAGCCCCTGCCACCTCTCGCAAAGGGCACAGGGGGTCTGGTGGAGGTTGTGTGCCACCAGTGCGAGACCGGGTGTGAGCTGCAGGGGGGGAAGAGATAGAGGGTGAAGGAGAGGAGAGTGAAGAAGGTGGGGAAGGCACCAGATGCTCAGCAGGAAGAGGGGCAGAGTCAAAAAGAGGGTCAGGCACATCAGGCTCCGGAGGGAGCCCTGCGCTAGAGTTGGGTTCTCCACGTGCCAGGAGGAGTGGGAAGGCCGGGCATGATTGGCATAGGGCCGGGTTGTCCCGGAGAGCAAAGAATGGCTGAATATGAATGACCTCAGACCATTTACCATTACGACGGCAAAAATCGTCTAAATCTCTGAGAATGACATAGTCCAAAGTCCTATCTCTGGGCCATCGAGAACGATTATCCAGTTGGTACTGTGGCCAAACTTGAGTGCAATAATAAATCAGGCGTTTCTTGTCGATGCAGTCAATAGACAAGACATCCAGGGAACGCAGGAGGCATTTTAATGGAGTTTCCTCCTTTGGGCGTGACTTACAACAACCCATTAGAAATGCAAAAGAGAAAAACGTAGGGGGAAAAATTTAGTGAGTGAAGGAGGGCTTACTGAATGGAAGCGGTGTCCCAACTTACCACCGAGCCCTCTAGAGAGAAGTGACGAACAACCGGAGTCAAGTAAAGGCCTAGTAGGTTCTCCGGCGTGGTATCTGTAAAGAGACTGAACGACAGAGACCCCTTAGGGAGCAGGTCACTCACCAAAATGTAGAAGTGTCGAGGAAGATGCAGAGGCCAGCAATAGAATTGATGCACTGTGTCCGCAGCAGATAGACGGGTTCATAAAAGGCCGTCAGAACTGTGGGTACCTCAGAGCAAGAAGGGAAAAACAAAAATGAAAAAAAGAAAAAAAACAGAGAGGAATCTCGGCTGTCCTGACTTTAAGCCCTTTATCTGAGTCACGGCACCATTTATGTTAGGTTTTTAAAAAGGAGGTAGCCGAGTAAGAACTGCACCATGCACGTGGTATTCAGGTAAGGGGTTTATTCAGTAGACCTGCTGGGACCAGGCAAGGTTGGCACTCCACGCGGCTGGCAAAGGAAAAAAAAGAGGGCGGTCTGGCGGCGGTTTAGGCCTTATATAGGGTAGGGGGCGGGGAAGGGTGTGTCCAGGTAAAGGGAAGTGGGATCAGGTGGGAGAAAGGTGTGGCCACATCAGGTTAGGATGTGACCTCAGCGGATGCGGATGTGACCTCTTCCAGGTGTCCCAGTTGCCTAGGTAACGCAGGTACTGGGCGAGGTCTGTTCGTAGTCCAGGAATGGACCTTACATCTACAAAAAGGGCCAATTCTGGTGAATTCCCAAAGCGGAAGAAGCAAGGGAAGGAGGGCTGGCTCATTAGCAGCGCTTTTCCTGAATGTGGTCATGAATGTTTGCAGACCATTGTTAACAGGAGGGAAAGAAAAAAATATCCCCCAAGCTTTAGAGAGGCTCCCTGGCTTTGTTTCCCTTGGCCACTTGTGGGACTTGTTTTAAGTCAGAAGTTTCCCTAAGGGATTATTATTAGCTGTGTTCTCAGTACCTCACATCAGAAAAATTCCAGCCTCGTCACTTTTCAAAATACAGCTTTGAATTTTATCACATAAGGGATAAAATGCAACAATTCCAAATGACTCTGAAAGGATACCAAAGGGTGAGAAAAAAAAAAGGATCATATGTTTTTTCTTAAGAAAGTTTAAAAAAATCAGAGAACAACCTGAATTTTCTAGCCGCCCTTATTATTCAGAAATTGATGCTGCTGATTAGGTAAGCATTTTCTATTTGGAAATGACTGTGCTAACTTAAAAAAACGAATATTTCAATGTGATGGTTTAACACATGACCTATTTTTTGCTAGCTAGCTCTGTGATGTGAAACACTCTTCTTTGCTTCTTTGAGCTTCGATTCCCAATATAAAACCAGAAGTGCTGTCATTTTGTGACATATTATTGCTGCAGCTAGCTGTCATATTATGACATAATGACAAATAGAGGGAGGAAGACAGTTTTTGTGGCTTTAGGGACTGATCTCAAGACCTTGAGCTTGCAAGATAGACATTCTACAGCATGAGTCACACCTCTAGCCCTTTTTTTTTTAACCTTGATCATTTTCCCAGTAGGGTCTTGCTTTATGTCCCAGGAAGGCTGGACTGTGATCCTCCTATCTGCGCTTCCCGGTGCCACTGGAGATAACTGGTATGTACCCTTGCACACTGTGCACCCTCAGGCATGCACCATTCATTCCAGCCATCAGTAGGAAAAAGAAAAGAAAGAAAAAGAGAATAACTCATAATAGATACTATATAGAGAATGCCGGCTGTAAGCCAAGTGCTTTACACGCATTGCTTTAAGCAAATATCACAAAATGGAAGGTAAACATTGATTTTATTTTTCTAGAGGATGAAACAGAGGCGTAGAGAGGTTCAACAACTTGAATATTTTCGGTTGTTTAATGAGAAAGCTGGGATTCCATTCCACATTCATGTCCTTTTCCATCTCAATGGGAAGTACACCTTCATTTTTACAGGACAGAAAATGCTAGAGCAACCGTCCTGACTCTGTAAGTGTCTTGGGAGAGAATTTTTTGGAAGAAGCTGTTGAGTCACCATGGATGTGGTAGGGATTATTTCCTGAGAGCTGATCTCCAGAGCCGGTAGGGGTATGAGGAAGTGGGAAGGGAAAGTCAGGTATGAAACAAGGGGTATGTTCAAAACCAGCCACCCCGAGGGACAATCAGGAAGCGTTTCCATTAGAGAACTCCAGGAGACAGTGCAGAACACCTCCGAAAATCCCAAAGAGGGGCAAGAGAGCTGAAGTCAATCAGTCCAGCATTGTCCATCACTGGCTGAGGGCTTCTCCCTGAAGGGCAAGATTCACTCTCCTGTGCTTGAGGTGGATTCTTGAGGCCAGAGAAAACTATCCAAATATGCCCGTTATTTCAAGCACTTGTGTTTAGCAAACCCAGATATGGATATGCTGTGTTGGGTCATGGTAAGTTTATTCATTTTCTATTATTGCCTTCGCGATTTAGTACAAACTTGGTGGCTGCCAGCAACAAACACTTCTTATTAATAGATTGGTTTCTCTGCTCTGGGTTCAAATTGAATGAATCCACTTCCAAGATCATTCAAAATGATGGCAGAATACAGTTCTTTGTGGTTGTGGAACAGAGGCCTGTGATCCTCCTTTGTTTCCTCCCGTGGCTGGGATGACAGGCACACACCACTGCACCAGCTTTTCCCCATTGCGATGGGGTCTCACGAACTTTTATGTTCAAGCTGGCCTAGAACTGCAATTCTCCCGATCTCCACCTCCAGTGACTGAGATTTCAGTGACACCCAGCTACTGGATGAAATGGAGTCTCATGAGCTTTTTGACTGCACCAGACTCGTTTTCTTCATCTCCCAAACAAGCAATTGCTGGTTAGGTCTCTCCCTTCAAACCTCTACCGCTTCTACCTAATCCTTCCTCTGTGTACCATGTCTGTATTCCTGTCTGTGGAGATCTTGGGATTGCATTGTTTACCTAGATAATAAAAATAAACATTCTTTTTTAAGTTCAGCTGGCTAGTAGTTTTAATTCGACATGCAAGGGTCTTTCTCAGCAGTGCCTACATTACTATTTTATTAGATAATTGGGATAGGAGCCTGAATTCATGGGGGTCACCTTTAAGAGTTTGCCTGCTATGATAGCGACAATCTTCAGAGATATAATCCAGGGGCTGGGTTGAATGGTTGATCTAAATTAGCACTGGGGTGATGTGTCTTATGAAGTAACTCCTCTTCTGAAAATAAGACTACTCCCAGAGTACAAAGATATCCATATCCTTAAGTGGACATTATATAAATACAAATTATAGCTAACGTTTTAGGTTCCCCATTTATATTTCCCCTGGGCACACATTTTTCTTGAATTAATCCGAGTAAGTCTGTTGGTTTTATTTTTTTTTGGAGGGGGGGGTCCAGTTGTGGGGCCTGAACTCTGGGCCTGGGCGCTGTCCCTCAGCTCTTCAGCTCAAGGCTAATGCCTTGAGCCACAGCACCACTTCCGGATTTTTTTTCTTTTTGCTTATGTGGGGCTGGGGAATCAAACCCAGGGCCTCAGGCATGCAAGGCCAGCGCTCTACCACTGAGCCACCTTCCCAGCCCCATGTCTGCTGGTTTTATATCCCACTTGTTCTTTCACTATATGAATTATCCCCTACACAGATACTTCATTTTGTCAGTTACCCTATTTAAACAATATTTGTAATTAATATTCTAGTAACTACCATTAATTGGCCACTTTCTTCAACATCAAATGCTGGGCCAAGGACTTAAACAAATCATGTCATTTGATCATCGTAACACAGTCAAGAATTAGGTATGTGTCTCCATGTTTTTCAGGTGAGTACACAGAGTTTAAATAGCTTTCCCAGAATTTTGTGATCAGTACAACTTGGTTTCAAACCTATGTCTGTCTGATTACAAAGTTTCTAGCTACCACCTGGCCATTGCTGTAACTGACCTGTGTCTTTGCTGCTCTGATCAGACTCTGTGTACATCAGCAGCTCCTGTGCTCCTGCACAGAAAGGCTACAAGCAACACACAACAGGTGTATGGAAGAGCTGGGTAGATAGAAACACGTTCTAATATGTGATGTTTGCCATTCTCTGGTTTTACTTGCAGTTATTACCCACATTTTTGCTTTAAAACAGGAATCATTTTGGAAATGCTTTCCCGTAAGGTGTTCTATGTATTACATTCCCAGGCCCTGACTCAACCTGACTTTTAGGAAGTGATCAAAGATATTTACCAAGTGCATAAATGAGTACAGTCAAGTGAGCTATGTAACCCATTTCCTGGTGTGTTCTGATAATACCCTGGGGGAGAGCTGGCCTCTTAAAATGAGAGCATTACATTGTGTCAGCTTTTTCCTTACTGTGAAAAAAATAATGCCTTAGGGAAGGTGGGGTTTTCCTTGGCTCACAGTTTCGGAGGCTCTGGTCCCTGGTCAGCTTGCTCTGTGTCTATGATGAAGCGGGGGATCCTAGCAGAAGGGAATGGTAGAGTGAAGCTGCTCACCTCGCAGGCAGAGAGCAGAGAAGGGCCTGGCTGGGCCTTGGTCTGCGTCTTCCTGGTCTTCCCGTTATTCTACTTTGGTCCACTGCCGTTGGCGTGTGCCAGCCACAGTTAGGGTGGGTCCTCATCCCTCAGAGCCTCACAGACACACCCGAAGATGCACTGTACCCATCTCCCCGTGTCTCCCAGCTCATCCAGGTTAGCAATCAGGAACCAGAAACATCACGCACACCGTTCTGTTCCTTCTCCTTTAATTTCTCAGTGTGCAAAGACCAACACATTGAGGAAAAGAGGCCAGCCTCTGAATCTCCTCACCCATAACTGAGCAGCAGTGGATGAGCCTGACCTCTCATGGTGAGACCAGCGGGAGGCCATCCCCTAAGACAGCAGCAGCGACTCTCTCAGGGAGCACATTCCAAATCCTATGAAGTCCTGGGTGTTTCCTTTCTCAGTATTGGGGACTGAACCCAGGGCTTTGTGCATCATAGGGAGGCAAGGTTCTACCACTGAGTCCTAGATTCAAATACTATAGACAGTACTGAGATGTCACTGTGAATAAAGACAGTATTTCCTCTGACTGAGAGCATTTGCACCCCCCCCCAAATTATCTTAAAATTCTGAGAAGACCAAATTAAGCCTAATTCTGGGAGGTTGTAACCTTCATAGCAAAATGGAACAATGCTAGCACGAAAGTAGGAAAACATCCTGACAGAGGTGTGGGCATAGTGCCGCTCTAGAAACACTGCCTATACCAGTTGCCCTGGTGCTGTCTGTGTGTCTGAGGAAATGCCATCGTCTCTAGCGCAGGAGTCCGGGGTGAGCTGCAGCCCTTCTACCTTGTTTGCCAATGTTCAAATTTGAAGGGCCTATGTGGTGTGGAGCCGAGCATCCACGGTGATGAACTGATAATCATGGGTAGTGTGCAAGCATTGTCCAGGAACAAGACCGTGAAGGAAAAGCACTGGGCTGACAACCAAAACAGAATTCCCAGCTCTCGGCAGGTCGACCCTTGCCCTCTGCATGCCGACCCTTGCCCTCGGATACTCAGAGGTTCCTCTGAGTCCTTTCATAGTGTTGTTTTGGAGAAAAAAACAGAGCTCTAAAACCCACAGGTCCTTCCCTAGGGGATGTTACAGGAATCCACAGGGCAATTTCTCCAAACCAGCAAGGCCTCATCTCTGCTTAGAGTAGATAGGAAGAGCGGAAGAGAGGAACAATAAGCAATAAGCTTCTTTTTAAAAGAAGCTCAGCTTAATCACCTTATCTCATTAAAAGATGCCTCCAGTCAGTCTGACTAGAAGCAATCTTCAAAGACTCTTACTGATGCTAACTAGTGGAATGTTTCCTTTCATTAGAGTGCCTAGTCTGACTCTGGGAAATCAACCCCCCCCCCCCACAATCCATGCTATTAAACTAATCAGAAGAAGGATGGAAAGATGGCAGCTATAGATAGGATGGTTGGAGATTAGTCACTCAGTCCCCCTGAAATAGCCTTGAAAATTGAATCAAAAGTGCATTCTCTTGGGCTTCCTTTATGTAACAGACTTAGGTTTCCACTTTCCAAAATGCTGGGACGTGGCGGGAAATAGAAGAGAAAGCCATACACATCTGAAAAAGCAACAAAATACCCTGGGAATGGCTTTGTGATGACCATGAGCGAGGTACGAAATATGGAATTCCAGGCTCTTTGTGTACTAAATAGTATGGTGTCAATAAAACAAGAACTTTGTCAAATCTTAATGGCATGATTTAAAAATATGGATGAGATAATCATGAGATAATATAAAGCACCAGAGATACCTGTATTAGATATATCATATCTTATATATCATTATATAGTATATAATTGTCGAGAGCCCTGCAGGGAGTCTCTCTGCATGATAAGCTTGACTATCTCGCTGGAACATCTCTCGAGGCTATTTACAGAATCTGGTCTTTGCATCCTGCCCCAAACAAAGACCAGGTAGCTGCTATTGACCACCTTTTCACATTGCCCTAAGCAAGCATCCTGCAGCTGCTATGTCCAATGAAAAAGCTTCCTTATTCTAAGCATATAAATACCCCTGTGTGAAAAATAAAATTTGGCAGCTTGATCAGAATCCTTGTCTTGCTGTCCTTCTTCGTGTCTCTTGTCTCTTGTCCCTTCATTCCTTCTCGCTTAGGTTCACCGCCCTCATTGAAGTCCTGCGGGTCGGGACATATAATATATATTATTACTTTATTATATAACAGATCTTTTATATATTTATTTATTCTGTATTAATTAATGTTATATAATATATGAATACAATATATTTATTATATATTATATCATACAATTACATATATCATATATGATATAATTATAGCTATATATTATATACAAATATGAATGTAATATATTGTATATTATGTTTATATAATATATAACAAATATACATTATATAATCACAATACAGCATATTGAAGTTGCTATTGAAAATTTTAGAATTTGCAATTCAGAAATGACTATTCATGGCTAAATACGTCTGAAGGCAACTTGAGAATTTGCCAGGCCTTTAAAACAGGAATAAATACCTTGTCAGCAGTGCTAATCCTATATAGAAGAGCCTCTGATTTCCATACTAGTGGGAGATTTCTAGGCTAGTGTTATAGATCTTATTTCTTGAAAATGAGTCCTAGAAAGAGTGAAGAGAAAGAAACAGTGAGCTCAGATATCAGGTAAACCAGCAAGCAGACTTAACGTCACCAACGGGGCGTCACACTGAGCCAGTATTTCCTAAAATGATGGTAGGTACTGAATAGTCCGTCCAGGTAGAGAGCAGCTGGATGTTTTGCTGGCTCGGAGTCTTTCTGAAGGTCTTACGTTCTTGTCAGCTTAGTAATTTATTTAATTAGATGGTTTGTATATGCAATCCCGTATGCTTGTTATTTTTTAACTTGAAGTTGTTCGGCGTTTCTAACTCACCATGTTGTAGGAGAGGGAAACTAGCACAGTTTCTTTCCAAAACATCCGATCGGTACTTTCTCGTGTGTGTGTCACTGGGATTCACCCAGCACTGCGAAGTGTGACAAAGGCTATGAAAATGTTTATGGCCTTTTTATTTAATAATCTGACTCTTGAGAATTCATTCTAAGGAAATAAATTAATGATTACAAAGCACTAGTAATACAAAACATAAAAATTTGCTTTGGGCAACCAAACACTGGAAACAACCTAACTGTCCACTAGGGAATCATTTAATATGCAACTAATAAAATACTCGTAATGACTACTGGAACACGAAAGATAATCATGATGCTAAATTTTACAAGGGGAACACCAATTTTATGTTTATTCCAATTGTAGCTTCTAGGGGGAAAATACGTTTACAGAATAATAAAACAAGGCACCTAAATAGATATGTTGGATTAGTAGAATGCTGGTCCCATTTCACCATTTAAATTTCCTGAATATTGTGAAATGTTAATTTTAGAATGCAAACAAATAGGCCACTCATCTTGGCCACGTGAAGGAAGAAGCATGGTGGTTTTCTTTTTTCATTTTTACTGCAGTTTTGGCAGGCTGTCTCCTGTCAAGTTCCAGTCAGCGAGATAAGATTAAGTAACAGACTCTAACCCAGTGGCCAGCGAGGTGAAGAGCATTAACAAATGCTTGTAGCCACGTTTTCCTCACTCAAGCATGGACGGAGCCAGGGCTTTCCTGAAGATAGCAGCACCAATTCTCGAGACCAGCTTGAGCTGCTGAAAAGAACAGAGGGGAAGGGGTGGGGGCTGTCCTTCAAACAGAGTTGAATTCAATGATAATTCAAAACCACATATATGGTGCTAATAACCACATACGTGGGTGCCAAACGGGACACACTACAGTACAAATCAAAACCCCTAGGACTTCTTAAATGGATCAATTCTGACTTAGGGATAACTCTCACAGTAGCACTTCTACATCGTAATTCCTCAGTTCACATCCAGCCCCTCATCCATCATTGACAAGTCCAGATGGAACTGGAATGCAATGAGGATAATGAGAAGCTAGGGGCCAGCGGCTCAGGACTGCGGTCTAGCTATCAGGAGGCTGAGATCTGACGGTTGCAGGTTGAAGCCAGGCAAGCAGAAAAGCCTGAGAGACTCCTATCTCCAATTAACCACCTGTGGCTCAAGGTGATAAAGCACTAGCTTTGAGCATAAAAGCTCAGGGACAGCTCCCAGGTGCTGAGTTCAAGCCCCACACCTGACCAAAAAGAAGAGAAAAGAACAAGAAAAAGTAAGTGAGTTAAATAAGTAAAAGAAAAAAAAAGTGAGGCTGGGACGGCGGCTCACTGGTAGCGTGCTCGCCTAGCATGCATGAGGCCCTGGGGTCGATTCCTCAGCACCACATCCACAGAAAACGCTGGACGTAGTGCTGTGGCTGAAGTGGTAGAGCACTAGCCTTGAGCAAAAGAAGCTCAGGGCCAGTGCTAAGGCTCTGAGTTCAAGCCCTGGGACTGGCAAAAAAAAAAAAAAATGTGTCAATAGCTCAGATTTGCAAGGTCTCTAATGTCCTCGTAAAACCCCCAAACAATGCTAGTTGGAAATGCGTTTAACCGGGGGCATTTCCTGAGTACGTTCCCTATTGTTAGGGAGCCAGACTGGCTTTCTAACCTACAACCACGCCAAGTCCGCACGCCATACAGGCCCTAGAAATGTGATATTAGTGATTTTTTTTCAACAGGAACAACTTCTTAATACATCTCTACGCAAAGAACTAAAGGGTGAATAGCGTATGGAAGTGTCTGCTCCACTGCAGGCCAGTGGTTAAAGCGGGTCTCCAGGAAACCACGACAGGTTGGAGCCGGCCTTGGTGTAGTCCAGCTCCTCGTGTAACTTCCAGCTCCTGGGAGGGCCTTTATTGAAGGACACCAATCTGATGGGTTGTGAAGACATGTCCCTGGGGCAGTGATAATTTGTTCCTAGGACAAGGGGAATTAGAGGCCTGGCATCCTATGGTTAAGTGTAGTTAGTAGCAATCGTGGATCAAGGGCTCTCAAAACTCCACTGAAAGACCAAACACGGACTAGGAACATCTAGAAAAGAACCTGGAATTTTTCTTCAGGAATTTTCTTTCAAGGCAGATGTCTGTGAGGCTCTTAACACCAATTAACCACTAAAAAGTTGGTACAAATGGTAGAACTCTAGCCTTGAGCAAAAAAACTCGGGGACAGTGCCCAGGCCCTGAGTTCAAGGCCCAGAACCAGCACCAAAAAAAAAAAAAAAAAAAAAAAAAGTTGAGAAACAACCAAACTCTCTTCAGCAAGGCACTTGGTTGAGCAAACTGTGGTGTACCTTACAATGGAATTAGCTGGCAATAAAGAGAGATGCACGATCGATGCATGCAATATCCCCGTGGATCTCAAGGGAATTAATGCCGAGTGAAAAGAAAAAGGAGCAGCAGTTGCTAATAACATCTACTGTATCCCAGGAAGGAAGATGGGAAAGAAGGAGAAGGGATCCATGAAGGTTCTAAATTTGAGGATGTTAGAATTTAGATTTTGAAATAATATGATATTGTGGACTGCAGATATAAGACAAATACAAGGAGAAGAATCCATAAAACATGTCAAGAACAAGTGTTTTGCGCTTTTCTATAAAGGACCAATGGATCATCACTTTCCCAACACCGTCTTTGCTTCAGGTTGCTCTTCTCAGTCTATACTCCTTCCCAACCCACTTTCCTAACCCAAGCCTTCCCTTCACTCCTCATAAGTGTTTTCAACTAGATTTCATAACTACAGTTTCTCCTCCTTCCAACATATCCTATATTTCATAAGAGTAGCATATCCATTGTGCAATTAAACATGTTTAGAATGTCCTCATTATCTGTAAGAAAGAAGGGTCTGTCTTTCTGGATCAGTATCCTCATTCTGTCATGTATATCCAATTATATCCACTTTATCTATCCAACTGTGGCCACTCCCACAAAGCCGCTCCGGACTTCATCTGGTAGTGATTTTTACTTATTTTGGTCCTTTGTACATTGTAAGTGATTTCTATAAGATCCTATAATATTTGACATTGGCATAACTTTCTTCAATAACCTGTCTATTAACTATGTGTTAAATGCTAAGCTAAAATATGATAGCTTTTAAGTAGATTGCGGTTATGAGGTTTGGTTATTTAGCAAATGCAAAGATAGTTATGACAGGGTTTGAGGATAAGAAAAGTACTGGGTCATAAAGTGAAGGGGACTCAAGCCAAAAGAAATCTACTCACAAGATTGAAGCAAACTCAGAAATAGAATGACATTTACTTGTGATTTTTTTCTTCCCCAGGTGTCTGCCTTGATAAAACAATGCTAGTTAAGGATGATAGATTCTATTGTCAAGTTCAGAGGTAGGTCCAAGCACTCTACCACTTGAGCCACAGCACCACTTCCGGTTTTCTGATGGTTTATTGGAGATAAGAGTCTCATGAACTTTCTTGCCCAGACTGGCTTTGAACTGCAATCCTCAGATCTCAGCCTCCTGAGTAGCTAGGATGACAGGCGTGAGCCTAAGTTGATATTAGTGAGAAGTCTGACTTGGACAGACTCATGGTCATGCAACTTGGCAATCAGTAACCAGTCTGTGAACATAACCCCTCCTTAGAAAACACACTGTAAAGCGGGACAGAGGTGAGGCCCAGAGCCAGCCTCTTGCATGGGAAACACTGTGTCTAACCTAACTTGTCTCATGTTTATTATGATGTTAGTCACTACAACTATTTTTATTGCTAGGGCAGTAGACTCCAACAAGCTTTTATTAAGAGTTGTCACTCTCTTGCCAGTCAAAACTGTCAGCATGTTTCTTGGTATTGACATTTCTGGAAATACTCACTTCCAAGAAGACTGGAGCAGCAACCTCTGAACTTTCTAAATTACAACTGACTCCAAGCTTTCTGTTCTCGGTAGGAAGCGGCTTGGTAAAATCACTAACTCTCCTAACAGAGAAAGTACCATCCATGCTCTGACTTAGGAATTAAGTAGAAATTAGCTAGATAAAGAAGAAGAGCATCCAAGGAAGAACAGAAAGGGTAAATAGTGTTTAGGCCAAGAAGAAATAAGCAATCTTGGTAGTGAAAAATAAGACTAGAGAAAGAAGTCTGATCCTTGTGAAGACCTGGCTTGTGAACTCTGCGGTGTTCCCTAGAGCAGATGTAGGGCCTTTCATTTATTCATTCCTTCACGAAATATCGAGGGCCTTTTATATACAAAGAGGTGTGAATAGAGCTTTTAGAATGTATAGGGAGTATGGATACCTGTGGGCATGAGAACAGTGGTTTGTTCGAGGGACAAAGACACCATCTGTGTGTCTGCAACAGAGTGAGCAAGGGAGAAAATAGTGTATGCAAATATTAGAGTTACACTCCGGTCAGGATACTATAGTTCCTTACACATCAAAATAAGGAAGTTAGATTGTATTCTTGAGCATTTGAAAGGCACTGGAGGTTTATGAATTAATTGCAGGAGACAGGAGTGGAATAAGTGAAGGGCGATTGTGTAGCTCGGTAAGAGATGATCGCTTGGCTAGGATCGTAGCCGTGTAAATAAGTTCAAGGGACACATCTTTAAGATATATTTTGGTTATGGGTCATATGTGAAAGTAACGAAGAAAGAAATGAATGCTTCCCACGTGTGTACTTAAACAACTAAATGAATGAGCAGTATGGACGGAAATAAAGGAGGTTGGGAAACAAAGAATAAAAACCACAAGCTCTGTTTTGCCTAATTTCAGACTTTAAATTGATGTTTCCAGCAAGTGATTGAATATTAGGGAAACTCAGAAGAAAGTAAAGAACAAAGAAACTAATTTGACCATCATTTTTTTCACATGTGTGGCATTTAAAGCTGTGGGAGAAGATGGGCTGCTCAGAGCAGGTGAAGGTGAAGAATCAATGTAGGCCTAGAAGGCTAAAGTGAAGTCAGTAAACCGAGGAATAGAAAGCTGAGATGGAGTAGCAAATGAGGTGTGTGTGTGTGCGTGCGTGCGTGTGTGTGTGTGTGTGTGTGTGTGTAAGAGAGAGAGAGAAAGAGAGAGAGAGAGGGGGCTTCAAAGAGGCAGTAGTTAGCTTCTGTGCAGTTGAATAATAGTACAGGGTTTTGAAATATAAAGGGCCATATGATAAGTACTTTGAATGGAGCAATAAAACAAAAGCCCAATTAGAATCGGTGAATTAGGAAGGAAAGAAGAGGAAAGTGCAAATGGACAATTCTTTAGAATATTTTTCTGTGGAAGGACAGGGTAAAAAAAAAATGTAGCAATGGTCTCACTGGAAAATGAACTATGAAAGTTGTTGGTGGGGATGGGAGGAAAAACGGGGAGAGAGCATGGGCAAGGGTGACACTACCCGTAAAACATGTACGCTACCTGATTTATGTAACTGTAACTCCCCTGTGTATCACCTTTATAATGACAATTAAACATTTTAAGCCGGGCGCCGGTGGCTCACGCCTGTAATCCTAGCTACTCAGGAGGCTGAGATCTGAGGATTGTGGTTCAAAGCCAGCCCAGGCAGGAAAGACCTCAACTGCTAATGACTGGATAGATGAATATTTGTAATGTGCCAAGACAACACCATTAACAGAAATAAAACCATCTTGGAAATACTGTCACATTGACAACTAATGAGACATGAAAGATGCAGGAGGGTCCCTAGAAAATCACGTACAATTATTTGCATTTTAGAATATGCTCATTGATACTGACGTGTTTCCTAAGGAATATTTTTAAGGTTTCACTGATTGTGAGTAATCTTGTAAAATTATTTCTTGTCCAGGACAGAAAACCTGAAGCTCCAATTAGAAAGTTCCAGGTTTCTCTGAGGCTCTTGGGACTTAATGTTTCCAAAATTCTGTTAATGAGCAGAAATTGTACTTGCCTGGTTTAAACCCTGGAAAGACAATTCTCAGCAAGATTTGTTTTAAGAAGACACTTTCCATAGCAATCAGACAATAGCCCTCAGTGATGAATAGGGTACAACAATGGATATTAGCTCTTTATCTCCAATCTCAGAGCTGTTGTACCTCACCTCCTGACCTTTTGTTCCTAAAATTGTCAAATTCAGATGCTTACTAAGGAATCACTGGTAACTGACTAATAGGAAATACCCAGAACAGAAAATGAGAGTTGGTAGTTTACAAGTGTAGAGAGTCACCAGGGCAACTGCCAAGGATAATGTTACGCAAGTGAAATGAATTCTTTGGACTCCCCTTTTTCCATGTTTTGTGTCTTCTCTTTCTATAGACATCAACCAGATATAATGTATCCCTTGATTTCATCTCCCAAAAAAGGTGATTTGACAAACTAATCTACAGGCAATGATTGCTACCTAATATAATCATATTGTCAAATGAGAACACTGGCCCATGGTATATACACTCTGTACTTCTTCCCAGGCTGGGGAGTGTGTATGGATAGGGGCTTCCTAACTCCTCCTTCCATTTTATCCAACTAACTTGTATTGAGCATCTCTTCCGTGCGTCGTGCTAGAAACTAGATCTTGGTAAATGTATGATTACCATATATTATATCACTTAATTCTCACAATAAACCCATGGTGCATGTGTGTGTGTGTGTGTGGGGGTGTTCCCTGCTTCTACTGGGCTTGAACTTCAAGCTTAGGTGCTGTCCTTTGCTTTTCCCCTAAAAAACACACTACCACTTGAGCCACATTCCATTTTGTTTGTTTACTTATGTATTTATTGTTTAATTGTAGATAAGAGTCTCATGGACTTTTTTGGCTGCAGTGGCTTTGAGCCATGATCTGAATTCAGATCTTAGCCTCCTAAATAGCTAGAATTACAGGCTTGATCCTTGGGTGCTTTTTACCCCAAGAGGTTACATTTATGATTTAACTGGTGCTAGAACCAGTTAGATACTCAGAACCAGTTAACTGATTGGATCAAGGTAACCCTATTAGAGAATCAAGAGCCAAAGCATGGTCTCACCTCAAAGCTCTTTCCACTACTGTGTGTTTCCCTAGGTGAGATCTAAGTTATTCTCAGAGAGAGAAGAATCGCAAAACCTGAAAGACAAGACTACTATAAAAAGGACTATCAAAACAGAAACTACAGGCTTAAAAATATAGTTGGAGCCGGGCGCTGGTGGCTCACGCCTGTAATCCTAGCTACTCAGGAGGCTGAGATCTGAGGATCACGGTTCAAAGCCAGCCCGGGCAGGAGAGACTGTGAGACTCCTATCTCCAATAAACCACCAGAAAACCGGAAGTGGCGCTGTAGCTCAAGTGGTAGAGCGCTCGCCTTGAGCTGGAGAGCTGAGGGACAGCGCTCAGGCCCAGAGTTCAAGCCCCACGACCGACAAAAAAAATAAATAAATAAATAAAAAATATATATATAGTTGGAGCTACTTAAGAGATTGAGATCTGAGAATCATGTTCAAAGCCAACATGGACAGACAAACCATGAAGATTTATATCTCTAAGTAGCTAAAAGCTGGAAGTGGAGGTGTAGTTCAAGTCGTAGAGTAGCAGCCATGAGCAGAAAAATGCTGAGCAAGAGTGTGAGGCTTCATGTTCAAGTCCATGTACCAGCATCACACACCAAGAAAAAAGTTTATATATATATACGCATATATAAACAAATTTACATACAACCTATACATAAAAATAATATATACATACATAAAAAGCTTTCCTGGTAGTTTACACTAAAATAAAAAGAATTACAGATAGACTATGATCAACAACTAAAGAAAGGAAAGAAACAATAGCACTGGAGATGAGGCTCAAGTAGTTGAATGTGAGCCTTGAGAAAAAGCCAAGGAGCAGCAGGAGGAGGTGCTAAGCTCAAGCTATTGTCACAAAACAAAACCAAGTAAGAAACCACAAAAATACTTCAAGGATATGGTTTATGAGTCATTCAGTCTTTTGGTGGGATATATTTTGTATATAATACCACAAATGGGAAGTTTGTAAATTCAGATTTTAATAACTTGGTATCAAGAATTTACATAAGCAAAGTTAAAAAGCAAATGGAAAACAAAAAACAAAAATTGTGGAATGAATATCTGAGGAAGAACCTTTACAAGGCGAAAGGAATGTTCCTCATAGAAAAAAATAAATTGCTGAGGAAGCAGTTTCAAACAAAAACCCCTAAACTAGCCACATATATGGGGTAAAGTTCAACTTCATCGATTTCCTGCTCAAAGAAATACACACTGACCAAGGAAATGTGCATACATATTAATAACAAGCAAAAAAATATGTCTATTGTGATGTTTTTAATACTGACAATTGGAAGCAGGTGTTTAAATATACAGCGGAGACTGTAACTTACAGTGAAGTCATATAATAAGTTCAATGCAGTTATTATTTATTTCCAGGTCTGCTGCAAAATTGGAAAGCTTACCCTTACAGCATTCCATTAAAATGCCCACACCCAGGGAGAATATCAGTGATTCACACCACCACTGCTTTTCTAAAATCCTTCAATACTTTGTATTGCCTCCAGGATTTAAAAAAAAAAAAAAAAAAAGAGCTTAATTAGCTCTGAAGACAGTTTGATTTTAAGACAAGTATTGGTGGCTCATTCCTGCTATCCTAGCTAAGATCTGAGAATCCTAGTTCAAAGACAGCTTAGTCAGCACCCAAGCCATGAGTTCAAGCCCCATAACAAACAAAAAATAAATATAATCAAATAAATATTTCTGTGTTTTTCTCAAAATTTCCCTGGATGGGGCTGAGAAAGTGGCTCAAGTGGTAGAGCACTAGCCTTGAGCTGAAGAGCTGAGGGACAGCGCCCAGGCCCAGAGTTCAAGCCCCACAACCAGCAAAAAAAAAAAAAGTTTCTCTGGAAAGTATTCTAGCATGAGTCTACTTTTAAGACTTCTTTATGAAGATAGTAGAAACTGTTTTCCCAATAACCCTGGCTCCTCTGCTCTTGAGAGTGTATAAACAAAATCATAGTTGTGTTGAGAATTAGAAAATTGCACTTAACTCCATTTTGTATCTTCTGCCATGGTAGACAACTTAAGATTTCTTTTATTTCCTTACATTTGAAAACTTAAAAACTAATACACGTGTTTGGTCTGTCATTTCTTTTTTCTTTAGAACAAGATGTTCTGTATAGTTACTTCAGAGATGATAATCTTTGAAAATGGGAAACAGGAAAACTTCAATCAGGGAGGATATGGGATGAAATTGGCAAGGAGAAAACAAATTATCTGGTGGTAGAGGTTGCCTAGATTATTGCTAAGCAGGGTGAATTGGGGCAAAAGATAATAAATAAAGGAAGCAATTAACTAAATACTGGCAGCCTATGGCATTAGAAAAGTTTGTTTTACTCAAATATAGAAAGAAAATGAGAAACATAAAGTAATCATGGAGACTAGAAATATTAGTCCTGGATTTCTATGAAACTTTAATGCCATCAAAGCTATCCAAAATGTCATCAAAGAAACTATTTGAGGGATCTTTGTCATTGGCTGGAGGTATGTACAGGTACAGAAGATGAGAGTCAGGGTACACCAGTTTGAACTGTATTCTGTTGCTTATCTCCAAACTTCACTACCTGCTCCTTTCTTAGATGCTTATATTTGCTTGGTGCGGATTCAGGGATTTACTTAGCATATAAGAACCAACAAAATATAATGGCACTCTAAGGTGACAGGAAATATGCAGACCACATTTTTCCATTGGTTTTCCTGAGGGTTTGTTAGATCACTCAGCCCCCCGTAGCCCAACACAGCAGGAGCCTGGATTCCAATTCGGATCTATTGCAGCCACTGCCTTGCAGGAAACACATACACTTGGTTAGCCTGCCAAAGTCTCACTTCCCCCTCCGGGATACAGGGAGCCAGGCGTTGGCAGATGAAGGTTTCCTCAGGAACCCAAGGTGGCAGATGCCAGCCCTCCTTCTTCCCCTGTCCATAAAAATCAGCCAAACTATGGTAACATCTGTAAAAAAAATAGCCTCAGGAGGTCTACACCATTCCATAACTACCAACAACCAGGTACAGTACTCAGTTTAACAAACAAAACAAAACAAAACAACAACACAGTACTAGAGACTCAGCTTAACTCTCTGGCTGATGTGGCCTTCCAAAATAAAAGGGCCCTGGACTTATTGGCAACTAAAAAAGGGGTAACTTGCCTTTTCTTAAAACAACAACAACAACAACAAAAAGTGTTGCTACTATATTAACATGCCTGGAAGAGTAAAACAAAGCATCAAAACTATAAAAAAAAAAAAGATAGGTGTAATAGGCTGGGAAGGTGGCTCTGTGGTATGCATGCATGAGGCCCTGGATTTGATTCCTCCGCACCACATAAGCAGAAAAAGCTGGAAGTGGCGCTGTGGCTCAAGTGGTAGAGAGCTAGGCTTGAGCTGAAGAGCTGAGGGACAGCGCCCAGGCCCAGAGTTCAGCCCCCATGACTGACCAAAAAAACAACAAAAAAATAAGATAGCTGTAAGGCCCAACCAGGACTCACAGGTCTTTGGCAGCCCCTTACCACCTTGCAGCCATTTTTTTTGACTGTCTCTAATTATACCTTGCCTATACAAGTGTCTGCTAAACATTCTTATAAAAAGATGCTCCTGAGAGGGTACCCGGTCAAGCACTACTTCATCTCTTTACAGCAAGAAGCAGCTCCAGAAGAAGCCGCCTCTGCCCACACTCCTGGCCTGACACTTGTACTTACTAAACAGCAAAAAGGGGGAAGTAGCAGGCCCTCCATCTCATGTCCTCGCCCCTGCCACAAAACCAGGTGACCTGGACCGGCCCAACTGCAGCTGGCCTCCAGCCCTGGCTGTTCCTCCCACTCCACTTCCCAGAGTGGCTTATGGCTTGGGATCCTGAGGAAGTCTTTATGGGCCAACACCTGACTGGGTATCCTGGAGGGGGAAGTAAGACTTTGGCATCCTAACCAGTTGTATTTGTTTCCCTGCAAGGAAGTGACTAGGATAGATCTGAATTGGAATCCAGGCTCCCGCTGAGTTGGGCTACGAGCTGAGTGATCCTATAAATCTGACGCTGAACAAAGGACAGGCACCGTTTCTCCCTCTCCTGTGAAGGAGATGGCCATGTCAGGCCCTGCTGACCATAAACTCCTTTTGCTGCAGGTGATGTGTGGTCTTCTGGGATGGTGGCTTTTACACATTGTAGACTGATCCGTATGAATAAGTGAGATTCAAGTGTTTATGTTCAGAGGCTTATTATCTGCTTAGCAAATAGGAAGGCCAGCATATTCCTTGAACCTGGGAAGTAGGTTTTTTTATTAAGACTGCAATTTTTTTTCTTAAAAAATTTAAAAAATGAAAATGTTAAACTACATTAGAATTCTGTCTTGTCTCTCCAGATACTCTTAATAGCAAGGAAGGTGTGATCATCAAATAATTACAAGGAAAACAAATATCCCTTCCCTATACCTGGTGGGAGTGTATAAAGTACTCTTGGCGTTGATGAGTGTTTTCTCTGTATCTTGTCAGTTGGAAAACTGTGGACGTTTGCTGGACCAATGAACAGGACCACCAAGAGTGAAAAGGGCAACTAGCATTGAACACAGCCCCAGTTACCTGCCCATCAGTATTCTCTAACAGGATGTTAAGTGTGTCTGTCTGGTGGAGGAGCCTCTCCACCTTGCACGGAGGCATTACACAACCCCGCAGCTGCAGGGCACACATGGGGACAAGGGGACGCGAGTCCGATTCCACTGCAGGAGCTGAAGACAGGTGCTGCTGGAGCAAGACGTTTCCAGTCTCATCAGCTCAGCTTCAAAGAGGGACAGGCTGTATCCCTTCAGTTTCCAGACCGTGAGTGACTGGCCCCTTAGTTGTCTCCATGAGGGGTAAAATGCCCTTTCCTTTACTAATATTTAAGCAATTAAGTGGTGCTGCTTATTATAATCTTTAGTGTTTTTCTTTCAAATTGATAAATGGTATCACCCCAAAGCACTTCCCTAAGACAACTTTCTTTGTAGATGATCTTACTTTTACAGGTTATATGGCAGAAAGTGAGACCTTATCTCAAAAATAGGAGTAAAAAAAGCAGGAGGTGTGGCCCAAGTGGTAGAGCACCTGCCTAGCAACAGCAAGCTTTTGAGTCTGCCCTTCCCAGAAAAATGACTCATTATATATGCATATACACACGAAATACATAATATGTATACACACACACGGACCAAAGGTCACACATACACACACACATCTTTGGTATTTGTGATGAAAACAGACATTGGTAGGGTTCACATCACTAGGTGGTGGAAGTATAAAGCTTTACAAAGACTTCAGTTGAGAGTCTGTTTAAAGATGATGAGAGGTGGATGCGATTGGTAAAACATTCTTTTGTCTCAACTTATCTATGAAAGGATTGTAAAATGTTGAATGTTAGTAAAGCTCATCTGTCATGCATGTGGTAAATGTTGAAAACTGTCAGTCATGGTCCTTCCTGAACTGGGGATGATACCTATCTTTCAAGGTTGTTAAGTATTTTTTTTTTTTTTTTTGGTCCGGTCGTGGGGCCTGAACTTTGGTCCTGGGCGCTGTCCCTCAGCTCTTCAGCTCAAGGCTAAGCGCTCTACCACTTGAGCCACAGCGCCACTTCCCGCTTTTTTCTTTTTGCTTATGTGGTGCTGAGGAATCGAACCCAGGGCCTCAGGCATGCAAGGCAAGCGCTCTACCACTGAGCCACCTTCCCAGCCCCAAGGTTGTTAAGTATTAATCAAGATGCCATACAAGGTCTCACTGATGGACCTCAAGTAAATATATTTAATAAAATCTAAGCTGGAGGTTTATGATACTTCCAAGAGAGAAAATACAGTACTGTTGTTTTTATAGCTAATGTGGCAGACATCAACTTAAGAGATGCTGAGACATGAACATTTTTGCACTAGAGCTAATAAGAACATTAAAATGTTTTTCCTCCTTTTAGTCCCTACTCTATTGTTTTTTGCTCCCTGAATCTGAAGCAGTCTTCCTATCAAGACTTTAGGGTCTCTAACACAGCTCCAAGTAGTCAGCCTTTAAGCATTAAGTTATCTGTATCACTTTTATATTCTTTATCAGATTCCTCAGTGTCTCATTTCAATACGAATTCAACCACACAGCTCCAATTCCTTACTATATAAGGCAAATATTAAAAAAGAAAAATCTTCTTCCTAGTTCTAGCAGGCCTAATATTTAGGTTAACTACCATTTAGTGACCTAAATCTAGACATGGAAAAAAAGAACAAAGAAATTCACATTTTATGTAATACCAAAAGTAGTAGAAGGGTTAAACAGAATGAAGACGGAGAATAGAAAACTTTTCAACAAAATGATTACCAAGATCTCATCAAATGTTCAGATACTTTCTCAGTTTCACCCAGCAAATACCAGGTGGGTAATATAATTGGCTTATTACTTGTAGAAACAAAACTAAACCAACTCTATAATCTCGGGGTGGGGGGTGGAACTAACAAATTGTAGAAGAACAGAAATCGAATATCCACAAGTTTTGGGTCACTGGGTTTATTTCACTTAGGTCTCTTGGCAAATATTTAACTTGGATACTTAAATGTCATTTCAATTAGGTACCTCTTTAGTCCTTCATCAATTACTTCAAGGATTCTAGTCTCAAATACATCCCTTTCTTCTACAAACTTTTGAAAAAGATGAACACCTCCGCCAACTCCGAAATAATGTGCTTTGCTGGCCAAAAGCACCCTTCCA
The DNA here is from genome assembly GCF_024711535.1 of Dipodomys merriami. Classification (NCBI taxonomy): domain Eukaryota; kingdom Metazoa; phylum Chordata; class Mammalia; order Rodentia; family Heteromyidae; genus Dipodomys; species Dipodomys merriami. The sequence goes on along the minus strand of NW_027206413.1, from coordinate 1,764,211 downwards.
TGTTTCCCCAACAGTTGGAGGAATGTCTGGTGCAAAGCACTATAATAATCTGGGTTGTAAATAGTTTCAGAGGTGAGAATGAAGTCATATTTTACAAAGAGTTCTTCACTGCTTAGTACAAGCTTGCAAAACTCAGACCATTCTCCAGAAAAAAAACGACATTTAGCTAATTCCTGTGCTACTCTTGATTTTCTGCATCTTTTCACAACCTGTTCCTTTACATCGTTTTCTTCATCTTCCAATGTCGAGTTACCCAGGAGATTAGGTAAAGTCACTTCATCAATCACCAAACTGTTATAATCTTGAAAATGAACTTCTCTGGCCCCTACTTTGAATGCAAATATACCCAGCAACCCTGATCCACAGCCAAGATCCAACACTTTCTTCCCAGCAAAGTTCACTTTGGCCTTTGTGAAATGAGCCAGAAGATCAAAAGTACATTCCCAGATTTTTAAGCCTCCTTCGTAAACACCTGGAATCAAATCAGAGTGAGAGGAAAGGCTTTCTCCAGGGAAGTTCCCTTTCAACAAGCTGTTTTTCACCACTGACAGTCTAACCTGCTGGAGACCTGGTAACATTTCTCTGACCTTATTTTCTAACACCTTCTTTATGTCTTCAGGCATCGCATGCTCTTTGGCAACTCTCAAGCAGGGCTGATTTTCACCTGGCTCTGAATCCCCCGGTCCCTTTGTTGCACTGAGTGTGCTAGCAGAGTCTTGGGAGGGGTCTGAATTTTCCAGTGATGTAGTTTTCAACAAATGATTCGGAGGCACCACAAATGCTGCTGTGGGACATTTTCTGTCCCTCTGTGTTCCTTTTCCACTTTCTGCGGCTGAGGATTCTTTTGAGGAATCCAGGGTCAAAACTCCGTCCCCAAGGGTGGTAAACTGGTCTTCTATTGTGAAATTAAATTGAAAGGTCATCTTCTTCTCAGCACCCAATCCTTCAATTCAAAGAAAGATGCTTCAACTTCTTAACAATGTGATGATACACTCAAATCTGCTTCAGTTATTCAATGAGTTTTTGTTGGGTCAGTTTCTGTTTAGCTGCTTATACACAATGACAAGCACTTAGAAATGTTTCTAAAGATTTTTTTGGGGTTCTTTGTTCTTTCAACTTAGCCCTAAAGTAGAAAAATAAAAAAAAATGATTAAACCAAAATGTCTAGAATATCAAGTCGTTTTCCACATATATCTCCCTTTTCTAAAGTAGCTGTATAAGTGTGTATTAGGTTTGGGAAAACACTTTTACGCTCAAAAGTTGGAGAAGAAAGTAAATTAAGAACAGCAACAGCAGCCATGGTAGCAGCAGAATGAACATAAAAGTTCAAGATTTAAATGCTGCTTGTTTGTTTACTTATGCATGCACGCACACTCGCTACACTGAGGTTTGAACTCAGGGCTTTGCTTTTTGCTCCATTTGTACGAAGCCCACGGCTTTTGGCCCGGACACCTCGTGTCTTTTAGCTGTCTTTGCTGTGCCGACACATCCATCCTCTAAACCTGCACCATCTGCTCACTTACGGTACTGCTTAAGAAAGTTCACCGGGATTAAAGGCTGCATTTTGATTTAGGGAGCGTGGCTTTAAGGTACATACACGTACTTTCTGGCATGTGCGCACACGTTCTGGTGCGTGCACAAGTACGTTCCGACATATGCACACATGCTCTGGCGTGCACATGTACATTCTGACGTGTACACACACGCTCTGGCGTGCACACGTATGTCCTGACATGTGCACACACGCTCTGGCGTGCACACGTTCGTCCTGACATGTGCACACACGCTCTGGAATGCACACTTACATTCTGACATACGCACACACGCTCTGGCATGCACACGTTCATCCTGACACGTGCACAAACGCTCTGGCGTGCACACGTTCGTCCTGACATGTGCACACATGCTCTGGCGTGCACACATACATCTTGACATGTGCACACACGGTCTAGCATGTACACGTTCGTTCTGACATGTGCACACACGCTCTGGCACGTGCACACGTTCGTTCTGACATGTGCACACACGCTCTGGCGCGTGCAGTTCCTTCTGACATGTGCACACACACTCTGGCGCGTGCACAGTTCGTTCTGACATGTGCACACATGCTCTGGCGCGTGCACATGTACGTCCTGACATGTGCACACACGCTCTGGCATGTGCACATGTATGTCCTGACATGTGCACACACGCTCTGGCATGCACAGTTCGTTCTGACATGTGCACACACGCTCTGGCGCGTGCACACGTTCGTTCTGATGTGCATACACGCTCTGGCGCGTGCACATGTATGTCCTGACATGTGCACAACGCTCTGGCGTGCACACGTACGTCCTGGCATGTGCACACACGCTCTGGTGCGTGCACACGTATGTCCTGACACATGCACACACACTGGCGTGCACACGTTCGTTCTGGCGTGTGCACACACGCTCTGGTGCGTGCACACGTACGTCCTGACACATGCACACACACTCTGGCGTGCACACGTTCGTTCTGGCGTGTGCACACACGCTCACTCAGGTGACTTCACCTAAAGCGTTCGGTCCAAACCGGCGTCCCACGCGTCCCCTGCCCTGAATGAAGTAATACAGACTTCCGTGTGGCGGCAAGGCCCGCGCTCACCGCGGCCCGCGCTGGGGAGACGACGGGGCCTACCGGACGCGACGCCCTCGTCCGCCCCGCACGCACGCACGCACGCACGCACGGGCCGTGCGCGGGGCCACGCCGGGAAGCCGAGCCCGAGCCCGTCCGCGGCGCAGCGGCCGGGCTCGGGGCCGCCGTCTCGAGGCCCCCGGGGCCGCGGGCCGCCAGCCTGCGGCAGCACGCCTACCTCGTCCCCCGGCCGCCTCAGCCCGGTGTAAACCCCGCAGCGCGCGGACCCCGCGCCACCCCGCGCCGAGGCGCGCTCGGCAGTGAGTCGAGGCCTCCAGCCGGCTAGAGAGGCCCCGCGGGCTGCCGGCCAGCGACGAGCGTCCCTCATCCGGGGACGCGCCGCCCGCTTCCTCTCTATGGTGGGAGCGGGCGCGCAAAGCCTTGTGGGACGGCGCCCCTTCCGGCGGCGGCGGCGGCGGCGGCGGCGGGAGCGGTAGGAGCTCGCGGCCGTCGGCGGAGGGAGCATGGCGCAGGAGCGCGCGGCCGCGGCGAGCGCGGCGCCCCTGGAGGAGGTGAGCGGCTGGCCGGAGGAGACGTGCCGGCGGGAGCTGCCGTCCGTCCTGCCGCGGCTGCTCATATCCTTGGCGGTGGCCTCGCCCGGGGCGGGCGGCGCGGGGCGGGGCGGGGGGGGCGGGCGGGCGGCGCGGGGCGGGCGGGCGGGCGGCGCGGGGCGGGGCGGCGCGAGGGGGAGCGGAGCAGGGCCCGCCGCGGCCTGCCGCCGCCGCCGCGTCGGGGCTTGCGCGATGGAACATTCACGATGAATTCCACCTCGCGGAGCTCGACGTGGGCTCCTGGGCGCGCGGCATCACCGCGGCGGCTGCGAGCACGTGCCGAGGTGCCGGTGTCCGAGCTCTGGGGTTACCGTGATGGGCAGGAGCGTTCATTTCTCTCGCTGACAGGTTCTTTCATGATAACGTGGTTTCACAGAAAACTAGCTGGGTCTGTTCGGTCGCTGTGCAAGCGTGGTTCACAGCAGCCCGTGAACACAGAGCTGCCCAGTGTCATCCCGGGAAGGGAGGGTAAGATAGGTTCGACTAAAGGTAGATACCAATGACGCAAACACTGTGGAGAGAGAAGTAATAACCCCGCTTTTCACGTCCAAAGCCATAACTACACAGTTTGAAAAGGTGAACTTCTACCTCAGCAATTCTTAAAGCATTTCCTTAAGGTATTTTCACAGTACTGTTGTTTTCTTAATAAACGTTTTCAGTTTTCAATGTAAAAGTAAGCCAGTACTTGGAGTCTAATTTCGGTCTCTTGAATCTGATACATTTCCAAGGAGTTCTTTGTGATTTATTGTAAGTAATGAATATCCTATTGTTATGCTATTTGTATCTTCCTTAACTATATTTTACTCCATGTATCAGCATTCTGAGAGTTGGACTGAGCATATCCGTAAGTAAAGTTATTTTGTTTAAATGATTTATTTAGTTGTTGTTAATGTCTGAATTCCACATATGTCAGTAAATATAACGGCAGTTTCATTTCCTTCACATTTGATCATTTTTTATTTCTGCCTTCTGTAAACTTCTGTCAGAAGGGTAAATTTGTTCAGGTCACAGTTTAAATTTGAAATTTCATTTTGGTTAGGTGCCAGGGAGATTTGTGGGTGATACGGTGCTCTATGTGTAAGCATACTGTAATTCTTCCGTGTTGTTAACACGTGATTAGACCTATATAAAACATAATTTTCAGTTTACTCAGTAACCTTCAACCTCTAACATGTTTAGTGTCATTTAGAAAGTACTTTTCTCACTTAGTAAAGGCTACTTGAGCAGGTGAAACAAATTTGCCCCTTGGAAAAATCTGACTTTCTCATCTTCAGCTATCGTATTAAGTCTTGTGATTGACTACTTCAGCCAGAAGAGTAGAGAGTTCAGGCCTGTTCTCTTTACTCCTTTTGAGTTAACGTTCTTTTTGTATTTCACTTGCTTGTGGATTGTATGCTTACTTATGATTCTGAATTGCCTGTTGAGGAGTCTAGTTTGAGGTGTGTGTTGTGTGCATGTTTGTTTGAATTCAGAGCCTCTCACTCTACCTTAGCTTTTTTCACTCAAGGCTGATGCTCTACTGCTTGAGTCACACCTCCATTTCTGACTATTTGCTGATCAGTTGGAGATGAGTCTCAAGGATTTGTCTGCATGGGCAGGCTTTGAACTTTGATCTTCAGATCTCAGCCTCCTGAGAAGCTTGTATCATTAGGCTTGAACCACTGGCACTCAGGTCTGAGTTTTGTTTTTTTTTTTTTCCTTCAAAGTAACAGTTGTTTTTATCTTAACCTTAGAAGTTCTGCATATTTGCCGGGCGCTGGTGGCTCACGCCTGTAATCCTAGCTACTCAGGAGGCTGAGATCTGAGGATCTCGGTTCAAAGCCAGCCCGGGCAGCAGAGACCATGAGACTCCTATCTCCAATAAACCACCAGAAAACCGGAAGTGGCGCTGTAGCTCAAGTGGTAGAGCGCTCGCCTTGAGCCGAAGAGCTAAGGGACAGTGCCCAGGCCCAGAGTTCAAGCCCCACGACCGACCAAAAAAAAAAAAAATAAAAAGTTCTGCATATTTATTGTAAAGCACTAAGATGTACACAGAATTAGAAATGCTAATAAAATGTCCACGAGTCTGAAATAGTTAAGATTCCCATGAGAATAATTTCATTCTCATCAGCCTGTTGTTCTTTGGGTCTACATGATTACATAAAAACTGAACTTTTAGGGGCTGGGAAGGTGGCTCAGTGGTAGAGTGCTTGCCTTGCATGCATGAGGCCCTGGGTTCAATTCCTCAGCACCACATATGCAGAAAAAGCCGCAAGTGGCGCTGTGGCTCAAGTGGTAGAGCGCTAGCCTTGAGCTGAAGAGCTGAGGGACAGCACTTAGGCCCAGAGTTCAGGCCCCACAACCGGCAAAAAAAGCAAAACAAAAAACTGGACTTTTACTGTTTTATTTTATTAAAGTATTGTGAAATTGTTTTGCATGTTTTAAAATACATCTTAATGATAGAAGAGCCTGTTTATTAGATATATCCTCTTCCATTTAAACTGTTTTTTAGCTATAGATAGATAGGTAGATAGTAGATAGATATGTTGATTTTTTATTATTTGTACTATTATAGACTTTTTTGCTATTAAATACTTAACAGTTTATGTAGAACATGGATTTTGAAACTTGATAAAGTTTTAGATTGGTGGTACTTACATATTTTCACATTTGTCATGATTTAGTGTTTTTACAAAATGTTATTTTGGGGCTGGGAAGGTGGCTCAGTGGTAGAGCGCTTGCCTTGCATGCCTGAGGCCTTGGGTTCGATTCTTCAGCACCACATAAGAAAAAAGCCGGAAGTGGCGCTGTGGCTCAAGTGGTAGAGCACTAGCCTTGAGCTGAAGAGCTGAGGGACAGTGCCCAAGCCCAGAGTTCAGACCCCACGACCGGACCAAAAAAACCCAAAATGTTATTTTGCTTTGCAGAAATTTTGAAAGTTATTATAGAGATGTTTTTACCTCATATGAACCACCTAACACTGGAACAAGCTTTCTTTTCACAAGTGTTACCAAAGGTATAGTATGCTTATCTTAATCTACATGTTATAAAGTTTGTTAAAGCCTAGCCTTAGTTTTTTTTAAAAATTTATAATTATGGTTCTTTCTTTAAATCAAACAAAATAAAAATAAGTAGTAAAAATAGATGGGATGTGAGATTATAATGGTGTTCGTTTGATCATTGGGTGATAAAATATAACATTTTTCAAATCCTTCACTAAATTGATGGGTCCTTTATTAATTTACATTATTTATGATTGCCTTTAAATATACTTACATTTTAAGCTTTTAATGCAAATATGGAATGGGAAGTTAGCAAAGTCACTTTGTTTTATATTCTCTGTAATACATAATGGTTAAATAGAGCCAAAATTTATTAAAGTTTTGAAAGAAGAAAAGCTGGAATATTTGTAAGCTCAAGTAACTAAGAGAAAACATGAACTCACAGACTGCATTGTTACTGTTTTAGATGTATGTGTCTTTTTTAAGTGGAGGGAACTAAAGTTATTTTGGTGTCAAAATAAAATTATTTAGGATAACTTGTCTTTTACTAAGGCAGATTTCTAAGTTTACCTTTTAGTCATCAGAATCCCTTTTGCTCAGTCACTTGATTATTTGCTCTGTGAACATTTCTTAGAACCTTTTCATTACTACCAGAAAAACATCTAGCTATTAGTGAAAGCTGAGATGTGAGTGTTAACGGGTCTTTTTAAAATTACATTTGATCTTACAGTTAACTTTTTAGACAAAAAGTTTAGTTGTGAGATTACATGCTGTAGTCCTAATTTAAGAAGGGTATCTTGAATTGGTCAGAAAAGCAAAGTAGTCAGAATAGATTATTCATTATAAATTATGACCACTAGCAGAAAGTAGCTTTGTAAATGCCCACATGAATTCTGATTAAGATGAATTATTTGTATTTTTTGCATCTGCAAATGAACTGAGTGATTTTATTAACTATTAGTGGTGTTATTAAATAGGCTGAAATAATAGAAATGTACATTTCTTCCCAAGGCTTAATTTAGGGACTGTGTTGTAGAAAACTTTAATTAATATTTTTTAACCTAATTGGCTGTAGTTGTTAAGCTAGACAATGAGTGGTTGCTACTAATGTAAAGTCAAGTCAACCTATTGTGCTTTTTTTTCTTTAAACATTTATCTTTATTATTCTAGTCATTTGTATTACTATTTATAAATATAAGTCATTCCTATGATTTCCCCCCCCCCCATAGACTGTAAAGTTATTTGATGACATGATATATGAATTAACCAGTCAAGCTGGAGGTCTGTCAAGCCAAAATTTAGAAATCCAGACCACTCTGAGGAATATTTTACAAGTAAGTTCAATGTACTAGAAAGGGAGAAAGAGCAGCTGAGTAAGCTGTCTCTATACCTGTAGTCCTAGCACTTGGGTGGCTGAGGCGGGAGGTTTGCAGGTTTTAGGCCAGCCTAGGCTAGATAGTGACACAACCCTCTTTTTTTTTTTTTTTTTTTGTCAGTTGTGGGGCCTGAACTCTGGGCCTGGGCGCTGTCCCTCAGCTCTTCAGCTCAAGGCAAGCACTCTACTACTTAAGCCATATCGCCACATGCAGTTTTCTGAGTGGTTTAATCGGAGATAAGAGTCTCACGGAATTTTCTGCCCGGGCTGGGCAGAAAATTTTTGAACTGCAATCCTCAGATCTCAGCTTCCTGAGTAGCTGGGATGACAGGCATGAGCCACTGGTGCCCAGCAATGTGAAACTCTTCTTTTTAAGTAAATAAACAATTTTTATCCTGTTGATAAATGCCATGTATTTTTGGAATAAATGTGATGACTTAAAATGAATATAGAAAGATGAATTCTGAGTTCTTTTATACATTTTCATAGTAGGTATATACCTGCTTTCCTATGAAAAAAGGAAAAATAACAAGATAGTACCCTACCTGCAGTTTGAAGGCGTATATGTAGAATGCTTGCAGTATGCGTTGAAGTGTGGGTTAGGCTTTCAAATTGCTAGCCAGTGGGTTTAACATTTGTGGTTCTGTGAAAAGAGAAGAGTTTTGTTCACTGCTGTGCCCCTAGCACACAGCATATTGTTGGATATCTCTTTTAGTGTACACAGAAACTTACATTTAGAATGAAACATCTTATTTCCAGACGATGGTACAGGTCTTGGAAGTTCTTACAGGATGTGTTCAGCATGTCTGCGCCACCCAGGAATCAGTCGTTCTAGAAAAAATTCATAGTCTCCCTTCTTCTGTCCTTCATGTAATCAGAAGTACATTTGTACATTGTAAGGTAAGTAATAGGTCTAAATAAGTAGTTTAGTTTCAGTGGCAAAGTGCCAACTAAAATAGAAAAATAAGTGATTAAAGTGTAGTCCTAAAGAGTGGCCCCTTAATTAAGGGCTGTTTTGTTCTATCTTATTTGTATGTAATCACAGAAGTACTGTAGTCTTTGTGTCATATAGTCTTTGTGTTTCCTCACCTTAATGAGTAAGTGCTTGAACTTTGTTCTACAGAGGGAAGTTAACCCTTAGTCATCTCTACATTACTGAAGTAGCTTTAATGCACAAAAGCTTGGTTAAGAATTTATAGGGCATAGGCAGTTTTGATATTTACATTTGTTGAGGAAATTAAAAATACTAATTAATAATTTTACTTGGTGACTGTGCTAAAATGCCATACACTTACTCTTTTTGTCTTAATTCTGTATTTGAAAGATCATGAAAATGAGAGATCATTTTACACATGCTTAATCTCTATAAAAATTACATGAAACAGTTATGCACTAAAACCAGGTGTTTTAATATGTAGTTTGGTTAAAAGTGTTACATTTATGATCTCTGATAGAATGAGTTAAACTAAATTTGGCTCTTGAGCTTTTTATAAGGCTTACATTTGCTCTTATTTTTACATTTTTGTGATCAGAACAGTGAATCTGTGTATTCTGGACGTTTGCACCTAGTGTCGGACCTTCTCCAGGCTCTTTTCAAGGAAGCTTACTCTCTTCAAAAGCAGCTGATGGAATTGGTGGACGCAGTTTTGCTGGACCCATCAGTAGATTCAAATGGTGATATTTTGGATATGGTAATAGGTGAGTGAAGGAAACTTGCTGTTTACAATATTGTTTCTAGTGATTCACGATGTCTGTTCAGTAGTGGGTAAGTGTCCAGCTTTTTAAGTGTAAAACTTTTTGGTTCTTTACTACACATTTACGTAAGCTTTAACAAAGCAAGCTCTGCTACTTTGTGCTCTATAACATAGTCCATGTACTGAGATAGTAGTTTTCAGATTTTTTTTACCGTAACTCATAGCAAGAAATCTGGTCCCCAACATTTGGTGTTCTGTGGGTGATGTCTGAAGCAATTAGAAGTATGTTCTTAGAACCAATCACATGTTGACCTGGGCAAGTCTGTCATTCACATGAGGTGACTTGCTAAGGCAGAAGGTCTGGTGTGAGGCGTTAGGCATTCACTGACTTCATCCAAGTTTGGGAAGCACTTGGAGTTTTTCCCTTAGGGGACAATAACAAGGGATATTGGCACTGAAATTGGCTTTCTGCTATTCAAATGCTTCTCAGCTCTGACAAATACTCTTATTGTGCTTGAGCCATCATTGAGTGGTTAAGTCTCTTTGGTCATCAAATTACGCCTGGCAGCCAAAAGTCCAGTGGCTGGGCCCCCTTTTCCTAGGGGACTTGTGACATATACATTGTTAGTGGCCATTGAGGGTCCATGAAGTTTAACATTTGGAATGATAGCCCAAGGGTTTGGCTGCGTCTTTTGGGGCGGATGGTAACGTTCTTTCTCGTTGGGCAAGGTGGTTCTAGGAGTCCAGTGGGCTGGCTGTGCTGTGTTTGGGGGCTTACAGTTTGATTCTTGATCTTGGTGCTTGACGTGACCTTGTCTGGTTTGGTGCCTTCTGTTGCTGAATTCGTTTCAGCAGCCTAGATTTCAGCAGCTGTGGTCTCAATTGGGGACTCTCATCTTCTTGCCTGCTCTTGCTGATCAAGGTGACTTTGTACTCTTGTCTTTTTTGGCTGTAGAATGAAACGTAGTTTTGAATTTAAGAAAGCTGTCCATAAATGGGCAACTCTTTAGGCCCCTTGTTGGTGTTTGAGGTGGCCTGGCGTCGTTCAGTGTCCTGTGCTTTCAGCTTACCCTGATATCAAGAGGTTCAGCAGTTTTTTGGGTCTCAAGTCACATGATTCATTCTTGGTGACCTCTGTCTCTTTTGAGTGTCAAGTTGAATCGCAGAGCCTTGGTGACCTCTGCTTTGGTGCAGGGCTCAAGTCGAGTTGCACTGTGTTGGTGACCTTTGAGGCCGCCTGACCCTGGCGTGGTTTAATCTTTCCAGCTGCTGACACTGCTCAGCAGCCAGTTCCCGTGGGCCTTCCCTTCAGCTTTGGGGTAGAGATGTTCACCCAGTAGATGGCACCCTGGGACTCTGTTCCCACTGCTTGGGTCCACAGTGGTTGGACATTTGTCATCATTGGTCATTCAGAAGCCTCTCCTCTGCCATACAAACAAACCTCAGTGGGGGGGTGGGAGGGAGGCTCTGTTCCAGAATATGCTGTTGGTAGTCCGTGAGGGTCTGAGCAGATTATCATTCTCTGTGGCCAAAATAGGAGCCCCAGTGGATGGTTCTCTGGGTGTTCCATCCTCCACTGTCTGGTTGGATCTTTACCATTGTTCCTCTAGGAGGGTCTGTGCAGATGACCTTCCTTCCTGACAGCAATGACCCCCAGTGGATGGTGGTCTTGGGACTCTGCCCTCCACTTGGGGGCCTGCAGTACTTACTACTGTGCCACTTCTGGTTTTCTGAGTGGTTTTTATTGGAGATAAGAGTCTCATGGCCTTTCCTGCCTGAGCTGGCTTTGAACGGCGATCCTCAGATCTCAGCCTCCTGAGGAGCTAGGATGACAGGCGTGAGCCACTGGCACCCAGCTTTATTCCTATCTTTATTGCACCACAGTCCCTACCCCTAGTTGGTTACTAACAGCAAATCTTAGATATCTTGTCAGTTCATTCAATAAATACTTTTTCGTATGTCTGCATTGAGAGCCTGTTGAGAACTGCTTGAGAACTGAAAAACTGGAACAACAGCAGGAAAGGGGATTTGGAGGCAAAAAGAATAGTGGATTCAGCAGCTCTGGCCCCTACCCAGCTCCCCAGTGGGGCAGCAGCAGGCCCAGGCCGCGGCTCCCCTGCCTGGGAAGACCAGATGCCATAGCTGGCCCAGCCCAGAGGCTCAGGGAACAGAAACTAAAGGGGCTCAAGCGGTGCCGGTGGCCCCATCAGGAGACAGGCCTGCAGGACCACGCTCTTCTCACTACCTTGCTTGACTCTCTGCACTGTGCCGGCCTGGGAGCTGCTTGCTCTTCATTATCTATTTTAATTGAATCAAATCCTGAAATATTCATTTGAACTTTCTAGAACCAGGGTTTGGACTTAGGGCCTTGTGCTTAGCTCAGCTTGTTTGTTAGTGGCTGATACTCTGCCACTTGAGCCATGCTTCCAGCCCACATTTTTGCAGGTTATTTTGGAGCTGCAGTCTTGAGAGCTTTTCTGCCCAGGCTGGCTTTAAACCATGATCCTCTGATCTCAGCCTCCTGAGATACTTTTAAATATAGGAGAAACAGCCCATAGGACATTTGAATATCCTAAGAGCTCTGTTATCTCTCTTTGTAGTTATCCATTCATTGTTGGACATCTGCTCTGTTATTTCCAGTATGGATCAAGCATTTCATGCCAATACGTGGAAGTTTATAATTAAGTAAGTTTATTCATTTTTAGTTTTGTGGGGTTTTAAAGTTTTTTTTTATGTTTAGTATCAGGACTTTAAAAACTCAGGGCCTAGCACTCTTGCTTGACGCTATCAGTCACAGCAGGCACCCCAGTCCATTTGAGCCATGCTTCCAGTCCAGCTTTCTCTAATTGGTGATACGGTCTTGAGGATTTTTCTGCCTGGTCTGCCTTTGACCCTTGATCCCAAGATCTCAGCCTCTTGAGTAGCTAGCATTGCAGGTTTTAGCCACTAGTGCCTGACTAGTTTTTACTTCCTATAACATGTTTTCTGTAGCCTGCATCCTGATTATTCATGTTTCCTTAAATGATTCTTGACACGTTGTATGTGGATGTGTGTAGCTACTGTTTGGTAAGCCAGCTGTCCTACCTGTAGTCCCAAACCAAGCTGGACTTCTTTATTCTCATACTCCTAAAATGGGGCAGAGGATGGGAATGCCTGTGTAGTTAGCTAGATATGAAATAGTTATCTGTGGACCAGATTATGCCTGTATCACTTGCCTTCTGTAGTTATCTGTGGACCAGATTATGCCTGTATCACTTGCCTTCTGCTACTGTTGTTTAATCCTCTATCAAGTATCCTGTTTCTAAGCTTAGGTAAATTAGTAAATACTGTAGAGCTGTAATGTAATTCCTTCCTTATGTTTATTAAATAATAAATATAAATATTAAATAATAAGTAAGATTAGACTTAAGAATAATCTTATTTATAAAGTAATTTTCACTTTCTGAATCCCGGTAGCTAGGTTTGTACGTGTGTATCACCCATCATGCCTAAATTGTTTTGTTGAAATGGAGTCTTACTAGTATTTTTTTGCTGTGTTGGCTTCAAGCCATGATTGACATGTCTCTCCTGATTTCTGCTTCAGTGTAGCAGAATTATAGGCATAAACCCCATCATGCCCTGCCTCAGAGTGGTCCTTTTAATAAGTAAATCAGATCGTGTCATTATGCTACTTAAAAGCTATCCTATTGTACCAGGATTTTAGGTTGTAACAACCTAAAAACCTCTCTGAACCTTGCTTCAATCACTAGCCTATCTCATGATAGTCTCAAGCACGTAAAATTCTCCTTTCCCTGCATTTTTGACTGCTTTTCTCTCTCTCCTTCTGTACATGCTGCTTACTGCTGTTTACATTTTAGTTCTCAGCTTCAGGGTTATCTTTATGACAGTATATTCTTTGAAAACCTGACTTTCAGAATAAGATTAAGTCCCTAATTGTAGCATTTAGACTTTTGCATCTTAGCATTTACCACACTGTAATAATTATTCTTGCAGTTATTTCACACTCATACAGATAGGGCAGAGATGGTGTTCATTTGTGTTCTTAGCGCCAGGGCCTGACAGAATGTCCGGAATGGAGTGAGCTCAGCTGATACTTGACACGGGGAAATGAAACATTGGGTACTAACTTAAATACATTCAGGTGCTTCAGAAATAAAATGTATCACCTTGAATATAAGTGTCCTGTAAAGATATTGTCTTGAGTTATTGGTTGTGTTACTTGTAGTGATTTTTTTGTTTTCTTTTTTATTTAGGCAGAGCCTTAAGCACCAGTCACTTGTAAAGAACCAATTGAAACACAAAGATATAATTTCTAGTTTATGCGAAGACATTCTGTTTTCCTTCCATTCTTGTTTACAGTTGGCTGAACAGATGACACAGTCAGAATCACAGGTAAATTTGGCTAATAGCACTAGAAATAATTCTTAGTTCCTTTGCAGTTATCTAATTACACTTGAATATATGGATCACTGTACTGAAGAATAGTAAATAATTTGTAGGGTTATTTATGGTTGATAATTGTATTTTATTCAGAACATTTCATTAATTTGTTTTTATCACCTCCAGAGTTTATATATCTCTCATCATGGTTGCTCAAGGCATTCTCCTGAGATGTAAAAAAATTTTTTTTTTCTAATAGGTCTTTCTGATAGCCACAGTCAAAGACAAAAATATCTTTATTGCAATCTTTAGTGATACCTGTGTGTACGTGTATATCAGTTTTTTGAAACTGGTATGTACTTATTTATATTCTGACTTCAAGAAGTCAGTGTTGAATTGGTGTCTTGTTTGTAAAACAGGTAAGTGTTCTAAAAGTCTGTAAAAGGTGGACAGTTACAGCTCATTTTCCTATAACAATTACTTTTTGTTCTCAGACTGGTGCTCTAATTTTATTTAAACAGCCCTAGGTTAACTACTTAGGGCCTACTAGCCGTATGTAATCACGTGAGTGGGAAATGAGTTGGAAATTTCTTCCTAGAATAGGGACTATTCAATCTCTCTTGTGAACCTGCAAGATGGTACAGATTCATTTATGTCTGTATTCTTCTCCACCAAGCAGCTGTGGGAATTGAAGCATAGAAATTCATCCAGGCCTAAAACTTGTGGTTGGCAACTCTAGGAGTAGAGATAATCAGGAAGGACTGAGCGTACCTGGGGGTAGAACTTTGAGAAGAGTTCTGGAAGTGCGAAGAAGTGAGGAATTGTGTTAGAAAGCGGCTAGCTTTTTCCTTTCACAGCTGTTCCTTTTCTCTTGTCTGTTCTACCTTTAGATCTCTTTCAGCAAGGTTCCCTCAGCTGGCTGAAAAGGGAAGGTTACTTGACCCTTGCAGAGAGGTTGTTCCCTTCTTTGTCCTGTGATCTGTGTCGTCAACATCTCACTTAGTAACTTCCTTTTTGCCTATCTTGATACTACACATTCTGTAGCTAGTATGTAGAAAATAAGATTAGTTGATAATTTCTTGGACAAAAGGAGGCAGAGGAAGCCCAAGGAACAATACAGTCTGTAGTGCCAAGAGAAAACTGGAGTCAGGAGCGTACTAGCCAGAATGGTTTATTGTGCAGTTTATATTAACTGTATAAAAAATCAAAGAATTTAATTTAAAAGTTTCCTAACTAGCCAAATTCTCATGTTTTTGATCATTGTGCGAATTTGAATCTGACAATCAGTTGAAACAACTTAGTTTGTATACTTTAAATTCTGATTAGTAATGTCTTTGCTACTCACTACGTATATTTAGGACATTTTCCAAACAATTTTCACTTTGTCTTAATGTATTTGGACTTTAGAATAAAGTACATTAAATTAGGTCATTTATAGATAATCACTTTTCAATTTTTAATGGAAGTCAGAATGAAGTGTTGTATTCATTTAGTGCATCATTAACATATTTTGATTACGTTTTATTAGAGTTTCGCTGTATCTGAACAAAATCAAACATGCTCAACATTAAGGGATTTTTTTGGGGGGGGGTGTCTGGTCGTGGGGCCTGAACTCTGGGCCTGGGCGCTATCCCTCAGCTCTTCAGCTCAAGGCTAGCACTCTACCACTTGAGCCATAGCGCCACTTCCGACTTTTTCCTTTTTGCTTATGTGGTGCTGAGGAATCGAACCCAGGGCCTCAGGCATGCAAGGCAAGCGTTCTGCCACTGAGCCACCTTCCCAGCCCCAACGGATTTTTTAGAATAAAATAATGCACACAATTAGAGAACATTTATCAATGTAATTTAACTTTATGACAGTACTTTAAAGCTTTTAATCTGTCTTTGAGCTTTTTATGTCCATGACAGTATATCTACCCTATTCTCTTTAGTAGTTGTTTGTAATTATATTATATGCAAATAGCAGAAATGTACTAAGTCACTGTCCATGTGCTGGACAGTTGGGTCATTTTAGCTTTCATGATATAAAAAACTTTGTATAACATACCTGTGTTAGTATTTGTGTTTGCAAGATAAAGTTCCAGAAATTGAATTGCTATTTAGTCAAGGAATTTTATACTTTAGTTCTTGATAAAAATAAAGTTGTTTTATTCTTCTGCCAATTATTAAAGAAAGCATTTATTCCTCTACTTTCCAGCTTAGGGATAGTGTATACTGTTTGGTTTTAATCTTTATTAGCTTTCGTGCTTTCTCTCTCCAAAAGATAGGTAATTAGTTTGTAATTTGGACTTCTTCAGTATTAATTGATGGCTTGGATTTTTTTCTTTTTAATTTCTTTTAACTATTTTCTTTAATATATCAGGATCTGGGGTTTTTGTTTTGTTTTTAATTTTTAGCTATTAACCTGATTCTTATATAGTAGAGAATGATAATGGATTATTTAAATTTCACTTTCAAGTCAACTCTTAAAGACCATTCACTTCTTTTTCTGTGGTAAGTTACTGTTACTTTCACTAATACAGGATTAACTATTTGAAATGGCTCTGTTGTCCTTTAGTATTTGTATTGCTTAACCAGTGTACAGAAAATAAATTTTCTTGGAAAATTAAGTGTTTTGGGGAAAAAAATCATCTCATAAGTTTGGCCAATTTCATATTATTTTTATGCTTGCCTATTTCCTTATTTTGAAACAGGATGATGCTGACTACAGATTATTTCAGAAGACACTCAAATTAAGTCGTTTCTTTGCCAACTCCCTGTTGCACTATACTAAGGTAAGGTTTTTTTTAATCATAAAAGTATGCTAAATTATGAATTGTGAATTATCTATTTTTATCAGTGCCAAAGCCAATCTTCTGTATTTATCTTTTTCTGAATTTACTTTTGAGCATCTGATAGATTTTCAAGTAGCTGCCATTATTTTTATTAAATTTTCTGAAAAAATATTAATGTAAATGTAAACAAAATTATTTCTGTAAACATGAATTTTCAGGAAGCAATTGAATTTGTCTTTGAATACTATTCACCCATTATTTCCTTTATATTTCTGAATTCAATCATTTAAATGCTCAAACCCTCGAAACTGTCAATTTTAAGGAAATCTGCCTATTTGGGAGTTATTAGGATGGCAGTAATATTTGATGTTTTATGAACAGAATAAATTTAAGTTGCCCAGGCAGACTGTCAATAAAAGAAGGAGTAATAGATGTTAATGATTTGC
Organism: Dipodomys merriami; assembly: GCF_024711535.1. NCBI lineage: Eukaryota > Metazoa > Chordata > Mammalia > Rodentia > Heteromyidae > Dipodomys > Dipodomys merriami. Next base: position 1,747,356 of record NW_027206413.1, on the reverse strand, counting down.
AGACATTGATTATTCATGTTTTCTTTTTGACGTTTATTTTTGAAGGAAGAAGGATCTCTGAAGACATTATTATCTTCAGAATTCCAGGGCTGATGCCCTGTCTCTTTCTCATTGCTAAGCTTGGTAGATGGACCAAGTGGTCCTTCTGGGCAGTTACCTCTTAAAGTGGTTGTCTGCTTCTTATCGTTGGTTCTCTGCAGCATGCAAGGTGTATATTCTAGTGGCAGAGATACAGTGTGGGTGGTACGCAGATGGCACATGATGATAGTTACCCATTTGATGCTTGCTTGGTGTGTTGAAGGCACAGCAGGTTTTAAAAGCCAGGGTATTTTAACTTTTTTTTCTTTTTTTTAGTACAAAAGGCTGTCATCGGTGCATATGATGTACTTTGATCAAAGTCACCATCACTCTTTTGTTGTAACCAAACAATTTTAATGGACCTCATACTATTTTTGTATGTGTATGAAGTACTTTGATCATATTCACCCCTCCCCCCTTCATATTCCTCACTCCTTGGTTGATTTAGAGTCCTACATAATCCTTCCATTTTAACTTGATGGCCAGCTTTTTTATCTTAAATCTTTTTTTCTTTTAAGCAAACATTTAAGTATGTATTTATCAAATACTGAAATTTATACATAAGGCAGTGTAATGTTTTATGTAAACAAATATTTACAGATTAAGTTTATATGTGTATAATTTTTTGTGCTACAGGGTTGACCTCAATGCCTCACATTTGCTAAGTAGGCACTAAATTGTTGAGCCACATCTTCAGCCCTATTTGCAGTAGCTATTTTTGAGATAGTGTCTTGCTTCCATGCCTGGACCACACTGCCTATTCTACAGTTTCTGTCAGAGCTGGGATTATAGGCACACTAACATAATCAGCTTCTTCCTACTGAGAGGGGACTCTTGGACCTTGCTGTCAGCACTGGCCTTGAACTTCAGTCCTCTTGTTCTCAGACTTCAAAGTAGACGATTACGGGCAGGCATGAACCATCTAGACCTCCCTACGTAGTCTTAAAGTTTAGTTCTGGATTTAGCTGTTTGGGCATGTGTTTACCTTAAATCTTAAAATTTAGTACAAACCATTACCTTCCAAGAGATATACTGATCATAATGGTGAGGAAATTACGTCTGGGCCTGCAATCCCAGCCTTAATGATTTTTAGCTACGTACTCCAAGTTACTTGATAGCTGACCTTCAGCTTTCTTTTCTATGAAATGGAGATAATAACATAGTACACATAGAGAACTGAAATGCCACTTGATGTTTGTCTAGTTACATACTAGATGCTTGATAACTGATAACCATGGTTATGATGGCAGGAATAACAGTAAAGAGTTGTTGGTACTTAGCCTCAAGTTCCTTTTCATTCTTTCTCACTTAAGATTATTTTTTAAAATGTGTGATATGCAGATAATGGGGGAGAGTATATATTGGAAAATCATGTATTCAAAGAATAAACAGTATTGTTTTATTTTAGGAATTCCATCCTTTCCTCTCTGATTCTTGCTCTGTATTGCACCGGCTATATCTTCAAATATACAGGTAAAAAGAAAGTCTTACAATTTTTAAACTGTCTCAGTACCATTTGTTGCATGTGAAGTTTAAATACATCTTCATTTAAAATAAAATATCAAAGTGGTTTTTCTTAAGGTTGTAGTAAATTTTTGTCTACTTGCCTAAAGTAATTGAATATAGAAGCTTTTGAAGGATAGGTTCCATGTGAGTTTTACTAAACATAGTATTCTTAACTACTTCCTTACACATCAAAAATACGTTAATAAATACATTTACCACAAAGTAGAGACAAAATATTGAATACATATCTGATTGAATAAAGAGTTATTTAGAGCCCAATTACTGAAACATTTGCGTAAAGTTAATCCCCCTTAGCATTAGTGTACTTTATTTCTTATAAAGCTCTTGCTGCTGAAAAACAGTATTGCTTCATAGTAAATGCAATATTCTATTTTAAGTTATCTGTGTACCTGTACTTGGGCTTGTCTTTAGCTCTCCCTCAGCTTTTTCCCTTACAGTAGCATAGCTGGAGCTCTAGTACCTGAGCCACATGTCCATTTCCAGGCTTTGGCTGGCTTTGGGCTGTGATCTGCAGCTCTTAGCCAATTGAGTAGCTAGATTGATAGCTGTGAGCTACCAGCACTGGTATATTTTTTGCATATTTCTACAACAAGGTGTTAGGACACCATTGTAAATGGGTTTTTTGCCTGTCTTTCCAGCAAGCTTCCTCCCAGTCTGTATGCTGCCAGCATTTCCAAAGCACAGCAGGAGGAGGTCGCATGTGCTTTCCTTGTGACACTGGACCCTCTCATCAGCCAGCTTCTCCCACTCCAGTCCTTCATGCAGGCAGTTTTGGATAGTAAATTAGGTAAGTTTCAAAACATTTGATGTTAAATCATTAGTAATTATGATGTGTTAGAAACAGCGTTGTTTCCTTCTTTGTAGTCATTCTTTTTCAAAGTTAAGTTTTAGAATGTTTTTCTATTGAAGCATGTTTTTCATTAAAAAATACATATATATCATTCCTTTAGCCAGGTGCCAGTGGCTCATGCCTATAATCCTAGCTACTCAGAGGCTGAGATTTGAGGATTGATATTCTAAGCCAGCCCCAGCAGAAAAGTCTCCATGAGACTCTTCTGTCCAATTAACCACTCAAAAACCAGAAGTGGAACTGTAGCTCAAAGTGGTAGAGCACTAGCCTTGAGCAAAGGAGCTCAGGGACAGCACCCAAGCCCTGAGTTCTAGCCCCATAACTGGGGGGAAAAAAAAACAATCCTTTAATTTCTTTATAAAAATATCAAAGTTCTGAAAATACTTAGGCTGTATTTTTGCCAGTTTGCTGTAACTTACTGTGTAACCTAATCTCCTGTAAGACCTGCCTTGTGAGCTTCAGTTCCCACAATGCCTGCTCCTGGTGGTTGTCATGGACAAGCTGCCCGCTCAGCCTGAGCACGTGCAGACCCTGTGGTGTACAGAAAACCAAGTTTCCCAAGGCGCTGCCAGGTAACAAACATGTCTATATTTAATTATATTACTGCTGACTTGAATTGCCTTACTGTAGTGGTTGTAAAATTAGGCTTAAGCCAGACATGTTGTGTTCCTATAATTGCACCTGCTTGGGAAGCTGAGACAGCAGGATTTTTTTTTTGGAGTTCAGGAGTTTGGGACTAGCCTGAGCAGCATAATGAAATCCATCTGAAAACAACATGCTTTTTGTTATGTCAGATGTATTAGTAGTTACAGTGACCTAGGTATAAAATTGGTAACATGATAAAAATATTAAGATATTTTTAGTATTTAAATTTTGTGCAATGTTTATTGCCCAGTGGTCATCATTAAAAACAATTATTGACTGTAATAGAGTAGATTGAAGTAGTCACATTAAGGAAAGAGCTTTGATAGGATACTTGAAAGGTGTCTGTCTCCTGGGAAAGTTCACTTGTCTCTCATCTTCCTTGCCAACACCAATCTAGGTTGTAGTTCCAGACTGTGAATTATTGCTGTGCTCCAAGTTTTTTATTCTTCTGTAGCCCATTCTGTCCGTTTCTCCAGCCCTGGCTCTGGACTTCCTTTTCTCCTGCTCAAAAGTGAAGCCTAATGTCAGAGGTCCCAGGTCTGCTTTAAAGCCATCCCACTCCTCAGCTCCTTTCGTTCCTGTCCTCTCCTGCATTGCTAATACAGCTTGCTGCAGTAAGACTGCTCATTTACGTTTGCTTTTATATACAGGCTTTGTTGTCTATACCGATGCATATTTCTCTTTCTCTTTTTAATACTGGCACTGGGACTTGAACTCAAGGCATAAACTCTTGGTTGGCTTTTCCCCTCACAGGGCATGCTCTGTCACTTGAGTCACAGCACTTCTACTTCCAGCGTTTTGCTGAGTAATTAGAGTTTGTCTTCCCAAGCTGCCAGTGAACCTTAATTCTCAGACCTTAGTTTCCCAAGTAGCTAGGATGGTAGCTAGGATTATAAATGAGGTACTAGTGTATCCTACTTTTTTTTTGTTTCTTAAGTCCTTCATAAAAGTTACTTTTTTTCTTGCCAGTCCTGGGGGCTTGAACTGAGGGCCTGGGCACTGCCCCTGAGCTTTTGCTTAAGGGTAGCGTTCTACCACTAGAGCCACAGTGCCACTTCCAGCTTTTTCTGTTTATATGGTACTGAGGAATTGAACCCAGGGCTTCATGTATGCTAGGCAAGCACTCTACCACTAAGTACATTCCCAGCCCATAAAAGTATTTTTAACTATTGCAGTATTAAAATGACTCCTCCCTGTCTGAAGTATGCTGCTTTTTGTAATTTAGATATGTTTTAAATCCTTGAAGAACTTTTACGCTGATTTTGTGTAACTTACTAGTATAACAGACAATTGGTAAACGATGAAAATATTTTCTGTTCCTTAAGGATTTTTTTTCTGCCAATGAGTATATTTTATTTTTATGTACACATATTCATATATACTAGCAGTTGTTATTGATTATACCTTGAAATTTTAATTTGTAAAAATAACCCTCTGATATGACATTTTATCTGCTAGTTATTACTATTAATGTGGGTTCAATATTCTCCATTTGCCTGCAGGATTTCTCTATTCAGAGCCATTTTCTACAGTTTTGAGCAGTGTTCTGGCGAACTCTCTCTGCCTGTTCATTTACAGGGAGTAGAGAGCAAAGGGCGAGCTGAGGCTGCCAGCACCTTGTACCAGCATGTTTGTGTTCATTTGTGTACCTTTATCACTTCCTTTCATCCTTCGCTCTTTGCTGAGCTGGTAAGCAGTTTACTTAACGTGTATATTACACTTTGGCTTTCTCCTTATTGAAATTGTGACTCATCTGTAAAAGACAGCGTGGGAATAGTGAATATTCCTTTGTCTACACATCATTTCCTCAACTTACCCATTTTATGCTTTAATTCAAGTGCTTTAAAGAAATGATAGTCTTTGTTTACTATTGTACTTACAGCTAAAGTTTAAACTATATGAGAAATAATTTTGAGTGGGGGAAAAACATTGTGAGGAAAATAATTACCTAGGTTTCACAAAATAGATTAGGTCTCTGGTATATCTCAGGCATAATATAGACTTTTAAAAAATGCGAATGGAATTGGATTAGTAAAGAGGTTGAGTAAAGCCTAGGATCAAATTTAAGGTACGGATGACATCCAACACGTAAATTTATATATGAAAATTTAAGGTAGAAAAGTAAATTTTACTTATGTTGCTTTAAACTTTTCAGGGTACTTAATCTTCATGGATCTTACTGATTGAGTTACACATTTAAATACAAGTTGATTCCTCACAGCCCAACACAATGATTAGATGCTCAGCATACTTGAGGGAATGACATTGTAGGTTCTTCAAATACTTAGAAAATTAGCTTTCCTCTTCTCTGGATTCTTGTTTTAGTGTGACTATTCATGATGATGTTTGGGATATAGCACATTAATAAAGTCATGTCTGTTTTCATTAGGACACTGCGCTGCTGAATGCTGTGCTGGGTGTGAACATGATCACCTCTTTGTTGGCAATGGACGTGTGGTGCTTCGTGGCTCGGTACTAGATCTTACTGTTTGGAGCTTGCATTGGTTTTTAGTGACTAACAATAAATGACTTTATAATTTTAAGTTCCTAGAAAAGTCTCATTTCAATAATCTTGAATTACATCTCTAAATAGTTTTATACCACAGTACTAAACAAGGGAATAGGGAATTATTCCTCCTTTTTTGTTGTTGATATAATCCATGTGCTTATTAGGTGGTTTTGTATATTGTTATATTCCTTTGCCAGGGAACACTCAGGCCTAATCTGAAATCCAAAATGCTCTAAAACCCAAAACTTTTGAGCACAGACTTGATGTTGCAGATAGAAAACAGAATAAAATTAAACTTCATTATATTCACAAATATTGTATCAAATGACCTTTGGGATGTATGGGTAAGATGTATATGAAACAATTTTGAATTTCATATTTAGATTGGTTGCCATCCCCAAGATCTCTCATTATGCATAGATGAATATTTCAAATATGAAAACAATCCAAATTCTGAAGTATTTGAGATAAGAGACACTCAGCCTGTAACAGCAGTGTCTGTGTCTTCATCAGCATGTTTGTATCTTTATGGCACTTGTCTTCCGTTTTTGAATATTTGTAGATACTCAGATGCCTTCTTTGTACATTGCAGATATGGGACTGCTGAGCTCTGTGCACATCATGTCACGCTGGTTGCTCATCTGGTGAGTTCAACCTGAAGGACTCTGTAATGCCCATTTCTCATATGTTTTCTGTGGGTATAATAATGTAAATAGAAAAAGGAGAAACAGTATGGAACTCAAAGAATATTTATTTGGGTCCGGTCGTGGGGCCTGAACTCTGGGCCTGGGTGCTGTCCCTCAGCTCTTCAGCTCAAGGATAGAGCTCTACCACTTGAACCACAACGCCACTTCTGGCTTTTTTCTTTTTGCTTATGTGGTGTTGAGGAATCGAACCCAGGGCCTCAGGCATGCAAGGCAAGCGCTCTACCACTGAGCCACCTTCCCAGCCTTCTTTGATTTTAGTAAAAAAGTTCTAAAAGCTTATCAATACAAAGTGGGAAATTTTTTCTTATATTTTCAAAATTTCAGAGAGTTCAGAATGTTCTAGAAAAGAAAGACCACCAAGGTGGAGAACAAATTTGAATGTAAATGCAAAGCATCTCTTTCTTGTTTTAATCGGACTTCACTTAGCTCCTGGTTTTGTTGAACTTGTTTCAGTCAGGGAGATGTGAGAGGACTAAGTTTGGTTGTAGTTGATGTCACCTTTTGTCCTTGAGTACAAAGAGAAAGTGACAATGACTTGAGTCTTTTCAAGGTTGATAGTTTTGCTTAGAACTTGGGGATGACTGATGTGTTCGTTTGAGATGGTTATGACTGCTAGGTTTTGTCTCTGCTCTTTGATCATGTGAACACCCATCCCTTTTGTGTTTTTTTTAATAATTATGTCTAGATTATAACTCACTGTACTGAATCTCTAGCACATCTTGCACACAACAGTGATTTTGATGTTGCAGTGTTTGTTTAGACAGGGTCTCCCTTGTGGCTGTCCTCTAACTGGCAGTCTTCCTGCCTCAGCCTCCCGATTGCCACTGTGCTCAGCAACCCAATCTCATTTACATTAAAACTCTCCTAGTGCTTTACGATAGGAATGGATTTCTTCTAGTGCATTGTTACAAAAAAGCATAAAACTGCTTTTATAAAATATTTAAGATCTTTACTTATATCAAACTCCACCTCTGTACTATTAATGCTTAGATATTGAAAAGTTCTTGTGAATTTGGGGCTGGCCATTGTTCATGCCTATAATCTCAGCTACTTGGAAGGTAGAGATAGAAAGGATCGTGGGATGAGGACAACTGGAGCAGAAGGTGAGATCTTAAGAGAAGACGGTTGGTGTGTTGGTTGGTGTGTTGGTTCGTGCCTGTAATCCCTGTAATCCCAGCCGTGTGAGGGCCTCGGCAGGGAGATTGAGTCCCGGCTGGCTCGCTCAAGAGCAGGAGGTCATATCTGAAAAAGAACTAAAACGAGAAGGTCTGTGGGCATGGCTCACGTGGTAGAGCTCAAATCCCAGTACTGCCCCTCCTAAAAAAGAGAGATTTAAAAAAGTTCTTTAAAAAAAGGTCTTAAGATTAATTTTTTTGAATAGATTTACATACCAGGTTTTAAACATTATTTCAAGAATTTCTTTTGTTGCTGTCTGTTGTGAAGCTTGAACTCAGGACCTGGCACTGTTCCTGAGCTTTTCTTCTCAAGGCTGGTGCTCTATCACTTGAGTCACAGTTTAACTTCTGTCTTTTTTTGGTAGTTTTTAATGGAGGTAAGAGTTTCGAGGACTTTCCTGCCTGGGCTGTCTTCAGACTGACATCCTCAAATCTCAGCCTCCTGAGTAGTTAGGATTACAGGTGTGAGCTACCAGCACCTGGCTCAGAATTTCTTATTAAAAAAGCAGTGTAGTTGCATTGGAGAAGGAAAGAATAGTCCCAAATTAGTCACCACTTAGAATTGTAGGTATAGAGGAGGCTAAGATCTAGAGGATAGTAGTTTCAAGCCAGTCCAGGCCAAAATGTCCAGGAAGCTCCCAGATTCAAAATAACCAACAAGAAGTTGAGCTGCAGGCATGGCTGACATGGCAGAGATAAACTGCCAGCAAGCACAGGCTGTGTCCAGCCTGGGTGTCAGCAAAAACAAACACAAAGCTAACTGGCTACAGTGTTATCCTTCAGAAAGAACCGTAAATAGTTTGGCTTCTCACTGTCTTCTTATAATTATAATCTCTAATTCTAAATCAGTTAAATCTTTTCCTCCATTTCTTGTCTTTTCCTAGATAAAATCTTCCCCCGGAGAATGTCAGCAGCTCGCCCACCTGTCCATTCTGTTGAAACGACTCTTCTTCCTCATGGCTCCACCCCATCAGGCAAGGGTTGCTCTCAATGCACCTGCTAAAAACTGGATTCACATTCCCGTCAGAGCTCCCCTCCTGTTTATTCTATACTTAAATGTTATTAGCTGAGCATCAATTTTTAACATCGGATACTTAGCTTACTGATTTCTGGAGTAGATTTTGATGTTCTTGCTTCAAATTACATACAGATAATCTGATTCCATCCTGACTAATCCCTTGGATAAAATCCATTTAATATTCTTCCAAGGGAAAAGAAGTACATCTTTTCACTGGTTTTTCAGATGTGTGAGACGCATGTAATTAAATCTATATCATCTGCTCTTTTCATTTTGAAGAGTTATCATAGTGTGCATTTTCATAGTTGAACTTTTAGGGGGAAATTGCATCGTTAACAACTATTAGTTGTTTGCTGCTGTGAGGGAAACAAGCAGTGGCATGATTGAGGAAAGTGTCTGCTTTTATGCATCCTCTGATCTGAACTGGAGTGTTGAGTACTAAGTAGAGCTCAGTAACTTGCTTCTGTGTAGCCAGGCCTGGGGACCACTACAGCGGTGAAGCAGACTCTTCTTTATGGTCCCACGGGCCGTGGTTGGAAACCTGACTTAGTGTCAGTGACACAGTGTTACTAGAAATGAAGAGAATGCATCTGGGATGCATAATAATTTGAGGGGAAGAGACAGTATATTTAGATACTAAAATGTTTTCTGGTTAGGGGGAATAATTATTGTATGTATACAAATATTAGTATTCCCACCTAAAAAAAGCAAAAGTTCAAAATTACTTAAATGAAGGAAAAATACTTTAATATACCTTATTTAAGAACAGTAATAGTTGTGCTGTCATTTCTGTGTAAAGTAAAAATTTCTGTACATACTTCTTTAAACAGGGAAGTCATAATTCTCTTAAATTTCACTCCTTATGAGCTATTGTCAGTCTTAAGACTTTGAAATCTTGAAAATGATTTCAACTAGAGTGTTTGTAGTTGAGTCCATTAGAATCTTGTTCTCTTTCTATGTAGCAAATTTTGGCATTACTCTTTGAATTGTTCAGATCATTATTAGGTATCATTTGTATTTGGATTTTATTACAGATACTGAGGTACTCTGCAAACCATCAGTACCACTCTTGGGCTTTTATCCAAAAGAGCTCAAATGAGGGTTCAGGAGGGCCACTCGCAGTCACGTTCACTGCTGCCCCTGTCCCCACAGTCAGGTCTGGAAACGGCCTGAATATTCTTAGTGAATGAATGGGTCAAGAAAATGTGGTACATATACACATAAAATTATGAATACAGTGATAAATTTTACTCATCTGTTAGGGAGGAACATGGATGAACCTAGAAAAGTAAGTGAAGTCAGGCCCACAGACACAAAGATGCACGTTTTCTCTCATGCGGAAGCTAGATCTAGCTTATAAATGTGAACACACATAGAACGTTGTATGCAAATGTACACAAACTTAAGTGGTCTTTGCAGAGGTGAAGTCAAGACGGTGTAATTCCTTAGACAGATTCATAGTCCAACAAAAAGAATGTCTGGAAAGTGGCAGTTGAAGGCTGTGGGGAAAGATCAAAGGGAGGGATGCTAGTGAGTGAAGAGGAAGTGAGAACACACTTGTAATATTTCATGCATAGCCTGTGAGACTAAGAAAACCGAGGGAGGAGGGGTGGAGAGAAAGATAAAATGGCTTGATCAAGATGCATTGTATTCATCAACTGAGCTGTTGAATGGTGACTCCTTTGTACAACTCAAAGATAAGACAGTTTTAAAAAGATGGTATTCACCAGTCAGTGTAATAACTCTCTTAGCTTTCATGGTACAGTTGGGCTTTGTGATGAAACTGCTTTTTACCGTGATGGGCTTTTAGCAAACTGTGTCATGAGGAGACTTCTGTATGTGTACATGGAGCATCGCTGCCCCTCTCAGGCATGTGTGCCATGCTTCACTTACACCTTATAAATGCTGCAGCGGCAAAAATAACCACGCTCATTTACATTACCTCCTTTAAATATCAAGTGAGGAAACAGTTCTCAAATTCGTCCAGTTGTCTGAGATTCTTGTTTCTTTGCAATTTACTTCAGGTGGAGTTTATCAAGAAATTTTCTCCAAAAGAAGCAGAAAATTTGCCTGTATGGCAATGTATCTCCTTGCAGGCTTTATGCGGCGAGGTCCGGAAGCAAGCTGCACACGCGATCACCAGAGTGGGCACTGCGCAGTGTAGGAGATGGCTGAGCACCAGCCCAACTCTGGGAGCACTCCAGTCTCTAGTAGGTCATTTGCAATGCGCTGATTCATCCAGCAGCTTTACTGAGCACTTACCGAGGTAATAGGCTGGTAATAAAATGGGCATGCAACTAGGATTTGCAGATTTGTATTATAAAGGTGTCTTGGAAAATCTTAATGTTGAAGTTGTGGGTCTTCCCTCTATTGTACAAGATAGACACATTGGGAAAATAATGAAATAATTCATTTTTGCTGATATACATGACTGGATTGAGCAGGCTTTTTTCCCCCATTTTTAGGACAAAGTCTTAATTATGTAGCCCATACTGGTCTCAAACTGGAAATCCTGCTGTTTCCCATGTACTGGGATTATAAATATCTACCAACACACTAGGCTTAGACATGATTACTTAACACCAGGAAGATAGAGTGATTTATGCAAACCTGCTCTGATCCTTTATTGTACCTAGAATGTTCCTTTATAAATGATGGAATAAAAAGAGAAGGATTATACTACAAGAAGTAGAAAACACACCAAAAAAAATTAGAAAACTTTTTTTTTTATGGTTGACTAGATATGGTTCAAGTAGATGAACTTTGCAGTTCAGTGTTCATTTGCTCATTATTTTATTCAACTAATGTATAAATAAATATTTTGGGTGCTCTTATGAAGTAAGTTCTGTTGTAGGCCTTGGGATAGATAAATCAGAGGGAAAAAACTAAAAATTCTCATTTACCTTCTAGCTAAGCTGTTGACAGTATATATGTACCATTTTATGGTGGAGAACAATCAAGAAAGTCTAGGGAGAAGGCCACGTAGGTGTGGGGTTGCCGGCTTAGCCGCCATTTTGAAGTGGAAAGCTTTTCCGAAGCCGTTGGTTCTCATACTGAGTGTGCAGACACTGCTGTCTAATAGCAGCTGGTTATAATGTAAACAAAACATTTATTTTGGAAAAACTGGTTAATACGTCGTTATTTTGCACTTAACATGCCCTAAATTCTCGATTCACAGTTGGTTCATTCAGTAGATTCTTAGGGCCAAACCTAGCATGTTTATTTGTGCAAGAAAACAGATCACTCTTGAATGAGAAGCTGCAGGTAGTTACCTAATGTGGGTTGTTGCAGTGTAATGGATTAAAGTTATTGCTACTGGTCATTATAGGACGCGAGGTGTGAGCCACCTGTGCCTGTTGGATAGTACAGGCTTGAACTCTGGGCCTGGGCACTGTCCCTCAGCTCTTCAGCTCAAGGCGAGCGCTCTACCACTTGAGCTACAGTGCCACTTCCGGTTTTCTGGTGGTTTATTGGAGATAGGAGTCTCACGGTCTCTCCTGCCCGGGCTGGCTTTGAACCTCGATCCTCAGATCTCAGCCTCCTGAGTAGCTAGGATTACAGGCGTGAGCCACCAGCGCCCGGCCAGATAGTACATTTTATTTTATTTTATTTTATTTTTTTTTGGGTCCGGTCATGGGGCCTGAACTCTGGGCCTGGGCGCTGTCCCTCAGCTCTTCAGCTCAAGGCTAGCGCTCTACTACTGGAGCCACAGCGCCACTTCCGGCTTTTTCTGTTTATGTGGTGCTGAGGAATCAAACCCAGGGCCTCATGCTTGCAAGGCATGCACTCTACCGCTGAGCTACCTTCCCAGCCCGGATAGTACATTTTAATATTTGTTTAGCAAATGCATTGTTACTGAGGTATCTTGAATTTTATTTTATTTATTTATTTATTTTTTTTGGGGGGGGGTCCGGTCGTGGGGCCTGAACTCTGGGCCTGGGCGCTGTCCCTCAGCTCTTTAGCTCAAGGCTAGCACTCTACCACTTGAGCCACAGCGCCACTTCCCGCTTTTTTCTTTTTGCTTATGTGGTCCTGAGGAATCGAACCCAGGGCTTCAGGCATGCAAGGCAAGCGCTCTACCACTGAGCCACCTTCCCAGCCCGGTATCTTGAATTTTAAAACAATCAGTAACCTTTAAAGATTGCTGTTTACCTGTGAAATAATAAACTTCATTGATGAGCATTTTAAATTAGGCCAGCCATTCTGACCATTTGTATGGATAATCTTTTTATTACAATTTCATGTTTCTGATTAATTTTTTAGCCTAAGCCCAAAAGTTTTAGAAAAATGAAGCAAATATTTCTTTGAATAAGGAAAATTTATTTTAATAAAATAGACTGTATAGTGCTTGCCTTTGAGAAATACTCTGTGTGGATTTATGTGAACAGTTCTAAGTGACTTGTATAACCCCTGGGTTTTCCGGTTCCTGGTCCTTTGATGCCTTTAATCTCAGGTTCTATCTCTTTCTCTCTCTCTAGAACACAGCCCTGTCTGCTTTACTTGCTGTGTGTAATTCTGCTGCTGAAGCTTTAGACGTTGCACAGCAGACTGCAATTATTGAAGTTGGGAATCAGCTTTGGGCTTTTTTAAATGTTAAACAGGTAAGAGGAACCAATGGTCATGTTACTGAAGAACATGTAATACAGAAAAAGAATATATTAAAGGTTCCCTATAGTATAATTTTTGTAATTTTTTTAGGTGCTTGGTAGAAGTTGTGAGAATGTCAAGTACCTACTTACTCTCAGGCAGTATAGTGTGATGGCATTATGATATAAATGTAGAACTTAGGAGAATGGTGGTGATGGTCTAGCAAGTATTCTCATGACTCAGGACCCTCTTCTCCCCTGACGACTAAAGAGATAAGGGGAACCAAGAGGAGGGGGTGGGGTAAGAATAGTGCAGGGAATGAATAAATGAACATTTTATCATATACATGTATTGAAGTGCCATGATGGAAACCTTACGTACAATTTTATGTGTCTCTAAAAATACAGTTAGGAAATTTACTGGGCGTGAAAGGGGAGATAAAGATGAACAAGGTACAGCATGTATGGAAATAGTAAAACCTCTTAGATTAACCTGAAACATCTTCCCGTATTGTTTCTGTTCTTCGGGCTAGTGCAGCCTATTTGTGTGGTTCCTAGAATCATACTTCCCTTTGGGCAAGGAAGAGTAAGGCGGAAGACTCTAGTGAATGAATGTAAATAACTTACATTCTTCGCAAAGCTGAGTCAGAGGATTGTCTGTTTAAAATAAAAATGGTAAACATCCCTGGTTGAAAAAGATTTCATGAAATTTGTTCAGTTTCAATGAAATGAATGGAAATTGTTCTAAACAAGTTTTTTCATTTAAAACTCAAAATATCACACTTGATTTTCCTTAAAGTAAGTAGAAATAAACATGGCCTCTGGCAATCAGCAGTAGCAAAATCCATTAACTTTTGAAAACAGAGGTAGTTTTATCATTAATGTCTGCTATGGTCTCTTTACTCTTGCATTATGACTTCAGCAAATACCTTCCACTGATGTACACACATTCATTCATTGTAGTCATTCACTGTGCTGTAGTTACAGCTTTACAGTACAGTAGTATGGCATCTCAGTAAGTATGGCAGAGAGAAATGGAATTCTGTGAAAACGAAGGCACATGAAAGCTTTCCAGTTTCAGACAAAAATAATTGGATTCCCTTTAGAATAAGTCTGGATTTGAATCATGGCTTTTCTTTTCCTAGCCAGGTTATCTTGAGGAAATTATTTAACTTCTCTCCTCTTGTTTTCTTATTAGTAAAATGAGGATAATAACTATACCTTATAGACTTGCTGTAAGATAGAGGTGGGGTGGTAATAACTTTGAAAAATGTTTTCATCTAGCCTGGCATATAATAAGTGCTTAGTAAAAACTGTATTATAATAACATTTTATTTAGTGGAAAACTTTCATCATAATTATTTTGTCTCTTATTTAAGGTAACCAGTCAGCCCTATGTTCAACAGACATTGAGCCTTTTACTGCCAATTTTAGGATTTTTTGTTCAAACTGTAGATCCTCAGCTGATCAGTCAGGTAAGATTAGTGACCATGTTGTTATACTTTGTTTGCTATGGAGTTTGCCAAACTGAAATCACTTTATAAAGAATCCTTAATGGTGATTTGTTTATTGGTTTGTAGCTTTTTTATACCAGTAGTGGGTCTTTGAGCTCATGCCCTTTTTCTTTCTTTTTTTTTTTTTTTTTTTGGTCGGTCGTGGGACTTGAACTCTGGGCCTGGGCGTTGTCCCTCAGCTCTTCAGCTCAAGGCGAGCGCTCTACCACTTGAGCTACAGCGCCACTTCCGGTTTTCTGGTGGTTTATTGGAGATAGGAGTCTCACGGTCTCTCCTGCCCGGGCTGGCTTTGAACCGCGATCCTCAGATCTCAGCCTCCTGAGTAGCTAGGATTACTGGCGTGAGCCACCAGCGCCCGGCATATGCCCTCTTTCTTGCTTAGCACTTTCCCTCCAGCTGGCTCTGGACCGTTTTCTTGCTTAGCACTTTCCCTCCAGCTGGCTCTGGACCGTTTGAGCTTCACTTCCACTTCCACTGCTTTTCTTGGTGAACTGAAGATGTCACAGATTCACTCATCATTATCACTGATGTCTCCCTGTTTCTTCCAGAGTGCACTGTACTGGATTATTGACTCAGCCTTTCTCCATTCTTCCTGTCACTTAAGGCTGAATACTTTTACTGTTGCTGTTAACTGGACAGGGACTCTTCTAACTCCCTGGGATTAGGAGTCAGAGTTCTGATGTTGAGCCCTGTATCTGTGGCATTTCTAAAGATATGTTTAGCAGCTATGAGTTAACCAACATGAACATTTCCAGCATGGACGATCCCTTCTCTTTGAAGAAATGAAATATTTGAAAGAAGAGTTATACTGAATTCTGTTCAGGACCCCAGCTTACATGCTGTGACACAGGCCTGCATGAATCACCGTGTGGGGTCCTTGTGGTAGAACTTCACTTAAAACTTTTTGGGAAGTTCTGAGCTCACAGAAAATGGGAATGGCCTTCCTCTTCTCTGAAGTATTGACAAAATTGATCCCCCTAAATCAAGAATTAGCTTTAGCACAGGATCATGTAGGAAACAAACTTTAGGAAGAAAAATTAAGCATTCCTATTTAGGAAAATGATGGACGAGACGTTTTATCATATATGGTGGGTGGAATAGGAAGAACAGAAATGAATAGCTGTGTTTAGTGAGTGTTGACTAGTTAGGTATATTCTTTACTATGTCTGTACCATCAATTACTGAATTATAAGGATACAAATACAGTAAAAGGATTAACTCAGAATGTATAGTAAGTTAAATTTGTTATGACTTTCTCCAAACAGCTTTGGCAACCCTTACTTTAATGTACTTTTCACAAATGAATTTTAAATACAAAATAATCTTTAAATGTATATAAAGTTTTTTATAAGTTGTAATGGATGTTTTAATGTTTTGAATTTTTGTTTTTCCTCCTTCCATCATTATCTAACTCATAGGTAGTCTTGGTTTATATGGAGAGTACTGTTTAACTTACCACTAGCCTTATGCTTTATTCCTTTCCAGGTAGTCAGTTTGCAGACCTCACTACTTAAATTGGAGCCTGCTGACCATGTCCGCTTTGCAGTGCTGGATTTTGTCTCTTCGTTAGGAAAGCTGTTTATACCTCAGGTTATACAGGTACTCACACTCCTGTTGTTCCTGTGCTATTTAAAACAGTATCATGAGTAGGTTCCCTGCCTTGGTTTTTGATTTCTAAAATTCTGTGCGTTTTCTAATGAAGTTGGAGGAAAAAGAAACATTTTCTGATTGATGGTAACTGTCAAATAGAGCTCGTTTTAAGTTATAGAAAAGCATGTGGACATTCAAAATAATTTACTGAGTTGGCCACTATCATTTGAGAATAGGAGGTTCTCATTCTAGTTGGACTTCAGCACAAAAATCTTCTGAAGGTAGAAAATATTTAGGTCCGTTAGGTGATAGTATGTAATTAGGACATTTGATAATTTATTGCAGTTGTATATTCATAAAAGGAAGCTTATTTGCTAATAGTTATTTTTTTAATGTTGCAAAAAAGTTTGTGCTGACAAGTTAGGCAATTATTTATAAAAATGTCATGGCTCAGAAAAACATGTCTACTGAATTTTAAGACCTCAGGTTGAAGGGAATCCTGAAGTTTTATCCTCACTACTACTATACAGTGTGAACAGTCATTCTCAGTTAGTTGACTACTGGTAAGCCGGGCACTGGTGGCTCATGCCTGTCACCCTCGCTACTCAGGAGGCTGAGCTCTACCAGGCAGGAACGTCCCCATGAGGTTTATCTCTAGCAACTCAAAATCAATCCAGAAGTGGCACTGCTCAAGTGCTGGAGTACAAAGAAGCTGAGGGACAGCGCCCAGGCCCTGAGTTCAAGCCCCAAAACTGACCACCCCCCAAAAAAATCACTAATGAACATGTTCTCTATAGTCAGGGCAAGTACATATAGGTTGATTAAAATCTTTGAAACTAGTTAGACACCAGTAGCTCCTATCTGTAATCCTACCCACTTAGGAGGCTGAGATCTGAGGATTGTGGTTTGAAGCCAGACTGGGCAATGAACCACCAGAAAAAGCTGGAAGTAGAGCTATGGCTTAAGTGGTAGAGCACTAGCCTTGAGCAAAAAAGCTCAGGAGCAGTGCCCAAGCCCCCCGCCTCCCCCATTCACACTTTGAGACTGGTACAAAAATTTTTTTTTGAAACTATTAACTGATAGATGTCTGAAGATGTCTTTTGTTTACAAGAAAACAACACTAAAACATTGGTTTTCATCTGGTAAACTTGTATTTTTAAGTGTAGATGTTAATAGCTTCTTGCCAATTCTCATGGCAAAAGTGTCCAAAAATACACTCCTTCTACCACAAGTTCATTCCGTATTTCTGCTGTATTCTGCATCACTCGTTGGCCCTTACCTGTGTAACCAATGTTCTATGATCAGAATCTGAATGCCTTACAACTTGGGGGTGAGGTCAGGCAGGTCCCGAAGAAACTTTGAGATCCGTGAGCATATAGGAGGCAGTTGAAGTCATGAGATACTTATTTTACATTGCCATGGTAGGTGTCATTTTAATTCTGTTGATACAATAATTAACTGATCCCTACTGTGAGCTTGTAGAAAAGCAACTGACAACTAGTGAGATAAAGTGTATTAAATGGTGGTGAGTAGAAAAATACAAAGCTGGGCAGGGAGACAGGGAGTGTATTTGACAGTTCATATTGAAATGGGATAGTTGGTAGAATCCTTGTGAGTGTTACAACTTGGTAAAAACCCTTGAACTAGGAGCCTGGGGAGTGTTCTGAGCAGGGAAAATGTCAGGTGCTGAGCTCCTGATATGGAGCACGCCTCATCCAGGGAAGCTATTGTTGACTAAGAGAGTTGACCTACATGCTGTGTTCACTGGGATAGATGATAGAAAGTGACAACTTCTCGTTCTACCCTGAAGTTTCTTTTTCTGTTTAATCAGGGTTGTCTCTCTTTTCAGGACAAAATGCTGCCCAACCTGTCTTGTATCTTTGCCTTACTGCTAGCTGATAGGAATTGGCTACTAGAGCAACATACTTTGGAGGCATTTACTCAGTTTGCTGAGGTAATTATAAACTAATTCTTTGTGGGGATATCTGTTGGGGCTGCCTTTATTAGAGGAGATAATTACTATCTTATAAGACCTTAAGTGAGGCCTAGAGAAATGGTGAGCTTTCCGAGATCAAGGACTGGAATGTGTTGAGAGCAAATCTTCTAACTCATACATGCCTTCTAGGCAATTTTTTTGGGGACTGGATGGTGCTAGATTTTATATTAAACTATTCGGGGGAAAGCTGGTAGTGTGGTTCCAGCAACGGCTTTGTGTGTTGCTTTTTTTTTTTTTTTAAACTGTGATCCACTACTTTTGCTCATGAGAATGTGTAGAGATAATATGAGTAGAGAAGTAAATAAAGCTTGTACAGAAGTTAGGATTACATTATTCCAGATACTCTGAAGAAGTTTTAAGAGTTTTAAGTACTCTTTGCATTGAATATTCTCAAAATTAATTTTTAAAGCCAGGTGCTGGTGGCTTACGCCTATAATGTTAGCTACTCAGGAGGCTGGATCATGGTTCAAAGCCAGCCCAGGCAGAAAAGTCTGTGAGACTCTTACCTCCAATGATCCACCAGAAAACTGGAAGTGGTGCTACGGCTCAAGTGGTAGAGCGCTTGCTTTGAGCTCATGAGCTCAGGGACAGTGCCTGGGCCCAGAGTTTAAGCCCCACAGCTGACAAAAAACATTTAATTTTAAATTAAGGTAGTTCTTAATTTTAAATTAAGGTAGTTCTTAATAGTCACATTACTTGTCTTTGCAATTTGCTAAAGTATATTAAAGTCTTATGAATCTTTTAATAGGGAACCCATCATGAAGAAATAGTTCCACAGTGTGTCAGTTCTGAAGAAATTAAGAACAAAGTAGTAACCTTTCTGGAGAAGGTAAATATTTATTACATATCCCATATTTTAATCTTTTTAAAGAAAATTTTGTCCTTATAACCAACTTAGACTTTTCAGAGTTGCTAACATAGATAGGCTGAAACATCCCTGAATCCAGAATGTTCCAAACCTGAAGCTTTGAGCACCAAAGAAATAGAAAAACTTCAAGCTGCCAGTTTCATACATTACATATAAAGTTACCATTAGGCTATGGTATTAGGACACATAAACGAGTATCCTACTTAAACTTGGGTCCAGGCTCTAAAACGTCTGATTGTATATGGGAAAACATCTGAAGCACTTTACTGTGCAGTTTGGGTTACAGTACTATCTTACTGGTAATCTAGATAGTTGAGATGGCAAATGCAGACTTCCATGTTGAACATTAGAGACATCTGATTATACAGAACTAAGAGGATTTAAAAAGAAAAACTTTGCAGTATGATTCAGGTATGGCTTTTTATGAGCCAAGATCTGTTTTTCCAAGACTAGGGCAATTATCTTCGTAGATATTTATACCACTCTAGTTAGAATCAAAATTTTGAATCATAGGGACCCCATGTTTGTGTATACCTTGAAAGTCAACAGGGTGCTGGTGTTAGGATAAATTACTTAGTATGCTGATTGTTAAACTCTAGGATCTGTGTGTTTTATCCATTATATGTGTTAGACACATATAACTAAGTGGATCCATAGCCTTGCTATTGTCTTAGGCTTTAGAGCCTAGTTAGTAAAGGTTAGCTGTAGCAGACTTTTCTTGGAAAGTCACTTTTCTATAGGGAAAAACACTGGAAGAATTCTAATTACATTTCAAGCAAGCATATATAAAGATAAGTCTACTTGACTTCTAAAATTGGACTGGTTCACAAGACAAAATGGTTTCGCACTCAGCATTTATAAACAGAGTACTTAGTCTTTCTGTAAATGGCAGCATTGGCATCTAGTAGAACACACATGTTTTTCAATTTATTTTTTCATGGTCTTCTGAAGTCTGGGTGTGTAGATGAAGCTGAAGCTGCCAAAGTGGAACGTGTGAAACAGGAAAAAGCTGTTTTCTGGGTACCCTTTGCTGAAGTGACTGAAGCAGAAACAAAGCAGTCATCTTTACAGGTATGTGGTTAACAGGCATATGCTATCCTCATCACTTTTCTTCTTTCACTTTTTATCCTTAGGTTGAACTTCACACCTAACTCCAGACACCTTAAAGATTCTCCTGTTTTATAGTTAATGTATTTTAGAAATCCTGTATTTTTTTTCGGAAAGATTACCAACCCTAGACAGAACTGTAACAAAATTTTAAACATCACAGGAAATACAATCTTCCAGTATAATCAGTCATTTGTAGTAACTGTTGGGAAAACGTAACTACATATTGACCCAGTAATGCCTAATGCAGTTTCTGAACCACAAAAGATGAATTAACTTACTTTCTAGAATGTTCATTAGGCTACTTTTATGACTAAGGCAAGAAATACCTATCAAAGGCAACAACTTAACACCACTAAGAATATTCCAAATACTATTTTGAGCCACAGAAGAGTAATTTTTAAGTGGAGGGTTTAGAGTCATCACCTTTAGTAAAGAAATTCTGTGAGGTTCTATAGTTAGAGAATTCTGTGGTTCCATCCACATTTATAGAACGTTGTTCACCCACTCTTTAGCTGCCTAACTTTGGCTTACGCTTACTCCTGAGAAGAAAAAGGCACTGAGTCCTTTGTAAACAAGCACCTTTAATGGGTATACGAGGCTGGCTCATTATGGTCTGGATTAAGTGTAGACATAGCTGCTAAACACAGGCCTGAGAATCTGCTTCCAGCCCCTCTATAAATCGTGTGGTTTCATATTGTGGGCTAGTGGCCTACTCACAGCACTGGGAAGAATTAAGACAGATCATGGGATTGTGTAAGCACTACTCCCTAGGCTTGTTCAATTGGGTAACCAGTTGTGATTTTGTCTGGGAGACTTCGAAAGACCATAATCCCCAAATTTATTAGGAACCAGATACCTACCAAGCAGAACTGGTGCTTTGTACTTGTAGTGCTTGACATGTGCTTATATTTGCCATGGAACATGTTTCCTGAGAGAAGTCGCACAAGTAATGTGATTTAGTGACTGCTACATTTCCTTTTGGAAATACGGCCATAACACACCATAGAAACCCCTCTATTGCATCGTAATATCTAAATTCTACTAGATCTCTTTCAGCTTTTACGATGCTCTTCAGTTTCTACAGCATCCCAGTCTGCTCCTGGGTGTTTTAGTTACAACTTTTAGAACGGCTTCATGCATTGTTCTAGGTAACTGAGGTCAGAAGGTGGACAAGGTACTATACTATCTTGTTCTTGTGATCCAATGATTACAAGGAGAAAATTTACATCATTATCTCGTTTTTTTCTCTGAAAAGCCTTCTGCAAAAAGAGCACGTCATGACCTCCCACTGGAAGAAGAGGAGTATAGGTCAGCGCTGCAAGCAGCAACGCGGGCCTTGGAAGCAACAGAGTCCTTAATTCAAAAGACTCCGGCTCCAGCCTGGCTTCTAATGGAAATGGAGACACTGCAACAAAGGATTGAGAGGTTAAAACGTCAGATACTCTAATGTCACCCACACAGAGCTGGGTAATATGACTGTACATTTTCTAGTGTAGTGTATATAAAAAGAGCTTTTGTAAACGTGGATCTAGTGAAAATAGTCTTTATTTGACATTTACAGGATGGGGGGAGGTTGCTCATTAAGAACTTTGGTGTACAGTGAAATACATGTGGGACAGTCAGTAACTGCTAGGTCCACCCGAGGACCCTCACTCAGAGTACAATTGTAAACAAATAAATAAGCTGCCTAAGGAAACCATAGTGATTTGAAGCTACTTATGATTTAGAGCTATTTGTTTTTCCAGCAAGTTAAATTTTGTAATAGACTTATTCTTCTCATTTGTAAAGAAATGGCACAAAATTAAGCTAACCAGCTTGCATGTTTATATTTTCTTTACTTCCAGAATTATCCTGGACAAAAAGCATTCAGTTGAGCCTTTCCTCAGCTACTTGTTCTTCATGGGAACTGGCCTCACGCACAGTTTCCCTCTGGCAGCCTGTCCCGTAGGCCTTGGGCTGCCCTGGCGTCTCGCCAGCTCTCGTGGTTGGCCTCACAATTGAGTTGGCACAGACTTCACAAAGAGCTCCTGGCATGGGGAAAACAGGCTGCTTTGTGCCTTTCTCATCCACACAGTCTGCTTTTGAGGTATTAATTTTTTTTAAAGGAATCATTCCTACATTTAACTCACACCTGTTGTCACCAATTATTATCTTCCCAGTTATTATCTTCCCAGTTCAGCTCTCCTTCTCCCCAGCCTTCAGTGTCTCCCTGCAACAAAAACATACCAACAGCAACCTACTGAAGCAAATCAAATCTGAGAAATTAGGAAGGTAAAAATGACCATTTTCAGCACATGTTGTTGATGCCAGAACGCGTAGATAGCCTCATGTGGAGCAAAGTAACTTAAACCTGTAACTAAACGCTGAAAAGCAGGAGAATCACTTCGGACCCACTTTTCACAATTTCTCAGGAGCTGTCTGTCTTTTTTTTTTTACTTTTACAAGTACAAGGTTTATAATGAAATAAGCTGATCATTTTGAACATGTACCCACTGTCTTTTTCTAGGGGGAAACTAGTTTTGTTCATTCTTGCTTGCCTTGATCAACCTGATCATTTTAACCAGTTGTACGCAGTATTTTTTCCCTTCATTCAGAAAATAGCATGCTTAATAAGCTAGGACCTGTGCAAGCAACCCTTAAACTAGTAGCACTCTCCCCAAAATACTCACCTCACTCATTTCTGCTGCAGCAAATTTTGAGGAAAACTGCATGACTGGTAAGACAGCATCCTTGTTGGGAACCGTCATTTCTGTCCTCAGTTCAGGTAAAATAAGAAAAGTAGCTGAAGGCTTAATTTCAGGGATCATATCAGCAAACCAGTCTAACTCGGGATCTTGTACTGGTTTCTTTTTTACGTGGATGGTAAATTCTTCACCTAAACCAAGTTCTGATCGAGCCTTAAGGGGTCTTTCTTGTGACAGTGCTTTTGGTGGCTTGATCTGGTCTGAGTCTTCCCTGCTCTCTGCAAAATTAGTCTTGTGAGGAGGGCTTGATTTCAAAGGCTTAGACTCTTTAGTGAGTGGAAGCAAAACAGGAACTGGCTTCTGCTCCCAAGAAGTAACAGGCACCGCCGCAGAGATGTCGCCTCCTGGGTTTATTTGAGACCCTAAGTTGAGCTCGCAGTCACCCCAAGATTCTTTCTCCACATTCAAGTTAGTACACTGGGACCTAGCAGCATCACAGGCTTCTGCAGGCCAGACCTGAATGCTGACAGTTTGGTTTTCCAGCTCCTCCGGCTCACTCCAGTCAGGCCATTCGTCACACTTTTTGGAGCCTGAGGCAAAGTCCTCATGATCCCCAGAAGCATTTTTCATATCTGAGATTCCATTCATGGGCAATTCAATGGACTGGGGAAGCTGATCACCTGTGAGGATATGTGTGAGATTATTCTCATAGAATGTTGGTTAGCAGCATTTAAGAGAGGGAAGTATATAGATCTAATTTTAGAAACCTCGTATTTATGCCCATTGGCATAACTCAGTTAAAAAAGTCTACACCAGTGTTCTTAAATGTTCTAGATGTTTTAAGTACATATGCTCTGAAAAATATGTTCAAGGAAGTTTGCCGAACCCAGTAATAACCTCTCTTATCATCTTACGGCACACTTTGGAAGATGGCAGTGAAGGCATCAGAAGTCCAAATTATCTGATGCAAAAAATGTAACTCAAGTACTATCAACTTGTTCTCCTGAATTAGGAAGAAATGTTAAGGAGGTATGATGGAGTATGAATAAGAAAATTTAATCCAAGCAACGGAAAAAACCCTTATTTCTACCTGTCTGTAAGAGAGTACTGTAGTAATCGTGCTTTATGTGCTTCTTGCTGTTGATGGGAATGTTGCCAGAAAAGAAGCAGTTAGGGAATATGCCAGGAGAAGGCTTCTCCAACACTGGTGAGATCTCACTTTGCTGGCTGCAGGCAACCGCATGTGTGGGAGAATCTGAAAATAAATAAAAACTCTGAGAAATGAGAGAGTAAACTATTATCATGTGTGTGGTTAAGCAGTGGTTAAGGGAGATGGATAAAAGAACAACTCTGAATGCCTTATGTGCTCCTCCCCAGAGGTATTTTAAGTATAGGCTGTGTGTACTGCACAGCACAGTGGTGGTGTTCAAGTATGAACTGTTAAGATCCACCTCATTACAGAGTTAAAGCCTTTGAAAACACTTTGGAATCACATGTATCACATAAATCCTCACCTTTAGTAAATACCTAGTAAGAGTGCAAACCTGGCCTTATGAATGTACTGCTGCCGGAAGGTTGTTACGTCAGTTTTGGCTGAATGCTTTGCATGCCATCTGCCCTCTACCCCCAACCCTCGGGTTTCACTTCTCTAAGCTCGGACTCAGCGGCTGTTTGCGCGAATCTCCTTCCTATTGAAGTCCTTCCTACTTAGCAATGGTTCTTGCCCAGTGTGCTAGTCTAAACTGTGCCACAACTTTGCCGTCGTTACACTTTATCTCACTATGCAGGCAAACTGTAAAAGTTGTTCTCTTTGTTCAACATTATAAGGAAAAAGTGGCGCTTTGCTCTAAACTTGGAACACAGGCTGCTGACAGAGCTCACGTGTTTCTTAATCACAATCAAATGAGATTCAATCTCTGATCTTCCCCCCACCCCTTGTTTTGCTAGGCAGTCTATCATTTGAACTATGGCCCAGCTGTTTAATGCGTTGGTTGCTTTTTGGATAGGACTCACAGTCCTCTGACCATACCTCCAGAACAAGTCATCTCAAGTAACCAGGATGACAGGTGCCAGCCACCACAGCTCTAGCCTGTGAGTCGAGCTAGCTGAGAAGCTGAGGTGGAATTACAGTTCAAGGCCAGCCTGGGCATAGAAGTTCACAAGATTTCATCTTAACCAATGTCTGCATGCTATGGCATGTCTGTCCCCCATGATGCCGGGAGGCACAGGCCTAGAAGAGAGCCAGTACAGAAACCACCTGGAAGTGTGGCCCAAAACGTAGAGGCTTGTATATGGCTAACTTAACATAGAAAAGTGTCTTAAAATCTAATACTAAAAAGCTAGATTTTAATTGTATTCTTACCTTCTGGAGAAACATCAGCAGTTTTAGTAAAACTCGGGGCAGTACGTTTGAAGATTTTGGTTCTTTCTCCTCCCACAACCACTTCCGGTCCAAGTAGAGAGACCAGCACTGCTAAGCTGTGAAGAGTGATCGCCACAATGGAATCACTGGTGTCTCGCAGGCCCAGCAGTACCTAGGAGCCGGAGAGTTACTAAGTATAGAAAGGCATAGTACCCACCATTTTCTCTCCCTGTAAACAAGCTTTGGGGATGCAATCAGAATGTGCTTGCTCAGTGAACTACATTTTCCTTAGGTGGTAAAAGACAAAAAGATTTCCCTCCCTGTCAGTCCATCCCAGACTTAAAAATACATGAAATAATTACTCCAGGTTTGCATCAATGGAACTAAATTGAACTCGCCACATCCACACTTAGCTTATGTAACAGTTCAGAGCTGTAATGCTCTCTCTGGAGAGCACATGCAGACCACTGACAGCACCAGCAATCTCCTTCCTGCTCTTTGCCCCTCTTCCAGCTCTACAGAACCAAAGGGAGGACCTTGGAAACTCTTCATTGATTATGCATCATCTGTCACTGCAGACTTAGATATAATGGGGTGTTTGGCCACTGGCATACTAAAAGCATCAAGAGCTGGTCTTCGGACCAGCTGGGTATGATGGCTAATCATAGCTACCTGGAAGACGGTAGTTGGAATCTGGGCAAAAGAGTTTAGAAGTACCTTTCTCAACCAGTAGCTGGGCAGAGTGGCATATGCCTAGCTAGCTAGTGGACTGCTGAGATTGGGACAGCTGTGGTTCTGGGCCATCACAGGTAGAAGTGTAACACACGTGACACTCCGTCCAGAACAAGGGAAAGAAGCTGAGCATGGTTGGTCTAGGTGCCCACCCAAGTATGGAGAACCAATCTCAACAACAACCAGTTCACAAGTACTGGAGGCCTGGGTCGGTAGGAGAGCACCTGCTCATTAGTAAGCACACGCTTCACGCTCACTTAAAAACCCCAGTACTACCAAAAGTAAAAACAAATGTAGACCGTTAAGTAAAGCAACAACCTGTGAGATCCATCTGCACTTGATTTCCACATTAAGAGCTTTTTTTTTAAGCTTTAGTTGGGTCACTCTGGGTTCAGTTACTTACAGATTATCACACTGCACGGAGTACAAAGTCTCTGATAAACTGCAAAGCGTGACTAGAACAGCTAGTCTGCTAATGGTGTCAGGTGCTGTGGGTCATAATCCCTGCTCTGCTAGTGATTCTCAGCAGGGCTGGACCAATGAGTCACTATTTTTCTGGCTTTGTCTCATCACTTATGAGATCAGAGCTTTCCAACAGAGCACAGTAAGACAACCATGAGTTCAGTGCTGATAGATGAAGCATACAAGTAATGTAAAGCATACTTTTTCTATATAATTAGAGCCCTGTCTAACTTACAGGCCAGCATAATCAAGCCCCAAGCCCTGAGTCATCCTCCACACCTCTTCAACTGCTGTTTTAGGCTTTCTAGGCTATTACCCGAATACCCCAGACTCTTCTGTTCATGTCCACAAATTAACACTGCTCACTTTTTCCTTGTCCTGCCTTTGAAGGCTGTGTGCAGCCCCGCTGCATTGTCTGACCTGTGGCAAGATGACCTTTTTCAGCTGCTCCTGCGTAAAGTGCTCCACATAGGCCTCGATGTGGGACAGCAGCACCAGCCGCACATGCTCCTCGTGCACCTGGAACAACCGCAGCAGCACAGGGACCACGCGAGACTGGAACAGCGCCGGCGAGAGCAAGCCAGGGATTTCTCCCTGTGCATTATCTACCCAAAGGGCAGAAGGGTACAGACGAATGAACGAAGTGTCACGTAATGAACGGGAACCAGAAACCCAGCCCGGATGCTATACATACCCTACTGTTCCAAACTTCTTACTGTTCCAAAGCCCTTAAATCTGGGATGATCCAAAATTACCCAAGGCTGAAGTACGCACACTCTACTTTGTAACAGTTTTTATTAAAAATACTGCCCAGGTGTTAGGATTCTGAATTGAGTAGCTTTTGATACAGTTACATTCAATAATTTCTTGTAGGTTAGTGATGTACAACTGCTGTTGTAAATTAAGGACTTAAGTGCTAATAGGGTTTTGAAAATGCTGAGCAGTAGCTACAGTAGTCATTATCAAGCAGAAAGATGCCTAAGAGTCATTTGGGAGTCTAAAAATACATATGCCTGCTAACAGATCGGGCAGACTGGTCTTGGAAAAGCAACTACTGAGAGTCACACTGAATCATAGATACAATGGAGTACTAAAATGTGAAAGAACTACTCAATGTGTGTGTGCACATACATATGTGTATATGTGCACGGTAACCATTTAAAACATTAAATGTGCTCTCCAGGAAGATGCTCTGTATTTGCCTGTGGGCCTAGTACCCAGATTGCATTAGAGCAATCATTGCAGTGATCAGTAACCATGCTTTGAACTTAAATCCCAACATTAGCTGTACAACTCAAAAGTGGACTAATAATCACCAACCCCTTAACTACCAGAAATACTTGAAAAAAATTCACCTTTTTTGGGGCCAAGCAGATGAGGAAGAAAACTCTTAACAGCTACGGGCTCTGCAAACACCAACTGATTGAGCAGAAGAGGCACCAATCGTGAGGCTATTAATTCCTCTGACAGGCAGCTGACTCTGTCCAGCAAAAATCTGAGGGCAAAGACAGAAAGGCTCGTCTGTGGTGGTGACACTGTTACCAGTTTTCATGTGTGATTTAGCTTTCCCATGTCGGTCAAACCAATGTATTCTGAACAGGAAAGGTGAGCACGTTTGTTGCCAAATAAGAAAAAGGCTGAAATGTGAGTCAAGACCAGCTTGCCTGCACATCTTAGATAATAGAAAGGCAGTTTCCTAAATTTAAAAGGTGGAAGATATCTAACTATCTTAATGTTTCATAGTAAGCTAAATTAGACTTTAAAGCAGTCTACTAGGAAATAACAGATGTTAGTTATCAATAGCAATATCCCACTATGCAATCACTCTTTAGCACGTTTTCTACTTTTTTAGGAACACACCCTTTCATGCATAACCACCGAGTCTCCACACACGTCCACCAAAGGTCTACATTCCCACCGCCTTTCCAGGTATTCAGGATTCAGGAACCTCTTTTAAGGCCAGCCCCAACTTTGCCATCTCTCTTTCTCTTCCCTGGAGACCCTGCTCAGGCTGTCTCTTAACACTCTCCACTCTCTGCTGGCATCTTTCCCTTAGCCTATCGACATGCTCCCATCTCTCCCAGGTGCTGTAGACCTCCAGCCTGCAATCCTAGCTACTCAGGAGGCTGAGGTCCAGAGGACTGAAGTTTGAAGCCAGTCTGAGAAGTCTGAGAGACTCCATCTCCAATTAGCAAAAGTCTGGGTGGGGAACAAGACTAAAGTGGTAGAAGATCAGTGAGGAAGCCAACTGAGATCCTTTAATAATATAAAGTCTCTCACCTCCAAAGTTTTCAAAAAGAGATTTTAGTCAGCATCTATCTATCTTTTTATTGGGACGGACAGGGATTTACTAGGGTTTGAACTCAGGACCTTGTGCTTGCTGCTAGATAGGCTCTCTACCATTTGAGCAATGTCTCTTGCCCCTTTCTGCTTTGGTTATTTTTTCTTGATAGGGTCTCATGCTTTTTCCTGGGGACAGTCTTGGCCCCAAATCATCCTATATATGGCTTCCAGTATATCTGGGATTACAGGCATGAAGCATCATGCCAAGTTAGTTTGAGAAAGAGTTTTGCTAAGCTTTTACCCAGGATGGCTTCAAACCATGATCCTTTTGATCTCCATCTCCTGAGCTGATAGGATTATACACACAGCAGCCTGCCATTCCCTTCTGAACTGTGTTCTCTTTCTGTTCAACTAGTTCTTGCTGAAATAGTTACCAACGTCTTCTTGATCCTAAATGAACAGGCATCTCGATCCTCCAGTGATCTAAAATGCCCTGTCTACTCCTTTGGGAATACACAGCTGTGCTGACTCCATCTACCTACTGCTTGAGATAGCAGTAGATAGAAGGCAACTGCCTCTGCTCTCCGACAACCCTCAGGAACCCAGGAAATCTCTCTCACGCACCTACCTCCTACCTCTTCATAGAAGCACTGTCAGTCTGAGTAGCTGTCTCCATCAGAGCTGTCTATTCTAGAGCCCAGGAACAACTTCACATGTAGGAAAACCAGTAAGTACTGCGGTATCAGGACTCATCTTTTCCAAATTACCCGAGGAATTGCATGGACTTAGCCCAAGTTAGTGAATTTAAGACTTAACTTTATGAACTTACTTGAAAAATTCAGTTTTTTCCTCTTCATTCTTCAATGTTAGGCTTTTCAAGAAATTCACAACTTCTAGAAAATCATTTCTATATGCCAAAAAAGAAAAAGCAGTACAGCCGATTAGAGAAGGCATGTCTAAATCCTCAAGACACAGACAGTCCATATGCTGTTTTAAAATCTGAAGGCCTCGTGCGGTGACCATTCCTGCGAAGAGGCGATGGGAAGATCTGGATTTGAGACCATCAAGGAGGGGGAAAAAGGCTGAAAACCATGCCTCAAAGAAGAGCTGGGCAGAGGGGGACACGGCGTGAGACCCTTAACGACAACCTCAGCCAAAGGGCTGCGGGGCTGCCTCAGGCGGAACAGCACTTGCCTTCAACCAAGAGTAAAAATTAAATACGCTTTCATGAGACACACGGAAGGAGGACTGGACATCTTAACACCAACAACCTATGGAGATAGAGACTTAAAACACACACTTGATATCATGCTTTATGGTTTGTAAAGAGACACTGTTCAATAAGTACCCTTGGAGAAATTATATTTCCGGTATAAGACAGGTGGGTTCCCACGTGTCTGGTGAGGTTAGTAAAGAGGACAGAAGAGAGTGGAATTGTGAGAGTCACAGGAATCTTGCTACTTCTCCTGTTCAAAGTTATTCAGTCCCTGAACCAGACAAAGTGAGCTCCTGTAGGGCCACAGCTCCACCTGAGTGCGGCCAACACCCCACAGGTGCTGTAAGCAGCACTGACTGCTGCTCCCGGCTGGGCAGAATGCATAGCCCGCTTACAAGCACAGGTACTCCTGGTCTCCTTCCACTCTTCTGTTCTGTTCCTACTTAGAGCTGACCCCTGCACAACCTAGGGTTAGGGACACTGATCTCTCCATGTGCCACACAGTTAAAAACCTCCAGAAGGCTGGGTGCCAGTGGCACACGCCTGTAATCCTAGCTACTCAGGAGGTTAAGATCTGAGGATTGTGGTTTGAAGCCAGCATGGGCAGGAAAGTCTGAGCCTCAACCTCTGATAAGCCGCCAAAAGTTAGCTGGAAGTAAAGCTGTGGCTCAAGAGATAGAGTACTAGCTAGCCCTTAGCAAAAAAGCTCACAGACAGTGCGTGGCCCTGAGTGCAAGCCTCAGGACCAGCAAAGGAAAAAAGCAACTCGGAACTTGGGCCATGGGCCACATTTTGTATGTTTCATGTGTTCAGCCAGAGGTCTTTTTACTGTACAAGCAACTGGCTGCTCACTGCAAGATTGCATGTGGTATTTAAGGTGACGAGTGCTTTAGCTCACCACCACAGTGACAGCAGGCGGCCAGGCAGGTATTACAGCAGTAATGTCCCCGTTACTTTCTAGTTATGGTTTGATAGTACATCGTGACATGTCTTTCCTGGCTGCCAGTGGCACCATACAGCCTCTACACATGGTGCGTACACTTTGATAAACTAACATATCTGTCTATACGTCATGGTAATAAATGATTCAAAAAAGACTAATATCTCATGTTTTATGCATTCATCACCCTTTTTCTCTTTCTGGTATCTCTAGGCTATGTAGTTACCGTCTTTGTGTTTCAAACTATCAAAAATCTCCAAAAAATGCCCAAGTTCTGTGTGACTTGTGCAGTTGGAATCTGTGTTTCAGAGTCTACAGCATATGCCCTCTGGCTCTGCGGCCGGGAAACACACACACCTTCCCATCTTCCTTCCCATCTACCCCACCGGCTCTATTCCGCACAAAGGCTTGGTCTAATTAATCATCGACAATGACAGGGAAGATACTCTGGTTGAAAATGTACAATGGTAAATATTCACAACTTGCATTTGTCAATTAAAAACGTATGACAAGGGTCAAGGTTCACAAGTCTTTCTGACACATCAATGATCAGTACTATTCTAGAGAAATGACAGTAGTATTTAATCACAGTGCTAGTCTAGAGACAACTGCTGGAGAGGAGGGCTGGCGCTCCCTCGTCCTGGGTCCCCCTGGGTTAACTGGGAACACCTGGGCCGTTCCAGGGCGGACGCCTGCAGGCGCAAGGCGCCGGCCTGACCCCAGCACCAAAAGACGGGACGGAAATAAAAGAAAGCTCAAGGGGAAACAAACAAAACCGGTGCAAGGCTGGTTTTCCGTCGTATATGATTAAGGAGGAACAGGACGCCTGCCCTGCCCAGGAGGAACACTCGACGTAGCAAATCCACAGGCGGCAACGCCGGCCCAAGGGCCTTCCCACTCACCCTTCCAGCGGGCGCTCGGCGCGACCCAGGCAGCAGTAATAAATCGACAGGACCCTAGAGCCCAGGCCTTCCCCACGAGAGCCAGCCCCGTCCGCCGCTCTCTGACCCGTGGACACGAGTCAGACCTCCTCCTAGCAAGGGCCGCGGTCGGGCGGCGGAGCGCGCGTGCGCAGAGGGGCAGCAGGGCCGCGGTGGTCGGGCGGCGGCGGAGCGCGCGCGTGCGCAGAGGGGCAGCAGGGCCGCGGTGGTCGGGCGGCGGCGGAGCGCGCGCGTGCGCAGAGGGGCAGCAGGGCCGCGCGTGCGCAGAGGGGCAGCAGGGCCGAGGCGCCTCCTCACCTGAAGAAGTCGTGGGACAGGAAGGCCCTGAGCGCTGGCCGGCACTGGGGGTCGGGGTTCAGCAGAGCTGAGTGCAAGGTCTGCTGGAAGCTGGAGAGAGCGTCCGCTGAAACTGAAATCCAGAGCGACAGTTAGTTCCCAAGGCCTTCGCCCTCCTCTCGGGACCTCTACAGCTGGAGATGACAGAGCCACAACCAACCTGGAAAAGCCCAAACAGACAGAGCCGGCTGTTGCTGCGGCCTCCCCCTGCCTTCCAGCCTAGCTCCCGGCAGCTGCGCGGAGTCCAGCCGGCCCCCCCCGCGGCCCCCCCGGCCTGGCGCCCCCCCCCCGGCCTGGCGCCCCCCCCCCGCGGCCCCCCCCGGCCTGGTGCCCCCCCCCCGCGGCCCCCCCCGGCCTGGTGCCCCCCCCGCGGCCCCCCGCGGCCCCCCCCCCGCGGCCCCCCCGGCCTGGCGCCCCCCCCGCGGCCCCCCCCCGCGGCCCCCCCGGCCTGGCGCCCCCCCCCCGCGGCCCCCCCCCCCGCGGCCCCCCCGGCCTGGCGCCCCCCCCCCGCGGCCCCCCGCGGCCCCCCCCCCGCGGCCCCCCCGGCCTGGCGCCCCCCCCCGCGGCCCCCCCGGCCTGGCGCCCCCCCCCGCGGCCCCCCCCCCGCGGCCCCCCCGGCCTGGCGCCCCCCCCCCCGCGGCCCCCCCCCGGCCTGGCGCCCCCCCCCCGCGGCCTGGTGCCCCCCCCCGCGGCCCCCCCCGGCCTGGCGCCCCCCCCCCCGCGGCCTGGTGCCCCCCCCCCGCGGCCCCCCCCGGCCTGGTGCCCCCCCCCCGCGGCCCCCCCCGGCCTGGCGCCCCCCCCCGGCCTGGCGCCCCCCCCCGCGGCCCCCCCCGGCCTGGTGCCCCCCCCCGCGGCCCCCCCCGGCCTGGCCCCCCCCGGCCTGGTGCCCCCCCCCGCGGCCCCCCCCGGCCTGGCGCCCCCCCCCCCGCGGCCCCCCCGGCCTGGCGCCCCCCCCCCGCGGCCCCCCCGGCCTGGCGCCCCCCCCGTCGGCCTGGTGCCCCCCCCCGTCGGCCTGGCAGCCCCCCCCGGCCTGGTGCCCCCCCCGTCGGCCTGGCGCCCCCCCCCCGCGGCCCCCCCCGGCCTGGTGCCCCCCCGTCGGCCTGGCAGCCCCCCCCGCGGCCCCCCCCCGGCCTGGTGCCCCCCCCGTCGGCCTGGCAGCCCCCCCGTCGGCCTGGCAGCCCCCCCCCCCCGTCGGCCTGGCGGCCCCCCCCCAGCCTGGCAGCCCCCCCCCCCCGTCGGCCTGGCAGCCCCCCCCCCCCGTCGGCCTGGCGGCCCCCCCCCCAGCCTGGCAGCCCCCCCCCCCCAGCCTGGCAGCCCCCCCCCCCGTCGGCCTGGCAGCCCCCCCCCCGTCGGCCTGGCGGCCCCCCCCCGTCGGCCTGGCGGCCCCCCCCCGTCGGCCTGGCAGCCCCCCCCCGGCCTGGCGCCCCCCCCCCCTCGGCCTGGCCGCCCCTGACCACTGCACCCCTCAGACCCTGGGACGATGCGACGGAGGGGGGCAGGTGTGAGGGCCTTTCTCAACCAGACCACGGACACATTCCCTTCTTGTGTTTTCCCTTCTTAAAGGTCGGCACCTAACTGGCACCACACAGTGCAAGGGACAACAGGTGACAAACAGGAGACCTTCAGGCCGCGGGGCTCGTCCTCACACGCTGACCCCGGGACAGGCTAGAGGTGACAGCCACGGTGCGAGCAGCGTCACAACACTGCCTGCGGCCAGCAGGAGGAACCAGAGCCGCTGCCAAGCCCGGCAACGTCCGCCGCCCACTGCAGGGGACAAATGCAGGCCTGGAACAGTCCCGGAGAGACCCGGCCTCCCGCAGGTCAGACAGAACCAGAGGAAGCAGAGAACACACAAACGAACGCTGTCAGTCAGACTGGGACGCCTCAATCATTAATGGCCTTTAAGTCGTCGGGTGTCTCAATAAGGAAGCTATTACAATGAAGATGGCAACTATGGCCCTCGCTGAGACTTGTTTTTTACTCTGAAGTCTTTGTACTGTTCAGATGAATGGGACCCAGACCTGCCCTCGCTGTTAATTACCATCCTCAACAAGACACCTGGCGAGCACCAAGTTCCTTACTACTCTTAGACGGCGTCCTTTGGATTCCAAGCAGAAGTGGTGTGGATCAGTTTCCCACTTAGTCTGTGGATGAAACAGTCTAACTCCAACTCACCCTGCTCCTTTAAGATGGCGAGCAACCTCTCCACCAGTGTTCCGAATGCATACGCATCCCGAGCATGTCCATAGGGCTCCGGAAGAGTTGTGAATTCTGGAGACTAAAAGCAGCGAGTATAATTATAACTACAACTCATAAGTCAGTTCTAATTTCCTCTGAAGCACTTTCTCCCATGTTCAAATTTGTTTTACTTAAGTATCTCACACACTAATTGATAGGCATTAAATACTATGAGGCACTGTACCCTACAAATAAAATTAATGACATGTCTGTCTCAAACAAAACATCTCCTAATAACTGGAATGATGGAAGATTTTTAAGGCTATATGCAGTGGCTCGCACCTGTAATCCTAGTTACTCAGGAGGCAGAGACCAAGAAGACTGCTAGGGCAAAAAGCTATAGAGAGCCCATCTCAATGAATCAGCCAGCTATGGTGAACCGTGCCTGTAATCCCAGCTGTGTGGGAAACAAGACAGGGAGTAAGATCACAGTCTGAAGTCATCTCTAGGCAAAACACAAGATCCTGCCTAAACAGTAACAGAGTAAAAGGGTGTGCCACGGCTCCCAGAGTACAGCAGCTGCTAGCAGCATGGTGCTCTGGATCAGACTCCTGTACTCAAAACAACAAGGTGCTTAAAAATATCCAAGGTGAAAAGAAAAAAAAACATCAGAAGGTCAGCATACAGTACTCATCTTTTGATTTCAAAGCATTTGAACAGCAACACAGAGTAAAAGCATATACATATAATTATTACACACACACACACACACACACACACACACACACACAAGCACACAATGAAAAACAAGTTTCATAAAACGTCAGGAAACAACAGCTGCTCAGCAGCCTGGGGCGTCCAGTGAGACGTGCCTTCCATTCCCCGTGCACTGGTCAGGACTCCCAAACTATCATGACTATTCAGCAACTTGAAAAACAGTGATTTGAACAAATGTGATGATTACATATTTTATGTCTATACTTAACGCAAAGCACATTAAATATGCCTTTGGGAATCAATGGTCAGAATGGTTACAAGAACAAACTTCAGGGCTGGGAAGGTGGCTCAGTGGTAGAGCGCTTGCCTTGCATGCATGAGGTCCTGGGTTCGATTCCTCAGCACCACATAAGCAAAAAGAAAAAAGCCAGAAGTGGCGCTGTGGCTCAAGTGGTAGAGCGCTAGCCTTGAGCTGAAGAGCTGAGGGACAGCGCCCAGGCCCAGAGTTCAGGCCCCACGAACGGACCCAAAAAAAAGAACAAACTTCAAGGGAGGCATCTGCTTTTGTTAAATAGAACGCTTTTTTTTGTTGGTCGTGTGACTTGAACTCAGGGCGTGGGTGCTGTCCCTGAGCTTTTTCCCTCAAAGCTAGCCTCTACCACTTTTGAGCCATAGCGCCACTTCCGGTTTTTCTTGATGGCAATTTGGAGAGAAGAGTCTGATGGACTTTCCTGCTTGGGCTGGCCTCAAACTGTGATCCTCAGATCTCAACCTCCTGAGTTGCTAGGATCACAGGCCTGGGCCACCAGTCCCCAAGCTTAGAATCCTTTACTAGCACTGTGATACTGATAATCACTCTTCTATAATCATGGAGCCCTAGTGAATGCCCAGCTAAGCGGATGAATGACTGCGGCAACACAAAGCAAAGGCGTGGGTCGCTGCCCACCCAACAGTTACATCTTCCAGCAAAGCACCAGGCCTTCAGAATGCATGAGACACCCTTTGCACGAGGCTGTTTCTATGGCAGACACGGGTCACAGGGGTCTAGTTTTTAAGACTTGTACACCGTCTCCCTGGAGGTGGTGGCACGATTAACTTCAGAAGCTTTTCAAAGCCAGAGGTATTATGAGGCACAAGGTACAATTTAGAGAAGAAAGGACAGGCAGAGGGAAGTTCTTCAAGTTCTACACTCCGTCGCACAAGGGCTCTTGTCCATACCCGAGGGTGAGATCTTACCAGCTCTTCAGGAGGGATAGAGGCTGCGTCTCTTACTGAATGAATGCTCCTCAGAAACTAGGCAGAAATAAATTAAGAGAAGTCATTCAGTCACATGCTTGGCGAACCACTCTCTTTCATCATGTTCCAAAAGCATAAGCAAGGCAAACAGCAGCCGTGGGACTTTTACATCAATACCACACCTTCAATATATACTCTTAAAGTCTTTTAATTATATGAAACTGCACAGGGTTTTCACGGAGGATACCCGTACTCCTAGCTACTCAGGAAGCTGAGACTGGCAGGATCGAACGAGTAAGTCTGTGTGAAAGTGTGTGTGAGACTCCATTAGCAAAAAAAAAAAAAGAAAATTAAAAAAAGCTGGAAAAAGCTGGGAATGGCACACCTGTCATCCCAGCTACTGTGGAGAGAAAACAGGAGCACAGGGGCTTGGTGCGATGCTCAAGCCTGTAATTCTAGCTATGCAGGAGGCTGAAACTTAGAAAAATCAGTGAGACCCATCCATCCCCAACTCCCCAGGAAGAAGCTGGGATGGCCGGGTGCCAGCGGCTTGCTCCTGTAACCCTAGCTACTCAGAAGGCTGAGGAGCGTGGCTCGAAGCCAGCCAGGCAGGAAAGTACATGAGACGTAAGTACTAAAAAGCCAAAAGTGGAGCTATGGCTCAAGGGGTCGAGTGCTAGGTCAGGGACAGTGTGCAGACCGGAGTTCAAGCCCAAGACTGGGTAAAGAGAAAGCAAAGCTGGGGTGGAAGCGTGGCTCCAGTGTAGAGGACCAGGCACGAGCAGGAAGGTGAACACGCACAAGGCACGAGGTCAAGCCCAGGACTGAAAACTAAGACTTAGAGCATAATGACCCGGTGCAGCCCCGAGAAAAAGCAAGATCCTATCCCAAAAGAACCAGGACAAAAAAGGGCTCGCGTGGCTGCCGCGCGGAGTGAGTTCCTGAGCGGAGACCTCAGGATGGGGGAAGGGAAGTTCCAGAACTAGAGTTCCATCAGCCAGAGTGGCTATCACCGCCCATCATCCTAGCCACTCTGGAGGCTGAGGCAGGAAGAGCACTGCAAACTAAAACTCAAAACCAGCCTGCACACACAGCAACACCCATTTCAAAATTAAAAGCTTCTCAGCACTGAACAAATCATTGCTTTTCTCACTGCATCAAGTGATCTTGAGTCTTCTCCCAGGAGACATACAAGTTGAGGACTTGAGCAGTAAAGACAAAACCACCATCCACAGCGCAAGCGCACTGGCCCACTCACTCAAAGATTAGTTCTGAAGCACTTTCATGGCCACAATGCTGTTTCGACACAAAGAACATGGAATGAGTACAACAGATTCCTCGAATCCAACCCACGTGCTCACAACCCAGAAGGGCAACGAAGAACCTCAGCAAGTGCTCAGAAGCACAGGTGGAAGGAATGGCTAATCTTGGTGGGTCGGAACGTCACCGAGGGTCTAAGGACTAAGAAGGGAGCCGGGGGAAGGAAAGTGTTCCAGGAATGGAACAGCACCAAAGGAAGAAGAAAGCAACCAGCAGCAGATCTGGAAAGAGTGGAGCTCAGTGGAAAAGAATGGAACCAGGCATGGGGGAGAGGCGGTGACAGAAGGGTACACACTGTGGCAAGGAACTGAATCCTGTGGACGCCAGAAAGAACGCCATGGCATTAGACTAAGAAGACCGAAGGCGAGTTCAGAGAAAAAGGATCTGATATGGGGGCGGAAGTCAGAGGTGTCTTTGTGGAAATGGTAGCGTTTGAAATGAGTACAAGCCCGTGCAGATGTGCATGAGCCAGCCATTCACTGTTCCAGTTAGTTAGAAAAAATGCAAGAAACTAACCCACCCTCCAGAAGCTCAGCCCCTGGGGCAGAAGACACACACGTTAAACGGTGTGACCAGGGAAGCGCCAGCAGCACAGGCAGGGCAACTCCTTAAAAGGTCTGGGCAAACCATTCTGCTTCTCGTCTACAAGCTGAGGAGAAGGGAATCCACACATAACCCCTGTGCTCATCTGAGTAGGGAAATCCTGTAAGTTCCAAGATCCCATCGGTACTGAAGAAGGTGGCTGGGCATGAACCACACCGAGAGGCCATCCCAGCCTGGGCACGCACAGGAGGCCGGGCTGCTTACCTCGGGTGTGGCCTGAGAAACTTGACAAACCGTCTCCATTCCGCCCAGTTTCCAGTGGCCGTCCTCACTCACGAACACGGATGATAAGCAGACATTGTTGTGTGTCAGGTGGCCCTGGGGAAAAAACAAAGCCGGTGACTGCTGCTCCAGTGTCTAAAGCTTTCAAAAGCCAAATACAATCACCAAAGAAGATGATGACAAACCTTCCCACATGCAGCATAAAAAATGGAACTGTGCTCTAAGGAATGACAAGCTGAAGGAGGTTAGAAAGGAAAATACAACAGAAAGGCTTCTAGTCTCTCCGCTGCCTATTAAGACAGGTTATAAAGATATGAAAGCCTCTGCAGATAGAATGACTCTCCATTGCTGCAGGACTCCGATGCACCTGTCCTCACCACGAACTTACAAGCCTTTCGAGCCTACACCACGTGCTCCCACTGTCTCCAAGGACAAAATGTACCTTTGCTCCCAGAGGTTATTATGTTAATTTCTCCTCTAAATTCTTTCTCACCTACATTCTATCACGAACCCAGATCCACTTCACCTGAAATCTTGTCAGTAGGCCTTAAAAAAAATTCAGCCTAAAGAAGAGGAAAACGGAATGATAAGGACCACCAGAAACGCCTTGCAGACCATAGAAGAGCCGATTTTTAAATTATAAAAAATAGTACAGTCAAGTAAGAGAGGAGGAGAAAACGAGAGCGGAGTTCGGGAACTGAGGCTTCTTCCAGACCAGAAATCATTTGGTCAAAGAAAGAACACGTAAGCCATTCTACCCCTGTGAGTGAATGTGTATTTTTGTTGTTGCCAGTCTTGGGGCTTGAATCTGGGCCTGGGCGCTGTCCCTGAGCTACTTTTGCTGAAGCCTAGTGCAGTATCACTTCAGTCCCAGGGCCAAGTTCAGCTTTTTCTGAGTAGTTTATTAGAGATAAGAGTCTCATGGTTTTCTTGTCCAAGCTGGCTTTGAACCATGATCTTCCGATCTCAGCCTCCTGAGTAGCTAGGATTACAGGCATGAGCCACCAGTGCCCAGCTCTGTGTATGTTATTTTTATATAGGACAGTGATATATTAAAGGGAGGCTTAGAAACGTCATCATGTTTTTATTTGTGGAAAAAGAAAAGCATTTAAATATTTTCTTCATGCACAAAGAACATTTCTGAAATCATGATCACACCGTTGCCTCCAGAGAATTAGATTCAAGACTAGGAGAGATTTTCTTATCCCTATATACAAACAGCATAAATGTTTTACGTGCATGTACACCTCTCTCCAGAGAAGCATTGGTAACTCTTGTTATTAAGTGATCCTATGAAAATGCTTTCAAGGGATATACCTTCCACATGATAGTTGAGGATTCTGTTGCTCATTAACAGAAAAAAACCTTAAAAACATTTATCAAGATGAGTCAAATACAAGTACTTCTAATCTGTGACTAGTGCCAAAGGCCTTAATGTTTCAGAATGCAAATACCATTAAAAAATTGGGGTGAAGTCAATCAATAAGTATTGTGTTTACAAGCTCAATGGTAACACCCTTGTACAACTACTTAAAAGATAATTTTTAAAAAACTATGTGTCTAATTCAGAGCCAAGTAAACATAGGAACTACCACGCTATAACAGCGGCCATGGCCAGAGAGTGACCCGTGTGGGCTGCAGTGTTAAGAGCTCTCTCTGTGGCCCGGAAGGGAAACGCGTAAAGGACTTCCTCCTAACCAACAGTCATTTCTTTATTCAAAACCTTAAAAGGGGGCAACATTTTTGCTAATGCAAGTGTTCGTTTATAGCAACATTTAATATTAAACCTTTGTCTTAACATAGACCATTCATTTTTAGATAAAGACTTACCCCCAAACTTACATTTAGAGGTAAATACAAATACTCAAATAGAGTTACCTAAATGCCCTGAGACAGAGAATTAGTTGTGATTTCCAAAAACTGTCCGGAGCATCAGCTGTACCTTTCAATTACTTTTTCTTATTTTTTTCTTATAAATAACACATTCTTGTGTGCATTCTTGTATGCATTCGTGTGCATGCACACACACACACACACACACACACACACACACACACACACACACACACACACACACACACACACACACACACACACACACACACACACACACACACACACACACACACACACACACACAATCTCCCCAATCTGCTTTAACTTCTGAGGTGGACCATGGAACAAACAGGTTACTTACTCTGTCGTGAAGGAAGGTAAGAGCCAACAGTATGTCATAGACCCCAGCACAGACCTCTGCAGAAGACAATGTTCCCAAGGCTGCTTCCAGAGGCTGCACTCGCTCAGTGACAAGATGAATCCCATCTGCTTCCACGGTACAAGACAAAAATCTTAGCAAGCAAGGGTGACGAAGTGTCTTTAAGTGCTTAAAAATACAAACAGGAGAATTGGTGAACTTCCATGATGAAACATAATTTCCAATGTATTGTAGTAAAAGTCCAAAAGTATTGATCTGTATTTAAGTTCAAATTACAAAGACACTTGTTCTGACTTCATTCACTTCATATTTAAGTAACTGTACAGAGGTTTCCTGTTCCTGTTTGTCTAGGTTACCAACCAGATTACTTGTATCACATCGACCACCTACATACAGGGCACTAGGCATTGCTGATATCAACACATTCCGGAACTATTTTTATAAGCTTGTAATTATCATGAAGCCTTAACTAAGCATTTAAAGTATACAAAACGATAGTAATCAAATTCTAACTTAGAATTTATCATTCCTTACAGACTACTGATTAAAAATGAGTCATAGTCATTAGTGAGCAAATTATACTATCCGAGCTGATGGATTGAAGATACAATGAGCTCTAATCAAACATACTGTTTTTGGGACTCTGCTATTTCATCTTCTTTAAGACGCCTACAGTGCACTACTACCATTTTTGCTTTTTAGTAGTGCTGGAATTCAAGTTCAGGGTCTTGTACTTGTACAACACCCACCAGGCCCGACTTCGTTTGAGATGGGATCTCAGGAACTTTTTGCCCAAGACTGACCTTGAACCGTGATCTATCTATCTCCACCTGTCAAGGAGCTGGGGTCATTACACATGGGAGCCACCTGCCAGCCTGCTACTCAGGAAGTACAGGCAGGAGATCCCAGTCTGAGGCGGATGTGGGCAAAAGTGGGGGGCTTTATCTGAAAAGTAAAGGGAAGAGGGTTCAGGCATGGCTCAGGGGGTCGAGGCCAGCCAGATGTACAAAGCCTAGGAAGAGTGTGGGCCCTAGGTTCAAGCCCCATCCCAGGACAAAATAAAAGTAGGCTAGGGAAGCCAAACTAGAGCGAGTGGGGTAAGCTAGTTACACTGCTTTCCTGGCTCCGCTACCTAGGACCTCACATCCTGGAACTTGCCATACGGATGCCACTGGTTAGAGTATGAGAGATATTCTGAGAAGATATCTATCACCTGTTGCTTTTCCCAGCTTCCCCAATTCATGCTAGGTTCACAGCAACAAGCGTTAATGACTGTGGCCATGGATATGGAGGGGAAACCTTCGCGCTCCAGCTTCAGACCTCCAAAACGCAGACACCCTCATACGTCAAAAGTAGGTGTTTGGGATTTTCCTTTTAAAATTTTATGATATGATCTGAGTTATTTGTCTTTGCGGTATATATGCCATAAAAAGTAATACCAGGCACTGGTAGCTTACACCTGTAATCCTAGCTACTGAGGAGGCTGAGATCTGAGGACTGTGGTTCAAAACCAGCCCAAGCAGGAAAGTCTGTGAGACTCACCTCCATTAACCACCAAAATACCAGTAGCAGAGCTGTGACTCAAGTGGTAGTCTTGAACACTAGTCTTGAACAATAAAGCTCAGGGACATAGCCCAGGCCCAGAGTTCACAAGCCAGGACACACACACACACACACACACACACACACACACACACACACACACACACACACACACACACACACACACACACACACACACACACACACACACACACACACACGCCCGCCCAGAGTTCACAAGCCAGGACACACACACACACATACACACACACATACACACACACACACACACACACACACACACACACACACACACACACACACACACACGGATTATATTTTCCTTTTTAGAAACATTTTTATGATGTGAGTAGCTGAATATCCACTACGCTTGCTATTCAATGAAGAACTTGTCTTTCAGACACGTGGAGTTAGAATCATTTCTTGCCTTGCTCTCTCCGGCAGTCCAGGGCCTTGTACATGTTCTGAGCTATCTGCATAGCACTAGAGTGACAGTGTGTCAGCACACTAACGTGCTGGTACTGTTAGCCAGGAGCAGTAGTGACCAAGTGCTAGCTACAAGCTATTTCCTGAGGGGACCCAATGCCTCTGCAAGGTCTCCACCTGTGCAGGGTCTGTGAGCGACAGCCATGGTCCAGGTCCAACTCTCTTTCTGGAGCATCAAGCTTAACGCATGGGCTCAGCATTCTATCTAGGGCATGACCATGTCTCAGGAAAAGAAAAACTAGAGAGACACGCCTACGTCCTGTCTCCTACTTGAACCTCGTGTAGCGACTCCTCTTGGGGAAATGAGTGGTCAGCTGTGGTTAGGACTTCTCCCTAAGGCCAGTTCTCACTGAACTGAGGCGCCTGTGTAGTCAAAGTGCATGAGTCCTTACCTTACCTAGCCTCTGCACACAAACAAAAACTCCTACTCAAGGCTCATGCATACGCATCGCTTCCATACATACACTTAAAACCAGGACATGGCAGTCCTGTATATGCACAGATCTCTGCCAAAAATCTTCCAAGTGAGCCCTCATTTCCCTAAGATTAGCCCACTATCATTACCAGAACTTCTCCACACTCCAAACCCCAGAAAACAGAAATTCTTAACCACGTGTTTGCCTTGAGACATCTAGTTCAAGCCTGCCTTTTCTGTCAACAGTGCATTCTTTTTCTTCCTATTAAACTCCTCACTTTGCCATTTAAAAAAAAGAAAAAAAATAGCAACACTCCTAGAACAAGGACAGACAACAGTGCTTTTATAAGAGATAAATAGTAAAACAGTATTTTTCACAGCCGTATCCTCTGCCCTTTACTGGCTTCACTGACAGAGGACAAGACAGTAGCAAGCACTGCTCGGCTGTTGCTTATTTCGGTACCTTGGCAGCTTTGTTGACCTTGTCTTCATTCTCTCTCTTGTACACAAAGACCGAAGCGACTCTGCCATCCTGCAGCACCGCGGGGTACACGGCCAGTCCAGAGGGCAGCGTGCAGGGCGGTTCTTGGAGAGTAGAGCTCTTCAGCGCGCTGTTCTCCGATCCCATCCCCGAACCAGTGAGACCCTCCTCAGAGCCAACTAGAGCTAAGAGAAAATGGAAAGCAGACTCAGAAATGAACTCTATCTGTAACATGAGCAGCAGGAAATAGCCAAGATAACCAGCCACAGCCACATGCAAACCTACTCAGTTCTTCAACCTCATAATGAGGGCATGTGACAGGAAAGATGGTATGTACTCAGCAAGCTGTCAGCAATGCTTATGAACAGCTTTAGAAAGAGAACGCTGGTTGCAAAATAGTCACCTGCAGCTGGCTGTCCTCCTCCAAATCCAACCACACACACCCTTCCACCTTCTCTAAAAAAGACACAAACTACAGAAAAAGGTAACTCTTACTTGCTAACCTACTTAATCATCTTGCTTTACAAAGGACTAAGAAAAACCCACCTGTATACCTAAAATAAAATTATACAGAAAGGGGCTGGGAAGGTGGCTCAGTGGTAGAGCGCTTGCCTTGTATGCATGAGGCCCTGGGTTCGATTTCCCCAGCACTACAGAAGCAGAAAAAGCCTGAAGTGGCGCTGTGGCTCCAGTGGTAGAGCGCTAGCCTTGAGCTGAAGAGCTGAGGGACAGCGCCCAGGCCCAGAGTTCAGGCCCCACAACCAGACCCCCCCCCCAAAAAAAAATTATACAGAAAAACAATACAAATTGGATAACATAACAATGACGAAAGATATATTAATAAATGGAAAGATTATGTAAACCAAGTAAAAGACTAAAATTATAGTAAGATGATGGGAAAACTGCAGAGCGGTAGCTTAGCTGTAGAACACTTGTCTATGCTTGGGGCCCGAAGCCTGTAAAAACCACAAAAACCCAACACAGAGCAACCAACCCATTAAATAAAAAAGAAACAGTGCGATCTCACTACTTTTCAAAGGCATGCTAAAAAGGGGGGGATGCAACACTGTGTAATTTTCAACGCTAGCACTGTACATGTGCACACATGCACATGCATATGAAGATGTAACCACCGTCTCACAGAAAGCCCCTCAGTGGAGGCGTGGAGAGGGCAGTTAGAAAAACGACATATATGGAGGAAGGAGTATGGGCTATTTTATGTGTGCGTGCGCACACTCACACTTGCTTATACTTCCCAGGTCTTCTACCAGGTGAATGTCCTGTACTTTACAACAGGCATACAAATTCACAGGGTGAATCTGGTCATACAG
The DNA here is from genome assembly GCF_024711535.1 of Dipodomys merriami. Taxonomy (NCBI): domain Eukaryota; kingdom Metazoa; phylum Chordata; class Mammalia; order Rodentia; family Heteromyidae; genus Dipodomys; species Dipodomys merriami. The sequence continues at coordinate 1,702,460 of NW_027206413.1, read as the reverse complement.
GGGAGCAGGAGGAGCCCGCGGTGCAGCACCAAGCGGGGGGGGGGGGGGGGGGGGGGAGGGGGGAGGGGGGCAGAGTGTGCAGTTCCATCCATCACTGTCAGCAGGAACTCAGAGCTTGACTACTTATGTGGGATATATGACTTAATGCTGACTCTATTAAAAAACAAACAAACATACAGACCAAACAAGGTATTTCTGGAAAATCTTTGACGATCAGTTTTCAGTTCTGGCTTTACCATAGCACAAAATCTTTTAAAGTGTTAAAGCTCTTAAGCTAGTGGCTCACACCTGTAATCCTAGCTGCGCATGAGCTGAGTGAGATCTGAGGCTTGTGGTTTGAAGTGAGGCTCTTCTCTCTAATTGGCCATCAAAACGCTGGAGGTGGAGCTGTGGCTTAGTAGCAGAGTGCTAACTGAGCACAAAAGTTCAGGGACAGTGCTCAGGCCCTAAGTTCAAGTTGGACAGGCACAAAAAAAGAAAAAAGGAAGAGTTCTCACTGGCAGTATAGCAAGTGCTAGCTATGAATACCACAGGCAACAATTCTCTGAAGGTATAGAAAAGTTCTTAAAAATCCATGTTCTTAGTCAAATATAAGCCAAACAGTCACTACACATGATCTGTCTCTTACCTACAGAAAACAGTGTTCAAAACACAGACCTACATCAGACTTTAGCAAGCACAGATGCAAACACATCAGCACGCAGGGTACAAGATGGACAGGTTTAAGGCTGTCTTAAACTAGAAGTTTTCAAAATTCAGACTATTTCTGAAGAACAAATTCTGCTTTGTAACAAAGCCAGCATTCCTACCTATTTATGTTTCTTAGGAATGAGAGAAATAAACAGAACAAGAAAAAACAAAAACAGTACTAAAGCAGCCAAATACCTCAACTACAGGAGACATTTGTGTTCTTGAGACCATACATAAAGACAGTGAGAAAAAGCAACTGTTAATTCCCCTCAGCTGGAGGTACGTGCAGCCTGCGCTGCAGGTCAGCCCAAGTTCCTTCTGAGAGAGGAGCTGGTCCCTGCGCAGCACTGGAACCTCACTGTCCAGGATGTCCCCTTCTTGGGCCAGGTGTGATGACCCAAGAGGGCAGTCAACTTCCAGGTCAGCCATCATGGCCTGACCGGATGGTGAACTGGCCAGATCGGTGTGGCCCCTAGGAATCTGACAGCTCAAAGTAGGACCATGGGGTGGAGCTGGGGCAGACACTCGGCAGACACAGAGGAGGTCGGCTGGGCACACCACTGCCCTCATCCCCAGGCTGAGGAGGCCCCAGCTTCCACCCGGCTGCCTCCCCCAAACACTGTTACAATCCGCTCCTTCCTGGAGGTGCTTCACTGGGTCCATGATCTCTGAAACCAGCTGCCATCTCCTCCCCGAAAAACCAGTCGGACAAGAGGCGTGAGTTGCGGACGTGTCATTCAAGTGTTTATCTGGGACTAGCTAATTGCCTTTTGCTTAGCCACAAAATCCAGCTTTTCAAAAGTCAATACGCAATAAAAAATAAAAACCTGAGAATAAGGAACTACAAGTAAATGATAAATATCCTCTAGGCAAAAAAAGAAAAAAAATCATACTGTTAATTTAGTTTTACTATTTCTACCAAATCCAAATTAGAGACCCGTCACCAGGATTCAGAGAGCATTCCAGAGAAATGAACCGCGGTGAGCAGAAGCAACCATCAGCTCACACGTTATTACCAGACGACAAGACACTTCCTCACGGAAACCTCTTCTGACTTCGGGTATTATGATGACAACTGCAAATTAAGGAAAGTTCTTTGTGGAAGTGTGAGGAAGGAATTATATTTAAAACATTTAAATAGTTAAAAATTAAAGAGGAGTGAAGTAACTTGAGAGAATTCAAGGTGGAGAAGCCATCTGGTTTTGAAGCGCTGCTAATGCGGACTTGTACTGACACCATCGGTGTGGGGCGCAGAGCAGCAGCTACGTTATCACGCCAGTGCAAACTTTCGGGGTGAAATAAAAGGCTGTGCCGCTGCGCGCGGTTGGAGAAAGTTTAGAGCAGTATTTTTAATTCTTCACCAACAACGGTATCTAAAACTGGACAAATACTTCCCTTTCGCTGTGTGGATGGAACCCAGGGCCTCGCAGACTAAGCAAGCACTTTCTTGTGGAATTATACCTCAGCCCTTGAGAGGCACAAACGGTATTGATACAAATAGTGCTTTAAAATAATTCCAAGGGGCTGGGAAGGTGGCTCAGTGGTAGAGCGCTTGCCTTGCATGCATGAGGCCCTGGGTTCGATTCCTCAGCACCACAGAAGCAAAAAGAAAAAAGCCGGAAGTGGCGCTGTGGCTCAAGTGGTAGAGCGCTAGCCTTGAGCTGAAGAGCTGAGGGACAGCGCCCAGGCCCAGAGTTCAGGCCCCACCACCGACAAAAAAAAATTAAAATATGCCTTTGTGCCACTGAAGGTAATAAAAATAGGATCTGAACTGTAAGAGCACCGGGACTTCCACACGTGCTTCCTTTTCAGAGCACACCCCGCACGCGCCCCAAAACTGCTGGCTCAAGAAAGTACGGGGGGGGTGTGCAGAGCGCAAAGCAGAGCAGCAGGAGTGCGCGCGTGGCTCTACCTGTCACTGCCCAGGGCACAGGGGCCTGGAGAGGCCGCGGGGCGGGGCGGGGGCCGGGCGGGAGGCCAGGCCGGTCAGCGGGGCGGTCAGCGGCAAACGCCTCCTCTCCACAGCGCTCCAAGCAGCGGGTCCTCCGGGACCAGGCGGCCGCGGGGCGGCGCGCGGGCCGCGGGGCGCAGGGCGCTTTCTCCGCTAAAAATAAAGCTCCGCGCGTGGGACAGGGGGCAACCCCTGCCCGGCCCCGCACCCCTGCCCGGCCCCGCACCCCTGCCCGGCCCCCGCACCCCTGCCCGGCCCCGCACCCCTGCCCCGGGCCCTGCACCCCTACCCCGGGGCCTGCACGCACCCCTGCCCTGGCCCCGCACCCCTACCCCCTCATCCCTGCCCGGGCCCTCACCCCTGCCCCGGGTCCTGCACCCCTGCCCCAGACCCCGCACACCTGCCCCAGGCCCTGCACCCTTGCCCCGGCACCACACCCCTGCCCAGGCCCGCACCCCTGCCCAGGTCCGCACCCCTGCCCTGGCCTCTCACCCCTGCCCCGGGCCCGCACCCCTGCCCAGGTCCGCACCCCTGCCCAGGTCCGCAACCCTGCCCTGGCCCCTCACCCCTGCCCCTCACCCCTGCCCCGGGCCCGCACCCCTGCCCAGGTCCGCACCCCTGCCCCGCACCCCTGCCCCGGGCCCTGCACTCCTGCCCAGGCCCGCACCCCTGCCCCGCACCCCTGCCCGGGCCCGCACCCCTGCCCCGCACCCCTGCCCGGGCCCGCACCCCTGCCCCGCACCCCTGCCCGGGCCCGCACCCCTGCCCCGCACCCCTGCCCGGGCCCGCACCCCTGCCCCGCACCCCTGCCCGGGCCCGCACCCCTGCCCCGCACCCCTGCCCAGGCCCGCACCCCTGCCCAGGCCCGCACCCCTGCCCTGGCCTCTCACCCCTGCCCCGGGCCCGCACCCCTGCCCAGGTCCGCACCCCTGCCCTGGCCCCTCACCCCTGCCCCTCACCCCTGCCCCGGGCCCTGCACCCCTGCCCCGGGCCCGCACCCCTGCCCCGCACCCCTGCCCAGGTCCGCACCCCTGCCCCGCACCCCTGCCCCGGGCCCTGCACTCCTGCCCAGGCCCGCACCCCTGCCCAGGCCCGCACCCCTGCCCCGCACCCCTGCCCGGGCCCCGCACTCTTGCCCCTCACCCCTGCCCGGACCCGCACCCCTGCCCAGGTCCGCACCCCTGCCCTGGCCCCTCACCCCTGCCCCGGGCCCTGCACTCCTGCCCAGGCCCGCACCCCTGCCCCGCACCCCTGCCCCGGGCCCTGCACTCCTGCCCAGGCCCGCACCCCTGCCCAGGCCCGCACCCCTGCCCCGCACCCCTGCCCCGGGCCCTGCACCCCTGCCCCGGGCCCGCACCCCTGCCCAGGTCCGCACCCCTGCCCAGGTCCGCACCCCTGCCCCGCACCCCTGCCCGGGCCCGCACCCCTGCCCCGCACCCCTGCCCGGGCCCGCACCCCTGCCCCGCACCCCTGCCCGGGCCCCGCACTCTTGCCCCTCACCCCTGCCCGGGCCCGCACCCCTGCCCAGGTCCGCACCCCTGCCCGGGCCCCTCACCCCTGCCCCGGGCCCGCACCCCTGCCCAGGTCCGCACCCCTGCCCCGCACCCCTGCCCCGGGCCCTGCACTCCTGCCCAGGCCCGCACCCCTGCCCAGGCCCGCACCCCTGCCCCGCACTCCTGCCCAGGCCCGCACCCCTGCCCCGCACTCCTGCCCGGGCCCGCACCCCTGCCCCGCACTCCTGCCCAGGCCCGCACTCCTGCCCAGGCCCGCACCCCTGCCCAGGCCCGCACCCCTGCCCAGGTCCGCACCCCTGCCCAGGCCCGCACCCCTGCCCCGCACCCCTGCCCGGGCCCGCACCCCTGCCCCGCACCCCTGCCCGGGCCCGCACCCCGCCTGCCGCCGCTGCTCACCTCGCACACTTCTTCCCCGAGCTCGGCCTCCGGGCAGGGCACCGGAACCGCCGGCGGGCAGGGCCCCGCGCCGCACCGGAGGAAGTCCGCGGAGCTGCGGGTGGCAAGCGGGAGAGCCGCGCTCAACCGGCAGCCGGGCCGCGCCGGGCTCGTCCCCGCGCCGGAGTGGAGCGCGGCCCCGCGGGCGGACGCGCGCCGGCCCCGACCGCCCCCGGCCCGGCCGGCCCCCGACCCGGCGCGCGGCGCGGGCGCCCGGGTACCTGCGGCGGGCGAGGCCGAGGCCCGGCTCCGCTCCCCTCCGCCCCCGGCTCTCCAGCCACCTCGCCTCCCCGTGCGGCCGCGACCCCGCACCACAGCCTTCAGGTCGCTTCCCCGGAGAGCACCGAGCCTGGCCCGGAAGCTGGCCCGGACGCTGGCCCGGACGCTGGCCCTCGAGCCCCTCCGACGCCGCCGCGGAGGCGGACGAACCCGGAACCGCGCCGCAGCGGCCGCCCCGTGACGCTCGGACGGGCGCCATCGTAAGTGCGGGCGGAAGCGGCGCCTGGGGTTCCCTGCGGGGCTCCGCCGCCCGGTGGACCCGGCGGGGGTGACCTGTGTAGGCGCGCAGCGGCGACGTCAATTTTGGCCTTGATCTTTCCATTCTAGGCTTTAAACCTCCCAGTTTTTATCTCACTTCCGCCCCGATCCAAAATGGCCGCCTGTGGCCTCAAACACTACAGTAAAGGGGCGGGTCATACAAATGCAGCATGGCGATTGGCTAGGACTCTCAGGAGCGTGACGTTGCGTCTCCCAGTCCCTGATTGGCTGTGCTACGTGGCCCTTGGGTCTTGCTGAATCAGGCAGGGGAGCTGTCGGGGTCCCGAGGATGCCCGCGCGGGCTCGCCCGGAGCTTACTGCGGTGACGAGTGGTTCCTCCCTGACGGGTCTCGGGGTAAAGAGACACTTCCCCTCGAAGAAGCCGCCGTCCCGTTGCCCACCCCCGGCTGGCCTCCTTCAGGAAATCTGTCTCTGTCATCTGAAATCTGTCTCTGTCACCTGAAATCTGTTTCTGCCATCTGAAATCTGTCACCTTCATCTGAAGATCTGTCACGTTCATCTGAAATCTGTCACTGTCACCTGAAGTCTGTCGCTGTCATCTGAAATCTGTCATGTCACCTGAAAGCTGTCACTGTCACCTGAAATCTGTCATGAAATCTGTCACTGTCATCTGAAATCTATCATATCATCTGAAATCTGTCACTGTCATCTGAAATCTGTCATGTCACCTGAAATCTCAGTCATATGAAATGTCATGTCACCTGAAATCTGTCACGTCATCTGAAATGGCACTGTCACCTGAAATCTGTCAGTCCTGTGAAGATCTGTCACTATCATCTGAAATCTGTCATGTCATCTAAACTGTCACCTGAAATCTGTCACTGTCATCTGAAGATCTGTCACTGTCATCTGAAATCTGCCATGCCATCTGAAATCTGTCACTGTCATCTGAAGATATGTCACTGTCATCTGAAGATATGTCACTGTCACCTGGTCTGTCACTGTCATCTGAAATCTGTCACGTTCCTTTGAAATCTGTCATGTCATCTGAAATCTGTCACTGTCACCTGAAATCTGTCACTGTCATCTGAAAATATGTCACTGTCATCTGAAATATGTCACTGCCACCTGAATTCTGTCATGTCACCTGAAATCTGTCATGTCATCTGAAGATGTTACTGTCATCTGAAATCTGTCAGTCATGTGAAGATCTGTCACTGTCACCTGAAGTCTGTCACTGTCATCTGAAGATATGTCACTGTTACCTGAAATATGTCACTGTCACCTGAAGTCTGTTGCTGTCATCTGAAATCTGTCATGTCACCTGAAATCTGTCACTGTTACCTGAAATCTGTCACTGTCATCTGGAAATATGTCACTGTTATCTGAAATATGTCACTGCCACCTGAAATCTATCACTGTCACCTGAAATCTGTCACTGTCATCTGAAGATATGTCTCTGTCATCTGAGATATGTCACATTCATCTGCAATCTGTCACAGGCATTAGTATGATTGTCTAGTGCGTCTGCAACCCAAGGCTGACAACCGAGTCTAAGGTCTTGGGCCATACTTTTCGAATCTTTCTGGCTAACAGTAGAGCCAAAAAATGACTTATGGTGGACAGATAAGTTCTTCATATTAAAAGAAAACATAGGTACAATTTTCGTTCTTATTTCATTCTTATTCTAAAATGCATTAGGTACTTATTAGAATATAGAACAATGGCTAATTAACCCCATCCTATAAACTCGATGAAGTGTGGCCTCCTTGGCCTACGTTGGTGCTGTTCTATAGAATTCAAGCTCCATATATTGAATTTAATATGGTCTCGTAACCCCATTAAAAAAAGTGAATATAGTGAATTTAATTTTGATATTGTATTTTGACTCAAAAGATCCAACAGACCGGCTTAACTGTTCACTCCACACAAGCAATTATTATTAAGATATATTGTTCATAGGATTTTAGCATTGTCGAACCACATTTTAATGTCCCTTAGTCGCATGTGACTGAGTTCTGTATTGAAAAGTGCAGTCCAGGCGATCTTATCATGATCTGACACGGGGAAGTTGAGAAGCCAAGAATGGGGCTGGCTTCTTCTCCAGCCTCCAGAGCAGTGGTCAGCCCGAGACCGGGAGAGGAGAAGCTTCAGGTGGCAGCCCCGGAGGCTGGGCCTTTAAACTTTACTTATTGTAAGACTACAATACTTTCAGCCAGCTCACCCATCTCATGCTGTGATTTGAGTTCAGCTGTCATAGTCACTATGATAATTAACATGCTGTGATTTGAGATCAGCTGTGATAGTCACTATGATAATTAATATGCTGTGATTTGAGATCAGCTGTGATAGTCACCACAATAATTAATATGCTGTGATTTCTTCCACTTAAAAATATTTCTGACACTTGTCATGATGATTATCAAAACATTTGTCGTCATCATAGATGAACGAACGTGGCTAAAGTATCAGTACCTCCGTTTCTGCCATTTCTGCCCTTTTGGTATGATCCTACAACCCTGGCGGGTGGGTTCCGAGTATCTAGAAGGCTAGCCGGTCCTAGCCCATGCCGTCAACCAATTAAACAAGCAGACTGTGACTCTGTAAGTGCGGAAGTGGTTCGGGCTGTCTATCCGGATAAAGAAATATCCAGGGAAAGGCACATTGAACATCTAGGGCCAAAGTCCCCGAAGTCCCTTCTGGACAGAGCTAAAGTTTATAACGAGTCCCAGAGAAAAGCCTTAGGACCAAATAGGAAAAAGAGAGAGAAAGACATGCAACAGCTGCTGTAGGATCACTGGCACCTATATATCCGTGCTCACTTCCCTTCCTTTGTTCCCCTCCACTATGGAGTCTAAGAGAACAAACTGTCCCTTTCTAAGCCTTCTTTGCAAACTGGGTCATCACCAGTCATAGCCAGTGAAATACAGCAAAGCTGTGACTAGGCTTGGGGGGGAAGGGCAGCGCGTGAGGAAGGAGCTTCTGCCTTCCGGATACAGGCAACGAATGTGGTGGCGAAGCAGCGGCTACTGCCATGGACAAGGGAGTGGCAGCGGGGTGAGCTGACGCGGAAGGACGGGATTCTCTGGCATCTCACACTCCCCGTGCAGAATTCCTATGTTCTTTTTTTCTTCCTTTTCCAAGAAGAATAGAAACGAATCCTGTGAAACTGTGCGTGGAATCTTTTTCAGCAATCTGACTGTGTCCCTGGCCTGCCCTCCAGGCCGTACCTCATCTCTGAGTCTCGCTGACATTCTCATTCATTTCCTTGCTTTCGAATCCAATGTCCAGCTATGGCTGAGACTCCTCCCTCAATCCAGGCCTCGTGGTCAGGACTCTACTTCTTTTTATTTTACAAATTAGTCCTACAAATATTCATGGGAGAAGCTATTTTCCTTTGGAACGAGTAGGGGCAAGCTGGGAGAGACACGTAGTGCTTTCCTTCCCAATATCATCTACTCATTCATCCAGTCCTGATGTTACTCGTCTGTGGTGATAGATTCCAGACTTACTCAAGTCACAAGTTGACTAGAACATTTTTGGTCTGATGGTGCTCTAGATGATTCTGTCCAGGGGACATCTGATTGGACGGTACTCCGACAGCACTTAGCACATTCAGAAGCCTAGAGTTAGGAGACAAAGTTTTTGGGTTTGGTCATGGGCCTGAACTCTGGGCCTGGGCGCTGTCCGTCAGCTCTTCAGCTCAAGGCAAGCGCTCTACCGCTTGAGCCACAGCACCACTTCTGGCTTTTTCTGTGTATGTGGTGCTGGGGAATCGAGCCCGGGTCTTCCCGCATGCGAGGCGAGCGCTCTACCACCGAGCCGCCTTCCCAGCCCTGGTGGCAGAATTTTTATTGCGAGTCTGCATATGGCTCTGCTTTGGCTCTGAGTCAGCCCTCTGAGCCCCTGGACTCATCTCCTCTGACAATGGAAGTGATTCACAGACGCTGCTAATGCCCTCCAACAACTTGTTCTCCCCCTTTTGAAGTGACTCCTTTGGCCATGAAAAGTCACTTCCAACACATCCGGAGATAGCACTGTTTTTTCTGAGTTAGAGACACCTGAAGTGCTTGTGTCTGTCCCTGAAGTGTGAATTACTTCTCAATTTCAAAATGCATACGAATCATTTGGGCATCTTGCTCCAGTAAGGAGGCAAATAGGAGGCAAACCATGAGTGAATTAGCCCGTCTGTATCTCCTTTAAAATACTTCAGCATGGAGATACACGTGTGTTTGCTAATCTGGATTTGTCTTTAGGGTTGGCTAGCGCATCCTCTGCAAGTGTGTTAGAGACACAGAAGCTATTACCTCACACTGGACTCTAAGCCTAGGGACTGTGTCCCGTGTGCTCAGAGCCTCTCTCCTGGGCCCGCGTCTGTCCCCGCTGGCCCGTGTGGTCAGAGTTCACGCCCACTGGTCTCCCAGCTGCTCCACGCCCGGCAGGCATTTGCCCTGGGACCTTTATCCGGCTCTTCCTGCAGCCTACTATTCTTTTCTCCTGGTTGGTCTTTTAGCCAAGGCTTTGGCTTCCCACGACAGTGGGCTTTTCACCTTCTGAATTGGAAACCTACCCTCTTGGACGCCATAGCCTCTGCCCTTCCTCCTGCTATGCTGCGGCGCCTCTTATCCTGGCCAGAATCGAGAGTTGCGGTGTAAACCCTAAAATGAATGGAGCCGGGGGTTAGGCAGGGTTCCTACCGCCTCCCTCCCCCCCAACACACACAACTACAAGTTGCCCAAAGGTCACTGAGACCTTACACAGAAAACCACGTCTACAAGGACGTCTGCCCACACTATTTAACCCTGCAACACACACTCTTGTTATTAATCATTGCGGCCTCTAAATATGTGATGTAATCCTGAGTTTAAAACTTCCCCTTTCACCAACCTCTATGAATTTGTCATAGTTCACTGTGACATGCATGTTCTCACTGCAATGCTCTATTGCCAAGTATTAGTTTTCTTTGGGTCTCCTCTGACTGCTACCAGGATTTGAACTGGGTGTGTGTGGCCGCTTTGGCTCATTGGCTAGCAGTCTACCAACCAAGCCATCCTCCAGCCTCTTTCTTTCTCATTTAGTTGACAATTAGAAATCACATGAAAATGGAGCTTTTTTCTCTTCTTCCCTCCCTCCCTCCTCCCTCCGTCCCTCCTTTCTTTTTTCTTGCAGGAACAACTAAAATAGGAGTTGCTACAAAACCCACCCCGCGCAGCCCCTGGGCTGGACTGTTGTCCCAGAGGTTGGCAGGCCTCCCCGGCTCCCGTGCGCCCCGGGCCGGCCTGTGGCTGGCTGGTCCGCGGGGCGCATGCTGCGTTGGGAACTTGGCTGTCTCCCCTTCAGCTTCATTGCTGCTTCCCAAGTGTCCAGCGCCGAGGCACCGTGGGGACAATATTCCAAACGAACGAGCCAGAACCAAAGGCCATAGCTCGTATGGCTCCTTTGATGTGAATGCCCACAGAGGCAGACCCATAGACGGATGGCGGCCTGGGGCTGGCCACCCAGGGGAGAGGGTGCTGCGGATGGGTAAGGGGGTCTTTCCAGAATGAGCCAAGGATTCTGGAACTTGTGGCAGTCATACAACCTCTGTGTACTGAACAAAAATAATCCCAATGAAGTGTTCATTTAAAATGGCTTCTCTAAGTAAAGAGACCAGGACACAAGAAGGAGGGGCACGGAAGGGCTGGAGGAGGTAAGGGGTCCCACGCCATTGTGCTAAGTCGTAGAAGATGGCATTTCTACCAACAGTTAATGTATTTATTCCACCCCCGTGTCTACTTTCCTCGAGAATGGCTGTGGCCTCCACATAACCGTAGATCGCGTTATTGTCTGCCGGTTTGCTGGGATTCTCTTCCATGCGCTCTGCTTCCAAGCGCACAGACTGCCTAATTGTAATGCTTTTTTTCTTTCTAGTCATTGCTTTCTTTGCTACGCTGAAGTTGAATGCTGTTGAATTCCAGGTGTGTATGTTTCTTGACCCGAAAAATGTTCTTCCATACTCTGAAGAGATACACAACACACATTAATTTGGAAAATAACTGTCTCTTTAAGTAGAGCCTCATTCCTTCTATTCACTTTTGGAACTTTCCACACTGTATCTGATCTCTCTCTCTCCCTGTCCCTCCCTCCTTCTCTGATTCGGATCCCATATAATGATTTTAAACACTACTATCAATTCCATCACACATGTAAGAATGATTCCCGCCTCCCACCTCTTTCCCTACCTGAAATCCGAAGTGGCTATGCATACCAGAACTAGGTGAGAAAAAAAAAAAAAAAAAAAAGGATTCATCATTCCCTACCTAGAGAAGCACCCGGCTGGCATTGCAGATTGTCTTCAGCAAAGTCTAGTCATGCGTGTGTCCTCCCTGTGGGTCCTGGGGCTTGAGCTAAGGCATTAGCTATCGCTTATCATTTTCACTTAAGGCTGGTGCTCTACCACTTGAACCACAACTCCACTTCTGGCTTTTTGGCAGTTAATTGGAGATAAGCCTCACACACTTTCCTATCTAGGGGTTCTAATAGCAGCCCTCGGGTCTCAGCCTCCCGAGTAGCTAGGATTACAGAGGTGAGCCGCCTGTCCCCTGCTGCTTGCAATGCTTTTATTATCATTTACCGCAAGGCTGAGTCTTCTTTTCCCTTTGCCTTTGGCTGGAAGCAGCCTCTCAGGCCCATGCAGTGGCTGTGCAGTGGACAATGGAGAACAGACTTGGCATTGACCTCCATTGTTTGTCCCATGCAGTGAGACTTGTTCCCGCCTTTTCTTTTACCTTGCCTGGTGGAGTGACTCCTTTCTCGTCCGGGCAGGCGCGTTGGTCGGTTCTGGTCCTGAGACAGAAGCAGGCCCTGGTACTCGGTGTGGTTGGTGCTCCACAGGCTTCAACCTTGACTAGACCTTGCTGCTCTAGAGCCGGTCCTGGGGCCCCACATGGGGTGTGGCAGGTGCTCCAAGGGCAGCAGGGACACCTTGTAATCCCTCCTACCTCCTATCTTGATCTCTGTGCATTCTGGTTTCTAAAAGTCTAGCATGGCTTTCTCGCCATCTCTGTTAATCTGCTTAATGCAAATGTATTTTCTATCTGGAATGGAATCCTAGACTATATTTTGTATATACAATGTTACTTTTCCACCTCTGATCTTTCCTATTATTTCCTGCTCATATGTTTAATACTTTGTTTTAAAAATAATTTCATTGTTATTAAGCTGACTTGTTTTGTCAGCCAGGGGATGAGTATGTGTCTTTGCTTTGGGCAATGTCAACCCTCCTTTGCATTCTCCCGGTCCCCCCGCCCCCCATCCCTGTCCAGAAGTTACACAGGTCACTTCCCACATAGTGTACACTGAATAGCATGACTGCATTTGTTTACCCTTCCTCCATTTCTGCAACCCCCCCCTTTACCTCCTAAAAGAAAAAAAAAACACCACCACCACCACCACCACTACCACCCCACATTTCCATTTCCTGGAGTTGGTTTCAATAAATAGTATTTTAAATGTTCAGAGAAAGTTACACCTTTGTGTTCCTCCCCTAAGGGTATCTCCCTTTACTGTGTTTGTGAATGCCTATACAGTCCTGTACATGTCAGCACATCTGAGAGAAACCATGGTCTCTATGTCTGAGCTTGGCTTTTCTTAGGTAGCATTATTTGTTCTAGGTCCATCTATTTCCCTGCAAGTAACAAAATCTTATTCTTCCTAATGGATGAGTACAATTCCATTGTGCACAGGTACCATATTTTATCGATTCACTCATCTGTTGTTGGACATGTGGGCTGTTTCCATAGCTTGGCTATTGTGAACAGTGCAGCAGTGAACATGGATGTGCAGGTGTCTTTACTTGTCTCCTGACTCATCATGACCTAGGGAGATGAGTGGTGTGGCTGGGCCATAGGGAAGTTTTTATTAATTATTATTATTATTATTATCAGTCGTGGGGCTTGAACTCTGGGCCTGGGCGCTGTCCCTCAGGTCTTCAGCTCAAGGCTAGTGCTTTACTTCTTGAGCCACAGTGCCACTTCTGGTTTTCTGAGTGGTTTATTGGAGATGAGAGTCTCACGAACTTTCCTGCTCAGGCGGGCTTTGAACCACGATTCCCAGATCTCAGCCTCCTGAGTAGTTAGGATTACAGGCATGAGCCACTGGTGCCCACCTATGTTGTTGTTGTTGTTGTTTTTTTTGTCAGTCACAGGGCTTGAACTCTGGGCCTGGGCGCTGTCCCTGGGCTCTTCAGCTCAAGGCTAGGGCTCTACCGCTTGAGCCACAGAACCACTTCTGGCTTTCTGGAGATAAGAGTCTCATGGACTTTCCTGCCTGTGCTGGTTGAACTGCAATCCTCAGATCTCAGCCTCCTGAGCAACTAGGATGACAGGTGTGAGCCACCGGCGCCCAGAGTCCGTGTTTAATTTTTTGAGGAACCTACAAAGTGCCTTCCCAAGTGGTTGTACTTAGTTTACATTCCCACTGAGAGTGCACTAGGGTTCCTTTTTCTCTTACATCCCTGCTAGTATTTTTTTAATTTTTAAAATATATATTTATTGTCATTGTACAGATAACGTACAGAGGGGTGAGAGTTCCATAAATCAGGTAGCGAGTAAGTTCTTTTTGAACAGTTTCACCCCTTCCCTTGCTCTCTCCTATCCCTACTGACAAGTTACATAGTTCATTTTGAACATAATTTCTAGGGAGTATCACTGCTACATTTGTTCACGCTTTGCCCCGCCCTGTGCCCCCTCCACCTACCCACACCAAAACAGATACACGTATAAACAAAAGGTAAAGAAAACAAAAACAGTAAGAACCACCCCCCACGCTTCCATTTCTTGGAGTTCATTTCCATATTTTCTGTGGTCATATGCACGTAGCTATTGAGCTTTTGTGATCCTCTCTTAAGAATATCTTCCTTTGGTCTCACTGAATGTCTAGAGAGCTGTTTATGACCAGTTTAATTGGGGTGAGATGGAATCTTCAAAGTTTTGATTTACATCTCTTTTATGGCCAGGAACGTTGAACGTTTTCTCATGTGTATTTGCCATTCTTAAATTGTTTTTTTTTTTTTTTTTTTTTTTGGTCCGGTCGTGGGGCCTGAACTCTGGGCCTGGGCACTGTCCCTCAGCTCTTCAGCTCAAGGCTAGCGTTGTACCACTTGAGCCATAGTGCCACTTCCGGCTTTTTTCTTTTTGCTTATGTGGTGCTGAGGAATCGAACCCAGGGCCTCATGCATGCAAGGCAAGCGCTCTACCACTGAGCCACCTTCCTAGCCCCATTCTTAACTTCTGAACAGTCTCTCAAGCGCCTTTGCCCATTTACTAATGGCTTATTAGTTTTGAGGGGTGTTACATTTTATGAGCTCCTTGTACATTTTGGGTATTAGGCCTTTGCCAAATGTATTGCTGGTAAAGATCTTCTTCCTGCTGGCTGTCCTTCGAGTTTAGGAACTGTCTTTTGCTGTAATCCCACTTGTCAAGCGCCTCTATTGCTGTGCTCCTGGGACTCTTCAGAAAGTCCCCACCTCTACTTAGAAGTTCTGTTTCTCCTACTCCCTCTTGCAGTAGTTTCAAAGTTTCAGATCTGACATTGAGTTCTTTGATCTACTTTGAGTTGATATTGGTGCACGGTGGCAAACAGGGATTCAATTTTAGTTTTCTACATATGGATGTTGTTTTCCTGACTCTAATTATTAAAGAGTCTATCTTTTTTTCCGCTGTATAGCTTTGGCTTCCTTGTCAAATATCAAGTAACTGTAGGAGTATGGGATTATTTCTGGGACTTCTAGTCTGTTCCATTGATCTTCCAGCCTCTTTTTGTGCCAGTACCAAACTGTTCTTGCTATTATAGCTGTGCAGTAGAGCTTGAGGTCTGGGATTGTGATACCACCAGCAATTTTTCCCTTTTTCTTTTTGCCTAGCTCTGCTTTGGATTCTTTTCTCTCTCTCAGTCAAGAATGTCATTGGGATTTTGATGGGGATTCCATTATTTGCATTAAAAATGCATTATTTTCACAATATTCTACCTATTCATGAACATGGGAAGGCTTTCCATTTCCTGATGTTGTCTGTAATTTCTGTCTTCGGATTTTTCCTCCTTCAGATTTTTGTATAGTTTTCACTATAGGCATCTTTTGCTTGCTTGGTTAGGTTTGTTGCCCCCATTTTTTTAGGCTATTGCAAATGGAATTGTTTTCTCAATTTGGCTTTTGATTTTTGTGGTTTTTTTTTTTTTTTTTGTCAGTCTTGGGGCTTGAACTCTGAGCCTCGGCACTGGCACTGTCCCTGAGCTCTTCAGCTCAAGGTAAGCGCTCTACCACTTGAGCCACAGCACCACTTCTGGTTTTCTGGTGGTTAATTGGAGATAAGAATCTCACAGACTTTCCTGCCCAGGCAGGCCTTGAACCATGATCCTCAGATCTCAGCCTCCTGAGTAGCTAGGATGACAGGCGTGAGCCACCGGCTCCAGGCTGGGTGGGTTGATTTTAATGAGCATCTTTAACAGATTTATTCTGCATTCTCTGGGTAGTGGGGTGAGGAGCCTTGTCTTTCTGCTCACTTCTTCTTTCTCTCCAGGTGGCTTGCCTCCTCACTTCATGGTGGTCTTCCTGAGGCTTGGGTTTGGTTGGCGCACAGCGGTGGGAGGCCCGTGGCTCGGAGCGGGAGGAGCGCTCCTCCAGGGGGAGTTAGTGCAAAGACAGACAAGCGTGGCCGCTCAGGGAGGGAGTCTCCTCTCCTCAGCTCAGGGACTCCCGAGTTTGAAAGCACTATCCCTCCCTCCAGCTCAGGTCCTGGCCTTAAAACCACACCATGCATCTTGAATTATTCTGTCATGTGCATTTTTCTTTTCAGGAAGAATGTTTTACACTGGTGGTAACTACGAAATCACAATTTATCCTTTGCAAAGTCTGCTTTCATGGCTCATACCCATCATTCAGCGGCTTTCTAAGGCTAGGCTGAATCTTGCCTGGTTTACAAAAGCAGCTATCGATGACTCTGGGCAGTGGTGGGGGAGTGATGGGCAGTATAGAGAGTACAGAGTCTGAAATGTTAGGATATCTATCTCCGTCATGAAACAGAAACCAAGTATTTGAGAAAAATATCATCAAGTGTAGTATTTTTGAGTTCTAAATCAACAAAAACAACTCTATTGTTCCTACTCCTGCTTCTGCCTGAAAGTAATTTGCTTCTTTAAAGCTTTTTATGTTTCTTCCCAAGATTAATTTTTTTTTTCAATGCTTCGTTCATGGAGGAAAACATTGTACTGCTAAGCTATCTTCCTATTCTGGGTTTCCAAGATTGTGGGGCCTGAACTCTGGGCCTGGGCGCTGTCTCTCAGCTCTTCAGCTCAAGGCAAGCGCTCTACCACCTTCCCAGCCCAAGATTGTAGAAATTTTAATTGTTTTTCCTCAAGAAATTTCATAGTGTATGTTGTAAAAGCTGGATATCATCTTAATTTGTAATCACTCTGGTGAGGCTAAACTTATAAATACCCAAGGCCAAACTCACTTGTTCTCAAAGTACAAAAGAATTTTCAAGAATATTCTTCCTTATTAACCCTTCATAAATAAAGCCATGGCAAACCAGTCTATGCCTTGATGGAAAGACGAAAATTTCTACATGTGTGAAGTCTTAAAAGAATAAAAACATATAGGGAGAGTAGTCAGAGCTCTGGAAATGAATGATACAAATTGTGGAATGTTCTTATCCTAAATCAATTTGTAAGTGTGAGAAAGTTAAAGCTACAGAATGGTTGCTTTATTTTTCATCAATAACACTTAAAATATTTATACTTTGTGCATATGATAAATAACAAGAAAATACTTAAGTCATATCACTGACTAAACAATAAGTATGTGCAAGTCATTTAGTCTCTACTGGCCTCAGTTTTCTTTCAATTAAAAATGAGAGTTTGACAGGGTTGATTCTAAGGCCCTTTCTACGTTTAATATTTTGGGGATACAGTAGAAGCTATGATGATAAATGCATGTTTTCTGAAGGATTAGTGAGGCTTGAGTTCAAGGGCATAAGTCACATCTTACATGTACATTGCCTAAAGAACTTTATCTACATTCTTATACATATCAGATAAGGAAAATACATGTTGATATTTTTAATGAAATTGTTCTTTCAAATAAGTTGATAAACTGAATTATTTCAAAGGAGTTTTCCCAGTGCTACTACTTTATGGTAAAAATGTATAGATTAGGCTAAACAGTATGGTTAATGTCATTTTAAATTTAAGGATAGAAATCTTGTCATTAAAACTTCCTATTTTCTTTGACAGGTTATGAAGAAACTATAGATTATACTTATTTCACTTAGTTTTTCAAGTAAAGGTGAATGAAGTACCTATAACCAATTAGTGATTTTCCTATTACCTAACTCTACCTTATAGAATATTAAGTGAACAAACTGAAATTAATTGAAATAGTCAACTTGATTGAAATAGTCAATTCCTTAGCCTTCTTCAATGAGGCTAAAATAATTGCCTTTTCCATACTTTATAGTCTAAATTTCATGAAGAATAAAACTGAGAAGCTGACATAAATCCAGTTTTATTTGTGTTAGTTGTCGGAGGCTTTGTTATTAGTCAGGAAATCAAATTGCTTAAGAGACTATACTTGATCTATACCACCACTTACAGCATAGGTTCCACCGTTAATAAAAGCTCACAGTTAATCACTTGGTGGAGGACGCTTTCAGGTACAGTATGAAGTAAGGAGCGGAGGTTCTGCGGGAGGCGTGACGCACGGTGGAGGCAGGAGGAGAGGGAGGATTACAGAGTCAAGGCCAGTCTGGTCTACATAGTGAAACACTGTCTCAAAAAAGAAAAAAAAAGAAAACCCAAGGTCCTTCTTTTAATAAACTTTAAACAGAGAACATGTCACATGAAATGCTAAAGAGTTTATAAGCAGGGAGAAAATGAAATTCATGTGTATCCTATGCGGCATGTCTCTTCTAATAAAACACAGTAAAGGCAAACACATGACTTTGGTTCATTCATTTGCACTTTATGCTGGGTTTTAATAGAAATTAAATTAGTCACGTAATACGCACAAGGTAGCATTTGTCTTCCAGTCTAGTAGCTTTTCAACATCCACAGGGAGTCTCAGAGAAGTGGTGTTCAGCATGGTGATGCTGCTGGCTGAATGAGCAGCATTCGCATCGACCGTTCGTAACAGAAGACAGGGGTTGGACTTACTCTCCAGCAAACAACGTGGACACATAAGAAGCACAGACCCACAATAGTATCAACATGCATTATTAGGCCAAGTTTCAAAGTTAACCTAACCCACAGGGATTTCTTCTAGGAGGAGAGCGCACAGATGGGGATGACTTTATCGAGGTCCATAGCCGTAGTAGTAAGGCTCATCGGGGCGGAATCCGTAAGCGGTAGCAGGGCGTGTCAGGATGCCCACCGGCTGGCCAAAGCTATCCATTGCAAGGCTGAAAGGAGGAAAATCAGTGGTGAGCAGGTTAAATTAGAGACCTCAAACCAAACACTATACTGCCAAGAGTCTCCTGCTAGCAGTCACAGTTATTTCTACTGGTATCACTGCTTTTTTCTTCTCATTCACATGTAATAAAATATTTATTTCTAAAAATATGTATGGAACTCGGCCAGGCGCCAATGGCTCATGCACGTTATCTTAGACATTCAGGAGGCTGAGACATGGAGGATCACTGTTTGAAACCAGCCTAGTAGAGAAGCCTCTAAGACTTCATTCTCCAAAATAACCAGCAATGACTCCAGTGGTAGAGCCCCAACAAACTCCGAAAACACAATCCAGTGCCAGGAAAAAGTCAAATCTATAACAGAAGGCCCTAACATAGTCTAAGAATCAGATCAAATACTCCTGGCTGAATAAATTATTCATATATATGGCTCTTTGTGACAAAATATAAAGTGATTTTACATACTAGCAATAATCAGTATGTGGCTAGAAAATGATAAAATTAAAGCTATAGAAAAAAGTTCTGCGCTTGAAAGTCTGTCCCGTGAAGACAGGGGCAACTCTCCCTCTGTTAGGACAGGCTGCTAAACCCGTGGCCAGATCGCAGCACACGCCCCAGAGGCACAAGGGATGCCTCCCAATGGGAAAAGGAGCGTCAGCAGCGGCGAGCGACAACCAACCCATTACAGGTTCTGATTCAACTACGGTGTGGAAATTAAAGTGGAAAGGTCACCTTTTGAGTTGGAAAGGCAGCCTGAAGCATACATATACTTGCAATTACTTTAAAAATTTATTCTTGCACTCAAGATAAACTACTTCAAAGGAAATCCATTCACCAAGTGCTTTTCAGGAATGAGTGAGCTACGCAGCGCTCCGGAGAGGTGACCCAGCGCCCGCCTCTGCCACAGAGCGGCCAGCACATGCTCATGCACAGCGCATGCAGCCCAGGCATGGACTCGCCAGGGCGATTCCAACCAAAGGAAGCAATTATAATGTGCAAGTGTAAGCTTCGAAAAATGGACCGAAATGACTGAAGGCTGAGATTGCACTAGATGGAAACATGCTTCACACCTGTGAAACCTCAACGTGATTAAAAATACGTTCCCTCAACAAAGTGAGATTAAGTTGAAACATTTTACTAACCAATTAAGATTTTGGATAATGTGCGTGCATGCGTGTGTGTGTGCATGTGTGTGTGTGTGTGTGTGTGTGTGTGTGTGTGTGTGTGCATGCTCATGGGTGTGTATGACAGAACTGAAGAGCATATGCAAAGAATCAGAATGCATGAGACATATACTTCATGTGAATCTACCTCTCAGGGGAGTAGAATTTCTAAAATGTAAGTTTCCGTTAGTATCTATACTGAGTAATCCTAGACAAATAAAAATTTGAGTGTTCCTTCATTATGAAAAATAGCATGTATATAATTTCCAAAGTTGGTTGAAACTCATAAGTCTGAAGTCTATTTTGAAATGGTTAAAATATAAGCATCACTTCTTACCTTGGTAACGTGGAAAATAAATTTAAAATTTGAGATTATATATACACACACACATATGGTTCTTTATTATATGCATATGTAAAATGTACATCATATATGTATAACATGTATAATATATATATGTATGTATATATATATATATATATAAATATATATATATTTGTGCCTGTCCTGGCGCTTGAACTCAGGGCCTGGACACTGTCCCTGAGCTTTTCTGCTCCAAGCTAGTGCTCTGCCACTTCAGACATAGCTGCTCCTCGGACTTTTTGGTGGTTAATTGGTGCTAAGGGGCTTTGAATCTTGACCCTCAGATCTCAGTCTCTTGAGTAGCTGGTATTACAGTCATGGGATACTGGTGCCTGACAGAACTTAATACTAGTTTAAAAGTAGCTTAAAAGGTAATTTAGAATTTATTGGATTCAATGAACTTCTGTTCATTCTCAAGATATACCTGTATCAGTTTAGAATTACAGAAAAAGCTGGCTGTTGATATGTTTTCTCCCGTGGGCTGAGGATAGCAAACTACATGTGCACCTAGAAAGCTCTCAGCTACCTAAGGATTGATCGTATGTGTGCAGATTGCAATTCAGTCTCCTTCATCTCTCTACGCATCACCTGCCTTTTATTGCTCCATACCTCTTTTAACATTTCCAATGAGGGCGAAAGCTGAAATTAATTGTCCTCTTTTCTCAATTTAGGGACTATGGTCACATAATGGATTACTGAACAAATATGAAAAACTATCTTCAGAACAGAGCATCTCACAAAGGACCTTTTGCCTAGTGTTGCAATTCTGCTACAAGAGGACGGTCCTCCACAGGGCGTTCAACCGCTCACTCAGAACAGAGCTCCTCTCCAGCGGCGGTGCTGGCAGCAGCAACCAAGTGGCTCCTTGGTGACAGGGTGACCTGGACCCCTATATCAGGAGTTCTGACTGAAAAAACTGGGTCCTCAATGAGAAAGGACAGTTAAAGGCTCCTGGGGCTTTAAGAGGTTCTCCGGGGTATCTCCAATGTCAACTTCTATGACTCCTAGGCAAACTTCTGTAATTTTTCCTATGTGCTTTGCCAACAGTGAAAATAACTTTAGTTGTGCCACATGGGTGATATTTTCTATTGTAAATTATATAACTTTTCGAACATATCATTTAGGAAAAATTAGGAAAGAAAATTTGAAACTGACTCTTAAAGCAAGCTTTTTAAATATTTAATCATAATGATTAATTTGAAGGAACGCTGTGAAGTTTATGGGTACCTTTGTATTATACAAGAGCAACTAAAATAAAGTAATATTTTAAAAATCAAATTCTCTCTGAATCTACAACTTGCTTCTTTAATATCTGTTTTGAGTCTGTCTAATGGGCAGAGGGAGGGAGGGGCAGAAATACTTCCAGAATGCTCAAACCTGAGGTAGGCATTCTTTGGGAACACGTCATACTAATCTTACTTGTGTCTTGAGATAAGGATGTAGCCTTGCTAATATGGGTCTGATTCAAATCTAGGAGAATCTATAGTGAGTACTCCTTTAAATCAGGCGTCAGAGATAGGGACATATATGTTCTGCCAAGGGCCATTTGGGTATTCACAATATCATTCTTGGGACGCACACAATTATCAGATGGTTAGGGACAGCTGATGAGACGTGTCTGTCACATTGTACACCAAATGGTTGCTCAGGCCAGATCCTTCAAATAGAAATATAGAGACTCTTTATGTAAATTCTAAAAGGGATAGAAATCAGGCTTACAAAAGAGCCGTGCTATAGCAAAAACTGTTCTTTTCTGATTCAGGAAGATTTGACTTGAACAACATCAGAACTGGGGAAACACCTCTCTCATGTGCTGTCTCTGCTCTTCTCCTGTGTGACCATTCTGCTTTAGATTATAGTTTGTGTGTGTGTGTGTGTGTGTGTGTGTGTGTGTGTGTGTGTGTGTGTGTGTGTGATCGGTTACTTAAGCGGATGGAAGCTCACTGTCAACAGTATGTCTCTATGTGTGTATATTCTTTTCCTGTCACTTCAAACCCACATAAAAAGTTACATTTCCTTCTGCATTGACCTAAGGAGCAACCGTACTACTTTTTCTTCACAATTAGATAGTGATAGTTAGCCTTTATCCTAGTGTTCAGATAATGGATTTGGGGCCTTTCCCCATTCAGTATTTTTTTTTTTGTATAAATTGTGTGAGAAGATAACCAAGAATAGTAAAGACAACAAATTAATATATTAAGTTTTAGAACCTAATAACTGTGAATTCTTTAAAGTGAAAAATTATGTTTAAAATTCACCAACAAATATAAATTCACTTCTGAGTTGGTTTGTACAAATGTAGAAATCTAGCATACAGGAAGCAGGAGAATGAAACTGGTCTAAGTATTTATGAGGCTTGAAACAGACCCTTCACAGCATTCATTAGAAACCTGAACTTGGGATGATTCACAGGGAAAACAGAAATCTGTAAATGACACGTGGCGCTTCGCATGCAGCACATTACAAGGAAACACAGCCAGCATGGGGCCTAGGATCCTCAGGGCACTGATCTGACAGTCCTGTGGTGGGGAAGCAGGTCACCTACCTCTGGCTGTTTGTGAGCTTTAATTAGTGCATGTTTGTAAAGCACTTTGAAATCCTTGGATGACAAGTGCTGCATAAGTGAAAAGTATCATCATTATTTGATTACAATTAGATACAGTGATGTCTTTTTCTTCCTTTATATTTTAGGTCAGCAATATAAAGACATGGCGAGTAAAACATTCATGAATGAATACACTCAACCCACTTGTTTCATATGCTCAGATGAGCTTTAACTTGAAAACAGTTTCAGAATTGGTGTTTACCCTTCCGTTCACAACATCCTGGCTGGCCGGGGAGGATCCGCGGCTGTGAGTGCGCCCCTGAGACACAGTGCTCATGACTGCCAAGGCGGTCCGCGGAGCTGCCAGCAGGTTTTATAACCTCTTCCAGCCTGGAACCTCTTTGACAGAACCGCCTCACACGCAGCGGTGGGCTGGGCTTGTATGCTTTGGAGCCAGTGAGCATGGGAAGACTGATTTGGTCAGGTGTGATGGTATACTACTCTAGTATGTGTGTAATTAGTAGAAAACAAAAAAATTAATTCTTACAGAAGAATCCTGGAGGCTAGAAATCCTTCATAGAAACTAGTTAGTTCTATTTTATAATATTATATATTTCCAGGCATTATATATATATATATATATATATATATATATATATATATATATATATATATATATATATATATATATATATACTATCTTTTCTTTTTTTTGGGGGGGGGGGTCTGGTCGTGGGGCCTGAACTCTGGGCCTGGGCGCTGTCCCTCAGCTCTTCAGCTCAAGGCTAGCGCTCTACCACTTGAGCCACAGTGCCACTTCCGGCTTTTTTTTTCTGCTTATGTGGTGCTGAGGAATCAAACCCAGGGCCTCAGGGATGCAAGGCAAGCGCTCTACCACTGAGCCACCTTCCCAGCCCTTTTACTATCTTTTCTATTAGAATGTGGGTACCACAAAAGGCCAAGACTGTCTTATTTTTGGTATGACCGTCGCATTTAACATAGAGCAGACTTTAAAGAAGTATCCAAATGCATGGATTGAGAAGTCACAAAGGATAGGCAGGATTTCAGAGCTGAAGAGAGGGAGATGTTAACAGCAGCCTAAGGAACCAACAGCAAGAACCAACCATAAACAGACTTAAGTTTAAAGACACAAAGCTGTGCTCTAAGTTTGCAGTGCAAGTAGGAGGTAGAAAGGTAAATATGGAAAGCGAAGGAAGGGCCAGATCCTGAGACTCTATAGAGGGCAGTGTATGCCTGCCCTCCCAGTTAGGAAAGCAGGAGACAGAGATGGGTGGAAGTTCAAGGCATGCCCAAACCAAAAAATGAACACGATGCAGCAGGGTGCTGGTGGAGCCAGTCTCGTCTTCAGATGCGATTTCCAATTAACCAGCAAAAATTCTGGACTGGAGGTGAGGCATAAGGGGTAGAATGTCAGTTGTGAGAGAAAAAGCTGAGCAAGATCGAGGTCCTGAGTTCAAGCTCTGGGACCAAGCAAATACACAGACCAAACCCGGGTGTGGTGGCACATGCCTATGCTCCCATCTTCATGGGGAATTGGAGGCAGGAGAGTCATGGTCTGAAGCCATTCCCTGGCAAACGCAAGGCCCTGTCTACAAAAGGCAGAAGGGTGAGGGGTGTGGCTCAAGTAGCAGAGTGCTTGCCCAACCCGGGTTGAGAACCCAGTGAGACAGAATACTCTTAGCACACTATACACTCTGGGGGAGTTGCGAACGGCTGTAAGACAGCAAGTGACAAGTTCTGTGGTAGGAAAGGGGTTCAGAGGCAAAGGCATGGGAAACACTGCAGAGACTATTACGGCTGTCCAGCTGTGAGACGGTAAGGGCTGGGAGGCAGTGACTGCAGCAGTGACCACACATGCTCTATTTGGCAACAAAAGAAGACGTCTTTCCTCTTCTCAAATGAGTTTTTAGTTATAACTGCTCGTTGAGAACTGAGAATGAAGGCAGAGAAGTTAACAACTGGCCGAAAAGTTTAAAGGCTGCAGTTAATGAACATGAAACATTATTTTGCTTCTGTAGTATAGGAAAATGCTTCATCAAATAACTCAGAGGCTGCGGTATTTCATGTAGGTGAAATTAAATAGCACAAGAAAACTGCCTCTGTTTAATAGGAGGAGAACATTTTCTTCTTCAAATTATGAAAAGAAAGTAAGAGAGAAGTAAGGCCTATAAAATAATACCTAACATTTGTAAAGTGCTGTATGATTAGATCTACATGCCTGTAGTTTACAGACTAGCCACTAGATGGAGATCTTGTACTGCCACTGAGTACGCCTAATGCACAAGGCCTAACAAATTTAAACTCCGTAGACTTAACATTAATAGAAATGAACAGGATGTGGTTTGTAGCGCTTCCTCTGATGATCAATCCATCATTTTATAAATGTGAAATAATTGAGAGCTAAACAGGAATATCAGTTATATGCAAAAACTTTCATGACATGCAAAAAGCATTTGTAAATGTGGGGACCTAAGAAAACAGGCTGGAAAGATGTCAATCATCGTGGACACAGAAAAAATACAGTGCACACGCACACTCACAGTGTTAACATGGTTCCTTGAAGTAATACCAATGGTGTCTTTTTTTCTATAAAATTTACCTATAATACACACACACACACACACACACACACACACACACACACACACACACACACACACACACACACACACATTGCTCAAAGGTATTACTTTTTACTTTGAACACACATTACTGTATTACTAAGAAATTGAAATCCAGGAGCATAGTTAAGTAGTCTTCACTAATATATAAAATACGATATACATTATTATATATTAAGTTTCACATTTCACATTTTTCTTTCATTCTTAATCTTTACATGCATAGGAAAACTTCTTTCATTATGATGAAAACAAATGTCTAATGTATCTTAAAAAATCATAGTTTGCATGAAATCAAAGTAGTATTTTCTCCCAAATTAAGGGCAAATTAAGTGAGTAGTAGGAGGCTGTATTTAAAGTACTCATCTGGAGTTTATTAAAAAAAATTCATATAGACATCTGTCAGCTCTAAGAAAAAAAACTACTACCTTGGGGACAGATTTCTTCAATTTAGTGACTATGCTGAGATGCTTCAGATAAACTAATTTGTACTAATGATGGAGGGAGCATGTGTAAAATAGTCACTAATCTACTCCAAATGGTAAAGAAATCCTACTTCACTCACTTGAGTCTGGGCATGAATTTCTCCTTTCTTGCACTACACCTTAATCTGTTAATTCATCTCAAGCTATTTTACTGATTATATTATTTTTACGTGGGCCTTTTAAAATTAGAATTTTTATTCGACTTTGTCATTGCACTGTTTTCTATTAAAACTTACCATGTTTCGTACTCAGTGAGATTCTTCTCTTAATTCTAGTTTGCCTAGTGTATCTGATGATTTTCCTTCATTATGACCCTTTCATTATATGCTTTCTAATTTTTTTTTTTACTGTGTTTAAATTCAATCTTTTCCCTGTTGTTTCTTGAGTTGTAGTAATATTTCTGGAGAGAGAATTTTTTAATGACATACCTGGGGTTTGGTGAACTATCATTTAACAATCTGTGTTTTGTTTTGTTTTTCAGTACTAGGATTGACTTATGGTCTCATGCTTGCTGCCATCTGAGCTACACCACTAGTTCTATTGCTTCTATTTTGGATCTCATTCTAATCTTACGAGGGCTAGTCTTGGGCCACCATCTTCTTACTTCTACCTACCAAGTAGACGAGGCCACAGGTGTGTGCCACCTTGCACAGGTTGGTTTTTGGAGACACGGCCTCATGAACTTTTCCCCAGACTGGATTTGATCCTCCTCTCACTGGCAGATTCTTGAATTTATTTAATATAAGGTCTGAACCTGCGCAGGTGATCGGAACAAGCTTGTGGTTTTTCCTTCTCGTGGGTCACTAGCTCTCCTACACAGGGTTTTGCAATGCAAGACAAGGTTTAGGTGTTTCTCTGGACTGGTGGATTAAAATCAGTACATTCTCTTTCATTTGAAGAAAAAGGCAGGTAGCTCTTTGAGGAGCCTGGGTTTTTTGGAGAACTGAATTTCATCTTCCTATACCCGTATCAATGCTCCTGTGGGTGGTTATTTAATTTTTTGGCACTTAAAATATTCCTGTCATTTGTGCAACTTTGCTCATGTCCTACACGATTGTGTCACACTTCCCGTCTTAACATTTCTGTGCATCTATAACGGGGAGTCTTCCAAGTGAGTCTAGGCTGCCCTCTTGACGCGAGTCCTTTCCATTTTCTTACTTAATCTGTTCTGCACTAAGAACCTTTGTATCCTTGTGAGTCAAAACTGGCTTTCTTAAAGAGAACAATGATTTAGAAAAAGTGACTTACATTATTAACAGGCATTTTATTTGCCCTGATTTGTAGCTAACAACAGAAAGGAGACTCTTTGTAGGCACTAATGGCAGTCGTCAGATAAATGATCAAGCTGAAGTGATAACAATGCTTTAGTGAATGCATTCAGTATCAAGCAATGTCTCATTTCACACCATCAAATGCCGGGGAACGCGATGAGTGGCTGAAACAGCCTCTCGGCCAATAAACGGCGCCATTAGCACCTCTTCTAAATAACTGTTTGTTACTCATTCAACATTTATATAATCTGTCCTAATGCCCTGATTTTTTTAGGTTACAGAAATTACAGCAGTTAAGTTTAGAGAATATCAGCGAGTAGCAATGCGTTCTCAGTGCCAGTGTAACCAGACCGTCTGGTACTGCGTGAGTTAAACCCTGAGCACCACAGCTAATTACTGTGTAATGCTAACCTTAGTTGCTGGTTCATTTTGAGACTCTTTAAAATATGAACTGTGTATTTTACCCCTATGCACTCTCTTAATGATTTGTTTTTTTAGACTGAAATCACTTCCAGCCATCAGTTATACTCTTAGTCTCTACATATGCACTTTTGCAAGCACAAATATTTCTTTTTCCTATTGGTCTGCCAGCCCTGTCAGAGCAAATTTTACTTTAAACTAAATGCTATGATACTTAAAACCTCTTGGATTACTCAGGCTGCTAGTGTGATCTATGACCTTGTAAGAATGACAGCTGAACCTTCCAATTTGCTTACACTGCTGGTGGAGCTGGAGAGCACATGCCAGAAAGGAAAATGTTTCTGATGTTGAACAGAGAGAATTCCTGTTGGAGGTGGGAGCAGGAGGCTATTAAGTACTGAAAAATACTAATAAGAAATGAAAAGAAACTAAACATGCTGTAAAGTTGAATACCTAAAACATAATTCAAGAGCTAAGGTTAGCAATCAAACTCTTTAGCTGGTCTAGCTGGTTCAAACATGAGTAACTCTAATTTAAGTTCCAACTAGAATCTTTGTCATAATGCACTATCAAAATGAACAAGTTCAAGAAGTGGAATATAAGATAAACTTATCCTAAGTAATACACGGAATAGGATATATAAATTTTCTATCATTATTAGTTAGGATTCTGACAAATGAACAAAATCAAAAAAGTAATGTCGATTTTCTAACAACATGCTTAGCCCTGGGGACATAGTATCAGTCTCCTTTAAATGAAATGTTAATATGAACTTTCTGTAAACTCATGTTTCCAAAGCCTTTAAAATAGATAGTAAATAGTTCAGGATACCTTTCTGTAGCTTGAAGTGCTTACTTTACTACCTTACATAAGATGGGGACAAAGGCTTGACTTTAAAAAAAATCTCAAAAATCTTACCAAATTTAAGATATTTGATGTAAACTTTCCAATTTGTCTCATATTTACTTGTTTCATTTTTTTGAACAAATAATAGATAAATTATATTAGTTTGATAAAAATCAAGCAGTGATTGGTAAAGATCTTTTTTGGTATTTAGTTTTCCAGGAATAAGGGCAGAAATAGAGTTAACAAAAACTAAGTTAAACTAAGTTAAACACATTAAAAGTCCATATAATTAAGTACTTAGGCAGGAATATTTAATTCTAAATAAATTTAAAATTACAAACATGTAAAAAACATTTTGCTTTATTAGGATATTTAAAAAGATCTATTGGGAGTTATTTTCCACTTTCTAACCATCAAGTCAGTTATTGCAGTAATGAATAGAGGTCAGATAGGTGTTAGTGTCCTTTAGCACATTTTGGACCTTAGAACAATCCTTTGTATGTCAACTTTACGGTTAGCAAAGCTTTGCATTTAAAAATCTCTAAATTAATCTTATAAACTTTCTTGGTCATTAAGAGTAAGAATGTATTTTAGCCAGGTGCCAGTGGCTCACACTTGAAATCCTATCTATTCAAGAGGCTGAGACCTGAGGATCACGGCTCAAAGCCAGCCCAAGCAGGAAAGTCAATGAGACTTATCTCCAATTAACCACTAAAAAAGCCAGAAATGGAGCTGTGGCTCAAGTGGTAGAGTGCTAGCCTTGAGCACAAAAGTTCAGGGACAGTGTCCAGGCTCTGAGTTCAAGCCCCAGGACTAGCACCAAAAATAAAAAGAAAGAAGAAGAAAAAATGTGTTACATCATGAGTGTATTTAAATCGCGGAACATATTTTTTTTTTGCTTAGATTTAAGGCTAATTATTTATTATTTAATTACAAGTCTTGCAATGATGAAATAAGGTGTGACTCTATTGTTTTCAATATGACATACTATACATTGTACACCACACTGTCTTCAATATGACATACTATACATTGTACACCACACTGTCTTCAATATGACATACTATACATTGTACACTATACAGTTAAAGCCTATGATGCTAACAATTGTTTATCTTACTTGTGGCCTTATTGCTATATCTTAAAATTATTTTTAAGTTAAGCTACAGTTACATGAGCAAGGTAATGAGTACATTTCTCATCCAGCATTGTTGCCTCCTCCTTTGTTTTTAAAGAGCGTAACAGTATACTATACTTCTCCTTTATCAATCGCTATTCTTTTATCACTTAAACGGCATTAGCCATTTTATTAAATTCAGCAAAAAAACAACAACAAAAATAACTTAAAATGAACTTACCTACTCTTGTTTATATTAAAGTTAGTGGTATACAATGCGCTCTAAACAAGGGTGCCCGGATGATATTTCTATCTTCATTGCTACAATTCCTTTGTCTGTATCTACAACTTGGTCATTTCTTCCATTGTAGAATGGTTATCAATTTTAATATCTCTATGTCTTAAGATGGCTACATTTCCAAGTTTCTTACAAGAATATGATGTATTTGGTGTCATTATTGTTATGACTTATGAAAATGGATAATTTCCTTAACTATGCTTAGGAAATCTGGCTCCTGACATATAATCTAAACATTTAAGTGACATTCTGTCACACTCAGCCTGCTTCTTACACACGCTTTCTGTTTGCCTGTACAGGGCTCCTACGTAAGTTACAGAGGAACACTAATTATAATTGCACTAAAATAATGCCATGACCAGTCATATGTTCCTTCTACTATAGCAAGACTGGACTGCTGTATAAATAAGATTATTTGATCTAAAACCTTCACTTTCCATGTCATAATTAATGCTAACGAGGCAACTTTTAGGGTCAACAACTAGGAAACTCTCTTTCCAGACCTTCCCATGCTATTTATATTCAGTGAGGTTATTTTTAAAAGGATAAATCAAGGGTAAGGACTGTAGTTACCTCATAGAAATAATTACTTCCCACATGGCTGACACATACCTGTATTCATTTTTCTAAGAGTAATGGTTTCTGTCGGAGAAGTGTACAGGTCATGAAAACACAGAGGATGGAGGATTTCTTCTGCTCCGTGATGGTCACTGTCTTAGGAGTTGTACTAATCTAACTTTCTGACTTAAAAACAATCTGGGCAACCGTGAGAATTTTCAGACATTTGGGAATGCACCATACATTTAAAAAATTATCTGTGTTTACTCAGGTGCTAGTGGCTCATGCCTGTAATACTAGCTATCCATTCAAGAGGCTGAATGGAGTCCAGGAGACTCTGATCTCCCATTAGCTGGTAAAAAGCCACAGAGATGTGGCTTACATGGTAGAGTGACAGCGTTGAGTAAAAAACACCAAGTGCGGGTATATAAGGCCCTGAGTTGAGTGTCAGAACATGTGTACAAAAAAGATCATCTGGGCCAGGCTCATGCCGGCAATCCTAGCTACTCAGGAGGCTGAGATCTGAGGATCGCGGTTCAAAGCCAGCCAGGCTGGAAAGTCCGTGTGAGACTCTTATCTCCAATGGATCACCAGAAAACCAGAAGTAGAGTTGTGGTTCACATGGTAGAGCACTAGCTTTGAGGTAGGGACAGTGCCCAGGCTCAGAGTTCAAGCCCCATGGGTACATGTAATAATCATCTGCCTACTGAGTAAATTCAAAGCCAGTGACTGGTGGTTTCCAGTGTGCTGGCCGGGAAGCATGTGATTCCATGGTGCCTGCCTGGACAGGGGCAGCCACCACAAGCGGCCAGGGCAGCTCCTGTGTTCCCCATCATGTTCACTGAGAATGAAGTGACTTTGCAATAGTGTAGCATTTGCAAAGGCCTCGACAACCGAACCTTAAAAATGCTAGAGGATTTTTTAATAATCGCTGTTTATTTATTACCCCAAGTAAGATCTCAGGATGTGGTTTGAAACGCTTTTTTTTTTTTTTTTTCTTTTGGTGCTGGGGCTTGAACTCGGGACTTTGCACATGCTAAGCATGTGCTCTATGTTGAGCTGCATCCCTCTGAAAGATGTCAACTTTAAGTTACTGGTGCAACATAAAACTCACCTGCCTATCTATCTATCTGTGTCCCTGCGAGCCTCTCCTGTCTTTTCACATGGGAAGGGCTCTCAATTACCCACTTGAAATTGTCTATACAAACAGAGATTCCTTTTTATGATTCTTTTGTCTTTTTAATTTCTGATAGGCCAGTACAAAATTACCTTGTTTTTGCTGGGAAAAACCTGAAATATTAAGAATTTACAGAAAAGTGAGATGTATCAACTTGAGATACAATTATTCTAAAGTTAAATAAACAAAATAGCCATGTATACTTAAAGGCATGCAACATTCCTTAAGACAGAATGCTGAAGAGACTTGGGAAATTACTGTCTATGATCTTGTTTAAATGACTAATGGTGGTGGAAAACTCCTGTAAGCTCAGCTACTTTAGAGGGAAGATAGCAAAAAGGGTGGGGAAAAAAGGCGGAAAACATGATATATTATCCCCCAAATAACTGTAAACCAAAGAGGACTACAGGCATGGGTCAGAAAGGTGGAAGGAAGTCCTAGCGGATACGAAGTCCCTTCTGCCAGTTCAAATCTGAGGACCACCACGTATCACACTAGTACCCTATGAAAACTAATTACTTAAGATCTTCAAAGGTAATGAAAAAGGGCTAGGAATGTGGCTCAGTGGTTGAGTGCTTGCCTAGCATGCATGAAGCTCCAGGTTCGATTCTTTAGTAGCACATACACAGAAAAAGCTGGAAGTGACGCTGTGGCTCAAGTGGTAGAGTGCTAGCCTTGAGCAAAAGCAGCTCAGGGACAGTGCCCGGGCCCTGAGTTCAAGCCCAGGGCCGATTTTGTTTTTAAAGGCATTTGCTCATTATGCCTCTGTAGTCTGAGACACAAAAACATGTAGCTTTTACGTAAAAACCAACATAGACGTAGACAAAACTTCATCTATACCCAAAGGAACAGTACAAATATAGTGTTAGAAATTACTGAATTTTACTACTATTCTTCTCAAACAGTAAAACCACTAACACTGAAGTACATTTTATTAGAGTGCCACACTTATCTCTAAAGCAGGTGAGTTCTCTCTCATTCACAGAAGTACTGAGCATTTGTGAGAATACCAACTAATGCCTCAAACTCCTACAGGCAGATTTTACATCGTAATCCACAGCTGATCCTGTAGACTCCAGACGTGCCCCCATTCCAGGGCAGCCACCAATAATGACAAAGTCTGTGTCTTTGTAACCACTGTGTGATCTGCATCTAGCAGCAGCAGGT
Organism: Dipodomys merriami; assembly: GCF_024711535.1. Lineage (NCBI taxonomy): Eukaryota > Metazoa > Chordata > Mammalia > Rodentia > Heteromyidae > Dipodomys > Dipodomys merriami. Next base: position 1,669,880 of record NW_027206413.1, on the reverse strand, counting down.
TGGAAGAGTTCTTCCCTAGCTATGATGTCGGTCACCTGCTCCTCGGGGACCCTCACACACTCTCCCTCCTCAGTCCTGCCCGGTGTGTATTACCTACCTATCTGTGTAAACAAAGGCAGTGCACCTTCTGAGCATGAGATGGGAGGCACAGAAATCAGTATTTACAAACAAGCTTTTAGATACCATGGCTCTCCCAAACCCCATGGTTATTTTTCATTTTGTAGGATAGTAGTGCTTTTTTTTTGGGGGGGGGGGGGTCAGTCATGGAGCTTGAACTCTGGGCCTGGGCGCTGTCCCTGAGCTCATCAGCTCAAAGTCAGCGCTCTACCACTTGAGCCACACACAGTGCCACTTCTGGTTTTCTGAGTGGTTATTTGGAGATAAGAGTCTCACAGACTTTCCTGCCAGGGCTGGCTTTGAATGGCGATCCTCACATCTCAGCCTCCTGAGTAGCTGGGATGGCAGGCGTGAGCCACTCGCACCCAGCACTAGTGCATTTTTAAAGGGGATATCTCCATGACCAAGGCACAGGAGCTTCTGTCTGGACTGATCCATTCATACTGATTATTGGTGCAACCATCTAAAATCTAGTCAATTACGAAAACATCAGAGTGCAGTGATTTACAAGTTGTTCACATAATTTAAGAAGTTATAGTTCTCATGTCCAAAACGAACTTTACAACTTGGGCGGGGGGGGGGGGGGGAGGAGTGGGTGGGGAGGGAAGGAAGATGGGAAGGGTAAACAAAGGAGGAGGCTACAATGCTTGATAAGAAATGTACTCACTATCTTGCCTATGTAATTGTAACTCCTCTGTACAGTATTTTCACAATTAAAAAAAATTTTTTAAAAAAGAAGTTATATTTCAAAAGTAAGGCAATTCTTTGTCAAACTTTTCATTTCTTGACTTAAAATGGCAGAAAACCTTAATCTATGTCATTAAAGAACACTTACCATAATATCTAATTAATCTTTTTCTCATAAAAATAATTTATGTTTCTGTAACAGAAGTTAATAAAAAGGCCACATTCCACATAGTAGGCTTTTAAATATAACATGGTATTCTTTTCTAAAGGCCATTAATTTTGTTTCTTCTAAAAATTACTCAAAATTAAAAAAGTCCTTAAGATACCTATTCTACTGGCTGTACATACACACATACACATATGGATTTATTTTACTCAAGATGTGAGAATAACATCAATTTGGCAGGAACAGGTAAAAGATTACTGATGTTCAAGTACTAATGTCACAATTAATTTATTTTCTAACCCTGGTAATACTCAATAACCTTCAATACTAAAAAAAATCCAAGCAAGATGAACTAAAGACTAACAAAGGAGGCCTGAATGTGTGTTTGGAACTGTGTTTTAACACCAACTCCAGGCTTCTCAAAGGCCAGGGGACACGTCCTCAGCGCTGGGCGAGTCCCGAGACCCCACCCCAGTGTCTGCCACATTTACAGGCCAGCCGGAGCAACGCTGAGTGAAATTATGTAAATTCTAAATGTTCTATTCATCTTTCTGCATGAAGAGTTAGAATTTCAAATGCAATTCCAAGAAAAGATTCTTGGAGGGAGTAACATCTGAGCTGCCCATTTGGAGTGGGAAGGCTATTCAAGCTAATCACAAAGGTCACAAAGTGAAAAGGACTCTTCTTGAATGAGAAAGAAAAGAAGCCTAGAAGAGTTAATATACGCAACTGGGGTATTTGTGACACTGGAGGACAAGGTAAGAGTCAAACAATGCAGTACCCTAGGTGGAACAGAGGAAGAATTCTATGTCTTATTACATGCAGATGTTTTATGATCCAATTTGAGTCAGTCTACAAAGGCAAACAGCCGGACCTGTAAGTGCTCCTCAGCCGACCACGTAACTACTCAGTGGGTGAGGTGGCGCGTGTTGACATGGGAGGAGCAAGGGAGCAAGTCCGATAATTGTATGGAATGTTCAGTTGATAGGCGAAACAGGGAGTGTGGTGCTCAGAGAAAAACGCAGCTAAAAAAAAGCTACGGACAGCCTATCGAGTCATGTCGCTCGGGTGAGATCCGACAGGTTGGTGGGTAGTTAGAAAACAGGATGCCCTCCTAAGACGATATGGCTACAGAAGAATACTGAACTCCTGAGACAACTGGCACTCAAAAGGTGCCAGGAGGAGGAATGGCTGGCAGAGAAAGAGGACACTGAGAAGGACCAAAAGCTCAGGAGAAAGGTCAGGAAAGTGGTGTATTTAAGAGCTGAAAGCAGACTTTCACAAGGCAGGGCTTGGACAACCGTGTCAAACACAGCTGGGAGTTAAAGATGGAGCGGTCCGTCCCTTGGAAGCTGAAGAGAAGAGCACATGAAAGTCTGTAGAAAGGCCGCCCGTGGGGAAGTAAGAAATGGGCAGCGGCTGGAACGCAACGTGGGCCCAAAGACAAACTCTGGGGACTCCAAGTGATGTCTGCATGCTGCGGGAATGGCCCAGTGGAGGGGCAGGAGGGCGGCATGGAGTAGAGAGAGACGCCTGGCTGGATAGCTGGAACCAAGGACACTTCATTCACTGTAACCAAGGGAAAAAGAAAAGGAGAATAACCTTCACTTACATGGGTGTTCAGAATGAGTTTAGGATTGGGTGACAGGAAGATCATCTTGAGCAAACTGCTTATTTCCCTAAACTTGTTTCCTTAACAATGTCTTCACTCAGTTGTGAAGATTAAAGTTGTGCTCACTAAATACCCTGTAATCGATGTTACCACCACTATTGCTGATCATACCTCCAACTGTGGACAGATCTGATAATACAATAAGAATAAAGATTAAGTCCGTATGACAATGCGGCCAGCCTTGTTCCTAACTCCTTTTCAATAATTTCATTTAAAACTGTACTGAACTGCTTATGTTCCAAAAGCATAAAAATCTTCGTTTCACTGAAGATTTATGTTTTTTTAAAGGACCACAAAACTGAAAAAAAAAAAACTAATGTTATTTTGTACAGAAAATTCCTGTGAACATTCAAGTCCAGAATTTTGAATTTGAACTTGCAGGAAAAAACAACCTACTGACCAGCCTGCCAGATACAGTCTAAAATTTTATTTTAACCATTCAAAAACCATATAAACAATCACAGGTTTTTTTTTCAAACAATAATTCTAAGAGCACAAGCTCCAATTTTAAGATAAAACATTTTTACATAGTACTACATTTCTCCTGAGTACTTTCTAGAAAGGTCAAGGATCCTCAATTCTATACCTTGCTCTTAAAATTTTCAAAACTCTCCTCTTTCTTACCCTCCTTTCTTACTTGGATAACCAACAGGTTGTATTTTTCCAAAAGTATGTCTTCTATTTCATGAAAAATCTCCAATTTAGATGCATTCTCCTAAGTTCTTAATAATGCTTTCAGTGATTGCTTTTACAATAGTTACTTAAATCAGTAAATGGGTATGATACACATTGACTTATCCCATCATTTTGATTGTTATGAGAAAGGAAATGATTTAAGTTTGTGAATTAGATGGCTGAAGCCTTAACTGTAACTTCAGGGGTGAGAAACTAGAAACTGGCTTTTTAAAAAGATATTTTATTCAATAATATTTCATATTTATATATGTAAATATGATCCATATAAATGCAAAAAAATATATATTTTGGCCGCCATCCAAAATGACCTCTTGAGAAAGTCTCCAAATTTCTTGACAAAACTAAGTCGCTAAATTTTAATTACCAGAAAAAAGAAAAAGTATAAATGAAAAATAATTCAATATATATATATTGAATCAAATAATAAATGATTAATGGGAGAGATCTGATTACAACAGGAAGAAAATAGATTTTTTTGTACTTTATCATAAGGGATGTATATATTAATGTAAAATCAGCTTATGTGTGCTTTGAAATTTCATTTATTAAATAGATATTTGTAACATTTCCTCCAAATGTAGGGCCCTATTTTTCCTTTAAGAATAGCTCTCTTACAGGGCTGGGAAGGTGGCTCAGTGGTAGAGTGCTTACCTCACATGCATGGGTTCGATTCCTCAGCACCACATAAGCAGAAAAAAACCAGAAGTGGGGCTGTGGCTCAAGTGGTAGAGCGCTCGCCTTGGGCTGAAGAGCTGGAGGACAGCGCCCAGGCCCAGAGTTCAGGCCCAGGACCAACATAAATGGAAAGGATAGCTCTTATAACACAGTAACTACATTTTCTGGAAAACTTCAATTTCTTTTAGATACTATGCTATCTTCTCTGTAATCAAAAGTAAAAAACAATGTTCTGACCCATTAAATAAATTCAATTAAGTACAAATTTATGTTGAAACTGAACATACCATACCAAGGTCAGAGCAAAGGACTGGATTTTATTTGAAGAGACAACTTCCTGGTTGGAGTCTTCAGGGTAGCTGGCCTGTCGTCTGCCCACCCTGCCTCACCCTACCGACACCTTCTGGGCATTACTAACGTTCTGAATTTCCTTTCCAGGCTGCCCTTGGACCACTTGACTCAATGAAGCAGCTCATTGAAAAGGAGGAAAGTTCAATACAAGGCGTTGCAAAGGCAGAGATTATGCTGACTGCACTGTCCTCACGCATCTTAACTGAAAGTCTGCAAAGGTGCAGCTGACTGTGGTTTGGTATTTAACAACATGCCATCAGTGGGGGGGGGGGGGATTGTATTCTCATTAACTGCTGCAGATTTACTGCAGTGAAAAAGGGCTGTGTAACCCGAGAGGTGACAGTACAGAAAGATCAAAGCCAGGGACTGGAAACTAAATAAACCCTCTGACTACTTCCTGCAAGGAAAATTCACTTTGGCAATGTAAAACAGAGCCCAGTTAAAAACTACTCTCAGTTTTATGAGCTGTCATAGCAGCTCAAGTGGTTTGGACCAGCTGAGTTCAGAACATTATATTTCCTTGTTTTTGTCTTAGATACTTCTATAAGGAGTTTTATAGACTACCCCTCCTTAAAAACACACCAACAAAAAAACTCTTAGTTGAAACGGAGAGGGCAACCATGAAACTTATTAAAGCAGGCAGGTCTTCATTTGCACATTCCTTTCTCATTTACTACAGCTCAACATTTTACTCGTAGATTTACTTGGCAATATAAATTTACTTTAATAATTCACCTACAATCCGTACAATTCTTGTTCAAACTAAGTGCAAATGAGTTTACACTGCCCATACGGCTCAGGTGAGGGCTGAGTCATTTGTAGCAGCACATCTTCAACGGCTATGGGCAGTACAGAAAATATGGGAAATAATTACTATTATGTTTAAAAATAGATAGGCCCTAAGTTTCAGCTGTTTTTCAACAATATTTAAGAAAATATATTGGGTTTTATGTTTTCTGTATAAAAAATTAACAATTGTTCATAAATACTTAAGCCACACTGAAACACACGTGGGCTAGAATCAATCTATCTTAAATTAGAATCAATCTATCTTAAATTAGGAAATACTTTTCACTTAAGGAGTCAGTTTCATGTCACTGACCCCAGAGTTAGAGGAAACAAAAGGCGGTGTGCTTGGTGTGCTCTACTCCTCTCATTTTCTTGGAGGGAGGCCGTGCTCATTAACCTACAACATAACCAAGTGCTAGTTTCACTAGGATAGAAATAAGCAAGTCTATAAAGGTAAAATCCCATATATATATATATGTGTGTGTGTGTGTGTGTGTGTGTGGATATATATATATATATATATATATATATATATATATATATCCACACACACACACACACACACATATACACATATGCTCTTACTTAAACACATATATTTAAGTAAGAACATGTCCTAGGTCAAATGTATGACAAGAGCATTCATCTTTGCGTTATTTTCCTCTTACACTTATTCCTCCAGTTTTGGAAGACAGAGGTCCCTGTGTAGCCCAAGTGTACATTAAAATGGAGATCCTCTGACCTCGGTCTCCTGAGTGTTGGGGTTACAGGAATGAACCACCATAGCCAGCTAAATTTAAAACTAACTCTTCTATCTCTACAGCCAACAAAAACGTATGAACTTAACACTAGATAATATTCTTAAGTGGTGGTGAGTTACTTAACTGACTGGGAAGTCATCACTGGGTTAACTACTCTGTTATTCCTTCTAGTATAAAGGTACACCAAGATCAAGGTCAAAACAACTGTATGGAATCTAGTCATACTCACGTTATTTTATCTACAGATTCAGTCACACTGAACTTCGTTTCCTAAAGTCCTAATAAAACGATAATGAATTAGGTTTTCATTGGGAGTATCTTTGGATTTATACACAGCTATTCTGTGTGCCTCCAGAAATACTGCTTAGATTAACAGGTCAAAAATTAACACCAAGTTGATGAGGGCCGACCTGTTGCCAAAAACTTCTCAGGCTTCTAATAAATCTCTAAAGGAAAGTAAATAACTGAAAATACGTTTCCAAGTTTGGACTATAACTTCTCTAGGATTATAAAATATCATCCCAAGTTTCCAGCATCCTAAGACTTGGTTTTTTTTGGCTTGTATTTCTATATTTCAGTGAAGTTTATAGTTTGCTAATGCTTATGTGTGATAATCTAATAAAATCTGGACTTAAAGGTTATAGGCCCAATTTACTAGTAAAACCTTAATTCAATTCTCCTTGGGAAACACAAATCATTAGTGTCTAAGTCGTAGAAATGAGTTGCCTTGCCTTTTCAATGCTAGAAAGAACATGTCTTGATGAAAGTTCTCAATAAGACAAGTGAAATTAACATTACGCAGCCCATGAGCATTTCTGTAATAGCACAAAACAACAGCGTCGTGCCGGCAACGCTCTCCGTGAGTTAACTAGCTGAGTGAGCAGCCCCTGTGGCCATTTCTCCTTCCACCCAGAGACACTCGCGCTCATTTTATTCTCAATCTTTATACAACTGGATTTAATCTGCAGAGAAGTTAGTGAATTAACCAGAGATTTTAAAGGTAGTAAACAACTTAATGTGTCAATAAATTCTTTGCTGCTTCCTCCAAGCAAACGTAGAGAACCAATTTGTAGCAAACCAAATCAAATATATTAAAGCAAAACAGGTAGACAATCTGTCATGTTGCAACAAAAGGCTACATAGCTTACTGTAATTTTTGATAAAATTCACTCTAAGCTTCCTCAAGCCCTGTTTGCTGCTTGATTAACATATCTCCCCATCATCTGCCCACTGAGGCAGTGATGATCTAATACAAAGAGTGCTGCCTCTTACCAAGCTGAAGACCTCAATGTGATTAGCTATCTGGTTTTAAGCTAGTCTCTGGGCTTTAACTCCTACACTGTTAAAATAGGGACAGCACTACTTTTTGCTCTACATACTTACATACTTGATCAAATGTGAAACACGAAGACATAAATGTTAAGTAAATCCAGGTTCTGACGCTGCTCACACAGATTTAAATGGTTTTAAAAAACCTTAAACATTTATTCTTTCAACATTTTAAGAGGTTCTTAGCGAATTCTGTCTAGTTCTTAAATAAGAAAATCATCACGGATATTCAGGAAAACAAAGCGATTTCACGTAAGGCTCATGCAAGGTGAAACGTCTCACAATACAAACTCTTCCTTGGGGTTGGGGTATGTCTGCTATCCCAACTACCCATCCAGCAGGGATGAGGACTGTAGTGGGTAGTAAGGTCTAAGGTCAAATCTCAACAACTGCCGGGAGTAGTGGTGCAGCTATGTAACCCCAGACATGAACAGGAGGATCAGACTCCAGGCTGGGCACTGGCCCTTATTCAATAAAACAACAAAAGTAAAATGGGTTGGGGTGCTGGCCCAAGTGGTAGAGTGCCTGCCTAGCAAGTACAAGTTCAGACTACTATACCAAAAGCAAACCAAAACAATGTGAACCGGAAACCAAAGTTTCTGTTTACTTGCCTTGGTTTGATTCTCATCACAACTGTGGTGTTACATAGACATCATCATTCATGTTCATGTTACCCTGTTTTTAAGTCTAACAGTACAGTGGTAACTTCATTACTGTAGGTCTAATTTCCCCTGCCAGATAGATACACACACACACACACACACACACACACACACACACACACACACACACACACATTTTTTTCTTATGAAAGGCTTTGTTCACTTCACAAAAATCTCCCATCCATATCTACTTCATTAATATTGAAGGTATAAAGAACTTGAAATTATTTCTATTGATCAAGGTTAAGCATAGTTAGCATTTATCCCTGGGCCTAAAATGGACATTTATGCATCTTGTCGCCTGGGACAGTAAGTATAATCCGTAATAGAAGTGCGCGCGTCTACGTTTCCTGTTTGGTTGTGCTATGACTTAAGCTCAGGATCTTGTGCGGCTGGCAGACTTTCCGCCACTCAAACCCCATCTTTAGTCATTATCAACACTGTTGTCATTATTATGGTTACTGCTATTTCACCAATGTTTGAACTCAAGGCTTTGCTCCCATTTGGCTTTTCTTTCCTTCTTGCTCATGGGTGGCACTCTACCAAAAAAAAAAAATCTCTAGCTTTTTGCTGGCTCATTGGAAAAAAAAAAGTCTTTCAGATTTGTCTACCTGAGCTGGCATTGAAATGTGACTCAGACCTCAGCCTCCACACAACTGGAATTACTGGCACCAAGTGTGCGCTTTAGCTACTTCTCAGAGAAGAGTCTTATGTTTCTACTTGGAGCCAGCCTCAGAGTCTGATCTAAAGGTGTGAGCCACGGGCACCCATTTTGCATTCGAGGTTTTCTTAGATAGTCTTGTGCTTGTATTTGAAGGCAGCCTTGGACTGTGAGCCTATTGTGTAGAAATGCTTCCTGTGTATCTGGGATCATAGCTACAACCATCATGCTCAGTTTGCCCGGGCCGACCTCCTGATCTTCACTTACTTAGTCTAGATTACAGGTATGTACTGCCTAGATTCTTTTAGACAGACGCATATGCACTCTGTCTGAAACAGAGGAATTTAAAACACTCAACAGGACCTTGTTGTTAATACCTACCCCAACGCTCTGCTCTGTGTGTTTTAGTCCTGGTTTAACAAAATTCTATTTAAACAGCTTTGCAAACATCCCAATCTCGACCCTCTAAGAACAAGCAGTAGGGACCAGGCAAATGTGCACATCAAGAACAAAAAGTAAATAAAAGGCTTATCACAAGGTGTTTGGTAAGCTTTGTTCATTGTAATACTGTATTAATATTACTCTTAATAATAGTTGCTCCTTACACTACATAGTTAAGTATAAACTACATAGTTAAGTATAATTAAGGTGGCCTTACAATGTAAGAAATCAGTCTAAATTTTACATGAAGAATTTTAGTCTTAGGAGAAAATGATACATTAACAAAGTTTAGATGAAAATTATTTCTCACAGCTTAATGAATTCAGCATGATTTTGAAACCAACATTTCAACTACGAACTAATGTTTGGAAAGAATGGCAGACAATGGGAGGTATGAATATGTAAGAGGTAAGATGGAGGCCCAGCAGTAATGCACACAAAAAAGGCAAAGTGCAGCTCTCTCAGAAACAGTCAGGCTGGACAGACACAGGGCACACAAGGACCGCTCAGATGGGCACGCGTCTCCTTTGTTTCTGATCTCAATGCAACAGTCAGCAAGCGACATCACGGTGCCTACCACAAAGAGTGCCAAGCTCTCTGAAAAATATTTTTCAAAGTCCCAAGGAAACCTAAGCAGACTCTGCAACTTTTTCCCAGTTTATGAAAATTGGATTCCTATAAAAGAAAAATGGACCATTTTTACTGCAACAGAAACTGATTTGTTAAAGCTGGAAGCAGTTTAAAAATACTCTTAACATGAGGTTCTTGTTAGTCTTGAAAAGTAAGAGTTATAATAAAAAAGCGGTCCAAAATATGGTATGAATTCATGGTATATAACCAAAAAAAAAGTCTTGCTCCTATTATTTTTAATTAGCCTTAATAGCAAGTTCCATTTCACTTTCTAACTCCAGCTCAGATCTGGGGAGGGGAGATTTACACTTGACATTCTGGACTGGCAGCTCCGCGGCAATGCCTTGGAGCCCTAATGCATTTTACATTAGCTTGAAATGTCGGGAAATCCTGGCGCCAAGAGGTTCAAACCAATAGTGACACATGCCTAAGGCCCAGGACCCGCTGTCCAGCTGCCAGTGTCTATTTTATCTTGCAGACTGGATGGATGAGTTTAGCAGTCCTCACTGTTTCCGATTAAACTGTCTGGCTATATTACCAAAAGGTAGGCTTTCAGATTACGAAGGGGCCTTGACGTGGATTTTGGGAAAACACCAATTTGAACAGTTAAACACTTCTCTGAATCTGGCTTGATGTCTCGGAGTTTCAGACATTTGTCTTAATACTTACTAAACTTTAAACACTTTATGAAAAACAATTTTTGTAAAAAAGCTCCTGACATACAAATTTATTCATTAGCTTGCAGGAATGGGAGATCATCCACTCAAGTAGAAATATTTGGGGAAAAAAACAAAGGCAGAAGTGGCGCCTGGCATTCTGGTACTGTTTCACATTTCTTCCACATCCAGCTGCCAGTCAGACCCCTAAAGACAACTGTGGTGGTGGCGCTTCACCTTTCATACAGTAACCTGCTATTAGGCTCCCCAGATAACCTGGTAGGCCTTAGTTATCAAAGACATATGATAAAGCAGGGAAAGAATCTGTAAATCATCTGGGCCGTTTTCCCTGATTTCAAATGACACATACATACATGCATACACACAGACACACACACACACAAAAGCCTCCACATGAACAACATTTTCTTGTTTTAGAGGGATTTAGACAACCAGTTTTTTAATATTTAAAATTGGGTTTAAGACTTACTCTTTCATAGTCTTAATTTTTTATGGTGTCTATCTAGTCTGCTTATTTTCATCTTTAAATTGGAGATAAAGAATAGAGTTCAACAACTTTTGCTTAAAGAACTTACCATTTAACAATGCTCATGCAAATGTAACCCCTCTGTACAGCATTTTTACAATAAAAAACGTACAAAAAATAAAGAACATTTCCTGAAAAAAATATTCCTATTTTAAAATCAGTTAAAGTGGAGAAATTAATGTATTGAATCAATTTTATTTGATCTAATGAGCTCTGAATTTATCCATTGGATCTTAGATGCTGAAAGTCAACCATCTGTTTAAAATATCTGACGTATTATACAGCAACACTGTCATACAAAAATGTGAATAATTACGTGTCAATTTAAAATACTTTAAATCTCTGCATAATTAAAAGATATGCCAAACTTAGAAATCCATGATTGGTGAGTATCAAGAGTATCATATAAAATCCATTAAAGAGAGAATCCTAAATATTAAAAAAATGGAATAAATTTTGAAAAGGGAAACAAATCCAGAATAATAAAGCAAAATGTGGAAAAGAACAAGTAGACCTCCAGCTGTATCTCTGTATCTCTACAGACACAATGTAGAATCCCACTTCATTTGATTTATTACCTAAAAGTTTGGGGAAGTTCATTGCATATTACTTCTTCTGAAAATAAAAAAGTAGGAAAGGTATGTGATTTAAGGCCTGAAAAAGTATAAAAGTCAAAAGATGAAAGACTTCACTTTCTCAAAGGGAGGTGCTTTTTTTTTTTTTTTTTTTTTGGTTTGTTTTTAGAACAGTCCTGGGGTTTGAACTCTGGGCCTGGGTCCCATCCCTCAGCTCTTTAGCTCAAGGGTAGTGCTCTAGCACTTGAGCCACAGCCCCACTTCCGGTTTTCTGAGTGGTTTATTGTAGATAAGAGTCTCACGACTTTTCCTGCCTGGGCTGGCTTTGAACTGTGATCTCCAGATCTAGGATTACAGGTGTGAGCTACCGGCACCCAGCTACTTACAGCTGATTTGAGTAGCTTATTGGAGATAAGAGTTTCATGGACTCTCTTGTGTACTGGCTTTCAACTGCAATCTTCAAATCTCAGCCTCCTGAGTAGCTAGGATTGTAGGTATAAGCCACCGACACCTAGCAGGATGTACTCTTTAAAAAAATTCCCTCATAAAAAATAGTAAGTAGAACTTCACACTCTTGATTTATTAACTAACTTTTTAAGTGTGCATTACTGTCATGTATCTTTTATAAAGTATAAGAAGCTACTTATATATTCTTAACTTTGAAATAAACAGAATTTGTAAAAGTATGTTCCCAAAGTCGCTGAAAATAATCAACAGAAACAGAAACAAACGACTCTTCAAAATAACCCAGTCACTAAACCTATGTGTTTCAAACGTTTTTTATCATTTGGGAAGAACGGTCATTCTTTTTTTTTTTTTTTTGGGTCCGGTTGTGGGGCCTGAACTCTGGGCCTGGGCGCTGTCCCTCAGCTCTTCAGCTCAAGGCTAGCGCTCTACCACTTGAGCCACAGCGCCACTTCCGGCTTTTTTCATTTTGCTTATGTGGTACTGAGGAATTGAACCCAGGGCCTCAGGCATGCAAGGCAAGCACTCTACCACTGAGCCACCTTCCCAGCCCCAGAACGGTCATTCTTCAAATGACCATTTTTAAAAACTAGAAATAAGAGATTTTGCTGAATTGGGTTTACAAGATTATTATTTTGCATAGTATTTAAAAATGTGTATTAAGTTTTAATTTTTTTAGACAAAGTCTTACCATGTATCCCAAGTTGGTCTCCAATTCACCCACCCTGCCTCAGCCCCCCACTGCTGGGATTAGAGTTCTGAGCCACCATATCCAGTGCTGTATTTGATTTCAGTGGAAATGTTCAGCTTCCTTAAACTCACACAATCATATTGAAAACATGAAACTAGCTGAGCTGGTTCACAACTCTGACCCAGCCCTGGAGAGGTTAGAGAAGTAGACTGTTGGTGTGAGACCAAGGGCGAGTTCCAGACCAGCCTGAGCTATCGACTCTCTCTCCAAAGTAAAAAGAAAGCAAACCTTCACATAGGTAGTTAGTAGCAGTCTGTTTTCTTTAGATAGAAATGTTTACAAGATTTACAAAAACATTGTTTGGTTCACAGTGAAATCAAGTGAGAGCATAGTAATTATAATGGCTGGATAATCTTACAAATGCTACAAGCAAAATTCTGATATTTTCTTTTTTCAACTGTTTCAGAAAACACTATACAATGAATTATCGCATGATATACAGTTAAGTAACTACACCATATAGCCAGAAACACCAGAAGCAATTAAAAGTCATATGGTTTTTAGTTTTCAACTATAGTTTGCTTTTATTTTTTGAGGCAAGAATGTCTTACAGTGATGATTCACTGTACTGATAAAACTATTTATCGAGCGTTTTTGTTTTTTCTTTTTTTTTTAATTGAAAAGCCACTACAGAAGACTGAGCTATACATTTCAGTTAATACTCCTAATGTTTTCCCATCACGTTCTCAAACTTTGGGTCATGATCTTGAGTGAATTGTGAAATCAACTTAATGAGTTGAAATCCGTATTTAAAAGTGCAATCAAACTAACACTGTACATTATAGACAGTAAGAGTATCATTTAAAGAAAATTTTCTTCTACATAGACATATACACAAGTGTACACATACATACACATACATACATGTATGTAAAAGTATATGTGTGTACACTATGTGGAGAAATAAAAAGCACTTCTTTTAATATAGTCAGTGATAAATAAGCTTACAAGTCACAACCATATATTTTGTTTCCTCCAGCATTTTATACTGGAAAAACCATAAACTTTGGTGACTTATAGATCTGAGTTCAAATCATAACACTTCTATCATAACACATGTTTCTTGACTGCTTTGGTTTTTTTCTTGTGTGGGTTCTGGAGCTTAGACTCAGGGCCTGGGGACTAGTGCTCTACCACTTGAGCCACAGCTCCATCACAGCTTTGGTGGTTAATTGGAGGTAAGAGTCTCATGGACTGGCCTGTGTGGGCTGGCTTTGAACCCTAATCCTTGGGTCTTCGCCTCCTGAGTAGCTAGAATTACAGGCATAAGCCACTGGTGCCTGGCTAACTTAAAATTTTAGAGCCTTGATTTTTCATCCCTAAGAGATATAATTCTTGATTTAAAACATTGTTGTAGGGGCTGGGAAGGGGGCTCAGTGGTAGAGTATTTGCCTCCCATGCATGAGGCCCCGGGTTTGATTCCTTTGCACCACATAAGCAGAAAAGAGCCAGAAGTGGCGCTGTGGCTCAGGTGATAGAGCGCCAGGCTTGAGCTGAAGAGCTGAGGGACAGTGCCCAGGCCCAAAGTTCAGCCCCCATGACCAACAAAACAAAACACAAAACATTGTTGTACACATTAAAATTAAAGAGATGAATATATATAAAACATATCATATCCGACAGACAATCAATAATGGTTGAAGACATTATAATTGCAACTGAATTTAAATAATTATTAAAAGTGATCATTAAAGGTTAAATTGCATTTATCACATTTTATCATTCATTTAAAAACACATTAATGATGGATCTCTTAAACAGAAAATAGCTTATACTAATAAAAATAGCATTTTAAAAGCAGAAATCAAATCAATAGTTTGAATTAGAAAAGTAAGCTTCAGGAAAAATAAGATTATATCTATTATATTAGATAATATGAAATATCAACTATCAAGCCTAAATTAAAATACTAATAGGTACTTTTTGGCAAATTAAGAAATCTTTAACTCTATGAGGAATGAAGCATGGAGGGAACTGCATTTTTTTATTTATCTTTTTTTTTTTTTTTTTTTTGTCAGTCATGGGGTTGAATTCAGGGGCTGCAAACTGAGCTTTTTTGCTCAAGGCTAGCACTCTACCACTCTGAGCCACAGTGCCACTTCTAGTTTTCTGGTAGTTAACTGGGGATAAGAATCTCACAGACTGTCCTGCCCAGACCATGTTTGAACTGCGATCCTCAGATCTTAGTCTTCTGAGTAGCTAGGATTACAGGTGAGCCCCCAGCCCCCAGCAATGGAACCATATTTTAACTGCACAACAATGCTGGCCTGTCAGATATTTGTCCTGAAATATTTTACTTGAATGCTCTCTACGGTAGAAAAGTCATCAATTTAAAGCATTAACTTTTCTGCATAGTGACATTTGAACAGTTCTTGTACTATGCCTCTTTGTTCTTGGTTTATGTTTAATTGAAAACATCGAGGAAATAACCTGTATTCAAACTCACCAAGGTCTAGTCTGTTTCAACAGTGTTTCCAAAGTGGTAAAGAATCTGTTCAGATCTGTGATGTCCATTTTTCGCATGGAACTGTGAATTAACTTAAAAGCAAACAAACATGCTCTTGAAGAGTCTGGGTCCCTCTCCACGTTAACGGAAAGGATATAAAAATTGGGAATGAAGAGAATTTTAACTTTTCAAAAACAAAAGAAACACCATACATCTGATTTTTCTTGGAAGTCTTTACCTGCCAGAAAACGCATGCTGCCCAGCCACATCTCCATTCTGAAGGTGATAGTCACTGAAGAAGTCTGGACTTATGGCTCCTTCGGAGGTAATTAATCCATCTAGAAATAAAGTGATAACTAGTAAAGTATATTTGTAAGGAATAACAAGGAAACGACCCTATCAAACCGAGAGCAGCCTCCAGCGAGGGCCAGAGGATATCCCACAGCAGTGAACCTACAGAGCAGCCTTCATATTTTATACCTAGGCAACTTTCACTTGTGGAACGTAAGAGTCAGATATATCAAAAAACTAAACATTATCAAACATACAAACTGACAGTGAAATTTCACCTAAGTAAAATTTTATTCCATGTGTTTTTAAAACCGTGTATTCTACAAAGTTAAATACTTTTTGATGACTTATCTTCATTAAAATCTAAGTTATTATATACTCCTACTTTTAGGACTCCCCATACTAAATGAGTCCATACCATTATGCTTTAGTTCCTTTTTTTTAAATTATAAAGTACTTCTGTTCCTAAATTTAAGTCTCTGGTTCTGTTTCTCTAATTTAGAGTTACATTATTTCTAATTTGCTCTTATCTAAGAATCTAGATAACTTATTTTTATAGAATCATAAATAAGTTAATAAAAAGGGTCTGAAGGAAAAAAGATCTATGATCACTTCAGGGCTGACCTATGCATGGAACAGACACTTTGGTATATGGATTTTATTTAACCATCTGGATGACGCGGAGAACTTCCATGTCTTCTGAAATGATCTGGGTTGTTGAGTCTAAATACAAATATTGGCCAGGTTATATCCATCACATTATTTAAAAATTTGGCACGTGGAAGGCAAATTATTCACCAAATGATTTAGTCAGCAAACCATTATTGCATACCTAACACATCACAATAGGAAATACATAACATTATGTATAATATAGAATTATAATACATAAATGTTTTGAATAATTTTTATAAAATATGTACAAGGAATTATTAATAAATAATACACAAAAGGAGTATATATATATATGTACCAATAAATGGCAGTGTTTAGAAAGTTCTTCTTAGAAGGCAAGGGAGAAAAAGTGTAACTAATTTGAGTTTGGAAGAATAGGTAGAATTTAAATAGCAAAATCCGAAGAATGGGAGTATTAAAAAATAGAGTGTCTGATACAAATAAGTTAATAGAGTTGGCAAATTAGTCCATTTACAAAATTTCATTTGTATAAAACTTCATTTACTAAAAACTTTCATCCTGCTCATTTTAAAAAGAAGACTTCCATACCGCTCATTTGGTAAATATATCCATTTATGACACATCATATATTAATAGACTAGAATATTATTTAATTATTGAATTGTTAATAGATGCTTTTGACATTTATCTTGTGACTTCTAAATTTAAAATACTTGAGTTTTCATTGAAGTTTTAGTAACATTTAGTTCAATTTTTATGTTCACTAGATATTAGGTTCTGTAAATCAAAAGACCAGCAGCTGTTGGAAATGCCAAGATACCACAGACTGACAATAAAGCACCAATTTATAAATAAATAATAAATAAATAAATAAATTTTATTTGTATGTAGGAGTTTGTGACATGGCACTATAATTAACAACTACAAGATAAAACATTTTCAATAAATCACCTTGTAAAATTAAAACCTATAATTGAGCATGATGGTTTGAGAATCCTGTCAATTTTGGAGGAACAAGGAACATTAAATAAAATGTTAAAATAATATTCATACACCATTTTGAAAGTGAATGCAAGGATGATCACAGTGGCACAGCAAAAAAGATCTTAGCAGTCAGTATTTCAGAGGCATATAGACCATCTGAAAGAACTTTTAGAATTTATAGTTAGGAAATGTGACCTTGTAAAAGTAAAATATACAAGAAATTAAAAGTGGATCAAATTCTCAAATTCTTGTTTTTTAATCCAAAGTTTCTGCTGTCTTTACAGAAAAAATAACAAAATCTATATATGAAAATGTCACAATGAAACAAACCTTCCTTGTATAAATAATATATGCTAATAACTTTTTTTAAAAAGTGAGAATACAGGAAATTAGGATATCATAAAATAGCATTCAAACTAAATTTTTTTACTTCAAAGTTTTAGCCAGAAAATTTATAAAGATAGATACAATTAGCTTGTAACACAATAATCCAGATCTTATATAAATAAAAGGAATACAAATATATTTCTAAAATACATTTTTTTTTTTGGGTCCAGTTGTGGGGGCCTGAACTCTGGGCCTGGACGCTGTCCCTCAGCTCTTCAGCTCAAGGCTAGCGCTCTACCACTTGAGCCACAGCGCCACTTCTGGCTTTTTTCTTTTTTCTTATGTGGTGCTAGGGAATCGAACCCAGGGCCCCAGGGCCTCAGGCATGCAAGGCAAGCGCTCTACCACTGAGCCACCTTCCCAGCCCCTGAAATACATTTTTAAAGTTCTAAGGTACTGCACAGGGTATAGTTTTATAGTATCAGTGGTACACCTTATGGGCTAGTGAGAATTGGGTAGTTCTGACATAGGAACTTCTTCTCTTTGGCAAATTAGGGATTAACGTTCTAGTAAACTCTCATAGAAACATCTCATCAAAAGCATTCCAACTCCTTTGTTAATATGTGATTATTCATGTTGAGCAATTAAAATGATTTCTTTTTGTAAATACTAAAAATTAGACATACAAGCTGGAGCTCAAGACTGGGATTCATACAGGCTAGGTAGGTAGTCTAACACTGAGCTATGGTCTCAGTCCTCACAAACTCGATTACAAACCCCAAATAAATTTAATAGTAGGGTACTTCTTAAGTTTCTCCTCACAGCTAGTACAGCTACAATGAATAAATACATTTAAATGACCACAGAACAAACAGAAAAAAGGAGATACTATACAACAAAACATCCTAACTCTGGAGTATTATTCATATATAGTTATTAAATTATATAGGATAACAGTTTTATAGTTATGTAACAGACTTTGCTAAAATGTTCCAAGTACAACGATAAATACAGTTATGAATAAATGGAGTATATACTGGAACAGTGATAAAAATCAAAGCAGATAAATTACTGACCTCTTGATTTCTAAACCTCTTGATTTCTAAAAAGCCAGTTAAAAACTATCTAAGAAAAATCATGCACAGGGGCTGGGAAGGTGGCTCAGTGGTAGAGCGCTTGCCTTGCATGCATGAGGCCCTGGGTTCGATTCCTCAGCACCACATAAGAAAAAAGCTGGAAGTGGCGCTGTGGCTCAAGTGGTAGAGCGCTAGCCTTGAGCTGAAGAGTTAAGGGACAGCACCCAGGCCCAGAGTTCAGGCCCCATGACTGGACCCCCCCCCAAAAAAAAAAAAAAGAAAAAGAAAAATCATGCACAAAAGTGAAACTTACAACTTAGTATCTGTTATATTGGATTACTGGACTACTGGACTCTTGTGACTTTGTGGAAGGAAATGGATGACAATAACATAGAAAGTGAGAAAAAGAAATTACTAAAATGATGAACATTAACTTACTTGGGTACACTTGGTAAGATACAACATTAAACACAAAATAAGGTTTTTTACAAATTGTTTTAATCTTCATATTCTAGAAATATATTCACATTCTAAGATTAAGACAGATCAATCATGATTGATGAAGAACATAAACAAGTAAAAAGTCCTTTGTATAAAAAGTCAAATGTGTAGCAGTAAAACTGTCTGTAAGTTACACTATACTCTTTCTCTATTTGTGAGAAGCACCTAAAGGGTTTACTTTCATGACAGCAAAGGAAATTAATCAATGACCGTAGTCACTTTTAGATCCTAAGGAAAAAGTACTAAGTAAAGGGGATACCAGTCTTATAACTCTAACATTCTTACAAAAGCAAGAGAGAAACATATGTTTTGACTGACACCTAATCATTTGAAAACAGAGGGCGGCTCTAATGAAGAGGAGACAGAAAATATCATTTCATTTTAAAGTAAAAGACTCAGAAGAATCACATTTGGCCCCTGTTACTAACTTTGTTTTTATAGGAAGCAGCTCTAAAGTTTCATGGAGACCCAAGACCTCTCAAACAAACTAACAGTTTAAAATATTTATCTGGGATTTCCAAGCTACAGCTACATGTGATAAAAGAAAAGGGGCTATTACCCATTACATATAAAACTGCAGAGACTCAAGTTTTATTTAGTCCATGAACTTCATGGAAATAAACAAAAAAAGGAATAAACTAAAAACAAATTAGACAAGTTGCTATAAGAACTAAACAGTATGATATTTTCATGGTCACATAAATGTTATCAATAGGGTACAGAACTTTTAAGACAAACTATGATTTTTGTTTACTTTAAGAGGTTAATAACAACAAATTTTAAAAATTCATTCTGAAATTTTCTATGCATTAAAATAATAAAGTTGAATATGAGGTAACTGACATTTTCGATTTTGGAAATGGAATTGATTCATATTGACACATAGCTATCAATCTCCAAGGAAAGAAACTTGATTCTAAGAATATTCTGATCCCTATAAACAAAAAAAAAATCACATCACCTATATTTTACATCATTTTACTTCATGAATACTGGATATCTGAGACCAGCTGCTTGCTATTACTAACTTGGAAATTCTCGTTGGTTGAAATTAATGATCTTTTCCATCTGGTTTGAAACACAAAGCAGCATTTCATAACTGCTGTAAAGTTCAGTTAGGAAGAAATCTATTCAATATTCAAAATGTAGCACCAATTTTCTAAAGTTTGAGAATATGTATAAAATATGAAAGGGATACAGAGTATGCTGAGGAAGTCTGTACAATATAAATACATGAAAATGTGAATAGACAAATAGTATTAGTGATTAGATATGATGCTAATTAGTAGTGGGTGATGATAAACTATATTATCAGCCATTTATTAATCACACACAAATTCTGATAAAATGAGAAAAACATGAATTGAGAACAAAGTAAACATACAGTAAGACTACAGAGTAGGAATGAGCCATTAATTCGGATATTATATGTGTGTGTATGTATTTATCTGTGCTGGTGATTGAAACTGGAGTCGTTTGGGTATTGTCATGAGCAATACCCCAGCCATAACACTTTTTATTTCCAAATTCTCACAGAGTTTCAAAATAATTACTTTCCTTTCTCTTCTCAACTAAATGATTTCACTGCTGTAACAGTAACACTGGTAGCAGCGGAGAACACTAAAAAAGTCAGAATGTGCAAAATCTTATCTATCTATCATTCCTGGAGAAAGGCAATACAGCATAATCAACAACGTAATAATATATGAAAAGTTTGGACAAATATTAATTTTTGCCTTGAAAACCACTAAAGTTTATAAAGGGGGAGAGAAATATTGCTCCAAAGTGTCCTATAGTCACTAAGCAAAATTTAGTAGTTTGCTATTAAAGCAAAATATACCAAAATTAAACTGTGAAGTACCTAAGAATATAAAATATAAATTAATGAATTATATATTTATTAATAAGAATGGAGAAAAATTAGTATTTTATTTTGGACAGCAGTCAGAAAAATTAGTATTTTATTTTGGACAAGTCAGAAATCTTGGTACCATTCATTTAGAATCTATATTTTAGAGAGTCATAAACTTCTAAGAGCACTAATTTGACTAGCTACCCATTTTTTTAAAATGGTGATTATATCAAAGACATACTTGAAAAGATAACAAGTTACTAGATTTTCTTGGTGTATATGGATGTTACATAGCAGATCAGAAAAAGTGCTTACATGTTTTTGAAATGTGCAAGGCTGGCACAGCTAAATGCTGATTTGTAACACACAAATTGCTTCTTTTGGCCTTGGCGCTGCCTTACCTGAGTTGTAGAAAAGGTCGGGTCTCTCCAGAATATCTCCTTCATGGATGTACGGCTCAACTCGGTCATCACCGTACAAGTACTGCTCACTCTCGTCCATCTGACGGCTCTCGACCATCTCCAGCCACTGAGAATTATGCCAGCGAAACTTTTCGCTCTGAATTTTCTTTGCCCATTCTTCATCATATTCCTATTAAGGAAAAAAACACCAACTGTTATTGTCTAAATTCACTCCCATGGTGTTAGGTAGAGATATTTTTATTTCATGAGAGAAGATGTTGAGAGCTTTCATTTGGGTCAGAGGAAACATAAAAATATACCTATTTAGAATAATTTCACGTAAAAATCAATAGAAAAAAAGAAATACATATTAAATAAGTCTCCTGGGATTATCAATTACTAATGCAATGTCAAACACTGGAAAAGTTAAATTGCATAAATTCTTATTTGAATATTACCTAAATATTGAATTGATGTAAACAACTTAGAAAATTTAGGTAAACAGATGACAGCTCAGCTTCTAAAGGGTTCTTGTGGATATAACTATCTGTAGCACTAGTGGCAGGCGGTTAGCATAACCTCTTTTAATATATATACCTATATATATTTGTTTAGTAATAACTGTTGGGGAAGAAGTACCATTAAAGTACTGTTTATAACTGATGAAACTGGCTTATATCAGAAAATAGCAAAATTAAATTTTAATTTCTTCCAACCCCAAAATGCTATTATCTTATTTATATTTATCTCTTTAAATGTCTATTTCTTGCTGAACAGTAAAGTCCTTAGAAGACTATGTCCTACTTACTGACCTATCCCTGGAACACCTGTCACAGAGAAAGTTCTGGATGCATGTTTTGAGTGACAAATGGGCAAATCACTCTTATGATGATGTCTACAGCAGAACCTTCTCTTGTTTTATAGATTATAGTTATTTCTTCTTTTTCCTTTTTTTAAAATTAATATTTTTGGCTAGGCTCTGGTGACCTATACCTATAATCCTAGCTACTTTGGAGGTTGAGATGTGAAGACTAAAGTTCAAAGCCAGCCTGGTAATGAAATTTCATGAGTATCTTATCTTCAATTAGCTAGCAAAAAAAATGATGGTGAGCACCAGCCTTGGGCAGAAAATGCTAAAGGACAGTGCACAGCTTTGAATTCAAGTCCCAGTATAAGCACACACACACACACAATTTCAAATGATACATGAAAACAATAAAAGCTGTACAAATTTATGGAATAACATGTGGTATTTTGTTACATGTATATTCTATGCATTATGTATATATCTGACAGTCCTGGGGCTTGAACTCAGGACCGGGGCACTGTCCCCGAGCTTCTTTTGCTCAAGGCTAGCAGCCTACCACCTGATCCACAGCTCTACTTCCAGCTTTTTCCTGTATGTGGTACTAGGAATGGAACCTAGGGCTTCACATACGCTAGGCAAACACTCTACCACTAAGCCACATCCCCAGCCTCATATGATGTGACTCTTAAAGGTCACACATATCTCCTCACTTAATCTCCTACTATTTTAAAATGTACAGTACACTATGTTTATCCAATCCCCTACTGTGCAACAGCACACCAGAACTTCCTAATCCTCTCTTCCTGCAGCTTAAGTTCCTACTGATCACACCTTCCTCGATCGCTCCAGCCTGCCCACTCTGCAGCCTCTGCTTTTGACCACTCCATGCTCAACTTCTTTAAGACCACACTTCTTATCTCATACAGCAGTTATATTTCTATGTCTAGATCATTTCACGTAATGATACCTCAATGATACCTTGTTTCATGCATGCTGGTGTACATGGCAGGATTTTATGCTTGCTTAATACTGCATACTATATATGTACTACATTTTCTATACCCACTCATTAGCTGGTGGAGAAGTAGGTTAGTTCCATTTTAAACTATTGTGAACAGTGCTTCGATACACATAGACTTATATCTTGTTGGGAGATTACATAATTTTTTTTTTTGTCAGCTTGAACTCAAGACCTGGGTGCTGTCCCTGAGCTTTTGTTTAAGGCTAGCAATCTATCACCTTGATCTACAGCACCACTTCTGCTTTTCTGAAAGTTAATTGGAGATAAGAGTCTCATGGTCTTTCTTGCTCAGACTGGCTTTGAACTGTAATCCTCAGATCTCACCATCTTGAACAGCTAGGATTACAGGTATGAGCCACTGGCACCAAGCGATTTTTTTTTTTTTTTTTAATTTAGGCTACTTCTAACTAGTACATTAACTTAACATTGAAGAGTAAAGATGGTAGTGTAGATGGTAGTGTTGAAGAGTAAAAATGGAAGTGTGCTTCACAACAGTAGGGTCAAGCTCATCATGATGAATAAAAGGTGGGCAAAAATGCATTTGGTCAATTTTCAGCTTAAGCTAATGTAAAAGGTTACCACCACAGAACTGATTTCTGCCATAGAAAAATGAGTCTAGTGTTGTGTGTGTGTCCATTCACATGCATGCACTCCTGCTGCTCCTGGGGACTGAGCTCAGGGCCTGAGAGTTACCTCTAAGCTTTTTTTGTCCAAGGCTAGCACTCTACCAGTTGAGCCAGAGCTCCACTTCCAGCTTTTTGGTAGTTAATGGGAACGAAGAGTCTCATAGACTTTCCTATCTGGGTTGGCTTTGAACCGCGATCCTCAGATCTGTCTGAGTAGCTAGAATCATAGGTGTGAGCCACGGGTGCTGGCAGTCTAAACATTTTAAATGAACGTAGAGTGCCTTCAGATCTGCATGTTACATTGGAAACAGATCTCTCGCCAGCATCAGCTAACATCTAGAGCGTTGCTCATCCCCCCCTCCCCTTTTTTGTGAGGAGGGGAGCACTGGAATGTGAACTCAGGGTCTTACACATCAGGTAGGCATTCTACAGGAGCTTCTCTACCAGCCACTTTTGCATTAGTTACTTGTTGAGAGAGTGTCTTGTTTGTGCCGAGGCTGACCTGGACTGATGTCACCTATGTGTCCTAGAGAAGCACATTCCCTGGAATGGCAGATGAGTACCAAGCATCTAACCCTTGGGGGAGATGGAGATGGAGGCTTACTGAAATGGGTTTGTTTGTTTTTGCCCAGGCTGGTTGTTAAACCATGATCCCCCTGGTTTTTACCTCCAAAGACACCCATATTGCTCACTTTTTAAAACATACAAAGATTCCCTGGATTTTTTTTTTTTTTAAGCCTGGTTCTGCTATTCTGCTAATGGCAATTTTGCCATCAGATTATTGAGCTTTCCTTCCTTTTTTTTTTTTTTTTTTTTGCCAGCCCTGGGGCTTGAACTCAGGGATTGGGCACTGTCCGTGAGCTTCTTTTTGCTCAAGGCTAACACTCTACTACTTAAGCCACAGCACCACTTCCAGCTATTTCTGTGTGTGTGGTCCTGAGGAATAGAACCCAGGGCTTCATGCGTGCTAGGCCAGGAGTCTGGCACTAAGCCACATTTCAGCCAGCTTTCCTTTTTAATAGTTGCCAACAGTTCTATCAGTTGTCAATCTATATTCTACTATAATTACTCAAATGGTATGCAGTTAAGAGCCATCATAGACATTAATCATATTTTTCTTTAAACACTATTATTTAACTGGTAGAATATCAGTATTTAAATCTCTGTAGATTTGAATCCCCAGATACAATGCAAACCTGTATTTAAGACTGACTGTTCATATTACTAAACTTTTATGAATAAATGTAATGTCTATAAAAAAAGACTGTTCATATTACTGATGTAATTAGTGATTAAATGTGATAGCAATTTATACAATCATCCAACCAATCATCAGACACAAATTTTTCTTATATAAGATATGCAGAAATCACTTAGAAAACTTATATTGAGAACACTTACTAAATATTAGCCATTTCCATTAATTCATTCAAGTGACAGCTCTCTGGAAAAGATATAATTATGCCTATTTTACAAATGAGAAAATGAGGCCCCAACCACTTGGCCCATGTCATACAGCTGGGCTATTATACCAGTGCAAATCTTGATTCAGCAGTGTGCAAGAAGCACTTAAACAGAAGAAAACACACCTTGGCCAAAGCCACTAGAAAACAGATTCCACACTGAATGACACTATGGCCTACGTGGCCTTGAAAGCCAACTTTCATCCCCAAGATTTTGTGAATGGGTTGGACTGTTGACAAAGTAGTAGTAGGAAGGGTAGAAGTAACTTCTGGTTTCATATATTGTATAACAAATTATATTCCCAAGACTTATTTCTCTGGTCACACCTGGGAAAAGAGAGTTGAAAAATATTGCAGAGATGTTCATACAGATCTCACTGGCTACAGATTCTGGTAGTTTGTTTTTCCAAAATTATCAGTGATACTTAATTATGTGGTTACATACACTGTAATCAATTTATAAGTAATTTAGCATAAATGTTAAATATAACCCTGAACTATTTTAAAATTTCACAAATAGTATACTTTTTGGTTCCATGTGTATGTGCTCAGCTAAATTTGCAAAAAGCAAAGAGAGACTGCCATATTAGGGGTGGCCAGATAATTTATAAAGGCCTGATTACATATCCTTACTGTAGGAAAAAAGAATGAACTTACCACAGCCACTGAGTAAAAAAATGTAGTGCGTAAAGCAAAAGTAAAAATAGTATTTTGGAAGAAATTGTCCACAGTAACTGGATATTTTGTCTAAAATATGAGTTAGTTACAGGTCATCCTAACTGTAAGAATATGGCTTACAGTATTAGAAATTCTATTAAACCCACATGAAATGCTGAAAGTAATTTTTTTCTTTTAAGCATAGTAGCTTGTTTCCTTTGGCAAGAGACATAAAAATAACTTTTTATTAGGATAGAAACATTTAAATCTGGCTGAACTATCTTAATGAAGATGTTTTCAAGGGAATTGTTTCATTAAAATTTATAATTTAAGTATATGGGTTGCTAGTGGAAAAACAAGACTTAAGTTCCAAAGGCATATGAAATATACCTTTTCTAATCTAGTAAGATGAAAATGCTTCTAATAATTCATGTGAAATAGTACAGATGTAGGTTAAAAAATAAAAACCACACATCTATAATATGTATTTACCCTAATAATTTTTTTTTTTTTTGGTCAGTCATGAAGCTTGAACTCTGGGCCTGCGTGCTGACCCTGCGCTCTTCAGCTCAAGGCAAGTACTCTACCACTTAAGCCACAGTGCTACTTCTGATTTTCTGGTGGTTAATTGGTGATAAGAGTCTCATGGACTTTCCTGCCCAGGATGGCTTTGAACTGCGATCCTCAGATGGACTCAGCCTTCTGAGTAGCTAGGATTACAGGCGTGAGCCACCAGTGCCTGGCTCCTAATAATTTTCTTTATGAAGAAAAAAATTCCTGTCTACTATACAGTTATCATATTAGACATCTATAGACCAGTGTATTTATAGATATTGATATATATCATATATATCACATATAAATCATATATATAAGCTCCCACATATCTCACATATATGTGATGCTATAATATATATGTATACATAATGTTTTTCTCTCTCACACACATACATATCACCTCTCCTTTAGGAACTTCATATATTTACTTAAGGCACTTGCTACAAACTACTGAATTAGGAGTCAAGAGATCTGGTTTCTACTTCCAGTTCTGCTACAAACTTAAGTAGTAACTTACTATACAAGTATTTTACTCTCTTGGCTTCAGATTCGTTATTTGCAAAATGAAAGAAATCTAGAACTTGTTCAAGATCTAATAGTCTATAAGTAAAAACCTATGATTAATACTATTGCTTTATAAAGATGTTAAAAACAACGATCCCAATTAAACTGAATAATATTGTAGCGTAGGAGTTTCTCAAGTGATTAAACTGAGTAATATTGTAGCGTAGGAGTTTCTCAAGTGATTAAACTGAGTAATATTGTAGCGTAGGAGTTTCTCAAGTGATATTTTGTACTGATAATGCACTATGTGATTCTTTTGTTCTTTTGTGTGTTCTTCCCCCACGGTACAACCCGTTTTCACTGTACTTGATTCAGGTGTTCTGCATTTTGTATATACATTTTTATAATTTGGGGAGGGGAAGGGATATAGCAAACTGCTGAAATAGGGATACAGGCTGACCCACTGTCACAATGAGATGTACAAGACACTATGTTGAAAACGAACTTTACAATTTGGGGGGGGGTGGTGGGAGGAGTTGGGGAGGGAAGGGATGGTAGGGGAAAAACAATGGAGGTAACCATGCTTGATAGGAAATGTACTGTACTCATGTAACTGTAACCCCTCTGTACAGTGTTTTTACAATTTTTTATATGCGTGTGTGTGTGTGTGTATATATATATATATATATATATATATATATATATATATAGAGAGAGAGAGAGAGAGAGAGAGAGAGAGAGAGAGAGAGAGAGACAAAGTGAGTATCTTGTATCAAAAATTTTTTGTTTTTTAGCCCAGGTGCAATGTCTCTTGCCTTTAATCCCAGCTCCTTGGGAGGTGAAGATAGGGAAGAGTGGTTTGAGGGCAGCACAAGCAAAAAGTTTACGAGATTACAGTTTCAACAAGAAAAGCTGGAAAGAAAGGCCAACAGAGAAGGATTGACGGCCAGCTGGCTTGGGAATAAATGTGAGACCTTTTTAAAAACTAAAGTGAAAGGGTCCTGATAGTATGGCTCAAATGGTAGAGCATCTGCTTAGTAATACAAGGCCCTAAGTGAAACTGCCCCATACTGCCAAACATATTTTAAGGAAATAAATTCACCATGTATTAAATAAGATTAATTCAACACCTTTTCAAAATCTTTAATCCCCTCTTAAATATGCATTCCCCACTTCAGATCAGGAAGCGTCTATGAGAATTTAGGTATTCCCAGTTCAATCACAGCTTGAGATGTCATCAAAATCTCTATTACACCTTTATCCTGTCTGGAGATACTTTAGGGATACAGTCATTTTTTTCCTTCACTTTTGAAATCCTTTTCCCCCCATCAGGCTGTCTTTAAGTCCTGTATTTAAAGGAAAACATGCTTTGGCTCTTATTTTCTTTTTTTCTCAGCTCCTGACATTATGATCTTAAGTACTTAGTTTCTATACATTCTAAAATGTCACGAGAGACTTATGGTTTGATTTTACATGGAATGTGCCATCCTTTTTGAAGTCCTACATCATTTTGTTTACTACTTAACCACTGCAACATTATGAAGCCTTAACCAGCCTATTATCAGCGTCTGTTCACTATCAGGAAAACTCTTTTGTCGCTGGCTTCCGTCACACCTTGTATCTGATTAACACACTATAGGATAACACAGAGCTACATAGGTCTGTTTTGTGTTTCGAAGTAACTGATGGGAAACAGATTTTCCTTTCTCCTTTAATGTGGCAGCCCCCTAATTGAGACTGTAATATGGTTTATTTAATACAATTTTTGTACTAAATTAAAGCAGGTCTACAGTAATTTAGTTGCTCATTGAGATTTAAGGCAACAGCTGCTAGAAAATGCTTCTTATACCTTAGAAAATATTTTCCCAATGGTATGTGTATATATACACATTATTGTATAATTAAACACATATAATAAAGTTGTTGACTTTAATGCATATATAGACTTATTCCAAGTATCGACCTTTGGTCTTTACTGGGTATTTTGTAAAGCCGGCGTTCAGGTACAATTACCTCCTCACTCAGCTTGTGCTTATAGCAGGGAAAGCTAACCTGTGAAATATCATGTCACAAGTCAGACAACAGAGTAAAAAATGTAAATAAATAAAAGATATGCAAGTTAAAATTCATGATTTTTCTCTATTATGCTTGGGTCTTTTAAGTTCAGTTGTAGCCAATTAAACAATAAAGTAAGATGAATAATGAACAGGCAATTAATATACATACACATCCATGTATACGTACATTTTTGCGTATACTTAAAAGTCTAACAAGCTGGAAAAATACCCTGTTTTTGCCTCTGTTTATGGAATATAAAAATGAACTACAAAAGAGGATCAACCAAACTTTTCTCATTAAATTCAATTTAATTTTATAGAATTAAGTGAACCCCAGAAAAAAAGAAAAAACTCAGAAAACAAAAAAAAATCCAAACTTACACTGTGAAATTTTGAATTACAAAGGCTGAAAAAAATCCAACCAACCACCACCACCACCAACAAAAACAACCCAAGAATCAGCTATACCCTGGAAAGAGGACTGAAGAAGTTACTGTCAACAGCTCACCTGAAAAATCCCTGTTCTGTGACCATTCCTAACTTCATGTCAATTAAAAGTGACTATCATCTACCAATTTTATTCATTTTTTATCCATTCCCTGCAATTACAAAGGCATCTTTTGAGTTCTCTGCCTAACTCAATAAAGCCTTTACTATATTTTCTTTTCATTGTATCATGAGATACCTTTTAAGATGTTCTCCCTTACTGGAAAGACTACTAATAAATCCATGTTTCTGTCTGGTGCAGGCTTTTCCAGATATCTTTGTGGGGATTCTAACATTAATAAATAAAGAGGCTATTTAAACCTGTGCTGATTTATCTCATTTTAATGTGCCAGTCTTACTAAATATAATTGTCTGGCTTTAAATGGAGATATTAGTTTATTTTTCCAAGTTTAAAATACTAGATGTTGAGTTATTAAAATATATAATCCATTCATGATCATAATTAAGAGTTATTGAAAAGAAAGAGATAGTATTTCAAAATCTCAGTAATACAACCTATGTTAGTACAAAATCTACAGCCAAGTCTGTTGCTGGCTAGAAAGACATGAAACATCATTTTTTTTTTTTTTTTTACCAGAAAAACTAGTTAAATCTCTTTTCTCATAAACACTGTCATAAGGACAGCACATCTGCTGAGAGGTTCAAATAGGACACTGTTTCTGAAAGAGTAGCTCATACGTTTAGGTAACAGTCCTGGAGTTCTCCAAGTTTAGACTAAACTTTGATATTCAAGAAACTTCAGGTTGCTGAGCTTTGTATTCTTAATATCTATCTTAGTGTTGGAGATATAGTATATATTGAGTAATCACGTTTTAGGTATTTGACATTTTAGGTAAATGTGGGAGCTTTTGAGGTTCTTAAACACAACACAAATTTGAGAATATGTTGAAAAGTCTATCAATTTTAGAAGCTCCTTAGATCAGATGTGTAGGTTCTGCTCTTCCTTTGAAGATTCCCAATGCTTGGAAGATAAAGGCAGGGTCAACTGCCTTGTAATCTTGGTAGGTTAAGTTGCTGGGCTTCTTTCTCTTGGCCTTCCTGCTTTCCTCTGTAACTGCCATTCCCTTCCTCTCAAAACTGTAAGTAACCTAGACAAACACTAACAACTTACTGATGAGTCTAGAAAGACTTCATCATGTAATACAAGTAATGTAATCCTCCTCAGCACACAAAGTACTACCACCACCCATGTTTCAAGTTATCAATTCAACCCTTGGGACCAATTATTTAATCAAATCATCAGTACTGCAATATATGCATAATTTTAGAGATAATCCTTTACTTGCACAAATAAGGCTTGCACAAATAAGTGACAGAAATGTTTGTAACCTTAAATACAAAGGTCTTTGAACTACAAATAGGTCCACTCCAGATTTTGAGCTTTTAAAAATAGCTCCAATCCCCGTACTTCAGATTTCTTCTTCTTATACAATATAGTCAAAGTTGAGAATATTGACAAGCCACAATCTAGCAGAGAGAAGAATCCAGAGACATCATCCACTCCTACCCTAAACAGGGTCACTAGTGCTTACTACACACAAGTTTTTGTGGTCTCCTTTGATAAGTATTTTTGAGTGTTTCAGCACCTTTGTTATATTTAATTAAATTCTGCTAATTTCCTCTTGCTTTATTCTTGAAAAAGAGTCAAGATAACTATGAGGATGAGTTGTGATAAAGCAGGCTCAGACACTCTGGTGTAACTATGGGTAGCTATTTCTCCAGTGGAACTAGGAGATGTTTGTATGTAATACAGTAAGATGGCTTATTTCTCAAACTTCTCAGCAAGCTAACAATGCAGCTTTTGGTCTGAGACTAATTTATAAACTTAGACCAAAACCCAGGCTAAACAGAAATTTAGAATATGGATAATTACCAAGTAAGGCATTTTAACAATAGCAAAGGTAGCTTCCTATTTACTAGGTAAATGACATGATCAATTCCTTTCAGTTTTGTCTGAATTAGTTTAGTGCCCTGACATGAAGTTTACCAATGCCAAATTTAGCCATTTTCTGGAACAATTTCAAATGTAAACTATAAACAGTATATGTATGGTCAAAATATATCCTCCAAATAATGTTCCACCGTTTAACTTCAAATAGTAAACAGATTATCTTCCCATGCCACTTCAAAAAAATCAAGAAGAAAATAAAACAACAACAATAATCAACAAAAATAACAGTTAGTTGTCCCAAGGAAGGAAAATGTTGGCCCAGGTAGTTAGTCTACATACAAAGTCCTCACCTATGTTTCAGGGTTAGTCTAGCTTAAACAGAAATAAACTGAATGACCATCATGTGGTAAATACATCCCCATATATATTTTCTTTAATCCTTGTAATAGGTCTCTAAACTTTAGAAGTCTTATTATATATAAATGTAGTCTTCAAAAAGTTAAATGAGTTGCCTGAAATTATTTAGCAGGTAAAGGAGAAAAGTAGTTAGCTGTATCCTGATATGATTAGCTTGCCAATTCAAGAAGGATAAAGATTCAATTTATGGCCAGAACTGAAACCCAACTAGGAAGAGCAGAAAAATGTTTTAGGATCAATAATTTCATATTAAAGATGAGCCAGTGTCTTGAACCTTGTAGTAACAGACTAGCACAAGGGCTATTCTTTCAGTAGAATGTGAGATGTTTCCACAGTGTGGTGCCCTTCTATTAGCTCTACTAGATTTCTAAGAAATTCAGCCATGAATATGAGCCAGGTGAACAGCATAGCCAGACTTCCAAATTACCCACATGTGGATACTTTTAATAAGTCTCGTTTTCTTGTAGTAAGTTTTTCGGAATAAAGTTTTCCACAGTGTGAAATGATCCATTATTCCATGGCATTATATCAAACACTTACTCCAGTATTGGAGATTTATAGAGAGATTAGGTGAACTAAATTGCTCAATTTACTTGCTCCAATTTTTTTAAAATACTAACTCAAAAGTGATCACACAGAATCTTAGGGATCTACGCAATCAGAGCTAGTTGTTATATTACCAATTTAATTTTGCTGATTCTTCTTTGAAGTCCTCACATTAACAAGGCTCCTTATGATAATAAACATAATTTTCTTTGTAGCTCTACATTTATAATGCTGACTAGGAATTCTAAGTACTTTCAAGTAGAGTATGATCTATAAAGCAAGACAAAGACTGAAAAGCTCATTGGATTCAGAAACATGAGCTTACTTTAGTGAGCACCATTTTAGTGCAACAATGAAAGAAGACAGGATTAGCATGGGTTGCAAGGAGGACAGAGGAAGGAAAGAAATCAGACAAAATAGGATTTTAAAAAAACTTCAGTTTTTGGAATCAGAGAGCTAGAACAGTACTTTTTTAGAAAAGAAAAGAGGATGTATTGTGGAGTGGTCTCCAGTTTGAGATAAGGAACAAGCCCACAATTTATATGAAATGGGAATCAAAATAGTTTCAGTCATAATATACTTACATTTTATGCCATATATTTTTATGGTTGAACTGAGCCAAGCTTCTGGAGCTAGCTGACATTCTAACCTAAAGATACCTCGAATGTAAACCTGCAGCTATCTTCCGTTTATATGTCCTCACAGAGAGGTGAAAAGTATGCTGAATGGATGCATAACAGACTAACAAGTCTTTTGTCATTGTTTAAAGGAAGATAATCACATGTGTGGATCTTTAACATGATTGTTATTCTTATATTATGTACTTTATATGTAATGACATGGTGATCTATTAGAAGACAGTACATGGCAATGAAATTATTCTTTTGGAGTATTAAACATTCTGTACTCACAAGCCATGCTACCCTTTCTCTCACAAAATACAATATCGTGGTAGAGCAAAGATCTATTCTGGCTTAGAAATCAAATCTCTTGGTCATTTAGTTCTAACTCTGTATGAAGTATATTGTCAAATCTAAAAGGTAGATGGCAGGCATCAAATAGACACATTTCTGAAATACGGTACGAGAACCTGACAAGACAGCTCCTGCTAGGAACTGTTCACCTTCGTAATGAAGCCACTAACAGAAATGCCAACTATGAAGTTGTTTCTTGATCATATTTGTGTAAAAAGCTAAGTTAAACTTTTTCCCCTTAGGTCTGGGACCAGAACCTGCTGCCACCTGCTCACTGCCTAGTGCTCTACAACCGAGCCAAGCCTCCAATCTCTAAGTTAAACTTTTAGAAGTACTGAAGAGGTTGTAACTAAGGAACTAAAAACTGTTGAGCTAAAATTCAGCTTAAAGAAGGAAGCAAGTTGTATATGCTAAAGGTAAAAAGAAAACAAGTCTACCTATATACCAAAAATTCTGAAATAGTGGGAAAAAACTTAACAAAATTTGATTCATCTTAAAAATTTAGTTGCCTGATTTTAGCATTGATTTATAATTTTTTCACAAATTGTCATCAAACTTCCTGCTATAGAACAATTTCTCTGAAAACCAAGTGTTTCCAAGATGACAGGTAGCTTGTCCAACTTGGAATATGTACAAGCCTCTTTAGAGTGCCCATCATTAAAAGTCAAAAGTCACAGAACTTATCTTTAAAGAGTAAATTCAGTATCACAGAATTTCTAAAGCCTTAACCAAAATACAAAGTTGATACTGAAGGAAGAGTTCAGAACATTTACCAAATGTTCTATTATACTTAGTGTAAAAAGAATACTTACCGCTATTATATCTAATGTATTGTCACAGACCTTCCTGATTTCATTATTTTTATCATGCATCAGGTCTATGAGATATGCTGGAGCTTCTGAATAAAAATGGTTAAAGATAAAAACTGAACTGTGATTATGACACTTCAATTAGAAAATCCCACAAGTCTCTAAATTTAAATGCTAAGCGGAAATTTTACTTCATATTTTAATGTAAAATCATTGGTACAAGATGACCGAAAACACTATTTAATTTCTGT
The DNA here is from genome assembly GCF_024711535.1 of Dipodomys merriami. Lineage (NCBI taxonomy): Eukaryota > Metazoa > Chordata > Mammalia > Rodentia > Heteromyidae > Dipodomys > Dipodomys merriami. The sequence continues at coordinate 1,635,646 of NW_027206413.1, read as the reverse complement.
AAAAAAAAAAAAAAAAAAAAAAGGTAAGCAGAGTAGAGACATCAAAAGAAAAAAATGTAGGTAAGAAGAAAAAAACAACAACAAATATCGGAAGTGTAAGGCCATTGTTTTGAGGACAGGAAAATGATGAAAATCAACAAAGAGGTAGCTGTTGATCTGTGTAGCTAAGGTTACAACTTTCTTCTTTTTACTTTTGTTTTCATGCCAGTACTGGGGCTTGAACTCTGGGCCTCACATTATTGCTGGGCATTTTCACTCAAGGCTGGTACTCTATCATTTGATTTACACCTCCACTTCATGGACTTTTCTGCTCAGGTTGGTTTCAAATCTTGATTCTCAGATTTCAGCCTCCTCACTAAGATTATAGATGTAAGCCACTGATACCCCATGTCCCCCTATCCTAGAATCAGTTTATCTATTATGGTATAAAAGTTCAAGTAAACTTACTTCACATAAAAATGAACAACAGAAAAGAATCACATCCAAACTGAACTAAATGATTATTATAAGAACAAAAAACAAAGGGAGATATGATAAAAATATTTTCACTAGAGAAAGCATTTTTTAAAGACAGAGATTTAAAAATAATAAATACATATATGAACAAACAACACGAAGCAGAATTAGAAAATTCAGAGAAATAATTCAGAAAAGAACCTAAAATAAAGATGAAAACATCTTTTCAAATCAACACTAAATGTAAAATAACACAAAATAAATGCAAAAGAAGCCACGAGAAATAGAAAGCAAAAAAAGAAAACTACAAAATTAAACAAATAAAAAGATCAGAAAGGTATAGACATAAAGAGCTAATATAATAGAAACATAAAAGAAGAAAATGTAATTGAACAAAATACTAAAAATTACAATTCAAGACTATTTTTCAGATATGGATTAAAATATGACAAAACTCCATATATGCAAAGTATATTTAGAAAAATAACTTAAGAACAACTCAAAATGTAGTGAAACAGCTTAATTGTGAAGAAAACAAATATCCTGGTAAAGGCTTTTTTAGGGAAAGGAAACTAACCTGTCATCAGACTTTAGGGAGAGTAATACTAAACAGACTAACTCTAGACTTCTCACTGGTAGCAAAATGCAGGCCAGGCCAGCGGAAAACTGCCTAGTGTCAGCTATATTCTGCTAGGCTAGTACTGAAGAGGGCAAATTTGTTATTCCCAGAGATCTACCTTGTCATTTGTAAGTAATATTTCTAAGTATAAAATATTTCACTTTGGAAGACAATCAACTCAGAGGAATAGAGGACTACAAGAAAAAGTAACGAAGACATTGAATGGCAACAGAACGCAGAATGTTCTTTAGATTGCACTATGCTAGGCACAGTGGAAGATATCTCCATTGCAGTTAAGAGAAAATTCCTGAGGTGTTTTGCAGTTATTAAATACTTGACATATGGATGATAGCCAAAGTCATTTGAACAGATGCGCTTTCCCATACAGAGTAAATAAGATTAGAAGAGGACTAAGTAGTCCTAGGAACCTCTGAAATTTAAGTTAACAGAGAAGGAAGTTCTGAAAATGTTTAAGCTTCTAGGAATCAAAATTAGACAAGTTGATAAATTGTTCTCATTAAATTTTATCCACATATAGATTGAATATTCTTTATCCAAAATGTTCGCAAACAGAAGTTCCTACTTTCAGATTATTCATTTCAGTTCTGGAGTATTTAGTTTTACATAATGAGTGTTTTGGGGAAGAGACCAAAGTCTAAACATAAACCCATTTCTATATATCTTATATGCACAGATTGAAGGTAATTTCTGTGCACTTGTGTTTTGACTGTAACTGTTTACATGAGGCAGATTTCTACCAAACATTTCAGATTTTGGAGCATTTTAGATTTCTGATTTTCAGACTAGGGATAGTCAACCTGTGCTAACTTAGAATAAACAATTCCAATGGAAAATACCCTGTGAGCTAAACTTATTTCCAAGACCCAAGATGTATGTTTCCTTAATGTGCAAAATGTAATTATATAAAAGTTGAAAGGATACGTGTTTCCTTGATTATAACATCTCTTGTGGCTTGGTGGAAAACCATCTGGTAGAAGACGTAAATTATCTGGCATACAAATTCATCATCTTCTTGTTGAGCTGAAAGAGGAAAAAGAAACTTCACATGAAAGAATACTATACTCATGGTATATAAGCAAACAGAAAAACATTTTAGGTAAAAACAAAATGAGTAAAACTAAAAGTGAGGAGCAAGTAAAAGGCAATTAATTTAAATTATTTGTAATACCTGGGTAATATATATCATCTGTACCTAATCAATAAACAAATTTCATAATGACATGTTGTCAGAAATTATATTAGAAAGGTTCTTGGTAGTTACATAGACAGGTGCTTATTTTGAAATAGGAACACAAACATCAAGATTTTGAAAAAAAAAAGCTTTGTTATCTCTGAGGTTAAACTACACTACTTGAGATAATTCATATCAAGAGATCACATAGCTTGAGGAATTTGGGGACAAATCTGGTTTAGGAGCTTAAACTGGGGCTTGAACTCTGAACTCTAAGATCTTGCTTGGCTTTTTTACTCATGTCTGACTCTGCTATTTGAGGCATGTCTCTAGTTCCAACGTTTAGCTGGTTAATTGCAAATAAGAGTCTCTTGGATTTGTCTGCCTGAACTGGATTACATCCTCCTGAGTTGCTAGGCTTACAGAAGTGAGCTACCCCAACTGAGCTGAGGAAAACAATTCTTAAAATAGATGACACTTTCTAAATTTTAGGTTTTTGTTAGAAATGACACAATCAGGCTGGGATTTAGCTCAGTGGTAAATGACACAATCAGGCTGGGATATAGCTCAGTGGTAGAACACTTTATGCACAAGGCCCCTGGCTTTGATTTACTAGTTCCACGAAAAACAAAGGACAGAAGAAGAGAAGGTTTGAAGGAAGGAGGGAAAGAAAGAGAAAGAACTGGCCCATCATAAAAAGAGATATTTTGTCTTGTTGAATAATACTTAAAAAACTGAACTTTACATACTGGCATAAAGTATTTTAGTTTCTATCTACTTATAGTGATAAAGTTATATAATCAGATCAGCTAATTAATAAATGGTTAATATTACACAAATAATTTAACATAATTTCAGAAATATAAATACTAGCTACAAAATTTGATTTGCTAAGCTTATCATCAACTCTTGGTCATACAGTTCCATGATATGTTAGAAACACATTTCCTGACTGACACAGTATCTAACTAGTTGTAGAGTATATTGTGGGGTCCTTAAAGTTCAATCTGTCCTAAATGAGCTCTTTCACTAACTTCCTAAAACTAACTAGGCTGAAATTTTCACTATTAATTATTCTCTTGATACAATGCTCTCTACTTAATCACAAAGTTTTCTTTCTTAACCTTGAAAAACCAATATATACTTCCTTAAAAGAATATCACATAGTCTATGATATAATAACCTCACACCAGAGAACATCAAAACACTGTAAAACACTAAGCTGGCTTTGTTAACTTTGCTTAATCTACAGCTAAATTCTCTCAAGTCACTGTAGGAAGCAATTGCAGAGCATAGAATGCTTCAACTTTCACCAGCTCTCCATGAAATCTTTATTCTCATTTATTCTACCATCTTGCCTTCACCCCCCTCAATTCTCTAGTATCTCAGTATCTTAATTACTTCTGATATAAAAACACTCTGTGAGAAGGGTATATTCAAAGTAAACACATATGGATCATTTTAAAAGGAATACTTAAAAAATACGGCAGGGGCTGGCAAGGTGGCTCAGTGGTAGAGTGCCTGCCTCGTGCATGAGGCCCTGGGTTCGATTCCTCAGCACCACATAAGCAGAAAAAGCCAGAAGTGGGCGCTGTGGCTCCAGTGATAAAGCACTAGCCTTGAGCTGAAGAGCTGAGGGACAGGGCCCAGGCTCAGAGTTCAGGCCCCACAACCGACAAACAAAACAAAACAAGAACTACAACAACAACAAAAAAACAGGCATTATGTCTATTAATATATTGTGTTAAAAGTTTACAATGCAAATTTTAAAAAATCAAGACAGAAAGGTATAAAGTACTTTAAAAAGCATTTCATTCCCCTGTCCATATCTAACTGATCAATAAACACAAACAGGTGCTCAATTTCATTAATCATTAGGGAAAGGCAAATTAAAACTACAATGAGATCACACTAAGAAGACTACAATTAAAGGAACAACAATACTCAGAGTTGTAGTGATACAGAACAATTGTAACCCTCCTACTTTGATTTCTTGGCTGAAAATTCACCCAGCTACTTTGGTAAACAGATTGGCAGCACTTATTAAAGCCAATCACATACACACTCTTTGGCCTAGGAATTCTACTCTGATGTATGTATCTAATAGAAATGACTACATATGTTTACCAAATAAAAAGTTTAATATGCTCTTAAGGAATATTATTAAAAATAGTCTTCCCCTAAAACAAACTCCACAAAACTTAGCCCTACTACCCACGGACAGTACAAAGGAAATGATATATTTTTATAATACAGTACTATACACAGCAATAAAAAATGAACAAACTTCTGTAAATAACATAGATGAGTCCCACAAATATAATGTAGGACAAAATAAACCAGATTTTACTTATGTCAAGTTAAAACTCAAGCAAAACTAATTTATCTATGATAAGATAATGACCACTTTGGTGGAGGTTGTAATGATTGGGAAAGGAAATAGGTACTTCTGTGAGACTGACAATTTTTACTTCCCTATATGGGTAAAACAATATATTGTATTCCTTAGATGCCTCACATTCACATTTTAAATTTTAATATTACTAGCTGCTGTTAAAGTATAAGATGCTACAGAACTTGGCACTGATATTTCATTTGTGTAAATTCTGTGTGGATTTTGGAGAACAATGTGCCCTGGCTTTGTGTGAGCAATACAAACTCAAGGGTATGACTCTAGGCCTATGATGTCTACTGTAGCTACATGCTAGGACAGCTAATTACATGAAAATTAAATTAAAATTGTGGTTCTAGCTGGGCACCAGTGGCACACACCTGTAATCCTAGCTACTCAGGAGGCTGAGATCTGAGGATCAAGGTTCAAAGCCAGCCCCGGGAAGGAAAGGCCATGAGACTCTTATCTCCAATAAACCACCAGAAAAACAGAAGTGGCCCTGTGGCTCAAGTGGTAGAGGGCTAACTTTGAGCTGAAGAGCTGAGGGACAGCGCCCAAACCCAGAGTTCAAGCCCCACAACCGACCTCCCCCTCCAATAGCATAGAACAATTTCATCAACACAGAAAACCAACATGCAAAGTTGGACAGAAAGCAGAAATGATGCAGTACTATTTGTAGGTAATTGTCTATACAATTATTTCTGAATTACTTTATGCCAATATTCTTAACTTTGCAACCTAAATCTCTCTCAAATTTCTCTATCCAATCTTAGTTTATTCCTTGCTTCATTGGGTTTCTTTGAGATAGAGTCTTGCTATTTAATCAAATTCACTACAGCCTGGTCTGAAAATTATAATCTCCCTGTCTTGCCTCCAAGAAGCTGGAATTACAGGTATGTACCTTCGCATGTGTTTCAATTCATTTTCCTAAATTAACTATATAATTTAAGTTTCTATGATTAATATAACAAAGTAATGTAATACTCTTTCATGTTGCAGACTTTGAGATTTAAATTTTAAAATAACATATTTAGACATTAACATGAAAAACTTTAATTACCATTGAGCAATTCAATCAGTGCAGGGATTATCCCAGATTTAGCTAGCAGTGCAGCACAAGAATCATCCATAGACACAGTTCCAATCATTATCACCACTTCTAAAACGAGGTCATCTTCTGCAGTACCTACGAAAGGCAATTGTAGAAAATTTTCATTAATATGTCCTGATTGACACCTACTTGTATCATCAAAACTTCAATGCATAAGGACAATGAAGCAGTAAAAAATAAGTTCCTGTGAATCTTTGACATAGTTATAAATTTTTCATTTTGCCAAATTTTCCATCTTTGCTGATGACAACTTTGAAAATACTAGTGAATGATAACGTAGGCAGAAAATAAAGTATTTTGAATATTTCAAAGAGCTGTGTGTGTGTGTGTGTGTGTGTGTGAAAGAGAGAGAGAGAGAGAGAGATAGAGAGAGAGAGAGAGAGAGAAAGAGAATCTATCTACTTGAGAAGGAGGTGGTATTTGGTAACTTATAAAGAGACAACTAAAAAAGTTTTAAGAAAAAGGGAAGGGAAACTAATACCAAGAAAATATTTTGTTAAGGAAATGAGACTATATAGGTAAGACAGGACAGTAGAACCTTTTTGAGAATGGAATTATGGTAAGAATATACTTTGCTTAAACAACAGTAACCACAGTGTTACTTTAACAGCTTTATCTAAAAAAAATAATTATGCAAAAGTGAAATACTCAGCACAGACCTGGCTTTAGTTTATCCTTAAGGTATGGAACTAACTTGTACTCCTTCAGAACCAGTTCCCAGTCTAAATCTGGAATGGTAAGATTTGCCAGAGTTCCCAAACACTCAATCACAAATTCCTCCTCTTCATCGCTGGAGATCTGAGCTGCAAGGTCCCCAACATAATCCTGAGGACAGCAGAATTTCAACAGTTAAAATATTATCTCTGAGAAGAGCAAATGTGGTAAGTTTACCATGGGAAAAAACATAAGTATCAGAAGAAATTCTTAATGTTTAATACTCTGGACTTAGCGTCCTCAGAGAGCCTCCTGGTGATGCCCACAGAATGGAGGTTTTGAGAATAGACAACAAACCCAAACTACCACCTTCCAGTGCAGACTGGGATTTCCAAGAGCTAAACTTACAAGGAGGTTTAAAACAGAAGAGCCAATTTAGTCATGAATATTTGATTAGAGCTCAGTAATAATTCTTTCTAAATGTATGAAGGTACAATTATCAATGTACAATTTACAACCATCAGATCCACTTTACTAGAAAACAAAGAAACTATATTTACAATAAACAGCTTTTTGGTCGGTCCGTCATGCTGGGAAATGTTCCTAATCATTTTCATCAGTAACGGGTCCTTGAATTTTAGGGCCCTTTTCATGAGCATCTTCAATCCATTTCCTGAAACAAAAAGCAGAAAATTCCCTAAGAAAATTAACTTTTTCTTTCTTTCTTTTTTTTTTTTTTATTGGTCAGTCGTGGGGCCTGAACTCTGGGCCTGAGTGCTGTCCCTCAGCTCTTCAGTTCAAGGCTAGCGCTCTACCACTTGAGCCACAGCTCCACTTCCGGCTTTTTTTTTTTTTTTTTTTGCCTATGTGGTGCTGAGGAATCAAACACAGGGCCTCATGAATGCAAGGCAAAGCGCTCTACCACTGAGCCACCTTCCCAGCCCTGAAAATTAACTTGTTTAATGATTTTTTTGTTTTGTTACAAAAATTTACATCTAGTAAAATATTCAAACCTTAAGTGTCAAATTAGATTTAGATAAATGAGCACACTTGTGCAACCATACTGTACAATAACACATAGGATCTATCTCCTGCTCGCTCCAGAAAGCTCCTTCTGTGCCTCTCCTAGTAAATCTTGTTCTCCAGATACAATCCTTTCTTTTTTCCTCCTCCTCTTCTGCCTTTTCTATTTATTCTACTTAAAATACAGTTTTATTATCTACAAGTTCATAAAAATAGGCCTGTACGGTTTATGATCTTTTGAGTTTGGAATATACACCACAAATTTAAAAAAATACTTATAATCCAGGAAAAATTATACTTCTAGAAACTTATCCTAAGAATAGAAAACAAAAATTCAGAGAAAGGTAAATATAGTGATTCATGCTCGTATTCCCAACAGTGGCCAAAGGCCCTCTATTCAAGACCAGTCTGGAGGCAAAATTCAGAGAAAGAATAATTAGTACAACATTATTTGTAATACAAACAAAGTGCCAAAAAACTACATATAAAAATACTGGAGCCGAGCGCTGATGGCTCACCTCTGTAATCCTAGCTACTCAGGAGGCTGAGATCTGAGGATCATGGTTCAGAGCCAGCCTGGGCAGAAAAGTCTGTGAGACTCTTTTTTTTATTTTTTATTTTATTTATTATTTATTTTATTTATTCAGTCGTGGGGCCTGAACTCTGGACCTGGGCGCTGTCCCTCAGCTCTTCAGCTCAAGGCTAGCGCTCTACCACTTGAGCCACAGCGCCACTTCCAGTTTTTTTCTTTTTGCTTATGTGGTGCTGAGGAATCAAACCCAGGGCCTCGAGCATGCAAGGCAAGCGCTCTACCACTGAGCCACCTTCCCAGCCCTGTGATACTCTTATCTCCAATAAACCACTAGAAAACCATAAGTGGCTCTGTGGTTCAAGCAGTAGAGTGCTTGCCCTGAGCTGAAGAGCACAGGGACAAAGCTCAAGCCCAGAGTTCAAGCCCCATGACTGACCAAAAAAACAAAAACAAAACAAACAAAAAAATGGAATAAATTATGGCAAAATTGTTTTATAAAAGTATTTAATCATGTAAAATGATATTCAAGATACTAAACGTAAAAGATAATCATGAGAATTACCTTTTTATTTTAAAATAAAAATATAATGAATCATTAAACCAATTTGACTTATATTTATCTCTAGGTGTATCAAAGATTTCATTATTTTTCCCATTTTTAAGTTTGTACTTTTATGAACATTTACTACATCTTCTGCCTTTCTTTCTTTCTTTCCTTCTTGTTTGTTTGTTTTGTTCTTCGTTGGAGACTGAAACCAGGGCCTGTGCATGCGAGGCAGAGCTCTAATGCCTGAGCCAGGCCTACTCCCTTTGTACACTGAATTGCCTACTTGTGCCCATGCTGTGGGCAGCCACCACGGCATCTGGCCATGTGCTTCTGTGCTTCTGTGTAGCTGAGAAAACAAGTGTGTGGGTAAACAATGGGGTAGCCAGCCAATAACAGAGATGGTGTCTGGCATGCTTTATTTTTTTAATAACCAGGCTGGCCATGAACTGCAGTCCCTTGCTCTCCGCCTCCAAAGCAGCCAGCATTACAGGCTTGAGCTAACGCACCCAGCTTATACTGCTTTTCCAAGCACATAAAATACAAATCCAAAACCTTTTTACTGAAATACAGAAACAATGACTGTTCATTGTGAGTGGTAAATAAAATTTTCTTTTCATATAGAAAAAGTTAAAAAAACTTACCTTTCAGCTAAGCACTGGTGGCTATTCAAAAGACCGAGATCAGAGGACCTTGGTTTGAAGCTAGTCTCAACAAAAAGTCCCTGAGAATCTACTTCAATTAACCAGCAAAACTGTTGCACTAGGGCTGAGAATGTGGCTGAGTGGGAGTGCGCTTGCCTAGCATGCACGAAGCCCTGGGTTTGATTCCTCATTAACACATACGCAGAAAAAGCCAGAAGTGGTGCTGTGGCTCACGTGTAGAGAGCTAGACTGAGCATAGAGAGGCTCAAGGACAGTGCCCAGGCCCCGAGTTCAAGCTCCAGGATCAGCAAAACAAAAAACAAAAAACAAAAAACGTTGCACTAGAGGTATGGCTTAAGTGGTAGAGCGCCAGTTGTTAGAGAGCAAGCCCTGAGTTCACACAGGCCCTGAGTTCAGGCCTCAGAACAGTAATAAATATATTTTATATCATATATATATATGTATATATATATAAAATTTCAAATCAGCACTGACATTGGTTTGTAAAATGTTCCTGAAAGTATCTCTACTCATGTCAGAAAATTATAGCTATAATGAAGAAACTATTTAAAGATAGAACTTACATTTATTCTGTAACTGTTAGCTCCTTATTATCTGCTTTCCATTCTGTGCCAATTATATGACAAGGAGGTTATTTATGAAGGTCAAAGGCACTCACCTTCACAGATAAGCTGTACATTTCTCTTGTTAGCAGCAAGATTAATGCAAAAGGAAATCAGTTCCAAGTCAATTCGTTCATCTGAACATTCAAAGAGCATCTTCATTAACTAGCAAAAAACACAGGACATACTTAACTCAAAACAGAAACTCAACTTTTTGAAGCAGAATCTGATAATGTGTGATCTTATATCATATACTGGAATATAATGTAATGTAATCTACATTTCAACACAAAACTAGCATGACTGATTCACAGGTGATGAATGAGATGCTCAGTAATGTAAGTTACCAAGTACAACGGAGGACAGAGAACTATTAGGTAAGCCTCTGCGGTTAAGAAATGAAAAATACTGCTTGGAAGTTGAGCATTTCAAGCATAGAAAACACTTATACAAAGGTCACATTACAGGAAAAAATGTAACTTTTCTAAAGGACTAAGTGAAATCTCAAAGATTGATTAGAACTTTAATTAGGAGATAGAAATAAAATATGACTTCATAGCTGAATAGACATTGGGGTTCAGGTAGGAGAAGGAGTCAAAGATGACTCTCAAGATCTTTTTTTGTTGTTCATGGGCCAGAACTCTGGGCCTGAACTCTGGGCCTGGGCACTGTCCCTGAGCTCTTCAGCTCAAGGCCACAGCGTCACTTCCAGTTTTTTTTGCTTCAGTGGTATTGAGGAAATCAAACCCAGGGCCTCATGCATGCCAACCGAGCACTCTACCACGGAGCTGCCTTCCCAGCCCCCTCTCAATTGTACCTAGCAATGACTTGGATGATGGTACATATCCCCCAATAATATAAAACCAGTCTAGGACCAAATCTTAAATGATAATCCAGTTTTGATTTTATGTGTGTTGAGTTAAAGCTGCATAAGACAGTCTAGAAAGTACAGGTATTCAGCAGGAAGTTGCAATCGTACATCTGGATTTATGTCTTGACTGAAAGGACATTAGGAATTGTCTTATATGGCTGATAACTGAAGTTGTAGGCAAGACAGTATAGATTAAAATCAGTGATAAAGGGAAAAGGATCAGAGAAGAGGCAGACAAAATGCTAGGAAAAAGTTGGTTACCTATGCCAACTGACAATAATCTAGACTTTTCATTAGTAATATTTGCGAAAAAAAAAAAAAAAGAACTTGTGATGGTTTGGAGAAGAGAGTTTTCTATTTTAGGCAAATCAGCAAACTAAGTGTATATTATGTAAGGATATATTTCTCCAAGTCCAATTTGCTACTAGATATGGAAGCTACTCCTAAGATTTATAAAATATGGAAATTAAAAATTTCCATATTTAATCTTGGGGCAATACTTTGTTTTTAGAATAAACTATGGCTTCATGAATCAGACACAGTGCTATTTTAGACCTCATTCTGTTAAATCTTGTTTTGACTGCTCATTGTGTTAATCCCATCCACTCTTTTCTTGCCGGGGTGGGGGCTGGGGGAGAGGCATACCATGGCTTGAAGTCAGGGCCATGTGCTGCTAGGCTAGCTATCTGACGTGAGCCACCCCCAACCTCTTTCAGGTAACTTCTGAGTTTCAAAAAGGATATATGACCAACATGCAAAAATAGTCATTGCTATGTGCTAGAACAAACAAACCAGAGTCAAAAACATCACTCCATTGTTAGGTATCATTCTTACAAAAGCACTGATCTATATGCTGGAAGTAGCAGCAGAATGATTTGGCATATAGCATGCCTTTCCTAACACTGCAGCTCCTAACCACCATGTTATACGGGAGTAATAACACTTAATAATGCTTTAGACTAAAAAGATTCTCTAGTAAATATAAAATTCAGTGGATATATATATATATATATATATATATATATCAAATGTTGCTATCATACATGTAATATATATATATATATGACAAATAAATGTATAGGCATGTGTATAAAATTGCCAGTATAAAACCTGATAATGAGTAAATGAGTAAAATGTGATAATTCTTTAATATGTTTTCATACTAGAATGCAAAATTTACTATAGATGTCATCTGAATTTTTACTAATATTGAGAAACATTTTAATAATGAAAATTCATTAAATTGAAGTGATGTTTTAAATACACAAAATAGGTGCAGAAGCTCATGTCTGTAATCCTACCTACTCAGGAGACTGAGATCTGAAGATTGAGGTTCAAAGCCAGCCTGGGCAGGAAAGTCTGTGAGACTGTCATTTCCAATTAATCACCAAAAAGCTGGAAGGTATCACTCAAGTGGTAGAGTGCTTAGCCTCCAGTGAAAAAGCTAGGGTAGTTTTCTGGTTCTGAGTTCAAGCCCCAGTATCATCACAAACAAAACAAAACAAATGGAAAATAAACCCACAAAACATGTATTACTAATACAAAGTGTGCATTTCAAACTAGCCTTTGGAATTTGGAAAATTACCCTTGAAAACAGAGGTACAGGTGATTTGTTTAGAAGTGAGGGATTAAAAATAAATTTTTATGTCAAATTACATGTGGAAAAAAATCAGAAGCTACATTTAAAAAAATGTACATGTGTTAAAAATTAACTGAACTTTCATCCTCACAATAGAGATAAATTAGGACTAAGTATGAACAGAATGTATTATAATATGGAATGTTTTTCATAAGAGAAATGCTTCAATATTAATGAAAGCATTCAAATTTAAAATGCTTAATTCAAACTCCAAGCAACAGAACAACATTGTCTTCAATTTGATTGCTACCCAGAGTACTTCAAAAGTAAGTGTAATCACTGGCAACTAGGAAATATTAAAATTAGATTTGTTCTGTTTTAGCGGTCTGTTGTCATCTTTTAGTAATTTAACAGGAAAGCCCTGAAAGGGTTTTAGCCTGTGCAATGAAGAAGCACTAGTGTTCAATCAGACCAGTCCCACATTGAGTATCAGATACCAAAGACCAAGACTGAAACCACTGTGTCTAGACTCTCTGGCACCTGACTTCACTTATTTACCAGTGACCAGAGACCAACCCCTGCAGCTCTCTGTACGCACATACACCTCTACCACCCCCACCCTCTACCCAAACATCTTTGAATGATTATGCCAGAACTCTGCAGGCCTCAGGAATCTCTTCTGACTGGCTACTCCCTAGCGTTCTTGTTTGAAGTGATGCTCTGGTTTCTGAACTTCAGCAGATAATGGCAGGCAAGAGCAAAGGGGGCTGTCAGAAAGGACGTTTACCAGCCTTCAGCTGAAAAGAAGCATGTAGATCAAAGAGGGGCCCAATAGGACAACTGTGGTAAAAACATGTGGATCACTATGAAGACTCTTGCACTCTGTTCTAGGGTAAAAGATTAAATAACATCATGACATCACTACCTAGCCATGTACTTTGATTGGCCATCCTATTACCAATAACTACTTTTATAAGCATCTGGATAGCATTTGCACCTATTTAAACAAAACATGCATCTCAGAGGTTTAAATAACAATGAACTGTTAATGTGTACTTTTAACTATTATTAGAATACAACCATTAACTCCTGGTTATCCCAAATATGCTTACTTGAAACAATCTACCCAATGAGCCCGTTAAGACTGTGTATGAATCAGGAAGATGAAATGGCCCTCAAATCTTGCATAATAGGGATAAATAGGCAAAGAAAATGAGAATACATTGGGCAGTTAGGTGCACTAAATTATAAAAGAAAGCAAAGCAATATAGTAATAAAGTTTCTGAGGAATGTTGCATGTAAAATCATCTACTCTGGATCTTAAGTATTCTGAAAGTGAATGCTGATCTAATTATAGGTTTATCCAATAAAACTCATATAGACAGTAAATAGAACCATGAATGGGTCAAAAATAGGAAAGACTTGACATTTTATGAAGAGTACCTGACTTTTGTGCAGTTACTTGCACTACACACAGCCAGTTACATAAGCTACATTAGATTATATATAATTATATATTCACACAATAGAATCTAATGTAATTAAAGAATGTAATCACTCTTTTCATAATCATTTATAGTAATACGAATTATAACTGGGCCAATGCTTTTCTACCTTTGGTTCTTTTAGGCTTTCTTTTGAAAATTCATGGACAATACTTGAAGATCTTTATTAAACAAATATTAAGGTACACAATTCACACAGAAAAAAATATGACCTTATCTTACAGCCATTCAAATCTTAATATGGTTTTCTTTAGGAAGTAAGTTAACCAGCTTGCTGTCACAGGTAAATTCAAGTCTCACTAGTTACAACATTATTTCTGAAAGGAATGTCTTTTTAATTCCTGAAGGAAACTTGAAAATGTCATTTAATATCTAATTTGCTTTCTATCATTGTTTTATTTTGCAATGAACTTGGTACTGGGTTAACAATAAGTCACGTTTTCCTAAACATGTCAAAACTGGGCACTGTAAAGTACAAGTTACAGGTTGGATAGCGCTTTGTAAGCAAATATATTCTGGACATCATTTGTTTTCCTCAAAACATTGCCTCATAATAAAAAACTTCAATATGCATATAACATAACAGGGTGAATACACTCTCATGATTTCCATGAAACCTTACATTCTAAAAAGAAAACAAAAACAGAAATAAACACCTAAAAAACCTTGAGCTTTGAATGAGTGTTGGGAAGTTTTGCTAATAAAATACAGATAATAAGTGTTCTGAAAACCCCACTAGTGACATATATGAATGACATTAGAAACGGCAAGAAAATCCATGCAGTAACATCGCTCTTAAAAAGCTACAGAAAAACTGCACAAAAATTTTTAAAAAGAAACAATGATAACATCTAAAAGGTAAACAGGCTTTTGTTTTTGATTTACTGGCTTCAAATAAATTTAATATTTTATTTTTTATACTAAACATTCTAAAGGAGAAAGCTGTAGGTTTTATATTCTTCCTCATTTGCATCTTTAAATTTAATGTTATTCTTTTCAAAACTAAACTGGATAGAAAGAATCAATCTCTCCAAGAATATTATTCTTTCTTGGCTGCTTTCCAATTCATATCCTGCAGTCAATGAAATTCTGACACTAAATGAGATCGGAAAAGGAACACCCTTTGAATCTGCAAAGCAGAAAGTCCTTAGAACATGTGGAGTGTGACTGTAGTAAATCATCTGTAATCTCTTTTTGACATGGCTACTCTTTTACTGAACACTTGTTTGACAAAGGGTTTGATTACTCTGTGCATGAGCTATAGTCTGACACATTTTATCACCATAAAGGACCCTGTCTTGTTAGATAAGATGTACTGTATATTCTTTGAAGGATGTCTATTTTCTACAGCCATAATTAGTTTATCCCCTGATATAAAAGGCAAAGAAACTGTCCTTCAGAGTTCACCAGTTTCTCAAATATAAGTAAAAAAAAATAATTCCAAAGAAGCATATTCAATTTTAACGCTGTCCCACTAAATTAGAATGAATAAAAGACTAATGAAAAGAGAAATTATCATCTATTTTTACTGTGTTTTAAATACTCAATGTAGCCTACATTTCATAATTCATATTAGGATAACAAGGAATTGCCCAGTAACAGTATTATGAGAACATTAGTATGACTGTCATATTTTCCTGAATTGCTTTTTAATAGCATTATTTTTACTATATATTATACATATCATAATTTTACTTTTCTTATATTAGAAAACTATTTTATAAAAAATAATATAATATCAAAAGCGGCCCAACCTGGGCTTTGAATATGATATCCAGAGCTTCATTTATTCATAGTTAATGACACAATAACGATTGCATGAATGTAAATTCCCAAAGAGCACAACCACATACATAGAATCACAAACATTATGAAGCAGTCTATGAAAAAAAACTGGGGAAATAGCACTGTGGTTCACTGTGGTAAAGCACTAGCCTTGTGCACAAATGCTTAAGGACAGTGCCTAGGCCCTGAGTTCAAGCCCCAGAACTGGCTCCACAAAAACTGGGGTGTTAGAGGCCTGGCTCAGGTGGCAGAGTGCAGCCAATGAACAAAAATGTGTAATAACAAGTTTGAACCCTGGTCACAGGGAAAAAAAAATTGGTAATCTCCTTCAACATAAGTAAACCTAACATTAGAAGTATATCAAAAAATAGAGTCAAAGAAAATTCTTTCTTGAAAACAGGGCTATTGAACCAAAAGAATTTTTTTTTTTGTCAGTCGTGGGCCTGAGCTCTGGGCCTGGGCGCTGTCCCTCAGTTCTTCAGCTCACGGCTAGCGCTCTACCACTTCTGCCACAATACCACTTCTGGCCTTTTCTGCTTGTGTGGTGCTGAGCAATCAAACACAGGGTCTCTTGCATTCAAGGCAAGCGCTCTATCACTGAGCTAACTTCCCAGCCCGAAAACCACAAGAATTTTGATGAAACATTTTCCATTAGAGAATGTGAAGCACTAAAAAATTAACTATATACAAGATTAAAATGTAAATTATTAACTTGAGAAATATTCATAGTACAGAATTAGCTATATATTGCCTTTATCAATGTTAAAATATTGATAGATAAAATATGTTAATAGAAAATAATACTAGAATATGGAAAATAAACACATGAAACATGTTCAACTTCACTAAACACCCATGAAAATGCAAGTACATAGAAAAATTGATCCCCTATATTTTAGAGAGACATTAATAACTGCTACTGTTAAAAGTGAAGTACTAGTTGGAAATATAAATGAATGCCTTTGTAGCATTTGGCCTAAATTGTCAAAGGCACAAATGTTCACATATTTTGATGCTTATTTGAATTTTAGGAATTTAAACTAAAGAAACATTCATAGATGTGGATGAGAATTTACAATTATGATATTTATAATATTTTCATTTATTTTGTTTGCTAAACTATAAACATTTTCAAAGAATGTTCAGTGATATGAAAACATGCCATGATTAAGTGATAAAGCAACATATAAAATTACATATACAATATAATTCATATATATATGTATATATATATATATATTTTTTTTTTTTTGGTCGGTCATGGGGCTTGAACTCTGTGCTTGGGTGCTGTCCCTCAGCTCTTTAGTTCAAGGCGAGGGCTCTACCACGTGAGCTACAGTGCCACTTCCAGTTTTCTGATGATTTAGTGGAGATAGGAGTCTCACAGTCTTTCCTGCCTGGGCTGGCTTTGAACCATGATCCTCAGATCTTAGCCTCCGGAGTAGCTAGGATTACAGGTGTGAGCCACCAGCACCTGGCTAATCCCAATATATTTTTATCTTTTAAGCAGAGAGAGGCCAAGGTACCAAAATGTTAATTATCCCTAGGTTAATTAAAGTTATTTTTATTTCTAGACAGTCTTTTTTAAAATTTTCAGTGCTAGAGACAGAACCCAGACTTAGCTTATTTTAGACAAGAGTTAGATATGTTATAAATATTTTTATACAAATTTATATTAATTAGAATTTTTAAGGAAAAAAGTCTAACAAGAGGGTGAAAACATTTATAGATCTTATAAACTAGTTACCTGTGGTATGCAGTCTGTGTATGCAAACATAGATTTAAAGCGGTCATCCATGCTTATATGGTAAAGTACACACATTGCAATCTGTTTGTAGTTTTCATTTCCTAAGAATAAAAAAGAAAAGGGTACAATGATACATGTGAGATCTATCTATTATTTTTTTCAAGTATAGTAAGTATATTTATTTTATTCTATTTTTTAAATTTTTTCTATTATTTTTAACATAGCATTCAAAGTACTTAGATAACTCTGATCTATAAAATGTATTACTTGATATATAAGTTCCAAAAAACAGGGCTCTGATTTACCACCTTATTCCCCGCCTTGAGACTAGCACTTAATACAAAGTAGGTACTTAAGGAACGGTTGCCAATATTAATCATTAGGCATTCACCTATCACAGCAAGCGCCATACTAAACTGAACTCAGGGCACTGAATCTTCAAAGCAATCTGTCAAACAGATCTTACATCTCTTCAGGTGAGGATCATGAGACTTAAGGAAAAAAAAATACTTGCCTCATATCTTTTTAAATGATTGAGTAGGGATTTAATAGAGGATTGTCTGCTTCCAACATCTTTATTGGGTTATACTATAGTAATTATCTTAAATATTTTTATATCATAGCGTCAAACTATTTTTCACATAAAATGTTATCAGTCTTTTGGGACTGATATATGTAGTACAGTGCATTTTAAAAAATAATTATTTTTAAAAATAAAATATCTAGGAATTAGCCTAGTCAAAGATGTAAAGGAACTATTTAGTGAAAACTACAAAAACCTAAGGAAAGAAATCATAGAGGACACCAGGAAATGGAAAGACCTCCATGTTCTTGGGTAGGAAGACTTAATATAGTGAAAATGGCCATACTGCCAAAAATGATCTACATATTCAATGCAATTCCCATCAAAATCCCAATGATGTTCTTTACTGAAATAGAGAAAACAATCCCAAAATTCATATGGAACAGCTAAAAACCTAGAATAGCCAAAACAATTCTAGGCAAAAGAAACAACGTGAGAGGGATCACGATACCGGATTTCAAGCTCTACTATAGAGCCATAATAACAAAGACAGCATGGTACTGGCACAAAAACAGACCCAAAGACCGATACAGATTAGAAGATCCAGAAATAAAATCACATACACATAGCCAGCTGATATTTGACAAAGGAGCCAAAGACATGCAGTGGAAGAAACATATCCTCTTCAACTACTGGTGCTGGGAAAACTGGGCGGCCACATGCAGAAGACTCAGTGGACCCCAGCCTATCACCATGCACTAACATCAACTCAAAATGGATTAAAGATCTTAACATCAAATCTGAAACTCTGAAACTGCTGCAGGACAGAGTAGGATAGACAGTAGGCAGGACCTTCCTGAACAAAGTCCCAGAGTCACAACAAATTGGAGAGAGACTCTACAAATGGGACTACCTGAAAATAAAAAGTTTCTGCACAGCTAAAGACATAGCTACCAAAGTAGAAAGACAGGTAGGCAATTGGGAAAAATACCAGCAATATATCAGACAAGGGCCTAATATCCATTATATATGGGGAACTCAAGAAACTAACCCCTCCCAAATCTAACAAACCAATCACTAAATTGGCAAGGGAACTAAAGAGAGACTTCTCAGAAGAGATAAAAACGGCAAAGAAACACATGAGGAAATGCTCGCTATCCCTGGCTATAAAAGAAATGCAAATAAAAACAACCCTGAGATACCACCTTACCCCAGTCAGAATGGCCCACATCCTAAAGTCAGCCAAGGACAAATGCTGGAGGGGATGCGGAGAAAGAGGAACCCTACGGCACTGCTTGTGGGAATGTATACTTATACAACCACTTTGGAAAATAGTCTGGAGATATCTCAGAAAGCTAGATATAGACCTCCCCCATGACCCAGCCATACCACTCCTAGGCCTCTACCCTGAGCAACAGGAACCAGGATACAAGGACACATGCACCTCCATGTTTATTGCTGCATTGTTCACAATAGCCAAGATATGGAAACCACCCAGATGCCCCACCACAGATGAATGGATCCAAAAATTGTGGTACCTATATACAATGGAATATTATGCAGCCATTAGAAAGGAGAAAATAATGGCATTCACAGGGAAATGGATGGAAGTAGAACCAATCATTTTGAGTGAGGTAAGCCAAGAGCTAAGAGACAAATGGCACATGGTGTCCCCGATATGTGGATGTTAAATCCAAACTGCAAGGAGATACAACAAAGTCAACAAGACTTGAGAAACAAAGGACCCCCACTCATCTGGTTGTATAATTGCTAAAGGACTCCATGTTCTTGACTACATATATGGTATATCAATGTGCACATCTGAGGGAAGCTAGGAGGAGGGAAATGGGACAATATACAGCAGAGGGCCATCAGCTGCACTGGACATGGATGAAAATGAGCTAAGCCACTCAAGGGCAGCGATGGCAGGGAGGGAACGAGCGGGACAGAGGGAACCGCTGACACTAAGTGAAAGGAAAGAAATGTACATAGCACCCAAACAGTTGTATTGTCAAAGCTCATAGAATTTACAAACATTATAGACCCTGATAATGACAATCTGCCTTGTGAAGGTTAAAATGTGTTTGTGACTTTAACTATCATTATCTCACAACACTGTAAAATTGTGAAATTTATGTAACCACTTACAATAAAAATTATTTAAAAATTATTTTTAATCTAGGCTTTATACATCTTTATAAAGTACTTTTAAAACCTATTTTCTACTGCTTATATAAGTAATACAAACAGTAACTTCAGATACAATAATTAGTATTTTATATATTTCTCAGATGAAAAGATATTTTCACTAAAATCTGCAAGTTCACCAATTCAACTATAAAGAATATAATGTATTCAGGAAATACGTGTGTGTGTGTGTGTGTGTGTGTGTGTGTGTGTGTGTGTGTGTGTGTGTGTGTGTGTGTGTGTGTGTGTGTGTGTGTGTGTGTGTGTGTGTGTGTGTGTGTGTGTGTGTGTGTGTGTGTGTGTGTGTGTGTGTGTGTGTGTGTGTGTGTTACAAGGGTTGAACCCAAGGCCTAAAGTTTGCTAGTCTGGTGCTCTCCTACTTGAGCCACATCTCCAGCCTTATTTTTTGCTGGACTGGACTCAAACTGTGATCCTCCATATCTGAGAGGGAGCTACCAGGTACCTCCAGGATTGGGAGATATTTAAAATGCAAAAATGAAGCTAATATTCATATAAAATATAATATTTATACCAATGATTTGAAAGTAAGAACTGTATTTGGAGGGAAATGAAATGTAAAAATTATGAAGTAGAGGTAAATTAAATGTTTCTGATCTTAATATTTTAAGACTAGCACAATGGAAAGACTTGGAAAAAATTATATTAAGTGAAGTAAGCCAGGCCCAAAGAAACATAGGTCCCATAGTTTCCTTTATTTGCAATAACTAGTATATGTCTGAGTCAAGCAGAAAAGGTCAGATAAGTTGATGTTAGGGAAATGAACCCTAAGATACGTATTCAAATGTTTTTTTCTTTCATGCGATTGTTTCTAACACATTTATAAGATGATTTCTTTGTTGCTTTGTATGTCCCTCCCCCACGGTATGTATAACCCCTGCTTTCACTGTATTTGATGTGAGTATAATTTGTGGAGGGGAAGGGGAAAAACAAATCCTTTAACTAGAGATACAGGTGGACCCATTGCAACAATGAGATGTACAAGATGTTATGTGGAAAATGAACTTTACAACTTTGGTGGGGCGGGGGAGGAGGATTGGTTGGGGAGTGGAGGGGAAGATGGGAAGGGATGGGAAGTGGAAACAAAGGAGGATGCTACAATGCTTGATAAGAAATGTACTCATTATCTTGCCCATGTAATTATAACCCCTCTGTACAGTATTTTCACAATAAAAAAAAAAGACTAGCACGATCTAAAGATTCACAGATTTATTTACTTATTTTCTTGGCACTTGTGCTGCGACTTGGGCACTATTTTGCTCAAGGCTAGTACTCTACTACTTGAGCTCCACTTCAGCTTTTTGGTGGTTAATTAAAGATTAATGAATGTCCTCCTTCATTAATGCTGTTGAAATTATGTGCTTCGAGTTGTCTGTGAAAGAATTAGGCAAGAGAATGCTGGTAGAGCAATTAGCTTAGTGTCTGACACAAACTAAACCAACTCAATAAATATACGCTGACAACAGTATTTTTCTGTTTTACCAGTAGAACCGTGATACATAAGGGACTTCATGTTTTTCTACCAAGACTGGTGCTATAACTAGAAATAAAGTAGGTTTGAGAGGCAGCAGAGTGGGAGGTATATTCATAGCCTGTGACAGACCACCTGTCTTTTTTATCTACTAATCTTCCTGTAACGCTCAACGATTCCTCAATTGTGGAATTTAGAGTCATTTTATATGCAGGGCTCCACTCTGACCCGTATTTCATAAGAATTGACATCATTTTGTGATTCTTATAGTTATAAGCTCCTTAAATAGCAAGCAATTGAGAAAAGAAAATAAACTCCTTCCTTGCCCTGCACATACAAATTATCTTTCCTCCTCCTGTACTTCTCTGTGACAGAACTAACAGTACTGCCTTTCACCTCTGGAGTGAGGCAGTGGTGTCTGCAGAGTTGATGGGTTACCAAGTGGACAAAAGGGTACGAGAGAAGTCTGAGATCATGGAAGACAAAACTCACAAGCTACCTACCATGCTTTGATTACCTTTTTTTTTTTTTTTTTGCCAGTCCTGGAGCTTGAACAAAGGGCTTGGTACTGTCCCTGAGCTGCTTTTGCTCAAGGCTAGCACTCTACCACTTGAGCCATAGTGTTACACGTCCGGCTTCTTCTGTTTATATGGTACTGAGGAATCGAACTCAGGGCTTCATGCATGCTAGGCAAACACTCTACCACTAAGACACATTCCCAGTCCTTCCTTTACCTTAAACAGCATGTCCCAGATAAATAAAAGTTAGATGAGCAGAGGTATTACCCCTTATATCTTGTCTGAAACAAACTAGAGTAGAACTAGTGCTGTGAAAGGTGGTGATGACGATCTAAGGGACTGTAATACTATATTTAGAAGTCTATCTGACTCAAGTGGCTGATGTGTCTTCTGGATTTGTCTGGGTCAATTTCTCAGAACTTAAGCAATGATATATAAATATCTATGAAATTAATTTCTCCCTTTCTGTGTTTATTAAATGAATGAAAAAAGATACAAACTGGAGTTCCCTCTTCATTCAGAAACAATGGGTATTTTATAAATCTCTCGTTACTCCCATTACTTTCCTGATTCTAGATTTCTTCGTATTCTATTGCTACAGACATTGTTTTACTTCCAAGAATCTTCAATGCGTGAATGAAGACTATAGTATAAAAATCACAGAATCTTATTTACCGTATCATAAATGAAGCATATAGCTTGATGGCATGTAACAGCTGAAAGCTACAACCAAAGGACAGAACGTTTAAGGGCAAAAGTGAATACATGGAATTGTAAGATACCTAGAGATAACCTGATCTCATCTACTTCTGTGCTCAAAATCCAGCCGAGCACAGAAAGCAAAGGCTTTCTGGCAGGAAACATTTAGTATTATTACTTAAAAAGCTAATTTGTGGATCACATAGCAATAAACAGTCATTAGAGAGATTAAACTGGTAGTAAAGTGAAAAGCTTATCCTTTATTATAAACTAATAAATAGTTTTCTTCATTCAATGGGAGAAAAAGATATCTAAATTCTTGAAAAAAAGTAAACTTCAAGGGGAAAAAATTACATACCCTAAGTAAATTCCTACAAGAAATACGGATTTGGAGGATATGATTTTCCTGTAAGAATTCATGACTAGAAACCATGAACTTGAGCTAATCAACTATGATCCAGCCCTCTATACCCTGTTCATGGACAACATTTCAAAAGGGCTCCTTTAAGACTTACAGACATCAATTATTCCCTAATGGCATCCCAAGTATAATCAGGCTAACAACTGCTATTCTGTCATGGTACCAAAGGCTCTGTAGATTTTGAGCAGAGCAGTGAAAAGACTGAATTTTTTCAAAGGAGGTTCTTAATGATTGGAGGTGAATTAGTCAAATCTGTTCAAGTAATAAGGGCAGGATGGAAAAAAAGGCCTAGTCATTATAATTCCTTTGGTATTTATGGTAATAAACATGAATCATGATGAACTCACTGGCTATTAAATACAGAGGTCATAAGTACTTCCATAGGATTTCCACAGGAATTCGACGTTAATTAGCTGGATCATTATTTGAAAGTGTTACTGAATTATCTTAGCATTTGTGCAGCCATTCTCCCCAAATTGGTCATTCCCAGCTGAAGGTAGTTAATACCTTAACAAACTGGCCATTAACTCCAGTAACTGATTTCGTGGGAATTATTGCACTTATAAAGTACATTCAAGAGTTTATAAGAAACATTGCCCCTCCCCCCTTTCTTTTTAAAGAAATTTACAGCTGTAATTCAGCTGGAGCAGCTCAGAGAGGGGGAAAAAAATCAGCTTTCTGGGCTGTTCTCACAACTGATTTTCTGCCAATTAAAGGGCAAAGCACATGCTGATGGGTTTTGAGTTTTAAAATGCCTTCAGTTTTTTCACCTCTGAAGTGATTAGTCTCAACACTATCAGCTTCTAATTTTGTAAGACACTTGGGATTTTCCATTCACAGTTCAGTCAAGCAGAAATATGAGTTTTGAACATAGGAACTCAAAGCCAAATTTCCGGTCTGTAGCAGACCCAGCCCAACACTTTGTGAAAACAGAGTGAGAACACAAGTTATGGGCCACATTATTAGCTAGATTCTCATTCCCTTCTACACCCCATGTCTTCATTCAAAGCAAGTAGTCCCTTTGAAGTCACAAAGGCTTCGTGCAAAGGTAGAGAGAAGTGGAAACATTAGCACACCTGTACTGGAAGAGAGCAGCAGTAAGGTAATACATTATTCTGGAAAACCTGTATGAATACAAGATGCTTCAAAAAAAAATCACATCTTTAAGTTGAATATGGCATTACAGCCCTAAAAGCCCAATCCATAATACAGTATAATGAAAATGCCATAGGCTGAAACTCCTACTTTTAAAGATGACTGCAACAATTATTCAATATAGCTACTTACTGAAGGTAGGTACTCATTACTTAACTTTCGTCTTTAAAAAAGAAAGTTTAAGTTCCGTAGAGCACTTTTATTAATTTATTTTTCCATGTGCTGGTTATAGAAGTGAAAGCCTCAGCCTGCTAGGTGAGAATTCTACCATGAACTACATCCCAGTCCTAGGACATCTTTAATACACATCTTATGCTTATTTCTCACCTCATAGAGTGAAAATACATAATACGTACTTTAGTTTAGCTTTAGTTTAAATTAAAATTTGGACCCACCAGTTTTTAAGATTGAAATGATACTGGATGGTGAACAGGCAATAGTCACCAGGTTTTAACCAAGAGTTAAGTGGGGAAAAAAATGACAGAATATATAGGTCACAATTGACCAGTGTGAAAAAAGCATAGCAGCAGCTTTGGGCTGTGTGATTTTTTTTCATCAGTTATTTAACACAATGAGAATTTTCCACTAAGTTAAACGGGTCTTTATAGGATTAGCTGTTAACTAAATGAGTGTTCCACTGTCCAGAGTTCTTGATGGGAATTTTATCCTTTCTTTAGTGTGTTCGACTAGTTATATAGTTTACTTTTCAGCAAGTCTTCACATATCACCTTGTCTGTGGAATTTTTGCTAATATTCAGAGAATATTACAAGTTTTTTACAACAAGCCCTACAAAATATGCAGAATTGTGATGCAAATGACAAGGACCGAAATAAAGCCATTAACAATGACTGCCTTCGCGCTTACTGGCCCATAATCACCGACTTACTGTGCTATGGCCAACTTTTACTATCTAGAAATGGAGACACCGCAGGCAATAGTCACACAAACAGTATTGGAACCATCTGGTGATAGAAGAACCTTAAGAAAAAAAGGCTTTTTGATTTAATTGGGAAAACAGGAGGAAGCATAAATTTTACTGCCATTAATAACTTCAAGCAATCTTGATATGACTCTGCCTCACCCTGACAGCCAGACATGTGCTTTTTGTTAAGAGTGTTTGCCACATGTGACCCCTATTGTTTGCTCACTTGATCAGGTAGGAAAATGTAGGTTTATTTATAGGATAAATGAGGCCTATTAAAACTGAGAAACAGCGCAGTAGTCTGTGAGGAGCCGAGTTATGAAACATGTGTGAAATTCCATAACAGTTTTGTAATAAACAGGCCAAACAAGTTAATTTTTTAAAATGTACTTTAAGTTTCTTAAAGAAACCATCAATAAAAAGCAATATACTTTCAAAAAAAATGTGAAGGCCTTCTATTCAGAAAACATTATTCTGACCACTGTTGAACAGGCTTTAACAGTCTGAAAAGGCTACACACACAAAATAGTTTATTTCTTTTTATGTTGGTGACAAATTAAAAATTAGCTTATATTAAAATGCAATGAAAATGCGAATTTAACATGATGAGAGAATTTCAAAGGTGTTCAGAGCTTAACTTTGTCAATTTTGTGTTAAGGATACATGACAGAATTGTCAAAGGAAATCACCCTTAATTTCAATGAGATCAAAGTTTGGAGTCTTATAGTATCTACTCTGGTGATCTCACATAATAAGGGAAATCAGACTTGTCTAAACCAGAAAAAGTCAAACATTTGTCACTTAGCTCTTGACTCTTGACCTGGACTGAGTCCTAGATGCAGCTGAAATCTTTCCAGCCTGCTAAAATGCCTTTAAACCCAGATTACCAAATGTAATGTAGACAGAAGAAATAAGGTGCCATTCTTACCCTCAAAACCAATTCTGGGTCTAC
Organism: Dipodomys merriami; assembly: GCF_024711535.1. Lineage (NCBI taxonomy): Eukaryota > Metazoa > Chordata > Mammalia > Rodentia > Heteromyidae > Dipodomys > Dipodomys merriami. The sequence continues at coordinate 1,609,502 of NW_027206413.1, read as the reverse complement.
CCACGGAATACAGAGGAACACATTTATCAATTAGGGACCCCTACCAAACTAATTTGTTGTCCAATGAAGACAATATGGTCTCATGTTATTCTTACTAAAAAGCTGGGTCCTTTGGAAATGATTCACCTGAAATTGCAAAACAGGCCTGACATGTGCCATTCAGTCTAAAATTTAACTTTTCTTAACTGTATTTTTTTTGTCTTTTCTTTTTTGGTACTGGGGATCGAACCCAGGATGTTGCACTTGCTAGGCAAGCACTTTGCCACTGAGCTACATCCCAGCCCTAAAATTTAACTTTTCTGACACAACCAATAAATTCGCTTCTACAAAAACAAATCATGCAAATAAACACAAACTTACAACTCTTAAACCTACAAAAGGGAAGATTCATACAGAGATAGGAATTTGAGTCAAGATTTATGCCATCGCTGAAATTTTAATAGTAGTAATGTTCAGTATAATATCTAATTATCACCAAATAATGTAGCTCTGGAGATCAGAGGAAACGATTACTGAGCTAGTTCACTTTTCTGTTAAGTTGCAAATAGGTTAACCAAGTAGTCAACGAATATATATAAACCTTGATTAACAGCTATACAGTCATTAAAACTATCAAAATTTAATAATGTCTGTAGAAGAAGAATACCTCCTCAATTTTTTTTTTTCTCCAGTTCTGGGGCTTGAGGCCAGGGCCTTGGGTTTGTGAGGCAGACACTCTACTCTTAAGTTCCCCTCCTGTCTCTTTGCCTTCCCGACTGTAGGGTCTGGTGTTTTGCCTGGGGAAGACTGGGAGCTTAATCCTCTTACGTTTGGCGCCCATACAACTAGGATTCCAGCACACAGAGTCCACTGTGGAAGGGGCTTGGCTAACGCTGCTTTGAGAACTGCCCTTGAGCTGGGATCCCGTTACTCCCCAGGTGGCTGGGTTATGGGAGTGCAACACTGCATGTGAGGCCTCAGTTTCTCGTTTTTTAAATAGCTTCTCATTTCTGCTTATAAATGAACTAAGGGATGTAGCAAGGTAGGGCAATTTGTATTCTATTTGTATATTACAGACTTCCGGATACTTTTCAGGAACAGTTTGCTAATCTAGGATTAAATCTCTCATTTTAATTTATGTGAACAGTGCTTCTCTAACTACTTCTGATGGAGAATCAGGTTTCGGTCTCTTCTTGTCCAATGTGGATATCTCATTCAGTAACCATTCATTTTATTAAGTCTTTTCCTTTCTTTTCTTCCTCTTTACCTTGACTAACATTTTTGAGTCTTAGATATAAAATCAATACCTGCTAATTCTCTCATCTGATTCTCAGAGCAATTCTCTATTTTATTCCCTTATTTTCTGTAATAAGATGAAAAATTCAGTGAACATCCATTGGTTTACCTAATACCACACTCAGTTAAAAAAGAGTAAAGCAGTCTCAAGCTCAGCTCTTTGGATCTTTATTCCTTTCTTCCATCCACCTATCTAATCATCCATAAAATACTAAGATCCTATAATATGCCTGGTATTGTTCTAGGCATTGAGAATAGAAACATGAAAAACACAGACTCAACTTTTATTTGTATGAAGCTTATAATTTAGGGGATGTGGTAGTTAGAGGTATTAGTACATGGGTAGGGCAAAGAAAATTATATGAAATACGTTATTTAGTAAGTACTATGGAGAAAAGTGAAATAGGAAAATGGTAAAATGAGTATCAGGACCTAACGTTTACATTTTTAATAGCCTAGCAAACATCAAAGACCAAAAGAGATGAGGCAAAAGGCCACACAAAAACTCGAGATGAGCCGGGCACTGACGGCCCACGCCAGTAATCCTAGTTACTCAGCAGACTGAGACCTGAGAAGTGAGGCTTGAAGCCAGCCCATGTAGAAAAGTTCACGAGATGCTTATCTCCAATTAACCACCAAAAAGCCAGAGTAGAGATATAGCTCAAATGGTAGAGTACCATCCTTGAGCAAAAAAGGCTAAGGGGCAGTGTCCTGGCCCTGAGTTCAAGCCCCATTACTAACACATCAAAAGAATGCAATAAGCCTATACATATTCTATCTAGGCAGTAGAAATAGCAGGGTTACCCGCTGCGTTCAAGGAATAGCAGTGAGGCCAATATTCCCTTGGCCAGAGCACCTGAAGGTGTGTTACAGTGGTGAGGAGACAGGCTAGCATTATGAGAAGTCACCAGAGGATGGATGGAGATTTAACTTAAATTTGATACCTGTGTGCCATGTTAAGAAGAATCTGAGGCAAGGGTATAAACACAAAGAGCAGCTCAGATGAATGCTACAATATTAAATCAGGAAACAGGAAGGTGGCTGGGACCAGGGAGTAGCAGTAATAGTCTACAGACAAGCTTTGACTAGATTACCCAATAAACCACATGTAAGTTGGGAAGAAAGGCAGCAGTCAAAAATAATGCCTGCTCTTCCTGTCCCCTGGCCCTGAGTTTTGGTCTAGATAACTAGAAAGATGATGTTACTATATACTGAGCTAAGAAGACTGAAAATACTGGAATTAGGAAAAGGTAGAGTGGCGATCAGGAGACTGATGTTTAAATTTACTAAATCTGAGCTGCTAATAAAGCTTCCAACTGGTAATGTTTGAGTAAGAAAATCAGAGAGGAAGCTGGGATTATGTTTCTGCTTGGGAGTTACCAGTATAGGCAGAGTATTTAAATGGAATGGAGGAAGACACCAAGACAATAAATACAAATAGAGGGAAAAGTTCTAGGAGTAAAACCTGAAGTGCATTCTATGCCTGTAGATTAGAGAGATGAGAGGGAAGCAGAAGAGGAAAGTGAAAGGTCTAAGCACTGAAAAGGTAAACCACAAAAGTACTGTGTCCAGGAAAACAAATGTATAAAGTTAGGGGAGGAAGATATTGTAGGAAATGCTGCTGATAGGTTGAGCAATGTGAGTACAGGGAACTGACCACTGGCTTTAGCAAAGTGGAGGTTAGCAATGTGAAGCACAATGAGGGTAGGGAAAGAAAATGAGAGGAGCAAGGAGGAAGAGGAGAGGAGAGGGAGACAGGCAGACATGGGGAGAACAGAAAGGTGAGAATGAGTACAAAGGGGAGAGGAAGCACGGTGACTGGGAACTGATGAGCAAAGAAAGGATATCATAGATGGAAGATGAGAGAATTACGAACAATGTTTCTTAGGATGGAAGAAACAATAGCATGTTTGTATGAAATATGTGAGCAAAGACTTGAGGATACAGCTTAGAAAGGAGGATTCCCTGAGCAAGAGCCTGAGCAGGACAATGCACACTACTGCTGCCCCAGGAAAAGAGTCCTGGCCAGAGAATTGGAGTCAAAACAGAAAACTGTTTTAAAATTATGTTAATATATGTAACATACATAGTATATAAATAATTTAAAATAAAACAAAGGAAAATATATAGCAGTTATACATGCTATGACTTCACGGGCTCTAAAGATTCTGGAGCCATGTGGACATTTAAAATTCTAGAACACAGTAATACTCGCTCACAGACTTGTATATTATCCTCACCACTGCAAATGTGAATAAATGATCATAAAGAACGATAGACACACATAGCACTTCAATTTGTTTACAAAACCCATGATTTTAATCACAATGCTATGGTGCTTTCAATAAAAATTTCAGGTTTCTGAAAGAGGCTAGGGACATAGTTCTAATGGCAAAATGTTTGTCTAGCAGTTGAGAAGTCCTGGGTTCATTCAATTCCCAGTACTGGAAAAAAATCTTATCAGTTGAAAAATAAACATAAAAATGTATTAAAAATAAAGATATATATATATATATTTTTTGGGTCCAGTTGTGGGCCTGAACTCTGGGCCTGGGCGCTGTCCCTCAGCTCTTCAGCTCAAGGCTAGCACTCTACCATTTGAGCCACAGCGCCACTTCCGGCTTTTTTTCTTTTTGCTTATGTGGTGCTGAGGAATCGAACCCAGGGCCTCATGCATGCAAGGCAAGCGCTCTACCACTGAGCCACCTTCCCAGCCCTAAAGATATATTTTTAAAGACTGTGCTACCGACTGGTTATGTTCCCCAAATTCAGAAACATAATCCATGTTTGGGGGTGTGTGTGAATATATCCTGGGGACAGAGACCTGTGTATGGGATTAGGTTCCTTACCAAAGTCAAACCAAGACGGTGGTAGAGCAAGATCCTCCAATGACCGTCTCCCTGTGCACAAGAGCAGTCATCTTAACAGCTATTCCTACATGGAACCACCCTCACAAGTGTTAAGGACCAGGTATGGCTTTTAGCATACAATAAAGAATGATGCACGAGGAAGGCAGGACGGAAAGTTGCCTGTGTCATACTCCCCAGCCCTAACCAACTCAGCATGAAAAGAACGCTTCCATTAAGTTCAGGTCTTAAACTTGAAACCCTGTACTCTGCATCCCGTCTCCAGACCCGTTCCCCTGGATGGACCCTCTGGACCCCATGGGTCCGGTGGCCAGGGGCTGCCTCACAACCCTTCCTCAACTCTGTGCAGTGTGGCACAGAGGAAGAATCTAGTTTCTAGGGGGCAGGTAGGTAATAAGCAAAGGACTTTGCCTTGAATCTCAGTGCCAAGCTGGTGGAGCCTGGTGGAGCGTGACACCAGTGCATCCAAATTGCCCATGACTATACCCAGTGCCTATGGACAGAGCGTCTGAATATGCCTGGGACCTCGAGGGGGCCGAGGACTCCAGAGGGCTGGACCTGGGGCTGCCTGCCCAGGCTTGGGCACAGGGACTCCAGAACAGTGGGCAAACCATCCCAGTCCGGGCTTTGGTCCTGCCCAGAGCCTCAGTTCTCAGCACTGCAGTGTAGGTGGCCAAAGACCACCAACCTCATCACACCCCTCCTCCCTAGGCGAAACAGCCGAGAATCACTGTGTCCTTGAGGGAAGGAGGAAGAGATTGGAACAAGTAATTGCTTTAAAATTCAAGATTGAGCGTTCCATGGCGAGTCCAAGTGACAGAATATCAGAAGAACCTCAGCGCAGGCCGCAAACACAGATAATCACCAGGGGCCTGCCTGGGGCTCATAGCACCTATTTTTTTCAGACTCTTGTACTGTCCAGGCTCAGACCTGGAGTTTGGGCTTCCCCTAGAGCAGACACAGTGACAATACACCAAGGGGGGATTCACCAGAAAATTGGGTTTGTGGTGCCATCTAGTGGTAAAGTGGCAGCAGCAGCAGTGGCCACAGACTTGGAGAAAATAAGGTCTAGACTTCATGGAAGGACAAGCTCATTACCAGATTACAAGAATGAAGGTGAGACATCCACTATATTCAAGCACACACCAAGACATTTCAGAGAATCACAATCTCACCAAAGGGTAAAAACAGTGTACCAGATGATGATGACATTAAAGAAAATGACAATAGCTAAAACTTAAGGAAACACTATATGCCTATAAGGTTCTGTTCTAAGCACTTTGTATGCAATACTTTAATATTAAAATGAACTCTCTAAGTTTTAGGTGATTATTACATCATTTTGGAGATAAGAAAACCAAATAACAAATGCTTTGGGTAACCTGTTCAAGGTTATATGGTTAAAAGTAAACTATCATCATTCTAATAAGATAGACTCTGGAAATTGAGCTCTAGAAAAAAATCCATTTGTGTATTGGGTATTATATCTTATATCCTCAGATTTACTACTTTTTTAACAAATAATGAAGTGAGTATCATGTGAGTAATTTCCTAGAAATCATTTTTGGGAGACGGGGGTGATGGGGATTGAAACTGGTCTTACACTTGCTAGGTAAGCACTCGGACACTCAAGGCACATCTACATCCTTTTGCTTTTAGTTGCTTTGCAGATGAGCCGCATGATTTTACAAGGTACAAAGACTGCCATCCTCTTACTTTACCCAAGCAACTGGGATTATGGATGTGTCAACCATTTCTGGCTGATCTTGAGATAGGGTCTTGCTAGCTTTGGTCTGGACTACTCTTGAAGCACAACTCTCCTATTTCTACCTCCTGGTATTATATGTGTGCCACCATACTTGGCCCAGAAGACTTTTTTGTTCGGAAGGCTTTTGAACACAGATCTTAATTTTCCAATGAAATTTCATTGTCATTAATTTTCCAAAAGCATACCTAGGAGTGCAGTGAGCTTTGGAAGAAGTCCAACTTGTACCATCTTATTCCTCAGTCCTGTGTCGAAGGACAGGTTGAGTAAAAGCCGGAGGGTGATATTCAGGAGATCTTCATGCTCACACGGTATCATTTTTACCAGTTTTTCAACAATATCCATTTCTACCTATGTAAAATGATAAAATGCACTGAGGTTCTATTACAAAATAAGATACAAAAGATTACAAATAATTACTTTCCTTTGTATTTACTTAATGAATATCTATGCTCTCTGTAATGATGAATTAATTTTATGTTTTATTTCAATCTGTAAAGTTTTCTGAGATCAAATTTTTGAGGGGAATATCTCCTTGATCCCTTCCTTCCCGTATCTGGCTTCATCAACTGAAAGACAAATGATATTTGATCCTTGAAAATAATGTAATAATTAACACCACCCACTATCTACCAGACCTTGAACAAGATCAAACACAAGCTCATCTTGGCCTTTAAGGGTCCCTTATTCTAGTAAGAATGAACAAGTAGGACAATGAATGTACTATGTGATTGAAAATAGACAATCTGATAAAAATTCAATGCACAAAAGTACTCTGGATACAATATGGAAGAAGGCATTAACCTATGTAGAAGAAAAGAAGCAAACAAAGGAAGGAAGGGAGGGAGGGAGGGAGGGAGGGAGGGAGAGAAAAAAGGGAAGAAAAGAAGAGAGAAAGGGAATGACCATCTAGGATGTAGAAAAGCTAATGAACGGGTGTTTAACAATAGAGGAGTTTAACAATAAAGGGATTTATTGAGGAATCAGGACATAAAATGTATGTGAGGATTGGCAGAAGCATAAAGACAGTTTTAGATTACAAAGGAAAGCTTTTAATACTCTGCTAAATTAAAATCATTTTTATGCTGGACTTATCAAAATTAAAAACTATGCTCTTCATAGGATAAGGGAATTAAAAGGCAAGCCACTAAAAAAGAAAATTCTTGCAAACATGACTGATAAAAGGGATAGCGATGCATCAAAAATATAGAAAAACTCTCAAGAATTATTAGTAAGAAAAATCAGCAATCTATGTAACCATATAGCCTCTCTGTTGTCCCTCTGATAATTGCATTGATTCACTTTTTGTTATATTAATAATTTACTATGTGGACATAATCAATATTATATAAGTAATATGATATAACTTAAACACTAATTGAGAGAATATTTCAGGTACATATTTATTTTTAAATATCTGTCTAAAAAGTAAAACAGTGGTAGTTCACATCAATAGCACAAATAACTAAAACTTTAAATGGATAATACAACTTTATAAATGGATAATCCATCTCTATACTTTGTGCGCGTGTATGTGTGTGCGTGTGCTGGTCCCAGGGCTTTATCTCAGAGCTTTGTGCTTTCCTCACTCAGCTTTGTCTTGAGCTACGTCCATCCCAGCATTCTGTTGTTTAACTGGAAATGGAATCTCACAGACTTTTCTGTCTGGGCTGGTCTTACATCTAGACCCTCCAGGCCTTCACCTCCTAGGTAGCCAGTCTGACAAATATGAGCCGCCATTTCTTGGTCCCTCACCATTTAAAAAATGAAATTTCTAGAGGCTATAGCTGTTAGGGCTACTGTAAAATCTTCTTTCAGATTTACCTTAGGAGAAGGGTAAATGTTTACTTTTAATCAGAATATCTTAATATGGATATGGCTATACTGGTCTGTATAAAGAAGCTTTGAAAGTTACCATATCATTTTTATTCTCCATAAAAATGCTGAGTTTCTTTAAGAATGATACAACGAGAATGAGCAGCTCAAAATTGTCCCGATCAAGAGCCTTCACCAGCATGTGAACAATATTCTTATTTCTCATCTTCAGTTCTGTACGAGTATCCTCAGCAAGATTTAGAAGCAAATAAAGAGCAACTAGAAAAGTAAAATAGGAGAGTTAAGTGACATACTGAATCAACAATTTAAAAAATCATTATCCACCAAGATAACAGATAAAGTTCAAAACAGGTTTTATATTAATTTGTAATTTTTACTGTTAAAATATATATCCATGCATAGGCATCTGGGTATATATAAGAATATATAAATAATATTCATTACTGTGGTGCTGAGGATATTACAACCCAAATAAGACAATGATTCCTACTCTCTTGCAGCTTAGAGCTTCAACAGTCATCAAATGACAACTAAAGGTAGATAAATCATAAAACAAACAGGGAATAATAATTTTACATGTTCAGAAAATAAGTTATCATAAAATTTCAACTAAAGGCTGCTCTGTTAAGAGCTATAATGAAAAAACACAGCATACCTAGAACAATATTTGAGATACCAAAATCTATTTTTATGTTTAAACTGACTTTGTTAGTCACTATAAGAAAAGGGTATATGAAGTTCAGTAATACAGCTGCTATGCCAAGATAGCTGAGGTTCATGTCTACTAGTTCTAAAGTAAAATTTCTTTTAGATCCCTGTAATAAATATGCTTAGTTTCTTAGAGGAAACTCATTTGATTATTCCCATCAGTTACTAAATATTATATAATAGGTATTTTACCTTGATTGACAGAGCATATGTACACATACACACACAACTTTGAAAATCTGGCATCTTCTCCAACATTCTGAGCTAAAGTATTCAACCCGAAATCTTCAAAAAATTCAATGTAGTTTTAAGCTTTAATATTTATAAGGTGATAAAAATATTTAGGGAGAAAACAAATATTTCCATGCGTAAAATATTATCAAATGAACAATGAGCTAAACTAAAAGCCTCTGGCTGAGCACCAGTCAGGGCTAAGACCCTCATCATCGTCACCATCACAAGACTGCATCTTATCAATGTCTATGAAACCATATATTGGAGTCTTACATCCTTTGATAAAGCTTAGGAAGAGGGATTCTGTTTAATTAAACAAGAGTAATATCTTGAAAATTTCTACATGAACTAGGAGAGCAATAAAAAATCATGTTATAAGTAAGCTGGATATTGAGTGACAGAAGATTGTCAATGAAAAATTCACACTGGATTAGAGCAAAGTTAAGATGTAAGCAGGGAAAACATATGGTGAAATTCAAAACATTATCACTCAAACTAAAGATAGAAGAAACTGAAACATATGAAAGTTTATCTAACTTTCCATTATTCTCATATTAGCTCACTAGCTCACTGGTGTGACAAAAATGGAACCAAGCATTTATATAACAAATACTTTCTGGATTTTCTATTAGTTTAGGAATTCATACCTCGCAGTAGCTGCTCCTGTTTTACCACAAGTCCCTGGTATTTTTTAAATGTTTTTTCATAATCCTTTTTCAAGGTCTGATTTTCAAGGTCTTCATCAAGTAAAAAAACAAAAACCAAACTTAAGTTAAGGATCATACATACAAACTGAAGCTAAGGAAACCTACTGAAAAAAATCTAGAAGAACAGCACTCAAGTTTTACATGCAACTTTTCTAGTTTTATTTTCTAACTAGTAATTTAAATTTTTCTCTGCACAATAATTGAGCTAGAACAGACATCTTGACCACATTCTCAAAGGTTTTCCAAGGGCCTAAGTGAGGATATGTTTGGATTTCATCTAATACTTGGATTCTTAGAAATCCTATGCGACTATTTTGTGTAAACTGGGAAATCTGTAACTTTCAAAAGAATATCAAGTGGACCCATGCACAAGATTATTGCCGTGTGCTTGGTAAGAAATGTATGCATTATCCTGCCCATGTAATTGTAGCCCCTCTGTACAGTATGTTCTCAAATAAAATAAAATAAAATTAAAAAAAAAAGATTATTGCCGTGAAGAGACTTAGAACACTAAGAACACTAACTTTCACTTTAAACACATGCCCAGAACATTCAAAGGGCGCAGATTCAATCTAAGAGGTCTTAGCTTCCTGTTCAGACTAGAGATGTTAAAAGAGAAAAATGTTGTGAAGAATAAGATCCACTTTTTCCATAAATGAAAGGTCAGCCATGTGTTATACTCTCTCAACAGGAATAATGTTTTCATTTTAAAAGGTATAAACAAACATTGGCTTCAAGCACAGGTCCTAAATTTAACCACAAAAAAAATAAATCCTCACTTTTTTTTGCACTTAAGTAGAAAAATATACCTTGCCCGACAAATAGGAGCTTAGGCTAGCTTCAACACAAAATGTGTATCCATTCCTATCAAAGAAGTCTTTGTGCTTGTGAAGAACCTAAGCAGCAGTAGCGAGTGGCACTTCCTAAGAGCAAGCAATACAGAGTAGCCACTTTGAGACTCATGCAGTTATCAACTACTGTCTCATTATTCATGGTTGTAGAGATGACAACCTGATTGTTTTAATCTTCATTAACTTTAAACACATTCTTGCGTGATTCCATACAATGTAACTAGTAATTAAAAACAATAAAAAAATGACAGAAACAGAACTCTAAAAGGATATCAGCTTTCTTCTTTTTAGAGAGTTCTTCTTGCCAGAGCTCGTGTCTCTTTAACTCATGATCAATGATATTCATACACAGAGCTCCAATTTTATAGTGAGTGATAAGTCCATGAAACTGAGAAAAGCTTTAAAGAAGAGATTATAATATATAATTAGTGGCATATATTTTGTTGATATAGAAAATTTAGTTTCAGCGAACACTGGCATACCCATGTATAAAATATATAGATTAACATATCCATAGTATAATTATATACATATGTATAAGATATTTATACATATATATGTATATATCTATAACCATATATATGTTTATATAAGTTTTAACATACCTCCTTTAAGTATTATTAATTTTAAGAATTGAATACATTTTTATTATTAACAATTATAACTCCTGAGATAATCTATGATGAAATTTCAGTCTACTGTCTAGTAAAATTAATAATGTAACAACATTAGAGGTACATTTTATTTACTATATAAAATTAACAACAACTGGGCGCTGGTGGCTCATGCCTGTAATCCTAGCTACTCAGGAGGCTGAGATCTGAGGATCATGGTTCAAAGCCAGCTCAGGCAGGAAAGTCCATGAGACTCTTATCTCCAATAAACCACAAGAAAACCAGAAGTGGTGCTGTCGCTCATGCAGTAGTGTGCTCACCTTGAGCTGAAGAGCTGAGGGATAGTGCCCAAGCCCAGAGTTCAAGCCCACGACCACCACCACCACCAACAACAAAAGTAACAACAGAAAATAAACCTGTAACATATTAGCGACCAGCGACCAGGTTTTACATGTTTGATAATTATTCCAAGGAATAATCATTCCAAATATTCCAAAAAATATTTAATTGCTAATGTTGGCACATTTTTAGAATAGAGGTAATAGTCTCTAGAAATTGGCTAGACATTCTTTATATCATGTCTCTTAAGAATATATAAATGTTTGGGGAGGCGGGGGGAGGCTGGGAAGGGATGGGAAGGGAAAACAAAGGAGGAGGCTACAATGCTTGATAAGAAATGTACTCATTATCTTGCCCATGTAATTGTAACCCCTCTGTACAGTATTTTCACAATAAAAAATAAAAAAAGAATATATAAATGTTTAGATACAATATTATTTAGTCAGAAAGAGAATGAAATCTTGCCATCTGGCCACATGGATGGAACTGGATGAAATGAATTAGGCATGCCCTTGACTGTATGTGGAAGCTAAAAAAGTTGTTCTCATTTAGGTAGAGAGTAGAGTAGTGGTTGCTAGAGGTTTATAGAAGGGCCAAGAGGAGGGGAGGAGGCAGGATGAACACAGGTGCCAAAATACATAGGAAAAGGCCTAATAATGTTCTATAACACTGTACAACTGCTATAGTCTACAACATTTCACAATATATGTTTATAACGAACTGGAAGAGGAGAGTTCAAACATTCCCAGCACAAAGAAATGATAAATGCTGAAGGAAACAGAAATGCTAATTACACTGATGTGATACCTGTCTACTGTCCACATGTACCATATGTATGTATATGTGTCCATATATATTCTAAAAATATGCACAAAATTCATAGAGTATTATTGAAATACAAATGTGATTAAATCCGACACATAATATATAGCATGTATGTACTTGTTTCTGGACAGGTATGCATATATAAAACAAAAGCATTTACTAAATACTCTAAGAATTTTAAATTTTAATCATTTAACTTTAAAATCTATATGAAGGACACTATTAATATCTAAATTTTACACATGAAGAAACTGAGGCATAAGTAGAATAACCAAGATCACATAGTTAAATAGGAGGATGCAAATTGGTCCTCCCAAAAGCTATCCTCAAGCTCTTGGCTCACTGAACCAAGTGTGTGTGTGTGTGCGTGCGTGCGTGTGTGTATGTGTGTAGAGGCAAGAGTGAATACAGACCAAAAACAAGAATAACTGAAAATGACAGAGAATCAGCAACAGGAGTAATATATTGCTCAAAGGTCAGCACACAGCACAGCCAAGACTGAGTGTATCACTGAGCCAGTGATATACACACATCAATTCAGACTAGGTATATTACAGTTCTTATACCTACCTGGAAAAGCAGAAAAAGATATAGATTATGTTTGTGGCTAACTCGACACTCTGTTTCCAGTCTTCTCTTAGGACTCTTGCTAGTGCACCAAGGGCAGTTTCTGAAGAAAAAGAAGATATACACAAAAGGTTATCTGCCTTGCTTCTCTGTAAATGCTGATTGGTTTTAAATGTCTACTGATCAATAAATAATAAAGAGAAAATGGAACAGGGACAAAAAAGTAGGATGTTTCCTTCCAACATAGGAAGCTATTTTGAATGCTTGATCTATGTAGTCTATGAACATTATCAGCATTTATTATAGCTATTAAATATTCAGTTTATTTCAGCTTTCTGGCTATTTAGGTGGTGAAATAAGAATTAACTGTATTAGTAAACTACTTAGTGGTGATTTTAGCAAATAAAAAAAGACCCTTTGATAGCATTTTATAGTATTTACACATTCATAATGTAGAACACTGGAATGTTTTGTTTTGATTTGTTATTCTTAAGTCAAGGTAGTAAATTTTAGTATGCAAAACTTCAAAAAAAACCCTATGTATTAAAGAATCTAACTCAAAATTAATCTATGAATTGAATGTGATGACAAACAAAATTTCATGATATTCCACTGGATACAGTTTTATGAAAATAATAATAAGCAAATTCCTAAAGGAAAAAGGCAAATTTCTCTTACATATTCTAGAACTCTAGTCAAGATATAAAACAATAACTAACAGTATAATATTAGTATGAACTCATCAAACAGACTAATGGAATGGAGAGGGAGATCAATAAGTCAGATTTATGAATAAACAGAAATAGTACCTAGCATAGCACTAGTCCATAAATTATCTAACCCATAATAGAATGGTAGGTATATTGTACAAAATGTATGTTGAGTACTGAACACTTGGAATAAATGGATATTCAATGTGGAAAAAATTAAAATGAAATGCCTAACCTCTCACTTTGAACAAATCTCAACTGTTAGACAAAGGATCTCCAAAAACATATTCTGTAGGAGAATGGGAAAACTGAGAAAACAATGAAGTTTTTCATAACGGAGGAATAACCTAAAGGCTTAAAGAAATTCTCAGTGTGTAGTGAAGAAATCACCGCCATTCCAGGCGTATAATCCTGGCACACAAGCCTATAATCCCAGCTATTTAGGAAGCCAACACAAGGCCAGGCACGGTGAGGCATTCCCATCATCCCAGCCAGGGAGAGGCATACAGCATGAGGACCATGGCCCAAGGACAGCCAGGGAAAGAATGGCAGACTCCACACGGAAAGCATGCATAAAGCAAAAAAGGCTGAGGGTGTGGCTCAGGGGGAGCAAAGTTACTTGGGCCCTGAGTTCAAACACCAATACTACCAGTAAAGATGCTGAGATCTGTGGTGATTCATCTTGCCCTAATTCTATCTTCACCACGGGGTTCTGGGAGTGTTGAAAACAACAGCATCACAACTCTGACATCTGTGCAAGCCAGGAGGCTGGCAAGAGTCGAGGAGAACAGTCTGAGGCTCCCCCAACGTCCCCACATCCCACCCCAAACTGCCCCTATGACTTGTCCTTGTGCTCCATTACAACTGCTCCTTCTTGGGAGCTGAGTGTCAAGTCTCTGACTCGAGGCAGTGCTTGCTGTGCATATACTTGGGGTATTTGGTGGAAACTATAGATGGTAACAACACAACTGTAGCTTCGCTATGTTGCAAAAATTGACAAAAACAATCTTAAAAAAAAAAAGACAGATGAATTCTGAAATCTGTTTGAGAGGGCAGATGCCCCTCAGCAGATGAATGATCAAGAAAATGCGGGATATATACACAGTAGAATTCTATGCTTCCATCAGAAAGAATGATATTGCACCATTTGTAGGAAAACAGAAATACTTGGAAAAATTATATTCAGCGAAGCAAGCCAGACCCAAAGAAACATAGGCGGCATCATTTTCCTCATCTGTAATGACTAGAATATGTCTAGGATAGTCCTAGCAGAGGATCACAACAGCTCAAAAGCTATGTGCGTATGACTATATAAAATGATGCTTATCGAAATGAACTCCAAGAAATGGAAACAAGACGTTTTTGTTTTTGTTTTGCCAGTCCTGGGGCTTGAACTCAGGGCCTGGGCACCGTCCCTGAGCCTCTCTGTGCTCAAGGCTAGCGTTCTACCGCTTGAGCCACAGTGCCACTTCTGGCTTTTTGTGATTATGTGGTACTAGGAATCAAACCCAGGACTTCATGCATGCTAGGCAAGCACTCTACCACTGAGCTACATTCCCAGCCCAAGATTTTTTTTTTTTAGTGTACTGTTTGCAGTTATTTCTTTTTGTTTTCCCTTTTGGTTTAATCCCTGGTGTTTTTGATTTCTGTACCCTTTGTCATGTATATTAGTTCATTTTATCTGGTGACTTTACCAAGCTCTAGCATACCCTGGAGGTCTCAAAAGCCATGCATAGGTGCAGAGTAGTGTACTTCCCAGGAAAAAAATTGGGAAGGCCCAAGCTCTCATCTCTGAATGAAGTGAGGCAATGTACAAGCCAGAAGTAATGGCATAGTATTGTATAATGGAGCATTAAAGGTGTGTGTGTGTAGAACATGCACACACAAGTACGTGCATGCACAGACACACGCACACACAGACACACATACAACAATCCCCTCAACAAAGTCTGAGAGACTTATTGTCTGCCATGTAAGAAAACTTCTTTATAAAACAGCTGACCACTAAGCTAGAGCAAAGAATTCAGTGATCATATTACACAAAGGATATAGACATTATGAAATGAATTCACAAATCTCACTAAACAGAATCAACAGCAAGCTTTGGAGGTAGTAGAAATCTGATTTCCAAAGTTGTCATTTCAACAGGAACAACAAGGCATGCAAAGAAGAAGAATAAGGCCTCTACTCAGAAATCAAACTGCAAACACAAACTGCTCATGAGAAGACAAAGATTATACTTACATAAAAACTAAAGAAAACTATCTCTAAAGAATTACAGGCTTGGCTGGGAAGGTGGCTCAGTGGTAGAGCGTTTGCCTTGCATACCTGAGGCCCTGGGTTCAATTCCTCAGCACCACATAAGCAAAAAGAAAAAAGCCGGAAGTGGCGCTGGGCTCAAGTGGTAGAGCGCTAGCCTTGAGCTGAAGGGCTGAGGGACAGCGCCCAGGCCCAGAGTTCAAGCCCCATGACTGGACCAAAAAAAAAAAAAAAAGAATTACAGGCTTGTGCCTGTAATCCTAGCTACTCAGAAGGATGAACCCTGGAAGATTTATTTGAAGCCAGCCTCAGCAGAAAAACCTAACAAACTATCTCAAATTAATTAGCAAAATGTCAGACTGGAGCCATGGCTCCAGTGGCAGAGCCAGCCATGAATAAACAAGCAGAACAGAGCCTGAGGTCCTAAGTGCAAACTGTACTAACGCACATGTACACATACACATACATATACACACCAAAAAAAATTTTTAAGGGAAGTCTGTGAAGGTACAAGAATTATGTCTTAAAGGGTGCATATTATTTTATAAGGGGCCAGACAGAAGTACAAAATTCACTTTGGGAGTGACACCCTTCCCCCCACCAATGCTAAGTCTGGTTTACTGTGCTTGCATTGGAACTTAAGCTCTAGGCCTTGTACCCGTGCTCAAGGCCTGTGGCTCTATCACTTGAGCCATACCTCCACTTCCAGATTTTTACTAGTTAATTGGAAATAAGAGTCACTTGGTCTGTCTGGGATTGACTTCAAACCTAGATCTTCAGATCTCAGTTCCTAAGTAGCTAGAATTGTAAACTTTAGCCACTGGTGCCTGGATTCGCCAGGGATCTTAATAAAATATATGAATTAGAAAAAGAACCCATTCTATGAACACAAGCCACTTTAGATTCAATGTGAGGAAAAGAAAGAAAAAAGATTGAAGACAAAATAACCAGCGTCTCAAAGGCCTATGAAGCACCACAAAACACAACATGACAAGAATCTCAGAAGCAGAGGAGAGTAAAGGGCAGAATAAATATCTAATGAATATTAGATATATATACTTCCTGCTTATTGAAAAATCCTAATTCACACTGCCAAGAAGCTTAACAAACTCCAAGTAAAATAAAACTCAAGGATATCAACACTAAACAACTTTATAGTGTTTAAGTGGCAAAAAAGAGGGCACAAAGAATGATGGAGAAAAGCAAGTTGACATCTGCATAGGACCACAATACGGTCAATAACTGATTTCACATCAGAAACAGGAGTCAGGAATGCAGAGAGATAACAACATTCAAAGTGCAACGGAATTCCTGTCAATCAAAACTTCTATTTCCAGGGCTGGGAAGGTGGCTCAGTGGTAGAGCGCTTGCCTTGCATGCATGAGGCCCTGGGTTTGATTCCTCAGCACCACATAAGCAGAGAAAAAAAAAAAAAAAAGCTGGAAGTGGTGCTGAGGCTCAAGTGGTAGAGCGCTAGCCTTGAGCTGAAGAGCTGAGGGACAGCGCCCAGGCCCAGAGTTCAGGCCCCATGACCGCCCCCCCCCCCCAAAAAAAATTCTATTTCCAGAAATTCTCTTTTAAAACAGGAAAAACTCTTGGGTAAATGCCCAAAAGTAGGATTGCTGGGTCATAGGGGAGCTCTAGGTGAAGTCTTTTGAGGAACCTCCATACTGCTTTCCAAAGTGGTTGAACAAGTTTACATTCCCACCAACAATGAAGTAAGGTTCCCTTCTGTCCACATCCCCTCCAGCATCTGTTGTTGTTAGAGTTCTTGATTTTTGCCATTCTAACTGGAATGAGGTGGTATCTCAATGCTGCTTTGATTTGCATTTCTTTTATGGCTAGGGATGTTGAGCATTTCTTCATGTGTCTATTGGCCATCCTTCTTTCTTCTTAAGAGAAGTTTCTCTTTAAGTCTTTTTTTTTTTTTTTTTTTACCAGCACAACTATGTTTATTGCAGCATTATTTACCATAGCTAAGATATGGAACCAACCCAGATGCCCTTCAGTAGATGAATGGATCAAGAAAATGTGGTATATATACACAATGGAATTCTATGCCTCCATCAGAAAGAATGACATTGCCCCATTTGTTAGGAAATGGAAAAACTTGGAAAAAATTATATTAAGTGAAGTAAGCCAGGCACAAAGAAACACAGGTCCCATGGTTTCACTTATTTGCAATATCTAGTATATGTATGAGTCAAGCGGAAAAAGTCAGATAATGTGATGTTAGGAAAATGAATCCTTAGATAGGTATTTTAATGTTTTTTTTCTTTCATGCATGTGTTTGTAACGCATTTATAAGTTTATTTCTTTGTTGCTTTGTATGTCCCTCCCCCACAGTATAATCCCCGCTTTCAATATATTTGATGTCAGTACAACTTATGGAGGAGATGGGGAAAAACAAGTCATTTAAGGATTCAGATGGACCTGTTGCAACAATGAGAAGTACAAATTGTCATGTCAAAAAGGAGCTTTACAATGTCGGTGGGGGGAGGGGAGCAGGGGGGGGGAAGGATTGGGTGGGGGGGAGGGGGGAGGCTGGGAAGGGAGGTGAAGGGTAAACAAAGGAGGAGGCTGCAATGCTTGGTAAGAAATGTATGCATTATCCTGCCCATGTAATTGTAACCCCTCTGTACAGTATGTTCACAAATAAAATAAAATTTAAAAAAAAATAAATAAAACAGGAAAAACTCAATGCTTGGTAAACAAAAACTTTAAGACAATTTAAAGTATCAGGTTCTCTTCTCCAGAAGTACTAAAAGGAATATTGAGCTAAAATGAAAGTACACTATTTAGAATTTATATCCACATAAAGAAATTCAGAGAGGGGGAGCGGGGAGGATTGAATGGGGAGGCAGGGGGAAGATGGGAAGGGATGGGAAGGGGAAACAAAGGAGGAGGCTACAATGCTTGATAAGAAATGTACTCATTATCTTGCCCATGTAATTGTAACCCCTCTGTACAGTATTTTCACAATTAAAAAAAAAAAATTCAGACTACTGGCAAAAGTAACTACAAAAGTAACTATAAGACATGACAAAAATTTCCAATGGTTGTCTTCTATCTGCCTTATAAGAAAAATGTATAGAATGGTACTTACATAATATATATTAATGAGCTTGTAATATACAAATACATATTTGCACAATGTAATAGAACAAAATGGGTTATTAGAGTAAATATTTGCATATTGTTAAAATGAAGTTGGTATGAATTTGAATAAGATTGCTTGAAATTTTTCTCTCAGATAAAAATAATTCAGGAAAACAAGACCACAAAACCCTGGTAGAAGCTGGGTGCTTGTGGCTCAAGCCTGTAATCTAGCTACTCTGGAAGCTAAGGGTTGCAATTCAAAGCCAACCCAGGCAGGAAAGTTCTTCAGACTCCAATTAAATATCAAAAAGACAGAAGTAGAGGTGTTGCTCAAGTGGTAAAATGCCAGCTTTGAGAAAAACAGCTCTAGCTCCAGGACTGACAAAACAAAACAAAACCCAAAACCAAAACAAACACTGGCAAACTAGAAAATATCAACACAAAAGAAGGAAATACTGAAGGGATAGAACAAAAAAGGCAAGAGACACATAGAAAACTATTATAAAAATGTCTGCAAATATAAAACAAATCTTGTATGTATAACAAATATAAAATGATGCAAATCCTACTTTATGAGTGATTTCATTAGTGTAAATGGATTAAATACTCCAATGGATAACAATGGATTAGAAAAACCCACTATGATACCATGATCCAATCAAACCCTACCTTCAATAGAAATTCTTTAGATTCAAAGACACAAATGATAATAACAAAAGGATAGAAAAGAATAAGCTGAGAGAGTCAGAGAGAGAAAGAGAAGGAGGAAAGAGACTCAGAGAAAAATACTCCTAAATAAAATGATTCATATTTAGAATATAAATATTTAAGACATGAAAATCACTTGTGTATGCATACACATAAGATATGAATACAAACTTCACAGAGTAGGAATGCTTTTTATAAACACAAATCACCATTCAATAGTAGTTCTTCCAAGTTATCAGGATTTCGAGCAAGCTGCAAGATCAGAGCAGAACCCCGAACCTTGTCAGGAATATCTTCATATAATAACTCAATGTATTCATCCATATCATTTATGTTAGCAATTTCATCAATCTGAAACAAAGATATAAGTACTCAACTACAGATTCGTTGTCAAAGAAATGATACTTTGTGATACTATCAGAATTAACAAATTACCAATAACTTATAGCACCCAACTTTTTATAGATGAAGATTTTATGCCCTTGGATACTAGGACGTAAATACAAAAAGCATGAACTATGGCTAAGAGGGACATATATAAACTCTAAAGTTTGTCTATCAGCATAAAGAGTTTGATTTAGTTTTTGTCGTGCTGAGGATGAAAACCAGGGCCTTGCACATATTAGAGAAGCACTTTACCACAGTCACATTCTCTACCCCATAAAATATTCAAAATATAAAGTATTTTACATAGATTACTAAGTAATTTGTGTTTACAGAAGTACATTAACTGGTATTTTAAAATATACTATTATAAAAACATCATTTAAAATAAAAATTATGTCTAAAAAGCACACCAATGTTTGTCATTGTTAATTACTTATTATCTACCTTTCTCAAGGACCTCTAAGTTCAGTCATCATTGAAAATTCAACATTTTATTAATGTGGTTATTTGCAAAAGTATCTTACAATTAATCCTTTATTAGATCAGGATTCATATAGACTTACTTCCATTCCTTCAAAAGGAGGTGGATCTTTGGGCTTGCTTGATTTTTCTTTCTTTTCTGTGAAGAATGAAACAAATTTAAATGAGAAAAACTACATTTTTAGTTTGGAGAAATTTTTACTTTCAGCTGCTCTGTTTGATTCTTTATATCTGGAAGCTACTAAAATGAAATTTTTATTGAAATCTTTTTTCCATGTGTAAAAAAATGCTTTTTTATAATTCATTCAGCTAATCCCAATGATGCTATCAAAGGAGGATACTATATTATTATTACAAACTAATAAAATATATAACACATGACAAAATTTATGTTGGGCAGTAACTTTAAAGTCCTCCTTGGCTAACTTTTGGGATTAAGTATACAGATAAATTCTCCAATAAGAGCCAAAATAGTAAATTCTAAGTATGCCTATTTTCCCCTTCCTAATTCAAATTTAAGGCAGGAATAGGTAAATGAGTAAGGCAAAGAGAAACATGAGTAATATTAGTAAATGAGCAATATGAAAACTAAAAGTTAGCAGAAAAAATAATAAAAGTAATGGGTAAATTCATAAGCTAAAATAATTGATTCTTGTCTGACAAGTCAAATTAAAGTAATAAATTAAGACAAACACTTAAAATTATATTAATTGAATTCTTACTTATTCCCAAATAAAATATTCAAAGGCTTTGACACAATCTGAGACATTTATTATACTGAGTTATTTAATTAGAAGCATAATTATATTTTCTATGAGCCTAATCAAAAACAAAAACAATGAATGCATATTAAAAGAAATCAGAAATATCAAAATTTTGGTTTTAAAGCTAGCAGATAAATATACATATAATACAATTATCCATTATTGTAGACTATTAGGAAAGAGGAGACCAGAGAGTAGAGGAGATAAGAGAGAGTAAGCATGTATACACGCATGCAAATGAATTACAAATAATATCAAAACACATAATATACAACAACGAAAATGTCACAATAAAACTCGTTGTACAAACAATGTGATATTGAAAATATGGTTGAGTAATGTGTTTGTCTGGAAATGGTTGAAATGCTAGAGAAAGCCTGTTCTTTCAAGGAACACAAAGATAAATAATTTTCAGAAGACAGCCACCATTCTAGATAATGTCCTTATAAGCTCAACAGCTAAGTTTTGCCTTAAGTGGACAACTTAGTATGCGAGAAGTTTCAATCAGCAAGGAAAAAAATGAATTATACAGTTATACAGGACCACCCTCTAGGGCAAGGGTTCTCTGGCTCTGAAATATCAAATACCAAATTAAAATGTTAAGAAAAACTGAATAATTAAAAATAAGCATAGATTAAACATAGCAAAGCACTGCATACAGTCATCAACAATAATATCTAGAGAATAACATTTGTTGAATTATTTTGTCCATATATGATGACAAAATTTTCTTTCATATTTAATTTTAGGAAAGAGAAAATACTGACTTTCCTTGAAAACTCATTCTTTTCTTTTCATGAGTCTACAGGTGTTTTATTATAAATGCTTCTAAAACTACTGATTTGGCACTAGGAAAAGTTAATTTTAACTATTGTACAACCTACATTATTGTACATACAAAAGTTCAAACATTGATGATTTTGCTCACTTCAAATTTATTTGAAGATGTTATCTCTCCTCATATAGATAGCCTAACAAGATTATTCTGAGAATATTTGTATAATTTTTTTTCTTGATAATGTTTTCTATATCTTGGTAGGTGAGCACTTTACTGGTAAGAAGTATACTTCAAGTTCAAAATGCCTTTTTTGCTTTTAAGATTAAGTGTACAGCCATTCAGTTCATTCAGTAACATGTACATGCATCTGTTAAGATTCAGTGCTAGCAGTATTTCTTAGGCACAGGTATTTATTTGCTGTAAATATAGAGAAGACTAATCTGGGCAAAAAAAATCCCAAATAAAATGTTAATATTTATGTACTAAGCCCAGTCCAGATTTGAGCACAGACATGTTACTGTAAAAGTATCACATTTTGGAATGTTTCAATGTTGAAGAACCATACATTTGGTAAATAGTGAAATGGGGATAACTATTCAAAACTGAGAAAATAACTCAAGGATAGAGCATTAACCAAGCAAGCAAACCAAGTGAGAATGAGGCCCTGAGTTGAAAACACAATACCTTCCACCAACCCCACACATAAAACACCACCACCACCACCAACAAATACCAACTTGCTGGGTGCTGATGGCTCATGCCTTTAATCCTAGCTTCGAAGGTGGCTGAAATCAGAGGATCAATGTTCAACACTCTGATTGATTGAATCCTCTGCTATCCTGAGTGGAAGAGTCTGTGAGACTCTATTGACAACTAACTAGATTGGAGGTATTGCTGAAGTGGGACAGGACCACCTGTGAGCAAGCAAGCTGAGCAAACCTGGGGAATTCAAGCCCCCCCCCCACATAATCTGTTTTTATTTTTGTAAATTAGTACTTCTTAGTGCTAATACTTTACTTGCATAATTCTTTCACTGAGGAAGTGAGGATAGGAAAATGGCAAATATATATTGGGGAATAAATAGCAAATAGATACTGGGATGTTCCAATAGTTACATCTTTAGGATAGACTAAGGCATAGGATATATATTTTAACACTTAAACAATCCATTCAACTAATAAATCAAGTATCATTAATAAATTTGGAAATTTCTGAACTTTTTTTGGATCTGGTCGTGGGGCCTGAACTCTGGGCCTGGGTGCTGTCCCTCAGCTCTTCAGCTCAAGGTTAGCACTCTACTACTTGAGCCACAGTGCCACTTCTGAACTTTTTAACTCTAGTTAGGGCACATAAAATAGGTTTTATACTTCAAATTCTCTCCTTTTATTAGTTTACAACCAACAACAGATTCCTTATTTATTCCTTATTTTGGTAAATATATATTCCTTACATGTAAAATGAAACAAATGAGATTGTTTTATATGGAAGCATAAAACCTACCACACTGAAAACTAATATGCTTATTCATTCTTCCATTAGTTTACTTGTTCATAGCACATGTGATAAACCTCACTCAAACTCAAAGAAGCTGAAATTGTAATCCAGCTCTGACTTTGCATTTAAAAGTCTGGCACTCCACTCACCTTTCCCTGACCACGAAACCCGGCGGTTCTGTAGGTAGTACAACAGCTGCTCCACATCGTTCAATTTGGAGGGGTGGATGAGTTTACACTCTTCAACCACTTTTCGAGCCAGGGAAGTTATGTCTGTGTTAGCATTCAGACTTTTCAGACGAATACTGCAAGGATATCCAAAAGTCCAACTCAGATATGGTAGAAGTACTCCACAGATCCAACACTACTACTTTAAATTAAGATAACAGAGTCTATATGCACTTGTAAAATCTTAATGAAGTATTACATATAATTATGCTTAGAAAATTTAAGGGAATTATTTTCTATGATTTGGACAGAGAAGCTAACAAAGGAAACAATTTTTTTTTCTGAATCTCTAGGCAGGACAGCATATTCAGAGGTCCTGTTCTAATGCAGCCTTTCAGATATAAAAATATATGAATCTTTAATCAATATTGATTTTTGAATTCGTACTGCAACAAGTAAATCATTTTCTTGACCTTTCCTACTGCTTTTTTTTTCTAGTTAAGGACAAGACAAAACCTTGATATTTTTAGATTTTAATTGCTTTGCTGGCAAGAATATAGAAAGTAGAAGAAAAGTGAGATGCATTTTAAGACCTATATGGGAAACTTTGAGTAACAGATGAATAAAATTTACATGTGAATTAGTACATCAAAAATGTTTAACACTCCCTCCCATCATCTGAATATAACACAAGTGATTCACTAACAAGCCAAGAAAAGATGGCGCAGTCTGATGACAAATGCCTGTTACACAGATTCATATATGGGAGAGAACGACAAAACAAAAATTGGATTCAGAATAAAAGTTAATGTAATGACAAAACACTCTCAAGTAGATGCTTCTTTGCAGATCTTAAATTTAAAAAGAGGAAACCAATCAAGTCTTCATCCTGTTGAATGATTTCTTAGTAAAAGGACCAGGGTGGAGAAGTCAAGGAAATGGTCTGGGAAGCCAGTAGAATGAGTTAAGATATTAATCCCAATAAAATCTAAATCTTGTTCTTTAGAGATTCACCATCAAAAGATATTTTGGTGGCTTCCAATTGTTGGCAATTAAAAATAAAGACTTTTGCTGGGCAAATGCTAGATAATATGGTTAGCCTATATTTGGTTTTTCTTGCAAAATATATGCTTATTTTATTTTCCCATCAGCTATAAATGAAAGTCCTTATTATTCCACATTCTTGCAGAATCTGCTATTGTTAGCACTTTGCACTTTAGCCATTCTACTAGTCTACCTTATTGTTTTAATATACAAAGGCTTACAAGCTTCTTTTAGGTGTTTTCTACCACATACATAGTAGCAACTTGATGCATCCTTTCCTACTCAGAGTAACAGACAGTTCCCTACACCTTCATTTGTTAAGAAGACATGAAAAAATACAGGTATATTGAGAAATGTTTTAGAAAATTTTAGCTGTATGGGTACTGGACCATTCCTATAATCAACGTATAACATTTTCATTAGGCACTTCATGCTTATTACCATTTATCAAAAACTTTATCACTTGTATTATTTTTGGACCATAATCATCAGTTTCTCAAAACAAAATCTGTACAAAACTGGAATTCTCATAAAGACAAGCTTGTAAAATTTCTTTACCATATCTGGGCCACAGCCTTGATGACTCCAACTTAATTAACAGGTTCAATTCATACCTCTCTCATCCTATATGAGATTCCCTTCCACTACACCACTGAGAAAATTTCTTGAATTACAAGCACATTTTCTTTGTGTACAACAATATGATTACTCTCCAAATCCTGGGCAGCCAGGATTGATTTCCTGTTTGAGTTATTCAGGTCTTTTCTTGCTAAGATTTAAGTGCACATACTCTAGTCACAGAACAGATTCTTATCTAATCACAGAACAGATTCTTATTCTTGTTTCCAACTCCCTGCTGAATGTAATTCTTGACTAGAAAGTCTGAAGATTTTAAAGCACTAATATTTTCGTCAAATTCTACATTAAAAAACTAGTGAGGACACTTTAAGAACTAAAAATTAAATTTGTCTTGAAGTATGGATACATGAGGTTCTAAAGTCAAAGAATCCAATCTGCTGCTTTTCTTGGGAAGTCAAATAGAGATTGTTATGTGTTCTCAAAATATATAGACTTTGGCAAGCAATCACTCAAACATAAATGGAAGGGAGAATGTGACCAAAAGGTGCTGTACTGTGTAAGAATGCATGTGTAAAATCTCTCTTTATTGTAGAGGATTCATTCATTTTTAATGCATTATTAATGTCAGTTAGCCTCCATCCAATCTAAAGACAAAGGACAGTTAAGGTGTACTTAAGCTACTCAGCAAGTTCTCTTGAAGACTGCTATAAGCAAGGGTTTCCTGGCTGCAGCACTATGAATCTGTAGGTGGCTAGCATGTGTAGTACATCATAATTAGCAACAGTCAGCTGGCCTCTAGCCAATGTATGGCCATGCCCTCCTCCTCCTTACAAAATATCTACAGACACTGCTAAATATCCCCTGTGGGAAAAACCACTCTCAGTTGAGGATCATCACCATACACTTCACGTGCTAAATATTATCACATGTGTTCCCAGTAACTCACAAACCAGGAAATAGTAGAATTTTCTCTAACTAGTTACCAAGTAAAAGTTAGGTCCTTTCATTTTTTTTTTTATGGAGGAAGGAGGGTTGAATGAGAATATTAGTGACTCCCAAATCTAAATTTCTGAAAAGCGATGGAAGGAAGGCAAGATCATCACCAGCACAAATCCAGACTAGTGAAAAAATCCAGTTCCCAAGGGACAACTACAACAGCAACTAGGAAAGTACACAAGATACTGGGAGAACTAAAACTAATCTCTTGAGCCAGAAAAATCTTGTGATATTACTAACATGTTGCAGAGGACTAGATTTTCAAGTGAATATTCAAGTTCTGTGTCCTAACTGAGAACTTCTGAAAGTCATACTACTTCCTGAAATTCCAGGAAAGAGAAAACCTAGGGTTTTTAATTAAACTGAAAAGCCCCATATACATATAACATTTATGACTGACTTTACAAGTTAGTAGTGACAGGAACATTTGATTTGGAATAAATATAGTTACAGTTTAATGTAATTTCTCTAAGATAACCTATCTCTAAAGAACGCTGTGATCACCTACTGCCTATGAAGATCAAAGTGGCATCAGTTCTGTGTAGATTCACTACTTACATTTTTTGGCATTCCTTTCGTTCTCCTAACATGGGATCCCCCATTTCTCCAAGAATGGTGGCCTCCACTTCATACTGAACAATGAGCGCTTTTTCTGATGGGTGTACATCAATATTCCCTCCTTTAACTTTCCTGAAATACAAAAAAAAAAAAAAAAACTCATGACATGGCCGTGATTTTTAACTAGTTCCAAAAAATACAGGCTGGTTTATATATGCCTTTGATTCAAACTTACTTTTTTAACTTGGGACAAAAGACAACTGCATAAAGTACCTTCACATAAATAGTGCTACCTTTGAAAAATACAGTTACCAAAAGTACCATGCACAAAGAAAATGAGTGAAACAAGCAATTAGGATGTCCTTGAAGAGAATGACAATGACAATAAGACTTATTGTCATTCTCTTCAACATCAAAGATAGCTACCTCTAAATTTGTATTTTAAAAAATAAACCTTGTCTTTTCCAACCATGTGAAAGGTTAGAATTGTCAAGATGTAACTATTTGGGTTTCTTTTTTTTTTTTTTTTTTTTTTGTCGGTCGTGGGGCTTGAACTCTGAGCCTGGGCGCTGTCCCTCAGCTCTTCAGCTCTAGGCGAGCGCTCTACCACTTGAGCTACAGCACCACTTCCGGTTTTCTGGTGGTTTATTGGAGATAGGAGTCTCACGGTCTCTCCTGCCCGGGCTGGCTTTGAACCGCGATCCTCAGATCTCAGCCTCCTGAGTAGCTAGGATTACAGGCGTGAGCCACCGGTGCCCGGCTCTATTTTTTTCTTAAGATACGTTTTTATTGTAACGATACTGTACAGAGGGGTTACAGTCACATGAGTAAGATGAGTACCCCCTCCTTTGTTTTCCCCTTCCCTTCCCACTTCCCCAACTCCTCCCCACCCCAAGTTGTAAAAGTATTTGGGTTTTTCTGTATGATAAAGAGCTAGTGAACTACCGAAAACAAAATAAAAATTTAAACAGCTTTCTAAAAAGTAAAATAAACCTACCTAATCCATTTACTTAGATCACAAAATGACATAATGGAATTATATAAATTATAATATATAATGTATCATGTACTGTTTACCATGGCTGTATAAATTATAACATTAGTTTCTAAATAAAATCATAACCACAACTAGGCCACATGACAAATAAACATTTACAAAACTTTGAATGTTGGACAGTCATTCACCTCAAATCAACACTCATCTCCATATATATTATACTCTCAGTAGTAATTTCAGAAACACGCCAAATACATTTAATTCCCAAACCCCTAAAGTTACAAAATGAACTGCAATAAATAATGTATTAATCAGTATTTGTTGCTTTACCACTTAAAATGATAAAAATGAGTTGTACTAAAGGAAATTAAACAATGGAAACAAATTTCTCACTCAATCACAGCTAGCCAGCTAGGTCTTAGAATCTTTTAATCTGATGAGATATAATACAAAATACAGTAACATGTCAAATTTATTCAGATTACATTATATTTAAGGATGTTCTTCCAGCTAGGAATACTTTGACTCATTATTATCAATGTAATTTCTAAAATGATCCATTTACTTGAATTATTTATGCAGAGAAAGGAAAGGCTCTGGAGTCAGTATTAGGAAATGCACAAGAAAAATGGAAAAATAAAGGTGCTAAATTATTTTGCAAATACAATTGTGGGGATTTTTTAAATCTCTATGAGCCGAGATACTTTAGAAGGGTAATATAAATCACACCATCTGTAACTGTATTAACTATGTTACTTTGGGGGCATAACATTCTTAATCATTGACTTCTGAAATACATCCTTATGTTTGCAGACTTCATGTGGTTTCTGATATTACAATGATCTCTGACATACAAAATAAATGTCTCTTCCATTCATTACTAGTTTTCTTGAGAAACAAAAATAAAAATACTTGGCTTTTCATTAAAAAGGTATTTTTTGAAAAATTATTGCTGCCAAAAGGATTATAAAGTTGTGTCAAATAACAAATGAACATGTATACACCTGGCACTATGCAATAAATCATAGGCCACTGCAGAATGCCAAGAGTTGTCTTATGCATTACATCTAAAAAAGTTTTGCTTAAAAGTCAGGTATTTAAAGACACTGAGAAGGAAAATCTTTGATATTTACTCATATTTATAATTTCTGATGGATGCCATCAAAATAAGTTTTGCATTTCTGCTACCAAGATAAGGACTTGATAATGAAAATTTACAGGATTAGGTATTTAAAATCAACATGTATTTCAAGAAAATTTAAAAAGCTGAGGACTGATATATGTATGTTTGTATCTGTTTGAAGGCATAGAAAACAAAAATAAATCACAGTGCTAAGACCCAGGATAAACTGAAAATGGAGAGAGGTAGGTCAAATTTGAGGCTGCTTTGTCCTAGGGGATATTCACTAATTGAATAGTTATCGCTAGCAGATGTAGAATCTTTTAATAGTCACATATGACTAGGGACACAAAAACTGAGTTCAGAGTACTCAACAGCAGTTGCCTTGTTAATGCTCTAAACTATGGGCTGAAAGCAGGAGGACTATATTCTAAGACCAACTGTGAAATGAATGTAGACTTGTCCCCAATATGCTACCAACTCTAACTTATTATATCTGAAAACTAATTAAGAGGACCCTCGATTTTAAGTGCCCCTTTACTATCTAACCATGAAAAAAGGAATCCTCTGAATAGTAAGAAATAATCCTAAATCTTAAAGGACTTGTGTTTTGGTTTGCTTTTTGCTTGTAGACAGAGGGCCTTGCTGTATTATCCAAGTTGGTCTTGAACTCTTGGGCTCAAGCAATCCTCCTGCCAAGCCTCTACAGTTGCTGGGCCTACAGACACACTTCATGTGATTAGTGTCCCAGCTCCCAATGGGTTTTAGGGTACTTATATTCATCCATGATATCAAATCAGAAACAGCGTATTTGTGGTTAATAGTTAACATAACTAAAACAACAGACAAAAGGATGAAGAGTGAAAGTTTGATTCAGAGCTATACATTGAGTAGGCATAGTATATATGAGTGAAGTCCTAGGACAAGAGACGAGAGAGCATGCAGGCAAAAGAAATATATTAAAAAATAATCATGGGCTGGGAAGGTGGCTCAGTGGTAGAGCGCTTGCCTTGCATGCCTGAGGCTCTGGGTTCGATTCCCCAGCACCACATAAGCAGAAAAAAAGCCGGAGCCGGAAGTGGCGCTGTGGCTCAAGTGGTAGAGCGCTAGCCTTGAGCTGAAGAGCTGAGGGACAGCGCCCAGACCCAGAGTTCAGGTCCCACGACCAGACCCCCCCCCCAAAAAAAAAAAAAAATAATCCTAACAGTAGCGAATATAGTGACAACAGCAGAGTGGGGAACTCCAAAGGCTGGCGTTTCCCCAAACACTGAAAAACAGAACCTTACTGGATGTGTAGAAGATAGCCCGCTGTTTACAGTGCACAGTGAGTGTTTCCTCGGAAGAAAGGTTACACAAGCAGGGTAGATCTTTGTGGGACTTCCCCTCAGCACGAGGGTTTGCAGTCAGGTATGCTCTATGAGTTGAACTGTGCTTGAACCCCCTGTGGGCTTCGACCTAGCCTCACACAACCTTGAGGATAGCAGCCAAGTACCGGTTGTGGACAGCTGACTGCAACAAGAGCCAATGAAACCCATCTCGCCACCAATTCTGCTTTGAACCTGCCATGGAGTTTTTAAGCCATTTCCATTTGGCCTGACTGGGAACTGTGTCAAGATGGCACAAGTTGCTGCAGATAGTACTAGTGCTGTGCATTAGTAGGCACGGACGTATGCTAAGGCCAGCTTCTGCACCTCAGACTGGCTAACTTCACTGGAGCTATCTTATCTTCAAGTTTGATTATTCTTTCCTGTGCTTAAATCTGCTGTTGAACAGCCCTGCTACTATTTTCCTTCACTTATTCTGCTGTAATATTTTTATATGAACCCTTTCATAATGCATGTCATTTTTTCCAGATTGACTGCATTGTTTTATTTTATTCTATTATTATAAAGGTGATGTACAGAGGGGTTGCAGTTACGTAAGTCAGGTAGTGAGTACATTTCCTATCAGACAGTGTCACCTCTTCCTTCATTTTCTCCCAGTTTTCTTCACTCTCAACCCTCCTCCCCTCCGTGGTTTGTGTGTGTGTGTGTGTGTGTGTGTGTGTGTGTGTGTGTGTGTGTTTGTCCATCGTGGGGCTTGAACTCTGGGCCTGGGCACTGTCCCTCAGCTCTTCAGCCTCAAGGCTAGCGCTCTACCACTTGAGCCACAGCACCACTTCCTGTTTTCTGGTGGTTAATTAGAGATAAGTCTCACAGACTTTCTTGCCTAGGCTGGCTTTGAACCATGATCCTCAGATCTCAGCCTCCTGAGTAGTTAGGATTACAGGTGTGAGCCACCGGCGCCCAGCTCATCCCATGTATTTTTACTAGTACTATTTATTTGTATTTTTATTGATATGGTTTATTTATTGAAATAATACTTTCTGGCTTTCTTTAATTCTTGTTCTGGTTTTCTTTAGTTTTTTAAACATATGTATGACAAATGATTTAAAGTATTTGTCTAGCAACCTAATGTTTATTTGGTATAACAGATTTTTTTTCTAGCTCAAATACAGCAGAAGCAAATGGGCTATAATTTCAGTTCTTTCTGCTGAAATGTGGGTATTTATTATGATGTACCAAAAAGGATGAAGTAAGAAACAAAAGCAAGGAAAGAAGGGAGAGAGAAGAAACAAGGGAGAAAGAAAGAAGGGAAGAGGGGGAGAGGAAGAGAAACAGAGACATTAGTGGTAAAACTGCTCTGTAAGAAATGCTAACGGGGGTCCTTCCGCTTGAATTGAAGGAGACACTAGACAGTAACTGAAGACATGCGAGGACATAAATAATATCGTTAAAGATAACTACTAGTAAATATAGAGGCCAGTATAACTGTATTTTGAGTTTATAATACCTCTCCAAATGATTTACAAGAAAAATATTTATAATACTAATTACAAATCTACCTTAGTGGACACACAATTTAAAATATTCAGTATATGACAAGATAAGAATGTATAGAAGCCAAATTTTTATATTTAATCTAGATTGGTACTTATTTTAAAAAGGTTAGTAAGTTTAGCATGCTAATCATAATTTTCAAAGTTATTAAAACATACAGATAAGAGGCAATGACAATACAATAAAAATCAATAATACACAAAAGATAATAACAGAGGAACTCTGGGACAAGGAATGGTATGACATACAGAAAAAAAGAAAATGGAAGATGTTAAGTCCTATCAATAACTACTTTAAATTTTAATAAAGTTCTGAGTTAAAAGGCAATGACTGGCAAGCTGCATAAATAAGAAATGATCCATGTATATGCTATCTACAAAGTAGTCACTTTAAATCCAAGCACATGAAAAGGTTCAGAGTAAAACCATGGGAAAAGATACAATGTAAACGGTATTCAAAAGAATGATGGGAAAAGATACAACATAAACAGTATACAAAAGAATGATGGAGGAAAGGTGGCTCAGTGGTAGGGTGCTTGTCTTGCATGCATGAGGCCCTGGGTTCGATTCATCAGCACCACATAAGCAGAAAAAGCCGGAAGTGGTGCTGTGGCTCAAGTGGTAGAGCACTCGCCTTGAGCTGAAGAGCTGAGGGACAGCACCCAGGCCCAGAGCTCAGGCCCCTGACTGACAAAAAAAACCCACAAAAGACACAAAAAACAAAGATATTATGTATAGACAAAACAACAATTTCTTTAACAAATATTATATGGGCAGATAGAAATCCATGTGTAAAGAATAAAACAGGAACCTTACCACACACTACATATAATAGTTAAATTGAAAGAATAAAAGATATAAATTTAAGAGCTAAAATTATAAATGCTTAGGAAAAAAACTAAAGGTCAAGTGATGTCTTCTGAAATGCAATCAAACGAAACAGCAACCAAAGAAACAATACGTAAACTGCACTTCACAAACAAACAATAAGTAAACTGCACTTCACAAAGTTTTGACACTTTCAATACAGTGAAAAGACAACCCATTTTACTATCTGATAAAGGTCTAGAATTTAGAATATATGAAAATAAAACTTTTTCTATGGAAGAAAGACAAATAGCCAAGAAGCATGTGAAAGTTCCATGTTATTAATAATTATGTAAATGCAAGCCAAACTCGAAGGAAGGTATCAACATAGCCATAACCATAAAACAATACAAGAGAGTAACAGGTGTTGGTGAAAACTTGGGGAAACTGGAATGCTCACACATTGTTAGTAGGAAACCTTATTTGCTCCTCAATAATGAATATAGAAACACCTATTGCCCAGTTACTCCACGCACAGGAACATACTCAAAGATCAAAAACAAGTTTCAAATAAAACTTTGTAGTGTTTATAACAAATTAATTTCCAACAGCCAAAAGGTAAAAACAATCCAAATATTCATCAGCAGATGGATTATGAATAAATAAAATGTGGTATATCTACAGAACGAAGTATTACTCAGCTACCAAAAGGAATGGAATGAAATAGTGATGTCTGGTAGGCCACAGACGGAGCACAATCATACTATGTGAAAATGTATGGCTTCAGAGCTACATGCTTATTACATACAACACATAGATGATACCAGCATTTTCTTTCTAAGTGTTTAAATTCTGTATTATATGCCAGAGTATAAGTGCTATAAAGACAAGGAAAAATATGTTTTCTATGTGGCTGAATAACTGTTTAAGAAATGAATGAATACCATTCATCCTTTAAAATCCCTCAATGGGGAAAGCCTTAGAATCTTTAGATGATTGGACAAATCATTTGCCAACGTGAACCTTACATGAAGTTTTATGTTATAAAATCATCCCTTATTCTCTGTCAGTAGGAACCTGTTATTTGCCAAATGCTTGCAAGTCTGTAGAGGAACAAATAAAACATTACATATTATCCCCCCAAAAATAAATAAATCCCTCAATGGTTCCCCAATATCCTGGAAATAAAATTTTATGTTCGTAAATCTTACATGATTTGCCTTACATTTATTTCTAGTCTAATTCTGATTCTATTTAATAACCTGTGCTCCGGCACAGTGCTAGAACAATGATAGGTAAGACACACACATACATATGGCCTTCAACTTCTGAGTTTATGGACCAGAATAAAACAGAGAATATTAACACCAGGCGAAAACAAGGCATGAGGCACGAAGTACTGTGAGAACCTAATAGGTATATCTGTTCTGAATTGTGGGCTAGCACAAGGAGACTCAGGGAAGAGCTACGAAAAAAAGTAACATGTAAGCAAAATCCGAGAATGAAAAGTTAGCAGCATAAAGAACAGGGCAAGTATGGGACAAAGAGAGACACACAGGAATCAAGCACAGACACACACAAGGACTGAGAGAGGGTTCTTTCTGCAGGGCAAAGTGATGCACTATTGGCGTGAGAGGCCTCAACTCTGAAAGCATGGAAGAACATAAAGTCTGTGTCACTACACTTACTTGTTTGTACCTCACTAAGGCTGTGAGTTGCGTGGGTTTAGTCCCGGGTGACATTACTGCACAGGTGGCACTTATTCAATATGGTTACCTCAAAACAGTACCAGGTAGCAGCTCGGAGGACACTGTTCTAGAACCCGCCCGAGGTTGGGCGCTCCCCAGATCAGGAGGGCTGGTCTGCTTCCAGCCCAGCCCAGCCCTGTCCTGCCCCTGGTCCCTGCCCCTGTCCCTGCCCTGCCCCTGTCCCAGCCCTGCCCCTGCCACTGCCCTGCCCCTGCCCTGCCCCTGGTCCCTGCCCCTGTCTTGCCCCTGCCCCTGCCACTGTCCTGCCCCTGCCCTGCCCCTGGTCCCTGCCCCTGCCCCTGGTCCCTGCCCCTGTCCCTGCCCAGCTCCTGTCCTGCCCTGCCCTGCCCCTGCCCTGCCCCTGGTCCCTGCCCCTGTCCCTGGTCCCTGCCCCTGTCCCTGCCCAGCTCCTGTCCTGCCCTGCCCCTGCCCTTGTCCCTGCCTTGCCCCTGTCCCTAGTCCCTGCCCCTGTCCCTGCCCCGCCCCTGCCCTGCCCCTGTCCTGCCCCCCCCCCCCCCCCCCGTCCCCATCCCAGTCCCTGTCCCTGTCCTCACCCCTGCCCTGGCCCTGGCCCCGCCCTGCCTGGCCCTGCCCTGCCTGATGGGAGGCTGGGCACCGATTCTGCGTGGACGCGACAACCACACAGGGGCCATCCAACCCGGGCTGTCCCCTCCCAGCCCGCGGGGCGCCAGCCAGGGGCGGAAGGACGCCCACAAAAGACCTGACCTCGCCAAGGCTCCCCTCCCCTGCCCCCCTCTCCTGCCCCCTCCCCTGCTCCCCCTCCCCCTCCCCTCCCCCCTCCCTTCATCCCTCTCCCCCTCCCCTCCCCCTCCCCTCATCCCTCTCCCCCCTCCCCCTCCCCTCCCCCCTCCCTTCATCCCTCTCCCCCTCCCCTCATCCCTCTCCCCCCTCCCCTCCCCCCCTCATCCCTCTCCCCCCTCCCCCTCCCCTCCCCTCATCCCTCTCCCCCCTCCCTTCATCCCTCTCCCCCCTCCCCTCATCCCTCTCCCCCCTCCCCTCCCCTCATCCCCCTCCCCTCCCCCTCCCCCTCCCCTCATCCCTCTCCCCTCCCTCTCCCCCTCCCCTCATCCCTCTCCCCCCTCCCTCTCCCCCTCCCCTCATCCCTCTCCCCCCTCCCCTCCCCTCTCCCCTCATCCCCCTCCCCTCCCCCCTCCCCCTGCCCCCTCCCCTCATCCCTCTCCCCCTCCCCTCATCCCTCTTCCCCCTCCCCCTCCCCTCATCCCTCTCACCCTCCCCTCCCCCTCCCCCTCCCCCATCCCCTCCCCTCATCCCTCTCCCCCCTCCCCCTCCCCTCCCCCTGCCCCCTCCCCCCTCCCCTCATCCCTCTCACCCTCCCCTCCCCCCTCCCCCTCCCCTCATCCCCCTCCCCCCTCCCCTCCCCCCTCCCCTCATCCCCCTCCCCTCTCCCTTCATCCCCTCCCCCCTCCCCCCTCCCCTCCCCCCTCCCCTCATCCCTCTCCCCCTCCCCTCATCCCCCTCCCCTCTCCCCTCATCCCCCTCCCCTCTCCCCTCATCCCCTCCCCCTCCCCTCATCCCTCTCCCCCCTCCCCTCCCCTCTCCCCCTCCCCTCATCCCTCTCCCCCTCCCCTCCCCCTCCCCCCTCCCCTCATCCCCCTCCCCCTCCCCTCATCCCCTCCCCCCTCCCCTCATCCCTCTCCCCTCATCCCCTCCCCCCTCCCCTCATCCCTCTCCCCCCTCCCCCTCCCCTCCCCCTGCCCCCTCCCCCCTCCCCTCATCCCTCTCCCCCTCCCCTCATCCTCCTCCCCTCATCCCCCTCCCCCCTCCCCTCATCCCTCTCCCCCCTCCCCTCCCCCTCCCCTCATCCCCTCCCCCCTCCCCTCATCCCTCTCCCCTCCCCCCTCCCCTCCCCTCCCCCTGCCCCCTCCCCCCCCGCAGGGCAGCGCTCCGGCCGCGCTCCCGGGCGCCGTCGGGTGAGGGCTCGGGGTCCCGCACCGCGGGGCGCCCTGCCCGCCCCGGTGGCCGCGCCCGCGCCCGCCCCGCCCGGGGTGGCGGTCACCTCTTGAGGTATCTGGCGTCCTCCCCTTGCATGGCGGCGGCGGGTCTCCGAGAGGCCGCGGGGCACTTCCGGGGTGCCGGGGCCCGAGCACCCCCAAGGCGAGGACCGCCGGGAGGCCTGCGAGGCGGGGCCGCGGCGGCGCGACGGTTACCAGGGAGAAGCCGCCGGCTCCTCCCACCGCGGCTGGGGCCCCGACGCGCAGGAGCCGCCCGGACCCGCCCAGTGCCGGCCGCGCCGGGCCCTTCCCACGGCGCATGCGCGCGCCCCGCCGCGCCGGGCTCCGCGCGCAGGCTCAGTCCCGAGGCTCCGGCCCCCGTGACTCCTTTGACGGCCCCCGGGAAGGATTTGGCGCTCCCCGGCGCGGCGTCGCCCCCGGGCCACACTGCCCCCTGCAGGCCGGAGTCCAGAAGGCCGTGCGGGTCCGCCGCGGGGGAATCCGGGGTCCCCGGGCGCGCGGGGCGTGCGCTGGGGAAAGGGGCCTGCACTGGGTCCGCGGATCCGGTTCCGAGCCAGCCTGGGCCGGCGAGTCCGCGAGGCTCCCACCCGCCGGCCCAGAGCAGAGCGACGTGCGAGCGGTGCCCGGCCATCTCCCAAGGCCTCCGTGGGGTATTGAACCGTTAACGCCCCTCCGGGGACCCCCCCACACCCCCGTGCAGCCGGGTCGGACCCGGCCCCGGCCCCGGCCCGGAGACCTGGGGCGACGGCCCCCGGAGTCCGACCTCCCCGCCGAAGGCGGCGCAGGCTGGGCCCACCTTCCTAGGCCTGTCACCCCGGGCTGAAGCCATCACCGGGTTTCCTGAGCGCCCAGGCAAGGGGCTCCCATAGTGGTGCGTCTGACTGGATTTCCTTTAACCCTCCAGAACAGCCGGAGCCAGGAGGCCACACTGCCACGCCGTGCACTCACTGCCACGCCGTGCACTCACTCCCACGCCGTGCACTCACTGCCACGCCGTGCACTCACTGCCACGCCGTGCACTGCCACGCCGTGCACTCACTGCCACGCCGTGCACTCACTGCCACGCCGTGCACTCACTGCCACGCCGTGCACTCACTGCCACGCCGTGCACTGCCACGCCGTGCACTCACTGCCACGCCGTGCACTCACTGCCACGCCCATGCACTCACTGCCACGCCGTGCACTCACTCCCACGCCCGTGCACTCACTGCCACGCCGTGCACTCACTGCCACGCCGTGCACTGCCACGCCGTGCACTCACTGCCACGCCCGTGCACTCACTGCCACGCCGTGCACTCACTGCCACGCCGTGCACTCACTGCCACGCCGTGCACTCACTGCCACGCCGTGCACTCACTGCCACGCCATGCACTCACTGCCACGCCCATGCACTGCCACGCCGTGCACTCACTGCCACGCCCGTGCACTCACTGCCACGCCGTGCACTCACTGCCACGCCGTGCACTCACTGCCACGCCGTGCACTCACTGCCACGCCCGTTCACAGGCAGTCACTACGACAAGGATTCTGGCTTAAAGACTCTTGAGCTCAGGTTAGTTTTGTTCATCTCTGAATTTTCAGAACAGATTTAGCCCATAGCTAGCACTGAATAAATAGGTGGTAGTGGAACAGAGAACAGAGCTTGAAGTAAACAGCAGCAGCAACAAACCTGGGAGAAATTCCTAGAAACCAGAAAGGAGAGGGGCTGAAAACCGGGGCAACATATGGGTCAAGTGAAAAGCATGAATCAGAGAATTATGTCTGTGTTGGGAAAAGTCTGGGAAGAAAGTAAGGGATACTCAACGTGTTAACGGGGGCACAGAGTCCATTTCAGTATCAAAAGGCAGAATCACTACACTTAACTCAGTGCATTAAATAAGTAAAAAATGGACTCAGCAGCAGATAGAGTATAAAATAATCAAGAGTATAAAAAACACATTTATTAAAAGTAACCACTACATCAAATCCTTGAAGAGGTCTTGGAAATTGACAAGTAAATAATTTACACATTCAATCCAATCTTTTTTGAAAGAAACTATAATTCACATCCTTTTTACATAAAATGCCTGAGTAATAGAGAAAAATAATATTTTGCGAACTCAAAAACTGGATACACCTAAACACTATTTACTCTAAAATAAGTTACAACATGTCAGTTATTGTTATCAGATTACTACATAAGTGATAAAGAAATGTTCTCCATTTGCAATGAGGAGACAGCCATCTGCATTTTAAACAAGTGATCTTAGTATCATTAACAGAGGTTCTATTAAGTATATGTAACAGAAGGCATACAAAATCATCCATGAAGTATTTGAGCTATTATGTCTGATATCAAAATGCCAAATTAAGGAGATTACCTTGAGGTCTTTTTTTTTTTTTTTTTTTTTGTCAGGTGTGGGGCTTGCACTCTGGGCCAGAGTGCTGTCCCTCAGCTCTTCGGTTCAAGGTGAGCTCTCTACCACAGCGGGACTTCCAGTTTTCTGGTGGTTAATTGGAGATAAGAGTCTCATGGACTTTGCTGCCCAGGCTGGTTTTAAACTGCAATCCTCAGATCTCAGCCTCCTGAGTAGTTAGTGGTATAGCACCTGGCTTCAGTTTGATCTTATTATGTATCATAACAGGAAAATAATTGCAGGGTGTGGTGTTATTTAGAGAAATAGAACCCAAGGGAACATAAAAGTGGGCTTGAATATAACTGAAGTGGATTTTCAGGTACTGTGGAAAAATGGATCTTCAATAAATGATTATGGGATGCTTGGTTATAGAAAAATGAAATTAGAGCCTTATTTCACGCCATGAGTGAAAATCAATCCTACCTTGGATATATTTAAAAATATGTGGGATGAATCAAACTATCTTTATGAATCTTAGTTAAGGATACATCTTAAAAGCAAGACACAGAAAACAAAATAAAATACCAATAAATTCTCAACATTAAATTAATAACTTGTTTATCAACAGAAGAAATCAAAAGATGACCAAGTATTTGCATTGTATGATTTTTTTCCATTTCTTATTGTTATTGGAAAAGTGATGTTCAGAGGGGTTACAGTTACATAAGTCAGGTAAAAAGTACATTTCTCTCCCAATTTTTCCCTCCCATCCCACCCACAAGTTATACAGTTCATTTTCAACATAGTATCTATGACTACTACCACTGTATTTGTTCACCCTTTGTCCATCCACTTGCGTGCCCTCCCATCATCTTTCCAAAGACAGATACATGAACAAAAGGAAAAGAAAACAAAACCAGCAACAATGCTTCCATTTCCTGGAGTTCATTTTGATCAGATGCACCTAGGCATTGTGCCTTTACTTTATGGTTCAAAAAGAAAGACAACTGAACAGGAAACAGGCAAAAAGGGGAAAGAGGAAAAAGAAAAAGGTGATAACAAGAAAAAGTGATACATAAAAAGGAATGTCAGTTTACATAGTTACCACCACGCAAAAAAAAAATAGGGCTGGGCCCTGGTAGTTCATGTCTCTAAGCCTAACTACACAGGAGGCCAAGTCCATGAAATGCTTATCTCAACCACCAAAAGAAGCTGGAACTGAAGCTGTGGCTCAAGTGGTAGAGCACTAGTCTTGAGCTCTGAGTTCAAATCCCAGGAATGGCACACACGCACACAAAAAAGGTTTAGTGTGGTGAGAATTTGATGTTCTGGTAATTAGTGAACATGTTAAGCTAAGTGTACATCGGAATGACCACTTGATAATAAACCACTTGAATATCAAATGTCTTGGATTATTATATGAAGTTGAACAGAAAAAGTCTCAGCAATTCTACTCTTAGTTCTCTATGTCAAAAAAATTCTAGAACAAGTGCACAACAAAGACTGTTCCAAGAATTGTCAGAATAGTATTGATGTGTTGCAGAAAAAGAAAAACTAAAAAATGGCTCCAAGGGCTGGGAAGGTGGCTCAGTGGTAGAGTGCTTGCCTTGCATGCATGAGGCCCTGGGTTCGATTCCTCAGCACCACATAAACAAAAAAAGCCGGAAGTAGCGCTGTGGCTCAAGTGGTAGAGCGCTAACCTTGAGCTGAAGAGCTGAGGGTCAGCGCCCAAGCCCAGAGTTCAGGCCTCACAACCAGACCCCCCCCCAAAAAAAAATTATTAAAAAAAAATGGCTCCAAAATACTTTCACAGTAGAATGGATGGATTCATTTGAAATATTTACCCCAAACTGTATTATACAGCAGAAAAAGTCAACTATCACTAACCACACAATAGAGATACTGCACAGAAAATTATATTGAGAAAAGAAAGCAAGCTGAAGGTTATGTACAGAATGATTCTTTTGAAAAGCTGCAGTATAATTTAGTTATAATAA
The DNA here is from genome assembly GCF_024711535.1 of Dipodomys merriami. Classification (NCBI taxonomy): domain Eukaryota; kingdom Metazoa; phylum Chordata; class Mammalia; order Rodentia; family Heteromyidae; genus Dipodomys; species Dipodomys merriami. Next base: position 1,569,014 of record NW_027206413.1, on the reverse strand, counting down.
GATGTATTCTTTATGGCATATAGTTTGTAGAGGTTTGACAAGCTCCTAAGTCATATAATGATCCAACTATTAAAAAATTGTTTGACAGTTCCATCATCCAAAAAAATTCCTGGGTGTTCCTTGTAGAGACATCCTATATGCCTTGCTGCAGGCTCTGAAAAATGACCTGCTTTCTCTTTTATAATGTTGCCTTTGCCAGAATATTGTCAGAATTGTCAGAATATTGCCAGAATATTGGAATCAGATGTAGTGTACCTTCTTTCACTTAGCATAATGCATTTGGGCGTCATCCATGTTTTTCTTCAGTATTGCCATCTTTCCAATATTAGGAGATATTCCATTGTATAGACACTCAGACACCATTTGAAGAACATTTAGGTTGTTTTCAGTTTTCAGCAATCATAAACAACGCTGTTCTAATCATGGGATACAGGTGTTCATGGGCACTGGTTGACTTTACTCCTACACAATTATCTTAAAGGTGATGTGCTCAGTTGTTTGAGGAATGGACTGTAGAGCCACAGGTTGGAAAGATCTTCTGCTTTAGAGAAGTTGTGTGTACACATGTAGATAACAATATCTCCCTGTTAAATCATTTATGCACAGTAATCTACTTAGGTTCCCAGGGATAGACTGTGAACCTAGTTTTTGGGTGGGGCAATATTTTGCCTGTCACAACGATCTCAGTAATAATTAACATTACATGGTTAGAAATTAGCAACTGTTTAATAGGAACATGGGCTGCTTGGATATCATACACATCATGAGTGTACAATGGCACACCTGCGTGGAAAATACTTCAGCACTTTCAGTAACATTTGCCTGAACCACATAACCTAGCGTTTCTCTGCTATGCTTTGATCCAACTAAACGAAAATAAAAGTCCACAAAAATTCTCGTCCCTAAGTATTCGTTGCAGGTCTGTTCATGATAGAGAATGTCCACTGATGTCCCAATAGATACAGATATTTTCTATTCATGCAACAGATCTGCAGCATTAAAAAAGCTCTAGGAAAACAATGAACCGGTGACACGATGAAGAGGCACGTCTCATAAATTCTGCTTTGTACAACGGCTTAGTAAAGATGGAAGGATTTTTAAAACCCTTCTGAGGTACCCAACGCAAATCAATCTAAAAGAAGATGAAGGAAGCAGAGGTCTCATGTATAAAGCTCTTGAGTAGGAGCATTTATTATGATAGAAAGTGGACAAGTAGTAAATACTTGGTGTAGTCCACAATTAGGTGGGAGTCCCTGATCCACCACTTACTCACTATTCACTTGGCCTTGAGCAAGTTGAGTTAGCAATCAGTTTTATTGTTTGTAAAACAATGATGTATGTATTCTAGAGTTATTGCAAATTTATGTGAAATTCACATAAAGTTATATATTATTTTATGCAAGGTCATTATCACATTAGTGGCCATAATCAGTATCAAAGGAATGAAGAGTTTGTTGTAAATCCAATTTTTACCTGCCTACTATTTATTATGTATTGCCTATTTATTAATCATAGGACTTGAGTCACTTGAGCATTGTCTACACTATTTAAAAATGTGATACTCATATAGCAAAAGGTGGTGAGGAGAATATTAATTTTTTGTGAACACAGCATATACTTCAGAATTACATGATAATGCTAGTCAGGGTTATTATTTCCACTTCCTTCTTAAATTTGTCAACCCTATTAGCCCAAGTAAATGTTAAAAGGGATTGAGAAAAGTGCTTGCTGCCTCAGATTTATAATTTAATAAAAGTGAGAAAGTGCAAAGCTATATAACATCCCTCATGACAGCACTCATGTAAGTTCAAAGAACCCTAATGATAATAGTAGCATGGAAGGTTGGTTTCGAGAAGGTTTTGGGGCAAAAGGACCAGACTGGATTTCACTGGAAAGCCTTAATATCTCCCTTTGGTGCTTGAAGCAAAATTCTTCCCCCTACCAGCATTTTCCAAGCTCCAGACTCAGTAAAGTGCTCTGTATTCTACTGCATACACGGTAATTTATGGACATGGTTTTGTTTTTTTTTCTTCAGTAAGATTGAATGAAAGATACAACAACACAGATATCTAATTATACTTCCATTGCCAGTGGTTGACATAGAGTAGTCACTCAATATAAAAGATAGTCACTGTTTTAAAGCAGGGTATAAAGTAGTTTTCCAGTAGGTAAGTAAAAAAATTGCTGAACACATTGCCATATGTCATAATGGCAGCATGACACAAGCAGAATGTTGACCCCAAAGCAGGAGTAATCTGTTCAATTTAAGGGATAGAGGCTCAGAGCAGGACTCTCAAAAGATGAATAAAATTTTTTTTCCACAGTGAACATTATAGGGATGTTATAGGGAAAGGCATTAGTATACACACACATGGACAAACAGGAAATTCTATGTTGTAATCAGGTAACAGTCTGATAAGCTTAGAAAACCCCGGAGGGAATGGATCATGAAGAACGTGATACTGGAGCGTAAAATACTTGGTTATCTTCTACAGGCATGAAGTGGTGCAGAAGTGTTTTTGTACAACAAAGTCATGTTGAGATTCATGGCTTTTAGACATAGTAATTGTTCTGTATTTTATCCGTAGAGCAACAAAAACAGCAGTGTAAGGCTTATGTGTTTTAAATAGTCTACACTGCGGGAAATGTCATCACCATATTCAGGAATATGTATCAAAATGGAAGGAATGTTGAGTGAATGAGTGGGCTTGGGAGAGATGGGAATGTATGATGAAAGGGATGACGTTAAGTGAGATGTACTGTATTCACAGACACGTACAACTATTTAAGGAGAATGAACTAAACATACGGCCAGTCCTTATATGCTACAACCATCTACAGAAAATTCTTTCTTACCTGGCAACTGCCTTTGGGACACCATCAAATGGCCACTGTGGTCCAAAGAAACCACAGCCACTGGATAGTAATGCGGTCATCTTCTCACTTCTCAGATAAAGTTGAGCTCACACTGAACATCTTAATGCAAAGGAGATCTCAGCCCAAAAGAGCCTTTACAATACATCCCTCCTTGATAGTGGTAACCTCTGTTGACAACCAATATGACGTAAGAAAACAACTATGACATCACTGGATTGCTCCGAGAGTCTGAAGGGTGGAAGTGGCTCACACATCCATGAGTAGTGCATTCTTACGCTTTTGTCCTTCCTCAGATACTTTCATAGGTTGAATAATGCTTTGAGAACATAGAAATGAAGGTATTAGCTAATGCAGGCAGGAGATGTATATTTGGCTGCATAGATCTGTGTGCATTTGTAGATGTGGATTTATACATACATGTTCAAGAAGAAGTTCCTTGTGAGAAAATTCTGTAGCTCCAGTTATGCTATCCTGTGTGTTCTTTTGGAAAAATGTACCCTAGTACTGCCAGATCAACTGAAAGCAACTTCTATCACAGTCCATGTGTGTGACATACCTTTTAACTCCTAAGAACAGATTCGTTCCTACAACCTGCAGAGTGGCAATAATAAATTCGGAGTTGGGTGAAAAATAAACATGCTTCTTCTGGTGTGGGATATTTTATTTTTCACTGAATGACATAATCCCAGTGTAAATATGAACATAATTATATCTTACAATTTTTAATTCACCTTGAAGCTTTTACTTCTCTCCATTTTTCTTCTCTTGTGTACTCACTTCTGTTCTTGCTCCTCTCCCTTCTTCCCTCCCTCGTTTCCTTCTGCATATGGGCCGCGCTTGTGATATAGAAATGACTACATTCCAGAAACAGAATCTAAGCTGTAAGTTTCCCCCCTCCCTGACATTTTGCCTTAAATGCTTCACGTGCCTCTTTGTTTCTTTATTAACTTAAATTTTCTTTTTTTTGGTCTTTCTATTTTAAAACATGGCTTTCACATTTTTTCTGCTCTTGTGCTAGTATGGATTTTTAATTCTCTTTTTATAAATGACCTATATATGCTCATTTATGGAGTATACAATTACAATTCGATAAATATATACAATGTACAATGATCAAATCATAGTAATTAACATTTCCATCTCGTAAAATGTATATGTGTATGTGCCAAAATCTTTAAACTATTTCCCCTCTAGTTACTTATCAATAAGCCCTCCTTTCTACGCAGGAGTCACTATCCACCAAAGCAGTTTAGGAATACGGTGTGTCTTTGTCAATGTCACCTTTCACCTCCTTGCTCACCCCTCCCAACCCACCCCTTCCCTTACTTAACTTAATTTTAGGTTATGCATTGACTTTTGTTTTTGCCATTTAACAAAGCACTTTATGTATGCATCTTGATCTGTAAACAAGGGCTTACAAATGAATGAGCTGAAGTGTAATAGTCTATGGAGAACACAAACAGAATAATTCTCTAAAAAAACGAAGTCAAAACCCAGCAAAATAAGTTCCAGGAAATGGATACTTGCAAGATGAGAGAGTGGATCCCATGGGAGATGGGTGGAAGAAGGGAGGGGAAGGGGAGAGAATGCACACAAGAATTAATTGTAGGCCTGGGAAGGTGGCTCAGTGGTAGAGCGCTTGCCTCGCATGCATGAGGCCCTGAGTTCGATTCCTCAGCACCACATAAGCAGAAACAAACCTGAAGTGGTGCTGTGGCTCAAGTGATAGAGTGCTTGCCTTGAGCTGAAGAGCTGAGGGACAGCGCCCAGGCCCAGAGTTCAGGCCCCACCACCAACAAAAAAAAAAAAAAAAAGAAAGAAAGGAAAAAAGAATTAATTGTATATCCCACAGAATTGAGAATGATTATTTTATTTTGCTTCATGGGCAGGGGGGGGGGGCGGGGAGTACTGTGGCTTAAATTCAGGATCTTGAGCTCACTCGGCTTGCCAGCTTGCCTAGTGCTCTACCACTCGAGCCACAAGTCCAGACCTGCTGTTTTTTGCTGGTTATTTTGGAAATGGAGTCTTGAGAACTTTTTGGCTGGGTTAGTAGTTTCAAACTGTACTATTCAAGAGTGATCCGACGGATGTTTTTGGTTCTCAGGAATTACAAAAACTTGCCACTTCTCCTTAATTTTTCTCACATAAATGCCATTGACATACAAGTCTTGTGGTTGTTAACAGTGCATCTCTCCCTGCTTCTATTTTAAGGTTTGTATTGTGCTTTGTTAATTTGGTTTTGTTGTTTAGTGTCTTTTTTTAAGGTAGTGATTGGGAAAAAACAAAATCTTTGCCACCACTGATAGAATCTCACAAGGTAAGGTAATCTTTATATAGCCAACGAATTCAAGATCTGTGGAGCTATCATTCTTCTGTTGTTGGTGGTGGTGGTGGTGGGGTGATGATAGTCAAGTGGCTTGAACTCAGGGCCTGGGCGCTGTCTCTGAGCTCCTTTGCTCAAGGCTAGCACTTTATCACTTTGAGCCATAGTTCCACTTCTGGCTTTCTGGTGGTTAATTGGAGATGAGTCTCATGGGGACTTTTCAGCCTGGGCTGGCTTTAAACCATGATCCTCAGATCTCAGCCTCCTGCATAGGTAGGATTACAGGCATGAACTAACACTTCCAGGCTGAGTTAACATTCTTTTTCCAATACTTGGCAGCTAGCAGCAAGAGGCCAGCGTGTGTGAAGGTGTGTGATTCATGAGTACACAGAAAGCCACTCGTGCGTAATATTCTTCCCTTTGCTTTCTCTTTTTTCCCCATCTCTTTTTCCTTTCTGGCTCACTTGCAATTCTTCCTTTCTCCAGAGCCCATATTTAATCAGCCATTTCTGCAAAGCCTCTTCAAATTCATTAATGCTATACTTCTGCCTTATAACGTGAAATCACGGAAGCATTTAATTAAAAAATCTTTTTAAATAAATTTTTTTCAGTAAAATTTACCCTCAAAAGGACTTTTTCTTATTTTTGAACACATGCCTTTCAAAGGAAAGCTACAAATGTCAGATTCTTTACATCTGTCTCATCAAGATATGGATATCTACAAGTAAATTGGTGCTTTTAGCTTACTGAATCTGTTTATAGGCATTTTATAGAACCTGTAAAATCTACCATCACGACTCATTTTTTTTTTTAAAGTTAAATCTGGAAATCCTTGAGTTTACTCCCAAACTTTAAATCCACCAAATTTAAAGGTATTTTAAACGGCTAAAATCAAAATGCTCTAGTTTTGAGAAAAATGTCTTAAAACAATGAGTTTGCTATTAAGCTCTGAAGCCGAAGTTCATAAAATCCCATGATCTGTTATTTAGGGTATTTGGCTCCTGATACTACTTGACTGAAACAAATTCATTCACAAGTGGTTACATGGTAAAGGCTCCCAAGGAATTCATACTATAGGATCTGTAATATTAAATCTATAATTTCTATTTCCATAATCTTCTACAGAAGACCAATTAGTAATTAGATCTTGGGAAGAGGAATTTTGCTTAAGGTATGAAGTCACCGCTCAAGACCAAAGGTATTCTGTTTCAAGCCAGGTCCTTTTATAAAATCCTGTTCCAGGATTTGGCTCTGTAATGGATTTCCCAGGTTGGTGATACACCACATAGAAAATGCCATTTCCTTATTTCCTCCCCCCTCCCCGAACTTCCTGCTCTTACTGTGAAGGCTTAGTTCATACTTATTTGAGTTTACATACTGTGGTTTGCGTAAAATTATCCTTCACTCATCTATACATAGTAGATAATGGTTATTTGCCTATAAATCTAACAGGTTCTGAGTTTTATTTACCCTCCTGCTCTTTGGAGTGCTTTCTGAACAAACAGGTAGTTGTTCTTGAACCGGTTTCCATTTTTATGGCATTTGGAACTGGTTCATCTTGTTGCTTTGTGTGCTTTTTTGCAGCTAGAGGCTCCTTTCATGATGTTGACTCTGGAGCTGGTGTGAACAGAGCCGCTTAGAAATGCTGGAGCGTTAATATCCTGGAGTGTATCTTGCTACATATAAAAGAGCTCTTCTCTGAGTTGTTGGGAGCTAACTCAGACATATGTCTTTCACAAAATACACAGACAAACACACATAGCAATGAAAATACACCTATACTCACCTCTCAGGCTCTCTGATTTCACATGTGCACAACTAGGCCAAGAAACCTGATCCTACCTTGATTGCAATGTTGCTTTGCATTCATTTCTAGAATGTAAGAGACGTACATATGTTTCTCATTAATGCTTATGTTTGATTACTTGAAGTAATTTCTAAAAATTAAATAAATCTGTATCAAAAATTGTCACTTTGTGTTTAAGAAGCACAATTAGGTCCCTTGTGGAGGGAGTAAAGAGAAAAAGAATGAGTTGAAATATTTCTACCTCTTTATATGTATTACCATAAAGAGGAATGGCATTAAGACATATTCATTTAAGGTTCAAGGGATTTTAAAATCGCTTTTGAACAAATCAAACGCAAAGTAAGCCTTACTTATATAAAGGAACTCATTTAAAATAGAGCCCATTAATGAAATGTGATTTAAAACCATGTCTGTTTTAAATATATGTTCAGAATTAAGTTATTGGCCAGGAACTGAAAGTTAAGTAAGCTGATACTTGAATATAATAACTATAGCTTTGGAAGTGTATTTATTGTTTCAATCTATAGAGTGGTGTGATTGGTAAATTATCATACCCAGTATAATATAATTAGGTCTAAAGTTCATACATTTCCAAAAGTGAAGTTATTTGAAACTACCTTAATTTTATCCGGCAACTTGATGGCCATTTTCCAGTTCAGGCTGGTAATGTCATGACTCCCTTAAAATAGAGAAATAAAGCTCTCTCTCTCTCTCTCTCTCTCTCTCTCTCTCTCTCTCTCTCTCTCTCTCTCTCTCTCTCTCTCTGTCTATCATCAGATGTCTATATATCTGATTCTAGTCAAATGTTAAATGTTTCAAGATCTAGATATCAAATTGACTTTGTCTGCAAACTCTAATTCTTTCGATTAATTCTCAGATCCTATAGATTTTAGATTGTACTTTGTGGACTAGTTATGTTCTTTATTTTCTGTGTTTCATGATACTTTGACCTCTTGGTGGAGTGGCTGGGGACATGAAAGGGACTGCTTTCCCCAAGCTTAGGGGATTGGTAAGCATAGTAAACAACTTGTCTAGGGATGTGCCATTGATACCCAAGCCAACCAATTAGAGACCACATCCCAATCACCTCCCTTATTAAAATCTCATTCATTAAGTTAATACTTATTCTCACTCTCGTGAATTATTCCAGATCTGGGTGCCAGACAATTAGGAGCTACTACTGTAATCACAAACCTGTTGGAATCATTGGGACTATCAAATCGACGCGTAACTCAATGTACCTTGCTTCATCAGATTTTTCCCATGAACATACCAGTATGGGCTCTGGCTCATAATTGTCTCTACATTCTTCTGTTTCTTGACTTACCTTCTCTGTGTGAGCCTTCACATACTGCATAGCATGACCCATTCCCCTGGGGAACTAGAAGTACTAAGTCATGTTTTCATTGGAATTGTTTCTTGATCTGCTAGTCTCATTATGCCTGATGGGTATGAATCTGAGAAACATGTTTTGTTATTGTGCCCTATCATTTGCTCCGTGACTCTTTTTGCTTCCATATTTTAACACATTTATCTGGCCTATGGTTATTGTTATTAGCCGCCACTAGATACTTTCTTTGGGTTGAGGTATTCTAGTGTGAAACTCCCACGTCCACAGGGGTAGCAAGGAATCCTCACAGCTCCTGGGTCTTCGTGGCGAAGCACTGCTCTCCTACCAAAGCCTAACTCAATCCTCACCGCTGTCTCAGGGATGGAGCTGAGTTTAACCATGAGGGGATTCTTACACGGGACCTTCCTACCTACTGTGTAAGGCCCAACAAATGTACCAACAGGTGGTACATTAGATGCTAAATCTTCTATGAAATATGAGAGCATGTTATCCAATTTTCCGAGTTCATTTCCATTCTGTCTTGCACACTCTTATACATTGTCTTTACCCCACCTCTACTTAACCATCTACTTACCATCCATCCAGAGAAAGCAGGACCTTAGACAGATCCTTAAATCCCCTGTGAAGATTTTTCTCATCATTACCACCTCTTGAATTCAATTGTATTTTAAGGAAACACTTAATTCAATATGCAATTGAACATGTTCTCATTTGTTATATTTCCCCTGTATTCATTTACGCCACTATCTAGCCAAATTACTAGATTTTAGCATGAAAATAAAATTATATATCTAGAGTAAATACTATTTTGAGTGATGACTTAATCATTCACTTAGATTAATGGCATAGCCATGTGAATTGTACATATTACTGCCATCATGAGATCAGATGAGCTAGACTTTGGTTGGCAATAAGGTAAGTGCCAATATTAAATGGGTGTTGGAGTGGTTGACCTCAGGACCTTTGATTTCAGAATGATTGGCTAACCTAAAGATTCTGCAACCTCTGAAATTCAAAAGGTTTTTTTAATGTTCATAATTAGCACTTGCAAAAACATAGAGGGGGAGATGCTGACCGTGGTGCTGAAGATTTAATTGGATATTAGGCACTTATCTTTATGTATGTCTTAATATGGTCTAGTAAAACTATTATTTCTCTCATAAATTACATTTTTGATATGTGGCCCTATATAGTACTATTAAACCCAGAACTCTTATGATAAGTTCTAACTAGTATTTCTTCATACAGAATAAAGTATAATATACAAATACCTGTAAGCATTCATGAAAATCAGACCTCTTCATTGGGAAAAACAAGATTTATTGTATAGAAGTGTATGCTCATGTTGGCTTAAGGGATAAATTTTCACTTCTAATAGTTCTAATGCTTATGGCAAGAAATAAATGTTTGTAACATGATGTTCTGAATTAAGTAGATTTGATGTCATTCATCTGGAGACAGATTGAAAATGCATAGATTTTCCTATTAAATTACCTTCCATTTTTCCTTTTTGTTAGTCATGGGCTTGATCTCAAGGTCTGGGCACTGTCCCTGAGCCTCTTTGTGCTGATGGCTAGAGCTCTACCACTTGAGCCACAGCATCACTTCTGGTTTTTGAGTGGTTAATTGAGCCAGTTTCAATTTTTTTTGCCAGTTAATTAGAGATGAGAGTCTCAGATTTGTCTTCTCAGGTTAACTTTGAACCATGATTCTCAGATCTCAGCCTCCTGAATAGTTAGGATTACAGGTGGGAGCCACTGCCAGCCAACTCCTTGTATTATTTATTTAAATTTGATTATATTTACTTCTAGTTTTATTTTTACATTTTCTTTTATTATGTGTGAAATATCTATCTCATTACTTTTGCTTTTTTCCCCATTAGTTCATTTAATAAAAGTAATTTACCATATGGTCCACAATCCATCATCTAAAACTTTTGGTGTCAAATGGGTTTCAGAATTTAGTATTTGGGGATTTTAGAGAAGAAATATAATATATATTTATATGCACACACTATATGGTAATAATCGCCAGTGCAGTTGGTACTAGTACTCTATGTTTACATATATTAAGGCAAATTTTTTCAAAACATATTTTTCTGGACACTTAGTAATTCAAAATTATAAATGAGGAATTATAAACTGAATTGCCTTTAGTCTGTCTTACTAGTGACCTTGCTGTTAGTTAACTCTAAAAAATATCCTAGTTTTCAAAATAGTTTATTTGTATATTTTTTTAATCAGGTGCCTATGTCTTCAATTTTATTGATGGTTTTTATCGTTGACCTTTTGATCTCATTGAGATTTGATCTACTTTACTTTCTTTCAATTTCTTTGTTGTAGAATTGTTGACATTTATGTTTTACTTTTGCTAATATTTCTATATTGGGATTTATGTATGTGAGTAGAAGCTTTGAGTTTTTTGTTGAAACTTTATTAAAATTATTCTCCATCTCCAATAGCATGTAGTTCTTTCATTTCATTGACCCTTTTATATAATAGTTACCTCTGATAAAGTCCCCCATTTGCAATATAGGTTGTCTATTTTTCCATTAGATTTAAAAACATTTTATCATAATTATTCTAAAGTCCCTGTGTGGTTATATTTAAAATCTGATCCATTTCTTACAATTTATCATTTAATGATGGGATATATATATATATATATGTATATATATATGAGTTTTGATTGGCTGCGTGGTATTCTGAGTAAAAAGTATAATAGGTACTGACACAATAATCATTCTTTGAAAAATGTCATTTCTGTGAAGTCAGTGGCTTACAGACTGAGCGGGATCTCAGTTCTGTGAGTGCTTCAATTATGTTCAGGGCACCAGAGTCTGTCTGTCTGTCTGTCTTTTGGTGTGGTCAGCAGCCGCTGCAGTGTGGGCAGTGGAAGCCTTGGACATGCAGACAGACAGCTCGGTCTGCTTTGATCTCTGAACTAAATCAGGTCTCCCTCTGTCCTGTTTCGTGCCCCTCCAGGGAAAATGACAACTGCTCTGGGCCTGACGCGAGGCTTGTAGTGGAAGTTGGAAGAGGGAAAGGGCAGGAGGGGCTGCTGGGTTTCCGTGGTTGCCTCAGGCTCCAGCAGCCCCTGTTTGCATACGCCTGGCACTCACGCTCGCCTCTTCTCTCCTGTCCAATGTAGACAACGATTGTCTCACCTAATCCAGGCTCTGGAGCACAGAAGGATTTCTCCAGTTCTCTGGCCTTGTCCTTGGGTTTATGTTTACGTTGCATAGCTGTTAATAGTTCACTTTTAACTTTTCTGCTCTCTTCTCAGTCTTTTTTGTGAGCTTCCTTTCCCTTTCTCTTTCTCCTTCTCTTTCTCTCTCTCTCCCTTTCTCCTTTCCCCTTTCCCCTTTCCTTCCCTGTGGATACATAGGCCTTCAAAGGCCGTGTGCCCTGGGTGTTGTAAGCTCTAAGAGGGCACCTCTGCTATCTGCTCCAGTCATACCTACCTCCCTGCTATCCACAAACACACCAGATGCTGTCGTCTCTGAGACACTGGCTGCTACCTCGTTGACAGATGACAGATGATGCAAGGCAGCGTTTCTCAGGGAGGACTGCTCTGACTATTTTTTTTTAATTTTTTATTGTGAAAATACCATACAGAGGGGTTACAGTGACATGGGCAAGGTAATGAGTACATTATTTTTTAACCTCCATGCCATTGTCTTCTCCCTCATATGCTTCTGGGTAGGTTGTTTTTGGTGTTTATCTTTCAACAAGTTTTACTATTTGCATTCATGTTTTTATCTATGATATAATCTTTAGGAAGCCAGGAATCATTGTGTATAATATAGAATTGGGGGGCTGGGAAGGTGGTTCAGTGGTAGAGCGCTTGCCTTGCATGCCTGAGGCCCTGGGTTCGATTCCGAAGCACCACATAAGCAAAAAGAAAAAAGCCGGAAGTGGTGCTGTGGCTCAAGTGGTAGAGCGCTAGCCTTGAGCTGAAGAGCTGAAGGACAGCGCCCAGGCCCAGAGTTCAGGCCCCACGACCGGACCCCCCCAAAAAATATATAGAATTGGTACCTACAGCAGTATGCAGTTGGTGTATAATAAATGTGTGGATGAACTGATAGATGGTTCTGTATCCTTCTTCCCTATTATATGGCAGAGATCTTTTAATTTAGTAATATTTCTAATAGAAGGGTTACTTACATAATTGAACATTTCAGCATTTCACTGCCTCCATCTGTTTTCCACCTTGTAGACAGAATAATCTTTCCAAACATAAGCCTGCTGATGCTAAATACATCTCCACCTCTTCTCTTTGCTTGAAGGCTTACCAAATGATTCCCTGTGCTATCCGAATTAAGGGTTGGTTCTTTTTTAGAATTCCTTGATATGGTCTATAAGACTGCCTAGATTGCTTCTGACCTAATCCCAAAGGTTTTTGCGTAGCTGTCGTCTTTTTATGCAGTGCTCCTCTCTACTTTTCTTTCTCTTAACTAACTATAGGAACAAAGCACCATTCTACACGGAGTAGAGGAGGGGAAAGAGGCCACACGTAGAGCGAGCCGGAGCTTGAGCAAGACTTTGTGGAAGACAAGCACTTAAGGAGACACTGCCGCTTCACACCGTGTCCTCTGATATGTTTTCAGCCTCGTTTTAACATCCAATAATTCAAATCCTCTTTTAAGAACCACCAGCTAGACGGCCAAACTTCCTTTGATGAGGAATAACCTTTTTTTAAAAAACATTTCTAATTCTGCTTATTCCTCACGTCTGGCCGCAGGGCATCATTTTCTAGTAGCGCGTACCTTCTTTTGATAGGTTCTCCCTCTTAGCATTCACTGAAGAGACACAGCCTTGTAGAATTAACTATCAGGTAACTTTTCTCCCTCTCGCTGGACTGCATAAGGCCAGGTTTGAGCCTAGTTTTGATCCTGACTGTCCATCAATATTTGACTCAAGGTGGCTAACCAAAACCATTTCTAAATGATGGAATTGGTGTGATCTATGTGGGCAGCAACTGTAGTTGTACATTAGTTCTAATCTAAGCACCAACCAAGACGGGCTCCCCCAAATCTTCAGGGCTCCTTCCTTCTCCAGGCGGCAAGTTTGATAAAGCCTTCGCTGAGCTGTGCATGCTTTTCCTCTCATGTGGAACTTCAACTCTGAAATGTTGATTTCAATCACTGTATTATTATTATTATGTCTGTGTCTGTCCTGGGGCTTGAGCTCAAGATCTGAGTGCTGTCCCTGAGTTTCTTTGCTCAAGGTTAGTGCTCTGACACTTGAGCTACGGTCCACTTTGGCTTTTTTGGTGATTCATTAGAGATTAAGAACCTCAGGGCATTTTCTCCCCAGGTTGGCTTTGAACTGTAATCCTCAGATCTCAGCCTCCTGAGCAGCTGGGATTATAGGTTTGAGCTACCATATTAAATCTTAATGAGAGGTTTTTCTAGTATCAACTGCATGAATGCTGATTTTTTTGGAGTTATTGATGTAAGAACCAGAAAACCTCACTGTTTTCTAAAAATTTGTATTCTAAACTTTCATAAACATTAGTAAAACCACTCTGAATCAACACAGCACTTTCATATGATTCAATAGCAGCAAATGCTTCCAGAAGAGTCAGAGCAAGAGAGGATTGATGCAAAAAACAAAGAGCAAGAATAAGCGAACGAGCAAAAGGAAGCCAGCACGGAAAAATTCACTTAATGTATTTTAGCCTTTTAGACTCGGTTCCTAATCTAGTCTACAGAATTTCAGATACAGAAAGTGACTTATAGCATTTGGTTTCAGAATTCATTTTAGTTCCAAGAGGGGTGATTTTTCATCGTACTGATCTTATCAGTAAACCTAGGATTTTTTTTTTCAGCAGAGATGATTGATTTGCCTCAACCCAGATTATTAAATAGCCTCCACCCAGCTCAGCTTCTGGTAGGTTTTACAGATCTGTAAAAGAGATGAGTCAATCAAGAATTCCACCAGCAGTTAAGAAGTAGGGAACAGTTATCCAGCTTCATTTGGCTTCCAATACAAACCTGTTTTTGCCTATTCTCCAGATACCCTAGATGTATGCACACAGATACAAATATAGACATGTGCTATTTTAAATTATGTTTTCCAAACCAGCCAATGTTCTTAAGCGCACAGAACACACAAGCTGGCCAAAATATTATTAAAATCAGCCTGGAAAGCAACGCTAGGGATCAGGTGGTTTATGACTGCGGCCATCACTAGATATTTAATTAATCTGCAGTATGCTCTACAACCAGAATGATAGGCCATTTCACAGGAATCCCAGGGATAGCTTTTCAAGCCTCACTTCATTATTGTCTGGCTTTCGTCAGAGAGCCAGAGCCCGAGAATGGTCCAGGGAATATGCAGAGGAGGTCTGGCCAGTAAAGTTTCAGAGGTTACCCTGACCAGAGGCTGACATTTCCTGGCAAAGTCTCTACGTGCTATGTGTACAGTGTTGTTACTGACGTTACCCATCAGGAGAGTCTATGTAGTCAGTGATCCGGACATAGTGGAACTGGAAAAATCAAAACACACCAGAACAATGCTCTCCACTTCACATCCATTGAAAGAGAACTATAGTTAAACAAAAAGGAAGCAGAAAACATACTTGATCTGGGAAGTTATGCTGTGTGAAAAACGAAGATCATCCAAAACAAATAAACCCTCGCAAATTCCCTCGCCAGGAAACACATCCCCCCCCCTCAGAATGATCATTTTATAATCAGAAAAGCCCCAGAGTTTAACGTATGCCTTGTACAAATGTCACTTCCAAGTTTCAGTGCTAACCCAGAGGAAATATTATCCTAGTGGTCTCTAAGGCCCAATGTCTAGGTGTTGGCTACATGATAAACTTGTGTGGAGCTTTCTTAGTGAGATATAGTCCTCCAGAGAATTGGATTTTTCAAGGCTTACTACAACCCCACTCTTTAAAATAAGATTTAAGCTTCCCTTGTCAGGCTCTTTTAAGAGCTTTTTAAATTTCTTTTATTTGCTGCTTTGACTAGGTTTTAATCCCTACTCCCTAGTGACGATGTTTGACCATCTCAAGCATTTCATGTCTGTTTTCCCAGGATCTGGAGCTGTCTACACAATTAAAGGTAGCTTTGCTTCTCTCTTAGACCCTCCTTAGGGGAGTCATTTGAGACACGAAATGCAAAATTTTGTTGTTGCTCTTGTCAACAAAATAAGATTTTCTTTCTGTAATGATGACAGTATTACAGGTTTAAAATTTTTTTTCCCATAGGCAGTTCTCTAGAATAGATTAAACAGTGACAGACGAAGTAGATAGTAGAAAGAAGGAGTGGGTCATGCTAGATAGAACAGAAATTTGGTAGACCGGAGATACATGTCTTCCTCTGGTATTGGAGCTATTTTAGAAATTCCATCGCCTGAGTATCAGCCATTAGGATCTGCCCAGTGTTAGGTTTAACCAACACCAAGTCTCGTGCTTACTACCCTCTCCTATAATTAGTGAATGAGGGCTTGCACAAACTAGGCTGTATGAAGTTGCAACCGTGTTTGTGAAGGCAATCTGTTGGCTATCTAAGCTAATGATAAGTTGGTTCCTTCACGTCTGAATCTCACAGCCCCAAGGAGCTAGCGCTTCAGGGGTATACTGAGCCCCATGTTGCCTGGTGATGCAGGCTGATTAAAATCTGTTTATCCCAGATGACTAATGAGTTAGAACTTGTTTGTCAAATATTTAATTGGCACTCGCATTTACTTTTCTGTGAAGGAGCTAGGAGTGTGTAGAGTTGTTTATCTCATCTTTATTTGTAGGAATTAATAATATATTTAAGGTACCAATTTTTTTTTAGTGTTGAGAATCCTATCACTCTATTGAATGCCTTTATTTTCAACTACATTAAGGTACTAATTTTTGATTAATTATTGGGATTAAAATATTTCTTATGAATTTGTTGATTGGCTTTTTACTTTATGATTTCCTCTCATGAACAAAACTTTGTTATTTTAGTTTTGATGTCGTTTTATTAGTTACTAATTTGTTTATGACTTTGCATCTTAAGACACGTACCTTTTTGTGGTAATGGGGTTTGAACTTAGGGCCTCCTGCTCGCTGTAACTGCCTTCATCCCATCTTTGTGCTTGTTACTTTACAGACAGGCTTCAGTTCTGGCTCAGGGATGAAAATGGACTTCAATCTAGCTGTTTAGGCTTCCGACTGAGTGACCAGTTGTTTGTTGAGGAGGGCTCTTACGAAATTTTCTGTCCAGGCTGGCCTCAGTTTGTGATCCTCTTCATCCCAGCCTTTCAAGTAGCTAAGATTACAGGCATGATACACTGGTGCACTTTTTTTCTTTTTAAAGATATACTTCTTTAAAAGATATATTTCTTTTTAAAAATATAGTTTCCTAACACAATTCCAAGTATTTGTGGATTTCATTTTGCACACCTAAGTCTTTAATCTATCAGAGATAGGTTTACGTATGAGAAGAGGCAGATATTTCATTGATGCTAACACCAGTATCATTATTGAGCACTATTTTTGTCTTTCATCAACTTATATGTGAATAGACTGTCTGAGGGCTCTGTCTTCTGTTTTATTAACCTTTTAATCTACCCCTCTGTTAATAGTACAGTGTCTTCATTTCATTTTTCCTGAAGTAGGTTTTTAATTTTTTTGTCATTCTTCCAAGGAACATGAATAAGTGTTAGCTTTTCTCTCAGTCTGAAGTGTCTCTAGTTTATCCTTTCAATTGAATTTCAATTTAAAGCATGCAGACTGTTAATTTGATGAGTATTTTATGTTGACTGGATTTCCTCAAATATTTATCTTATTGCAACACATATCCTTCCTTCCTTCCTTCCTTCCTTCCTTCCTTCCTTCCTTCCTTCCTTCCTTCCTTCCTTCCTTTCCTTTCCTTTTTCTTTTTTTGTCAGTCGTGGGGCCTGAACTCGACCTGGGCACTGTCCCTTAACTCTTCAGTTCATGGCAAGCGCCACTTGAGCCACAGCACCACTTCTGGCTTTTTTTCTTTTTGCTGATGTGGTGCTGAGGAATCAAACCCAGGTCCTCATGCATGCAAGGCAAGCGCTCTACCACTGAGCCACCTTCCCAGCCCCAACACATATACTTTCATGCAACCTTTCTTCTTAACTTTCTTTCCTTTCTAAGTCCTTACGATAATTTATTTTATTTATTTTTTTCCAGTCCTGAGCTCAGGATCTGGGGATTATCCTCGAGCCTTTTTGTGCTCCAGGCTAGAGTTGTGCCACTTGAGCCACAGTGCCACTTCTGGCTTTTTCTTAGTAGTTTTATTGGAGATAAGTGTCTCATGGACTTTTCCTGCCCAGGCTAGCTTTGAACTGCCATCCTCAGATCTCAGTCTCCTGAGTAGCTAGGATGACAGGCACGAGCCCTGGTCCTGGTGATACTTTATATTTTAAGCAGTAGTTACTCCTCACCAAGGAATCCCCTGTGAGAAGACAAATAATGATGGAAAAATTCAGTTTCTATCTTCTCTTGCTGTAGTTATATTTCTTTCTTCTCCATTCATTGTTTTCCATTCCTGTCTGGAAATTAGATGTCTATTGTACACTTGAGATCTATGTCATAACTTCACTTTGCTGGTATGAATGTGACCAAGAAGGGTGTGAGGCGGCAACAAATAGAGCATTTCAGCTGTGAGAGAAAAATTGCTGGCGTAAGGAAACAAACGTAATGAGCCAGAAACGAGCTTAAGCTATACTTGCATGAGAAATGGTCACAAAACGTACCATGACTCACAGAGATAAACAAAATTTTGACAGAGGCATTTTGTACAAACCAATCAGTCTTCCACCCCATTCAGGAGTTCTAAGCCTGAAATCCAGATATCTTAGAGCACTTAATAATCCTTGTCCACATATACATAAATAATGTCCAGTTTATAGTGGAAAAAAGTTAGTTCTGCAAGAACCGAGAAACTTGTCAATATCAGTGGCCAAATAGGCCATGCTGAGTAGTTGGAGCCAGTGACTTCTCCCTAGCAACAAACATCCTGACATCTGAACATTTATCCACACAGTACCAAAATGTTGGAGTCAAGAACAGCCTCCTTTTACATCCATTAATACAAGTTATAAAGGAGAATACTTTAGTCTTCTACTTAGCTTTTCCCTACAGCAACAGAAAGTTCCAAAGGATAGATGAAGGAATTCTACTAGATATGTCAGATGGATATTTTTCCTGACCAATCCTCAAGCGCATAGAATTCAAACAATCTTCCTGGCTGCTTGGAGGTAACCCAAGAAGAAGTAGATAGACAAAGGGGCTTTATTATGGTGCTTTAATAAGATTAACCACCTCATTGCTTTCTCTTTCTTCATTTATTGCTTGTGGTCTCTTATTGTTCAATCGCTTGTGTTGACTTTTGTTATCTTTCAGTTTAGTGCCTTTCTGCTTACAAATTAGAAGAATAGCTTAAAAAAAAAAAGCTGGAAGACTTTTAGTCCTGTTTGATACCATCTACTCAATTTTCATCCTCATGAGAATTTACTGAGTAAAAATGATGTAGCATTGTAAATCCAATATAAACTATTGAAAAAGACTATATTGGTAGGACAGAAAATGTAAGCTGGAATTAAATATAAAAATTTAGGCAATGTACCCACTCTTGAATGCAGAAATGCATTCAAGAAATGCAGAAGATAAAGGAAAAGAAATCAAAGTCAAACAAATAGAATCCTTACTTCCTTTTCCAACAAAAGATGAACACACATGTAATCTTCAGGAAAGATTATGATGAGATGTCATAAATTGACAAAAAAAACCCATGCACTGACCTGGCACCAGCGTAATTGCAGCTACTCAGGAGGCTGAGATCTAAGGATCTTGGTTTGAAGCCAGCCCAGGCAGAAAAGTACCCATGAAACTCTTACCTCCAATTAATAACCACTCAAAAAAACAGGAAGTGGCGCTGTGGCTCAAGTGGTAGAGCATTAGCTTTGAGCACAAAGAGGCTCAGGGACAGCCCTCAGGCCCTGAGCTCCAGTCCCACAACCTAAAAAAAATAAATGCACAATGGCTAAAGAAGTTATTCATTGCTTCACTGCTGCAAATTGTTCAGTAAGTCATCTGATTTAATGAACAAAATACATGTTTTGCAGGTTAGTAAACCGAGTGTGGCTTGCCTATCTTAGAGTCTCTCTGTCAGGTTACAGCTAAACTGCTGGCTGAGGATGGGTTTGTTTCTTACCGCCAACACGTTGTTGCTCTAGTTCATTTCTTCCTGGGTTGTTTGCCTAAAGACTTGAGTTCTTTAACATATGAGTTTTGTGATAGGGCACCTGACAACAGATGATTTCCCTCAGAGCAAACAAGCAAGAGAAAGAAATAAGATGACTAAGATACTTATGTGACAACCCCTCCCCTCTACTGCATATTATTGTTTAGGATTGAGTCAGGCTACACTTGAGGGAAGAGGATGATAGAAAGGCATGCAGAATAAGCAGAGAGGAAGTGAGGGTTTGCAGAGGCTGTGGACTGGAGGTTTGGGTTTCCTCAGAACTCGATGCTAAAATTCTAATCCCGAAGTGATGCAGTTTGGAGATGATGCCTTGGGAGGTAATTAAGAAAAAAGCCGAAGCACTTATGAATGGGATGTTCAGTGACTTTCTAAGAAGAGACATAAAGACTCAATCTCAGTGTCTGCTCTCTGTCATATGAACATACAATGAGAATAGTTTCCACTGGGAACAAGAAGAAAGTTCTTACTGGCATAAGATCTTGAAGTTCCCAGCCTCCAGTGAAAAATAAATGTTTACCATTTAAGCCACTCACTGCTGTGTGTAGATTGTTATACAGCCTGAACTTACTGGGGCCATTTTAGAAGTTGCCTACCATCATGAGTGCATTGATAAATATGGACACACACACACACACACACACACACACATATGGATACGGCTACAAACACCACACACACACACACACACACACACACACATTTGTGTATGCACACACGATGCACATTCATGGGGTGATTAGGTACACTTGGTATAGGGCCAATAACACGCAGAGTTCGTGCTTCTTTTCCTGTTAGGAATGTTAGAAGAGCACAACAGTATTCATTTCTGCAAGGAATAGATGGCATTCACAGGTTTGGGAATCTGAGCTGGTTTAACATATATAAAAATATGTGCCACTGTAGGGAAATATAAGAACTTGGTTTCTATCAGCCTGGTGCATCGCTGCCCCTAGGCTTCCGGCAGGGAAGTGAAAGAGAAGGAATGAAGGACAAGAACACCTCCAGCAGGAGCTACCACTTCCGTTAAAGGGAATCTGGATAAAGCAGGTGCCAGCAGAACAAAGCCGTTGACCTCCCTGTGCACAAACACAACTAAAAGCCAGAGGTATTGGGCTGCACAGACCGCATGGATACAGGTCAGCCTCTCATGTCCTGTAGTAACATGGAAATAGTAAAGAGTAGCTCTGGAAAGATAACCTGAAGATACAAAGTATGGACCACAAAGGTATTTCGGATGAAAATTACATCTACAATAGGCAGAAAGGAAGAAAGAGGCTTCCATAAATAGGCTTTCTAAATGGAAGGGCTTGCTGATAGGGACGGGTATTTAACATCAACATGGACTTTCAAACAATTGCATCTCTTGAAGATCCTTAAAAATGGGAAACACACATCCATCTCTATAAAATAATGTGGGGAAACTGCTGATGAAAGGCATGTGAGTGGCTGAGACTCTTTGAAGGGCTCTTGTAACTTGAGGACTCCGCATACCAGGAGCAGAGATGGAAATCAGGGAACGGGATCTCCTGCAAAATATCCCCCACTCTTTGAAATGGAAATTAGGCTATTCCAATTTAGGAATCAAATTAGAGCAAGCATTGGGGTGTTAGCAGGCTGTGCTGGAGCCTGCCTGAAGCAGCAGCTAAAGGAGGGAAGCGTGCTTTTTTCCCTGGGTGAAGCAGGATCTCTCCCTCGGCCTGGTTTCATCTTTACTTAGCACCTGCTGGCTTGGGGTGGTGTCGCTCAAGCAATCAGACTGTGTGAGTGTGCCAGGGCCTGCTCTGCCCTGTCTGTGCCCCTCCCTCTGTGCATGCCCCATGACGGCTTGTCCTGATATAGAGGGACTGGGGACTGGTTTAAAATGTCAGTCTCAAGTTCTTTTAGGAAGAGAAAGTGAATTCAAAGAAACAGCCAGACAAGTGTCCTTGCTCCACTGGAAGAATTACCATTCCCCTTGGCTATGGCCCACCTGGGGGCCCATTTCGCCTTTAGATCCCGCTGGCAGAAGACGGACGATGAGCTCTGTCGACATAGCATGTCCTTTGTCCTTCACAAAGCCATTCGCAATGACTTCTTTCAGAGCTATCTCTACCTGCTGGAGAAAATCCCCCTGGGTAAGTGAGGCACAACTCTTAGTTTGAAGGGATTGTGCGAGGTTGACAGATATTTAGAAGGGAAGTTAGGACTAGGATACTTCTCAGACACACACACACACACACACACACACACACACACACATGCATCAGGGTCGGTGTGCTGAAATGTTTCAATGGCATTCTTTTATGCAGAGTCCCAGATCAAGTGATGCCTGGCAAGGCAAGCCTCTATTTTGGGATGACTTTACTTCTCTAGGTGTTGGTTGGTTGCCTGAGTATTAGGCTTATACAAACTTACTTCTTGAGGTTTGGACAATATAGTTAATATTTGCAAAAAGCTGGAGTTGGACAAATTAGGCAATGAAGAGATGAGCGTATTAATTCAATATTATATCAAATAAGAGTTGAAAAGGTGAAGAAATCGTGGGTCCAATGAGCTCAGTGTGTGTGTGTGTGTGTGTATGTGTGTGTGCGTGTGTGTGTGTGTGCGTGTGTGTGTGTGTGCGTGTGTGTGTGTGTGTGCGTGTGTGTATATGACCTTTGTGTGGATATGTGTGTGTGTGTATAAACTTCTCCGGGTTTCCTGAGTCACACATTCAACCAGGGAACCTGAAAGGAGGCTATTTTACTTTGGTCTTTGAATAAGAAGGATAAGACCTGAGATAGCAATGCGTCTCTTTTTTATTACTTCCTCTAACTTTCAAAGACTTAGACAACAGATAAATAAAGGGCTTATCTGGTTTGTACACACTACTTTCAGCCTCTGTGCAAGCAGTTACTTCAGCACACCAAACACTACTGAAGAAGAAACAACTTATGATTAAAGACTGATGCAGCCCCTCCCCTTTGATTTATATTTTCCTCAATGAGAGCAGGACCGCTCTGTCTCAGTCCTAGTTTGTTTTCTTAAGGTTGCCTGAAAGCCCCATTGTGTAATTGCCACGGCCAGAGTTTCCAGCTGTGCAAAGGGCTATGTCGGTCTTTGTATTGCATTCAAGAAATTAGATGTTAGAAGCCCAACAAAGTTTCATTTATAAACCTATTTCTGAAGCATTTTTAATTCTAGGCATACAAATACCCTCACCGGATAGGTATACAGCTTTCTTATAAAAACACTCATCTATGACTTTCTTTGATCCTCACAGCTCTCTATAGGATAGGATAAATATCAACTATTTCTACTTCTGTTTTCCTACCTCCTCACTCTAACTTCACATTTATTTTCAAATTAGGGAAAGGAAATCCAGAGATAATTCTATGTAGTCTAGAAAGAGTAATACTAAAGCAAGAACTAACGTCTGGGGTGCCATCCAATAGATCACATTGCCCAAGAGTAATTATTTTAGGGTATGTAATATGTCTCATATATGCCCAAATGCACAAATTAGAGCAATTCATTTGGAAGTGGTGTCCTATACACTGCAAACACTGCTTTTCTGGAGATACTTTTCAGGATATACCTCCGTAAGAGCCGTTCGGGAGCTTCAGTTACACTGGACAAAGAGAAAGCCATCAATTACAGTAACTGAGAAGAGACCCACTAATGGGTAGATGACTTCCAGACTTAAAATGATTACTAGAGAGGAAAAGGACTCAACTTTGAAAGTAGTGGAAGATGAGCTGAGAACAAGATAAAATTAGAAGAAAAATAATTCGCAACAAAGAGACTGAGGTTTGGTCTTTGGCTTAATCTCCACTCCTTTCTTCCCTCACTAAAATTATTTTTTTCCTTTATGATTAAGCTTTTTTTCCCTTTATGATTACAACGATGGTTTATCAATGATTTCCCGCTTTTTAAAGAACATTATTTTATTGATACAGTATTCCATAGAAGCCCTAAGGAGAAAGCAAAACTTCTCGGCTTATGACTGGAAACAGGGTCTTTGCTTTATCTATGCTCTAAACCTCACCAAGGGCTCAGGAGATGCTTCTAGAGCATGCATAGGGGTTCCATAAACACAGTCTGAATACCATGAGTCTCCTCCAAGAAAAAGTTGATTTTATTTTATTGAGATTCAGTTTTCCATACATGAGCACTACTTATTTTTTTTTTTATTCTGATGATTTAGCCTGGGCAGAGTTTCCCCAGAGAACCACTGAGTTAGTCCCATACACAGTATCTCTTTGATGGTAGAACTTGAAGATGATCTTAGTTGGACAAGGCTATGCTGCAATAACAAATGAATTCTTGAAACTGCATTGGCTGAACACCTACTCTACTCTGCCCTATGTCTACTCTGCTGCACCAGTTTTAACATGTTTTGTGGCAGCAGGGGAGCAGGCTATATTTCACATGGGCATTCAGGGATCTAGTTTCCATCAGCTGGCACACCACTAGTCCCTCAACACTAGAAAATAGAGGTTAAAGTCTTGTGTATTAGCTTAGAATACTTTGACCCAAAGGATATATATATATATATATATATATATATGTATATATATATATATAAAATATCTGTTTAGATTTCATTGCCCAGAAATAACATGATGCTGGGAACTGAGAAGGGAGCATATGTGTATTTGATCATTAAATGCTTTAAGGGAAAAAAACCTCGAGGGCTGGGCAGGTGGCTCAGTGGTAGAGCGCTTGCCTTGCATGCCTGAGGCCCTGGGTTCGATTCCTCAGCACCACATAAGCAAAAAGAAAAAAAAGCCGGAAGTGGCGCTGTGGCTCAAGTGGTAGAGCGCTAGCCTTGAGCTGAAGAGCTGAGGGACAGCACCCAGGCCCAGAGTTCAGGCCCCACGACCGGACCCCCCCCCAAAAAATAATAAGATTTTCAGTATTTTCACAATAAAAATTAATCAGTAAATTAATTTAAAAAAAAACCTCATACTTTTAGAGAAAGCTACATCAGACACTACTTTCTGGTCTCTTTAGTCATATTCAACACAAGAGAAATGTGTAGAATTCTCATTATTGTACAAAATACTGCCTACTGGCAAAGATTCAGAACTAATATGATATCCTCTATTATTATTATTCAGGATTTGAAAAACTGGTAATGGAAATGAATCTACAAATAACTTTCTACTTCTCCTTAAAAGCTTTAAATGGAGGGAGCAGAGAAAGCAATCTGCCAGCTCTCTAGGCAGATCGTGTGTGTGTGTGTGTGTGTGTGTGTGTGTGTGTGTGTGTGTGTGTGTGTGTGTGTGTGTGATTTCTGTCCCATGGCAGAAACTGACTGTTAAGAAGAAAATTAACATTTAAGTTTCATGCCAGTGTGACTTTTATTCAATAAAAAGCCTTCGCCAATCTGATGGATTCATTTAAACCTTGTTTCTTTTTTGACTCAGCGGCTCATATCTCTCAGATCACACTTGCTTGCATCAGTTCCCCTGGCCGGATTCTCGTTCTAATGAGAATAGAGACTTACCTACTTTTCCCTCTTCTAGATCTACATATTTAGCATTCACTATGGTTCCTGGCACATAGAAAGAATTCATTAAGTATCTATTAAATGAATGAAATGGCCTCCTGCTAAGAATAAATGGCATTGCACTGCCCTGTGAGGGAGCTGACCTCCAGAAGTTACTCAAGTCTATGAGCAGCATTTTCTTCAAAACTGTAGGAGGCTATCTGAAGGATTAAATGCAGCATACAGGGGAAACATCACCTATAAGCATGTTTCTTTCTTTCCTTCCGCTGAATCAGACCTCTTCTGAAATCATCATGTAGCACTTTCTAGAGCGGGCATTAGTGAAGATAAGAGCCCTCATTCATTATACAGGAGTTTTCAGGCTGCAGCAAATAGCAGGCATTTCAGGTTGGACATACAACTCAGCCACCAAAGCTGGTCCCTCCCCAGCTTTGCCGAGGTGTTTTAGAGCCAGCTCTCCCTACTCCTTCTGATTCCACTTCATAAAAATGAAAACAAAGCCCTTCTTTCAAAGAAAAAGTTAGGGAACCCCTCGTATAGAGCCCGCACAGAGAGTTAGTTGTTTGGGGGCAATTATGGCAAGAGCCATGGTTAACCAGACTCTCTGATTCCTTCTTTCCTTCCTTTCTCTCTCTGCCTCACTCCAGCACACTATGTGGTGGCAGTGGGTCATGGCAAAATTTGCTCAACGTCCCTAACCAGCCTCAGAGATTTATGGAATATCAACCCAGATTATGCACAGCTAAATGTCTCCAGTGCAAGATTTAGCAGTACTGAGGAACAGAACAGATTTCCAGGGGGAAAAATGGAAACACACTTATCACTGTTCTCAATATCACACATAAATTATCTCAGGTCATCTTCACAACATCTCTATTAGGTGTGCTGTTATTTTATCTTACTGGAGGAAACGCTACACAGGAGTTAAATGACTTGTCGAAGGCTTTGTGGTGGTACGTGGCGGGGCATGATTAGTAGCCAGGCAGTTTTTATAACTACCAGATCACGCTACCTCCCGCACGATCAGGAGTTAGATTCATGTGTGTAGTATTGTTAGTGTGTATACATGCATATATATCACCAATATATTATGTGTTACATATATATGATAGACATCTCTTTCCTCCCTCCCTCCCTTCCTTCCTTCTTTCCTTCCTTCCTTCCTTCCTTCCTTCCTTCCTTCCTTCCCTCCTTCCCTCCTTCCTTTCTTTCTTCCTTCCCTCCATTTCTTCCTTCACTCCCTCCCTCTCTTTCCTTTCTTCCCTCCCTCCCTCCCTCCCTCCCTCCCTTCCTTCCTCCCTCCCTCCCTCCCTTCCTTCCTCCCTCCCTCCCTCCCTCCCTCCCTCTCTTTAGTTGTTCTCTTACCATTATCATCTTAGTAGCTAAGCTGGGAAGTATGGCTCTACACCACTCTAACCGAAAGGCTTTCCCTTTGCCAGAGCATCTCCTAATTGAGCTAAGTGGATTCAATATTCTTTGCCTGCAGTCATTTCAAAATTACTACTTAAATCTGGGCTATGTCCTTTGGAGGAGATTTAAATCTTCAGTTGGCAAACAAATCCAATTCTTAGAATAATTCTCAAAATAACAAGCAAAAAGCTGGGCTGGAGGTATGGCTCAATAGATTGATAAAAAATGTTATATCCATCCATATATATGAAATCATAAACTCATAAAATACTGTCTGAAAAAGGAAAAAGGAAGGGACAGGAATAATGGGATTGTTGTGGAGGGGATGAATTTGTCCAAAGTACCCTGTGGACATGAATGGAAATACGATGAAACCTCCTTGTATTAACATGAAAAGTAAAAATAAGAGGAATCCTAGTTTTATGAATTTCCTTTTCCCAGTGAAAACTTATTTAATATTGCTTAAAGTGTTTGAATCTATCATATTGGGCCAATATCTTCTTTTAGATTTATAACAAGATTTTGAGTTATGACTTTTTCTCAAAATCTTTATATCAAAAGACAGTAAAGGTCTTTATGTAGTGTATCACCTCAAGAGTCAGAAGCTGAGAAGTAGAGCAAGAAAATGCGTTAGCTACTTGCAACATACTTCCTCAACTGAAACATGGGAAAACTCTGTATTTTTTCTGGATGGTCCACACCATGAGAAATTCCTTCCCTTCCAACTTTTTACTAACCCAAATCAAAAACATTCTTCATGGCTGAGATCTTTCTGGAATCTTTCCCTAACTGCTTCTCCTTACAGGCATCTGTGAACTCCACTCCCAGGACAACTGTGGTAACATTCATTGGGCAGGCAGTAATGTGTGACTTCATTCAGCCTTTCCAGACTGCAATCTCCATAATCTAGAGATTGGACTATAAGTATCTTGTTTCCTGAGGGTTATGTTTGTACTTAATGATGAAATAATAGTGAGTTGACTTGATGCACACACTTACATATTCATTTGTCTTAGAAAGTTTATATAATCTTCTTTATCTCTTTCAGGGCAAATGCATGTGTACTCTAGTTTTCTTTTGGTATCAAGTAAACAAAATACTCAGAAGGTCTTCAGGAGTTTAGCTCGTAAATAAGTACCATATTATATCAAGAACTACCAGAATGTCGATTTTTTGTCTTAGTTGACCCCAAGTCTCACAGAGACATTGCAATTCCACAAGAACAAGGCATTACAGGTATTTCTAGGACCAAAAGCCATGGGCTGATCATGGATTGCCCTGTCTACATCAACATTAACCAGTAGAGGATCTATCAGGAAGGGACAACTTGGATTTGGCTATGACACCTCATCTATCTTTCTTAATGAAATGCATCTGTCTTGTAGGTGAAAACAAGAACTCAAGCCTATAGCCATAAAAGCCCACCGACTGAGGCAGACACCTACTGAGTTTAGCATTCGCTTGTGGTCTAAACATTTCTGGCATACTGGACCACACCCTGTCCAGATTAAGGATTTTAGTACACTTCAACAACTAGCTGACTGAAGCAGGTGATGATGAAGGCTGATTTGCTGCCCTTGTTCAACTGAGAAAAGCACTGAGCTGTGTCTGGCCAGTGATCCCCGGGTATCATTCAATCCTGGGATAACTCTGGGATGATTCTGAGTTCCTGGGATGAGTCTGACTTATATGAGGAATCCAGAATTCAGGACAGTCATATTTTCGAGATGGTGAGGATCAATTTTGTCATTTCTAAGCATTGATTGGGCATTTATTGTTTACACAATATTAAGTGTTAAAGAAGGAGAACTGTTGTACTTTAAACCCTCCTTTAAATTTTGTATTTTTTTATTAAATAGCTTATTTGCATGTTAAATGACAAGAAGGCTCTATGCATTTATTGACACTTCTAAAAGACCCATCTTTTAACAGTAAATGTCACTAGATAATAGTAAATATGGGGCTAACGCTCTATGATATCGCGGTCTCAAGCAAGTAACGTGTGTGGGTACTGACCCTTGCAGCCCTTTCAGGGGCCAAACTTTGGTTCCAGTGCCTTCCAGCTGGAAAATGCTGACATGACTCCAAACAGGAGTGTGGTCATAGCACAGGGCCTTTACGTGTTATCTAATTTTAGAGTAAAAATGTATGTAATTCTTCAGTTCAGGGGTAAGCAGTACCCTAAGGACTAAGCAGTCAGACCGCACAATTCTGAGGTTATTTAAAGAAAACATATTCTTAGTTAAGGTTGAATCATTATTTTTTCTTTAGATTCCTTCTACTCAGAACTATGCTATGTGTTGGTTTGCTTAATATCATCATCAATATTTCTGAGCCAAATAAGGTTCCCTAGAGCTTTCAATTCTCTTCTATTTTTGGCAATGGTGATTAAAGATATGTCTTCCCTAGAATATTACTACTGTCTTCCTGCTTCTTGGCTACTTTGTCAATTACTTGGACTCAGGCTGTATTTCCTCTTACAATATAAACGAATGTCTTTCCATATCTGATGATTTTAACTGTCATTTCAGGATTTATTTTCAATGAATTCCTAAGTTAATTATATCATTCTTCACCAGGCATTTTCTCTTGATTTTAGCCTTCATTTGCCTGGAATATAGCTTCAAGAAATTTCTGAAGAATGAATCTGTAGAGGTAAATACCATTTGACAGCTTAAATGGGTATTGAACTTGGCACTACAGTATTTTTTTTTCCTTCATCATTGTTTCTCAGTATTTCTGATGAAATTTGTAATAGGAACCTTATTTTAGCCCAGTAACACAGGATGGTGAAGTAATGTAGAATATGTCAATTAAATTTCAATTTAATATAACCAACAAAGTTATTTAGTATATGTCCTATGCATTGTACAATATTTTTTTTGGGGGGGTCCGATCGTGGGGACTGAACTCCTGGCCTGGGTGCTGCCCCTCAGCTCTTCAGCTCAAAGCTAGCGCTCTACCACTTGAGCCACAGCGCCACTTCTGGCTTTTTTCTTTTTGCTTATGTGGTGCTGAGGAATCGAACCCAGGGCCTCAGGCATGCAAGGCAAGCGCTCTACCACTGAGCCACCTTCCCAGCCCTGCATTGTACAATATTTTATAATTTATATTGATAGATTATTCATTATTGATCTAAATGCAATTCTAACTGTGAGACTTTTTTTTTTTTATAAATCTGATAATCTTATATGAAGGTCAAACACTCTTCCTCTCTAAATGACTTAGTAACCTTTTTATGACCCCTTCTGTTTTGAAAATCTAAAGAGTAAATATAAATTTGGCTTTAAAATCGATGCTCATCATCACTTGTTGTATTTAACAATCCTTTTCTGCTCCGAACTTTTCTTCTAATATTTCTGTAATAATTTTCCTTTTGTCATTTTTTATTAGTTGTCTAGTTGCCTGTTGGTGGCCTCATAGATTAAATCTATATAGGTTTCATCTTTCTACATCTGTCTTTAATAACTTCCTTTTTATTTTATGTTCTGGAAATGTATTCAGTGTTATATTCCAAAGATTTTGGTAAGGGGAACATTAATGTCATCTAAGATCTTTGTTGGATTTTGAATCGTTATTTTCTTGGTTTGTTATTTGGATTGATGGCTGCCCTCATTCATATAGGTTTTCAAGGATATGAGTGTTTCCCTCTTTGGTTTAAACTCTCATCCATTTTCTCTACTTCTATTTCCCTCGGGATTACTTTTGATCATTTATCTTAATCTTTTCCTTTCAGGCTGATATTTTACTCTCATAAGTTTGGATCTCATTTTTATGCCCATGCAGGAATAAAGTACAAGGTAAATGATTATAGGTAATGGATAAGAGTACCACATATGCAGTTGACCTAATTGGACTCCAATGAATGTGATCATGTGATTATATGGAATTGTCTTATCTTAAGTATTTAGAGTTTAGGATAATTCTCCCTTGGCTATGTGTTTATTTACCTACCCACAAGAAACATGTTTCCCCTCTACTTTGATTGTAACTGCGCTCCTTTGTGGTCAGAAGGGTGCATCTTTATGTTGTATAGACCAACTTTTGATTGATTATGCTATTACTATTATTACGTTTCTATTCTCCTTATGTTTTCCTCCTATTTGCTGTAAATCTGGAACGTAATTTTCTCTTGTAAACATTTGACCTGCAGTTTTATTACTTCATTTGATCTGCTTTTTCTTGGCCAGGCACTTATTGAAATCATTCACCCATCAGCAATCCTCCTCATTTTCTTCCGTGTTATGACTTTCCTCTGCTAGCGACATTCTCCGAGAGTCTGAGAGGGAAGGAAGAGAGACAAGGGCTTGCACACAGTCTATAAGACTGAATTAGAAAGACCTGTCATTTCCCTTTTAATGTCATCTAATGAAAATATTTTGTATAATAAGTGACCTTTGTTTTACAAAACATACTGAAGTGTACTTTTATTCACCATTCAGAAGGATACACGTTTTCTGAAAAAGGAATATCTTAAAATAATACCTCCTACATGCTTTTAAATTATAAAATGACACAGAAGTATGTGCATGTGTCTAGTAAACTGCCTGCTACAAACTAACCCCTCCCCCTCAATAAATATAATTATCTTTTTCTTATTTCAATTTCAGAAGATAGAGCTCAAGTACATTAGTGTTATAGGACTGTAAAGGTATATGGGGATTAGTCTTGCTTTCAAAAGACATGAAACAAGTATGACATCAATTTTGTGCGTTGAAGTAATGATTAGTGAGAACATGACTGTAAAGTATTTGGAGTTGGAGAAAATAATTCACTATCGAACTGGTGGGACTCTTTAGTCTATAGTTAGACTTGAGAGAGTGCAGTGGTAAGTCACGTCTATTATGCTATGTGGCTTATAGATGAAATCCCGCCAACATGCAAATCCCCAAGCCGGAACTCAAACACAGGTCTACTCATTTCAAATGGATGCCTTTCCTCCACAGCACCAGTTCACAGGCTTTAAGAAGAAATTCAGCACATGATGAAGCTGAATTTGTTCTACGATGTGCATATTAACAACTATTAAAAATATTCCATTTGCAGTAAAATTGTATGCCTTAACCAGCCAAGTCATCAACGGTGAGATGCAGTTCTATGCCAGAGCTAAACTTTTCTATCAGGAAGTACCGGCCACAGAAGAAGGCATGATGGGAAATTTCATTGAGCTATCCAACCCAGATATCCAGGCCTCTCGTGAATTTCTTAGGAAATTTGTCGGGGTGAGTTATTTAACTGAAGCTTGAGAAGAGGGTCGAATCCTTGCAAACACTGAGCTCCTGTGTTTCTCGGTTGTCACTTCAGCCACTTTAAAGGTCTTTTGTTCAGGAAAGAGTGGAGGCTTGAAAGCCTGTGGCCTGTTTTGAGATGCTCAGAAAGGCAGGGCCTCATCCGATCTCCGTTTGGTCTCTCATGTTCCTCGTATCAGCCAGTTTGCCTGCTTCGGAGACAGGTGAGCAGAGAGGCTGTTACTATCTGAAGACTGGGAAAAGCCCTCTTTTAGAGTTTCAGCGATAGCCAACATCGATGGCCCATGAGAAAGCATGCTTTGTTTTGGATCTTGAGTTGATTTATTGATTTTTCCACAGCGCAAACCTCATATAGTAGGAAATTGCATGCTTATGTGGGGTTTAAAAATAAAGGACGGCATAACACCTTAGCATCATTATTTTATACAACGTTCAGGTTTCTCTTGGAAGTATACGATCCATGTGTAGTCCTGACTTACAGGGAGTCTCTACTTTTTACTTCTGGGTCATAAAAAAGCAGTTGAGTATAAGAGGCAAAGCCTTGGGCTCTAAAATCATCATGGTTCATCTGTCTAATGTATAAGCAAACCTGGGATCGTTACATAAATGCGTTAAGCTACAGTCTCCTCATCTGTGATTATGGTCTGACACAGTCTGCCACGTAGAACAAGGTAAAGATCAAATGCAACAACACGTTAGGTATCTGCTTTAGGACAGGTAATTAGTATGCAACAAATCTAATTTACGTTATTACTAATAACAAGAGGTCATATATGCTATTCATTATATTTTAAGACATTTCATTTAATTGTTTGAACAGACAGCCCCCACAACAAAGATGCTATTGATCTCACTAAAGAGAAAACATTTCACAACAAGGTTGTGTTCCAGACCAATTTGCTTCATATTCCAGTTTTTCTTCGTATTGTATGAATCTTTTGCCTTTGCTAAAGTCTTTAAGATTAGGAGTTCATCTTATGCTGATAAAGGAAAACTATAACTATCTGGTTTTGGAGTCAGACTGTGAGTCTCCCCAGAAGCATAGTGTGAGGACAATCCTTAGAGCTGGTGACGGGTCCCTGACTCCCTGAAAACCAAGCCTGGCAGGAGAGAAACACCACCAGGATGAAATTCCCGAGGCCACAGTACCTGTCAGACAGAAGTTACCCCACAGGGCCTGGGCATCCTCAGGATGAGGACTGTAGATGTCCACGGGTCAGCTGACCTGAGTGGATTCCACAGGTCACATGACCTGAGGTCTTTCTAACTCAGTGCTGCTCATTCTAAGATGGCTGGTCACTCTGCACTTGAATACCAAGTCTCATTGGTTCTTCAAAATTCTTCCAGGTAAGTACTTTTATTAGCTTTGTTTATACAGTTATGAAAACTGGGGCTTAGAAAAGTTTAGGAAGCCGTCCATGTTACAGCCTAGCAAGAGAAAGAGCTAAGACGTAAGCCGATCCCAAGCACATATTTTCCCCCCATGACACAGAAAATGTCCTGCTTTTCTTTTCTTTTTCTTCCTTGTGGACCGTGGCCCTCAGCTCTCCTCTCTTCTGGCTCAAGCTGTCATCCCTGCTGGCCGTGGTCAGGTTGACTTTGATCCTGAAGCATTTCAGAAGCTGAGGTAGAAATCCAGCTGTCTTGTCACTCCGTGGGGAATGCCGGCTGACCACAGGGAGGCCGGTCAGGCCCGCCCCGCAGCGCGCCCACAGACCTGGGAAAGGAAATAGTCTTATGCTTGCATGTTTATATTGGAAAAGCAGCAGCCTGCTCCTTTTAAATAAGTAGGAGTTCTTCTTAGTAGACAAGGCTCATTGTAAAGCCGTGACCTCTAACTAAGTACAAACATGGTCTTTTTTAAGGAATGATATTTTAGTACTTTGACCTTAATAATCTGCTAAATTAGTATCTAGGTCAAGAAACAAGGAGTTAGGGAATATGAATATCTGACATGATTTATTGTGTCAACTGGGAAAAGGCAGATTGTTTCATTTAAAGTTTGCTTTTCTGTCAACACTTAGCGACATGGGACAGGGGGGAAAGCAATTTAATCGAGTTGTAAATGCATTTACTTTAGCAAATATACAAACGGTACCACCAGCCTATCTGATAACTCCCAGCAGTTTTAGATTACTGGTGGGGAAAGCGGCAATTCATAAAAAGTAATGAGGATTTGATGTTATTTATGTTTTGATATTTCAAATCTTTTGTAATTTCAAAACATAGATGAGAGCGATGACGAAAACATGTAGCTCTAACTTGTTACGTTCCAAGGTTTTTACACAGTGGCACAGAGCACTTTCAGTTCACTTTTCAACTCTGCTGAATAAGCTAAAAATAATATTCTTTAAAATAAAACTTACAGGCTGGGTGCTGGTGGCTCACGCCTGTAATCCTAGCTATTTGGAGACTGAGATCTGAGCATCACTATTCAAAGCCAGCTTCTGGGGAAGGAAAGTCGGTGAGACTCTTATTTCCAATTAACCACCCAAAAGCTGGAAGTGAGAGGTGGCTCAAGTGGTAGAACACGAGCCTTGAGCAAATAAGCTAAGGGTCGGTGCCCAGGCCCTGAGTTCAAGCCCCAGTATGGGTGGAAATACACACACACACACACATACACACACCACACAAAACCATACAAACAGAATTGAGACAAATAAGATGTTAGTATTTTATGTTAATCCATAAATCTAAGATAGTACAATAAATTAAAATGAAAAGAACTAAAATGCTCATCTTGAAATGACACATCATGTGTAGTTCTAACCTTATTGATACAAGGGGCATCAGATTTCAGTATATACAGCTTGTATAGCCAAGGGTCCAAGATGTGAGAGATCAGCCTTTAAATACCCCTTCTAACAGGATCTGCTTGTGAATGAGAGATTAAAAAAGAACAGAGGGGCCAGCACCAGCATATAGGAACCAGTGCCACCCGTGTAGAAGGCAATCGATGGTAGAGCGCTAGGGAGCACTTGGGAGAGCCTGGCGGGTTAACAGCATTTGAGGGGAAGGCATTTTTACTTTCAGATTGTAAATAGCAGTATTTTCAAAGAATAACTCTCATCACACATCACACATCTAGCTCGGCAATAAATCCTACCTAGAGTATGGGAATCTTCAAGGCAGGTTTGTTTTATCTCCTGGGGAACTCACTTTTTAGTATGAAAGAGCAGGAGCTTCCTGAGAATACCGCGAGGGCTGTCCGGGCACTCCAAACAGAGCCGCTACACATTCATCTGCTCATCGGTTAAGAAAAATACAAAGTTCCGTTGCTACTACCTTCTTAAAAATCACAAGGCATAGATCTCTAAGGTGTCTGCTTTATGGTCCATTGAGATTTTCATGGCCAAGTATTAAAAATTATAATGAGTATGTCTCATCGAGCCTATACATATTAGTAAAGTCATTTCTAATAGCTTAAAATTAATTTCCTTATGGTTTCTCCGATCTTATAAGTTTACTCGGACACGTTGGGCCTTGCAGCATTTCCAATGTAAACCTTTATCCTCCACCTTGCTCTGAATTAGTTGAGTTTCAATTACAATATTTGAATGAGGGAGGCATCATATGATAAGGAGAAATAAGGCACACAAGGCATGTGCTTCTCTTTTCTATACTCAAGGTGGATGTCACTAATCAATCATAGATCCTTCACCTGCTGAGTCTGAATAAACGACTTCTTTAAACTAGCATCAGTCAGATACTACTGAGGTGATCAGATTTGTCACTTGAGGTGACATTCCTAACATACAGCTGGCTTCGGATTCCCACAGTTCCTATTCTACTACCGCCATTAGCTATGTAATAGTAGACAACGGCGTTTTTTCATCTCCAAAGCAGAAATTATGACCATCATCTTGTTGAGTTTTTTATTACATAAAGATCTTGCTACGTATACATATTTGCTTATCATTCTATTTAAAAAGGAAGGCTATCATTACTGCACTTTTTGTTCTTCATTGTACCTTTCTGGTATAAGGAAAACCTTTCAAATGGAACAGAAGACAGATTTTTTTTGATGTGTCTTTTTTCCCACGTTTACTTTTGATCCTTATCTCTTTTTTTTAATCCTTAGATCCTGAGAAATCAAGAGTAGGCTTTTTCCTTAAGATCTTGATTTGTAACTTTAAGGGTCTTGTTACTCCAATTTCTAGCACAAAACCTATTCAGCAGCTAACCCAATTATGACCAAAAAATTTAGATACACATCAGAAGTGTTTTTTTCAAACAGTATAGAATCAACTTTGAGAAAGTTTGCATTGACTAACTCCTCCCTGACCTCTACCTCCCATCCCTCCCTTGTGACTACTGTGATACACTGTCTTTAAAAAAGAAAAAAAATACTTTCAGCAAGGATGTAGTTTTGGGGAGAAAGAGCAAGACACATGTTTTGGTATAAAAAAATGAGGCTAATAGCGGAAATTACCCTTCTTACACATGAACATGCTGAGAACCATCAGGACCTGGCCTGAAGGAACATTCTAGTCAGAAAAATGGAACAACTGGTATTTCTCAGCTCAGAAGTATTTACTCCACACAAGAAGAGTAAATAATTTAGAGCCTCCCCAGATCCAGTTTAGAAAAAAACAATGCAAGTCCAATCATCCCAACATGAGTTGGAATGTTTCCGTGAGTTTTTAAGGAAAGTTTAAAGCTTAGACTCTCCATGCTTGGATCCCGTCCTCTCTTCTCTCTCCCATTTTTCACAGAAAGTCATTACTGACGGTGCTGGTCCCTTGGCTGTGAACAGAATCCAAATTGCAGTCACGGATGTTTTGCTTTCATCGTTGCAAATAACTCATTTCTTGATGAGAAAGACCAAGTATTTAAAACCAACACTATCTGAAAGTTAGTTTGCATTTTTAAAGATGCACATTTGGAAAAAGAATGTTCAATAGCACAAGAAATAGTTGTATATTTTTTGAAAAGGTAATTTCTGTTTCATAGCTAGGTTGTTACAACCGATATTGACTCTATGTCGTGTGAACTTAAATTGTGGGCTTAACATGGCACGTACCACGGTCTATCACTGACCCAGATAAGGTTGATTGAAGGGCGGCAATCAAGCCTGCCAGACTCAGGGGGGTCTCCACCCGGAGTGGCCCACAAGCCCTCTTTCTCCAGGGCCCGGGGAGAGCCGGGACCGACTGCGCCTTGGACTGCGGCTCTGGGATAGGAAGAGTCAGCAAACACGTCTTGTTGCCGGTTTTCAACAGCGTGGAACTGGTGGACATGATGGAGCCGTTCCTCCTGGAAGCGCAGAACTACCTTCGGGTCAAAGGGGACAAGGTGGACAGCTACCACTGCTACGGCCTGCAGGAGTTCACGCCTTCCAGCGGGCGGTACGACGTCATCTGGATCCAGTGGGTCTCCGGTGAGTCCGCGCGCAGGCGCAGCGCGGCGCCTCCCGCGTCCTAGCGTCGGTGCCGGAGGGGGAGCGGGTCTGGGCCAGCGCGAAGCCAGGCGCAGGGGGCTCGGGGGAAATTTCCAGCAACGCTGGTCCTCCCCTGACGTTGACTTTGGGAGGTGCGGTTCCCGCGGGAAGGGGCGGATCAAGGGCTTTTGGACCGACAGCAATTAGGACTAGCTCTTATTAACGGGCTGGTCTTCTGGCTGACATCAACTGTCAGTATCACTAATGTTTAAAGCATCTTATCTGTATGCATTTGATTTGATTTGATTTAAGTTGTAATGATTGGGACAGCAGTGAATTCGATTTTGGTGTTTTTTTTAGTGCGCATGTGTGTGTGCATGGGTGTGCATGTGCGCATGGGTGTGCATGTGTGCGTGTGCGTGCATGTGTGCATGTGTGTGCATGTGTGCGTGTGCGTGCATGTGTGCATGTGTGTGCGTGCGTGCATGGGTGCATGTGTGTGTACGTGTGTGTGCGCATGTGTGCGCACTGTGTGCATGTGTGCGTGTGTGCATGTGTGTGCACATGCGCATGTGCGTGTGCGCGTGCATGTGCATGTGTGCGCATGTGAGCATGTGTGCACATGTGTGTCTCCCTGTGCATGTGTGCGCATGTGTGTCTGCGTGTGCATGTGTGTGCATTGTGTCTGCATGTGCGCATGTGTGCGCGTGTGCGCATGTGTCTCTTCCCTGCTCACCCCTCTTTCCCACCGTCTCCCCTCTTTGGCCCGCGCAGGGCACCTGACCGACAAGGACCTTCTCGCCTTCCTTTCCCGGTGCCGCGATGGGCTGAAAGAGAACGGCATCGTGGTCCTGAAGGACAACGTGGCGCGGGAGGGCTGCGTGCTGGACCTGGCGGACAGCAGCGTGACCCGGGACCTGGACACCCTGCAGAGCCTCATCCGCAGGAGCGGGCTGGCGGTGCTGGGCCGGCAGCAGCAGGACGGCTTTCCCGAGCAGTGCGTCCCGGTGTGGATGCTCGCGCTGCGCCGCGCGGGGGGCCCTGGGCCCGGGGGCCTGGGCCAGGAGAGCCGGACTGGGTGCCTGTCCTGCAGACGCGAACAGGGGGACGGGGCCCGAAGGGTGACTGAGAGGGTGGGGCACCAGCTGTGAACAAGAAAGCCAAGGGAGTGCCTGGAGTTCAGCCCAGCTACTGGCAAAACAGACAGACAGACAGACAAGGAAGGAAGGAAGGATGGAAGGAAGGAAGGAAGGAAGGAAACGAAGGAAGGAAGGAAGGAAGGAAGGAAGGAAGGAAGGAAGGAAGGAAGGAAGGAAGGAAGGAAGGAAGGAAAGGAGGGAGGGAAGGAGGGAAGGAGGGAAAGAAAGAAAGGAAAAGAAAGAAAGAAAAGGAGAAAGCAGAGGGATACAAGACAGGTCTAGAAAGGATTGATCATAAAGTATGTCGAAGTTTATACTAATGATATAATGCATGCACTTTGATATGCACACATTCAGATAGGCCCTGACTAATAATAAGATGTGCTGTAATGAGACTTGGGTTTTCTAAAAGATGGAGTAGAACACCAGGAAAAGTGCTTAAAGAAGTTGTTTGTGGACACCGAAACTGTACAAGTAAGTGTGAAGACAGGAAAAAGAGGGAAAATAAAGGAAAAACTCTGGAAGACATAGGCATACATGTTTTCTGAATAGGACTCCAGTGGTCCAGCAAACTAGGGAAAGAATGGCTGAATTCAAATTCATATTTGAAAGTTTCTGTGCAGAAGAAGCAATTGCCAGAATCAAGAGACAGCCCACAGAATGAGAGAAAACTCCATGACAGATATTCAACAGATAAAGCAATAATATTCAGAATATACAAAGAACTAAAAATTTAAACAGCAAAAGTACAAAGAACTCAATTAAAAGTCAGCAAATAAATTGAGCCGACAGTTCTCAGAACACATACAAATGGCTAATGCATACCCAAAGAAATGTTCAACGTCATTACACATAAAGCAAATGAGAGTCAAAACCATACTAAGATTTCATTTTACCCCTGTCAGAATGCCTGAAATAAAGAAAACAACAACAAATACTGGCAAGGAGACAGGAGAAAGAATCTTCATACACCGTGGGAATAACTACGCAACCACTATGGAAATCAGTATGGAGGCTCTTCAAAAAGATGTACCTTATGACCCCACAACATCACTATTGGGCATATGTTCAAAGAAAAGTAATTTATATACAAGAAAGATATCTGCAAATCATGTTCATTACAGCAGTGCTCACAATAGCCAAATACAGGGAATTAGCCGAAATACTCAACAATTGATGAATGGATAAAGTATTTATCCACAGAATATTACTCAGCCACAAATAAAAAGTCAATTATGTCATTTGCAGAAAAGTAGATCCAGAGAGCATCATGTTGAGTGAGATAAACCAAACTCAAAAAGCCAAATATTGCATGTTCTCACTCATTTGTGGGTTTTAGACCTAGAATGATGATAATGATGATAATGCTAGTAATGGCAGTAGAATTTGAATGTCAAAGGGTGACCACATGGGACAGGATCAGCAGGAGAGGGGAGAGGGTAAGGAGGGAATACTTAGGAGTGGAGAAGATCAAAGCACATTATGTGTGTGTGTTTATATATATATGTATATCTCATCACACACAGACACTCACACACCCATCAAACACTGTTTGCAAAAGAGGGAAGAGAGAAATGGGAATATGGTGGAGGGGAGTGAATTGCTTCAAACTATAATGTGTGCGTGTGTGGAAATACCACAAAGAAACCCCTCATATTACAAATGTATGTTTAACTGAAAAATTAAAAACACTGTTCAAGAAACAGACAAAGAGAAATTATACTCAAATTCAATACTGCCTTGTCACTAGTAATTTATATGATAGAGTAGCCTGGGACAAACGGGAGAAAATCTAAATGGGCCCGTTTCCTGATGCCAGCTACATTATACTTCCTGTCTCTTCCATACTACGAACATCTTCTCTTCATTAAGGAAGCCTCGTGGAACAACCTTAGGAAAACAAGTCTGTTCATTTTGCCTTTAGCCTTTCTCTTGGCAGAAAAAGTACATGGTTTCACTTACTATTTCGGGTCAAGGTTACTACCCGCTGATGTCAGAGGTATGTGATGTGATTCGATAACAGAAGCCAGCATTATGGCGATGGGAGATGAGGAAGTGTCACCTTTCAGGAGAAAATGCTGTACCCTGAGTTTCAGCCTGGAACATTTCAGTAAATGCAATGGATAAGTCTAATTTTAGGCACTGTCTCACGGTGGCAGAGCCTGAGCTGACTTGATTGAAATAAATATCCACTGGAAGGAAAAAAATCCATCAAAGGAAGTAGACAAGGAAATGATCAGACTGCAAACTGAACTTGAACTGCAAATGTAATGCGTGAAAGGTGTGATGAAAAATAATTAAAAGGACAAGCTTAATCAAATTTTGATTAGCAGAATATGTAAATATAATCGCTATTTTCTTTAAGGCATGCTGATGTCTCCACGTTGATGCACATGTATGTGTTTGCTATGTTTTGAGTCTTCCTTAAAATTCAAAGAACCAGTGTAAGTAAAGACTGACTACTGCATGTGGCTGTGTGATCACCGTAACAGGCATATTTCCAATCTATACTTCTAACTTAAGAGCAAAACAATTCTTATGAAACATTTTCTGCCTTGTAGCATTATCTTCGTAGTATCCATCGTCTTTGTGCGGGGAGATTCTGTCAACTTCTGTGCCCTGTCTCCTTCCAGATGCTGAGAGCACTCATTGCAGGGTAACTTGAGAGAAAGCGAGTCAGAACCGTGGGCAGAGCAACTTGCAGCAGCGAAGTATTACCAAACAGACCGAGGGTGACAAAACAAGGATACTCACCGTTTCCTTATCTGCTTCCTATATGCCCCATTAATCACGAGGTGTCATAATTACCTACTGACTTAACATTTCATCAATTACACCTTCGGTTTCTTGAAGAAGTCTCACGGTTAATGTCTCATTCTCTGTCATACATCTTAGTATGCTCCAGGAACTCAAATTTTGGTTGAGAGTATGAAGGACGATGTTAAAAGTGAAGACTGAGGGTAGTCTTGATTTCTGGGATTGTCCTGCAGGAAGCGAAGCCAAGCTAAAAACAAAGGGCTACTAAGGATCCATAAGCACCAAGATGTCCAAGATTAGTCAAAATATCAATTGAGCCATGCAAGTGTCAAGAAGCAGGAAATGCTCAGAAATATGAAGGCGAGGAACTCAGAAATCAGGTGATCTCCAGGAGATTGTAGTAAGATTAAGATCCTCAGGAAAATTTCTGCCTCTTTAGGGATCTTGTTCTCTTTCTTTCTTTCTTTCTTTCTTTTTTTTTTTTTTGGTTGTTGTGGGGCTTGAACTTTGGGCCTGGGCGCTGTCCCTGTGCTCTTCAGCTCAAGGCGAGCGCTCTACCCCTTGAGCCACAGCACCACTTCCTCTTCTTTCTCTTTCTTTCCCTCCCTGTCCCCCACCCCCACTTCAACCCAAGGATCTTACACTCCATGATGTCATTGAG
This sequence comes from Dipodomys merriami, assembly GCF_024711535.1. Lineage (NCBI taxonomy): Eukaryota > Metazoa > Chordata > Mammalia > Rodentia > Heteromyidae > Dipodomys > Dipodomys merriami. The sequence continues at coordinate 1,527,360 of NW_027206413.1, read as the reverse complement.
TACTTGATAAGAGAGATGTGTTAAACATGCATGAAGGTGGGCTGGGAAGGTGGCTCAGTGGTAGAGCGCTTGCCTTGCATGAATGAGGCCCTGGGTTCGATTCCTCAGCACCACATAAGCAAAAAGAAAAAAAAGCTGGAAGTGGCGCTGTGGCTCAAGTGGTAGAGCGCTAGCCTTGAGCTGAGGGACAGCGCCCAGGCCCAGAGTTCAGGCCCCATGACCGGACCCCAAAAAAAAAATGCATGAAGGTTACAAAAAAAGCAACTCCTAGTTCTCATTAGTTTCCCACTCCACAACAGATCCAACAAAAACTAGTTAGGTTCTAGGTGAAGTTAATCCCTCCGTGGGCGCTGACTAGAAGCTGAAGGGATTCACCTGCACTTCACAGATGAATTAATTGCACACATGCCTGTAATTCAGAATGAACTTTGGAGGACCCTATGGTTTATACAGTCCAACGGGTGTAACCTTTACCTACCTCCTCTTTGAAGAACCTGAGCATAGAAACAGACAAAATCCTGAGAGTAAGTTTTCTACAATTGATACTATTATTTTTTAAAAAGGTTCAAAATGAATAAGGTCTTCCCTGTGAAAGATGATCTGCTTTGTATTACAGACACATTTTGCTCCCATCTCCTTCCCCCCCTCCCCCACTGTAGTATTTCCTGGAACTGGCCTTTTTGTGAGTCATGTATTGGGGAGAAACCTATGTCTGATATATTCAGCTGCCTGTCATGAGTAATTAAAACCAGTTGTGTTATTGCTTTCTTTAGTTCAAGCTGACTCTTTGATGCTTTGGTGTCCATGCCAAAAAAAACTACCTTGTATAATCATCAGAGGCCAGTGTTTTCGCAGAGTTCACTGAAACTGATTAAGCAAATATGTGAAAAATAGTTTAAAAAATTATCTCAATTAGAAGAGTGTGTATATACATGCATTTAGACTGGGGGTGGGGACATTTGAAACAGTAACTGACTTGCAAAGTTAGTGATTTGATGTCAGGGAACTGTGTACCCAGAACCTTTGCACATTTATTTGGTTGGCAGGATTTGCCGTTTTTGTGGTAGGACAGATACCCACGTCTGCAAATGAATATACAGAAAATGTCCAAGGATCTCATGGCTCATGAGAAAGACAAACACAGACATCATAATTTAGAACAAAAAAATTAAAAGAGTGGTGTGTTCAGAATTAACATATAGGAAAGATTAACCAGCTCCTTCTCTGGGATTGAAGGAGGCTACACAGAATTATTTAATGTACCTATTTTAAAATTTGAGTACATGCTATGTAGGCTAAAGCAAGGAATAAAACCCAGGGTTTCTGTCCTTATGAATCTTGTAAGAAAGACTGAGATAGACAAACATAAATATGCACATCATTTTCATGTGAGCATGTGGTAAATTTTTGGAAAAAATAAGCAAAATAGACTAAAGGAGACTATGATTTATGGGGAAAGACTGAAATTTCAAAGAACGGTAGGCACTGTTTCCATTGAAGAAGTAACATTTCAACCAAGAAATGAAGGAAATGATGGTGTAAGCCACGTGGACATCTGGGAGAGCAATAGGGGCTAGCGTAGGGGTCTATACCTTGAGCCTGCTTTCCTGTGCTCAGCAAAGATGACAGAACTCGTGTGTGTGTGTGTGTGTGTGTGTGTGTGTGTGTGTGTGTGTGAAGAAAGAGTGTAGTAAGATGTAACAGTCAAGGGTGTGGCTGAGGCTGGTGGCGTAAACTTTCACACGGCCATTGAAAGAACTTTGATTTTTGTTCAGAGTGAGAAGAGGCAGTGAGGCAGAACGTTGAGTAGAGAATTCACCTGATAGGATTTGTGTTTTAAAAGGAATCCTTTGGCTGGTAAGCTAAGGAAAGCTAATTGAGATTGCACCTCATCTCAGTTAGAATGGCTATAATCAAGAAATCTAGTAAGAACAGATGCTGGCAGGGGTGTGGCCAAAAGGGAATCCTACTTCACTGCTGGTGGGAATGTAAATTTGTTCAACCACTCTGGACAGCAGTATGGAGGTTCCTCAAAAGACTAAACATAGAACTTCCCTATGACTGGGCAATCTCACTTCTGGGCATTTACCCAAATGACCACAAATCAGCCCTCACTAAAGCCACCAGCACTACCATATTCATTGCAGAATTGTTTACTATAGTTAAAATATGGAATCAACCCAGATGCCTCTCAGTGGACAAATGGATTAAGAAAATATAGTATATATACACAATGGAATTCCATGCTTCCATCAGAAAGAATGACATTGACCCACTCATAAAGCAATGAAAAGAATTAGAAAAATTACAGTAAATGAAGTAAGCCAGACCCAATGAAATATAAGCTGCATGTTTTCCCTCATTTGTAATAACTAGTATGGGTCTAGAAATCTACAAGTAAATCCAATGGATGGTAAAACCAAACAATTATACCTGGACATGATTAAACAGCACTCTAAACATTCACAAGTGAGAACAAAAGTGTATATGCTTAGGAAAGGATCACAATGGCTTAATAGCTATGCACATATAATCATATAAAATGATGCCTATTGAAATGAACTCCAAGAAATGGAAACAAGAGTTTTTTATTATACTGTTTGCTGTTAAGTTTTTTCTTTGTTTCCCTTTTGCCACTATTCAAAATTTTTCTGTTCCTTTTGTCTTGTATATGTTTGTCTGAAATCATAGGACAAAGGGTGAACCAATCCAGCAGCGATCCTCACTAGACACTGTGTTGGAAATGAACTATACAATTTGCAGTGGGAGGGGGGGGAGGTAAGGGGGGGAACATGGGATCAAATGAGGTATGGGATGACACTGTTCAAAAAATGTACTCATCATCTGAATTATGTAACCCTCTGTACATCACCTTTACAATAAGATTTCAGTAAAAAAAAAAATACAAGCCTGAGGTTTAAGAAGTATGGGCTAGAAATGGAAATCATGAGCCCACAGCACAGATATAATGCTAACAGTTGTAGTTCTGGGTAAGATTACCAAAGGAATGAGTTAATACAGAGAAGAGGACAAAGATGAGCCCTGGAACACTTCAACACTGAGAGTTAGAAAGAAGAGAAAAATGAAAACAAAACAAAACAAACCAACACACGCTGGATGCTGGTGGCTTATGCTGATAATCCTAGCTACTCAGGAGGCTGAGATCTGAAGATCGCAGTTCAAAGCCAGTCCTGACAGGAAAGTCCACAAAACTCCTATCTCCAACTAACCCCCAGAAAACTGGAAGTGGCGCTGTGGCTCAAAGTGGTAGAGCGTTATCCTAGAGCTCACGGACAGTGCTCAGGCTCTGAGTTCAAGATCCACAAATGACAAAGAAAAAAACCAAAACAGCACCAGAAACTGAGACGAGGTACCCAGTAAAATAAACAATAAAACAATAAATTAAACCAAGAGTGGGGATATATACATATACATATTTATGTATATGTATATACATATACATACATATATATACATATAGTAAGAAAAGTAAGGCCATTGACTGTAGTAAACACTTCCAATTGAGAATTAAGACGTGACCCTTGCAGTTTAGGTGCATAAGTTGGAACAAAAGCAGCTTGGATTGCATGTATTCAAGTGTAGGATAACGACAGCTCTTTCAAGAAATTTTTGCTGGAAAGACAAATTACAAACAAGCAGTTTCCCAAAAGGGAAGCAGGATGAAGAGAAGATTTTGAGGTGAGAGAAATAGTTTGATTGTGTGTATTGGTGGGAAATATTGGGCAGAGAAGAAATACGTGATTGTGGAAATGAAATAAGAGAACTGCAAGAATAATATCATGAAAGTAGTACAAGACAGGCCCCAGTTTGCAAGAGAGAGAATTGATTTTAGGAATAAAGATAAATTCTGTCTCAAAAAGTGTAGAAAGTCAGGGATTGTGTGTGCAGATTCCAGAGGGAAGAGGATGATGGCGGTGGGAATCTATGGAATTTCCTTTCATTTTCTCAGTGATTTTGTTTCGAAAGGTCATTGCTTGAGAGTGAAAAACCAAGTGGTCTATTACAAATGTGACAAGAGAGGAGAGTGATTAAATCGTCACCAAGTATGGGGACGGCGAATGGACTGGACAAGTGTAGAATGACCAGCGGGCAGTGCACGCTTCTCTGTGTTGTCTTCAGCTCATTCTGATTTATGGTCGCAGCACAAAGAAATGTGGAACCAGGGAAGAGTTTTCCCAGCATAACAAGGACAAGGAATGGAGAGTGTATAAAATAAACGAGTGTGCTGATGGGACTTGAAGACGAGAGGACACAGGACACGTGAAGAGGGTTGGAGGCACTGAAAGGTGGGAAGATGGCTGGTCTATAGATCCCTGTGGAGCTGATATTGGGGCATCAAGGGAACAAAGAGCTAGAGAGAGGTTCTGGCTAGAGACAGAATGCTATGGAGAAATTACTGGTGAGGAGAAGGTCGAGGGTCATGCGCATACACACGATTGACTGAGGTATAGAAACACCTAGAACCCGAAGAGAGGGTAGTTGTAGGAAACTGAGAGGTTAGAGAATCTGATCAAGTCATCTAATGATATTGCTATCTGACAAAAGAGGAAAACAAGACAGTAGTAAGCAGAGTAAAAATGGTCCAGGAAATCAAATAAAGTGAGACATGGGAGGGTTTTTATCTAGGGGTTGGCGATATCAACAATAGAAAACAACTGGGTAATATGGCTTAATTATGGGAATGGATCTGAGAGCATTTGAGGAGGGCAAGTCTCTCAGGAGGAATCGTGAGCCTCCTGTGAGCACAGCTACACTGGTCTCTGAGCGCCAAGGTGGATGGCTGGAAAGAATCTTCCGTAGGCATTGCTGCATGCCCAGTGCACGGACATCCTCTTCTCAAAGCAATCTTCCAAACTGGTGAAAACAAAAATACGCTCATGTTCCTGAGACGGGGAGAGCCAGGCAAATCCATTCCTGAAATGCCGTCAAACATTTTACTGCCAGCCTCATGTAAAGTCCATGACTTCTTCCTTCCTTCCTTCCTTCCTTCCTTCCTTCCTTCCTTTCTTTCTTCCTTTCCTTTCTTTCTTCCTTCCTTCCTTCCTTCCTTCCTTCCTTCCTTCCTTCCTTCCTTCCTTCCTTCCTTTCTTTCTTCCTTTCCTTTCTTCCTTCCTTCCTTCCTTCCTTCCTTCCTTCCTTCCTTCCTTCCTTCCTTCCTTCCTTTCTTTCTTTCTTTCTTTCTTTCTTTCTTTCTTTCTTTCTTTCTTTCTTTCTTTCTTTTTCTTTCTTGCTGCAACTGGAGTTTGAACTCAGGGCTCACGCGTGCCAGGCGGGCAGTCTTACCACTGGGCCATACTTCCAGCTTGATTTTACTATCATTTATCTCTAATAACGATGCCCTCTTTATCCACAACTTTAAACCTAGCTTGTTTGACTTGGTACAACTCTTTCACCTCCTTTTGCAAGCCTACTGTACGAAGTTCTAAAATTAAGACAATAAACACAATAGATACAGCCAGTCGTATTGTGAAAGAATGGATCATTTCCAGACACCATTCTTTTATTCTATTTTTTTTTAACAAGCATCTCAACTCTGCTATACAGAATCCAAATCCGGTAGAGTGCTCTGAGTGTCCAGTGTGGGCAGAAATGTCCAGTTGTGAACGAAAGCCTCCTCCAGACACTTCCTGGGGGGTGATGGACGGCTTCGGTGGTGAAGTGTAGAAATGGCTTCCCTGAGCCTTGGTGAGGCGAGAAGTCAGGAACAACTGGTCTCAGGCAAGCAACAGTTCTCCAGTCAACTTGGTGCGTGTGGATCGGGCCCTTCATTCCTCAGTACAGGATTACATTTCAGTGGCTACTAATCCAAGCACAAGGTTCAGGCAGAGATTAAAGAGAAACCTTAGCCCTTTCTGGAATGTGAGGAAGGCCTGAGGCTTAAGAAGCCAGGAGCCCACACTGTCTAAAATGGGATCTTGGACTCTTGGCTGAAAGGCAGGAACGCACTGTTAACACAGGTCACGGGCAGAGCCTTGTGCAAGTGTCCAAGCGCTCCCTCTCCTTGTGGGCTCCTTCCTGTGATCAGCAGCAAGAAGGGCAAGACCCAAGGACCCACTATAAAAGTAGACATACTGAAAGCTTAACTTTCCCTGAAAAATTAAGATGGGTTTTTTCAGGGAATGTGATCACAACCCCTCTATCAGATCACAACCCCTCTATCAGAAACATAGGTAAGAAAGTAACTCTAAGTTTGGTGTCCTTAAAACTGGCTACAAGGAGGACTTGATTCATTTGTTCTACTGTGAACTCATTCGCTAAGCTGGCCAGGTACATTTGCTACTCAATGTAGTCCTGGCATTGTATCGGCCCTGGGAACACGGGGCAAGACAGTTTTAAGTAATTTTCAGATTTGGTGAAGGGTAGTCATGAAATGAAGATACATTTAAATGCTATGAATCAAACATACAAATACAATACTAATATGATCCTAGTTTGTGCTTACTGATTTAGGTCTTGCATAGGTTAGGGAGTCTAATGTGAAATGGAGATGAAATGATTCTTTGCAAGGGATTCCCCATTGAAAATCTGGGTAGAAAGGAGAACTTGAAAAGGGTACAAATTTCCTTTCAGTCTATATATTCTCTTTCATAATATATAAGCCAGAGATGTATCATAACATTTTGATTCCAGGTGTATGGATTCCAATGGCTAATGTGAGGATATGTTTAATAAATATTGGCTGAATAAATCATTTAAAACCTATCTTTTCTTTGTTTCTTTGTTTTCATTGAAGATCTTCAGGGGAAAAAAATGGAAGTAAAGAGGCAGATTTAACTTTGGCAAAAGGATTAAATTCGTAAATTGCAAACTGGGATATGACCTACAGACTTCGTGAACAGCTGTGGACTGGACCAGGCCAGGAAAAGGTCCTGGAGTAACAAACAAGTTGTAAGAGAAAGAAAGCATCCAGTTATTGAGGACTTCTGGTCAGGATGAGGTAATAAGACCTCGTTTTCATCTCTGCGGTCATCATATCCATCTGGGTCTTTATAGGAGGGAGGCCGAAATGTTTACTTTCTCCTCTATATTGTTCTCCTCAAAATTATCCATCATAAGGTGAACTAGTCTTGGGGCTCTGAGGCACAGCATGAATGGTATTGGATGTGTTTATTAATTTGGTTATCTTAATCATTATGCAGTATATCAAATCATGTTATGCATATATAATCTTCTCTTGTCAATTAAATATTTAACAGAAAGGAAAGGCACAAAATGGAAGAAAACCTCTGTAATCAGAGAGGCCAATGTGTCAGGTAATAACAGACCGAGGGAAAAAAGTACCTGGAGTCAAATGGATAATGTTGGATTAAATACCTTTTCATTTTCTGTCCTTGATAACAAACTTTCTGGGAAGTAGAAAGTTTATGTCAATATAACTTTACATAACACCAGTGTTGCCACCAACTTCCCACACAGAAGGTAACAGAGTTTTTTTTTTCAGGTTCTGACACAAGGGTTGGTATGGGAATGGTCACTGGCTGAGAATGTTATAGTACTGGCTTTGTGCACCTAAGAGTGATTGCTCCAGTTAACTTCAATGGACAACCTTCTTCTTTTTCTCCCCTTGCTCTCCTAACCATTCAACACCTCTGCAATCACTTGTGTTTGCTTCTCAATGTCAACTTCCTCTTAAATAATAGCAACTCCAGTTCCACCTCGTCCTACTTGTCTCTCTTGGCTTTTGATTTTATTTCATTTCATTTATTTATTTATTTGTTCATTTATTTATTGTCGGTCATCATGGGGCTTGAACTCTGGGCCTGGGCACTGTCTCTGAGCTCTTCAGCTCAAGGTTAGTATTCTACCATTTAAGCCACAATACCACTTCTGGTTCTCTGATGGCTAATGGAAGACAAGAGTCTCAGGGACTTTCCCGTCTAAGCTGGTTTTGAATCGTGATCCTCAGATCTCAGTCTCCTGAGTAGCTAGGATCACAGGTTGAGCCACTGATGCCCAGCGTCTTATGATTTTTATTCACGTATTTGTACACATATTTGTAGGACACAGAATCATAAATAAATGTACATACAATGCGTAGTGAGTTTTGAACTTCAGGAAGACTTTAATAAAGCTGGCTTCCCATGCTCCCCGGCGGGGAATTCCTTGACTGGCCAAGCTTACTCTGGATTCTAGGCTTTGCATTTGTTCTTCTTTGCTTCCTGGGGTCTCTGCTATAAAGAGATCCTCCCTGGTTCTCTCATCTCTTCTCGCTTGTTTCTCTCGATTCCCAGAGTATGATAGTATCTGCTAGTATGCTCGTGTGACATACCATGGGTCTATCCTTTATCTCTCTGCCCTGTGTTGTTGGATGTAGCAGCACGGCCTTTGCTCCTTTATTGTCATCCCTCACCATTCCATAGAGTGCTGTCACTCAGTATGAGCTGGGTGGTAAGAAACCAACCAAAACCAAACCTGTGATAATGAAGAGAGTACTTAGATTGTATACATTTCCTACTCAGTTACTTATATTTAATTTTCCAGGTATCAGAGTGTTTCTTCATTTTTACAGCTCTGTTCAATCAGCCTTCTTGTATCTCCACATCTACTCCTAACCTGAAATCCTTCATATTTTTTTTTGCAATTTCAGAAGGTCCCATATAATAATACATCGAGTGAGCCATTTGAAATAGGCCAAAAACAAAAAAAAAGAAATAGGCTGTCTCAAATGGACCACTGTATATGTTAGATATACCAATAAGCACAGAAGTGTTCTTATATAAATAAAAAGATGATGTTAGAGGGAAGGGTTGACTTTGTCTTTCTCCGTTTCTGTCTTTCAATTCACATAGAGAATTTTCTTGTACAAATCTGTTCATCTGTGTAATGGCCCAGCAATTTCCATCAGGAACTTAATTATCTGGGTTCGGAATTTGCCTATTGTGACTCCACTAAAGTGGAGGCTCCAATGTGGGAGAAAAGTATGGCAGAAACAATCCATTAGGCAGGAGGACACCATCTCTAAGCCTCACTTCCTGATTCCTAAAGTTTTGGCTCGGTCCTGAACGAGAACTTCAATTCCACACACACACACACACACACACACACACACACACACACACACACACACACACACACACACAGAGGAAAAGGAAGCACAGACTAATTGACAGCTGTTCTAAGAATGTCGGTCTTGGATCTCTCTTGAGAAGGGGTTCTTTTGTGCTTTGAAGAATAATAAAATAATTCGAGTTCCAGAATGAGCTTCTGTCCCTCCACTCTAAGCCCGCATCGCCATCGGAGGTCAAGTCCTTTTAGATGGGTCAGAGGGGTCTTTTTGTATGGAAAACCATTTTCCTTGTATTAGCCAGCTCCAGGGTTTCCTGATGAGTTGAGCGCTGTCGCTCTCTAGAGACGGTCCTGGGGCAAGATTGGCAAGAATAGAGGCTGGAAAGGTTGGAAATTTTATTTTGCAACACATTTTGCCTATTGTTTTCAAAGGCAAAGAAGACCAATAGTTCTGGTAAGTTCAGCCATACCTTCAGATAGGAATGGTGTCCTTGTCCTAAACTAACCAAAGCAAACAAAAACAATAAAACAAACAAACAAACACGGAAACCAGTTTGCCACGAACCACGCTCCCAGCTTCTCAGAAAGTGTGTCTGACTCGGGTGGAGGTCATCGTCCTAACCCTGTCATCATCAAAAAGGCCACACAAGAATTCCCTCGTTGTTTCCTTCCTGGATTCCTGGTAGGGTTGGAAGAGGGGACGGGGGGGGCGGGGGTTGCCAGAGGTTTGGCAGTTGGCAGTCATGAAATGGATTTCCAGTTTGCTGGGCTTGCGTTTACCTTCTTGGGGTTCGAGTGTTTGCCTCGTCTTGGTGTCCTTGCATCTCAGCGTGTGTCCTGGCAAGATCCCTCACCGGCAGGTCGGTTTGAACAGCACACCTGCTCGTGTCTCAGCAGTTTCGGGAAGATTATCCAAGTCCCCAAGTATTCTACCGCTGAAATCCAGGCAATTGTCCAAGGAAGTCCAATCAACTCCCCCAGAAGCCCCCTGAGATGACTGTACACCCCGAGGCCGGTGGCGGCGATGCTGCGTTTAGTAGGCCGCGTCCTCCCTGGCTCAGCCGCAGCTCTGCCTGCCAGGGCTGTCTAATCCCGCTGTCTCTTTTCTCCTTCCCATTATTTCCGAGCATCAAATCCGTCCTTTGTTCTGGCTTCGTGGTCTCCAGCCCTCCCAGTGCCAATGTGGTCCGCTTGTTGAGTGATCCTGTCAGTCAACACTGGCTCATTACAAAATGAGTGTGCCCCAACACCACACTTCCATATGGCCTCATGGTATTACTATAATTGCATTCCTGGTCTACAGTAGGCAAAATGAAACACAGGCTGTGTGAGTGGGTATGTGTTTTGTTGGTTCCTGAAGCAGACTTGAAAAGAAAACGAAGGAAGGCCCCCGTAGGAACTTTGCTACCACAGTGACTCCGTCCTTAGCTGGGACTTCATGATAATAGTTTTCAATCAGCAAAATAGGTGCTTAGAAAAAAAAAATAGGTGCTTCGGCCACGTGGGTGATTTTCGGTGGGAACTGTCATGGTGCGCGAACAGGACATTTGATCATCTGTGTGTGAGCTGAAGTTTGAGGGCACTGGGGAGGAGGGTAGGAAAATGGAGGAACATTTTTGAATGGACCAGCACTAGTTATTTTTGTATATGTTCTCTTATTTAAATGAGATGAGAGACTTTCTGGTCAGAGTTACTACTGGATTAAATCATCCAGAGTTGATTTCCTTGGTTGCTTTTTTTTTTTTCCTGTATTCTCTTTTCTGTATTTGATATTCAGAGCAAGCACTTAAGAAGAGAAGGGTAAACATTTTAATGTCTTAAAACAGAGACATCAAGTTTTCCTCTTAAAGACCATGGGAAGGATGCCTTCTTAATGATATTGACCTGACAGGAAATGAGGTAGATAGTCCAGGTGGAAGTTAGGAGCGCTGACTGTTTTTTTATTGGCTACTGGGCAAGTGATGGCTGTGGTGGTACATGTTGCTGGCACAGCAAATGGACATTCTGGTGTTCAAACTCTTACTTAAAGGTTTTGAGAACAAAAAGTGTGACCATGATTCCTGAAGTTTCTTAGCCCCTCAGAATAATGGGCATGTTGGTATCCACAGAGCTAGTGAAGAAAAGTGGAGGGGAAAGTCAGCCCCCCCCCCCCCCCAGACCTTCAGACAAGGCCTTCCACAGTAAACCAAGGTTCACAAACAGAGCTCCCATAACAAAGAGCATCTGGTGAGCATTTGACAGAAACACACCCTTCAAGGAAGGTCTAAAGTTCTTTGGAATTCAGGAAGAACAGGAGAGGAATGTCTTAAACATGAGAAGAAATTAGAAAAGCAGCGACATGCTCAGTGGAGTATTCTTTGATAAATTCTGTCACTTGGAGGATGATGTCTCCATTGGGATCTCTGAGCTAGGACACATTCCACCACACTGGAACCTGGAGCAAACAGATCTGCATACCCTTTAATCCCTGACCGCGGCCGATCAAGTTACCTCTTTGAAATAACTCCTCCACCTCTGGCCACTAAATGAATTGAAATTGATGTACTTAATTGTTTGCTAAATTGCAATTTTTCCCTCACAGATGGTTTTTATCAGTCTTGAGCCCAACGGACTGCGTCAGTCACAAGGGGGATGAAGTCGTGTGGTAACAGACGCGAAGGAGCTGAGGGAGGAGGGGAAATGGCATATCGTATATTGTCTAATTGAAAAACATGCCACATAAATGCTGGACTTGAAACCTGTCCCTCCCCAAGGGCTACTTACAACCAACAATGCAGACATCTTCTGCACTGGAAAGATGAGACTTTTCTCCTTTCTCCCTGATGAATTCAGGCCAGTTTCCTTCCTTTGTCTTCCTTGGGTGAAGTCCCCCTACTGCAATCATGATGCCAGGTAGCAAGACGGCAGAGTTGACGTCTGAAATGTGGAAGGCGATGGCTCCGGGACTAGAGGGTGGGGTAGAGCGATGTGATGAATAGCATCAGGCTAAACCAGAAACGTGTAAACCGCGTAGAGGCCAGAGAGCAACTGACGGCTGCTAGGATCACATCCATGGGAACATAGCCCCTGGGGAAGTCAGAAAGTCCCAGGCTGCGAGGCACGCTAATAAGCAGGATGGAAAGAGGTGAGGGAAAGCTACACATGGGGTCCCTAGCGAGAGAATGCTACAGATGCAGGACAGCATGCAAGAGAGACAGGGAGACCACGGGCGAGGAGAGCTCACAAACAAATCCGGAGAAGTCCAAGGAGTGACCCCTTCCCCACCCTTGTCATTAGCAGGTGCAGTACGTATTACCTGTTTCTAGTGTTCTATCTATCCACGCTTACACGGCACCCTACTCTCATCTGTGCACGGACAGTCCCGTTTCTAGTCTCTCTGTAGAGCGTCTAAGCCGTGGGATAGAAGCAGAGGCTGACCCCCCTTCTCACTGTAGAGACCTTTCTCCTAGCAGAACTTGAAAACGCTCCACCCCTATTTCCTCTCATCACTGAAGAATGAGGACACCTGGCCATTAGCGCAAAACCCCAATGAATCACTCAGGTTACTTTTGCTCTCATTTGGACTAAACTCCCATTTGACTCCACTGCAGGGGCCTCTCAGTTCTTTGATTGCACTGGAATCTTAATGACTCAATGACTTCTTTGAAATATGAAGATTATTGCCCAAGCGTTATAAGCCTTTTACTAAACAGTGATTTTTCTTCTAGCGATGTTTGGCATAACTAGATTCAAACTTTATAGGTGAGTGGCATCCATGTAAAATGCCAAAACCTGAAGGGTATTGCACTGAAGAACGGATGGTTCTCAATGCAATCTCCGTTCATTCTGTCTCCCAGGGTCCTTCAATGGATCAACATGATCAAGCGTCTCCTCTCATGGTCATCGCCGCCATTTTTGCTATCATGTTATCTTCCTCCCCCTTTGTTCCTCTTCTTTCCCCACATGTCCTCCTTTTCCTTCCTTCCTGTTTTTTCTTCTCTTTCCTTTTCCTTGTCTCTCCTTCTTCTTTATTTCTTCTTTGCCTAATGTCTTCCTCCTTCTCTCCATGCTTTTTCCCCTTCTATACTTTTTTAAAAAATTACCTTTTCCCTATTTCCCCCATTTCTTTCTTCTCTACAACTTTTGAGATGTTATTCTAAGTATAGTGAACTACTTTCTGTTTGTAACTTCATTCCATCTTGGCAGTTGTCTTAGATAATATTTTTAGGTGAGGAAATGAAATATAAGAGAAAATATAGCTTATTCATTCACATGGCGAGTGACTCCGGGTCCATCCAGTTCCAAATTCATGCTTTTGGTCAGAAACTCTCAGGAAAGGAGGTGGAGGCCTTAAAGAATAAAACAAAGTTAGGATTAAATTTAAAATTAGTCATTTCAGATAACAAAACAGATTTTTTTTTACTAGGGAAAATCTAAAGTTAATTCGGGTATAGTATTTGTAACAATTTGATAAATAGCTTTTAACAGAAAAGTCATGAAAATAATTTTTATTGAAGAGCTCTATAAAGAAGTAAGATAGGGATTCAATAATACTCTGAAGTAGAGAAAGGTCTTAATCACAATCAATTATTATTTATTAGCTATCATACAAGACCCTTAAGGATGAATGAACACACATCTACAAATGGTTATATATTCCTTGAATGTGTCAATCGTTTTATGCTTCACTGAGAGAAGTGCAGAGATAGTCTGTTTCAGGGTAGTCAGAGCAACCCAGCGCCATCACCAGGACTCCTGTCTTTCTTTTTACTCTACCACCTGCAGCACATTGGCTTTTGTTCTTTTTTTGGGGGGGGTCCGGTCGTGGGGCCTGAACTCTGGGCCTGGGCGCTGTCCCTCAGCTCTTCAGCTCAGGCTAGCGCTCTACCACTTGAGACACAGCGCCACTTCCGCCTTTTTTTTCTGCTTATGTGGTGCTGAGGAATCGAACCCGGGGCCTCATGCATGCAAGGCAAGTGCTCTACCACTGAGCCACCTTTCCAGTCCTGGCTTTTGTTCTTTAGATGCACATTTCTTCGTGCTAAGATGACTGTGACAGCTGCTAGGACCATACCCTCAGCTAATTGCACTTAGAGACAAAGAACTTTTTCCTTGTGAGATTGTGTGTTTGTGTTTAAGGAAGTAAAAGTTTCCAGAGGCTCTACCTACTTTATTCTTCAGTGCTTTCTCTTAAGCTTCATTAGCCACATCTGATCAAATGCCCACTTCTGATCATTGACAAAGGGGACAGAATGGCAAGCAGGATCAGAGAAAAGAAGCAGCTGAGCTTGAGAGAGAGAGAGAGAGAGAGAGAGAGAGGAAGAAGAAGAAGAAGAAGAAGAAGAAGAAGAAGAAGAAGAAGAGGAGGAGGAGGAGGAGGAGGAGGAGGAGGAGGAGGAGGAGGAGGAGGAGGAGGAGGAGGAGGAGGAGGAGGAGGAGGAAGAAGAAGGGGAAGGGGAAGGAGAGGAGGAGGAGGAGGAGGAGGAGGAGGAGGAGGAGGAGAAGGAGGAAGGAGAAGGAGGAAGGAGAAGGAGAAGGAGAAGGAGAAGGAGAAGAAGAAGAAGAAGAAGAAGAAGAAGAAGAAGAAGAAGAAGAAGAAGAAGAAGAAGAGGAGGAGGAGGAGGAGGAGGAGGAGGAGGAGGAGGAGGAGGAGGAGGAGGAGGAGGAGGAGGAGGAGGAGGAGGAAATGAGTGTTGGTAGGCCACATACAGTGTGCACTAAACCACCTTATCTATTCCTCAATTTCCCTCAGCTGTGAGAAACCTGTATGGAATAGTTTGCCTCAAGGAAACAAAGATGGTTAGAAAGGTTTTTGGAAAGATTTGTAATTGGGTTGCCTTTTCTCCTCAAGCTTTCATTTTTGAGAGGGAATATGGACAATGAGGGATACAGATGCTAGTAAGTAACCACGCGGCACTGCGGGTGGATGAGGCGTTGAGTGTGGAACAGCACATTGAAGACAGACTCAACCACAGTCATGACAAAGGTGTAAAACAGAAACTCCACAAGATTCACACGTTGCGTCTTTACATCTTTGCTGTGCCCAACAATTCATGTGAAAGGCCTTCAGAACAATTTAATATTCAGATAACTAATAATAGTAGTAGTAATAATAATGTCAATATTGTGTGCTTACTTGTGTCAATCACTGTTCTTAGTATTTTTCTTATATTTTTATCATTTAGCTAGTGTATCTGTCCAGTGGAGACGGCTACAAGCATATCATTTTTCAGATGAGAAAACAGGTATAGACAGTTGAGAATTTTCCCAAGTTTATGAGACTAGCAAAGGACAAATCTATAATTTCTTTTCTTCTGTGGGGCTTGAACACAGGACTTTTCTGCCCCTGGCTTTGATCTACTATCCTCAGATCTCAGTGTCCAGAGTAGTTAGGATTATAGGCCAGAGTCACAGGTGCCCAACCATGCTTCATGTTAATTGGACTGGAAAACACCTACTAGATTAGTGAAGCATGTATCTGGGTGTGTCTGTGAGGGCATTTTCAGAGGTGATTAGGTTGCATTTGCTCAGGCCTAGTCAGTGATTTAATCCATTGGTGTACTGAAAATCTGAATGAACTACTGGGAGAGGTTGGAACCAATAAAGGTAAGGACCAAGGGTATAAAAATGGACCATTAGGGACAGGCCTTTGGAGTGTATGTCTTGGCTTCATCCTGTTAATCCTTTCTGTTTTCCAGCTGTCAAGAGGTGAACGCTTCTGTTCTATCACATGCTCTCGACTGTGATATTCTGTCTTAAGTCAAGCCCAGAAAAAAAACTGGGCCACGGGGCCATGGATCGACACTTCTGAAACTATGAGCCAACATACATCTTTTCTCCTCTAGTTTTTCTCTCAGACATTTTCACATGGCAAATATTTGTGTTAGCCTCACACAAAGTATATTTTGGATATTGCGTTTCTCACATTTAAATATAAGCCTTTATTTTGGAAATCATTACTGCAGTCAAAGATCTGTCTCAGCCATAGCAACAGTGTATGAAAATTCACATAAATTAGGTAAACTGAATGAAGTAGGCTGAATGAAATAAGCTAAAAGGTTCAGAAAATTAGCCTATGTGTTTCACTTACATCACAGCAATAATCTGATCGACAAAACATTATATGTGTGTGTATGTGTGTGTGTGTATACCATAGAGTCTCAATTCTATTAGAAAGAGATTTTTAACACTAAGATGACTTTTTTTCTAAGATGATTTCTGAGAGCAAATAATCAGCTGGTTTGGTTCACTGGAGTTTACTCATGGGTCCATTTCTCTTCTCTCTTTGTGTCCTTTCATGTTATAGTTTAAGGGCTGTGTTATTGACTGTTCAGCCATTTCCTGGGAAGAAGCATGGTTCTTTGTCAGTATCTGGTCTTTCACGGTCATGCTTTCCTTCAGCCATTTTCTTTTAACCCTTTCCATGGATAATATATTTGGATCAATTTCAGAAACACTGCCCAATATTTTAAACCTGGAAGCCATAAGTTTTCCCTTTTCATCTACTCAAATTGGTAATTTCATTACATTATTACCCGCTGGAGTCTTCATTAATCTGGCTGAAACATTTTTCATGTCTGTCAAAGAGATTTCATTGTCAGACTTCTGTAACGATCAAGGGTCTTCTTGTGGTGGCTCAGGGCCTGGTCTAGTAGATCCTGTTTGGAAGGTGGAGGCTCATGCACAGCAGGTCCCAAACTCACTGGCCATCTCATCGTGGCCCAGAGTTGGAATTCTAGTTCTAAGGGCTTTGTCTTAATTCTAACACGATTACTTCGTGAAAGGCTATTGCAGTAGAGCGCGCTGATGTCATGACCGGTTTGCAAGGGTTTTTAAAGTATAGTTTTATTTGTTATCATTCGGGTGTAGTACAGAGGGTTTACCATTTCCTGAATCAGGTAGTGAGGACACTTCTTTTTGGACAATGTCACCTCTCCTTCACTTTCTCCCAGTTTGGGTTGTAAATTTTAAAAGTAGAGCTAATAGAAAAGACTACTCAAGATTGTGTTACAGGGTTGGGAAGAGAAAGGATGTAGCAACGATAAATAAGAACATGTGGAGAAAGAAATGAGAATTATATGTTGAATGGAAACATTTGGAAGAAGAGACATTTACAAAGAAATGCTCAGACGTTTCCTATTGTCTGCTAAACACCCGAGTTCTGAAGTTTTCCACGTGAGAGAAGAATGAATTGATGGAGCTGTTGTGCTGGCTGTTAAATTTTTTCTTTCTCACCATTTCTCTGACCCTTAGACTATTCTAGAAGAGTACCTTTTTCTTCACTAACATGAGTACAGGACATTTTGATGTTACAGATACTGATAATGGGACATGGAATTTGGGAAGCTGGGCCTTCATTTTATTGGCATTTAGTCCAATAAGAGATGACAGCTCAGTGATGATCTCTGCCTATTGGCGGTGGGTCACAGTGGGTTATCTATCTAAGGCCGTAGGGCAATACCAGGATTACCTCTGAGGCTTGGTTTACCAAGTAGTAGTTTCTTCTTTTTTGTCATAAGGTGGAGGCAGAATGTAGTTTTAGAACTGTGTTTTTGTGATTTGGTGGTAAACTCTTACCTTTGGGACAGCAATCCAATTATCCATAAGTACTGAAGAATGAAGACAGCGGATCATCAGAGGGTCATCCCGCATGTATCCGCCTGAAGGTCAGGTGGAAGCAGGCAGATCTGTAAAAAGCCTACGGATGTTCCAGGCCATGTCTGCACACAACACATACCAACTGTGTTTTATAAGCCCAGAGGCCTGGAACTTTTAGAGCTGAGGATTGAACCATTACCTCGTGGGGGTTAAGTTGTCATCTCACTGGCCTCTCCCCTGAGGCAGTTGAAGGTAGCGCATCTCATTCAAATCTTTCGAGGTTAAGATACGAACACTGAGGCCTAGAGAGAGCAAGTCATTTACCAAATCAGCACAGAAATAGCCCTGGAGCCCAGGATCAAATGTTCTTTCCTATACGCTTCCTAGGCTCAGGCCAGTCATATTTTTCGGATATGGGAAGAGCAGTCATTGCCAGGGTAGGAGCACACACAGGAACTTCCGAAACGGTAAGATTTTGGCAGAGGAAAGGGGCGTTTGACCCAAGCCAATGCTTGTTTGAGACTGAGGCTAGGAGGCTCCATCCCAGGGACCTCGGGCCTCTTGGGAGAGGAATTCTCTCGCCCACAAGAAAGTAAGGAATTCTTCCATAAACACTTCTCTACTACTGTCAAGAGGCCACTTGTTTTATCTTGCCTACCAAGACCTCTTTGCTTTAGTTCAGGTGAGTGGGGCTGTTTTTTTTGTTTCTTTTTGAGAATTGGCTGGCCCCAACAATAACCTGTATTCTACCCTTGAATCATTTCCTTCTTGCTCCTCATTTTTCTACTGTTCTCTTGGATTTCACTTTTTTTAAAAATTAAAAACTGCTATGTAAACATAACATGAATTCTGGTCCAAAAATGTAAAAAGAAAAGTCTATTGAGAAAAAAAAATTCTATTTGAATTCTGGCCCGGGCTTCTAATTCTATTCTAAAGAAAACCTCTTAAGTAAGTTTCTTCTGTTTTCTAATACTTGTGTCTACTTAAGGGTATGCTACTATATAAATGCCTGTATATATATATATATATATATATATATATATATATATATATATATATATATATATATATATGGCAAGATGCAGTATGTTCTTCCATTCTATTGTACCTCTGCTTCTTTTCCTTTTGAACATTAATGTTTCTTCTCTCTTCTCTCTTTTTGGAGTGGGGTGTACTGAGTTTGAACTCAGGATCTCATGTTTGCCCTACACTGACCCCTGCTTCTAGACCTTTTTGTCTTTTGTACTGGTGATTGTTGAGAGGTGAGAATCTTCTCACTGCCTATACAGATGTACATCTGGACTGGGATCAGCCTATTTTAAACTTCCACCGTAGCTAGGCTGACGGGGTCATACCACCATGTTCAAGGTTTTCTTTTTCTATTGAGATGGAGTCTTGCAGACTTTTTCTCAAGGGTGGCTTGGAACTGTGATTCTCCCATCTCAGCCTCTCTCAAAGCTGGGGTGTCAGACCCAGCAATTGGCTGATGGCAGATTTTTCACGTAAGTGTTCGCCTTGGTGGTCTCAGACATAATCTCAGCATCCCCATCACCCTAGCCAAGGTTTATAGGTGCAAACCGTGGGACTAGTTCCACCGTTGTTTCTCAAAAGTTTATTGCCTATCCAGATGGAGACGCTGACTTCATTCTCTTAAATTAGCTTTGCATTTTAAAAGACGGATAACCTCAATTCTGTTTCCTCAATTGTGTTTCTAGGGCCTCTCCTGTGGTCAAACCCCAGGATGATGAATTGAACTCAGAAGATCCTAAGACTTCTTCGAGGCAGGCCTGTAGCTTCTAAACACAAGGACCCAGGAACCCCTTTCCTGTAGGCTCCCAGGTTGAATATTCTAGAATGAAATCATCTGTCAGGTGACCTTCCACATTGGGCTTACGGGCATGGTGGATGAAATCCTGAGAGAGCGGGCTGGCCTTGCGGTGGCCTTCTTGGTTGGGAAGTGATGGAAGGTTGCATGGCTGCTTCTGAGATCCCTCTGAGCAGACATGGGGTTTTCCTGGCAGGCAGAGCTTCAGGCTCCTCGGCAGAATACCCCTGGTTCTGTGGTTCAGAGAAGTCAGGAGGCTATGCTTCCTAGCCAAAGGAAACACGGCTTCCAAATCAGGACTGCAGATTGGTAAGGAACTATCTAGCCTGTTGGACTGAGGGGGGGCCCTCTCACAGCCTGACATACCTGACTTCCTTCTCCCACTCAATGGTAGAGGAGGATGGGCAGCGCCACCAAAAATCTGGTTACCACCACGTGGCAAGTGCATGGATGAAAGGGTCCCTGGCTCAGTCAGAGAGGCCAGCTATTCCCTTCTTTATCTGGGAAGGAAAGAGAAGAAAAGCCAGAGTCAGAGTCCGGCATTTTAAGTTTTAGCAGCAGTCTTGGGCTACGCTTAGACAAATAATCTCCAGGCGACCCAAATCTCCTGTTCATTGTGAAAACAGACAGTGCCAGAGGGAAACAGAATTAAATTGTTTCTCTTTCATGGCAGCTGAAGTGTAAAAACCATTCTATTCCGACCTTGTGGTCAGAATATCCTGACACCTCATAAATTATCCTAAGGGCTCAAGGCTGGGAGGTTTGGGCAGGCTGAAGTCCTCTGCCGTCAGCAGTCTGCCCAGCAGAGGCCTCCCACCCCCTTCCCGGAAGGCAGGCCCAGCCCGGGGGCTGTGGGGGATGCATTTTGTTCCAAGTCAGTTTTTTTCTGAAGTAGAGTAAGTATCCCCCCATTACGGTTCTAGAGTTTGTCTGGTCACAGGGCCTACTTTCATGGTAAGGTTTTCAGGAAGCAGGAAGGGCAGTGATAGCTTCCATGTTTGGCAGAACTTCTGAGATTATTTTGTCTTGGAACCACAAAGAGAGGGAAAGGATGCATGGGAGGAAGACCAAGAGCTAGAGAGGAAAAATGAGCAAAGGAGAAGAGAATTGAAGGCTGAAGGGGAAACCTGGGCTAGCTAGAAGAGTGGTTCTGTGATTCAGATATGTTCTCTCTCTCTCTCTCTCTCTCTCTCTCTCTCTCTCTCTCTCTCTCTCTCTCTCTCTCTCTCTCTCTCTCTCTCTCTCTCTCACACACACACACACACACACACACACACACACGTGCATCTGGTAACAAGAAAACAAAGGTGACTCTTCAGCTGAGGAACTTTTTGGGTTGCACTGCCCCCTGGTGAGTTTCCTTTACCCCATATATCCATCTGTGCCATACACACAGTAGGTGCTCCATAAATGTTTGCCTAGTGCTAAGATCCATTGATTGGTCCCCAGAGAGGGAAACAGGTTTATTTTGGGAAATTTCAAATGTGTAAAGCAAAGTCATTTGGAGAAAAAAAAAAGAAAAGAAAAGAAAAGAAAAGAAAAAAGAGTTCCTGGAGCCAGAACCACCATAAGGTTGAGTCTGGGTCTGGACATGTTGTGTGTGGTGTGGGTCTCTGTGGGTGTGTCTGGACATGTTGTGTGTGGTGTGGGAGCGTGGGTGGGTGGTCTGGGCTGGCGGGTAATAAGTGACAGGAGGGCCCTTGAAGGCATAAAGCTCTGTAACTACTGTAAAAATAAAACTGGGAACTGCCTGCCTGGACCTCCAGCCACGCGGAGACCAAGCCTGACCTTGGCGGAGATGAATAACACTGTGGAGATGGATTCAAGAATTATTCATCAACGTTCCCAGTCCCTAGGCACTTTTTTTTTCCTTTAGAAATACTGGGTGGGTTTTTGGCCAGGCAAGTAATATGGCAACAGCAGCCTGTAGAATTCCAGAATCCTTCCAAGGTCTTTCTAGAATTTTATAGTAATGTTTAAACCTTTTTTTTTCATTTCCCTTCTTTAATGGGACATATCTTCCAACTTTCCTTTTGGACAAGGATATATATATATATATATATATATATATATATATATATATATATATATATATATATATATATATATATATATATATGTGTGTGTGTGTGTGTGTGTGTGTGTGTGTATTTATATATGTGTGTGTGTATATATATATATATCAGTTCAGGTCTTAATTTCTCTCTTTCTTGGAAATGATATTTTGAGCCTCCCTCACGGATAGATGATCTTCCTCTGATTCCTTTGGTATGGAGATACGGAAGAACAGAAGAGCAGAGGGAGCCTACCACTAAGCTCCTATTCTCCTTAGGTCACAGTACAGTGTTTTCTACATCTGTCCTGGTGTGCAAATCATCTGCACTGAGATGCATCCTGTGTGTTGGTGAAGGAAGCTCATGTGGGCTGCAGAAGGAAATCCTGCTGTTAGTATCACAATGACAGACCCCCAACAAGTTCCAGTCAACTATATTTTCATTCATGTCTGTTCTTGTACTGTCTTAAGCTTCCTGATACTGTGTTTGTCTTTGTGTTAGCAACACATGAGTTGGTAATACAGCCGGGTTCTGGTGGCTCACACCTGTCATCCTAGCTACTCAGGAGGCTGAGATATGAGGATTGCGGTTCAAAGCCAGCCTGGAATGAAAGTCCATGAGA
The DNA here is from genome assembly GCF_024711535.1 of Dipodomys merriami. Lineage (NCBI taxonomy): Eukaryota > Metazoa > Chordata > Mammalia > Rodentia > Heteromyidae > Dipodomys > Dipodomys merriami. The sequence continues at coordinate 1,505,255 of NW_027206413.1, read as the reverse complement.
CTCTTATCTCCAATAAACCGCTCCGAAAACCAGAAGTGGCATTGTGGCTCAAGTGGTAGAGCACTAGTCTTGAGCTGAAGAGCTGAGGGACAGTGCCCAGGCCCAGACTTCAAGCCCCATGACTGACAAAAAAAAAAAAAAAAAAAAAAAAGATTTGGTAACACATCATTAAACCTTGCACTTATTTGGGGTATTAATATAACAGAACCCAATTTCCCTGGAAGCAGGTTAATAACAACCTGTCATGCACTGCTTTGTTTCCTTTATATATTATTTTGGAGGTTATCTAACCATTTCTGAACTAATCAGCTTAATTCTTGGTTCTGCAGACCATCCCCCTCTTAGAAGTGCTGTGCACAGCTGGATGTACTTAGGTTGATTTTATGTATTTTATTTCCCTCCTATTAGACCTTAATCTCCTTGAGGACAGCCATCAGTGTATTCTTTATGTTGCTTCCTCTCTAAGTGGGGGTGTTTTGTGATGACTCTATGTAGTCCACAAATGAAGCATACACTCCATCCTCGGAGCAGTATTTCAAGGCTAGGTTGGCTTGTTTTGCTAACTTTTTCTTCCACCTCTTTAGTGCTCAAGAAGCAGTGACGTCCGCCATGGGGTGGTACCGTTAGGAACAACATTCACTTCTGAACGTTTTATAGCAGGCTTCAGATGAAAGAGTAAATTACTTTGGATTTCCATAGCTTTGTAGATAGCATGGTGGCATTTAAATTATAGGTATCAGATTCTGATTATAAGAGCTTATTCATCTTTTAATCAAATATAAACTTCCTATCTGGTTGCTAACTATTTGAAAGTATATTTCTCTTAAGCATGCTTTTAATTTTCTCCGGGGCATTCTGTCAGGCCTCCCTCATCAACCTTGCTTGTAGTTTGAATCTGATCACATAGTACAGGGAGTTAGTTTCACACTCTTAATCAAATAAATAAATCGGACCCATTTACGAAAAAGGTCCCATGTCCTCTGGCACCATTAGCCAAAACCACTGCCAGTCATGAGGTTGTGCAAAATCATTGCTCTAGCTTGTTGCTTTAATCTTCTCCCTGGAAACTTTTACTCCATCGTATACTGATTCATGTTACAGCTCCTTTCCTCCCACTGTAGAAGTTGATTATATCCTGGTAAACACATCTCTGTAGCTTTCCTCCTCTCCTCTGTGCTCAATGGCTGGATCCCGGATGCCTGATATATTTGCCTTGGCATCCTGCTGGCCTGCCCCTCCAGATCCTTCTACTCTTTCTGCGTCATATTCTGAGCTCAGTGCTATCAAAAACCTCCTCTGCGCAGCTGCAAAGAATCACTGAATGACTTAGAATAAATTGACAATAATATTGTTTGGAAATAGATGCTCCCTAAAAACAAAAAATCTCTTGGAATATAGGATCTGCATCTTAGTGCTGCCAATCCATTCATCCATCCACTAGCTTAGGGGAAGATGTATAATTTGCTTCTTAAGGAATTCAACAATAGTCAGCTTTTAATGTACAAAACGTTTTCAACCAAACAGTAGGCTTGGGAAGCAGCTAGCCAAGACTGAGAAAGTTTTATTTCCCCAAATGCGTTCATTGCTTCCTTTAGCACTGGCACAGCCTTTTCTGGAGGAGTCTGAGCGTCATGCCCCCGCATAGCCGACACTCTCCTGCTCTGGTCTCTAGGCCAGCTCTGCAGAAGCAAGGGAGCAAGAAGGAGGAGAGGTAGGAGCAACACCGACTTCTGGTTTAGCTTCAGACTTTGTGAGTCAGGAAAGAAGGAGACAGAGCAAAGCAGTGAAGCCATCAGGCATTTCTCTTCCTATTTGCTATTTAGTAAAATAGTAAAACTCTAAGAAGCAATATTGGCCTGAGGAGGAGGTCTCCTTAAACCTAGGAGGCTCATAGTTGCACCTAGGAGATAATTCAAAGGGAACTCTGAGGTTAATCTCCTCCTACTCCATGCTTGATTCCCAGTAGCTCATACAGACTCCAGAAAAACTCATAGTCTAGTTAAGTAACTTGGCAAGGTGGGGGTGAGGGGTAGGGTGACCACTGTATTTGGGAGTTAAATGATTCCCTAAGTTGAAAGACAGATCTTTTAAACCAAGGTCTAATGATAGTCACAACCAGACCTCAGAGGGGTCTCTAACACCGATAGGAGCTGAGCGAAGCAGTCAGCCAGAGATCACTACCTAGGCCTGCCAAACTCAAGCGAAGGCCAAGTATGGAAAATTATATAGACCACAGTGCTTAGCTATTGGATGGTAGCAGAGCAAACAGTACCCACAGTACCCAGAAGGAGAATCTGGTCCTGAGAACCCTGACTTCCTTTTTGGGCCTTGAGGTCCCATAAGTCTTACACCTCTGCCTTATCAATTCATATACCCTATTCTTAATCACAGGGAGAGGCGACTTCCAAAAAGATTGAGAATGTTTTTTTTAAACAATACTTTATTGTTATAATAGAAGTGATCTTCAGAGGGAAGATTGGGAACCTTTTAACAAAAAGACACAACTACTTCTTGAATGGTCATATTATTATATCAAACAGGATTTTTAGAATTTGAGTTGATTTTTAGTCCATTTTTCTCATTTACCTTTTGTGAAACCAAAAATTCCCTGCAACTTCTCACTTGCAGTGTGTGAATTAAATTTTATCGTCACAGGTAGTATCGGAATGATTTGTGTTCTCTAAAATAGGAGTACTCTGCCAGATGATTGCCAGGGGCTTGACTATGTAAACTGAAGAAATTACTCTTAAATTTGAGAAGAAAGGCTGGAAAATGACAGCCTGTGGACTGAGTTTGGCCCACTGTCTGTTCTTTTTTTTTTTGTATATAAAGTCTTATTGGAACATAGCAACAATTTTTTGTTTATATATTGTCTGTGGTTTGCATTAGTGTTATGGTAGTGGAACTGAAAAGTTGCAATTTGCACCATAAGGTTTATACAGCCAAAACTGTTTAATACCTGGTTTTTCATAGAAAAAAAAAGATTGCAAAACCGTGGTGTCAAATAAAGCAGTGTTAGAGAGCATCTTGCTCAGAGCACTTTTAGGACAAAGGAAGCCATGAAATCCTGAAGAATTACATGTCACACACACAACAAAAGGGGAGAAGTAAGCTAACAACCATGGTATTTTACACATGCTGACAAGCTAGGAGGGAAATCTGGACAGAACTGAGTTCTACTGAACAGTCTCATTCTAAACAACACCTCCCCAAGATCACATTGTTATGATGAAATAAACTTACTCATAAACCCAACAGGAAAATAAAAACAATACATGAAAATGACAATGAAAAAGAACCTGGTTACATGGACGCCTTTGTGCCCTAATGCACATAAAACTTCCTTTGGGGATATTTACACATTATCATGATGCATTGGAGAACAGAGTCCCAAAGAAAGATCCAATTTATCACTTTGCTCAGTTTAGAGATTTAGAAAATGGCCTTAAAAATTGGTTGCCAGAATCCAAAATAAAATTCATCTGGGAGGTTTTCTATCACCTTGACCTGTTCTTGAAGGCTAGGTGATAAACAAAGGCTGAATAATTTGGTGCCACTTTTCGGTCTCTTGGAGAAACTCTAAGACAGAATACAGAAGGATCGCCACATTGATGTCTGTCTTTTTATTTTTCAGAAGCATCTTCTCTATGTGTCCTTTCATTTTGTTTCCTAATTCATTTTTACTTACTTTAATCAGAAGCTGGCCAGGCATCCCTATTGAAATAGGAACGGATAACTGGCATCTTTACTCACACCCTTTTAAATAACACTTTCTCCTCTCCTGGCTTTCCAGTACCCACACATGTAATTCTGCTGTCTTCTTGCCTTTTCCCAGCTGATCTTTCATCTGTTCTCCACCCTCAAATGTGGACTATACTTCAGGATTTTAATCTCTTCTATTTGTCTGTCTATCTGTCTCTCTATCTATCTGTCTATCTATCTATCTATCTATCTATCTATCTATCTATCTATCTATCTATCTATCTATCTATCTTGGAACTCTCCCTTATGGCCTTGATTTCAATTCCTAGCTGGCCTGGAAAGACTCTCAAACCTGTTTCAGTTCATGTCTATCTTTTGAACTGTAGAACTTCATTCCTGTTTATCAGAATGTCTCTACTGAGTGTGTCATAGATATCTCAGAAAATAGCTTCAGAAAATCTGAAGCTGAACCTTTTCTCTTTCTCCTTAAACCCAATACCATTTCTCATACTTTAAACTGATCTCCAGTCTGTTAAAAAAATCCTTCCGTCTCTCCCTGGATCTAGAAAGAATAAAGTTTGTAAATTGGACAGAGCCTTCCATGGCTCTGTTTACCTTTGTGGTTTCATATCTACGCCTTACTACGTTCATGCCCTACTTGGAATTATGCCTTCGTTCAGTAACAATCCGTCCACTTCTGAGAGGCAGTACTGCTTTCTCTGTAACAAAGCAAGGCACGGAGAGCGGAGAAGGAAGCGCAGCCTCCGGACTGCCTCATCTTTGCACTCGGACGGCCCTGGAAGTCCTCCTCTCATCCTCTTGGCAGAGCAGCTCTGTGGCCGCACTCTTCTCCTCTGGGGCAAGGCCCTTGCTGACTTCACAGTTCGTTGTGGAATTTCCCAATTCTTCCACCCATCTGGGATGACTAGCCTGGCTGTAATAACGTTGGACCAAGTGAGTGGTAATTCTTGGAGGGCTGTCAGTGAATATTCTACAGCAAACAATGCAATAACTAGAATTGTGAGTCTTGCCACACTGTCGAGTGTTTAGTACAGCACAAAGAGTAACACTATAGGAGTTGGAGTCAGCAGGCCCAAGTCTGATGTTTGGCTCAGCTCTATGACTCTTGGCTTCTTAGTATCGCTGTGCCTCAGTTTCCTTATGTGAAATGGAAATGGCAACAACAGTACTTTCTGGATAAGATTGTGGTTCATGTGATAGATATGAATATAAGTACCTGAATATGTATTTGCATTTATATATACACGCATATGTTGCTTAGAACAATGCCTACTATTTGATGTGTCAATACTCTTTTTAGAAAGTTAGATGATTAAGGAAAAACCCAGGTTCAGTAACCATAAGAAAGATTATTTTCAACTACAGTTGAGTAGTTGCCCTCTATTACTCCCATAAAAACAACCATCAAACTCTCAACTCTCCAATTAAACTGTACTCTGAATAACAAGCTTCTAGATCTGTGTTTGTTTAGCCCTTTACAATAGGCAAATAACTTTCACTTACTGTTATATTAGGTAGCAGTTAAAACAAGAAAAGAATGAGCAAGCTTTTGAACATGCAATTCTTTAGTTTATGTGCAAATACTTTTGATGACCGTCTCCGTAAATAGTTTGACCAAGCAATTATAAAAACTTCAAACACCCAGGAGTCCTGTTAATGTGAGCTTTGTGCACCTCAGTACATGTGATTCTGAAGGTAGGAGGCAGGATGTACAGCCACTGTTGCTCTTATGTAGAAGAAAACAATGCACATTTAATCCCCAGTTCAATATTTTGTGACTCTGTCTTATGCACATTCCAGTAGGTTCTTTTTAATCATTAAACTTATTTTCCATGCCTGGTATTTCTTTGAAATGTTAGGTTGTGTCAAACCAACTCACATCTTAGAGAATCTGTTGAAGGCATCCTAAAAGCCATTTTGATAATATTTTCCAAAGCAAAAAAAAATTGTTGGATGATTCTGATATTATTGATAGGGTTCTAGAAACCTCATGGAGCTAAAGATGGGGGTTTGTGCCTGTTATTCAAGCTGACCTCAGGAGGATTGCATTCAAAGGTCAGCCTGGGCAAAATGTTCATGAGACCTCATCTCAACAAGAAAAGCTGGGCATGGTGCTATGTGATTGTTGAACTTAACCAATAGCAAAAAGTGTAAATAATGATCATAATAAAAAAGTCATAACTTCAGCCCAAGAAAGTCTGGAGGTATGGATCAACTGGCAGAGCACCTGTTTAGCAAGCATGAACTGAGTTCAAACCCCAGTACCACCAATCAACCAACCAACCAACCAACCAACCAATCACTCAAATAAACAAATAAATACATAAACAAAGATCCTGAAACTAAGGAAAGCTAAGATGGACAACAATAAATAGAAAATAGTTTAAGACTAAAATAGACTTCTATATTTGCTGTTGTTCCCTAACCAGTGCTTGATGTTACTATGATGTTTCTAGGTCTCTTTGTGTCTAGCATGCAACTACTCTGTTGCATGCCACCATGTCTTTCTTGACTGTGTTTTGTAATAACTTAATATCTCATGCCCTTTCAGCCACTGATAGATTTCTAATCTGTTCTCCAATTTGTTACCAGAGTTCTTCTGTAAATACACATTTGATCTTAAGTCCTTTCAATGGATTTCATAAATCTTGAGAGAAAACCAAAATTCCTCATCCAAGACTAGAAGACCCTGTACCATCTAGTTCCATTTTCTTATGGGAGCGATTGCAAGCTTCTCTGTAACTTACCCATGATTCTATCAGATGATTGGGATGGAAATATGAATGATGACTGCAAGTTGCATGTTGGAGGTGACAGGGCAGTATCAACATGATCTCTGACAGCCAACCCCTCTAGATCTTCCATCATCCACTGTATAACTTGAGTACTGTTTGAATGTGTTTTCCAAATGTTCATGTGCTACAAGCTTGGTCCCTGATGTGATGTCGGTTGTGGGGCTTGAACTCTGAGCCTGGGTGCTGTCCCTGAGCTCTTCAGCTCAAGGCAAGTGCTCTACCATTTGACCACAGCACCACTTCTCATTTTGTGTGGTTTATTGGAGATTAGAGTCTCACAGACTTTCCTGCCCAGGCTGGCTTTGAACCGTGATCCTCAGATCTCAGCCTTCTTAGTAGCTAGGTGTGAGCCGCCGGTCTGGGCCAGTGGTGGATGTTTTAAGAGGTGGGCCCAGTAGAAAGTGTCAGGAATTAAGGACAGTGACCTCAGAAAGGATGAACACTGGTCTCATGGAGTGGGTGAGTTCTCTTGAGAGTAGCTCTCTAGAGAGACCACTCGATGCACTTGGGCTTTTCTGCCAAGGAATGGTTGCAGTCCATTTCTGCACCACGTTAGGGCAAAGTCACGGGGCCAGGGACAAGATGGCCTATTACTCTTTAAAGTCATATTCTCATCCACCCACTTCCTCCCATAGAACTCCATCTTCCACAGTTGCCACTTCCTCCCAAGAGTCCATTCAAATGTGAATCTGTCAATGAACTAATCATCCATTGATGAGATCAGAGCCTTCACCACCTCATCGCTTTCCCTAAATACCACCAGCCTTCGATCAAGTCTCACCATAGGAGCTCTTTGGGGGACACGTCATATCCAGAACCACGTTTCTACTTCTGTCCATTATCCTATTCTTTACCTGAAATGAGAATTTGTGCCTTGAAAAAATTAAAGAAGATTTATGATCTAAAATGCTTATCCCAGTGTCAGACACTCCGTGTCGACACTTAGCATCCATAAATACTCTTTATTAGATTTCACATACAAGTAAGATTACGCACCCACTTTCTGTTCTTGGCTTACTTCACTCTGGATAACATCTTCCAGGTTCTTCAATGTTGTCTCAAAAATAGTTGAAATAGAGAATAGAACAGTGGTATCTAGAGGGTACGGGTAGGTGATGGAGACAGACAGGTTGGTCAAAGTTTCAGTTAGAAAGGTAAGTTTAAGTGATCTGCTGTATGACGGATGACGTTAAAATAATGCATTGTGTATCTTACGTTTTAGAGTTCACTAAGAGTAGATTTTAAATGTGCTTATCACATAAAAATGATAAGTGTGTGAGGCAGTAGATGTACTGAAAAGCTAGGTTCAGTCCTTCACCATGTGTATGTGAGTAAAAGTATAGATGTGCATATATCAAAATGTCAGTTCACCCCATAGTTATATACTAATATTATCTGTCAGTTAAAATGAAATGAGATTTAATGGAAAAATATTAGTAATACTTAAAGCATTCCTCATGATTAACATACGGGATAATAAAAACTACATTTAGCACAGTAGAATACTCCATTACTTGTCCTAAAGAGCTACCATTTATTGTGTATTCTACTATATACCAGTATTATTCACATGGATCATTTTATTCCTTCTTCCAATGATCCCACCGGAGGATTGTGACGTTGTCTGCATTTCATAGCTCTGAGCCAGGAGTCTGTGTCAGCATCATGGCCCTCCCCCGGGGCCGTGTAGCCAGTATCCAGTCCTCTGACGCCAGAGACGGCTCTCATCCCCGCGCCAGGATGGCTGTGTGTCCCAAGCGGGGTTCCTTCCTATGTCATAGGTCGGCTGCCCTTAGTCCCTCTGTGTCCCTGGGGAGTCGATGCTGCTACCCACCTGGTAAATCAACCATCCCCTTTGCACCCAGAACTGATTTTATTGAAATTCTAAATACGCTTTATTGGTTTTACATGTTAACACTAAAAGAAAAAAGTCCCCCGCTTGCCTTTCGGCAGAGACGACCCTTTGGTTTTACAGGCTTGTTTTAGTGAGTAATTATCCTGGTGATGCCCAGGCCTCCTTTATTGAGTCATAAATGCATCCTGGCCAGCCCAGAGTAACAAGCAGGCCCTTCGCTTTGAGCCCAGCAGCCAGCGGTGTTGCGCCGGACATGAGCTGGGCAGCCTGCCTTGCAGGCCTGGCTTTTTCTCTGGAAGCCTCCTGTGAAATCATGTGGAGGGGAAGAGGATCAGATAATTGGGATCTTTAAGATGGTTATTATGAAAAATGTTCTGGAACCAATTCAAATACCAATCAGAAACCACATTGTTCAACTAAATCACTTTCAGATGCCACATAAGATACAAAATACAATTATTTCCACTTTAAAAATATAATGTTCCTTTTTTAAAAAAAATACCCACAGTATTTTATTTTATTATTTTTCTAAAAAAAAATCTGCCTTGGCTGGAATTCAGGCCCGTCACAGATGATGTACAGACAGGCTTTGTGCTATTCCCTTTAGATTCAGGGCCGAGAGACCTCGCTGCAGAGTATTGAAAAGCTCCTTCAAATGGATGTGACGGCTGTTTTCTTTGTGTATTATGGCAATATACAGAGTTCAGAGGCTCCATGGCTACACTTTGGGCATGAATGTCATTAAAGGAATGAAAAAAAGGTGAGGGCCAAATGCTGTATTAAAATCCCATTAGCAACGCTGGGAGGAATTTATGATTCCAGTCTCTTTTATCTGACAGGCGTCCATTCAGGGTAACAGTTTTCCTTCTTGCTCCTTCCTTCCTTGGTCCCTCCTTCCCTCTTTTCCTTCCCTCTTTTCATTTCTCCATCCCTCCCTCTCTTCTTCCATCCCTCTTGCCATTTGTCCCTCCATCCCTCCCTTCTTTATTTCCTTCTAGTTCTCTGCTTGCCCACGGAACACCAGGGAGTTGTCTGTACCACCGGAAAAGCAACTATTATTAAGTTTCTGTCAATATTTGCTCCTCTTTACTGTCTCCTGAATCTGGTACCTTGGGGGATGATTATTCATCTCTGTTCCAGCTAGACTTTTCTCTCCAGCAGAGGATTTATTAAATGCACGATTGTTTATGTGAGCCGTCGTCACTGTGAGGAAGGGCGGGGGTTAACATGCCGTGTGAACTCAGGAATGATTTCACTTATAGCAGCTCCCAAATGATCCATCCGCCTCTGAGCATGAATTTTAATGGACTCTGACCCCACGTCTCTCGCCTGAGGTCACTGACTCTCAGAGCAAATCTTCCACAGACTGACGTGGAGCTTGGAGAAGTTGCTGGCTCTGTCATGACAAGTCTGCATGGTCTGCCTTCAGTTCTCTAGGGCATGCTGTCATCCTTGGTGGAACAGGAGGGAAATACCAAACCATTACAAAGTATAGAGTTACTTATGGATTAACTAGAAAAATCCAGCCACAGAGCTGCTTACAGGGTCTGACAAGAACTGCAGTGTGAGTCTGGCGGTCATGGGCAAGTTGCCTTATCTCTAGGTTTATTTCATTCAACACGGAAAGAGGCCTGGCTGGCTCTGAAGAGCTGATTCTTTGAAACCAACCTAATGCCAAAAGGAGACTATTGCCCTGAGATAGTATAAGCAAAGCTCCACACTAGCTTTCTGTGAGGGAAGAATAAATCCAGAGAGACACAATGTCATGTCCGTCCTCTTACCTAGTGCTTTGTGTGTCTACCAGCCCAAGAGCCAATGGAGGAGAACCAGATGAGGCCCCTGGTCTCTGTAGCCTTACCTTGTGATGGTTGAACACAGACGTTGGTAGACATTCATAACGAGGCATATGGAAGAAGCAGAGAAATCGGAGAGACAGTGTTATGCTAGGAGAGCACAAGGCCGGAGAAATCAAGGCAGCAGAGCAGCTGAGAAGTGGCCCCCATTGTTGAAAACCAGAGAGGCCAAAGCCAAAGCTCTGTGAGTTGGGGGACACCAACGTTTCAGGAGAGTGGAATATTTGCTCTATCGTCACTTCACACTGCAGCTCTTTATTTGAAAATACAGACTTTATAATACTCACTGTACATATGCAAACATGGGGCCAGGAACGAGGGGATCTGTGGGGTGGAGAGGGATGGGGTAGAAAAAAGGAGGAGGTGTCACAGGTCAGGATGCGGTAGGCCATACACTAATCTGTTGAATTGAAACCCCTTTGTACTACTTCTTAGAGATAATTTAAAAAATTAAAGGAAATAAAAAATGAACCAAAATGTGAAAACACATTTTAATTTTTTCATTAAAAATTATAAGACTAAATAAAACTGTGTCATGGTATCTTGTTTTAGTTTTCAAAATGTTGTAAAACACCCCATAGGCAAATTAGAAGGCATTTCTCTAATTAAAAAAAATAACAAGTAAAAATTGCTGGTTTTCAAGGACTAATATGTATATATATGCACATATTATTTCATAATAGTTGCCACAATCAAACTTATATTCATTGCTACTCACATTCTCTCTCTCTCTCTCTCTCTCTCTCTCTCTCTCTCTCTCTCTCTCTCTCTCTCTCTCTCTCTCTGTGTAATGGAAACAAAATCTGATGTTTTATCAAATTTCAAGTAAGCAATTAGATATTTAAGCATGTTACCTGCGTTTAGTCTGTAGAAAAGTGTTTAGGGAGAATAAAGAGACTATTTGAAGAAGTTGATGTCACCTAATATTTACATAGTTATAGAATACTGTCGAATCTATAGTGTAGACACAAATCTTCTAACAGCATGGACTAGCAAGTAGAGGAAGAGGGAAGGGTCTAGAAGCTGGCAGAGAAGGCTCTGAAGCTCACTCTATCCCAGGTCTACTTCCAATGACATTCTTGAATTAGGTGAACGGAAGAATTTGGACTCATTGGTAATAAAGAATTACTTAAAACAAGAGCAACAGACAATTAAAGTCAATAGTAGGAAAGAAATGAAAAAATGGGAATGAAGACTTACTGATCCCTCTATTCAAACGACTGTCAAGGCAGAGCACTGTGAATCCAGGATGAAGATTGGTTTCAATAAAGCTACCATAAAGGATAAAATATTAACCATTAAACAGAGACAGAGTGATTTTAGACAGTACCACCTAGCTAATTTGAAGTGTGTTACTGAGAAATAAATATAGTGTGAGAGAAAAAATGGAAACCTTCAAAGGTTAAAAAAGTGAGCCAGAGGTATGGATTTCAGTTCTGAAAACTGTGCCAGGAAAATAAGATTTCATTCTTTCTTGGAGAATTCATTTATAATATCAATGAGAAAATGAAGGAAAGTAGATACTATTTATTAGAGTTTACAGAATATTCAGTTTCAAGATTGCAGAATTGTATTTTTTGTTTATTTAGAGAGGCATGTTTCAGTTGGCATAGATTAAAATAAGTTACAAGACTATTTAAATAAAAGAACCAAGAGAGGAAGAAGTCAAGGGTTGGGGCTTTACGCCTCTTATGAAGATTTTTATTGCTTCTCTGACTGAAAAATAAAATAATACACTGGTAAAACTGGCATTTAAATATCTAGTTTGAGAACATCAGTGAACATTTAAAATAGCACAATTAGTAGATGAAGCGATTTGTTATCTTTCTTTGGGTTTTGTAAAAAGTCCAAAGGATTTATTCATTAATTTACTAAAGCAAACATTGATTTCCCCATAACTACACTGATGTTATAAGAAATGAAACAGGAAGATATGTAAAAAAATAACTATTCTTTATTATTAAGCTTTCTTCATGTTATTTTTTATCTATAAAATTGGAGCTCAATCCAGATAATTTTGAGTGGTTTTGTGGGCATGTGTAATGACCCAGTACAAAGCCTCACTTACAGTTACGATGTTACCAACAAGCATGACAGAGCATTGATCACTGATCATGTGCTACACTGTTTTGTTACCATCAATTCATCTCAGTTTCACAACAACCTTCACTCATCTTTATCCCATTTTATGGGCAAAGAAACTATAGTTGAGAGAGTTTAGGTTACTTGTCTAAGTCCATAAGTTGTGTAGCTGAGATTCAAACCCAGACAGTCTGACTCCATTGCTTATACCTGGGAACTATTATGGTTATTACTACAACTATGAGGCTGAAATGAAATTGCAGCAATAAGAATTTAAATTTAGCATGAGCTTCTTTTCCTTTTTTTTTTTGTTGGTTGTGGGGCTTGAATTCTGGGTCTGGGCGCTGTCCCTCAGGTCTTCAGCTCAAGATGAGCGCTCTACCTCTTGAGCCACAGTGCTACTTCTGGTTTTCTGGTGGTTCATTGGAGATTAGAATCTCATGGACATTCCTGCCAGGGCTGACTTTGAACTGTGATCCTCAGATCTCAGCATCCTAAGTAGCTAGGATGACAGGCATGAGCCACTGTTCCTGGTGGCAAAAAAAAGAATAAAAATTTTTATATCAAATCTTTAGAGATATTTATTTTTTTCAGTTACCTGAGTTTGAACTCAAGGCCTAGTGCTTGCAGGGTTTGCTTGAGTGTAGTGCTCTAACACTTGAACCATACCTTCAGCCTGCCTTTTTATTATTTTGGAGATAGTGTCTCATGGACTTTTCTGTCTGGCCTGGCTTTGAACTACAATCCTCTGGACCTGAGCTTCGAGGCGATCACCAGTGGTGAACTTCCAGTACCTGTCTCTTTTGAGATTTTTAAGTGTATCTCAGGGCTCAGCTTGGTGGGAGGGGAGGAGACCCTAAAATGAGACCTAAGCCAAATTTGGTTCAAAATTCTAATGTGCTACTGAGGCGGGTTCAAGGCTATCTCTAGAATTTCTGGGAATTCTCAATGGCTTCCTGTCTTCTTTGCTTTTCCTCTGAATGTCCTCTGTCCCCTAGCTACCAGTTCCACTTTGCTTACCCATGTCAGAGTGATTTTACTGAAGATCTGAGGATGTGGAAGAAGTTTAACTGCATACCAATTACTCACTTCCTGGTTTTAATCTCCTTTGTTCTTCCTTTTACACAAGGGCAAATGTGCTTGGCCAAACATGTCAATTTCAGGCATCTGGGAAGTGATAGAAAGAACTAGGATTCCACGAAGGATTCTGTGGGCAGATAGATTGATCCAGCCCCCTCGAGTAAGAGAGAAACTTGTGTATCTTTTTAGCAATTCCTTTTAAGTCCTGCATTTTCTCTACATTAACCATGTAATAATGAAATAGGAATCATCCAAACTAATATAAATCTTATAAAATAAAAGATAAAATAATACTTTCAAAAATCAACTTCAGGAAATGGAAACAAGTTTTTTTTCTTAAAAAGTACAAACCAGCCAGGAGCTACTGGCTCATGCCTGTAATCCTAGCTACTCAGGAGGCTGAGATCTGAAGATCTCGGTTCAAAGCCAGCCCGGGCAGGAAAGTCCATGAGACTCTTATCTCCAATAAACCACCAGAAAACCGGAAGTGGTGCTGTGGCTCAAGTGGTAGAGTGCTCGCCTTGAGCTGAAGAGCTGAGGGACAGCGCCCAGGCCCAGAGTTCAAGCCCCACGACTAACCAAAACAAAAACCATAAAACCAAAAACAAAAAACCCAACCCCCTATATAAATACTTGAAATTGAAAAAGGTTTTAAGGTACAATTGCCTTAAATTACACGCGTTTCTAAAATACCCATCTGACTGGACTGCATCCAGAGGACTCCTTGATATTCGACACAGATCAGGTTAGACCTCTGGGAACTGGTGGCAGACTGGAGAGAAAGTAGAATGGAGACCAGCAAGGCTGTTTGTTTGTTGCTTTGTTTTGTTTTGTAACCTCAGCTTCATTTTACGACAAGAAGCAATTACAAATCTGAGGCTAGGATCTAGACCATTCCACACAGAGACCTGATAGGATGGGAGATCTTTGCAGTGCCTCTGGTGTCTGTGTTTATATGCTTCAGTCATTATTGTCAATTAAATGACTGATTTCCTTAAACCTTAGGGCACACAAAACTTGGTAACTGGGGTCTGCTCTCAGGGCCTTGTGATCACTAGGATTGTGTGTTCTGCGGGTGTTCTACTCCTGAGCCATGCTTCAAACCCTGCTTTTTGCTGGGTATTTTAGAGATGAAGTCTTATGGGCTTTTCTGCCTGGGCTGGCCTCACACCATGATTCTCCAAATTTCAGCTTTCTAAGTAGCTAGGATTACAGGCCTGGGGCACAGACACTCATCTAGAACTTACTTTGAGGAAAATGTATGCTGAAAAGAATCTTAGAAACTCCCCGTCTTTTTCACGTGGAGATTGGCTTTGCCACAGGCCCTCTTCCCCGCAGACACCCCCACAAAGCAAAGAGCAGGGATCTCCGTGGTGAGAGGTCTGGCTTCCATTTCAGGAGTCACACTTGGTCATTTAATAAAGCGAAAGCATTTGTTCATCAGTGTAATTGATCACTCAATATAAAACAATGAGTGTCCAGTTGCTAGCATCCGGGCACTGTGATGGGAACTGAGGAAACAGCAGCGAACAACCACCACGTTTCTGCTGTCCTGATGAGTGCCTTTTAGGGAGAACAAAAAAAATCTGCAATATGCGACGAAGACAGATAAGAGAACAAACAGGGTATTATGGTCAGGATAGGGCACATTTCCCCACCAAGGCTCAGATATTGAAATGCTGGTTCTCTTCTAGGGGGGCTGTTCTGGGAGAGGAAGTCAGTCATTAGGTCCTGTTCTTATCCCCAGGGCTTCTCTGTCCTTCATCTGCTTCCTGTTCACCATGAGATGCGCTGATCCCGCTCCCATGCCAGGATGCTTTGCCTCCCCCTGGGCCTAGAAACAACGCAGCAGCCCGTGCTGAATGAAACTCTTGGAAACCATGAGCTAAACTACATCTTCCTCCTTTCAAGCTGCTGTTCTGTCCCAGTGAAAAGCAAGCTTACCAACACAGAGACAGGCCTTGAGGGAAGGTGACATTTGAATGGACATCTGAAACAGTCAGGGAGTGAGCTGCATGGAAATCTAAGGAAGAAGGCCCTCTGAAGCGGGGTTCAGCCATGTCAAAGGCTTTGACACTGATCTGTGCTTGGCTTGTTTCTGGAACAGAGCAGCACCAGTGGAGACACAGCGACTGAGGAAGGAAGGGTAGAAGATGAAATGGGGAAGTAATACCATAGATAATTTCACTCTTTCCTGGAGTACGCTGATGTCTCAAAGCTTGAGGATGACGTTTAAAGGCATCTAGTTTCCCAGATAAGGACAATGGGAGAGGTGGTGAATTCTTTCCACTTTCCTCCAAACCCCTTTTCCACCTTTGCAACAGCCCTGTGAAAAGTCATGTTATTCATAAAGACTAAGCCTTATTTTCTTTTTAAGCCACTCTGAGTTCTAATTGAGTGATTTTTTTTGTCTCCATTAGAAGCAACTTTCTTTGGCCACAACTCAGTCTCCAGCCTTCCTTATTTATTCCGTTTTGATTTGTGTAGTCACACCCTCTCTCCCTAATCTTCCATTATTTCTCTAGGTCTGTATTTTGGCCAGAGCAGTCTTTCTATATCCACTATTATATAAAGAACTCTTGTAGATTTTTAAGGAAGTTTTTCGCTTGTAGAAAGTAATAAAAGTATTAATTTCCTCTTCAGATTATTTAAATGGATCATAAAACAGCCTCATTTACTGAGCTTACCTGTCCTTATGTCCTGAATAACCAAGAGAGAGTGTATGGTCCAGGGCACTAAAGTATTTATGCACACTGGTGGTCTGAAAGGTTTAATGTCTCTTCCTGGAGTCATTAATTTAAAGCAGGGCAAGACTGGCTCAACATTATTATTTCGTCTTAAGTACATCTGGAAATTCAGAGAGTAAGCCCTTGTTTAACTCTGTCCAAGAAAAAAGAAGTGCATGTTCATAATTCTTCCCTCTAACTCAAGCATATACAGTTGCTCCTCATACCCAGGAGGCTAAAGGGCATGAAGTGGAAAAGGAGGCCAAAGGTGGCAGAATGATTACTGCCTGCTGATTAGGCACTGGTTTAGGGAGCAAAGAGTCATTTCAAGAATCAAGAAGAACAAAACAAGAAAGCAACAAGAACAACAACAAAAACCAAAACCCAGGATTTATTATGAAAGCCAAAAACCCCCACAAGAAATAACTTTCTAAAAAAATTGGCCAGTATCATAGCACCAAGGAAAATAATGTTAATCAAATAGTAATAATCTTATTTATTATTTAATGGACAGTATTATTTATTAATTAACAAACATCATTTATCAATTAACAGATATTATTTTTACAAGAACAACAGAGAAGAGAGCTATTCTACCCGAGACTTGTTCTTCATTGGAGTCTATTTGGCACATCTTCATTTAGCAAGGGAAGTCAGATGTTATTTTCATTCCAGTAATTTATTCAGAGAACTCAATGGATGCCATTTCCATTGTTAAAGGAGCGTGAGTGGCTGAATAGAAACAATGACATGAAAGGGTAAATTTCATTTGCGTTTTGATTATCTGACTGATGACAGGATTTTTTTTTTCTCATAGAAAGTGCATGATAGGCTCCAATGATTTTAATTTTATTTTTTTCCAATTTTTCCTTAGATTTCTTTTCTTTTTTTTTTCTTTTACTTTACTAGTTTCCTTGTCGAGTGCTAGGTTTTATTAGCAGTGGTTTAGGTTTAGAAACGCATTCTGAGAGAATTAGCTCTTCATTTCCTGCTACTGAAAGAACAAAACCAGGAATACGGAAAATCAAATCGAGTGGATTATTGATTTTGGGAGAGTCCTGTACTTTGGGAAACCTTTCACTTCAGAGATTAAGGCTGGTAGACAGTACAGCAGAAAAGCATACTCTCATATACATACATGCGTATGCACACATGCATAATACCTGAATCCTGTCAGTTCCAGACCTTCATACAGTAGTAGCTAGCCTGAGTCCTTCCCTTCCATGAATGATGTTTTTACTATATTTTATTTCTTCTTTTTTATTCAAGTCTGCCTGTGTTGTATATTTTAACTGATTTTACTTTAGATACAATGTTAGTACCTGTTTTCTAGGTATAGTAATCTTTTTTAACTAACATTTGGTTGAACATATATGAAACCCAAGTTTAATCCAACATCTTGGAAATACCAGAAGTTCTTTTTGATGTAGTATACCTATGGAATCTACGTGTGCGTGTGCGCGTGTGCGTGTGTGCGTGTGTGTGTGTGTGTGTGTGTGTGTGTGTGTGTGTGTGTGTGTGTGTATTTTTTTCAGTGAAGGCCTGCTAGGAAAAGGCAAGATTAGAAAACATTGCTGTGAGAGTTTGCTCTGACTGTGTGGATTCTTAGTCAAAAATATAACCTTCAAGTTGGATACTGGTATATCATGACTACAATCCTAGCTACTCGGGAGGCTAACATATGGAGGGTCAAAGTTTAAGGCCAGCCTGGACAGAAAAGTCTGTGAGACTCCATTTACAAAATAGCCAGGAAAAGCAGCGCTAGAGACATGGCTTAAGTGGTAGAGTACTAACTGGGTAAGCACGAGTTCAAGCCCTGTACTGTCCACCCCAAAGAAAATCGTCCTCACAAGCAGGGAGAAATCTTCGGTGTGGCCGCCCTGCTCCTCAGTAGAAGTTTGACAGGCCCTGCTCCCATTCCCACGGATTTAATTTGACAGCGGAAACATTTGACAGGAAGTTTACATTGAAATTGGAGTTTTAAAGTGAAATTGTCATCTCACTTTGAATGGATCTATGATCATAATACACTCAATATCTCTTTTTAAAGACACACAAATTTCTTTAACAGATATCTAAACAATTCTCTTTTCTCCTTGAAGTTAGATTTCTATCTTAGTATTTTATGCCAGTATAATAGACATTTATAATGAGTATCTGTTTTGTATTCCCCTATCATATGCCTATCCGACAAAACACTTAAAAATCCCACGTTTTCTTTCATAAGCTCTATCCTCTATCCTCACGTTTAAATTCAAACTCTCTTTGCTATAATTTTAGCTTAGTCTAGAGGTTATGATACACATTTTCTGATGAGCCTCGTATTATCATTGTAGTTATTTTTCATATTCAAATGCTAAGCATAATATGTATTATAATTTTTATCACTATTAAAAGTAGAATTAAAACAGAATCATCTTGGGGATGAAATGTTAGTGAGCTATTTGATCAAGGTTTATGCTGCTTTGAGTAAATGAGATAGATGACACAAATATTTTAAATTGTCCTTTTATATGGAATCCTAGAGACGGTTACATCTCAGGACAATAAATGGTTCCAGCAGGGTAAGAATTGAGATATTAATTTTAACCCTCCCTCCCTCTCTCCTTCTCTCCTTCTCTCCTTCTCTCCTTCTCTCCTTCCTTCTCTCCTTCTCTCCTTCCTTCCTTCCTTCATTCCTTTCTTCACTCCTTCCTTCTTCTGTTTCTTCCTGTTACCAGGGCTGAGACTCAGGGCCTCAAGTTCACTTGGCTTGCTTGCTCTCAGCTGTGAGAGATCATTATCCAGATCAGGAGTTCTTTTCTTTTGTCAAATGGAACATAGACTATATATAAAGGGAAGAAGGAAGGAGAAGGCTAGTAAAGGTGCTGTGAATGGTGCCTAACTGGTTAGATGGCTTTTAGAAAATAATGGCTATGAAAGTCTAGAAATTAATTTCCTGTGCACTATTTGTGCTTGCATATATTTTGAAGTGTTTTGTGTACTTTTAAGAGTAAGTAATTTGAAGAGAGCACTCAATATTGTTCTTAAAATAGTCCACAACCACTTTACCCTGGAATGGTAAGAAATCAAATCACCGCCAGAAGTGAGAGTCCAAATTAGTGCAAGGACCTCAAATCTTGGCAGTGTTTGGAGCGTGGTAGAACAGTCCTTTCTAGAAAGATTTGAATCAACAGGAATTCTGCTACAATAATATTTTGATTACAGTATAAACTTTATTTGCTTACCATTGCCAGCTATTCTTTGCCTTTTAAATTAATCTAGTTACATGTAGTGCAGAGAAATGCAGTTGTTAGTTTCTGCCTCAATGAGTTTCCCTAATTTACGCTCACGCCAATGTACTACTGATTATGAAATGTCCTAGACTTTTACTCTCAAACAACAGGAGAAAACTCAGGGACTGATACTTGCTTGGCTTTTCTGCTTATCTGGCACTCAACCACCTGAGCCACACTACCAAATCAGCCTTGGTTAGTTCTGTAGAGATGAAGTCTCGCGGCCCCAGGGGTTTTGAACCTTGCCCTATCCTTCCGATCTCAGCTTCCCGAGGAGCTAAGACTATAGGCACGCGCCACTGTGACTGGATGTGTCTAGGTTTTCTTTCAAATGAGAAACATCCTACAGTCAGCTTCTGGGCCAAGTTTCAGAAGTACTTGTGGGAAACAAACAAACAAACAAACTAGAAGGAGACAGAAGACAGGGAGGAAGAAGATGTAGAGAGAAGGGTAGATACAGAGGTGCCAAAGAGGATGACAAGGAGAGCTGAGTATGACTGGGAACTCCATGGGGACCCCTTGGGACACCATGGTTCCTGGTGTCGGGGCTGGTGCCATCGTTACCTAACTCTATTTAGGGAACTTTCCAAAACACAGAGAGGCTTGGGGATCTGGCTCTCAGAACTTACACAAGCCTGGAACATTCACAAGAGAACTGAGCTCTCAAGAGAATGACAGTTTGACCAAAAGATCAAAGGTTTGGTGCATTGGGGCTGATTTTCAGAAAGCCTTCCAAATTGTGAAGATTTTCCTCCTTGTTATGGAAGTCAAAACATGAAAATAGTCATTTAAGGTACTTAGAAGCTGCTTTCTTCTTGGTTCACAATGTTCCATGAACATCAGTGCCCTCCAATCCCACGAACACAGAGCAGGCAACGAGGACGATTATCCTTAAATGACTGACATATAGCGCTGTGTAATGAACGGTTTGGCTGGTCAGAAAGTTGCATGGCTAAATTTACAACTCTCATGGCCTTCCAAGTTGACAAAGCATGGGACAGGAGGAGGAAGTGTGTGTGAGCGATGAGCAATAGTTAAGAGGGGACGGCAAAAGAAATCTCAACAGTTGTCTAAGATTCTGAGTGCTCCAGAAGAGACTGATTCATGCGTGTTAGATCTAAGCGAGAAAGCTCTGTCCCATTCTGCAGACAGTGCATGGAGTAGGGGCAGACCAGGAACACTGAAAAATGTAGATATAAGATGCAGGGCCTGGGAATCAAATACAGTGAAAACAGGGTCTATACCACGGGTAGGACCATCAAAAGAAACAAAAGAGGGGAAGGAAACAACAAAATGCTGAAATAAGGATAAAGGTTGAACCGTTGTAACAATGAGATATACAAGACACTATGTTGAAAACAAACTTTGCAATTTGGAGGAGGGGAAGTTGAGGAGGGGGAGGGAAGGGGTGGTAGGGAAAAAACAAAGGAGGAGGTAACAATGCTTGATACAGTTGCTCATGTAACTGTAACCCCTCTGTATAGTATCTTTACAATAAAAAATATATACAGCCCCCCCCCCAACAGTGAGTACTTCATAAAGTTAAGGGCCAAAGTATTGTTGGGACCTTGGCTACAGGGTATTTATTAAGCCAATAAAAAGACTTAAAAGCCATACAACGAGACCTACCCTAGGGACATCTGTGATAAACAGAAAGTCAATATAGTCTGTAGTTACTGAAGATGCAGCAGGATAATTAATAGCAGCTCTCTTTTATTTTTACATTTAACTTATAATAGGATGCAACAGAATTTTTTAAAAATTTGTGAGTACTTTTTAATAACTTGGAGATGTTTAATATTTACTTGGGAAGAC
Source organism: Dipodomys merriami (assembly GCF_024711535.1). NCBI lineage: Eukaryota > Metazoa > Chordata > Mammalia > Rodentia > Heteromyidae > Dipodomys > Dipodomys merriami. The sequence continues at coordinate 1,484,051 of NW_027206413.1, read as the reverse complement.
TGGAAGCAAAAATGCAATTGTCCCCCAAATCCTATACATCATTGTTTTGGCTGCAGAATCTAACTCACGATACGAGACCCATAGGAAGAAACCTCTCAAGTGCACCAAGACTTTCTGGTTCACTCTTACCACAATTTGGACCAAACTTCACAACCATACCTGACTTATTGGACTAGGAAGTCAAGGAGTTGGCATGTGTTTTTATTGCAGTTAAGGTTATCTGGATTTAAAAAGCATTGCATATTTTGATTTCTTACTTTCAATTGTGCAGGAATGTTTTAATTGGATATTGTAACTGAAAACGTTCAATCTACATTGATTACCTAGGGAGATCTATTTTCAACTCTGAATATTTCCAACACAGGCCACCCCCTAAAAAAAGCTGCAAGCAAGACCTTTGAACCTAGAAAGATCAATAAATCCAAGATTTCCTCCCTGAAGTACTTTTGGCTTCAGCCATCTCGTTTAACTCTCTCTATTGTTCAATTACCCAGATAAATCCTGGTTTGCTCTTGTACCTTGCACTTAAAATCGTCTTTTCCTAAATTGATGAAAATAAACTTTCAAATTGTACTCATTTTGATACTCCATAGTCCCTTTCCATGGTAATTTAAGAAGCTTAACCTTGGTGCACAACACATATTTGGAGAATGTCTGACCAATCGTAGTTGAAGGGTTTGGTTAACAAAAGAACAGAGCAGAAGGGGGCTAGGTAACTGTCTCCATTTCAATTTCACTCTACAGAACACCAGCGCTATTATCGACTCCCTCTGCAGTTAAATTAAGATGGGTTTTGCAGAAGTAGCGAGTGTTTAGACACTGCAGATTTAAGAGAGAGGCTTCCAAAAGTAACATGTGTTTCTCCTCACATCCTCCCTGGGAACACACTGATGAATCCAGAGTGTGGCTTCCGGGAGAATCTTACTTCTTATTATTCTAATTTTATGAACTCAGAGAAAGAGAGACACTTATAACTCATTAAGGCAAATCTCTGACAGGCTGAGTCTCTAAAAAGCCAGATGTAAGACTGGCTTTTTCTCCTTTGCGAGGATAAGGACGTTTTGAGTTCAGACCTGTTGTTGTAGACACAGTTTGCTTAAGTTAAGAGAAAATGCTAACTATTGGACTGGATTTTGTCAGCAGGGTAGGAAATTATTAGAAAAGGCTGTTGGAAGAGCAGTGGTCTTGCTGAATGGGAGGGCATACGTGTGATTGTCGCACACACCCTGGTGCTGAAAATTCAAGATAAAATGGAATGAATGGGAAAAGAAATCCCCAGAGGTAAGTTGTGCCACAGTGTTTGGCTCTTGAACGTATCTGTCTTTATGATCTGCTCTTGGCGACCGCACAGGCATCGTGGGCCCACTTACAGATCCAATTAAACTGTTCTCTATACAACCGACAGAGCGATTTGAAACCACAACAATAACAACAGAACAGGTTACACACACACCCCACTATTCAAACTTGCTCACCTTCTCACTGCAATTTGAATAGGTTCCTCTGAGATCTCATTTCTTTTTAGGTCTTCCTCAACCACTATCGCCCTGCCTGGCTGCCCTTCTTCCACACGTTACCTGGCATCCAGACCCGAGGCCCACGAGCCGGGGCTCTCTCCGCCTGCACCCAGGCTGTGTATTGGCGATGAAGGTGCCGCTTTTCCACGCATCTCATCCAGCTTAACCTGCGTATGTTATTCTTTGCTTCATTATCTTGTTAATTTTCTTCATGATACTCATACTATCTGAAAGCGTGTTTTCTTGTTTATATCTTTAATATCTTCTTTTCTACTAGAATGCAAACTCAAAAAAAAAAACCTGGTATCCAAAACTATTCTCTATGGCATTGCCAGAATTTTGAACAATGTCTAAATTGTTTTAAATGAGTGTAGACTAAGGGAGCATTCAGCTTCTCCAACTGTCCCTGTAGATCAAGGCTACTAGATGGCGCTCATAAGAACCCAATGCTGACAGCATTATCTAGAGTTGCTTTCCTTGAGTGGCGAAACAGTTATACAGGTGAAACAAAATTATAATGAAAGCCATTGCTTTTCATCTTTCTTAGTGTTACGGAATGTCATTTAGAGGTGGGTAGGATTAGAGGTCTGGAAGGTATTTTGAGTGCTAATATTTTATACCCTTTGATAGGCATTTGACATATCCAATGATGATGTTTAGTCTTCTAAGTCAAAATATCATATGACTCAGACTTTTAGGAGATAGGCTTGTGATTACGACTGTCTGAAGTCAAAGGTAGCCTGATAGAATTGTAGATGGCTAAGATCCAGGTGGTAAGAGTATGGGCATTATGATGTTGAGAAAGAGTATGACCTTCAGCAGGCTGAATGTAAACTCCAGCCAAGGCCATACTCACTCTGGCCTTGGGTGAGGTATAAGATAGCTGGTCAAAATGAGCAAGGACAGCTCGTTGTGCTCATTTATAAAAGTAGGATATGCATGGAATTTGTAGTTGTGATTTTACAGTGTTACAAGTATTAAATGACAAAAGATATGTAGAATGCCTAGCTCTGTTTCTTTTGACATGATAGGTGCTCCTTTCATGTTAAGTTATGAATGGAGTTGTTATACTATCTTCTTTCTCCTTCATAACAGAGCCCTACTTTTGTTCAGGGTGATAATATGAATACCTAGATGATGGATCATACTTAATCTGAGACAGTGATAAGCAATCTTTTTACCCATTCTCCTAGCTCCTTTTGCAACTACAAGTGATCACGGCCCAATTCTGGATGAGAAAACTAATGAAGAGCCCACTATATATGGGTATCTACCTATATTGTTATTACTCCCTTTCCCCTAAAGTGAATGTAGAAACAAGGATTTGTGAACATCCGAGCCATTTGAACACTTATCTGTGGGCACTCATATTTGCTTAGGCCACTATAGGGTTTTATTAAATTACAAGCATTTCTAGCTGATGGTAGTGCATATATGTCTATTTGTGGTGAGTGTGTGTATCTGTGTGTGTGTTTAGTCCAGTAGATCAATTAAAGATGATGGCAGTAAGGCAGTTACCAAATGAGAGCAGGGATGGTTGCCAATTTATTTAAGGTCATCTCTGAAGCATGGTAGAGATTAAGCATCTAAATTCTTAACTTTTATCAATTAAATCCGACATTCAGGATGCCAGTCTGTCCAAACACTGGTTATATTTCATTGGGGAAAAGAAGAGTATGTATATTTATCAAAAGCCAAGTTTGAAAAGAAATCTGTTTCCCATTTTAATGCTAGCCTCATTTTATTTCCTTTTATAAAAGCCAATTATATATGCTGTTTATACTTTGGGATATTTGAGTAAGATACAAACAGCATTTAGAGTTCCACTTAAGAACATTTTAGATTTAAAAAAAGTTAAATGTATATGTATGTGAAATAGTCAGGCATGATTGTGTGTGCATGTAGTCCCGAACTTGGAAGGCTGTGGTGGGAGGATTACTTGGAGACCAGAGAGTGAGCAACATGGAGAGATTCCCCCATCTGAAAGAGAGTGCATATGAGGAAAATGGCTTAAATAAAATGGATACTTCAGTTTAAAATATTTTATTGCCCTATGCACAATGTAAAATATATTATGCTATATGAAACACAGTTTTAAAATAACACTACTAAAATAACTGAAAAATGCACACAGAACTCAGAAAACCCCAAAGAGCCAAAGCAATCTTGAGCAAAAAGAACAAAGCTGCAGGCATCATACTCCCTGACTTCAAAATTTACTACAAAGCCCTGGTAACCACAATATTGCATTGGCACAGAAACAGACACGTAGACCAGCCCAAGAGAATAAAGAGCCCAGAAATGAAATCCATGCATCTATAGCCAACTGACTTTGGATTAAGGTGCCAAAAACACACAAGGAGGAAAGACAGTCTCCTCAAAACAATAGGCTTGAGACAACTAGATGTCCGTATGCAAAAGAAAGACATTAGACCCTTATCCCGTGTCACATCAAAAAGCCCACTCAAAATGAATTAAAGACTTAAAAGTGTATCCTCCCAAACTGCTTGTCTCTGGTGGCTTACTCCTTAATCCTAGCGATACAGGAGGCTGAGATTGGGGGACTGTGGTTCAAAGACAACCAGGGCAGGCAAATCCTTGAGATTCAGCTCTCCAAACAACCAGCAAAAAGCCAGAAATGGAAATGTGACTAATGTGGTAAGACACCAGCTGTGAATAAAAAAGCAAGAACATGAGGCCTTGTGCTCAAGCTCCAGGGAAGAAGAAAAGGAAACCAAAATTAAATCTGAATTATGAAACTAGTAGAAAACATACACAGGCAGACACACACACAGACACACAGACACACAGACACACAGACAGAGACACACACACACACACACACACACACACACACACACACACACACACATAGACACACAGACACACACACATGGGGAAAAAATCCATGATCAACTCTGAGTGAAGGAGTGAGAGCATGAGGCCTTGAATTCCAACTCCAGTATTAGAAACAAACAAACAAAAACCCACCCAAATTATTAAGGTACTAGATAAAAAAACTCAACGTAAAAAACCCCATGCCATTCTTGTAGGCAACGGTTTTCATAAAGTGACAAGAGTTGACAAGAATAAAAACAGATAAAAGAGGCAAAAAGAATAAAAACATAAAACATAAATGTGGTAACAAGAGTACACCAAATTAAAAACAAGCTTCTGTAGAGCTAATTAAAAGGGGGGCAATCTACAGAATGGGGAAAAACATCTGAAAACTATACGTCTGCACGATAACAAGGAAACAAATAACCTGGCTAAGAAATGAACGACGGAGAAGGATAGATATTTCTCCACAAAGACAAAAAAGAACATACAAATAATCAGTATCATTATTCATCAGAGAAATTAAAGAGGAAACCACATTGACATCTCACACCTATTAGGATGATTGAAATCAAAGGGCAACAAAGGGGAATGGGGGCTGGGGCTCATCATGGTGGAGTGCTAGCCTTGAGTGAAAGACTCGGACAGTGCCTAGCCCCTAAGCTGAAGCTCCAGGACTCACACACACACACACACACGAAAAAGGGAAAACAACACACAGCAGTGGTCACGCATACGGAGAGAAGAGAACACTGGTGCACAGGTGGTAGAATGTAGATGAGTTGTACTGTGTGGAAAACCGAATGCTGGTACGGGCGTACTTCTCACATGCTCCAGCCACCCATGACGGTGTCTCTTCTTCAAAGGAGTGAAGGCAGTCTTCCAAAGAGACGTCTACCTTCCAATGCCTGTGGCAGCACAGTCCACAAGACCCAAAACATGGAATGGACCTATGTATTATACATCACTGAAAAATGTGGTATATATAGAAAGAAGTAGGATATTCTTCAGCTTTAAAAACAAGAAGGAAATGTCACTGTGACAGGAATGAACCCAGAGAAGATGATCTTAAGTGAAATAAGCTAAGCACAGAAAGACAAACGCTAGGCAGTTTTACTCATATGTAAAATTTGAAACAGAAAAGAAATAATAGGCACAAAAGAAATAATAGGTAACAGGGCTAGGGTTTTGAGGGTGTATTTGAGGAGACGTTGGCCGAAAGATGCATAAGTAGTTAGGAGAAGTAAGTCAAGAGATCTCTATATACCAAACATATATATTTATATATACATATATATATGTATATATAATGCTGGGCTCCTTAAAAACGTCAAGAAGGTAGATGTAAAGTGTTTCCAACTAAAAACTGATAGCTATGTGAGGTAATGTGCTGTATTTTAGCTAGATTTTACCATTCCACAATGGATGGTATATGATGGATAGATATAATTTTATCTGTCACTTAAAAAGAAAAATAAAACTGTCAAGTACTTCTTTAGTGGCTACTATGAAGTGCTACTATGTACCCAACAGTGTTTTAGAATCATCGTCACTATGAAGTCATTTTGTCTTATTAACTACCACCATTATCCCCCATTTTATGATTGTGAGTATGAGCTTCAGAGATATTTAGTAATACTCTCTAGTAGGTCTTAAACTTGAGCCCAGATCTAGAGTCTATTATAGATATAGTACTATATAGTATAGATCTATTACTAGCACAATGAACTGAGCTACATTTCTAACACATTTCCACATACTGGTTCATTCATTCATTCATTCATCTGATAGTTGAAGATATTTCTCCATCTCTGAACCCCCTTTCAGGTAAATGAACTTGCCTTTTACTCTTACCATATTTCTCCAGGTAAGCTAACAAATGAAGAACTAGATCAATCATTCATAACATTGTATACTCAAACAACAGTCAGAAAAAATTTCTCCAAAGAGTATCCTAAATCACAGCTTTACTGCCTTAAAGTAAAGAATTAGTTGACCTTTAAGGGCAAGTTAAAAAAACAAAACAAAACAAAATACCACTATACAGATCCTATTCACCCTGGGAAGTAGCGGCTTGAGTTTTGAGTTTTCCAAATCCATTTCATGGCCTAGACTTCAAGAACATTTATATCTTAATCCATCTTTGGGGGAAAACTACATACTTTTCCTCTCTTTATTCTCTATCATTGTGTCTTAAACTGTATGTACAGAGATGAGGACTACTGGTTTTCATTTTGTAATTGGGATAAAAGTTTCTTGGAAGGAATTTGATGGAGGACCCTAGACTGCCCCGTAAAGAGAACAGAGAAGCCGAAGAATAAAATGAGGAGGAGACTCAGATGATTCAGGCGAGCAAGTCCGGAAGTTTGGATCTGGTGGGTGGAACAGATTCACTCAGATTCTTACTTGTGGAAAATACAGTTTTAAAAGAAGCTGCCAGATCTGTCTCTGCTTGGATGCTCTTTAGGCATCAAGGAAATAAACAATTAAGCTTAACCTGGCCACATCCTTTTCCTCCTGGCATGTGTATCCTCTCTCCACTCTCCAAACCTTTGATATTATTCCTTGAGCGAATCACTCATTTTCTCCCGTCCCTCCCTCGTAGCTCGAACTCCTGCGATCAGCTCTCCACAGGACGTGTGTCCTGGACCACACCAGACCCTGGAAAGAAGCAGTTTTAGGGGAACCACAAGAAAGTTCCTAAAATGGCAGCCCCAGCCCTTTCTCCCAAATTATGCTATTTTGCAGTCCTTCCCACTTTCAAGTTTTCTTTTTAGTTTTGTATATGGGATTTAGCTAACATGGATAATACGATAACTAGTCCTGGAAAACCTTAGTGGGGTTACTAAGAAATCTTTCCAGCCTACTTCTTCATTTTCCTTTCACTCATTGGTGTCCCACAAATTAGCCTCCACCCACACCATTCTATTTTCTGGTCCTAAAGTTTCTAATAACAGTTCAGTTCAAGTCTCAAACAGAGACTATTCGATCCTTTTATTAAATGAACTTTCTTTCTTTCTTTCTTTCTTTCTTTCTTTCTTTCTTTCTTTCTTTCTTTCTTTCTTTCTTTCTTTTTCTTCCTTTCTTTCCATCTTTCCTTCTTTCCTCCTTTCCTTTCCATTTTTCCTTCTCCTTCCTTCGTTCCTTCGTTCCTTCCTTCGTTCCTTCCTTCCTTCCCTCCTTCCTCTCCCTTCCTCCCTCCCTCTCTCCCTCCTCTCCTAAGCTCTTGCTCAAAGCCTCTCTCTGTTTCTTTCTATTCCCTGCCCTCTGTCATATCATTCTTACACTGTGGCCCTGGGGCCTTGTTTCAGTCATTTTCCTCTCTTTCCCTCTTATTATGGTTTCAATTATGTCTTCCTTTCTCCCTGAGAAAATACCTAACAGCCTAAGTTAAGTACATCAGAAATGTGACCATACTTGGAAGTAGGTTTGCTGCGGAGGTAATTGTCTAAATTGACGTAAATAAATTAGAGTAGGATGGGCCCAGAGTGACCAATGTCCTTGAGAGAGGAAAGAGCATTTGGCATTGGCAGACACAGAGGGAAGGTGGTTTTGTGAAGACACAGGCAGAGGCTGGAATTGTGTTGTCATAGGCCAAGGCGCACCCAAGACTCCCAGGAGCTGAGCAAAGCAAGGCCGCTTCCTCCACTAGAGGATTGAGATTAACTATGGCCCCTCCACTGCTTCCGTTCTAATCTTCTCACCTGAAAAGCTAGGGTCTGTTCCAATCGCTTTAGCCCTGGTCTGTAGACCTCGTTTGATAGCACTAGGAAAGGGCTGCCATCACCCCGCCCCTCCTCTCGTCTCCTCTTTGCCTTCTATGTTTGCCCTCCAGTTCCCTCCCTACCCCGTTCATCCCTTCCATTTCTTTTCTCTTCCTTTCACTTCCTTTTGCTTTCCTTTTCTGATCTTTAGATAAATATAATATCCATGATATCTTACTACCAATATTTTAATAACTCTCAAATTACATCTCTTGAAATCCTACACCAAACTTATTATTTCTCATTGATTTTTGTTTTTCATTTTTGGTTGGTTGTGGGACTTGAACTCAGGGCCTGGACACTGTCCCTGAGCTTTTTCACTCAAGGCTAGTGCTCTACCACTTTGAGCCACAGCACCACTTCTGGTTTTCTGGTAGTTAATTGGAGATAAGAGTCTCATGAACATTCCTGCCAGGGCTGGCTTTGAACTGTGATCCTCAGATCTCAGCCTCCTGAGTAGCTAGGATTCAGGTGTGAGCCACCAGTGCCTGGTCTCTCATGATCTTTATCTTGGCATCATATATGTATTTGAATTGCAACATACACAAATGGAATTGAAACATCCTCTTGTATACAATTCTGTCAGCAAATTGTGATGACAAAAAGATGGTATATAGTGCCATGATGCTATTTATCCATTTATTCCTTCTATTCATTCACTCATTCATTTATTTTGTATCCATTATTATCTACCACTCTCTTACTGTTCATACCTGGTGTTCTACCCGTTGAACCAGCCTCCAACTCAGCTTTTTTGTTTCTTAATTAGAGAAGGAGTCTCACAGATTTTTTTTGCCCAGGTTGGTGAGCAGCTCCGACGATAGTCCTGAGCCACCAGACCTTGGCAATCATATAATCTTTTAAATTTCATTTAAAGTCTGAAAGCTTAAACCACCATCTTTTGTCTAGAATGTTCACAGGAAATATTGAGAGCAACTTCAGCAACAACAACAACACAATTGAAGAAGCTAAACACTACAATAGCTATCACTATTATACTTCACCCTTACCAGAATACTGGAAAGTGAATCTTACCATTGAACAAACTCTACTCATGTCATACAACTTGCCAAAGCTTATGATTATGACCTGGCATTTCTAGGTATGAGTCTGAGTCTGTTTGACTCTAAAGTCCACTTTCTTTCCATTCTAACTCGTATTACCCACTGCATTTGGTGTTGGTGGTCCTGTCCTCACGGGTCATCCAGCTGACCATCTACTGAAGTAGCCATCACAGCCTTCCACCTATCCTTGCAGACTTTACCTCCTCTACGTGTTTGCTGATCTCTACCCTACTTGTTTGCCATTCAAACACTTTCAGTAATTCAGAAGCTGAGTTTTCGTGAGGCTGCACAGAGATGATGTCTATGAGTCAAGCGGAATTAGAATTGGGAAATTCGAATCCGAGACCATTGTGTACCCATGAGACGAGTGGGAGCAGTTGAGCTGAGCAGTAGCGTGGTGGGTGTGGTGGTGGCATCCGTGTGCGGGTCTTTGTGTCTGTGTGGGTGTGTGAGGCGCACACACATGCTGTCTGCAGAGTAAGGCCTCTGTGGCTGGACCGAGGGTGTTTATTGTCTGCCTCTGCATGTGTTCCTAGGTGCACATGTGGCTTCTCCGTGGGTGTGCTGGTCCCGTCGTCTGTGTATGGCTTCTCTGGGCATGTGGCAGTGCTGGGAGAAGAGCTAAGTTGTCAATAGCATTCCCAGACTGCGGCCAGGATCCAAAGCGAAGTGAAACCAGGTCAGAAGTAGCCATGAAACTTGAAACTAGAAGCTACAAACTACTGATAACTAGAAAGCAAGAGAAGACCAAATTAAAAAAATCGGAATGCACAATTCAATGCATGTCCTTTTCTTCTTTATCATTTCCTGGTTTTCAAAGAGTTTCTTTCCCCATTTCCTGGTCGTCCGTCCATTGCCTGCTGGGATGAATTAGTTTTTACTCTGTTTGTGGATCATCTATTGGAATGATTGTTTCTGGTTTCTGACTCTTAAAAGAAGGAGGAGGAGCTGTGGAACCTGCGGGGGGGGGGGGGTGGAAGAGAGGAAGAGTGGGGGGGCAGGGGGAGGAGGGGTGGCTGGCAGGAGAAATGTCTAGACAGAGGGCTCAGCAAGCCAGTACTTGCTCCGCCACGTTGAATCACCAGAGCAGCTCCCTGCCAGGCCTGAGCTGCTGTTCCTTCTGTTTTTCCAATGTCCCCAAATGGTAGTTTAACTTGTGACACAGAGGACAAAAGATAAAATAACAGCTAAGATGACGATAGAACACGAGTCGAGTCAGTCTTCTGTCGATGCCACAGCACAGTAAAATTTGCAAAATATGTGGTGGCAATGCGCACATCTGGACACCTGGGTAAGACTTGGTTCCTCTCCAGATATTTTAACGAGTACACACTTTGACTAGTGATCCTGAGCGGTTAAAATGTTAAGATTACTGTAGTTGTCTCTATTTCTATGGCTTTTGGTAACTAGAGGAGGTAGATTTGTAAGAGAAAAGAGAGAAAGAGAGAGTATGGATTCAATATGCTTGAGCAATACAACAGGGACGGCGGTGAGGATTCCTCCAAAATTGGCAATGGAGGAAATAAGTTTTGCCATCTGGGGGAGTAAGTAAGCCCAGAGACTCTCTGCAAGTATGTGCCTGAAGTGTTTGGAAACTCTAGTGAAGGTCACCTGGGTGTAATTTCATGTAGACAGTTACAGAATGTGATTTTAATTTTAGTAATTGGAACCCAACTGTATTGTACTTTATATGGAGACACAATGGAGGACAGAGAAGATGTGCCCTCTGCATCAACGGGAGAAGGAACTGTAATTGAGCAGTGGAGACACAAAAGCTGCACTCAATTCAGTGTGGTATAAGGCAATGATTATGTTTTTACCCACAGTTCTACCTTCTAGCATGAAAATGAAATTTTGCTTGGGGCCATCTTGTTTCCATTTCCTGTTATTATCTGATCACTAAGAGTACTTTCATAGTGAACTGTTCTGCTACTGATGAGGGGATACTTTAAATGGCAGAATGATTACTCTAGACCCAGGAAAGAGTAGTCTAATAGTGTTGATAGACTTCACTGTCCTGTGAATTTGAGTAGCTTGTGGGGTTTCCAGGAACTGATGACAATGGAGAGACACTGACAAGATAGGGGTTAGACACAAAACTGTGAGCTTTTGTGGTGGGCAGAAAGCTGAACTTTACCTCATTATACTTTGCTATTAACCACACTGAATATTTAATACTGCCAGATTATTATTTAGAAACAATACATATATGGAGAAATAATATATTATAACACGTAACATATATAATATATAACAGAATGTATAATATACATACTATATATGCCATAATCTGTGAGAGAGATTGATTTGGATGGGGGGTGAATGAGTATTCTTGAGAGCTATGTGCAATTTTATGGAGTTTGAAGAAATGCAAGTTAAATATTTGTTATTTGGGAATTGTGGTTTATTTGAATGCATTCTTTTAAATCCAATACCTATATAGACTTAAAAAACAGAATATAGCTTTAGGAAGACTCCACATATCGTATTGTGTATTACTTGAAATTATTCATCCTAGAAGCATGTAATTGATATGCAGTTTTTCAGGCTAGGGGGCTATGCAGTTCTGAATATGAACTTACCCTGTTTCATTGCTTAAGATGTCACATGTTAAACCAGATTGTTTTCCAGTGGCCTACACAATATACCCTGCTATTAGTCATCCATTTTCACATAGCTGTCCCTTTGGTATCTCAGACTCAACTCATCTTACTACTGTTCTTTCCAAACCATTGTCTTATTTAGTGTTTCCTATCCCAATAATTATATTATTTCATGCCTATATTTCTAAATCAAAACCAAAGGGTCATCTTGACGATTCTTTCTCTGGTATCACACTCAATTTGTTCAGTAGCTTTAAAATTTAACCATTGATTTCCATGCCATTGTCATGACCTTGGATTAGAGTACCATGATCTTTCAAAGACAACTGAAGTAGCTTCTTTTTCTGTATCTTTAAATTTTTATTGTCAAGTTGATGTACAGAGAGGTTACAGTTACATAATAAGATAGTGAGTACATTTCTTATTGAACTTGTTACCTCCTCCCTCATTTTTCTTCCACTTTCCTTCCCCCTAATTCACCCCTTTACCTCCCAGTTGTACAGATCATTTCCAACATATTATTGCTGTTGCATTGGTTACCCCTTGTCCTCTGTCTCACCATTTTGTTGTTCCCCTTCCCTAATTCATATAAACATATATACCATACCCAGAGTACCAAAATCAAATATAGTGACAACAGGGGATAAACCATAGTGGGGAATAAATACACAAAACAAACAAGAAATCACATAGTACATTAAAAACAACAACAAAGAAAAACCTCTTGTGTACATATCTTAGGGTTCATTTTGCATAGTGTCATTTTACATGGTACATAGATATTGAGCTATTCTACTCATCTGCTAGGAATATCCTAGATATATACTGATTATTACAAATGACAGAAACCATGGACCCTATGTTTCTTTGGGTCTGGCTTACTTCACTTAATATTATTTTTTTCAAGTCTTTCCATTTCCTTACAAATGGGGCAGTGTCACTCTTTCTAATGGAAGCATAGAATTCATATATATATATATATATCTGATATATATATGTATATATGTGTATATATGTATATATGTGATATATATATATATATATATATCACATTTTCTTGATCCATTCATCTACTGAGGGGCATCTGAGTTGGTTCCAAATCTTAGCTATGGTAAATAATACTTCAGTGAACATGGTTGTGATGGTAGCTTTAATGTGGCCTTGTTTGTGGTCATTTGGTTAAATGCCCAGAAGTGGGATTGCTGGGTCATAGGGTAGCTCTATGAAGTAACTTCTTCAATGGTCCTGTTTTTATTTTAGGCCTTTCTAAACTCATACCTCTATATGAAAATCATGGCACCCTTTAATCCTATTTCTGTTTGGACTATGCCTTTCCTAAACATTTCTTTTCAAATATTTATCTCAAAATCTTAATTGCTTTCTATAATTTCTTTTTATAATTTTCATATACTTGACTTTCCTGAGACCATACATTTCAATAAATCTTCTGTAATTTCCTCTACTGCTATATACAAAAGCAATGTCAGTGTTATTTACTCCCCAACAATATTTTTGTACTTCAGAATTTTTTGTCTAAATCTTCAGGCTAGTGGCATCTCTGCTACTCAGGACACACATTTTTGTTGTACACTCAGTTGTCTGGATCCCATGTGTTCCTCTTTCTTGACTTACTTCAGTACATAGTGATTTATGAAAGGGTGGATGTGAAATACAACTTTGGATTCTTTTCATGTCTTGAAAAACACTTATTCTATACTCATATTGATTGATAGTTTGGCTGGTTATAAAATTCTAACTTTAAAAACCTGATCCTTGAACTTGGCAGATACTGTACTATTGAACTGACAAGGAATTTATTTTTCTCTCTGGATGCTTTTAAGATAGCTATGTGTGTGTGTGTGTGTGTGTGTGTGTGTGTGTGTGTGTGCTAGTCCTGGGGCTTGAACTCAGGACCTGGGCACTGCTCCTGAGCTTTTGTACTCAAGGGTAGCATTATACCACTTGAGCTACAGCTCCACTTCTGGCTTTTTGTTGGTTAACTGGAGATGTGTCTCACAGATTTTCCTGCCTGGGCTAACTTTGAACCATGATCCTTAGATCTCAGCATCCTGGGTAGCCAGGTTTATAGGCATGAGCCACCAGTGCCAAGCCTGTTCTTACATTTTGTTTTAAATTTTTATAATTTTTTTTTACTAAGTATAAGCCTTTCACATTTTAATTATTTTACTTTTGGTAGGAGTGTCCATTTTGAACTTACCTTTCAATTGGGTATTTTTTTATTTTAGCTTTTAGTACTTCTTCAATTTTGATATATTTGCTTCCCTAAACTTTTTATTAGTTGAATGCTTTATCTCCGAGAGACTTATCTCAAATATTTTATCTTTTCCCATCTTTTCCACTTTCTTTTCTATCCCAAATTCCAGAAAATAAACTAAATCATATCTTCCTGAGTTCCTATTGACATTTTACTTGACAAATCAGTTTTAAACTCATTTTGATGGTCATTTATACCATATGTCAGTGAGAACAGAGCCATGTTATAATCTTAGAATTTTTTCTGATTGTACGTTTTCTACTTGGCTCCTGATCTCTTGGCTTTCTCTCAGATTTAAAGTCCTAGTTATCACTTTTGCTTTGGGCATAAAAGTTCCTGAATGTTTCATCAGTTATCAGGGGATATCTCTTTAGATCCTGTAGAGGCTTGGAATCCCATGGACTCCTATATCTACAGCTACTCTCATCACCATTTTTGACACAGCAGAGAAGAATCCCCTGTCACATTGATTTTTATGTAAATAAGGCTTCTTTCATAGAGTGAAAAATCCTGTTGTAAATCAAATGTATTTTCTAACTTCTGTTATAGAAACATACTTTCTTAACTCATGTCCTGTGGAATGGATGGATAGCTCTATTTGGTGAGAAAATAGTAAGTGAAAATAATTTTTTAAAAGTTGCAGCAATTCCTTCTGACCCTTGTTAAATAATGCTTACAAGATAGGCAACTTCTTCAAAATGTTGTAAATTCTTCCAGAGTAGAGAGAGTGTCTGAGCATAAAGCTGTGTGGTTCACACACTTCAAGAGTATATCATAATTATCATCACAAAATTTACAATATTAAGTCTATTTTGAGAAATGAGCCATATCACCATATGAACACACACACTGAGATGAAAAACACGGAGGAAATCGCCAGAGGTTTCATGTAAGTTTAATAAGTGTAATCATCTTGCAAGTTCTTGCCTAAATTCTCCTCACTGGAATAACCTCCCTCTCTTCATTATAAAGTTCCTAGCAAAAGAATATGACAGCTAAAAACCTGAGTGCTAAAATTAGACAACTGTGGGTTTGAATTTCTTTGACTTTGATCCATGTAATGACTTGCTCTATCAATGTAAGCTTGAGAAGTGACTATGTCCCATTAGATCCACTCTTCACCCTTTATTCCTTGCATTCTATCTAGTAGTATAACCTCTCTGCATTTTGTCAAACCATCTCAGAAAACTGGAGCATGGGGAAACAATGAGGATGGAGGCATCTAATACCTCCCCACCTTGGATTTTTCTCAGGATGGCCATGTTCCATCCTGAGATGGCACATGGTGAATGTTCATCCTACTTAGATCTCTTTCTGGATTCTAGAAATAAATCCCTTCTTTCTACCAGGTTTAAGGATGTTAATGGCTCCAACATTACTAGCATCAAGGTACTACATTATTCCTTGTGGCTTTTTACACCCTACCTACATTTTGGCAAATAGCTCTTTTAGTAAATCCTCCACTAAGTATTCCATTTTGGTTGAGCCATCTGTTTCCCATTGAAACACCACAAACACATCTTTATAAGACTCAATTTCCTTTTCTATAAAAATAGACATAAGAACATTATTTGTTTCATAATTTATTGTGAGGATTAAATGAAAGAATAGGCCTATGCTATTAGTCATCATAATATAGAAAGTACTTGATACATTTAGGCTACTGTTATTAATAGCAACAGAATTCATTTTAAGATAAATTCAAAGTTCCCTTCCTGCTGATTATACTTCATAATTCTGATTTTGAAACTTTTATGAGTATTGAGTTTTTTCTATATTACCTTTGCTTTGCACTCTTTTGCTTCAGGTATCTTATCATTTAAGTTAAGCAATAAATCTCTGAAAACATAAATAGTAGGTAATACTAGAGGATCACACATTGATAAGCAGGCTAAGAGAGAGTATGGTTTACATAGAGTATGAATATTTTTAACAAAATATATCAGCCACATATATATCAAAGTAAAAATAAAAAAGAGAGTCCTGAAGCTAGGGATGTAGTTCAGTAACAGAGTGCTTACCTAGTCTTCAGAAGGCCATGGGTTTGATCTCTTGTACTACAAATGAAACAAAATAAAATAAAACTGCATGTGAAAAGGCTGCCAATAATGGACATGTATTTGAACCCTCTACTAATTTAGTGAGTTAATTTATTCTCCATCCATGGTCATAAAAATGGAAAATGTCTTTACATATAGAATAAATCAGAACCCAGTTAGAAGTGTAAATGTTCTGGCAAGAGTTAGTGAGATGAAGTAGTTGACGTTAGCCTTTTGTAATCTGTAATTTTATGACCGATCTCAATAGACAGAGAAAGCAGCAGAGGCTACGCAGGAGCAGTCTCCAAGTCACTGGTACCTAACACCATGAAATTTTATTCTGCATTGATCCAAATGTGAAGCACAGCTTGGTACAAGGGAGAGTCAAAAAACATCTCGGGAACAGATGTAAGAAAGCATTTTTGTTCTGCTTTAGCAAAAATGTGGTTACCATAGGCCACCACAGTCAGAGCCAGAGGACACCATGCTGGTTAACGGAAACCAGATGCTCTGGTAAAGAAGCCATGGATAAATATGAATTATTTTCGGGGGAATGACCTTCAATTATCTCCTTAATGTTGAGCTCTGTGTTGTTGCCATAATCTTACTTTGGGTACTTAGAGAAAAGAACAACAAAGGGGCACCATTATTGAGTGATTGATGGAGGACATATACAAGGTTCAGCTATGGTATGTGAGAGAGAAGAGGGGTGAGAGAACAGAGGGAGAAAGAGCTAAAGAGCACTGGAGAGAGGCTGAGAATGAGCTCAAGATCAAAACTGAGAAGACAGGAAATAGAGGAATGTGGGTAGAATTCTGGCTAGCTTCCAGAAGTCTTAGGTTCCAGTCCTTATTTTGGTACTGACTCATTGTGACATGCTGGATCAATTCGAAATACATTTATTATGAATCTACTCTCATCCTCATAATGCCAAGACTTTCCTGCTATTGCAAAATGATGGTAAGCCTTTGTAGAGTTCCTGGTTTCTGGGAATACCATGAAAATTAATAGCAAAATGATACATTTCCTTCACCTCAGCCCAGAAATCCCCATACTGAAACTTTTGTCTTAGATTCTATCCTAGATTCACAGCTATGCATCTTGAAGATGCAAAGATTGAAAAGGCATTTTCCTCTTCCCATCCCTTTATCAAGATGGCTCTTTTTCCACCTTAATGACTTTATGTTGTTGGCTGTGTATTTCCTTCAAAATGGGTGATAAAGAAAATGTGGCTTGTGTTATTTATTTATACGGATGTAAAATATTTTTCATTTATAAAGAAGAACGAAACTGTGTTTATAAGGAAATGGGTAGAGTTGGATAGCATTATGTAGGTAAATTAAGATAGACTCAGCAAGACAAGTGTCAGGAAACATACAATAAATGAAAGATATCAGACTAGAAGCATGCCAGCATTTAAACTCAGTGAATGAAAAGAACCAGGTAACATAGAAAATGCTATCTTCTGAAGACAAGTAGAGAAAAAGAGCATTAAGAATCATCAAAGAGGTAGTAGGATGGCAAGAAAAGCACAGAAAAACCAGTGCAATGGAGAATGAAACCACACAGTTCCCAGCCCATTTCTGGCTTCCTGGGAAGGGACAAGGTAGGACACTTGACCTGAGGGACAGACTGGAAATTCTAACTGCAAGTATTCTCCTGTCTCTCTTTAAGCCCAGTGCTGGATTTCTTGGACAGTGGTTGTTACAGTGGGGAAGGCTAGCCTTTTTGAAGAAGGACATTCTCCCCACCCTCTTATCTTAGAGGATGATAGCAGGTATCTATGTAAGAGAAAGTCTATTGTTTGAGACTGAGATACTCTGAGGACCTGAAGACAAGGAAGATTCATAGCTCAAGGAGTCTTGGGACACCCTGCCACAGAACCTGGGATTGCCATGACATGTGGTTGAGGAGAAGGACATTGCTTGATGTGGTCCCATTGAGAAGTTCGAGCAGTGAGGAACTTTTGTGTCAGTGAAAGGTGCCATGGTGGTCCAAGGCCCAGCCTTCCGCAGCAAGTCCCATCAGGTGAGGCTCAGATGGAAATCAGACACTGGGCTTGTGGCTGGCTTCATATTTGGCTTCCAGGGCCTACTTCTTAGCTGTGTGTTGACTGCTAGGTAGGCCAGAGTCCTTCACACACACACACACACACACACACACACACACACACACACACACACACACACACACACACACACACACACACACACACACACACACACACACAACCATTTTTGTAACATGATACAGCCTCTCCCCCTGTATAGGGAGGGGAGTTGTTGGGTTGGACCTGAAAGCCCTGAACTTTCTTCCAGGAACTGCATCCTGGTGTGTGTTTATTGGCAGTCAAGACTAAAGGGCCAGCCTCCTTCACCACAGAAGGAAATGTACTGATGGGCAGGGTACTGAGAGCAGCAGGTGGAGTTACTAGGTCTTAGTTCTCCCCCAATCAAAGAAGAACTAAATGCTGTTTATTCATCTACTTTCTGATACATTCAGGCATCATCCTGAGGCGTGAATGCTTGCTCCCAATGGAGGCAAAAACCAAGGGCATGTGGAACAAGTAGTAATCTTCCCAGTCTCTAGGCTATAAGAGTCCCTGCAGCCAACTGCAGCTCCAAGTACACAAAGGATAGAACTCTGCTTCTGTAGTGAAATTAGCTCAGAAGTGGAAATTAACCCTTATACAGAAAACTCTATATAGATCAGCTGTCTCTTTTCAGTGCTGAGGATCAGGCCTGATGTGCTGAGGGCAGGAGTAGAATATTTGTCTATTAAGCCATACCCCCAGTATGTGCGGTAAGTCCAGTGTTGAGGAAAGCTCCTAGGTACAAGCATTTTGAGACTATTTCAGCTGAAAGACTACTGTCAATTCAAACTTCCAATCAATGCCTTGGTTTTAGGTGTATAAAATCCCAATGTAGGAAAAAAGAAGGCAATGTCTTTTCTGAAATTTGCAATTCCACAATAAAGGATGTGGATGATTGTAAAGCAAATAAAATTTCAACCAGTGGATTCAGAAGAACAAAAATAAAAATGATCAGTGAAATGAAAAATAACACACGTAAGCACCTGAATAATTCGAAGAGGATACAAATAAACAGCTGAATAAACTCAAAGAAAATCCCAGCAACCAGATGAAATGAAGACAACTCAGGATATAAAAGCAGAATTCAATAAAGATACAGAAATCCTGAAATGAAAAAAAGCAAATTGAAGTTCTGGAAATGAAAAGTTCAATATCTCCAAGGTGTTAGTAGAAAGCCTTGTTAATAGAAAATAACAAGTTAAAAATAGAATATCAGGGATTGGAGACCAAACCTATGAAGAATGGCCAATAGACACATGAAGAAATGTTCAAAATCTCTGGCCATAAAAGAAACGCAAATCAAAACTACATTGAGATTCCACCTCACCCATTTAGAATGGGTATTATCAAAAGAACTAATAATAACAAATGCTGGCAGGGATGCAGCCAAAAGGAAACACCACTACACAGTTGTGGGAGTGTAAACTGGTGCAAACACTCTGGAAAGCAGTAAGGAGAGTCCTCAAAAGACTAAACATAGAGATCAGATCCCCTGTGACTCAGCAATCCCACTCTTGGGCATTTATCCAAACAAATACAAACAAGACCACACTAAAGCTACCAGCACAACCATGTTCATTGCAGTGTTATTTAGCATTGCTAAGATATGGAATCAACCAAGATGCCCCTCAGTAGGTGAATGGATCAAGAAAATGTGGTATACATAAACAATAGAAATTCTGTGCTTTCATCAGAAAGAATGACATCACTCCATTCATAAGGAAATGGAAAGACTTGGAAAAATATCATAATAAGTGAAGTAAGCCAAACCTAAAGAAACATAGGCTCCATGGTTTCCCTTATTTGTAATAATTAGTACACAACTAAGATAGCCCCAGCAGAGGATCACAATAGTGCAATAGCCCTGTACCTATGACCATACAAAAAAAATGATGCTAATTGAAATGAACTCCAAGATATGGAAACAAGAGCTGTTTTTGTTGGTTTTTGTTGTTGTAGTGTACTGTTTGCAGTTATTTCTTTTTTCTTTCATTGTTTTCCTTTGGTTTATTCCTTGGGTTACTGTTTTTGATTTTGATACCCTTTTTCTTGTATTTGTTTATTTGACTTGGGGGAGGGAAGGAGAATCACAGAAACATTCGGACAAATGGTGAACCAATGCAACACTGATACTCACTAGACACTCTGTTGGAAATGAACTTTACAACTTGCAGGAAGGGGAATTGGGAGGAGGGGAAATGGGAGGAAACAGTGGGGGGTAACACTGTTAGAAAAGAAATGTACTCATTACATTACTTATATAACTGTAACTCCTCTGTACATCACCTTTACAATAAAAGAGACCAAACCTGTGAACTATGGATATAAATTGAAGAAGAGATACAAGCTATTAGCACAGAAAATGCATTCCATAAAATAGTAGCAGAAATGTATCTGATTTTGTTGTTTGCTTTTGTTTTTGCTGTTCCTGAGTCTTAAACTCTGGGTGTAGGTTCTGTCCCTAAGTTTCTTTTGCTCAAGGCTAGCACTCTACCATTTGAGCTACAGCACCATTTCTGGCTTTTTCTGTGATTAATTGGAGATAAAAGTCTCATGGACTTTCCTACCTGGGCTGGCTTTGAACTATGATGCTTAGATCTCAGCCTCCTGAGTAACTAGGATTACAGATGTGAACCACCAGCGCCTGGAATCTATCCAGTTTTAAGAAAGAGCAGTCATATAGATATAGAAGGCTTTCAGAATGAGAGATAGGCAAGGAAAGAAACAACCCTAGATATATTGCAAAAACAGAGAAAAATGTTGGAAGCTGTAATAAAGAAGTGACAAGTCACATATAAAAGCAAACCCATCAAAATCAGAGCAGTCTTTTCAATAGCAACTAAAAGCAAGAAGGGTTGTAATAATACTTACTAAGCCCTGAAAGAAAGTAACTGCCAACCTGTTTTAATGTATCTAGCAAAGCTCTACTTCATAGCTAGAAGAGAAATGAAAAACACTATGATACACAAAACTATAGGAATTCATAACCACTATACCATCACTGAAGAAGAAACTTAAAATGAATCCTACACACAGAAGAGGAAGATAAAGACAACCAGGAAAATACAGGAATTGAGTACAATAGGCATGTACATTCCCAAAAATTGGAGGCAAATCTTACAAAATAACAAAATGACAGGAAACACTACCTACATTTCAATATTAACACTGAATATGAATAGTCTCCAACCAAGAGACATATATTCATAAATTGGATTTTTAAAAATGACCATTTGCTTGTCGTGGATATGAAGCATAGCTTACCAATAAAGATATGATGGAAAAAAATTCTAAGAAGAAAAAAATCTACTTGGATACTTAATCCATGTTTTTTGCTAAAGTTTTTCAACAATTTCAACTTCCACAAGAACACTCTCAACTAACCATCTTTCTACGTTTACTGACACAGTGAAACACATGTCTCTCTTTGATCTTTCTCCCTAGTTCTCTCCTTCCACTTAAAACCATTTTCTTTCTTTCTGGAAAATCTGACCATAGAATCAGATTTTTTTCTGCTTTCCCTTATTCACTTTACCGATCCTACTAAATAATTGTCAAGATAGTAGGACTTAAGGCCTACAACTGAGGACAGATCCTACTAACTTCTTGTTTGCCTCTTGTATCCCCTCAAGGTGAAAACTAGTATTAGTTTGCTAAGACTGTCCTAATGGGTTCCATAGACTGGATGGCTTAAGTGACAAAGCTTTGTTTTCCACCCTTCTGAAGGCTAGAGTGTGTGCTCAGGGAATTGTCAGGGTTGGTTTCTCCTGGGGCCTCTCTCCTTGGCTTACAGATGGCCACATCCGCACTGTATCCTAACGTGGTCTTCCTTCTGGGTGTGTGCATCTGTGCTATCTCACTGTGTTTCCCTTTTTGAACAAGGACGCCAGCCATATGAGATTAAATCTACGTGTTCATCCTCAATTTAGCTTAATTACTTCTTTAAATCAAAATATCATCAAAAACATCAAAATACAGTAGGTAATGGAGTTACTATACATACCTTACATGAATTCAGATTTGGAGGGCATAATTTAGTTCATCTGTCTTGTAAACCAGCCAAAAAGAAACGCCTCTAAACTCTCTTTTTACACCACTTCTCTTTCCTACTTCTACATTGGTTAGTGCTTATTTTTATAGAAAAACTTCCCAAGTTTAATTTATACCAGCCCCCAAATTCTCACATGGCTCATTATTACACTGCCTAAAACAGGGAGCAATGCTTGTCATATTTAATAGTATTTCAATGGTTTTGATGTTTATGTCCTTACACAAGCCATCTGTGTGTATCCTAACGTCCAAGGAGATACATAAGGAGAAATACACAAAGAAGTAAAATGAGCACAATATAGCATGGGGGGTTCTGTATTAGGTATTCCTTAAAGATGTGATGGAAACATTTAAAATGGCAAACTCTCACTCTGTTTGGGTTCCCATCTCTTGTTCTTGTAAAGATTTAGTAGTACTCAATTTGTTAAGCAAAAAAAAAAACACCCTGGAAATTTAGCAACATTACAAGGTCAAAAATAATAAAATAACTAGTAGTTGGCAGGGGTACACAGCACAAGGAAATTACAATGGGACAGTTTATTGAGACTAGTACTTTCCCCAAACCAAATGCAAAGGATGGTTCCAAAAACTCTATTAATATTAAAATCTTGACATGATCATCCTATAATTTTAGAATCATATGTAAACTTAATCAGGTAAACACTCTAATATGGTTTCTGGAGTTAAAACTGGGATGATTACCTGTATTAATTTTGGGCTATGTGACACTTTGGTTCTCTGAATTGAAATTATATTGTTATCTTGGGCAGCTATAAACTTTCCACTGCTATTCTTCATGGCACCTTGGGAAATAAATCCTGAATGAGTGTGGCAAGAAAGCATTCAGAGCGATCTGCCTCTGCTTATTAAAAAGTAGTAAAGTCTCTGTAACCAAAAGATGAGTTGCTTACATCTGGGAAAGAGAGTTGGATTTCTAGTCCATGTCATCTATCATAAGTTACTAGTTGCAGTCCAAGAGCTGAATATTTATTACAAGCAATGATGGAAGAGGCAAGAAGATTTTTCCAGATCTAAGGATGTGTTTTGAACCGACGCTCAAAGAATGTGTTGCCTTTAAGCACTGAGCCAGCTTGATTTGGATCTGTCACCACCAAGAGAGAAAATGTCTGGAACACTGTAGTGTCATTTCTGGGTAGTCTGTCTTTTATGACTTGTCATGAATTACTAAAGGGAGACAAGTGAATACTATGTAGGCTTGGGACTGCATGAAGCTGTTAGTACTGTCATAGTAAGCAGAAACAAGACCACCAGGCAGCACTAAGACCACCCAACACAAAACACGAGCTACCATTAGCAACATCCTTGAGACTGTATGCCCTTGACATTTGCATTTCAGGATGCCGAGCCACCAAAGCATGCTGTAGGGTAATTATTGCTTTGTGATGATATTTAGCAACTCTCATGATGTGGACCACCAATTCTGGCTTGGGTTGCTTCTTTTTATTAGCACCATCTGAGAATGTCTGTGGTATGGAGGCTTTGGTGAATTCCGTCTGTCCTGTGGCCAAAGGAATGAAAGGAAGAGCAACTTCATTTATTAACATGGAAGAATTCTGTGAGGGAAAAAAAAACCCCATGACACATGTCTGAAAGGAGCTTTATTGAGAACTTTTTAAAAAGACTTTTTTCAAACAAAGCATACCACAATGTTTTACTACTGCGTATTGAAGTACCTACGCTCTAAATGTAGATCAACTTGCATTAATTCAGAGCTGCCCTGGGATCTTGTATCCAACGAACCATTCTGGTGAGAATGTCTACCTCAGACAGACTCAGTGACAAATCTGTCCCATGGTTAATAACAAAATAAAATTCCCTAAAAGAAGGAACTAGGATAAAGATGTTATTTACCTTTTTTTTTAGAAGGGGAAAAAGATCCGATCTCTTCCTTTTATTCTCTTTCCCTGCAGACTTTCCTCACTGCTCTTTCCTTCATTTGAGTCTACTTTTATGCTAAAGGTCTTGGTTAAATTTTTAAACTTAAAAATCACCAATACCACTTTTTTTTTGTCTTGATTCATTTGCTGCATAAGGACTGATTTCCTGTCAGCCAGGTTTGTTTGTCTGTGCGCATGTGTAGGTGCTGTTTTGCTGTGGCTGTTGTCCCAGTTTCTTCTTTTATATTCCAGCTCTCTCAGCAAGTTCTTTATTGTAGTTACTTCTACGTTTATTCAGGCTTTTCAATCTGTTAACCAGCAACAGATCTCTCTCTCTCGTTCATGATTTCAGACTTCTGAATTAATTTTTTGAGCCAATTTCTATTCTCTTTGAAAAGCTTGGATTCCAAAGGGAACAAAGAACTAATAGTTACTTGGTCTTTTCCTTTTCTCACCCAAATTGATTTATATGGAAGAACTTGTCATGTAATTGATTTAAACCACTTTGTTACCATTACCATTGTTTATAAAAACCAGTCTATAAAAATCAGTTTAATGATATGATCTATCTATCTATCTATCTATCTATCTATCTATCTATCTATCTATCTATCTATCTATCGAGACAGAGAGAGAGAGAAAGGGGAGAGAGAGAGAAAGGTTAAGTTCCATATTGAGTGCAAAAATCTCTTGACTTAAAACTTCTGACACTAATAAATAAAATTATTATTCTGCACCAAAGCCAATACTGAAACAGTGCTAGCAGTAATAGTATAAGTATTGTTAGCCATTCCAAGGTCTCTTGTTCTGAAATGAAACTGGATTCAGTTACAAATATTTGTGATCCAATTAGTGATTGAGAGATACGCATTTTGTAACCTTTTCTAATTCAACCAGAGCAGAACATGTAGGCATTCTACACAGTACACTGCTGTCATGAATGTTGGGAGCTAAACATAACTGAAGAAGATTGCAAGTTAAAAATGAGGCAAAGTTGTAGAATGGCTAGGTTTGGAAGAAGGGATTTGTGAGGAGCACAGCTTTTTGGAGCTTAGATTCCTGTTTCATCCCCATATGCGCATGTTCTGTTTGGGAACCCATCTTATATGCCACTATTTCCAGTAACCAAATCCCAAACTGAATTTCTTCCTGGAATGTTGAGGTTTCCAAGTATTAACTTATTTACCAGTTACAGAACAACACAGCGCTCTCACGAACCTACTCAGGCCTCCCTGGCCATCATTTCCCTAGTCTCTTTGTAAGAAATGCCTGACTTTTCCCTATGTACACACACTCTCTGGTTTTACATAGGAGACTCTGTCTCCTTTGCCACTCAGGAGCTCTCTGTTTTCCCATGCCCTGACTCTTTCTTTCATCTCCAGAGGCTGATCCGACTATTTCCTGTGGGGAAAATGCTTGGCCCAAATGTGTGTAATTGTGGACTGTCCCTTAGGATCTGAGGTTGTGGGAGGGAATAGTTCTTGGTGCCTGGTGCACACAGATTGTGTCCCAAGAGAAGAATCATAGAAAACAATTAAGTGAGCATTTGTCAGAAATACTGGCACGTGCACATGCCTTTTTGGTTCCCTGAAGATTTGCTTTCTGCTTTACTAACCTCAGGATAGCGGCCAGCCAGATGGAGAGATGCCAAGCCCATCTAGACAGAAGGCCACTCTACTTGACTATCTGGAAATCATTCTTTCGCTCACTTGGGAGGCTGTGGGGCCTCTTTATTTCCTCAGAAACAAGGCCCACCCAAATGATTTCAAGAGCACATCGCAGCCCAGTCTCGGCGAGCAGACAAGCTGTGAAAGTTGGAAATCTGTAGCTCTTTCCCTTCCATCTTCAGTGCAGTACATTCCTTTCCCAGCCACATAGGTTTACAGCCTTCCAAGACCTCGTTTGTGAAACGCCATGGAACCCAGCGTCAAATAAAGTTAAGATGAGTGATTAAGGAAATCTGTAGCCACTGAGAACAACGTTCCCAGTCGAGTATCAGCAGCGACCAGGAGAGATGCGAGTTTGCCTCGTTTTCCTCTGACCCTGGGGAGAGGGCAGAGAAGCTAAGGCCCCGGTTTGTCTCTCGGACTCCCAGCTTTTGTCTCTACTCTTGCCAGTGGTGTGCTGAGAGGGGGAAGGACATTGTCTTCCCCTTTTCCTCTCCTTGGCGGTGCATAGCCGGATGGCAGCATCCTGAATGCGGACTGGCGGTCAAAGCCCCACCGAGGTCAGGCAGTGTCTGAAGTGGGAAAGTTTCTTCCCATGCAGTACCATCCCACTGCTCTGACTCCAACCTGAAGGACATTCTACTCTCCAGTCTGCTTTCAGCTACCGAAGCCTTTCCTGTTACACCAATACCATCAATGTAACACGACTGACAAGAAGACAGAAATTGGGATGCATGAAGTATGCCTGATTGTTCTTCTTTTCTCAATGTACTTCGTTTTAATTACCTGAATTGGAAATAATACTTGAATTATGGCCTTTCTAATTTGTCAATCTGACCACATCAGTTTCCTCCTTTAAAGTCTCTAAATGGCTCTTTGCCCCTGGCAACATCTCCCCCAACTCAAGCCTTTATTGACATACGGCTTTTCCACTCATCAGGTCTCTTAGCCTTTCTGTCCCTGTGCCTAGACATTCCGTGTACTTGAGAGCCTTTCTTTCGCTGATTGATTTAGAAAAACTGCTCCTTTAAAATAAGCTCAGAAGTCCATCCTTCTAGGAGAAGCCCTTGGTATCTTTGCATCCTAAAATTGTGTATGTATCTCTTTTAAAAAATAACATGTTACATTGTTTCGTTGAGGCTAATTTGCAAGTCTCTCCCACTGAACATTCCCCATACTGATTTATTTGGGGGAGGGGCTTTGTCCCTTGTCACAAGAACTACAAGGGTGCTGAGTTCCTGCTCTTCATGTCACTCTGCAGAACAGATAGGTGAAATGGAAAAGGTTAAGTCATATATATGCCATTCATACATATACTCCTATTTATTATGTACATTTATGGACGTGTGTGCATGTACTATGTGCATGTGTTCATATCTTGCTCCCACATTCCTACATCTCTTGAAATCTGTTTTTTCTTCCTTTTTGAATAGTCCATAGAAGCAGCTCAATCTCTTACTCTCACCCTCATTTTTGTTCTTATTTGTGGGTTTTGATCTTCTTGGAGAAGAGGTAATTTAGTACAACTTCCCTCCCTCTTCTATTCCTCTCCATTCTTCCACCAGAGACCTGAAGCACTAAACTCCTGCCAAGCAGCCATCTTTTTTGGAGTGCTGCTCACTGAGGTCTGTACCCTCTCCTGTCCTTGGAGACTAGGAGGAGGGGTCACTTGCCACTGTGGGCAGTACCTGCCGGATTCTCCCCCCATTTCTGTAACAGCACTTTCACTAACGGCTCTTCACAGTTTGAGTTTGCCTCTGATTCCTGCATAGACTCTGACTGATTCTGTGCTCAGTAATTAATTAAGGACTTACGACTCATCAATCTCACTTTGTAAATTAAGAAAAGTGCTTTCTTTGATTTCCTGATACTACATTGCAATGATATTGGTAAGTGTTAGAAGCCAGCGTCTTAAACATACCTTGAACCCAAAGAAATATTCTCCATTGAAGCCGGGCACTGGTGGTTCACGCCTGTCATCCTAGCTACTCAGGAGGCTGAGATCTGAGGATCGTGGTTCAAAGCCAGCCCAGGCAGGAAAGTCTGTGAGACTCTTATCTCCAATAAACCACTCAAAAACTGGAAGTGGCACTGTGGCTCGAGCGGTAGAGTGCTCGCCTTGAGCTGAAGAGCTGAGGGACAGAGTCCAGGCCCAGAGCTCAAGCCCCATGACCAACAACAACAACAATAAGGAATATTCTCCATTGAAGTTGAAGCTTCTATCTCTCGTCTCTGTCTCCTGTTATATCTGTTCGCCATTCACTTCATATTTATTGACCATTGATTCCTGCTTGTTCTTATCTTCCAATTTTGATCTTATCTTCCTCCTTATTGTGGAAACATGCTTAGGTCAGAAATCAGAGAAGCTTGACTACCATGCAACCCTTCAGCCAGTGCTGGTGCACTAATTTTCTTATCTATGAAATGGGATGAGTACCACAACTCCAAGAGAGCTCACGGAACTGCTGAACAAGACACACACACTTTCTTGTCATTAACTGTCTATATCTTTTCTCTGTCATCTTTTATATCACATAATTTTTTATCTTTCTTCCTTTTCCGTGATTTCTCTTCATGTTTTTCCAAAGATACCACCCTCTCGGCCAGACTTTCCAAAGTCCCTTGGAAGATAAATGTATGCTCTTTGGGAGGTCCTATATGGTTTTCTCTCCTGCCCTACTAGCACTCTAATAGAATATTTCTCATTCTATCTGATCATCCTATTAGAATTCTGACAGAATTTTTTTCATCTTCAGTAAGAATAACATTCAGAAGAAATATAACCTTTTCCCTAGACTCATGTAGATGTATAATTTTCCTTTGTTTTGCAATTTCTGAGAGTAAGGTTCATGGTGAACACAGAAAGTTTTCTAGGATTCCACGTACCATGGCTGAATATTCTTCTCTCATATGTCTTTTATAATTGATGGTCTAACAACATCACCAAGACACATTTCATTTCCGCGTAGTCCAAGTGTTAGCTTCCTTTGTTCAGTGTTCATATTTTTATTCTGAGGGCCTTGGGCTAGAAATTTTCTTAAAAAGCATGACCCTCACTTCACCCAGGCAGGGTGAAGTCCAGTGTGATAAAGCCAAGCACATTGGTAACAACAGGGGATGTTAAGAGAACAAGTGTCTTGGGTTTCGGTCTGTTTTGTTTCCTGATGCGTTCATATAGCATCAAAAGCACGGCCTTAGCTATAACCCAATAGATATTTGTTAAAGTATGAATGCAAGATTCAATCAATTGAATGGGAGTCATGCCAAGAGAGGAGAAGGGAGAAATGAAATAGGCAGAGAGCACAGCTCATGAAATGGGTCAGAGGCCAGAAAAATACAACCCATCATTAACAATGGGATGGCAGGTTTCTCTGGCATGAGGGTGTGGAGGAAAAGATGGGGTATGAGGAGAGCTGAGGCTGCAAACATCAAGGTATCCTTGATAATGACTATCACCTGTGGTGTGCTTGTCACATGTCTGGTATTTTTTAACACCTTGTCTTCAAACCTTACAACAACCCTATGAAAAGATGAGTGATTCAGCCTCTGTTACTCATTTCAACTCAGTTTCACAAGTGGTAGCAGTACAGGAGAGCAGCAGTCTAGTTGATCCTGACCATATACATGTATGACTTTGATGACAGACAAGATGAGCAGAGTCTAGGAGCTGTGTTCAGTTGCTTCTAGACAGAAGAGTTTGGGCTGCTGGAATGTTCTTTCAGCTCCCCTCACACTCATTCTTTGGAAATAAGTTGGAGAGGACCGTAGATAATAAATTATTCAAAGACTTGAACTGTGGTGCAGTCAGTTTCATTGGGCCAATTTTCAGTTAAAATGTGGAATAAGTAAACCAAAGGAAATAGAACTGGAGCATAGCTCAGCTCAGAGCATAGAACCCTGGGAAAGCACTCTGGCAACCCCATCAAACAATGTGAGTTTTGGAGTGGGCTACAGCAGAAGAACTGCAGAGATTGACTATTTATAATTCTAAGAACTTTCAAATTAGTGGCTGGAAATTTACAGTGGAGGTCATCCTTGAAAGGTTCCAAGAATCTTAGACTTTTTGTCTTGGAAAAGACCTCTTAGAATGTGCACTCCAACTTCCCTGTGTTATGAGTATAGAAACAGAGGTCAAGAAAGTTCAAGGTCTCACAGCTGGTTTGGAGGTCAATGCTTATTTCCACTTATTTCCATTTTCTTCTTTTGAGTGCTACTTTTAAGCTATGAAATGCTTTCTTTAATTTAGTAAAACCGTGCATAAGATTGCATAACTCTTGTTTAATAGTTCCTGGGTCAGTTACTTAACTGTTCAATCAAAAGAAGTATTCTTAGCTCCATAAGGATGCAGGGAAACTCCCCAGAGGATGTAGGGACACAACTGATTTTCATCTGCTACTTTAAAAAATAATGCATAGTAGTCTTTTGCTCTGTGGAGCTAAAAACAACTTGTGCACACACATGGCTGAATTATGTTGCAGCATGAATCAAGTGATTCAGAGGAAATACTCATTTGTGGGGGGGGGAAGGGGGGGAAGGAGAAGGATTGGGATTGGGGGGGAGGGGGGAGGCTGGGAAGGGATGTGAAGGGTAAACAAAGGAGGAGGCTGCAATGCTTGGTAAGAAATGTATGCATTATCCTGCCCATGTAATTGTAACTCCTCTGTACAGTATGTTCACAAATAAAATTAAATTAAATTTTAAAAAAAGAGAAAAAAAAAAGAATGGAAAGGTCAGACAGGATGAAGTACTGGCTTGTATTCAGGTTGCATCGGAATCACAATCCGAATTTGACTTTGGGAATGCTCACGGGACTCTAGCTGCCTAGAGTCTCTTCTTGGAGAGGACTTAGCAGACTTGGGGTTCTGAGCACCTCCAAAAATTCTTACAGAGGGCAGACTCTGCAGTGGTTCCTCTGGGCTCAAAGGCAGAGCGTTAGCTGGTGGTGCTGTGCACACTCTGGAGGCCAAAGCCAGGAGATTGCAAGTTTAAAGCCAGCCCGAGCTTCATCATGTGACCCTGTCTCACGTGACCGGTGTGGAGCTGGGCATAGGACCGTTTTCACTGTCATTGTTAGTGAAGCTGTAATACGTGGGCTGGTGGCCACGAATATGAAAGCCTCCAGTATATAGCAGAGAAGAGTTGTGCACTAAATGTTTAATGCTGGAAGAAAACAAAAGGAAGGGAGGATGGAAAGAGGAAAGACCATAAGAGCTCTTAAAACACAGAATGTCCAGGCACTGGGGTCTCCTCCCTGTAATCCTAGCTACTCAGGAGAGCGAGAACTAGAGGATCACCGTTTCAGACTAGCCTTGGCAGAAAAGCTCACTAGAATCCACCTCTAAAATAATCTGCCCAAAGCTAAGCTGGAAGCATGGCTCAAGTGGTACAACACCAGCCGAACTGAGCAAGCAAGCCAAGCAAACTTGACTTCAAACCTCAATATCACCAAGAGTAAACAAGAACAACTCCCAGAACCCCTGAAACCAACATTCTTGAAAACAGTGGACCTAAAATTCACATTTCTCCATATAAGTGTAACAGATCAAATATGGATGCAACATTTGTACCTTGGCAAATTATTCTATTTGCTAAATTTGTGACTTGACTTTGAAGTGAAGCATAAACTTCAAGGAATATTTGATACACTTATTTTTATTGAGCTTTCTTTTTATATATTGGTATTGAAACCATAACAATTTAGCCAAAGTAATGAGTAAGAAATATTTTATATACAGTGTCAAAGATCCAAGAGCCAGCTTTACCATTACAAAGCAGGTGAAGTGAGGAAGAGACTTATTGAAAGAGAAGTGTCAGTTGACAAATCCCATTTATTATGGAAATTACTCAACTTAATCTTAACATACTCTATAAAGCCCTCGGTTTAAAAAAAAAACAACAAAAAAACCCTCCCTACTCATAAAGTCTATAATCACAACTTTTGAGGAGTTATTGTTTTAAGGTGTTTTGTAAAATAGTACAGATTGAAATTTTGAATAGTTTTATGCTGGAAACAATGAAAAAATGATGGAACTGTCTTCCTTTGTTACATGGGGACGCGAGAGAATGGAGGGATATATTGTAAGAGTTCATTTCTAGAGCATCTTCAAATGAGAGTTCATAGGCCCACCAACCTCTTCCTAGCTTGGCCAACCCTTCCTTCCTTCCTTCCTTTCTTCCTTCTTTCCTTCCTTCCTACATTCCTTTCCATCTTCCTTCCTTCCTTCCTTCCTTCCTTCCTTCCTTCCTTCCTTCCTTCCTTCCTTCCTTCCTTCTTTTCTTCCTTCCTACATTCCTTTCCATCTTTCTTCCTTCCTTCCTTCCTTCCTTCCTTTTTTCTTTCTTTCTTTCTTTTCAGACAAGGACTCTCTATATAGTCCAGATTGGCCTGGAACTTGCTATGATCTTGAATATTGGAATTACATATATGTATCACCATAGCCAGCTTCAATCTCTCAATGAATACTCAAAGAATATCGAAATAAAAGTTTTGAAAAGGAATCAGGCTAAACACAATTGTGTTTCTGTCTCCAATAAAGATAGCTAAAATCAAAGTAAAAAAAATAGTAATAATAGCTGTTGGCCTCTGTGGAGAACTTAACCACGTGCCAGGCAATGTTCTGATTACCGCACATGTGTTCATCACCAGGGAAACCTGCGACTGGGGTATGATTATCATCTTCATTTCACTGATGGGAAGCTGTGGGCAGAGAGATCAGAATTTGCTTATGTTGAACAGCCTGGTAATTGAAAGGGCTGGGATTCAAACTCAGGCAGCCTGTCTCCAGAGCCCTCATTCCTAATTTCTTCACAAACATTTCTCCCCTTTCAGCATGGCCCCACGTATTCCAAATAAATGAAGTCTCCTGTGGGCGTCTCTTTCCCAGTGAAGGAAATAGTCATGCCCTCTCCTTAAGAAAGCCACATGCGCTTCAGTTCCTCGCAGTGAGTGAGACGTTGGCCGTCCTCAAAGAGAGCCACAGTGTCTGCTTGATAAAAGCCGTAATTTCCCTGACCTGCTCTGGGCTGGCTCCTCGGAGAAAATGTAGGCAGACCCTTGGCAGCTGGGCTCTCCCAGACTCTGGAGCCCAGGCCGTGTTAGTGTTGGCAGTGGGGGACGCTGGGCTTCCTGCGCATTTCATGAACTGTCACATCAGCCCCTTTGATCCTCCCAGGGTCTCCAGTGTGCCAGAACCATGACTCCATGTTACTGCTCTGCTCTCAGATAATTGCCAGAGAAAACGCGAAGGTCGGCAGCCACCGAGGCGGAGCACCATGTGCAGTGGAGATCGCATGCGCAGAGGCCTCCAGACTGGAGCTATTGCTTATTTTTATTGTCCCAAAGCCACGGGGAAAAAAGGGGGGGAAAGGAATGAACAGAAATGGATACATCTGGAACAAGAGCCAGGCATGATTTACTCACATTTTTACCTGACCTGAAATTGCTTATTTAGAAAAAAGAAACATTATAAAGTCTCAGGAAAATGTCATGAATCAGCGCCAGTGTGATTTCACATTGGGGTTCCATAAACTGTGTGTGTGTGTGTGTGTGTGTGTGTGTGTGTGTGTGTGTGTGTGTGAAAGTAAAGAAACTGTCCAGGAAAATCAAATAAGCCAAAGGTATCACCGCCATCACAGCCATCACCATAGCAACAGTGACAGCTCCCTGTCTCCATGGTCCAGCATGGAAACTCCAGACACTGGAGGGGGGGTGGGGAGGTGTGCAAAGGAATAGAAACCTGCTGGCTTACCAGTGACTGTCCTTTCTTATGGATAGGTGTGAACTCTGATTGGAGCAAGCAACAAACAGGAGACTATAATAGACTCCTAGTAACATATTATTGCCTCAAAAATCACGTTCGGCTAACCACAAACTACATCTAACTGCAACACACAACCAGGGGGAGTCAGGGGAGAAGAAAAAATAATGGATTAAAGGCCTTCACCCTTCCTTACTGTTTCCTTAGCTAGTGTTCATGGCACTTTGTAAGCAATATGAACACAGGTTTGAAGCAATTAGATGATAAGTGCTATTCTTATAGCTACCAGCTGGAAGGGACTTTAGAGACCATCGATTTGTATTAATTAACCAAACTCCAGACTTTATTTGGTTTTCATCCATGTGTCCATGAATGGCCGCTTCTGTCCCAGAATTTAATCCAGAGTAGCACATTGCATTAGCTCTTCTCTCTCTGGAGTCTCCTCTGGCCTGTGAGAGTTTTGCAGTTGTTTTTTTCCTTCAAATGACCTAGAAAGTCTTGAGACGTGCTGGCAAGATGTATTGTAGACTGTCTCCCAAAATGATTTGTCTCACGCCTTTTTTCATGTTTATACTAGAGCTATTGCTTTGGGGAAGAAAAGATGGCTGGCGTGGCATGTTTCCCTTCACACTGCATTGAAGGTCTGTAACAACCCCGGGACCGTTCGGTTGGTGTTCTCTTTGTCAGGCTTCTAGAGTGTGGACTTACTATTTGTCCCCTCTCTTATTTTATTGCTTGGGAGCAAATTACTAAGCCCCACCAATTCTCAGGATGAGCGTGGAGGTAAGTTTTACCTCTTGGAGGTAAGGTAGATATATATGTTGTTTGGAATTCCTCAGTAAGACCCAATTCTTCTCTCTATGATTACCTCCATTCACTTGTGTACATTCAGGTGTATGTATTTTTATGCTTTGGGTAATCATACAGTGCTGTTTCGTTTTTTTGCTTCCATAATACCTCTCCAGTGCCAGTCCCTGGGAGCGATAGTAACCTGGCATCTGTGATTCTTTGTCTGGTCCTGATTTATTTTGTTGTTGTTGTCTTCTTCCTTCTTTTTTGGTCACACCAAACGCCTTGGGTTTCTCTCCTATTTCACCTGTCCCAGTCTTTGCAATAAATATTTTCCCATTTTCTTTTTTTTTAAAGATATTTAGAAACCAAGAAAAGCATCCATTTTTATAGTCAAATGAGTTATCTGAGGTATGGAAGAAAGAGGTTGACAAGATGGCTTCAAAGCACAAAGAAACTGAGAATCAATGTAGAGGGAAGTAGATCAGTCTGCCACTCTAACTTGACGCTCAGGGCTGTAGATGGACGTCAGTTTCTGTTTTATTGTGTGATGCTATAATCTGTTTTGTTCATCAGCGTATCACAAGTGCCTGTAACAGTACCTGGCACATAACAGACAATGCGTGTTTATGGAGTTGGCTGAATTGCTTCCAGGGATATCAGATCATTCTGTCTTCTCCAAATATATGACTTTCTTTATTGCTGCACCTTTTTTCTCAAATTGTTTTTGTTTTTGTTTTTTGTCAGTCATTGGGCCTGAACTCTGGGCATGGGCGCTGTCCCTCAGCTCTTCAGCTCAAGGCAAGCGCTCCACCATGTGAACCACAGTGCCACTTCTGGTTTTCTGGTGCTTTTATTGGAGATAAGAGTCTGACGAACTTTCCTGCCGGGACTAGCTTTGAACCAAGATCCTGAGATCTCAGCCTCCTGAGTAGCTAGGATTATAGGCATGAGCTACCGGTGCCAGCTTCAAATTGTTTTTACATCATCCCTACCATCTGTAGCTCAACCTTCTAAGAGTCAATTCAAATACCTCCCATGAGCTCTCTTAGCCCCCACTCAGGACTACTCACATGGTCATTCTATCTTCTTGATATCCTTGCTCCAGCACTTCTGCTGTGCCACAAGTTAGGGTTAGATATACTCTTTCTTCCCTCCTCCCACAATGCCACCAGTGTGTCCCAGGCTAAACCACTCATTGGGGTTCTTCTACATCTCTAAAGAGCCTGGAAAAGCACTCTGTTGAAATGAAGAAGGTAAACATGAAGTCATTCCCCACATATATAAATTGACCTCTCAGCTACTTGAAATATTTAGTATCTCTCTGTGCATTACTAGTATATATGAAAATTCCAGATGTTTCCTTTACAAGAAAGCGAGGGTATACTGCATCTTGAATATTGTAGCTCTAGAAGACTGGCAGAGGTGTAGCGGAAAGGCCGTGTCAAATGACAGCTTCATAACGCACCTCCATACCCTGCGATGTTAGGGTGGTATGCTGAATCCTCAGTGTCAGGATGTCACACAACTGACCTGAACTCTGAAATGTATTGGCCCTGTCTCCATGAAGCCAGTTGTAGGAACCAAGCCACACGAATTGCTTCCATAGACTTGTGAAACAACTTTGACAAACATGAAATAAAGAATAAGTGCAAGCCCTACAATAAGTGTCTAATTTATAAGTCTTACAATTGTTCATTTATGACTACGTGGAGGTAGCTGTGTTTGGAATGACTCACACTGACCTGTGTTTCAATGTATTTGGCATACACCATATGTTAGAGACCAACAACCACATCCAGGTTGGAATTGAACAATATTAGTCTGGCTCCCTTCTTTAGTCCTCCATTAACATATGGTAAGGATCAGGCTTCTACTTTTCTGTGTTTTTGGTCTTGGTCCTGATCCACACTGGGTGACTATAAAAATGAGAACACACATGTAGATTAAGGAATTTCTATATTCTGTTTTTAGAATATACAATCTTCCCCTTCCTTCAGCTTACAAGATGTTAGAAATTAAGGGTAGTGTAGCTTCCCAAGGGCAGCTGTAAACTTCAGATTTAAAATATTGTGATGATGAAGATGATGTGGTTTAAAACTGGCTAGCTGTCTGACAGACTCATTTGCTTTTCTTCTAATGTGCAGTTAGAATCTTTTCTAGTCTCTACTACATCTGCGTCACATGACTGGCCTTAGCCAATTCGGTCTGAGCTTATATAATAAACATTGAGGTAATACATGCCTTGAGCAAAATAGCTCATGGACAGCACCCAGCCCTGAGTTCAAGCCCCATAGTCTACAAGAAAACAGACAAGCAAAAATCTCTTGATTCAAGATCCATTGCTTTGCCTTGTACTGCTGGCTGCAAATGAATATGGTAACTTGAAGCCAATTTTTTTTGTAATTAATATATTTGCCTGCTTAATTATCATTATTTTAAAGTATTGTATAAAGGGCTACCATTCAACAAATCAGTTTGTAAGTAAAATGATATTGAGCAATGACACCCCTTTCATTATTCTTCCCCTTTCCTCCCTACCCAACCCTCCCCTCCGTTTCCCTACTTTCACAGGTTATGAGCTGAGGTAATGACTGCGCTCTCTCATGCCTTTCTTCTTTCTGTTGGTTATTATTCCTTCTCTCCATGGCTTTCCCACACATACCTTTCAAGGGCTAGGTTCCAGCTATTCATTTTGCTTGACTGTGAGGTAGTTTTTCCTCTGGAATTATACCATTTTCCCTCTCTCTTATAGATACTGTGCTTTGGTTAATACATTTGTGTGTTAGCTCAACTAGAGGAGGCTTCAAGGAGAATGTTCTTTTTAAAAAGGGGGCAAATAAATGATACAAAATGGGACAGAGTAATATTTTTAGACCTTTGCAATTTTTGACAATAGTTATAGAAGTTGCTCAGACTAATTTATCTAGAAAATAAGATGGACTACTAACAAAATAGTTCAAGTTGATTACTAATTTTTTTTCTCAGTTTGGTCACCCACAAACACATTTCATGATTTTAAGGCCAAGCCATGTAATCTAAGTACATATGTAGTCAAAAGTATTTCTGTAAAGGAGACAATTTCCAGAAGTACATTGTTGCCTGTACTAACCATGATGTTTTATTTTCTTGTGAGAAACAATTCCAGCTCTTTATTGTCATGCTGATTCAAACATCTCCCCGGGAAAGATATTTGTTCTTTATCTGTGTAAGTCTTCCCTCTGAGAAGATTATCTAGCTGAAAAGGATGCACTGCCTTAACTTCATGTAAGACCTCCATTTCCCAGGAGGCTGAAAAATACTTCAAACTTAGATAACAGATTTTCCCAGACTGTATGCAAGGATTCAAAGCATTTTGTGCCTGGATCTGAATGACATATTATATACAACATTTTTCATATCCCAATATTTTTTTTCCAAAAGTGATGAGATTTAATTTTGAATATGACATTCATCCAAGTTGTCATTATTTTACAAAAGTATCTGGAGAGTTCTATTGCGAAAAAAATTGGCAGAGATATTCTGATTGTATTGGCTATATGAATAAAGAATGGAAATCTTACAAAAGCATTTGAGATGAAGTCAATGGAAACCAATATTGTCTATGAGATAAAGGAAAAAAAGAGGGCTCATGGGCCAAGAATATTGGTCTTTGCCTTCTGCAAATGTATCAACATGTACTTAGCTATGATGAGTATCCTGGCATGTGCATACTGGTTTATCATCATTCCAGAATCAGTCTCAGGCCATAGGATGAAGGCTCTGGCCAAGGCTTTTGTGTGAACAATACTCAAGTGTGCTATATGTAGCATGGCTGAGAAATGTAAAGACATTTCCCTCAAGAATCAGCAAAGTTTCTCCATGGAAGGACATTTGTGGGTAAATGCCCCAAAGCTTAGAGGGTAGCAAGGAACAAGAGAAAATACAATGAAGCTTCCCACATACAATGTGTAAGAAAAAATCATTCCAAAAAATCGACACTGCTGTGTCTATCTCTTTCCAAGCCCTGATATTCCATTCTGTTTCTTTAGACTTATGGTAAATTATGAAGTAAGAAAGAAGGGAGTAAACCAGGCATGCGTTCACAAAGCACCAGTTGCTGTTCTCACTGTTTACCCCTTAGACCAGTTAACACTGAAAAAGTCCAGAGTAATATGGATGAAGGAATAATTTAAATTTGTCTAGTCTTAGAAAGGATTCCAAAGCAAGGGGTTTGATCTTATTTCTCATAGGAACAACCAGAGTTATTATATAAATGTATGATTATTACATAAATGTGTGATCTGCTCCAAACAAAACTCACTTGGTTCTTCAGAGTGACCTTTCATGGATTTTATTACTGCTATCACTTATTTGTAACGTAGCATAGTGCCTAGTATGACCGGTCACTAATCATTTTATTTCTTTCAACAGCTATTTGTTATAGAGAGAATTTTTAAAAATTTGTTATCTTTAAGTAGTTGCACAGAAAGTTCCTAAATTAAATTCCTTTTTTCAAGATTCTGTAACTCGTAAGTGGTGGCCTACGAGTATTAACTTAGACTGAGGTTCCTTCTAGAAAATGTTTTCACGCTGTCAAATTGAAAGCTTTGGAAATTCTTCTCACAGCAGGAAATGAAGTAGCTTAGCTATGTCTGCTTTACTTTTATGAAAGATAAATATGGCCAAGGTAGGAAAGTTTCACACTTCCGCTTTGTTTTAAAAATATCACAAAATGAAATCTCTTCTTGGCTTAAGTGAAATTTAAAATGTCAATTGATGTGACATTGGTTTGAATAAATTGATATATTTGGAGTTTGTAAGTCCATCCCATAGAAAAATCTGGACGTACTAGGTACAATTATAGTGACTTTTCTCTTGAAATCATAACAGGAAAAGGGCAGCCCCCAGGCTCCAGAATCAAAGAGGTCAAGGTGTGCAGTGCACATGTGGAGCCCGCCACCCCTCAAAAAAGTCGCAGTTTCTGTCGGCTGCGTGGACACATGTGATAATGCTTTGAGTGGAGTTCAGGAAGGGAATTAGAAGGAAGACCATTGGTGCAGATGCAAGACCTCAGAAGGTTGCATCTTGAATAAAGGGACGACTGGAGGAGAAAGAGAAAACCTACCAATGATATACAGATACGGCAAGGAAGGTTTTATACTAGTATTTTTTGATTGGGGAAAAATAGGAGTATCTCCTGAGAATTTGTAAATATGAAGCCCTCGCAGAAATTTAAAATTTGGATTTGCATAACCTACTTCATCCTGAAACAACCTAAACTTAGAGAAAATTATTGTAAAAATTGGCTAGGCATTGGCATATGAAAGTAGAGAAGTAATGTGGAATTCCACTTGAAGGTACAAAAGATTCTCATAAAAAGTAAAACTATCCCCATTTAAGGAAAAATTTCTACTTTCGTTGATACCTTTTATAAATCACTCAATGAAATAATTGGCCACAGGTAACTATTAGCAAGTATGAAAAAGAGAAAGCATAGAATCCGTTAAGAACATGAGATAATTGGGCAATAATATGGAGTTAAAATTATTGTACTAAATGCATACAGATGAATTCAAATAATGACTAAGGCATCATGAGAAGCAATTAACATATTTGGAGAAAATGTCTCTCTCCAGGAATTAATTGTTAAGGAATTAAAATTTTAAAAATTAGTAGAACTCAGTACCAGTGGCTCATGCTTATAATGCTAGTTACTCGGTAGGCTGAGATCTGAGGATCACAGTTTGAAGCCAGTCTGTGTGAATGTTACCTTCAATTAACCACACCCCCGCAAAAAAAAAAAATCCAAAAGTGGAGCTATAGCTCAAGTGGTAAAGTGCTAGCCTTGAGCAAAACAGCCCAGAGATAGTGCCTTGGCCCTGAGTTCAGACCCCAGGACTGATATACAAAAAAAGTGGGCAGCTTAAAAAAAGGTAGCATCTGAAAAGAAATTAGTAGACATCAGAAGTGAGCGCATGCGTAAAAGTGAATTGATGAAGGTTGTTGAGATTGGTTCAGGAAGTAGGAAGCATCAGGGAAGAGTAACAGAAAGGAATCTCATCAAGGTGCAACCGTTCACATACATGGACATGCCAAACCTCTTTGTGCCACCAACTGATGCTATAAAGATAAATCTACATTGGACAGGTACTTGTGGTTCAAGATAGGAGGCTGAGATTCAGAGGACCATGGTTTGAGGCCAGCCCAGACACACACATCTGTGCAACTTTTATCTCCAAAATAACTAGCAAGAAGCAAGGCTAGAAGTGTGGCGCAAGTGACAGAAGCCCAGCTGAGAGAGCAAGCAGAGCCAGTGTAAGGGCTTGAATTCAAGACCTCGTCCTGGCAAAAATAAAAGCCTATCTTTGCACATGATAATGAGCCTGCAGAACACCAAACACTAATGCCAAGCCTATGGAGCAATCAGTTAGCAGAGACGGGTTGCTAGCAAGTGAGAGATCACTATCCAGTAGTAACATCGAGGGGAAAGCTACCGTATTTTAAATGCTGCTTCACACCAACGGTAGAAGTTGAAAACGCAGTAATTTTTATGTGTTGTCGAGAAATGATTGTACCTAAAATTCTATATCCTTGCTAAATTATCCATTCAAGAATGAAGACAAAATTCAAATACTTTCAAAAGCAAAATCCAGAGCCCATTGCTAAAGTAATGAAAGAGAATTTTAGCTATTCTATATACAAAGCTTATAAAAATTGGTCATCTATACAGGGAGATTAGCTTCTTAGCATATGCTGTACACAAAACTAAACTACCAAATCTGAAAACTTTTAGATGCACATTTGACTTTGAAGAAAAGTATTTTAAAAATAAGCTATAAAAGGCAAAAAATTAAAAAAGGAAAAGATGGATACATTCAATGACGTTAAGAAAATAATAAATGATACTGTGCTTGCATGCTCAAAGGCCTTGGGTTTAATTCCCAGCTCTCTAAAAAAGTAAGTAAAAAATACAAATGCAATATTGACGAACAGAAGGTATTTGTGATATATAGCCAAGTGTATTCCTTGGGATAGGCTCAACCATGGCATAATAACACCGGCATTTCCATGGCTTGTGGCAATAAAAGTTGGTATTTTGGCCGTGCCACATGCCTGCCGTGAACCGGCAGCAGTGTGATAGGCTGTGGGCACACAGAGACCAGCACCAGCCTCCTCACCTCGCTGAAAACCACGCCAGAGGAGAGAGCGCTCAGGCACGCGCAGCGGTAGTTCATTCTTCTACCGTGGAAGATCTCCCATCGCGTCCATTGCAACTCACTTGGCAGAGTGTGTTCGTTGGCTCTGCTTAACTTCCAGGAGCCCAGGAGATTCGAGCTTTAGGTGCCAGAAAGGACGGAGAACTGAACGTCAGTATGCAGCAACACTGATGAGAACACTGCACAGAGCATGTAAATAGCGAATATCCCGTGAAAGATAAAAAGCTAAAGTAAAAAGGAAAATGGAAAGGTATAAAAGTAATTCAGAGGAGGAATAAGCCCAAATGGCTTCTTTTTAGGTCTGAGATTAGCACTTGAACTCCGTACTTGAGGCTTTCATTCTTTGGCTAGTGCTCCAGCAACCGAGCCACACCTACATCCCCTCAAACTAAAGCTCTATTTTTTTTAAGTGGTTGGAACAGAAGCCAAGGCCTTGAGCATGCTAGGCAAGTCATCTACCCCTGAGCCATAACCCCAGCCTCAACCTAAACTTCTAAAGCACACCAAGTAGCTAATATTTAACAGCCAACATATTTGTAGTAAAATGATGGATTCACCAGCTAAATGAGCATGCTAGAAAAATGTAAACAATAACAGAAAGTAATATGCGTAACATTCCAAGTTATCAAAATAATTAATAGTTGTCATGAAGAAAAATCACAAAATAAAAAAACCAAATATATGGCTCAAAGACCTGAAATGGAAAATACAGTCATTAGAGCAAAATATCAGAAAGATAAATATGTCATATAAAGGTAGAAGAGAGTATTAAGTGAAACGGAAGAAAGTGCACAGGGAATTCTTTGAATGTGAGGTAACACTTGAAATAGAAATGAGGAGACACAGGATAGAATCAATATGCTTCATTAACTGGACTTCCAAAGGTGAGGGGGAAAAGGCATGAAGAAGCAGTATTTAGTGTGATATATACACATTCGGAGGAGGATGGCGGAGGAGAAGCTGGAGGGTAAACAAGCTCTCGCGTATGTGTGCACATGTAGGTATGTGTACCCATGTATCACTCCTCAATAACGCTTGAAGAAATATAATTTTCATTCTATGAATACGAACAATAAAGCCCAGGAAAGTGGAAGGAATTGATCAATATTACAGAGAAATTAGGAGATCATGCTGGGATTTGAAATTAGACTTGCTTTAACTCAGAGTTCACTGTATCATTATTATTACTACATAATAAGTCTTCCCTGAAAACACATGCTTCTTAGCTTTCTGGTAAGAGAGAACTCATCCTCCCAGAAGAGTGATGGAAGGGTGGGAGAGGGAGGAGGCAGTGACTCCCGCAAAAAAAAAAAAAATTAAAAAAAGATAAGCATCTATTTTAGCACAGTGACAAAATGCATATCTCTGCTGAGCAGTTAATTTAGTTATTCAAACAGCTAAGATAAGCATTTATTCTCTTGTGATCTCCCATAATGAATTTGTACAGAGTCGTACTGGGACTTCTACCTAGTGTTATTAAGATGTTTAAAAAAATGCCTCCTTTGCCTGCTAGTATCACCTAGCCGTAGTTTTACTTCAATAAGATGTCTTAAGGAATCTTCTGTTGGGCTAGAATGCTGTTGGCATGAAGTTGGCTAAATAACCAGACAGGCTCTATTCTGTGCTTGTTCTATGCCAGATGCTTGCTTGCTTTATTTATTTATTTCATATTTATTTATTTCATT
Source organism: Dipodomys merriami (assembly GCF_024711535.1). Taxonomy (NCBI): domain Eukaryota; kingdom Metazoa; phylum Chordata; class Mammalia; order Rodentia; family Heteromyidae; genus Dipodomys; species Dipodomys merriami. The sequence continues at coordinate 1,440,814 of NW_027206413.1, read as the reverse complement.
AATTTTTCAGTATTTAGAAGAAGGTACCACAATCACATACATCTTATATGTGACAGATCCATTTGAAATGGAGAAAAATTGAAAGGTAATGGAACTTGGAGATTGGCCCCAAATTGGTTTGACCCTAAAATTTATGCTTTCAATCCCTGGTTAATACTGGCTTCAGTTTGATAAGCACAGAATCTAGTCTCCAGTTATGACCCCAGTATAACCCAAACATTGTCTCCTCTGTATTGCTCCTTTTAAGATATAAAATCAGGTAGTTAAAATTGGACTTTGAGACAATGCAAAGGAACCAATCAAATAACTAATTCATAATAAAACCAATATTATTGTAGTAACTTATACTGGCGGGCAAGTGACTTTCTTCTGAATCCTAGGCAAGCTAGCTTCAGGGCTGTGTGATCGTTGCAGTGGCTCGGCCCGTGCTAAGTCGCACAGATGGAATTAATATTCTGTGGTTGCATTCTTAAAATTCTTAAGAATTTTATCATAGAATTTGTGTGTTTTTGCAAATTCCAATATAAAAAGGAATTACGCTGCAAGATTTAAGTCCTGACTCACACAGTCCCACTCTGATCCTCCCGCCCCCCCCCCCATGCCCCATGAGCTCCCAGCTGAGTGCTCCTGTCTTGCAGGCCCCTCTTGACTCCTACCCTCCTTCCTGGCCTTCCCCCTCCCGGCTCTGGTAATAACTGCCATCCTCTGTGAAAGGTGAAGAAGCAAGGGCACTGAGCCACTGCCAGTGGCTGTGCCTGTAGTCCTCGCGAGTCAAGAGGCTGCTGCCTAAGGATTGTGGTGAGGAAGCTCAACAGGGAGTAAGGTCCACAAGACTCGTATCCCCAATGAACCACCGAAAATGAAACCACACCACACACACACACACATGCACACACACACCACACACACTCACACGCACACACACACACCATGCACATGCACTCCACACACACACCACACACACTCTCACACACACACACTCTCTCACACACACACACACACACACACACACACACACACACACACACACACACACACACACACTCTAGAAATCCATAAGTGAAGTTGTGGCTTAAGTGGAAGAGTTAACTTTGAGCAACAGAGATTGTGGACAGTGCTGAGGCCCTGAGTTCAAGCCCAGGAAAGAGAAAAGAAAATGAGAGAAAGAGAGGAAAGAGAGAAATGAGAAAGAAAGAAAGAAAGAAAGAAAGAAAGAAAGAAAGAAAGAAAGAAAGAAAGAAAGAAAGAAAGAAAGAAAGAAAGAAAGAGAAAGGGAGAGAGGGGGGGAAGGAAGGAAGGAAGGAAGGGAGGGAGGGAGGGAGGGAGGGAGGGAGGGAGGGAGGGAGGGAGGGAGGAAGAGCACTCAGTACTGACTCTCTACCCAGGCTGGTAGCAGGTTGGTGTGCTAACTGAGGGAGGGCAGGAGGCTTTAACCATGGAAGGAAGAGCCTCTTCATTCCCTTTGCTCTGCTCCAATCAAGGCCCTGGGCACGCCCTGGTACAGAGGTTTAAATCCTTTGGGACGTATCATCTGCTGTGGATTGGGGTAGTATAGCTAAGGGAAACAAGGGACATCTGCCTCCCTAGACCCCAATCTCAGGCCAGAACTCAGATGATCAATGCAATGGCCACAGGGAAGGGAGAGTGTTAAGAATTAGCGAGTCTTTATTTTTCTCCTTTGGTTAAGTCTTTCTTCACCTATGTTTTGTATAAGTCTTAAAACATTTTGTTAACTGTAAGTATTTAATTCTTTTTCAAGTCATTGTGAATGAAATTATTCTCAATTTCACTTTCTGATTATTTATTGTTTCTGTATAGGGAATAGATGAGTTTTGTACATTAATCTTGTATCCTGCAACTCTGCTGAACTTGCTTACCAATTCTAACTTTTTTGTTGTTGCTATAAGATTGCTGTTATACAAGATCTTAACAGCGACCAATCCAAGTGTTTTTATGTCCTCATTTCCATTTTATTTCTTTCTCTTGCCTAGTTGCTTTGGCTAGAATCTTTATTACAATGTTAAATAGGATTGGTAAGAGAAGATATTCCTTATTTATTCTTGATCTTAAAGGAAAGAAATCGGTCTTTTGCCATTCTGAATGGCATTAACTGTGTCTTTTATTGTGTTTTTCTTTTTAAAAAATTATTTATCATGCTGAAGAAGTGTCCTCTAAAGCTAACTGATGAGTATTTGTATCTTTTGGCCATGTTGAGACCTACCCTTCAAGATAAAGCATTTGTATTAATTAAGAATTTGGGTGGACACTTTTGGGCATTTACCCAAATGTTTACAAACAAGACCACACTAAAGCTACCAGCACAACTATGTTTATTGCAGCATTATTTACCATAGCTAAGATATGGAACCAACCCAGATGCCCCTCAGTAGATGAATGGATCAAGAAAATGTGGTATATATACACAATGGAATTCTATGCCTCCATCAGAAAGAATGACATTTCCCCATTTGTTAGGAAATGGAAAGGTTTGGAAAAAATTATATTAAGTGAAGTAAGCCAGGCCCAAAGAAGCATAGGTCCCATGGTTTCCCTTATTTGCAATATCTAGTATAGGTATGAGTCAAGCGGAAAAGGTCAGATAATGTGATGTTAGGAAAATGAACCCTTAAATATGTATTTTAATGTTTTCGTTTCTTTCATGCATGTGTTTCTAACGCATTTATAAGATTATTTCTTTGTTGCTTTGTATGTCCCTCCCCCACAGTGTAACCCCCGCTTTCACTATATTTGATGTCAGTATAACATGTGGAGGAGATGGGGACAAACATGTCGTTTAAGGATTCAGGTGGACCTGTTGCAACAATGAGAAGTACAAAATGTCATGTCAAAACCAACTTTACAATGTCGGGGGGGGGGAGGGGGGTATAATTGGGTGGGGGGAGGGGGGAGGCTGGGAAGGGAGATGAAGGCTAAACAAAGGAGGAGGCTGCAATGCTTGGTAAGAAATGTATGCATTATCCTGCCCATGTAATTGTAGCCCCTCTGTACAGTATGTTCTCAAATAAAATTAAATTAAATTAAAAAAAAGAAGGAAAAAAAAGGAGAGAGAGAGAGAGAGAGAGAGAGAGAGAGAGAGAGAGAGAGAGAGAGAGAGAGAGAGAGAGAGAGAAAAGGAAGGCTCAAAAAATATATTTGCTTCTGAGGGGGGTGTGGAGGAGAACAAAAACGTATTTGCTGGTTCATCGTTGATTTGTATGCACTATAAAACAACCTTATAAATAAAACCAGTATCATTTCTGAATCATAACCCCATCAAAAAAAAAAAGAATTTGGGTGGAATTTTGCATAGGCTAAAGGCTCTGATGTTCTCATTTTAAACTATCATTTCATAGTCTAAAGGTAAATAAAAAGGTATGGCGCTGGGCTTCCGTGGAGACTCTTACCTCTAATTAACTATTCAAAAACCAGAAATGGGGCTGGGAAGGTGGCTCAGTGGTAGAGCGCTTGCCTTGCATGCATGAGGCCCTGGGTTCGATTCCTCAGCACCACATAAGGAGAAAAAAAAAAGCTAGAAGTGGTGCTATAGCTCAAGTGGTAGTGCGCTAGTCTTGAGCTGAAGAGCTGAGGGACAGCGCCCAGGCCCAGAGTTCAGGCTCCATGACCGGACCCAAAAAAACAAAAACAAAAACAAAAAACCAGAAATGGTGCTGTGGCTCAAGTGGTAGAGCACTAGCCTTGAGCACAAAGAAGCTCAGGGACAGCGCCCAGGTCCCGAGTTCAAGCCCCACAACTGACCAAAAAAGTAAAGCTATGATAATGATTAAAATGCCTTTTCAGTTCACTTACAATGACACTATATCCAAATACAAACCTCTCTGGTAAACTAAGCAGGAAGGCTATATATACACACATTCAGTGGCATTGTTTTCATTTTGAACAAAGAAAACCACACGTTCACATCACACTGGGCCCTGAAAATGAAGTAGATTTTCTTAATCCAGAATTATACCAACTTGCCAGTGGCGGCACGAGACTGGCACCAACTGTCTTTATCAGAGCCGTGCCCAGGCATAGACAAACATACACCCGTCTACACTGCTCATCCAAGGGCGTGACCCAGTGCCGCCACGCCACAAGAATCCATACTCCCACCCCATCTCCAGCCAGGGCTGACAGAGGAATGGAGAGACTATATATATATATCTTGCCTGAGTAAACACCCTTCCCTTTACATGACAGGAAATACCAGTAGGAGAATATATATACTGTCCAAGCAGTCAGGAGCAAACTTCACAGGATGATTCTATGAAAATGAGTCATTCGTATGTGTGTTCACATACATATCCTACATATCCTCTTAAAATGCATCATCCTTCATTTAGCTGACTGATAGAAAAACACAAAGTTTCGTTACTAGCTTAAGATATGTGAACCAACATTCTACTGCTCATCAAATAAATTGATCATTTTGCATATTCATTTGAGCCATAAAACGGTAAATTAAAAAAATGTTTTTTATCAGCACTGAAGTTTAAACTAAAAGCCTTGTGCTTGCCTGCCTGTGTCATGCATTCCAGACATGCCCCAGCCCCTTCTGCTTTAGTTATTGCAGGGTATTTTTCTTTCACAGTGTGCATCATTTTCCACTGATTTCCAACCTTCTTTAAGCCTAGAACACAATATCCCAGTGAGAAAAAGCCAGTCAATGTAAAGAAGAAGGAAAGAAAGAGAAAGAGAGAAGGAGAAAAAGAAAGAAAGAGAGAGAAAGAGAGAAAGAAAAAGAAAGAAAGGAGGAAAGAAGGAAGGAAGGAAGGAAAGAAGGAAGGAAGGGAGGGAGGGAGGGAGGGAGGGAGGGAGGGAAGGTCAGAGAACAAGAGCAAATATGCAGTATAAGGAAGAAAAAGGAGACATTCATTAAAAATAGAGAAGAAAATGTGAGGCAATAAAAAGATCACACACACACACACACACACACACACACACACACACACACACACTCTAACCCTGGTTGTAGTAACACAGGCCAGCATGCAAAGGACCACCAACTGTCTTTACTAATTTTTTTTAAAGCAAGCAGATCTTAGTCCTCATAATTTTGACCTTTAAGTTTGGGGATTTTTAAATTTTTTTTAGATTTATGAGTAGGCAGACTCATGAAAAAGCCTAATTTAAAATTAAGCTAGCTGCCAATCTTCTGTCCTGTGAGAGTTGGCAGTCAGCTCAGCCCTAAAAAACAAATGAAAATACTTGGATGGATGGATTCATTCTGCAACAGAAAAACGTATCTTCTTTTTTTTTTTTTTTGGTATTTATTTTGGAGACAAAATAAATAAAAAAAATTTTTTAATGAGAAAAAGATTGGTTAGGTAATTGTAACCCCTCTGTACAATATGTTCACAAATAAAAGAAAAAGAAAAAGATTGGTTAGAGTGTCCAGTACTGAAGCGGCACCAGGGACTCAAGGTAGCAATTAGTGACTGAACACAAGTCAAGCCTGGGGCCAGCTGGCTTTTTAGGGCTCACGTGTTTGGACACGACTCCCCATTAAGCGCTTTATTTCCAGGACTGGGAACTGACAAAGCTTCTTGTTCCAACCAATCTAAGACAAACGCGGTGTCCGTGTTAGCAGCCCCCTGGGAACAACTTAACCAGATAAGACTGGTGTGCGCCAAACCCCGCTAACTCTGTCCTGTGCGTTGTTCTTTCTTTCTCTTCTTATTTTCTTGAGGCTCTTCAAGGAGTCCGAGGTCCTGTGTGAGCAGGCGTGCTGACTGCGCATGCCAGCCACCAAGGGCAGTTATTCTGGCGACCTCGGGCACCAAGCGCCTCCTTTTTCGACCTATTCTTAACGATACGTTTATCATCTTGAAGTCGTTGTGTGAAGGAGTTGGGCGAAGGTTCTGCTGAGGACGATGGTGTCTAACTCCTGGCAAACTAGTAAAGCCGGGCACAGGCCTGGCAAGGCGGAGGTGAGGTGTTTTGTTTTGTTTTCAGGTGAGGATCTCCAGACAGGGAAACATGAGTTCTCAGTTCCCCAGGACCGCGCCCCCAGTCCTCTGGGCAAGTGTCCCCTGAGTGTGGGGTCTGGGGCGACCTCCCCACGGACGCGGGCGGGCTGCTGGCCCTGGCTCCCGGCCTGGGCGCGGTTCCTGAACCCCGGAGCTGGGTGGCGCAGAAGCTCCCACCGCGTCCGCCAGCGCGGGGCTGTGCGTGAGGCTGCGTGTTGTGACGCGGCCTCCGTGCGCGCGGGAGCGTCTCCCGGGTCGGCTCAGGTCCCGGCGCGCACTCACCAGGCTATGGAGACTCACCGGCTTTAACCCGGGCGGCGCTCCTGGGCACGTCCTTCTGATGTTCTGCAGGAGGCTCACGTCGAAGCCAAGGAGCGCGGGCCTGCCCGCGTCCGCGGAGCCCGCGCAGAGGCTCTCCGGGGTGGCGTGAGAGTCGCCTTTCCCCCAGCCTGGCGCCGGGCCTGGGTCGTTGAGAGCGGCCTGGTCCCCGGGCGGGCGCGGGGCGGGCGCGGGGCGGGCGCGGGGCGGGCGCGGGGCGGGCGCGGGGCGGGCGCGGGGCGGGCGCGGGGCGGGCGCGGGGCGGGCGCGGGGTCCTGGGAGACGCTGAGCCGCGTGCACGCCACGAGGCCGGGGCTGGGGGGCTCTGGAGCCGAACCCGGCGTGGGAGGCCCGCTCGGCTGAGGGCAGGTCTTCTCGAAGGCCCAGGCCCGGGCCACTGAGGAGGCCGGGGCTGGGAGGCTCGAGGGTGGGGTCTGCCTCCCCACGGGGGATGTGTCTGCCCGTGGGGTGCGGTTCGGAGGCCCGGTTCAGGGGCGGGGCACCGCAGGGCGCCGGGCCGGGAAGGAAGCGGCCTCCCTCCTGCCTTTGCTTCTGCTGCGGGGTTTCGGGCTCCCAGGCCGGGTCGGCGCGGGGCCTGGGAATGGCCAGGAGTGAGGACGCGGGCCTGGGTGCGAGGGAGGGAGGGACGGAGGCCCCGCGGGGCTGTGACTGCGGGGGGGGGGGGGAGGGCGTCTCCCCGCCGGCCCAGGCCCCCCCCCGGGCTTTGGCCATCTGCGCTGGTGAAGACGTGACCTCCGTGTGTGCGCACGGAAGAGCGCGCGTTTGCACGCACGCACACATACACACGCACGCGCACGCACGACCTCAGGCACACCGGAGGAGACAGGCCTCCGCAGTGGCCAACACCTGCAGCTCAGGCTGGAGGCCAAGGGTTTAGCGGGGTTGTTGTCACGTGACGCTGGGAAAGCGGAGGGGCGATGGGGACTGGACGGGGGGACGGGGGGGGGGGACAGAGGAGGGACGGGGGACGGGGGAGGGACGGGGGGACGGGGGAGGGACGGGGGACGGGGGGGAGGACGGGGGGAGTTCGGGGGAGGGACGGGGGGATGGGGACGCATCTCGCGCGCACGTGCGGCCCCCGCCACACTTCAAAGCGCCTCTGCAGACCGACGGCCCCGCCGCCCTCCACGCGCAGTGCGGAGGCCGGGAGTGACCCGGGGCGAGGGGGGGAGCGGGGGTCCGGGGTGGGGTGGGGTGCGGGGTCCGGGGGTCCCGGGCCGGGGCGGGTGCGGGGCGGGGTCCCGGGCGCTGACGCCGCGCTGCCAGCTCGCAGCGAGCGCCCTCGCAGGTCCGCAGCTCGGGGTCCGCAGCCGGGCGGTGCCCCGCAGAGCCGGGCCCGCGCCGCACCCGCGCTCCGGAGACCCCGTGCGGGCTGGGCCGTGGGCGGAGCCGAGCGAAGAGGCCAGGCCGGCGCGCAGAGGCCTCGGCAGCCGAGCGCGTCCTCGGCGAACCGAGGGGCGGTGACCCCCAACATCCAACCGTGACCCCCCGACCGTGACCTACCCCCGACCGTGACCCCCCACCGTTACCCCCCCACCGTGACCCCCCAACCGTGACCTCCCCGACCACCAGCCCCCCCTTCTGCGTCCCGCAGGATGCGGGCGCAGGGTAAAGCGGACTCCCCAGGCCGTGACCCCGCCATCGTCCATCCTCTCCTCCACACCAGGCCCTGAGGCCTGGACACCTCCATCGAGTCCCCGAGGCCTGGACACCTCCATCGAGTCCCCGAGGCCTGGACGCCTCCATCGAGTCCCCGAGGCCTGGACACCTCCATCGAGTCCCCGAGGCCTGGACGCCGTCCGTGCGGAACGGGCGCAGGACAGCGGGCGGAGGCCCGGCCTGAGCTGGGCGCTCGCGGTGGACAGCTGTAAGGACGCCCGAGGCAGAGGCGGAGGCCACCGAAGGGAAGGAAGAGGGCTCCGTGCTGTGCGGCGCACTCATGGCGACACAGGCACGGATGAAGGGAGAGGCCGAGGGACGTGGGGCGGCCAGGCCGGTGGGGGACCGGCTCCAAGGGCAGCGCGGAGGGCCTGGCGCCGGGGACCCGCGGAGGGCGGGCTGGAGAGGTGAGGCCCGCGGGCCACAGCGCACAGGCGCAAAGAACGCGCACCCCGTCTCACCCCCAGCGTTCCTCCCGTGGATAGCTCAAGCACAGGGGTCCAGGGGGCCCTGCCGCGTCTGCTTGGCTCTTGGCCCCCCCATTTCTGTGCTTCCTCCTCTGCCCTCCCCGACACAGATAAACGTGCGAACAAGACACAATCAGCAGCAGCTATGTGCATCTGAGTATATAACACAGTATTTACTGAGACAAGGCTACGTGCAGACCTCTGGCCCAGCATGGCCACGTTCTAGGAAGGCAGATCTGTACCGTAGCAGGGGAGAATGAACTGGAAGAGGAAGGCCGGAGGCTTCAAGCAGGCAGCGAGCTGGAGTCACGAATGGAAGGAGGTGCTGAATCCCTCAGAGCCATCGCTCTGCACCCTGGAAGAGGCTCAGCCTCAACTCCCAGCGCTCAGACTCTACAGATCCCGAGGTTATCAGAGCCACTGGTCCAGACAAAGCTGCCCTCAGGGAATACCAGGGGTGAAGTCCAACCTCTGGAGTGAGAGCCTGCGTACATTCTCATGCACACAGTGAGCAGGTGCGCGGTCTTAGCCAGAAAACACCCTGACATAAAACAATGCGTTTTGTGGCGAAGCTTACCTCAGAGGGACCAGTCAACAGTGAGTTCTCTTGAAAGTTACATGTATATATTTTTGGATGGTGTTTGGGTGGTTACAGTTCTTCTAGTATAATAACGGGAACACAAGGTAAGTGAATAATTAAAATTGGTAACTGAATCCCTGCATTAGATTCTCAAGTGTTTACGGGTATAATCTTCAGGAAATCAAGAATAATTAACCCACCAACAGGAAGGCCCTAGCAGGATAGAAACAGTGATCAGTGTTTGCTTGTAAAATGTTAACTGTCATTGCAGGAAACTAGACCTCAGAATGAATGGACCGATTTACCTAACGAAAAACAGAAGATCTTTACGTAATTTAAAAATGATGAGTGGGAACCGCTCTAAAAACATGTCTTGTTGCTCTCCTCAAAGAAAGAATAGGTAGTCAAAGCCCTTGCTTTGCCTGGAATACTATTGGCTCCCATTAAAAGTGTTCAGTTAAGACTCACTCATTTGTTTTTGGAATTTGCAGCTTGGTTTGGCTGTGCTGACTGACTGTGCACCTTTGATCCATCTTTTCATTTAACCATCTCTGCCAACTGCTGAGACCTTTATGTATTGAGTTACAGCCATCAGTCTTACAACAGCCCTCTACTATAGCTCCATTTTCTTTCCTGCTCCTTTGTTTTCTTTTTAATTTAATTTTTTATTGTAAATACACTGTACGGAGGTGTTACAGTTACATGAGTAAGATAATGAGTCCATTTCCTATTGAGCATTGTTACCCCCTCCTTTGTTTTTCCCCTACCATCCCTTCCCTCCCACCTCCACAACTATACCCTCTCCCCTCCCCCAAGTTGTAAAATTCGTGTTCAACATAGTGTTTTGTACATTTCCTTGTTATATTGGGTCAACCTGTATCCTTGTTTCTAGCTTCATTTTTTTTTACGTGAGCAAACTGAAGGCCCAGAAGGATTAAGTTAACTTGTGTCGAGTGAACTTGGAACTACCAAGTGACCTAACTCCACTACCCTAAAGAACATACTGGTATATCTAAAAGCCCCTGGCTGCTGTTACCTGAAAGGGTGTGGCATGTTTTAACACCACCAAGTGGCTTAGCTGAGTACAGGGAAGACTTAGATTCCATTCCCTCCTCTCCCCTCCCCTCCCCTCCCCACTCCCCTCCCCTCTCTTCCCCATGTCTGAAGGCTCCATTTTTAACTCTATGGTGCCAGAGAAAATAGGGACCTCTTATCCCTGAACCTGGAATTGAATCTTAATTAACAGGTCACGTTGCTTGAGCCAGACAACATCAATGCAGCAAGCTCAAGGTCTGAAAGCAATTATGGGGGCCCTAAAAATAAATAGGCTGCAAGTAAAACAGAACTTAGTAATGTGCACTTAATTTATAAATCCCTACTGCGTCTACCAAGTACACAGTGTTACAAGGAATTTAGTCCTGAAAGAAGCTTCCCCACCGGACAACCTCTCTGTGGACTGGTCGTGCCGGGCAGTCTGCGCGGGGCGCAGGAAGCCTTGCTCCTCTCTGCGTTCAAGTGGTCCAGGTGTCCAGCTTCCTGTCAGCCACGAAGGCAAGAGACCAGCCCCTCACTTCAGCAGGCCTCTCGGGGCTCTTACTCCTGTAACGGCAGAGGTGAAACCAAGACGTGTAGTGCGGTTTTGATGAGTGTCTTCGTTGACAGCCTTCCAGGGAAGCCGGAGCTAGTGACCTGCTTCCTCCTGCTGATCAGCAGGAGATTCCAAAGCCAGGGAGAAGTCATCCTTAGGGTTGAGGAACAGAACGCGGCGATGGGTGGTGTTCTTCACGCAGCTCCCACAGCCATGTTGAATCCTGCCCTGCCGGAGCACTGAGAAACCACAGGTCCTCGCGATGGACTGATCTGTGCTTTAGCCTGGAGGAGAGGATCGGGATGTACGAGGCGGCCCACCCGGCCCGCCCAGCCTTCCCTTGCCCGTGTGCCATTTGCCTCTGCCTGTTACGTGTGCAGGCTCCATGCTGAACCCTCCTTCTTCATACATGATCTCCCAGGAAGTCTGGCTGGTTTTATTTTCTTGTTTTGGTTTTGTCTTGCTTTTTCCTCCGGCTGCTGCTCTTGACGCCCATTGTCATTTGTCCAGGTCATCCTCACGACCGTCCACTCCACTGTCAGACTGACACTAGACGCAAGGAATAGCAGTTGCCACTGGCAACTGCTCACATCTCCTGGGAGCTTGCCGGGTGCTGGGCGCTGGGCCGCATCCCTCCTCTGAAATTCTGGATGATGTCACAGCTGGGTAGAACTGCTGCCTTTGATTCAGGCTCCGGATCTGGCCAGCTCTTTACCCAGAGCCATCTCTTCCTCCTTTGGCCTCTGCGTGACAATGTACCATTCAGTTCCTCCTCCCTCTCTTGTTTTTTCAAACATGGTCTTTCTTCTACCCCTCAGCCCACTCTGTAAGCCCTTGGACCCCATTTGCTGGGTCACCTTCTTAGGCAAGTTGATTTCAGCCCACGTCCTCCTGTCCCCATCTCTGGAAATAGAGCCATAGCTCTCCTTCCAGCTTCTGTGGTTAATTGGAGAGGAGAGTACAGATACTCCTGCCCTGGCTGGCTTTGAACTGTGATCTTCAGACCTCAGCCTTGTAAGTAGCTAGGATTATAGTTGTGCCTGGCTTCATATCACAATTTTTATAACAATGACCAGTATTTATCTGGACAATCTTGAGGCTCTGTGTAAATGCTAGCACTGTGCCTGTGGTGGCTACTGACTCAGGAGAGCATGTCTTCTTGTCCATTTTGTTTGATGCTCTCTCTCTCCACTTCCTAGAACAGATCCTGGCATATGCTAGGCACTTGGACATTTGCAGAAAACTTTTATTGAAACAAAGAGACAGTTTTATGGGCACACTAAACAGTTAGATATGCACGTTTATTTTTGTCCCCGCTTTATACTTTCTACTTTTTGGTGATAAGAATATATTTCTCAAAGGAGTTTAGCAAAGTGTGTTTAGAACCCTTAAGGAAATTATAGCCTTTGTGGGAGAGATTGTAAACTGCCTACCCAATATCCATCTGTCTGTCTCTCTGTCTCTCTCTCTGTCTCTGTCTCTGTCTCTGTCTCTCCCTCTCTCTCTCTCTCTCTCTCTGTCTTTCTCTGTCTCTCTGTCTGTCTGTCTGTCTCTCTCTCTCTCTCTCTCTCTCTTTCTCTCTCTCTCTCTCTCTCACACACACACACACACACACACACACACACACACACAGAACACACTGCAAGTTTTGCCTCTGGTCCCTTTTGCTTTTACTACTTTTTTGAGTAGGTTTTTTTTTTTTTTTTGACAAGATCAGATTGGACTGTGATCTTCCTTTTTGTACTTCTCGTCCAGGTGGGATGACGTATGTGTCCAGCTAAACCAGAACATTTCTCCTCACTTTTGCAAGTCGGTTTGGTCATGTGAATGTGTCTTCACTGACACCGAGCGTCAGTGGACCTTCCAGGTATTCCTTAGGAGGGAAACATTGATGAAATTGTTTTTGCTCTCTCCCCACTTCGTAAAACTTAAAATCAAGGTTGGATGGTGCCTCTTCTACAGCCACCATGGACTCAATCAGAAAGGTGGGTACTACAGGTCGCTGGGAACGTACAGAAGCTCTTGATATGCCAGGGAGCCACACTCACAAGACCCAATCCTGGACAGTGTCAGTAGGTAACACAATATCTGAAGCATGTCCAGTTTCCTTCATCACTTGGTACCTTTGACTAAATAAGGCCCAGTTACCTCAAAGAACTCACGGCTTTCCTGACCAGGCTTTCCAGAATAATCTATCTTTCTCTACCTCATAGCCATATATTCATTCTCACTCAGACTCCAAGTCTATCAGCAGTGTATGTGCTCGGTAGAACAGAAATCACAGCAACAATGAGGTCTGGAAAACTTTATTTTACTTTTTTTATTTTCCCAGCCTCTGAAGTACAGGAGGAGACACGAGAATGGGAAGGGAACAGGCGTCCAGAGAAGCAGTGTGTTTACCGTTCTATCAAGTATCTGCCATTCTTTAGCTGTGGCTCTTTGTGTCAGAACTGGTGTGGTTCAGACTTCGCAGGGAGTATGCAGCAGTAAGAATATCATGGAACTAGTGTCATGCACATTTTGCTGAAGGGGAAAACGATAGAGCTCCGGGAAGAGAGATGGCAGGGCTGTGGTAGCTAGCTGTGCTGCTATAACTGAGCACCACAGACTGAGTCATTTATAAAGAGTCGAAGTTTCCTTCGCTCATGGTCTGGGCGCTGGGAAGTCTAAGCTTGCCACGGCCTCCTTTACCTGTCCCTGTTCTAACAGAGGAGCACTGAATGGACCTATTTGGTTGGGTATCTATTTCTCTTTTTTGATAAAACCACTAGTGGTATCATGAAGCCACAACAGAATGACTTCATTTAGCTTGAAGTACTTGCTGAAAGTCCCATGTTCACCTGAAAACGCAAATATAACGATTCCATTCCCAGCAGATGTATGCCTGGAGGCCTTACTCAAACCGTAGCAAGAACTAGGATGGACATGCAGACCTCGACAGTACCAGCACATTGCAGACAGCTACAGGCCAGTCAAGAACTCTGCACCTTGCGGTGGCTTCTCATCTGGCCTCCTCTTTCCTCCCATGTTTCAAGGAGACACTCTCCAGCTTGACCCTTCGGTAGTGCTGCCCAGCACTTACTTCCTGTAGGTAACTGTATGGTCTTTCCTCGGATGCCAGTGTTCAATGGTGCCTTCACCAGCTACCCATCACCCCACCAACTTCCTATCTCTGTTCTTCTCCCCATGAACAATTTGTTCCCAGTGTCCTGTACCACATCGTGCACACACGTGTTTACAGACTATCCTTTTCACCTTTCTTAATTGGAAGCTCCATGGAGAAAGGGTGTGTTGTCTCCTTTCCCCAGCATTGTCTCGACAGAAACCACAGTGGTACCTAGCACATGATAGGTGTTGGTGAACAATTGTGGAATGGATAAATGCATGGACTGGCTGATTACACTCAAACCAAAAGAATACTGTCCATAGAAAGACTAGATGGAAGATTTTTATTTTTTGAATACTTTTATTATCTTTAAGTAGTTGTACAAAGGAGTTGTCATTCAACAAAGCAGTTCATGAATTCGGAGCCTGTTGATCAACATTCTCAGCTATACCTCCCAAACTACTGCTTCCCTCACTTTTCTTAATTTTGAGATTATGTATTGAATTTTTCTACCACTTAACAAAGCACTTGACTCTGCGATGCATCTTGATCAGTGTCCTTCCTTCAACATCTTCACCCCTCTGCGGCCCACCATTGCTCTTCTTTCTCTCAATTTTGTGGTATATGCAGTGAATTCTTGCCTACATTCTCTTACCTTCCCCCTTCCTTCTAACCTCCTCTTGCTAGTATCCATTTCCTGGGACCTATTTTGCTGGGCTTTGACTTAGTCTTTCTAAACAATTATACTATGAGCTCTCCATAGAGTCTGTTACACATCAGTTAATTCATTTGTGACCACTTGCATAATAGTATGTTTAATTCTAGATTTATAGCTACCACCATTGAGGGAAACCATGCCACTTCTGTCTCTCTGCGTCTGGATTCCTTCGCTTCATATATTTTTTTCCCAACTCTTTCCCATTTCCTTAATAATGGTACAATATCATTCTCTCTAATGGATGATTAAAATTCCATTGTATGTGTATGTACTATGTTTTCTTGATCTACTCACCCTTTGAGGGGCATCTGGGCTGATCCCATATCTTGGCTATGGCAAATAATGCTGCAATGAACATGGTTGGGCTGTTCGTACAACCAGATCGTATCTGGAACAGGATACCTAGCCTGCGAGCTAGGAGAGCATTCTCATGCTTGGACTCTTTCCTTCCTGTTCACCTCAACTCTAATTTTGCTGGTGGGAAAGCAGTCTTTGTGAGTTCTTTCTTCCAGGGGGATTAGCCCTGAAGGAACAGTTTATCATTGAAAAGAGATTTACTGTTTGTGAATATAACTGCAAGGACTTGGGAGCTATACTGCAGCTTCAGGAAGACACATTGTAAAAAGCGCTTCATCCACTCCTTGAAGTGGGGTATGTACACCAGGACATGACCGTCTGCAATCTCCATTAACACTCAAAACCCATGAAGACACCCAGGATCACTTCTTTTAGACATTCGTTTCCAACAGCAGCAACCTTGCCATCCAACCTTCCTTTCCATTCTAAACACACAAGTCTCCCTGCACATTACACATGAATGATGTCTTCAAGGAATTCAGGGACTTTTTTTACTTTAACCTAAAAGTTCTTTTGACAACAGTTATGAAGGCTGAAGTCTTGAAAGATTTGAGTTTTCTTAAATTATAGACATAATTTCAGTGATGTTAAAGAGTTCAAGCAAAATTTGAAGTACCCTTCCCCATCATTCGGTCCTTGAAACTCTAGTCATGGAGGTTTTTAGGACGTTGGATTGAGAGGAATGTCACATCTCCCTGGATCGGTGTGGCAACTAAGCAAACCAGGCAGGCAGGTAAGAATTTGAATCCCAGATCTTGCTTGTGGGAAATCTTGATTAAGTTCTCTATTTTTTCTCACCCTCATAGTTTTTCAACTTTAAATAATGTCAATAGCAATAACACCATAGACTTGAGAAGTACCACACACACAACACACAACACAACACAACACACAACACACACACACACACACACACACACACTATACATGAAGTAAAAGTAAAGGAATGGCTATGTTCATTAGCTTGATTTAACAATTCCACAGTGTATGTGTATATCAAAACATTTCTTGCACTAGGTTAGAGATTTGACATTATCTGCTTTATCTGAACTTCTTAATAACCGGGTAAGATGAGGCACTTCACTGTCGTTTCTTCATTTATGAGGAAAGTGAAGGTTAAACAATGATAATTATGTCTCAGTGGCCAAGTTTAAATTTTAAAACTGTCTCATGGCCTGTACTAGGTACTCTAGAAATGTAAGTTTCTTCATTCATACTTACTGTTGTCCTCATAATAAGTCTTATCTGGAGCGAGGCATGACAGGCTTCTGTCTTTTGGACATTTTATTGATATTTATGTACGTTGGTCACCTTCACTACCAAATGAGAGCAATGTTACTATGAAGACTCATTGAACTGAGATACGAATATAATCCAAAATAATGCCTGTAGCTTTGATGATGATCAATCACTTCTTAGTTTGAAATTCCTAAGTAGCTTCCCCAAACTGGTAGATTATGACCTTGTGAAATGATGCAGAAATTTGTATTTTAACAAAATCTTTAGGTGTACACAATGGAGTGTGAAGATTGTTCTGTGAGCAGAACCCAAGGTGGGTTCATGAAGAAAGCACTTGGACAGAGGATCTCAGTGGCAGAAAGCAAAAGAACACTGACCGCTCTGATCATTTTCAGTTCAAAAGGCTCTAGCCTGCAGGCAGACAAGGAAAAAAGGCTCTAGTCTTTCTCTTAGGCTTAGGATTTTGGACTTCAATTGCTCATTTGTATTATTCTTGCCCTAAACACTCCTTCAGTCCACTTCCTCATCTAGGTAAGGTTTCGTTCTATTTACAGACAGGCCTTCATTAGGCCCTGAAAGTTCCCCAGAGTTGTTAGACCCCAGCTCATCACACATCCACACGCACTTGCCAGGAGCATGCGCCCAAAGCTGTGCTGAAACAGGCCATGTAGGCAGAGGCTAGGAGGAATCAAATACCTCAAAACTACCAAAAAAGCTGTTCATGATCACTTAAATTGTGATATAAATCATTTTAACAAGGAGAAGAGCAAAAGCTTGAGTCACACAAATTAGATGAATTATATATGTAGATATGTTGCATGATGTCCATTCTAATTAGTTTACTTTTTTTTGGGGGGGGGGTCCGGTCATGGGGCCTGAACTTTGGGCCTGGGCGCTGTCCCTCAGCTCTTCAGCTCAAGGCTAGCGCTCTACCACTTGAGCCACAGCACCACTTCCGGCTTTTTTCTTATTGCTTATGTGGTGCTGGGGAATCGAACCCAGAGCCTCAGGCATGCAAGGCAAGCACTCTACCACTGAGCCACCTTCCCAGCCCCTAATTAGTTTACTTTTTAGTGACATTTCTTCAAGCATCATAAATACAATTTGGTATAAGATTATCCCCTTTAAAAATGAGAGGGAAGGGAAAGCTTAATAGTAATGTGGGTTGCAGAATAATAAATTAAGTTCACCTGGCAGGGTTCTTGCTCTAGGCCTGAGGAATGTAAACGAACACATTTCTCGTGAATGAGATTTAAAAAAAAATATCCATGGAGAGACCAGTTCTGAAACGTGAAAGGAGAGGCAACAGTGCCCAAGCCTGACCCCAGCATGCACGGCACGTCCAGGTTAAGAGCTACTCTCCCAGAGCAATTTCCATACCAGGTGTGCAAAATTGTGTAAGCCCCAACAAAAGCTGTAAGTCCAACAAAGCTCAAGCTAGTTTTGTTTCCTCTGCAAAATGATAATAACAACTTAGAATTGAACATGTTCGAATTTCTTATGTTTTTAAATATCTGGTAGGGGGGGAACCCTTCACACTGGAATGGATTCTTCCAGAAGGTACCAACTTCAGCATGCTAAAAAGCTCAATGACATTGCAAAATTCAAAGTGGGGTTCTGGTTATCTGAACTGTAGCAGACTTTCCAGCTCTCAGGCTTTCATTTCTTCATCTCTGACATTAGAAAAAACACCTCTTTCAAAGGGTAGTTGTGAGGATCTGATACTATAATGCTTTCAGACGTCTGCGCCATACTTTACTGCATACTTGAAACGTTTGGACCACACTGTTGTAGTTACAGATGCTTCCACCAGGAAGCACATACTTCTACCTTTGTTGGAGCAAGTAATCAATGCTCAGGACCAATGAGGTTGATAGTGATTGTGAGGATGATGGCGGCGGCGGCGGTGGTGGCGGTGATGGTGAGGATGATGAGGATGGTGATGATGATGATAAATTATGTTTTGTACTTTTGGCAAAGGAACTAAAGCAAAAGTGGAAACTGAAGAATGTGGAAGCCAAGCCAATTATCTGAGCAGCAGGGGTGTTGGATATACACTAGCTGGATACATCTTAAGGGAGATGGTACTTGGAGACATGCTTCATGTCATCAAGAAGCTGCTATGCCAACAATAAATTTCAGTGCTGTCATACATTTAGGCATTAGAGCCAAATGCAACGCCAGATTTATCTGAGTTCTAGGAATGATGACCATCTGTTAACTCCTTGTCTTCTGAGGAATTCAAACACACTGTATGATCTTTCTTTTTTCTTTCTTTCTTTCTTTCTTTCTTTCTTTCTTTCTTTCTTTCTTTCTTTCTTTCTTTCTTTCTTTCTTTCTTTCCTTCTTTCCCTCCCTCCCTTCCTCCCTCTTTCCTTCCTTCCTTCTTTCCTTCTCTCTCTCTTTCTTTCTTTCCTCCTTTCCCTCCCTGCCTTCCCCCCTCTTTCCTTCCCCCTCTTTCCTTCCCCCTCTTTCCTTCCCTCTCTCTCTCTCTCTCTCTCTCTCTCTCTCTCTCTCTCTCTCTCTCTCTCTCTCTCTCTCTCTCTCTCTCTTTCTCCCACAGATTTCACTGTGATCATCAGGGAACTGGTGAAATCCATTTCTATTTTCTGTCAGGTAGAAGGAGGACCTGGAATTTACCATTACTTTTGCAAAGTGGCACAATGGAAACACTCAGTTTCTTAACACTAAGCGGGACCCAGTAAACCCCACCCAGGACAATCTCCCTGCCCTCTCGAGCCTTGGAGCCCCCAGTAGTTCTGCTTCCCTTTCATTTCACTTTAAAGAGTAATATTTCATACATTTTAAACCAATTTTGTGGCCTTTTCACTCCCCTCTCACTGGACGGTTTGAGGTGGGTTTTTTTTTCTTTCTGACTTCTAAGTAAATGCAATGCAGGTGTGAGCACCACGCTGCGCAGATGGGAAGGCAGCCGACTCCCCGAGCTCCAGGGAGCCACACCTTGGGTTTTCCATTACAAGCAGGTGAAGCACGCTGGGATCAAACGGGAGATCTGAGGGAGAAGAGCAGGCATTCCAGGAAGTAGCCTCAGCCTCCAACCAGGATACACCAGGGCACTTGGAGGGAGCTCCAGGATCAGAGAGAGCCTGTCTGAAAGGAACCTCAGTCCACCAGGAAGCTTTTATATGTTGGGAATGGATGTTGGAGTTTGAGATAAGGGATTTTTCTAGAACTTTTTCAGAATCGTTAACAACAGGCCCATTGTCTCAAAATAATTGAGCAAACAGAAAAACAGAACTGACAAGGAAACAATAGCATGTAAGCAAAAAGTAACTAGAACAAAGAAAAGTAAGCTTTGGGGCTCTGACTTCAGTCATCATTTACTCAGAAATCATAATACTTCTAGAAAATGACACCTGAGAAAATGATCAGAGGTTTCTGTTAAAAATATTCATTCCTCTGTTATTCACGTGAGTAAAGTATTGGAGGCAGGTGTCACATTCAATATTACGGTCTTTTAAAATAGTTCATGTAGCAATACAATAAAGCATTAGACACATTAAATGACATTTTAAAGGATGTTTTGTGATCTAAAATGTGTATAGTGTTGCATTTTGTAAAGGCAAGATACAGCGTGAATACTACACAAATAAGACTGTGTACAACTTTCATAATCCAAAAGAAACACAAAGAAAGAATATTAGCACTAAATATTTCATAAAGGAAACTGATATCCTATCTTGCTTTAGGTGGTGAGTGTCTGAGGTATTTTTATATTCTTCTTGGTTTACTTTTCAAATACTGGAAAATACAACATGAATATTTTCAGTAATATGAATAAATATTATTTGAAAAAGATGGTAAAACAAACCCACCTAGAAAGAATGGACAGCAGTTTTGGAAACCATGGTTTTGGTTTTTTCCTTTTAAGCCTCGGGATGCATACTAAACCATTTCAGATGAACCTCATTCAGCTACACCCCGTGGCTACCTTGATTCAAGCATACAGGAAGTCACCAAGGCCAACCCCTCTGATGGCCTCCCGAATGCTCATCATGTCTGAGCCATTTCCCTTTGGTCATGTGGGGAACATCACTCCCGTAGATCCAGAACTGTGTGTGGTCCAACTCCTGTCATTTCCAGTGGGCAGAATTTATTTGTTGGTTTGTTTGTTTTATTTTTTAGGGGGGGGTCCGGTCGTGGGGCCTGAGCTCTGGGCCTGGGCGCTGTCCCTCAGCTCTTCAGCTCAAGGCTAGCACTCTACCACTTGAGCCACAGCGCCACTTCTGGCTTTTTTCTTTTTTGTTTATGTGGTGCTGAGGAATCGAACCCAGGGCCTCAGGCATGCAAGGCAAGCGCTCTACCACTGAGCCACCTTCCCAGCCCCATAGTGGGCAGAATTTAGACAAGGAAATAGGTGATGGCACGCAGGGACTCACATCAACTCTCGTGGCGTTGCTTCTGACCACCATTGCTTCTCAAACCCTCCAACAGTCTGTTCATGTTTCCTGGTCCAGAATTTGCTCAAAGATGTCTGTTTAGCTTTCCTTTAACATTTCCCCTAGTCACCCAAATATGTGGTAGGAAAACTGTCCAATTTGCTTTATAGCTCTTTTATTCTCTGAACTGAATCCTATTTATTGTTTATTTGGCTCCTAAGTGATCGCCTCTTGGGAAATGAGCATTTGCATATGCTGCAAGTAGTAGGTAAGTAATATGGCACAGAGTCTTAGGGGGATATTTTAATCCTTATCTATACATTATATACTATATTATGTATATATAATTTAATTGAAAGTATACATAGCTTTAATCTCAAAATGCCACTTCTAAGAATTTATTCTACTAATCAGCAGTGATTTATCAATAATAGCTTTTATGAGATTATTTGTTATTGAGAAATACTTATAATTTTATAAATGTATACAATTGATAAATAATAACCAAATATTTATTAGAAATAATTGTCATAAGATCATTATTTATAAACTGAGAAATATCTGGAATAACTTAAATGAGATCAATTAAGTGAATAATATATTCACAAATAGCCTGTGTGGCTTTAAATGAGAATATTTGATTAAAAAGAATAACAAAGGAACTGTGTTATGGCTCAAGTGGTACAGCACTAACCTTGAGCTGAAGAGCTGAGGGACAGCACCCAGTACCAGAGTTCAAGCCCCACGACCAACAACAACAACAACAACAACAAAAGAATAACAAAAGTCCTATACAACAAAGTGTATAGTGTCACTCTAGTGTCACCAGGTAACTTTTATCTTTTTATAATTTTAAGCAATATTTTCCAGATGCTATAAACTGAGTGCGTATTACTTTATTAACCACGCAGAAAGAGTTACTTCAAAATTTCTTCACATTTAAATATTCTCATATGAAATTTGGTTTAAACAACAGAATCCAAAGCTATGTTACTGACATCTTTCAGGAAGACTCCAACGCTCTGAGAAAAGGTGAAAAAAAGCAATATTGGCTGAGAATTCCTATGCGCCAAAGACCTTGCCACGCTTGTTTAAGTCTGACGTGGCTGGTGCGCAGTCTCTCTCTCATCTTTGTATCCTGGGCTTGAACTCATCCAGAACATTTTCTCACTAAGTCCTCACTTGAGATAATGGAAAGCACCCTGGATTCTTCAGAATGATGAGGTATCAAGCCACTGCTGAGGCTGGGGCTGGGAACTGTTCTGGGCTGGTGTGGGTGTTGGAGAGCGTCAGCAGCCTGGGGAAGCGCATGGAAGCCAGGAAGCTAGTTCATTGCAGCAGCAATCTGCTTCTCAGACAAACACGATGGTTTTTATGCAGCCCAGCGTCAGGAAGCTGCAAGCAGTTCCCGATGGGAAACGGGAAGCTGCGGAGGTAATGTGTGCTCCTCCTCCTTTCTTTGGGATGCGATTATGTTACCAAATTACTTAAGAAAACGCACCGAATTGCAAAACAAACGTAACTTTTCCTCAAATGCATCAAATGGCCAGAATGCTTATGAAGTGAGTGGGAGAAGGAAACATTAATTTTATTTTCCCTATAACTGGAAGTTTTAACATTTTAATTTTTGAAGAGCCCTTATTTTGGCTTTTAAAATTCTTTGCTTCTTTTCTAAGCCACTAGTCATAAGAAATGACATTAAAAAATAAATTTTTTCCTCCATCCATTGAAATATTCTAATTCTTACTAAGTGAGGATGGCTCACACCCGTAGTCCTAACTACTCAGGAGGCTGAGAGATCAGGTTGTGAAGCCATTCTGAACAGGAAAATCCACAAGACCCTCATCACCAAATAACTTTCGAAAAAAATGGAAGTGGAGCTGTGGTTCAAGTGGTAGAGTGCTAGCCTTGAGCAAAACAGCTCAGGGACAGGGTTCAAGACCCAAGACTGGAAAATACACACACACACACACACACACACACACACACACACACACACACACACACACACACACACACACACACACTTTTCTAATTCTTCACATTAGCTGAGGTTACAATTTTTTGTATAGATGTTTTTCTTCTAGTGACTCCCGATATAGCATGTGACATTTAGAGAATATGTATCTTGCTGGGCGCCGGTGGCTCACTCCTGTCATCCTAGCTACTCAGGAGGCTGAGATCTGAGGATCGTGGTTCAAAGCCAGCCCAGGCAGGAAAGTCCGTGAGACTCTTATCTCCAATAAACCACTAGAAAACCAGTGACACTGTGGCTCAAATGGTAGAGAACTCACCTTGAGCTGAAGAGCTCAGGGACAGTGCCCAAGCCCAGATTTCAAGGCCCACGACCAACCAAAAAAAATATGTATCTTAACGGCTCTGAAACTTTTATTATTATTATTATTATTGCATCATCTCTTTTTATTTTCCTAGACAGCGAGGCTGCCTATCTCAACTTCATCTGGATAGGAATAAAAAGATCTTGCATAATAAAAAGGTAATCTGTGCTTCATTTAGGCAAAGCTTTTCTAGCGCGCTTCTATAACTAACTGACCTAGGGAAGGTCCAGAACTTCATTGAAATAAACAAGGAGCGTGTCCTTATCCTTGATACCCGGGTTTCACATCTCAACGCTGCAAGGAAAGAAGAAAGCTACAGATCTGCTGTAGCACAAGATATATTCCCCCTGTATATTGCTCTTCATCCTACACGTTCCTCTTTGCCAGGAGGAGGATTAATAAATCACTTCCCAGTCATTCTTCATATGTTCCCCAGATTGCAGCTCATTCTCCTGAACCACAAGTGAATGCACTTTGCTAGGCTGTAAGAGCAGCCTATGATATTGAAACCAGGCTCCTCTCCCTCCAGCTCTACCATTCCTATTGCTCGATCCTTGTTGTCTGCTCGACAAGTCCATGGTCCTGAGCCTCCATACTCCCTGGGTCTTGTTCAAAGTAGAATGACAATCTTTCTCACTTCTGGCTGGCCTCGGTTTGGAAGTCACAAGTGTTGCTGGGTTCCTAGCACCTTATGGACCACAAAATACAACCTATGCTGTGGTTCTGAGACAAGAAGATTCAGAAGCCTGGTGGGATGTGTGTTGTCCTGGTAAATAGAGGATGTGTTCGTTCTCTGTCGGTACACTCTCTGATGGGAACTGAATGTGGCTGAGAATGGACTGCCAGCTTTCCCCCCTCCTAGGAATAAGGACATTCTTCTTCTAACTTTAACTTCAATGGCAGGCAGGAAAAAAGTCCTAAGGAGAAAAGCAGTTAGGCATAAAGAAAATAATGTTGAGAGAAAGAGGAAATGTATAGAAGTCGCTTGGATTTTAAGGCAGGACACTAAAAAGTAAGATCATAATCTCATTGGTGGTAATCATTACCAATGAAAATTTAAATACTTGATTGTCTCCAATATATTGAAAAAGACTTGTGGTTTGGTTGTGTCTACAGAAATTAGAGAAATTGGAAAATGAATGTCTTCTGTGATAAGTGGAAGTAAGAAACTAGGTAAATAATAATTTATTGGACCATATTTCAGCATGGAGGTAAGAAAAAGCCAAGCTATGCATGTTCTCAAAACAATCTCATCTATTTAAAGCAAATTTCTAGCCAGGACTTCCAGTCCTTCTACGATCCTCATAACTGTCGAGGAGTGCTTCAGAAGCACATCTTACCTCTTACATCCTGACCTTTCTAGAAATCCCAGCCCTGTTGAGAAGAATAGGATATTGTGAGTTCCCTTATCTAGTGACTTCTATCAACTGCACAACCTTAACATAGACTCAATTGTGTAAAAATCGAATATGGATCATTACATTTGAGGCTGTCAGTTATCCTGGATGCATTTAACAAATCAGTAAGAAAATCATCAAATATCACATGTATGTGTACAGCATAATAGTAGAGGAATATAAGTAATTTTAAAATAGAGTTCCAGACAAGAACTCTGCAATCCAGTTGAGGAGAGCACATTATGCGTTAGCTATTGCTAGGTAGTATTACTTAATTTTCCATAGAGGTGAAATGCCTATATGATCTATAATAGCCCCAAGTTAGACCAGGAACCATAGTGACCACATAGCCTTTAGGAAGAAAAAAATAAAAGAGACCCAAGAAAGAAAGAAATCAACCCACCAACCCACAATCACTAATAATCTGTTAGGGGTCAAGGACCTGATATGTCCTCTTTAACCAGTGCCTGAGGTTTGTTTTACATTTAACAACATGAAAGCCCAGATATGCTTATGAATTTTCCAAGGTCACAAAGAGTCAGGAATTGAACCCAAATCCAACTGTATTCACAATCTTACTGTCTTTGCGTTCATTCTGGAGGAGGGATGGCTGGAGGTGGCAATTAAGGAAAGGCCAGAGCATAACTGCTGCACAGCATTGGCACCTTCATGGAATGATGAAGATTGGACACAGGCTAATGCTCTCTCATAGCAGAGGGAGAAGGAGAGAAATACGATAGTGGAGAACGTGGAAGGGAATACTGTAATTGAAAGACATGGAGCCAACCGCTTTCTGGTGGTTTCTCCTGGAAGAGGCCCAGTGAGAAGTATCCACATGCAAGTTTTATATAATGGGCAAGAAGGAAAAATTGGTAGAAAAGTAGGGCAGTGAGAAAGGGAAGAGAAGGCAACAAATAAAAGGTGACCTACTGAGCCAAAAGAGTCATTGGCATTTAATCTTATGGTGAATTTCTAGAAAATTGTAGAATACCAGACCTCAGATTCATTGCTCAAGTAGTCAGAAACCTGGAGGATTTATGCTCTATGTCCTACAAGGCATTGGTTAAGAGTTATGGGGTAGAGGTATTTGGTAGGAGTAGTTAATTATTTCTCCTTCTTCACCACCACATGTACAAACAGAGCCCCATCCAAGGCTGTGGTGGAACAATCCAAGCAAAGCATACTGACGGTTGAAGCTGGCCCAAGAGCTACTGGGCACTGGCAGCACGGTCTATAAGCACCACATCTTCAATGGAGATATTCCCTACTACTCACTCCCCCCGCCTTTGAAGTATATGAATATGTATATCGCTGTCTTTCCAATTTCACAAGAAGGACTTGGGATGGTGGTGAACAAAGCAGATTCTGGAGCCCCCAGAGCCTCACATTCAGGGATTCAGCCCAGAAATGTGCATCAGGAGGCACCCCAGGGGCTTCTGAAATACATAGCTTGTGGGTCTCATGACGAAAACCAATACCTGGACTTCAGAAAACTGCTATCTACTGCTATGACAAAAAAAACTGAAGTAATCAAATCAAAGGAAGGTTTATTTGGCTTGCCGTTCATTGTGGCTTCATTCACCAGAGCCCAGGGCTTCTGGGCCGGCGACAAGGCAGAAACGCAGGATGAAAGGTACCTGTGGCAAAGGAAGCTGCTGACCTCACGGAGGCCAGGAAGCGAGAGGGGTGAGAGAAAGAACAGGCCCCAGGGAACTCCTCAAGGCCACCTCCTCCAACGAGCCCTCACATCGAAAAGGTTCCACCACCTTCCAGAAGCACCTGGTGCTGGAGACTAAGTGAGGCATTTCAGACCTAGACTACCACATGGAAACCACGTGACACAGTGAGAGCATAGAAATTAGATAGCAAAGGCTGGCCCGGTGGCTCACCCTGTAATCCTAGCTACTCAGAACGCCGAGCTCTGGGAATCACAGTTCAAAGCCAGCCAGGCAAGAAAGTCTGTGAGACTCTTATCTCCAGTAAATCACCAAAACACGGTAAGTAGAGCTGTGGCTCAAGTGGTAGAATGGGAGCTTTGAGCAAAAAAGCTCAGGGACAATGCCCAGGCCCTGAGGTCAAGCCCCAGGATCAGCACAAGGAGAAGGAGGAGAAGCAGGAGATGGAGGAGGAAGAGCAGATAATTAGGGGAAAAGGACAGCTGAAGAGGAGGAGGGGGAAGATGGGAAGGAGAGGAAGAAGAAGATATAATTAAGGATAAAGAACATAGGAAAGAGTAGGAGGAGATAATTAAGGAAAAAGGGGAAGAAGGAAGAGGAAGAGAAGGAGGAAGAAGGGGAGGAGGAAGAGGAATACGAGGAGGAAGAAATAATGAGGGGAAAGGAGTAGAAGGAGGAGGAAGAAAAGAAGAAGAAGGAGGTGGGGAGAAGGAGGTAAAAAGAGAAAGTTCCAAAAAAAGGATTACAGATAAAATAGGCGGATTAAGATTTGTATCCCAACATACCCACTGATTAATTGTTACCATAATACAGACCTCAAAAGATGAATAATGGAGTACAAAGGAATGTTTTGTGTTCATAAGCAGATCCCTAAGCACTGAACTTGATACTATCATTCAGGATCTACAGTTATCTTTATGTTTTACCAAGGTCTTTATGTAGTTCATGCCCCTGTGAATCATAATTCTCTTTTTAAATCATCTCATTTGACTCAAGTTATTAGATTTCTCTTATTTGCCTTAGTTTTAGGTAATTGACTGCTTGTTTCTTGGAATATAAAGAAAAAAGTTAAAGAATGATGCTTCACCGATGTAATTGAATAAGTAAGACATGTTTAGAATAATAGTAAAGATTTTATAGGGAACATAAATTCTATTAATATTGGTCTCATTTGGTCATGATATGGATCTTCTGTCATAGCAAAATGCCACCAACAGACACGGAACAAAGCAATCTCCTGCACCCGAAATATACAATCCATATCTCATCCTGCAAAAAAGATTAAGCTGGGGCTGGGAAGGTGGCTCAGCGGTAGAGTGCTTGCCTCACATGCGTGAGGCCCTGAGTTCGATTCCTCATCACCACATAAGCAGAAAAAGCCGGAAGTGGCGCCGTGGTAAAAGTGGCAGAGCACTTGCCTTGAGCTGAAGAGCTGAGGGACAGCGCCCAGGCCCAGAGTTCAAGTTCCATGACCAACAAAATAATAAATAAATAACCTAAGAGCATAATCCATGTGTGAAAATGTTCTTCCATCTAACTCCACCGGACTGCACCTCCCCAAGTATTCACTTTCCTGAAGCTCAACCAGTTGGTCCAATAGTATACAGATGGCCCTCAGGGCTCTATCCGACTCTTACGGGGTTCAAGAGCCTCATATTTCTACACCTTGATTTGCGCTATTAAAATGTATGAGTGCAGATTTAAATGATCCTTGAATTTTTCTACCCCTGAAAGATTTTTCTAAAGGGAAATACCAAGATGACCAACAAAAATATAGCTGATTCTCGTTATTTGCAGCAAAGTCATTACAAACATGGAACCAGGAAACACTGAACCACATCTACAGGGGAAATACTGAGTGAGGTTTCTATTAGTCTCTGAGCACATGTTCATCAAATGAAAAATATACAGTATTATATTTTGTTTCTGTTCGTTTTGAACATCATAGTTAATATACATTGATTAATTAAGATTAAACTCACAGCCAATAGACAACCGTGTATGCCTGGTGCTTATCTGTTATGGCTATTTTCTCTATATGGCCCAACACAGCCTTCTTGTACTTAGAAACTCTAGATAACACTTCAGCCCTGTGCTTGGAGGCCATTTGAAACCAGACCACAAATAAAAAGCACAGAAAAGCAAACTACAGTTGACGATCAAGGGACATGCAGAACATGTTCTTGTTCCACCTGGGCTGGAGGCATGTCCCTGGATTACACCTGCACCACAAACATTGACTTGTAAGTTACAAATGAAGCAAGTAAGCAAACTCACAAATATGGAAGCTGCCAATACCTAGATTCAACTATGTATTTAAAATAGCCAACATGTGGAATCAACCCAGATGCCCTTAAGCGGACGAATGGATCAAGAAAATGTGGTATATATACACCATGAAATTTTATGCTTCCATCAGAAAGAATGACACTGCACCGTCCATAAGAAAGTAGAAAGGCTTGGAAAAAATTACACTAAGCAAAGTAAGCCAGAGCCAGAGAAACAGTTACATGGTTTCCCTCATTTGTTGTAACTAGAATGTGCCTACAAATCTACAAGTCAATACACTGAATGACAAAAGACAACAAAATATATGTGGACATGGTAACTTCTACAGGACTCTGGACATTCACATGGTGAGACCGAAGGAGGATTTTCTTAGGAGAGGACCACAAAGGCTCAATAGATATGTGCATATAATCATAAAATATTGAGTGAAACGAACCGTAAGTAATGGAAACAAGAAGTGTATTATTAATTTGCTTTTATTTCTCCTTTGTCACTGTTTTTGATTTCGGTCCCTTTTGTCTTCTATGTAAGTTTATTTGTTTTGGGGAGGGGAGGAGGAGCACAGAAATGGTGGGACAAAGGGTGAACAAGTGCAGCGGTGATATCACTAGACACTATTGAAAAAGAACTATACAACTTGCAGGGGAGAGGAATCTGGGGAGAAGCATGGAGAAAAGGAAGGAGCAGTTGACACTGTTCAAAAAGAAATGTACTCATTATGTTACCTCTGTACATCACCTGTACAATAACAACAAAAAATAAATACAAATATTTCTCCTATAATTCTATAGTCTCTTGCTTTTATAAGCAGCAAGCTTTCTTCAAAATCTTAAAACAGTACAGCAATCCCCCAAGACCCCTTTCATGGGTCCAGTAAATTGTAATTCCACCTCAGAAATGGTGAAAAGTGGATGTGAAGCTGGGTCCTGAATATCCCTAAGAAATGCCAGAGCTGAGCCTAGATGATCCACAGGTGTGAAAATAATGCTGTGTTTGGCCCCCTGGCCTGTCCTACAGAAAGATGTTTTCCCTTCACTACCTGTCAGCTACATCCTACACTGAAGGCCTGAGCTAGACGTCCAAAATCATTTAAGACATGCCTTCTGGAATGAAAGATGACTGAGGAGTAATTTTGTCCTGCCGGAGGGTCATCTGAGGATTAGCCGGCTAAGCCCAAATTAGCAACAAGTGGGTCAAGACTGCAGTTCATTTGCAGCCACAAGAAGTACCTTGCTGCCATTCTGCAGAAAAAGAACTTTCCATTTAGCACAGATATGAATGTTATCATGGGTTCATTCTAGGATGCCAGCTGGAGCCTGCAATGTGAAGGGTAAGGGACACATTCTTGTAATGACATTGCAGCACACACTTAATGCTCTTAACATATTAAGAAGCTATAGAGGGACTCAGGATGTTGCTTGTGCTCAAGTGTTTACTTAGCATGACCAAGATCCTATGTTCAGGCTCCAGCACTGAACATAGCAAACAAATCACACACAAAAGATATAAGGCAGAGGTACACCTAGATTTGTTATGTTACGTGGAAATTTCAGTAACATATTAAAATCAGTCATGCTATCCTTATTGATGTAGAAACTGTACTTGTCACCTGTACAACTATGTTCATAAAGACACAGTAACCGAGCTCCAGAATTTACTGACTAGGCTGGTGTCAAACATTAAAAAAATAATATTAGCATAAAAGCATGCATTTTCCTGTTAGCTATTTGACATTAGGCTGAAGAAATATTAAACTCTCAAGAAAACAATCCAAGTGTCTGACAAAAAAATGGTTTCACAGTCATTTGAAAGTATTTGACCAGAATATTTAATGAAATAGACAAGTATTTCAACTTCTGAATCCTCATATTTATTGTGCTTTGAAGGCCTTCTCTTTATTGGGCTGAAGGGTGCAGACAGTACTGTCATTGTCCGTGGATGTTTTCATTTCGTGTAGTCTAGTTAGTTAGTCTGTTTAGATGAGTAAAGCATCAAGGTGATGTGGCCAGGATGAACCAGCGGGAGGAAGGAACAAAGAGCTAATGCTGTTGCATAACACTCGTGTTTGTGCTGGTAACCAGGACACTTCTGTGAAGCACAGTATTTACTCTGTAACTGAGCAACTTCATAATTTTGAACTTCTCCCTCACAACGATGTCACTAATTGTATTTTATATTACTTATACTGATTTTATTTATATTATGAAAAGTATCAGGCCTGGGAAGGTGGCTCAGTGGTAGAGCGCTTGCCTTGCATGCATGAGGCCCTGGGTTCGATTCCTCAGCACCACATAAGCAGAAAAAAAGCCGGAAGTGGCGCTGTGGCTCAAGTGGTAGAGCACTAGCCTTGAGCTGAAGAGCTGAGGGACAGCGCCCAGGCCCAGAGTTCAGGCCCCATGACCGGACCCCTCCAAAAAAAATGAAAAGTATCAAAATGTCATTTTCCAAATACAAAAATGTATCATCACATTAAGCCTCTTTAATTGTCTCCCAGGTAAATCACATGATTCCTATCTCATTATACTCACAGAAGATATGAAAATTCTTGGTAACAATACCTCCTTGATATTTTAAACAAGGAATCTAAAACCTCGAAATTCACTTAATGGTATTATCAAAGACTCAGCACAAGTTGGTTGCAGAAGCCCTGAAGCTTAGCTCCCATCACTGATTTAACTAGCATCAATTAATCAGCACTGATTAATTGTAGGAGGTTCATTCAATGCACCTGATCAGGTTCACACCCCCCCCACTCTCCCTCCTCTCCACTTCCTGCTTCCCAAATCCTTCTCAACAAGCTTCACCCCCGCATTTTCACACATGAACACAATTCCAGCAAGGGTCAGGGGAGGGCGGTGCCGGGGTCAGTAGTGGATTTAAGCATAGCTTCGTGTTCCTTGGGCTTGCTTGCTCAGCTAGTCCTCTACCACTAGAGTTATCTATTTAGCCCAGTGTTTTTGTTGCTAACGTGGGAAATAAAGTCTCATGGATTTTTCTGCCTGAGATGGCTTCAAACTGAGACCCCGCAGCTCTCAGCCTGCTGGGTAGCGAGGCATACAGGTGTGAGCCACCGAACAACCGATCCATCTTCCTCAGCCTCTCCACAAGAATCCTCATCACAGAGAGCACACGGTTCTCCTCCTAGCAATCATTTCTATTAAAAGTACATGCATTATTTGCAATAACTAGTACATGTCTGAAACAAGCAGAAACGGTCAGATAAATTGATGTTAGGCAAAATGAACCCCAAAACAAGGACTCAAGTGTTTTTTCTGTCTTGCTATTGTTTCTAACACATTTATAAGATGATTTCTTTGTTGCTTTGTATGTCCCTCCCCCACGGTATAACCCCTTTTTTCACTGTATTTGATGTTGGTATAATTTGTGGAGGGGAAGGGAAAAAACAAATTGTTTAAATAGGGATACAGGTGGACCCATTGCAACAATGAGATGTACAAGATGCTATGTCAAAAAACGAACTTTACAACTTTGGCGTGGGGTGGGGGGTGGGGGGGGCGAGTGGGGGGATGGGAAGGGATGGGAAGGGGAAACAAAGGAGGAGGCCACAATGCTTGATAAGAAATGTACTCATTACCTTGCCCATGTAATTGTAACCCCTCTGTACGGTATTTTCACAATTAAAAAAAAAGATCCTAATATAAAATGTACAGTGAAATATTTTTTTAAAACTACATGGGAAGTGCTTCACCATGGTGTTGTCACACATGCGTGTTTACATGTATGTTTATCTTTAAGGTCTAGCAGGCACACATGACAAAAATAGGCAACTTTTGTTCTTCTGAACCGGGCTTATTTTGCTTAATATAATGATCTCCAGACTCATCCACTTCCTGAAAATGAATCATAATACCATTCACCCTTATGATTGTGATTCATATATATATATATATATATATATATATATATATATATATATATATATATATGCACACACACATAACACTACATTTTCTTGATCTACTCGTCAGTTGTCGGGCATCTGGGCTGTCTTCCCTATCCTGACTGTTTAGAACAGTGCAGCAGTAAACATGGGCATGTAAGCACCTCTATCACACCCTGACTTACACTCCTTTGGCTAAATAATGAAGAATACTATTCCTAGATCACGTGGTAGTTCTACCATAAATTTTTTTGTGGTCCTTCCATACTGATTTCCAGACCAGTTGCACTAATTTACAGTATTAAGGTTCCTTTCCCCACCTGTATCTTGACTAGGATTTGATACTGTTTGTGTTTGTAGGGATGGCCATGCTGGGTGACCTTTGAGTCTCCTCTGAGAGTTACCAGGGTTGGTTCTTACCCCCCACATAGCTCAACAGTGCTTTTTGCACAGGTAGCCAAGGCCTTACATAACCCTCATGGTGGCCACTGGGAAAATTCTAGCAAAGACAAGAAGATCTCTTAGGAAAGCAGGGCCTGGGGGGAGACGTGTCTTGTAATGGCTGGCATTTTTATTGAAACCCTTTGTTTTGGAGAACATTTTATTTGTGGGAAGCAAGAACCATGTGTCTGGAAGTCTTGTCTCCCCTGACTCACATCCAGGAAAACGAAAGACAAGGTCAGTGTGGCTTCCAGCCACCCCCATTCTCAAGGGTCCCCCAAAAGGCATTCCTCCGGGTGTTCAGATGACATCATCAGCTCCAAGTGTTTCTGAGGGGACTGGCGGCTCCCTGAAATCTGTCAGTTGAGAGTTTGGAAGAAACTGAGAAATCCTTGAAAAACACAGAGGGATCAAAGGTACTTATTAAAATGTTTTCCAAAGAGCTCTGGATTTAATAAGAAGCAAATGAGATTGGATAGAGAGGAATCCAGAGACTGAGGCTGGTGTGGAAAAATCGCCATGGCAAAGAGCAGAAGAATGGTGCAGAACAGTGCTTCTTTGGAAGCAGAGTACTAAGCAGTGTGTTACCCTGGAACCCGGGAAGGGACCCACAAGCAAGTGATCACTTAAACAGATACATCTTTCTTGAGATCTGATCCAAGAAAAATAACAAGCTACAAAGTACTAATGAAAAGAGAAGACTTAGTCTTCTCTCTTACCAGAAAGAAGAGCCTTTTGATCTCTTACAGGAACTTGAAAATAGTCTCAGCTTTAATTAGGCATTAGTCATGAGCACTCTGTTTGCTTTGAAAAATGCTTTAGAAAAAATATGTTTTTTTTTTCTCCTCGTAACAACTAAACACTCAACCAAATTACCCTCAGTACACTTTGCTGTAGAACAAAACATAGTTTCAGTGTATGCTACTATGTCCATGGCCGAGAATCTATTCACAACATAAACTCCTAATCTTCTTAGGAGACATCAGAAATAGCTAATACTCGTGTGCACACAAATATGGAGGCATCAAAATTAAGAGAAAAAGACCTCCTTAGACTGCCATGAAACTTTTCTCCCCATACTTTCAGCCAAATTTGAAAAGAGGGCCAATATGTAGGAAGATGTTTATCCTTAAAGAATCAAACAAATGGATGGCAGCAATCTTCTTGTTTAATTTACACAATTTGTGAGAGGTAGTATGACCTAACACTAGAAAGGAAAAACAAAGATGGAAGTGAAATAGCCAATATTCATGGAGTCTAATAAAGGCTGTTTCAGATACAGCTTATACGATTTCAAAGTGGAACCAAGCATCCGTGCTCCATGCCTGTGATCTTTGCTACTCAGGGAATCGTTATACACTGTTAGAAATAGAGAGTGATCAAGTCACTGCGAAAATGAGTGTGTAGTTTCCAAAAAAAAAAACAAAAGCCCTACCATATGATCGACTTAGATTGTTTCTGGGTATATACTCAAAGAGAATCCAAGTTGGAAAACTATAGGATACATACCTGCACATCCATATTGCATTACTATGTTTACAACAGCCAAGTTATTAACTTAGATGCTCATCAACCCATGAGTGGATAAAGACACATATCTTACAAGGAGAATTTTATGCATCCATAAATAAGAACACAGTTTTCTTATTGGCCATAAAAGTACATGGAACTATAGATCATTGTGTTCAACTGAAATAAAGAAACTGGGTCTAACTGGGGCCATCTTGGCCATGTGGTGGATGTTAGGGAATTGGGTTTAACTGGCACCATCTTGTCTTCATGGTGTGAATTCCCAGAGGCAGGGCTGGGGACGTGGACAATGGGTTGCTGCACTTGTCACAAACCAAAAGGATACCAGGAAAAAAAATGAGGGGAAGAGCTCTAAAACCCAGGGCTTATGAGGTCTGGGGCTCGGGGAAGATTTTGCTATTGAAGTCTAACGGTGGTATTAAGTGTTGGCCTTCTTTCTCTTGTTCTTCCATTTTTCAAATGCTCTTCTCTCTTGCCTGCTTTATCACACACACTCATAATGTCCCAGACACTTTGGTCATAGAAAGTTCCATCTCCCCACATAAAAGCCTGACATGCCATCATTGAGTGACGACAGTCTCAATATATACACATTTAAGTTTATATTCCAGGCCTCCAAATAGATCAAGGGGAAACGAGACAAGCTGTTGCTCTTGTCTTCAAAACTAGGTTATTCTACTGTTTTACCGTGACCACTTGGACACTCGTGGGCTCACAGGAATCTCTACAGTCTTCAAGCAAACCAGAGTTGCTGAGCTTTTACTACCTGAACAATGCCCAAACTTTTACCCAAGTGGTAAAGAATGAACGAAGTTACATACCTGGAGTCTCCAGGGACAAATGTGGGACAAATGTGGGACTTACACAGCCCTGGCCTCAAACTCAGAATCACAAGTGCAAACAATGAGGGAAGAGGGGCCACATCCAAGATCTAAAGGAACCCCTTTCCCAAGACCCCCAGGGAGGTGAGGTAAGTCAGCAAGGCTTTAGAGACCAGCAGATGAGATGTGGCAGAGACTAACATTAAAGGACCACTCTCTCAGAAGAGTAGTTCCTCAGAAAATGGAAAGGGCCTGGGAATTAGCCAAAGACCTAAATTCAGATCCTGACAGTTTTTATGATGTGCCATGTGTCTTTGAACGTGTTATTTGATCGTGTGTAGACTTGGTTTCCTCATATGTAATAAAGTGGAAAATGCTGACTTCATAGAGGTAATAACACAAAGATTAAATAATGTCCTAAACAGTCTGCTACCAAACTGTTACTCACCGCAGGATGACAGTGTTCTGAGAGCTTCGGTTATGGTTTGCGTTCAAGGATGCACGTGAGGCTACAGTTCTTCAAAACTGTGGGCTCCTTTATTGGATCCTTCTCCCATTGCCAGCGATAGTGGTGAATAATTAGGTGCAAATGCTTGTTCTCTACCAACAGTTGTTGGAGACAGAAAACTCACTTCTTCAGTGCTTAAAAGCTACAAGACACTAATGTATGTCTGTGTGCCAGCAGTTTAGAAATGGAAGTTTTCACATTCCTTGTGCCTGGTTTTATTAGTTTACCCCGCCCCATTGGTGTTAAGGTTTTATAAATAATCAAGACAGGATTGATTTGTTCCATTTCAGCAAACTGTAAAAGAAAACAGTGAAGAAATCACTCCCATCATCAGCCCCCTAACCCTCCCCCCACCAATCACATTAGTCTTTAAAATTGGGCGTAAGCCTGTGTAGCTTTTCCCAATTAGGTGAAAGATGACTTCATTTCAGTCATCTTCAGGGAAGTTATTTCTGGTTTAGTGCAAACATGCCAAAATAATGCAGCAGGCTTCCTAAAGAGTCCAGTCTCTTTTTTTCCCCCTCTGCTGCACGGAGGATTCCAGACCAGCGTGTGGATGTGACCCAGAGGAAGAGAAGGGCATTGAGGGAGGGTCTGGGCTCTCCCATGCTGGGTTTCCAAACCTTTCCAGCAGAACCCCAGGGCCTCCAGACAAGGGCTGCCCTCTGGATATGAACAAGGGAAGGAGCAAGAATCTTCCATCAGAGCACCTCTACTTTTGCAGAACCTACAAATCAGGCTTCCGTCTATGATTAGTCCAATCTACAAGCATAGTTGAACACTTCTCCTGTGGTTCGAATTTCCTCTTCCATTTCCCCACTAATTGTCCTCAGAACCTCTGTCTGAGCAACTTAGACAGATGTTCCCTAAATTCCCTGTCAGCTGTATTCATCTACACGAATGCAGGAAGACAAGCAAGAACCCCCGTGGAGTGAGGGTACAGACTGAATGCACTTGTCTAGTTTGGTTCGTTGGTCTATTGTATTCCATGCCCCTACTGTTCTGCCTACAGCTACTGCACACAAAAGTGCAAATTTAATCTTTTTTTTTTTTTTTTTTTTACAGCATGTGAAACAATCTCCCTTTCCTTGATACCAGGTTTTGCTTTTTTCTCTTCAAGAGGGAAATCATTCACATCAGGATTGATTTAATTTTTCCCTCTTTTAAATCATAAACAGTCCTGGTACAAGAAACAGTAGCTGTTATTGATTAAAAGTTCATTTGCTTTGCTTGAGCTGATGATTGATACTCGGAGGGCAGGAGTAGAGATGCTAGATCTGGGCTGGGGGAGGGGAGGACGGAAAGTAAAGCAATTCTGTCACATTACCTGTGCTTTGTAAAAGTGCTAGTGTTGGAGGAAACTTGGGGTTGGGGAAAAAAGCTTTATTTCTCTCAAGTTTAGTAGCTGTTGGTCTCTTTTTGTTTGTTTTGTTGTGTTGCAATGCTCAGGTTCACCAGCGATCATTACCTGTAGTGTATGTGAGCTCGGGAGAGGTCCTCCGAATGGGCTTTTAATGGTCTGTGAATCAAGCAGCTACCAGTTCAGGAAATGCATGCATTTTTATAGGTGCACAGTTTCAAAGCTTCTGTTTGTGAGTGCCAGCTGAGAGGTGCCTTTGTGCATGTTCTTCACAGACCCAGTGCAGCCATAAAGACCGCCTTTGGAAGCCTTAAAAAACAAAGAATACATTTCCTTGTCCCGTCTATGTTTTTAATGCGAAGAAAAATAAGTTTTGTGGTTTAAAAAAAAATCTTTCCTTTTGGAAAGCCCTTTGAACCATCAGAAAAGTACAATTCCTCAAGTGTGGTAATCAAATTCACTGAGAACATTTTCAGTGGCATTTATAATCAAGGCATGGGTTCATTAATATCCCAAGAAGGTAAGAAGTGATTAGTTGTTATAATACTCTTACACTTCAGGTTTCTGTGTGTTGTGGGTTTTGTATGAGCGTGCGTGGTGAACTTTATCTCCCTATTAGTTTTGACTGTAGCAAACATCTACCATACACTAGAAATCTTTGAACTTGTCAGTTAGTAGAACATCTGGAAGTAATACTGATCTTTGAACAACACCATTTAATATTGACATATTAAATTTAAAATAACAGAATATATATGACACAAGGTTTTATTAGATACTAATAAAGGCAATGAATAGCAGGACCAAATATTTAAGAAACAAAATGTGGCAGGAAAACTGCATTGGAAGATATTGTATTACATTTATTTTATTTGAAAAATTGGAAAGACTTATTCATATGAAAAGGCACAGCACCCAGACTAAAATTGTAGGAAAATAGTGATCCATAGAAGCAAAATTTGATCACTTGCAGCATAAATAAAGGCACAAGGAAATTCTGAATGAATTTCTCAAGTTTATTATCACAAATCCGATGGTCTCAAAGGTGAATTAATATCTTCAGAATTGTCTAAGCTTGTGTCAAATGAAAAAAGCAAAAGAAAAAAAAGGAATGCTGAAGATTTTACTAATTCAGCGTAAAACTTCAGAATGTTTTTGTTTTATTTTACTTTTTCCAGTAAGCATCAAAATCAAGAGTGAGTAAAAGAGCTAGGGAGAAAACACACAATGTCTTCCTGTATTTAAAATGATGGGGGTTTCAACAAATAAGTAAGTGGAAGGCTCCTAAGGGGGAAGAAAATCATGGGCAAGGTGATAAATAACTTATAGAAGAAGAAAAACTAACACAGATGCATAGAAAAAAAGTTACTCAACATTGATGGTAATAAAAAAAATTGGATTACACTTCCACTCGAAGCATTGCAGCTGTGGCCATTTGGGTGTGGCCAAAGGTATCTTGGCGCTCTGAATCTGGAAGAAAACTCCATCTTCCTTTCACTTTATGTGAGAATACTTATGGGGAAATTTGAAATTTTAGAAGCTCTTCAAGCAGTGTGAACAGGTAGGAGCCTTGATCTGGAAATAGTGTTTTTTTGTGTGTGTGTTTGTTTTTTGTTGCTGTTGGTGGTGGTGGTGATTTTCCTTTAGATTCTGTTTCTTTTAGGGGAGTAAAGGAAGGGTACAGAAAGGGAGGGAGGGAGGGTGAACAGATGCCACAATGTATTCAGTATACATTATGTGGAAAATTATGTACCTTGTAGTCAGGGATGGGAAGGGAAAACAAGGGAAAGCTAAGGAAAGGGTGACATTTTCCATATAAAAAGCAAAGTACTCATCACCTGACTTAGGAAATGGTAACCTCTGTACAACACCTCATCATAAGTGTAAATAAATAATAATAATAAAGTTTGTGATATGCATGGTAAGACTAAGACCCAGGGTCAAAAAACAGGAAAGGATGTGCGGTGTGTACTTCATACCGAATGTGGTTTGAGAAAGTTGGTGTGAATTAGAAATGATCGCAAATGTGAAATACATCTACCACAAGGTCTGCTATTGTGGCTTTGAGTTTGAAATACTGGTGTTTCTTTTAGGATCAAAGCGTTGGCAGGGTTAGGCAGGCAAAGGACAGGCTCCAGCCTAGCCAGCAACAAAAACTCCAATTTTTCCTCAGGAGACATACAGTCTGAGAAATGCTCTTGGTCGTGCAAGCATACATATTCAAGTTTATTTTGAAGTTGCTTTTGAAAAATATTTCAAGTTAAAATGCTTCTAGTTCAGAACAGTGCAATAATGAGAGTCAAGATCATTCTGTATGATGAGACAGAAAAGTTTCTGTCTGAATATCTGTCTGCCTGTCTGTCTCACACACATGCACATACACACATGAACACACAACCAGTATTTACTCCAGTGCTTTCCTTGGTTGCTGCTTTGGGATGTGCTGAGAGAGTCAGTGCAGACGCCCACTGGTGTTCTCTTGCCTGATTCTGGAGAAATCCAGGGACTGTCAGTGTCTTTTCTGCACCATGCATTTGATTAGTTTTATTTACAGCCAAAAGGTCAAGTTGTTAGAGAAGGGAACGGGAAACTGGGCAGACATTTTCCTATTCTGTATCTCAGAATTCTGATAGCACTGCCATATGACTGTGTGGCATCCAGATTGCCCGACTCGGAAAGACGGTCTGGAGCATTCAGACCAGATGGTCACTGCACCTACATGTTCCCAGGAAAGTAATTTTAGGACATGGGAAAAGCATACTACTGGTAAAGTCCTCTGTGACAGAAATGGAAGGTATTATAGAACAAAAGACATAAATGATACATTCCCTAGCTAGGAGCAATGCTGCATGCCTGCTCTATCAGCTAAATTCAATGCCAGCCAGGAAGGAAGGAAGGAAGGGAGGAAGGGAGGAAGGGAGGAAGGGAGAAAGGAAGGGAGGAAGGGAGGGAAGAAGGGAGGGAGGGAGGGAGGGAAGGAGGAAAGGGAAGGATGTATCTTTGGATATAGCTCTAGAGTAAACCTATTCCTCTATCCAGCATGATACAAGGCAAATTCCTTGAGGCAGGGATTAGAGTTTATTTATGTTTCTATCCCCACTGCCCAGTAGATACCCCCTATAGCAGGTGCTCAGTAGATATTTGTTTATTGAATCCACAAACACATGTATGTGTTTAACGTAGGGAGAAAGAGGATTACCATTTTACAGCACTGCCGCAGGCCAGGATGCCAGGCACAGGATAATGCACTTCACACAGCTATCACATTCACTCCACGAACCCTACAAGCCAGGTGACCAGAACTTCCCCGAAGATGTCTCAAAAATCACACCCTCTCGGAAAATGATGTCTGAACAGTGCTATGATTTTGGAATGTGAGGAAAGATTCCCCTAAACTCATAATTGTACCAAAATTTATTCATAAACATGTACATTCTAATCCATTCCTCCTTTTCTGAAGAATCCCCGAGACTCAGAATGATGGTGGAGTAATGTGAGGATCAGTAAAATGGAATCTTTGCATATGAATCCAGCGTTTCCATTCACTGGGTATAGTGCTATATGAGTCAGACTCCTCTCTGAGTTCCAGTTTGCTTCACTGTCACATAGGAATAATTGACATTGTCTGTGCTTTCCTCATAGAGAATGATCTTGACTCGAGAACCAAATTAGATGAACTTTATAAAATCTGCTACATTGTTCAGAACAGACATGGTCTTTTACACCCCAACACCTGCCAAACTGCTCAAGAAATAGGTGAAATGAAGACCAAGCATAATTCCCAGATTTCAATTTCTCTAGTTTAAACAATTATTGCTATTATCAGAAATAAGAAGTAGAAACAAGAGTTGCCAGCCAGTTTTAGAATTGATTTCTCTTTCTACTGGGTCATGTGTCATAAACTTAAGCTGAAAATAAGCAAAGGATTCATTCATTCACTTGGATTTGTTGTTAGAACATGATTGATGAGTGCCTGACCTCCTGTGTATTAGTCCAAGTTCCTCATTTTCCGCTGTGTAGTGTTGGCAGGGCTTTCTTTTCTTGGCTATTACCATCCCAGATAAAATCTGTGGTTTTTAGGAAACATAGTCTTTAAATACCAAGTTGTTCACATCAGCCAAGGCAAAGTGACACCCACAGGTCACGTGTAAAGAAGGCCCCACGGCTTCAGCCACGGCCTTTGGTGACCAACATTTAGGAGGTCATCTCTGCTCATTATTCCTCAATAACTCCCACTGCTTTTCCTTCCTTAAATGTTTTAAAATTTACATTAAAAATGTTTATTGTAGAGGTGATTTCAGAGGGTTACAGTTACGTAAGTCAGGTAATGAGTGCATTTCCTTTTGAACAGTGGTCCCTCCCTCCCTCATTCTCTCCCAGTGTTTCCCCTCCTTCGTTTTTCCTTAACTCAACTTATTTCTTTAGCTTTTTTCTTTAATGTAATAAAATACAAGGCCAGTAATATAGAAGAAAAATAAAAAATGCATAACAGAAGATATTGACCTCTTTAACGGTGTTAGAGCAGAATAAATTGGTATGTTTTCAGTGTGTGCCTTTGACTCTCCTCTCCACGTACTGAGACATACTTGGTTTCTGGATGCAAGGCTTCAGCATTTCCAGGAAGCAGCCAACTGCTGATAGCTCATGCCTATAGTATTAGCTACTCAGGAAAATGAGACCTGAAGAATTGTAGTTCAAAGCCAGCTCAGGAGAAAAGCCCTTGAGACTCCATTTCCAATTAGCCAGCAACAAGGCCAGACTGAAGGATTGACCTGGGTGATGGAGTTCCAGCTGTGAGTAAGAAAAGCAGGTGACAGTGTGAGGCCCTGAGTTCAAGCCCAGGTATTAGCAGAAAAGGAGGAGGAGGAGGAGGAGGAGGAGGAGGAGGAGGAGGAGGAGGAGGAGGAGGAGGAGGAGGAGGAGGAGGAGGAGGAAAGGGAAGAGGAGGAGGAGGAGGAGGAGGAGGAGGAGGAGGAGGAGGAGGAGAAAAGGGAAGAGGAGGAGGAGGAGGAAAGGGAAGAGGAGGGGGAAGAAAAGGAGGGGGAAGAGGAAAAAATAACAACTGTTTAAATTTGGGGTAAAGTGGAGACCCTGACCTCACTGGGAGTCATAATGGCATTTATTGGCTGAATGATTCCTTCTTTTGATGTATAATATTTTCAGTTTGCCATTTATCTTATCCTGGCATTATGAATTAAAATTACTATATAACTAAAATTAAAATGTAACTATATAAAAATACAAAGCAAAATATACCTTAAGCTAAGAAAGGACTATATATAGTCCATGAAAAAATTTATATAAGCAACTTACCAGTGCACATGGAAGCTAATTACTAAAGGTGGTGGTTGGAAATCCTTTGAGAAATCCTGATGCAAGTCTGTAGAAATCATCGTCTTCTCGAAAGCCTCCTCACATTCGTCTTGCTACTTGCTGCCTCCCTGTGTGTAATCACACTATCTATCCTGAGTCACATATCCCTGTGAGGTCGATACGTTTTTACTACTTCACAGATCATGGAACATGAATAGCAAACACAAG
Source organism: Dipodomys merriami (assembly GCF_024711535.1). Lineage (NCBI taxonomy): Eukaryota > Metazoa > Chordata > Mammalia > Rodentia > Heteromyidae > Dipodomys > Dipodomys merriami. The sequence goes on along the minus strand of NW_027206413.1, from coordinate 1,398,589 downwards.
AACGCTACAGTTTTTTCGCTTCAGTTTTCTCTCTTTAAGAATGATCCAGAGCCGGGCACTGGTGGCTCTCACACGTAATCCTAGCTACTTAGGAGGCTGAGATCTGAGGATCTCGGTTCAAAGCCAGCCCAGGCAGGAAAGTCCATGAGACTCTTATCTACAATGAACCACCAGAAAACCACAAGTAGTGCTGTGGCTCAAAGTGGTAGAATAGAACACTAACTAGCCTTGATTGCAAAAGTTCAGGGACAATCCCCAGACCCAGAGTTCAACCACAACATTGCCAACAACAACAACAAATTAACAATTAACCACTAACAATTAATTAAAATAGTTTCTAATGAAACTGTGATGTTTGTCAGTGAATCTTATTTTTTGCCCATCCTACAGGCTTTATGTTCTTTCCTCAGTTATCACAAAACCGCCCCACCCATTTCCAGTCCTAAGCCACTTTGCACGCCCAGCCTGTGTTAAAGCAAGCTCCTCTGAGCCTAGGTATTTGATTCCAACCATTTTCCTCCCAGAGATGCCTGTGGTTGAAGCCAAATACTGTGCAGCTCTAACCACTTAAAACAGAGCCACTGTTTCAGATGCAGAGTGGTCACAATTGGATGCAGAACCTCTGCTCTGCGAGTGACCAAATTTTAAAAAAAGCCAGTCCAAACACACTGAAGACCAAATGGAGCTTTAGTGGTTAATTGTGTGTTGGTTCCCATGGACAGAGTTCATGTTTCCATGTGTCATTTGCAGAATATCAAAGAGGAATTATAGCAGAGGCTAGATGAAAGGTTTGCTCTGAGTGATAAATTGGGGGAGGAAGAGGAGACTGGCTGGCATAGATGAGTTTGTCAGAGGTTATTTGTGGATACTCAAGTTGGGCAACGTGAACACAGCTCTTCTTGAAGAAGAGCTCAATATTAATATCCAATTACCCACTGCAAAACTGCATGGGATCCATTGGGGCTTCTCTGTATTTGCAGATATTTGCTGAACACCTTCCATGTACCGAGTATCAGATGCCAAGAATAAGCAGTGAACAAGGCAGATGAGGTTTCTGCCTTCTAAATGGTTTGAGTCCAGTTGGGGGAAAGAGAAAACTGATGAGCAAGGTTACGATGGGTCACAAAAAGTATTATGGAAAAAACATAGAGGAAAGGAACTGAACAGGAAGAAATGTCAGAGAGTAACTCGGATGCTAGAAAGACACATAACACGAGATGCTCCACAAAGACTTCCTTTAGTGCACGGGGACAGTGGCTGGGATGGACGTGTGATGGAGCCAGCCACAGCAGAGGAACACTGGCTGTGAGGAAATCACAGAGCGAGAAAAGGTGAAAGATCATGGTATGAGACACACCGAAGGCAAGACCTGAGGATCTACACATCCAGAAGGATGCCATCGGGAAGTGCAGCAGAAGCCACAAATCAGAAGTCAGTCTATAAGCTGTGGTCAAGAGGAAAGACTTTGTTCTACTGCAAATAGAAGCTTTTGAATAGCATAGCCACAAAAACGATGCTCATTTTTCTACATCACAGTTCAGTGGTACCTGGCAATTTGATAGCTATGTGAGGGATATCAAACCCTAATCTTTGACCAGGACGGAACTGCTCCTTTATTCTTGCTATGCTTAAACTTCACAATCATTTCATTCTCCCAACAATTATTATTCTGCATCTGCTTTGTGATCATTTCTGCTCAATAAGCCATTGGACATGCCACTTTGGGGCGGATTCATATTCCTCCCACACCTCCTCTGAGTTATCATGTAGATTGTTCAGAATCGTACTTAGCATTAAAATGAAATGTGGTATGTATACACAATGGAATTCTACTTATCCATCAGAAAGAATGACGTTGAACCATTCATAAAGAAATGGAAAGACTTGGAGAGGAGTATGCTAAGTGAAGTAAACCAGAGTGGAGAAGCAGAGTTGCATGATTTCCCTCTTAGTGGGAACAAGACTGCACCCCTAAATCTAGAAGTAAGCACACTGAGTGGCCCCTAGGTGGTTATAACAGTCCACTGATGCGTAATAGAATCTGTGGAGAAGGCAAATAGCATAATTCTTTGGAAAGACTAAGTCAAAGCCCAACAAAATGAGTACGAGGAAATGGGAACTTACAAGGGGGAGGAGTCAAAAGGAGAGTGGTAGAAGAACCATCGGGAAATGAGTAGACCACAGGCAAGAATGCATGGTGCGTGCCACAGAACCGAGAAAGGTAAAGGAAGAGGTAGGTGAAGATGTTGAAGATGACACAGCTCGAGATGCATTGCACGCATCAATTGCTTTGTAGAATGGCAAAAGTATACAGAACAGGCTCGAAACTAAGAGAAGTGGGGGGGGGCAGGTGAGACTGTGCGTTGATCAGGAAGCACAAATACTCCCCCTCCCTCCCCCCCCCCCCCCGCACTCTTAGTCACTCACTAATGGCTCTTCATGGAAAATACAGATTTTCCTCTCATTTGACATATGCAGTCTCATAATTTCTTGTAACGTATCCCTGTCACTTACATTGATACAAGAGAATGGATCCAAAGATGACTTCTGGACGCTGGTTGGGCTATTTTTTTTTAAACCTTTGACAGTTGTCTTGTTCTAAGTCAACTTTTTTGAGCAACTTGGCATTCAACCCAAACCTCCCAGGGTGAGTTTGGGTGAGTCAGCCATAGACCTGTAGCTGGCTACGGAGCGAAATCAGATACTTGGGCCTGCAAGAACCAGTTTTCCCAAAGATTTCTGCTGACTCGTTCCCGCCACTCCATTTCACAGCAATGGGAGCAATCTGACATTCCCTAAGCATTTGCGCTCATAAATATTCAGATTGATAAAACGTGCTCAACATTTTATTTAATTATGACATTTGATACTCATAGATCAAATGATGCTTTCGGTTCTAGGAGAATAAAATAAGCTACTACTAAGAGTAGTGTTTTATGTAGGGCTTATTTATGAATGAGAATATTTTATTCTTTGATGCCCCAAGTGTTTTTCTAGATACTAACCCCGTGAAAGATATTGTACTAAAGTTAAGTTAACTTACAGGGACTCATATTTACCAACTTGTACCTGATATGCACTAGTTTTTAGGAAGGATTATTAAGAAAGAAAACTTATGGACTAAGAAAAATCTTGAATCTACTTGCGTCTCTGAGAAATTTTATAATTTTATTTGATAAGTTGAAAAAAAAACTACTTCAACACAATTCCCAAGAAACTCTAGGACCTAAGTGTTGAATTGACCCTAAGGAAATTGATTAAGCTTGGTGACCAATCACTCATGCCTGTAATACTAGCTACTTAAGAAGCTGAGATCTGAAGATCTTGGTACAAAGCCAGCTTAAGCAAAATAAAAGTCCTCAGGTAGAGTTGTGGTTCAAATGGTAAAGCTTTAGCTTTGAGCAAAAAAAAAGCTCATGAATTCAAGCCCCAGGACCAATACAAAAAATAAAAGAAATGTATTGATATATAAGGGGTCACAGTAGCTCCTAGTCCAAGATTGTTTAGCTCTCTGGAGTTATTAATGCATGTAAAAATATTTTCTATTCTCTCTCTGTCTCTGTCTGTCTGTCTGTCTGTCTGTCTGTCTGTCTGTCTGTCTGTCTGTCTGTCTGTCTGTCTCTCTCTCTCTCTCTCTCTCTCTCACACACACACACACACACACATACACACACACACACACACACACACACACACACACACACATTCTGGGGATTACCCTCAGGGTGTGGGCACTGTCCCTAAGCTTTTGAGCTCAAGGCTCGTGTTCTATCGCTTGAACCACAGCTCTCCTTCCAGAGTTTTCACTCCTTGGTTAATTAGAGATCAGAATTTCACAGACCTCCCTTTCTAGGCTGACCTTGAACCATCTTTCTCAGATCTCAGCGTCCTGAATAGCTGGGCCTACAGGCATGAGCCACTTGCTCATTTTTAAGTCATAACTGCATAGCTGTTGACAGTGTGTAAAGCATCTTTACATTTCCTAAACCTGTACCTCTCATTCCAAGCTCATTCTGGGCTGTTGGTGCTGTAAGGAATGCTTTGCTTTGACATTGCAGGCTTTGAAGTGTTACGTTGAAGACTTAGCATTCATTAGCCCAGCATTTGAAGCTCATTGCTTCCTGAGGAACATAAACTCTGTGCACTGATGCCTCATTTCTTCGCCTGCAGCTCCCACCCCAGCTGAATCCTTGAGCAACATCAACTCAGGCCTTACTGATCACAGAACTTTCTATCCAAGAGTTACTCTGCAGTATCCAATTGTCCAGAACTGATAGCTTCTCATGGAAAATTCATTACTTTGTTACTTCTGGCAGTCGCGTTTGTTTTCCTTTGGCTGGCCAGGCCAGCGTCGTTTCCCGCCGTGTGAATAACTGGTGACAGTGTGCAGTTCCTTCTCCTGAAGGCCTGTCAAAGTCTAGTCTGACACAGGTAAACTGGACAGGACCAAGTGAACACCCTGGGCTCTCCAGAGCCACATCAACATTGTCACGCTCTGCCAGACAGTCTCCCTGGACTATCCATGACGCGTTTGAGCCTTCTCCATCCAGCACAAGATAAGATTCTGGGAAACAGAACTTTGTCCTCAAAGTTCATGTGCCATGGAAAACGTAAGCCACCCCACAGACTCGGGGTCAGAGACCATCGCTGCAGATTTCCATCGGACCCTTCTGAAGTGTGCGACCTTGCACTACTCACCTCGCAGCTGGGTTTATGTTCTTTTTACTCTTAAGCCCAAATTACCTCCGATCTATCTATCTATCTATCATCTATCATCTATCTATCTATCTATCTATCTATCTATCTATCTATCTATCTATCTATCTATCTCTATCTATCTATCTATCTATCTATCTATCTATCTATCTATCTATCTATCTATCTATCTATCTGTCTGTCTGTCTGTCTGTCTGTCTGTCTGTCTGTCTGTCTGTCTGTCTGTCTGTCTATCCATACATCTGTCCATCCGTCCATCTGTCTGTCTGTCTCTTTCAGGGTAATTTTGGAAGCATTTGCACATAGGCATCCAAGTTTCTTTTTCATCTTTCTTGCATGGCTTAGGTGAGAGGGAGAGGAGAACAACTCCTTTTTTTTTTTTTTTCGGCAAGACCTTTCCTCGCCCCTGAGTAATGCTGCCTTTACAAGGAAGTAGATATTGCTTTTCCCACCCTGTGCTGAGGCTGTTTGTGCGATCACAGGAAATTCAGAGATCTGCGTTGTAGAAGACTTCTGCAATTATGTATTGCACTGTCTGATTTCTAATACACTAGATAGCCCCTTTTGAATACATCTGTGTTTCCTGTAGACTAGAACTGTCCTAAAGCGGAGGTAACTATAGTTTTTAGTTTTCAGTTTTTAATGAAAGTAAAAACTGCGCTTCTTGCATGTAGTGGACTCTCAATAGTATTTATCAAATTGAATATAAAACCAACTGCATAAGTTTTCTTTTAACAACGCTTGGTCTATTGATGGTCTTCTTTTTAAAGCTTCTATTTTTAGAACATTCTTTGTAATTTTCAAGTTGAAAAGTCAAATAAAAACAGTTGGCTGAGTAATTTCGTCCTTAGCCAACTTGTTTAATGTGTTTTAATAAATGCAAAAATGTCCATTGTCTCCTCTGTAGCCTGAAGAGAGATTTATGTTTGGCTCTTCAGGATAAATTTACTTTCTAATAGATCACTGAGGCTAGTGAAGGGAAATCTTCCATCTCTCTTTATTAAAAATAAAGCCTCTCAGTTCAATAGAACACAAGATGTCTCCCTTGCCCGGCATGTAATTCAGGTTGGATCTCCTTCTCTGTTGGGTTTTTATTGAAAAATACCCTAGTCTTCTCATTCTCTGAAGCACTGGGTAGCTGCCAATTCATTCAGACTCTGGGCATCTGGTAAAGCTCCAGCTTGATTACATTGGTCAGGCTGGAGAGAAGCAGACCCAGGCTTCGCTCTTCTCGGCATGGTTTCTCTATTACTGCCTTGAAGTTTATCCACTCTGCGAGTTCAATCAACTTGAAATTACCCTGAAGTTTTCCATCACTCACGTTACCTTAGCCGGTCACTTTTTAGCTACTTGGATTTTGTACGTAATATTTATTAAGTTAAATTACTCCAATAGAGCTTGGAATCCACAAATGTATAGTAAACACATTTGTAATTACTATCTGGATAGTAAATTTTTTTTCCTGAGAGAGGAAAAAAAGACGTAGCTAAAAACTGTCTTGTAGGCATTTCCAGATTGAAGAGAAGTAGAACTTGTAGGTATTCTGTGATATGTAATTAATATTCAATCTAACTTTGATGGGAGTGAAGACCCTTAGAGGAAAGCATTAGTCCTTGAGTATTAAAATGTTGAGTGTAATTTCACCCACATTTTGATCGTCAAAACCAAACACACTTGAAGATATTTTTGGAACTAATCAGATTTCTAACCACTTAGAATTTTGAAGTCTACATTTGTATATATCATGACAACTTCTTGAAGGAAATTTTAAGCATAACCACAAGTAGCTGAAGCTTCTTTGTGAATATATGCATTGTCTTAGTTGTACCAAAGGCTTTTTTTCTGAAGGAACTTGGTCATTCACATCACCAATGTTAATGTTTTCATATGTTTTCCCTGCGGGCAGCTTTCAAGGCTACAAAGTGACCTGTTAACATGCCCAAAACAATAGCTTTCAAAACAGAAACTCAAAAAATGATCTTGTTGATAGTGATAGAGATATAAGTTAAGTAAAAGGACACAAGACTATAAATTCTATCAATAGTTTACAAAGCACAAGTGTGATCATTTAAATACTACCCAAGTATGCATGCTTGTCATATAAATACCTACAGACTATTGAAAAAGGAAAAGATAAGATTTCTGTTATAGTAACCTGGGAAACAGAAGGGTCATAAACACCATTGTAAAAGGCATACATGCTTAAAAACTTTCTTTAAACAGAAAGGTTTCTGTAAAAACAGAAACTTGTAGATAGTCTCTCCACCTCTGGTGGCTTATAGTAGATTCTTAACTTCCAAATTGTCTGATACCAGTTGAGTTGGGTAGGAGTTCTAACTTGGGAAGGAAAAAGGTAGAAGTAGAAAAGTATCCATTAGCAATCCATTCTACTCTATCTTGTTCAGTTATTGCTTCGCTTCCTATGTTATTATTCCAGGATTGCTCCGATTTCACCTACTCAACTAGGTACCCACGAGCAAGATTTCGTATACTACCCTCTTTAACCCAAAAAGTAGAATTATTGCCTCATGTAACCAATTGCTTGAGCCAGGAGTTTGGATTCTATCCATTTATTCCCTCTTCTCCCACTCTAAATGGGTTCCATTGATTTATCTGCTCTCCTCTCCTTATGTCTGGTTAGATCGGTTTGCCTGGCAGGTGCCTTCTCTGCGGTCAGTTCCGCCATGTCTGCCAGGCTCACCATGTCTGCATGCAGGCTCACATCTCACTGATAACGCCCCAACAGATGGAATCCAAGGCTTCTTCTTGGATTTGTAGTAAAAATGCACCGCCCGGCATCCCTCAGCATGCTTCTACCTTGAAAAGCTTTTGCTGGCAAAGGAATTATCAAAATAATGATCATAAGTATTGTGAAAAGTATAAGAAACCCGGACTTTTTTTTAAGTTAAGGACTCATTTTAGGGATAAATGTAGTAATAAGGCAAGCAGAACTCTGATTCATTGCCAGTAGAAATGTGAAATGTAAAACTACTTTGACTAATGTGTGTGTGTGTATAGAGAGATAAATACGTAGAAATGCCAAGCTACTAGACTTTCACTGATTTCAAGAGTTTAAATAAAACCACACTAATCAAGATAGTGTAGGATTGTCAAAATAGCAGACTTACAGATCAATGGAATGGAACCAAGAGTCAGAAATAAAATAACACACATTGAGCTTTAAACAACAACAACAACAAAGATGCCAAAGTGTTTTAATAGGGAAATAAGACCCTTAGTTAACAATGCTGCCGCAAGGCAATACTCACATGTAAAAATTAAATCTTGATTCTTACTTTCACAATTTAACTCTAAATAGATCATTGACCTAAGTGTGTATGTAAAGACTAAAACACTTCTAGGAAAAACTATGACAAAAATCTTTGGAACCTTCAGACACAAGATATCGTAGACTAAAACATACACACACACACACACACACACACACACACACACAACACACACACACAGTTAGAGTTCAATGATATAAAAAACATTTACTATTTAAAAAATATCTTTAAGAAAGTAAAATGATACACCACAAAGAGAAACTATCACAAAGAGGGAGAAAATATTGTCAAGAGAGTATATGATACAAGACTTGTACAAAATACATAAAGAACATCTATCTCTCTATAAGAATGACATTTTGAAGCAAAATATTTGAATTTCACTAAAGTAGATATACAGATGATAAATAAAGCATTAACAATGCTTAAGACAGTCATTAGAGAAATGTAAAACTACACTCATTAGAGTAACAAAAAGTATAAAAGTCTACTGTTTCAGTTTTGGCAAGAATAATGGGTGATTGCGGCTCATCTACATTGTGAGTAGGAATGTAAAATCATACAATCACTTCTGCGTGTCTAACCAAATAAATAACTTACACAGTGAAGCAGACACATACTTACCCACAACCCAGCAAATCTACTGTTTGCTTTTACTTAAGAGAAATAAAAACATAAATCCACTCAAAGACACGTACTCCAATGTTTATAGCAGCTTTATTTATAATAGTCTCAAACTGGAAACAATCCAATTTTCCAGCAACTGAAAGGCTTCTTAATCAGATTTAATTGTAAAGAAAAAAATATGACTAAATCTGATTGGAAAGCCTAAAATCATGTGTTTTTCTTGTCATCATAGTCATTGCCAGATAATCTAATGGTCAATTTAGAAATCTTAAATTTCTAATAAACACACACATATCTTGGACCATAAGTTCCATTCTTTTTTAAAAAATTTAGTATTGTTTTGTTGTTGATTTTTGTGCCACTCCTGGAGCGTACACTCAGGGTCTGGGTGCTGTCCTTGAGCTTTTTTGCTCGAGGTTAGTACTCTATCATTTGAGTCACAGTTCTACTTCTGACTTTTTGGGGGGATTAATTGGAGAATCTCACAGACTTTCCTACTCACACTAGTATTGAACTGTGATCTCAACCTCCTGAGTAACTAGGGTTAAGTTATGAGTGACCAGTGTCTTGTCATACGTCACACTCATATACAGAGAAGATAATCTACCATGGGTTTTGCTTCTCAGTAATTATTTTACATGTGATGCATTGCTAAAAACAGTTTTAAGTGAATAGCTTCCAAACATAAAGTCTCCACTAAATATTTATAACCAGGCTTTTCTCTGTCTCTTTCATGTTTTGATATAAAGGAAGTTTTTTTTCAGGTTGACACTGATTCCTTGAACTTCACAAGGATTTCCTTGCAAACTTGACCAAGTTTGAGCCACCAAATACCTGTTGGAGCTGATTTATCTGTTCAGTATTTTCTAAATCCTCTTGATGAGAAGCCAAATCAGAGAAAACATGAGGAGCAGTTAAGAAGAGGGCTTTCCTTTTATGGATGTTAATATGAAAGCCCAGTATATGCAGTAGAAAATCTTTATCTTTTAACACACACACACACACACACACACACACACACACACACACACACACACACACACACACACACACACACAAATTGTCATGCGAGGAAAAACCTTTAGCAGACCAAGTGATGGAAACCTGCTTGACACAGACTTACTAAAACTTTCATATGAAACCATCAGAATATCTGCCAGAGATTCTACATAGAACATAATTTGAGGCATTATCCTTGTCCAAGAAAAGCCAATCAGCTTTTCAGAAGGTAACCAAGAAAAGTGGGCAAAGGTGGGGCTAAAGTAGGAATGCTGGAGAAGAAGGAAGGACTTGCAAGTGGACCTCAGATGCTGCTTTCTGTTTCTTAATAGATCCCTTGCGATGGGGCTCTTCAATGCCACAGAAGACTTTTGAGCTATCAAGAACTTAGACACATTTTTCTGAAATAGGTGTCTTGGACTGTAAGATAATGAACATCATTCATACATGAAAAAATCATTAGGAACTTTCAAACCTTACAATTTGTATGAAGTGAGCCTAACCAAAGTACAAATAAAATCTGTTGATAATTACATTTTCCATCGTATTCTGCAAAATGTCTATCCTTTTCTATCTTGTCTTCCAAGTATTGTATTTTCTCTTTGAGTTTCCCAAGAAAAGGTGGTGGAAGTAATAATTTATCGGAAAATATAACATTTGAAAGTTTGCATTTAAAGATGTTGCAAATGTGAGTGAAAATGAAGAATTATCCATGAAAACACAAAATAATCCACTTGGGTTATTAGGCTTATTTTGTTTCTCTAAATAGAACCCACAGCCCTTGCCGTTCACACCATGACCCTTATTTATCTCAATAGACAAGAGCAGTGTACTCGAGAGAAGCTCCTTACATCTACACAATCCTGGTTCAAGTCTTTCTTTGGAGAAGATAAAGTACCATCAACTAAAGAAACCTGCGTAACTTCACCCCAAATGAGCTTTCCTAACACACACAACTCACAGGTACATGAGTCAGCCAATGCGCCATCCCTCAGAGATGAGAAAATTCTCAGCAAAAGGCATCTAGGAAATCAGATGTAGAGTACCACCTTATCAGAAAACAGAGGGCTTGGAACATCATAGAATGATGAGGGAAACAGGGCCCCACACATCAAACAAGAGCACTGGGAAACAACTCATTAAAATGAGACCAAGATGAGGCTTTTCAGATCACACATCCAGTATGTTTATCTATCAGGGAGAATCAGTTACCACTAACAGCCAAGATACATGCTTACTCAGAAGTAAACTAAGCCAAAATGCCTCTATCAATTTTGTTGAAGCAGATGTTATAGAAATGATTTATCACTCCTGTTTCTATGGATGCTTCAAAATCTCATTGTTTCTAGCAAAGTCAATTTTTGGTCACTGCTGTCATTCCCAGAATCCTTCGGAAGGCATTCCAGAGGAGTTGTGGAACTCTCTAATCAATGCCAACCCAAACTTCTGAGTTTCCCTGATAAAAGAAAACTGGGTGTCTCGATGTATACGAACCCAACAAGAATAATGCTCCTAGATCAAGAGCATCTCAACAGTGTGAGTTGTTCTCGAGTTTCATGGGTTTGTTTGTGTAAGCTTGGCCCATTCACGTGGGCACATATACACAATGTCCTATATCTTCCCATTTTCTCTCTTTATGTTCCCACTGACGCTGGGCTGTAATGTGTAGTGGCTGATGGGAACACGTCAGAATTGTGAACACTGGTGCTATGGTTGTCTGCTTTGTGCAGACCCAGTCATTCATTCAACAAATAACGAGAAGCTGGTTAACAAGTGATGAGGTGCATGGAGAAGGCCAGAGAGGATGGATTATTTCCAATATATTCTAGCAAAAATAAAGCGTGATAGCTCAGGGTTGTTCAGTTTAAATAATATTTTTTTCTTACCCGGAGCAACATGAGGAGGAGAATGTGTGAACGTGTACCAAAGATCTCACTTTCACCGCTAACAGCCATTCAAATTTCCTTGTCTACAGAATATGAAATTCAAGGAATCATTTGCCTAGACTAGCTAGGGAAAGAGTGGGAGAGAAAAATATTCTTTCTCTGCTGGATGTAAACCTGAGGAGAACGGTGCCTCAGTTTCTAAGCAATCACTTTGCATGTTCTTGAATCTGAGAATGAAGGCAGACAAGTTCGCAGATGAGAATCGGGAGGCAGCAGTGGAACCTCAGGATCCAGAGCACCTGAGCCTCGTGCCACACCAACCCTGTTCCGTTAGAAGAGCCAACGTGTCCTTCCGCACCTCCAAAGGCTCCTGCATTCTGTCCTTTTCTTTCTGTTGTTTTTTTCCCATCGTTGCACAAGAAGAAGCTGATACAGATGGTGAACAACTAAGTCTACAAGATCTGTTCCAAAATAACAGCTTCCAATGTCCTGGAGTAATTGCATTATAAACAGGGTGTGGCATGTTTCTCTTGTAAAAGTCAAAATTGAAAGAAAAATAACACACCCACTAAGTTGGAGAATAATTTAAAAAAAATAACAATGTGACCCCATGGGAAGTACTTTTAAGGTAGGTGAGGATAGGCAAATGGGTGAAATGATAATTGACGGATGGATGGGTCGATGGATGGATGGATGAGAAAGAGAAAGAGGAAAGGCAGGCTTTCTTAGAGGTTTGGGGTGATGCTGACATTCTTGACGTATTTGTAGCCTTTGGAGAGATAGTTTTATAAAGTGTGAACTTTCTTTCTCTCGCACAGAATGTGGACTATTATGAAACTATTAGAATTAAGGACATTGTACATGCCCCCGGTGCCACGATTTCTAAATCACATATTTCTCTTGGAGTCAAATGAAATGCCATGTGGAATTCCATCACAATACGCTACCTTAGCAAGAGGAACCGTGTACCCTTTTGGCTGATAGACTGCTTTGAGTGCACTGACACTGAAAACTACACAGAGAGAGTTTGTAGCGGGAGGTGACCTTTCAGAGATGGTGTTGAAATCTGGTTCATGATTGAAGCAGGGCGCGGTTCAAAGAGGGCAGAGATGGAAAATTCTCCGTTGGCAACTGAGTAGAAATGTGGGGCTAAACTGTTGAAACAGGCACCAATGTCTGCTGCCAGAAGAGGAAAGAAAACAAAACAAAACAAAAAACGCTAACAGCAGTTTTCTCCTGAGCCAAGCACCGAGTTAAGTGCTTTCGGCCTGATCTCATTCAATTCTAGAAGTGATGTTGATTCCACATTATTAAGAACATGAGCAAGTTAGAGTTGAGGGGTGAAGTTTTTCCAGCGCTTCACAGATAAACAGGTGAAGGCTAGGTTGGCATCGGGTCCATCAAATCCCCAGGGAGATGCTCTTACCAACTAACTGGCAGCAAGTATCTGTCGCCACTTCTAATCGAGAGCAGATTTTGCAAACACATCTGCTCATATCACAACCCCCTTTGTTCCAATTAGTGTGTGCAAGATACTGCCTCACAACCATGGAAAAGTATTTTAATTTTCCTAGAACTTTCCTTCTTTTCTCGCTCAGTCTGGGTTATCAGAAGGAAAGTATTTTTCTTGTCTGCCTTTAGGTTGAAGAGGAAATACTTTATAACCTTTGAGTAGGTGCTAGGGTGTGAACTCAGGAATGCGCACTCGTAGTTACACACTTAACCAGCTTTATTTTTAATTTCCAAAACATATTTAATATGAACTACTGCTACGAGCTTACATCGTTACTGCTCTTCCCAATTCCCACTTGACCCACACTGCCAGCTGTCCACTTAACCTGAAACATAAAATCTCAGTCTTTTATTTTAGGAAATTTTCTCTTTTTTTTTCTGTTTTAAAACCTCTAAAAATCTAAAGAGGTGGAAACAGACTCTCCAGGGGGAAGATGCTTCTCTAAGTGTGATTGCAAACTGCCGATTTGTTAGAAAGTGCGCTTCCTAAGAGAAGACATCCCGCGGCAGCTTTCCTGGGATTGGGCTCCCTCCCGGCAGGTGTCTCTGCTGCGCGGGTCTCATAGCGAACACTTGGAGGGTTGTTTTTACTTCTAACAAGCACACATGGTCAAGGGCCGGGGCACGCTCACGAAACCATTTGGTACATGACAGGAGAGATGCCTAACGGCTCCCCAGGGCTCCCACGGATGTCTCCCTGCAGCGATGGTTTTGGATGACTGTGGGCAGGAACACAAAGGTGGTTGTCTGGAGACAATTCACATTTTATATTCATCCTGGTGGATGAAGGATGTTCTTCTACTTTGTTTTTAAGGCATCTTGACACAGAGTCAGATAGACAGACAGACACCCCGAAACTGACAGCCCTCCGGATTCAGCCTCCAAATCAGACCGTCCACCCCCATTTTTATAATCCCATTTCAGACTTGGAAAGGACCTGGAGAGAGTATGGGGAAGTTGTCTTCATGATGATTTCTCCGGCTAAGTTCATAGCATGCATTCTGTGTCTGAGAAGATATAGCACCCACTCTCGCAGGCAAAGGTACTTGATTAAGTATCCATCCATGGTCACATCACATAAAGCAGCAACTGCTCAAATAGCTATCCCCAAGTCCTAACCAAGGTACAGAAACCCACACTGTGTCCATGGGCTCCTCAGCATTGCAAGTAGAATCCTATCATTACTGCTAACTAGAGCTAGGCCCTGGCCGTCTCTGCTCTCCAGTAGTTTTTCTCGTGTTTCTGGCTACATCAAAGCCATTTAGACAGGTGTAGTCTAATTACGAAGGAAAACAGATGGAAAGAATTTACTTTTTCAGGAGATTCAGACTTTGACACACTTAATACTAATCTAAGGCTTATTGAAAAGTTAACTGCATCAAGGAATCCAATACAGCCAAAGATATCTTAAGGGCAGATAAAACAAAGAGCAAAGGATTTCACTTCCATTAATCTATGCCTCATAAACGTTTTAAAGGAGAGAACAGGCAAGTGGCATGACTCAGGGAAGAGCCAGCTATACAATGACATGTTATATTCTAGTCAGCTACCTCAGACACCGAGAGAAACAGTACCTGACCCAGGACAGACACCCAAATGATTGCTCGCACCCAGCATTTATCACCAAGTAGACACGTCAATGTTGTTTACTGATGGGTCATTGATGGATCAAAGAGGATTTTGAGGTGAAATGTTAACACAAGACATTGAGGGAAAGGAATGATAATGATAACATAAATAATAAAGATAACAATAATACAAAAATTAAAAGTCCGTTAGATGATCTAAAATGTATTGATTCATATGAGACAACATCTTAGCAGCAGTGCATCTCATCTAGACTTGGTATACACCAGCATCAGACTGATGGGCAGAATTGTTCCACTTGGTGTGGATTTTAGTTTAGAGAAGCAATCTGAGCCAGGGTGTTTTCAGTGTGCTGGGCGGCCGTGGACTGAGTAGGACCCATGCAAAATACACACCGTGCTATGTATGTGGAAATACTGGGCTATTCGGAACCAGAGCCCTCCACTTCAAACTCATAACAAGACCTAGCTCAAATTCTAGAAACATTTAGCGAGCTAGGTTTCCAGCGTCCTGGATTTTGACGTCTGGGCCTGCCAGAATCAAGAGCAGGACTGAGTATTCGCTGGTGTCACGTACATATAGATTCCAGGTTCTAGGGAGAGTCACTCACAAGACATTTCATCCGATCCTTGTCCACTGAGTGGTTACTATCTAATTGCTGCTAAGAAATGGTTGACTAGCACAGAATTCTAGCCAAATTGCTAACTGAAAAAATGTTTTCCAAAACTGTTTGATCAGCATGCTTGTTGGCAGATTCTTTCCCTTCAGAGGTCCTTCCCTGTCTGCTTTGTGTCTTACACAAAACCCCTGCAGCACATCCAGGAGCTCTGTATCCCAGAACCTCACCCACAGGTCATACCCCACAGCCATAGCCAAAAGCTGATGGGCTCCTTACTTGTTACTTACGATCTTCCAGGCTAGTAGAATAATGATTGCATCACTATTCAAAGGATGTTGCTAGCTGAGAAAATGGAAGGAAGTTGTGATTAACTTCTTACTGAGCCTAAACCAAATGCAATCGTGCCAATGGTAGTACTGCTAAGGATTGACAGATGACTCTGCAGCCATGTCAATGGGCAGATGGAATGGAAGATTTTCAGCAGGAGTTGGCTTATATTTTTTTCTTTTTTAACCCACCCAATTTATTTGCTAGCTACTTTAGACAATAGGGGATTAGAAAGAGCAGTGACTATGCACAAAAAGAACGCTTGATTCGAGGAATATAACAGAATCCTTAAGTTTGGGGTGAGTCACAGTAATCCCTGGAACTATCCCTTTACCCTAGGGCAGAGTTGTTCTTATGTTCCTGAGACTTTTCTCCTGATCATATGCACACAGCTTTATATATTGCACACACACACACACACACACACACACACACACACACACACACACACACATACACAATCTCACACTGTGATGCAAATTACAATACATTAGCATAAATTGGTCAATTTGTGAACATTTGCCACACTAAGATGAGAAAGCTTTGTACTACAAAGCCATCTTTCAGTGGTAATGCATATTAGCATGCTGAAGATTCTGATGTGTTCTCACAATAAGCAAAACTAAGTTTAGTTCAGCATTTCTGAAATCTTTGTCATGAGTTGTATTTATAACATCTACTGACATCTGGGTGGGGAGGGTACGAATCATGATGGTTTAAGAAACACCATTGTCAGGAATGGGGATGGTTGCACACAGCTGTAATCCTAGCCACTCAGAGGCAGAATTTTGGAGGGTATTCTTTTGAGACCAGCCAAGCCAAAACGTTAGCAAGATCCACAGCTCCTAAACAAACAGGACATAGGGGTGCATGCCTGCAATCTAACTTAGAGGTAGATATAGGTAGTAGGATCATGGTCTGAGGCTAGCTCTTAGCTTATCGCAAAATAGTAAAATGCAGTGAGGGACTGGGGTGTGGCTCAAGTATAGAGCACTTTGCCTGACAAGAATTAAATTCCCTGTGTAAAAGAAAAAAATGAAAAAAAAAGAAATGTTATATAAATTTCCTTTATTCTATATTGAATTTTATTTGCTTGCAAACATATATTTTCTCAAGGGCCTCATGGCTGGGCCCTTGCTTTATTTATTTTAAGTCTCCATAAAATAATCCTTATCCACTCACCCTGAAAAAGAAATGACCAGGTACAGACAAAGCAATCAGCTTGTGTTCCTGGATGCGTGCAGTTATTATAACTTTGAATCTGAGGGATTTCATTTGTAATTATGTAAGAATTACTGGCTTAAAGTCATGGAGAAAAGTTTAACTAGCTAAATTGAGTTGAAACTGAAAATAAAAGAGAGAGCCCGAACGTGGTATTACACCATGTCAAGGTGGCTTAGGGAAAGAAAACATGGAAAGTAAAGTTCCAGTCCAGGGTGTTTTGTGTGTGGTTATTAGTACTGTGCCAGAGCAGTGTATTTCTGGAAGTTGTCTGTTGGTATGTTTCAGAATCCTTTGGGGAGCTCATTAAACACAGGCCCACGAACCCCAAACTCCTTGCAGACTCATTGAGTTACTGGCAACTTGGATCCCAGGAAATTGGCAAGTTTGTTTGGAAACAATTCCGAAGTGGTTCTGTGCCCCTGGAAGCTTGCGTATGAAGCTTGGCCCAGCCCAAGGTCATACGTCTCCATTTCCATGTGAACAGAGCAGCTGCCTTCAGAGACAATTCATTTATTTCCATGATCTTGCTGCTTCGTGGTCCAAACGCTTTGCGGGGAGCACTCCTTTTGTGTTGCCTGTAGGCCTCTAACGCCTTCTTGGGCTCTATCTGCTCAGTGGTGCAGATCTGCACCGTGGAGTGGATTTGTATGTTAGCAGCTGTCACTATCATTTAGGAGCATATCTGGTGGAGGAGGTGTATGATCAAGCAGGAAAACAGGGTTTGGGATCCTCACTGGAGCAGGACTGTGAGACAAATTAAACTACTTTTCTTGGGTGGCTCTCCAAACTATACTAAGATGGGTAAGTTTAACGGAACATGTGCACATTTTCATAAGCACGATATTTATTCCTCATAAAAATTCTTAAAATATTACATTTGGCTCATGGAAACAAGTATTTTAAATGCTCTGTTTCTAAAATTCCTGAAAGTGTATTTATTCATGGCTCTTATACCAGAAACATGTACACATGGATATTAATTCAACATGATGTCTCAACTTTCATACATGTCAATGGCTTTTTAGCACAGATGTTTGCAGATCAAATATTAAGCCTATGAAATCAAGAGAGTTAGAAGCCAGAAACAAAGGGACCTCTGAGGATTGCATACTCAATTCTGAATAACACTTCCCCTTGGTTATTGTTGTTTGACTAGATGCAAACCCATTATTTCGAAAGTCTATTTTTTTTTGTACTAATTTCTGCTTCAAGCCCAGGTTGTTGGCTGCTGATAGCTTTAAATATTGGAATTTGGTATCTCCAACAAGCCCAATTATTTGAGCAACTCATAACAAACGCACATTTTACTGGCACCAAGGACAGATTAGCAACGGCCACTCATCAGCAAATCAGCATATGATTTATTAGTTTTATGGGGGTGCAGACTAAGTGGGAGAGTATTATTAGCCTCGGAGCTCTGAGGCAAAGCCCCAAGTTCAATTCCCCAGCACTGGCTTCTTTTCTCCAAAAAAAAAAAAAAAAAAGTCCATGACAGATTTATGGACTAAGTGTTACTGTAACTTTCAAGGAACTTTGAACTTCACACAAATTTAGAGCAATCATCTCAACCTCACACACAAAAAACAATTTTAAAAACTCAACATAGTTTTCTGTCAGCTAAGCTTGCTTTTGTGAATTTTGAAAAAAAGTCACTGAAGTTTCCTGAGACTTAGTTCCATCATCCTTGAAATGTAGGGCTTTTCTCTGTGTTAGCTGTTTTAATGATACTTTTTGCTTGTCTCCCAAGAGGTCTTATTTAATGTTTGTACGCAGGAGGCAGACTTACTTTTTAAGATATAAGGAGTGCTGCCGGCTGATTTTGATGTCCAGCGAGGATGGTGGAGAATCCATGTGTTTGGGGAGTTCAGTTTCCTGCTCTGGGTTTTGTGCTTGAAGGTTTTCTTTTTGAGGGTGCCTCCCAACACTCCAAAGTGTGGTCAGGGCTGCCCTTGAACATACCTACAAGAATCTACACATCGTGACACCGGGTGAACTTTACATTTGTGATCTATGAACCTTAGATACGTATTATCTGTGAGTCATTATTTTTGTAATCATCTGTGGTTTGTCACTTATTTTAATTTTTGGGGGGGGTCCACTCATGGGGCCTGAACTCTGGGCCTGGGCACTGTCCCTCAGCTCTTCAGCTCAAGGCTAGCGCTCTACCACTTGAGCCACAGCGCCACTTCCGGCTTTTTTCTTTTTTGCTTATGTGGTGCTGAGGAATCCAACCCAGGGCCTCATGCGTGCAAGGCAAGCACTCTACCACTGAGCCACCTTCCCAGCCCCTAATTTTAATTTTTTAACAAACTATGGCAATCAGGAAGGAGGCATCTAGATTAGAAAGTCACTGATTACTGTTTCAGCTAATCTGTGAATAGAAAAACTATACTGTCAGCCCAACACAACCCTATCTATAAACCTACACTTTGGAGGTAGAGGCAGGAATTCAAGGCCAGTCTTGGGTTATTTAGTGAGTACAAGGCCAGCTTGAGTTTCCTAACAAGAGCTTCATGGCAAACAAAACAAAAAACAAAACACCAAGGCTGGGAATGTAACTCAGTGAGGAGCACTAGGCTAACACATCTAAATCCCTGGGTCTCCCTCCTAGTACTACAATAACAAAAACCTACAATGTTGCCTTGCTAGAATTCACTCCGCTACTCCATGAACAACTTGGTATCTTGAAACCACCCTAATCTTCTAATTTTTCATTTAACTTATGGCATTGTCTATGGCATTGACCTGAATATTGTGGTAAGATTCCTGTGTTCAAGAGGATTTTAGGTTTTACACCAGTTCTAGTTTGTTCATCTTTTACTTATTGCATATGCCATTTGGTTACAGATTGTAGGTTGCTACAGATAATTAAATGCCTGATTTAGTAATCATTTAACACCTCCCCCAAAACATAGCACCAAAAAACAAAAGCTGAAGGAGGAAGATTAAACACCCAATTAAAAAAACTAGAAATCAAGGAAAGGAGATGTAAACGGCACCGGTGGCTCATGCCTGTAATCCTAGCTATTCAGGAGGCTGAGATCTGAAGATCATGGTTCAAAGCCAGCCCAGGCAAGAAAGTCTGTGAGACTCTTATCTCCAATTAATCACTAGAAAACCAGAAGTGGTGCTGTGGCTCAAGAGGTAGAGTGCTAGCCTTGAGCTGAAGAGCTCAGGGACAGTGCCCAGGCCCAGAGTTCAAGCCCCACGACTGACCAAAAAAAAAAAAAAAAAAAGGAGATGTAAAAAGTATCAACAAAATGCAGAGGCTCATGAGGAAATTCTTTGAAGACCTATGTTAAAATAAACTGAAAAAAAATCTAGAAGACATGGATAAATATCTAGCTATATTGAAGCTATCAAAAGGAAACCAAGAGTATGCAAATAGATCTATAGCAAGCACTGAGATTGAAGCAGCATTTATTGATAAGGGTTGGGCATGGTGGTGAAAGTCTGTAATCCCAGCACTGAGGAGTTAGAGTTAAGAGTATCAATGGAAGTTCAGCAAGGCTACATTAAAGAGAGTTTGTGGCTAGTCTAAGCTGAAAGACACAAATAGAAATATGTTCTGTCTCCAACATCAACGACAATATGTAACAATGGAACAGGAAGAAACTTCCATTACTACTTTAGTTAACTCTGCCATATACCCCCAGAGTACACAAAATGCCAAATTTTTAGGTTTTGGACAATCCCCTGTGTATGTTTTTTACTTTAAATAAATATTATTAAAAGTATAAATGACTACGTTGAGCCCAACTTTCTGATTGCTATTTGTTGATACATAAAAAGTCACCAAATTTGAGATCGGCTAGGACTTTAGTCAACGGTCTCCCAGGGACAAGACAATTCAGGAATTAAACTGAAGCCTTATAATTTAAATAAATGTTCGCAACGACTGAGTACCAGTTTATTCACAAGTAGTAAAAATAACTAGTAAAAACCACCTAGATCTAATTATCCCATCTTAAAAGCCTGATCTATTTTTTAACAATGCTTCTATTTTGCCTTTTTTTGATTCTTGCTTCCCCTTTCTTGTCTCCGTCTTTCATTTCGACGCTCCTTCCCTCTATCCCTTCTTTCTCTCCGCTTTTTTAATTTTTATTTTTTGTATTGTACCCCCTCTCAACTTCTTAGCTCTTGCTAGACGAGAGAAAAAAGCCTGCCGAAATCTCATGAGCTAGGTGTCTCTCAGGGGTACCAGGAAGTCTCTCAGGAAGTGCCAGAGATCTTGTAAAATATCCAATACAGATTGTATTTTGCAGACTCTGGAGGTTTGCATCTGGACACGCGGCTGCATTTTCTGGGTGCGGAGCCAAAACGAAACGTTCAGTTCATCCATTGCTAATAAACATGTCAGCAGTTTCTTTGCTCTCACATCTGTTGTGAAAAATGTTATCTTTCCTGAAGTGTATTTATTTTGTCTTTAATGCTAGCTTTCATGGATTTCAAAATAAAGATATGCCTTCACTTCACAAATGCACTAGCATAAGCTGGACAGTGCCTGGTAACAATGATGAGATGAATTAAAGACAGATTGTACACATCGGGTCCTAATGAAAAATGATGATGCCTCTCAGGAAGGTTAGACTAATAAGACAACTTAATCAAGGTCATCTAAAACGTATTTCAGGCACTCTATGCATCACGGAAATGCACCAAATTTTTTTAAAATCTATTCTCTGTTTTTCCATTGTTAAGGTTGTCTTCAGTCAAATGGATACTTGCCTTTTTGCCTTTCCCAAGGAAGCACACCAGACTCTCAACTCTCTCTCTATGTTCTCCTGAATACCTGCCCTAACTTATTTGAAGAGTGTTGATGAATATGTTTTTACAAGAGAACTACACGCTATCGTGGAAATGGCACATGATTTGACAATCATTTCTCCTCCTCCTCTACTTCCTATTTATTTTATAGTCGAGAGTATCTATTTCAGATTAATTCCATCCTTAGCCGGTCTACTTCCTTATTGTCTCTCACTAACATTCCATTCTCTCAACATTTTTGATCGTCAGGAGATATGATTGCTCACAGAGAGACAAGGAAATTCTTACTAGTGAGTGAGTCACTATGTAGTTGAAAGCGTAAGCAGGGAAAGCTGAGTATCAAATGTGCATTAATTGTGAGTAGGATTGTCAGAGATACACGTAGGCCTGCTTCTGCTGATGCTATGGAGATTCTTAACACCACACATCACCTCTGAAATCCAAATTCCTTTTCTTCTTAGTTGGCCAATACCTTATTTCTGGCAACACCAAGAAGGACACAGGGTGAAATTCCTAGCTCAAGCACCCTGCCCCTTCAACGCTCCCAAATAAATCCCTAGCTCAAGCACCCTGACCCTTCAATGCTCCCAACTAAGCCAGCCAACCATCTGTGTTGAAGTTCTTTGCTAAAGCATTAAGACAGTATCAGAAACATTCTATTGAAGGAACAGTTATTAGATAACACAAAAGAAAGCACGCACAAATAGGGAATCAAACGAGCCAAGATTTTGTCTTCTAAGCACCAAATAAAATGGATCCACTCTTGGCAAGATCAGTTAAAGGAGAAAAAATAGAATCCATAAATAAATAATATCAAGAACAAGAAAAGGAGACATAGCAACAGGAATATCTCAGTTAAAAACAACAGCAACAACAAAAAGAATGGTATTTAAAGCTATATGGCAATAAATTTGAAAAGTTAGGTGAGGTGTGCACATTATTAGAAAAAAAACTTAACAAAAGTAACTGGAAGGAAATATAAATCTTGAATGATATTTTTTACTATTAAAGAACTTGAATCCAAATTCTTTAAACTTGGAGAACTTAAACCTCTAAACTTGAATAACTTACATCTTTCCAAAAACAAACCAGTAGGTGAAGACATTTTGCCAATAAATTCAAGCATTCACGAGACAAAATGTTGGAAATGAACTTTACAACTAAGGTGGAGAAAAGTCAGAGGGGAGGGTAAGTAGAAGAAAAACAAGGAAAGGAGTGACAATGTTGGACAAGAAATGTACTCATTACCTTACTCACATAACTGTAACCCCACTACGCATCAGCTCTACAATAAAATTAAACTAAATTAAAAAAACAGTTACAGTTGTAAACAAAACGTTTTCGGGGAGGAGAAAAAGTGGAAAATGTCCAGTTCATTTTGTATAATTAATATAGCCAAAACAGTGAAAGGATTCAACCTGCCAGATCTTTCCTCAGCGTAAAATTGCTAATAATTAAGGGAATATAACACTGGTACAGGGACAAATATCGAATCCAGCAAAATGAAGTGGCCAGGCCAAAATAAACTAACCAAATATTGAAACTTGATATATAACAGAATTTCATGACAGACTACTGATGAAAGATTATACTTCAATAAATGATGTTAGTTCATATAGTTTTTCATAAGAAAAAATGTGAATCATGTAGAAAAAAAGCTTTATTACATATTGTGCCATCACACAAAATCCACATAGATCTAGGACAAAATTTTCTAATTTCATAAAAATGGAATACATTTATGAATTTATGGTAGAGAAGAATTTTTGAAACATAACAAAAATACAAACCATAGGATAATTAAAAATTTTTAATTACATTAAAATTAAGAACTTCAGCTGGGCACCAATGGCTCAAGCCTATAATCCTAGATACACGGGAAGCTGAGATCTGAGGATCTTGGCTCAAAGTCAGCCTGAGAAGGAAAGTCCATGAGACCTTTATCTCCAACACACCACTCAGAAAAAGCCAGAAGTGACACTATGGTTCAAATGGTAAAGTGCTAACCTTAAGCACAAAGAGGCTCAGAGACAGTGCCCAGGACTTGAGTTCAAACCCCAAGAAAAGCAAAAAATAAAATGAAATAAGAACTTATCAAAAGACTACATTTATAAAGTAAAAAGACAAGTTACAAATGAGCAGAGGATACAAAAATATTACAAGTCAAACCTTAGAATCTAGAATATGCAAAGCAACCTTGTAAATGAATAAGAAAAAACACATGAAAATGTTTTTATAAATAAGTAAAACATGAACATTTTCATGTATCAGAGGAGACAGTAAGAATGGACTGTATGCCTAAAAGTGATCGATATCTTTCACAACTGTGAAAATGTATAATAACACTACAAACAAGAAACAATTTCATACACACATAAATTAAACAAACAAACAGATACTGATATATTTGAGAATGTGAAGATGGATCTAAGTTGGCACCACCACTTTAGGAAATAATTTGGCATTATCAAGTAGTATTGAAAAATACTAGCCGGGCGCTGGTGGCTCACACCTGTCATCCTAGCTACTCAGGAGGCTGAGATCTGAGGATTGCGGTTCAAAGCCAGCCCGGGCAGGAAAGGCTGTGAGACTCTTATCTCCAATAAGCCACCAGAAAACCGGAAGTGTCACTGTGGCTCAAGTGGTAGAGCACTCGCCTTGAGCAGAAGAGCTGAGGGACAGCGCCCAGGCCCAGAGTTCAAGCACCATGACCCACACACAAAAAAATGTACTTATGAAGGGTCTGTATATATTATGTATTTGTAAACCTCAACAATAAAAATAAACATCTTTGGAGGGTTTCATTTCACTAGTTATCCTTACATGGCCATTATAAAACCTTAGTCATTAACACCTAAGGGAAAAGGCTTATTTGGTTCATAGATTCTCTAGCCCAAGATCAGGTAGACCCCTAATTACTTTGGGTTTCCAGCTAGAGTGCTGGGTGGCAGCAGCAGGAAGGTGGTGGACCGATGTTCACACCAGAAGTTAGAAAGCAAAGACTGAATGAGGAGGGATGGGTTTCGCAGTCCTGGGCATCCGCACAGCGACCTGAGGGGCTTCCCGGGGTCTCATCTTTACCACCTCTCAAGAGCATGGGGCTGGAAACCAGTCCTCCAACATGGATGTCTGAGGAACTCTATCCCAATCAGAGTAGGATCTACACAGAGGTCCTGAGAGGAGGGCAGAGGAAAAAGAGTGGGGAAAGGAAGGAAGGGAAAGGTGAAAGGAAGGGGAGGGGAGAAGAAAAAGAAGAGAGGAAAGAGGAGAGGAGAGGGGAGGGGAGGAGAGGGGAGGGCAGGAGAGGAGAGGGGAGAGGAGAGGAAAAAGAGAGCCAAGGAGAAGGGAGGGGAGAGGAGAGGAGAGGAGAGGGGAGGAGAGGAGAGGGGAGAGGAGAGGAAAAAGAGAGCCAAGGAGAAGGGAGGGGAGAGGAGAGGAGAGGAGAGGGGAGGAGAGGAGAGGGGAGAGGAGAGGAAAAAGAGAGCCAAGGAGAAGGGAGGGGAGAGGAGAGGAGAGGAGAGGAGAGGGGAGGAGAGGAGAGGAGAGGAGAGAGGGGAGGGGAGGGGAAGAGAAAGAGAGCCAAGGAGAGGAGAGCAGAGGAGAGGAGAGGGGAGGGGAGGGGAGAGGAGAGGAAAAAGAGAGCCAAGGAGAAGAGAGGAGAGAGGAGAGGAGAGGAGAGTTACAAGGATGAAGTAAGCCAAGTCTTAATTCCAGGGACACAGCATCATCATCAGGAATTTGGGAACCCGTTCCTGTGGGAAAGTTGCATCCAAATTCTGCTGCCCTTTAGAAGCCGCCATAAACATTTCTATTCACAAGGGATCAAATTTTATACTTATGTGGACCTGGGGTGTATGAATCATGTTCTCAAGATGGTCTTTTATAGAAAAGAAGTAAATGGACCACAGATTGATATATGAGCTTTCCCTTCCAGAGCTAGTAAAACAGCCCTGTAGAATGTTAAAGAAGAAGAGAGGGCACTTACTGATGACTAGAGAGGAAGAAAATGGTTAAATTACAATCAGATCATCTACAGTCCATGCTGATTTTCAAACCAATATACAAGAGGGTGTGAAGCCTGTGGCTCACAGGCTTGTAGACTGAGTAGACCTGTGACCTTGAGTAGACCTGTGACCTTGAAAAAGTTGAAGCATTTTCCTCCCTTCTCATTTTCTCTTCTTCAAAATAAAACTGAGTTGAGCCTTTGCTTTCTCTAGTATCTTCTAGCCCTAATATTTCATAGTGCTAAGGTCCATAGATTCAATGATACCATTCCAATTGTGGTTTCCCGATTTCTACAGAGAAACTGAAAAAGTGTTCACGAAGACTCTGATCTCCCCCCATTTTCCATCTCTCAGTTTGGCTTAGAGGAACTTCCTCTCTCCAGAAGAGCCATGTGCTGGCATCCCAAAATTACCTTCTGACTCTGAAGGCCTGTCCACCTCCACACCAGCATTGAACATTCGAGGCTTCATGCCTAAAATATACTTGATGACCTGACTCACCACTGGCTGTAATGCCTTTTCATGTAGAAATGCCTTTCATAGTTAAGAGGAAGTGGAGCTGTGGCTCAAGTGTTAGAGCACTAGCCTTGAGCCTAAAAAGTTCAGGAACAGCACCCAAGCCCTGAGTACAAGCCTCAGGACTGGAACAACAACAAAAAAGTTACTATGGAAACGGTCCTGTGGCTCAAAGTGGTAGAGTTCTAGCCCTAGGCGAAAGAGCTCAGGGACAGTGTCCAGGCCCTGAGTTCAAGACCCAAGACCGACAGAAACAACAAAAACGACAACAAAACTAACAAACAAAAAACAGAGTCAAGAGCAATAAGAGATTTCAAAAAAAGAATGCTTGAAGGTGGGGGTGAATATACACCTATTTTTCTTTTACCACAGGGATTTGTTTTTATGGCCTTCAAAAATGAAACAATTTTTATCTTAAAAGCAAGTATTTCTAGTGCCTTATAATGCTCATGTTTGAAAACCAATATATATTGGCAAATAACGTGGGAAATAGACATGCAGAACATTTAATAATGATGGAACACATAAAGCATTTTTCTTTTGTTTTTATGTGGCAGCTGGATGAGTTTCAACTTCCTGCTCACAGCACAGGCTCTAAACTTCCCATTCCGTCTTTTCTTCTTCCCCCTCCCCCTCCCCTTCTTGTCTCCTCCTTTCTCCTTGGGAAAACACAAATGTTTTTGATTACATAATAGCTGCAAATTTTATATCTCCCTCTTCAATTGTTACACACCATAAACAGAGAGTAGTGGGCCTCAGACTCCATCAGGACAAAGGTGGGTCTGCATCATCGGAGGCCTTTCGTACTGGTATGGTAGGAAAAACATTTCTGCACTGGCCAGACACCATGTCCTGACTACCAGTGACCCTTTAACCAGGCAGATGAACGCATGAGAAGCCAGTTCAAGTGGATGAGAAACAGCGACCATCAGAGCTCAGAACCAGTAGAGGTCCTGCAGGTTCACTTAACACAGTGGGCAGCTTACTACCTGACTAAGCAATAAACACTGACACACTAAGCAACTACAGAGTCTGCAAGAAAACACGATACAGAGT
Organism: Dipodomys merriami; assembly: GCF_024711535.1. Taxonomy (NCBI): domain Eukaryota; kingdom Metazoa; phylum Chordata; class Mammalia; order Rodentia; family Heteromyidae; genus Dipodomys; species Dipodomys merriami. Next base: position 1,371,459 of record NW_027206413.1, on the reverse strand, counting down.
CCACGCTCGAGGGATGCTAGTTTTCTCTTCTCTAATCTGGAATTTTCTTTTTTTTTTTTTTTGTCGGTCGTGGGGCTTGAACTCTGGGCCTGAGCGCTGTCCCTCAGCTCTTCAGCTCAAGGCGAGCGCTCTACCACTTGAGCTACAGCACCACTTCCGGTTTTCTGGTGGTTTATTGGAGATAGGAGTCTCACGGTCTCTCCTGCCCGGGCTGGCTTTGAACCGCAATCCTCAGATCTCAGCCTCCTGAGTAGCTAGGATTACAGGCGTGAGCCACCAGCGCCCGGCTTGGAATTTTCTTTTAAAAGTAGAGTTCCAGCTGGGCATGGGTGGCTCATGCCTATAATCCTAGGAAGTCACCAGGCTGAGATCTGAAGATTGCAATTTGAAGCCAGCCTGGACAGGAAAATCCCTGAGACTCTTATCTCCAATTAATCACTGAAAAGCCAGAAGTGGAACTCTGGCTCAAGTGGTAGAATGCTAGCCTTCAGCAGAAAAAGCTTAGGGACAACACCTAGGCCTTGAATTTAAGCACCAAACATTGGCATCCCCCCCAAAAGAAAAAGTGATTTGTATACACAATGGAGTTTTCCTCAGTCATTAGGAAGAATGAAACAATGTCATTTGCTAGAAAATAGATGGAAGTGGAGATCATCATGTTAAGTGAAATAAGCCATTATCACAACAAATATTACATTGTTTTCTCTCACTTGTGAAATCTATGGAGGGAAAACCAGGGTCATGAAAGTGAAAGTGGACTACTAGGGAGGTGAACGGAGAAGGCGGAGGAGGAGGAATAAGAAAGATTAATAGAGGGGTGACTATGATTAAGGTACATTATATGCATGTAGAAAAATATTACAAGGAGACCCCTTGTTTTGTACAATTAATGTATGCTAATTTAAGCATGTGGAGAATGAAGTGAAGAAATTGGAAGATAGGAAACAGGCAGATTGGTGGTGAGGCTACTAAGTTAGCAAAATAGCTGCCTTGTTTCTATAGGTCTGTGGACTGTAAACATGTGTTACATGCCAATAATATATACTACATATTGGACTATAATCAAAATGTGGTTATGATAGGGAAAATATATCATAAATCATATAAATTAGGTCAGACAAAGTTATAATACAGGCAATGCATGACATAATATGTTTTATATGTGAAAGAACTCCCTTGTAAAGAAAGATGTTTGAAATATATGGATGGCTTTGCTTATGTTTCTATCTTGTTTACCAGGAAAAAAATGTAAGTGTAGTCAAAGTTTCCACTTACTGACTAAATAAACTTCATAAGAAACATGAAAATAAGCCTTTATTTCATATATTCAGATATGTTGATAAATATATATCTGTATGTAAAAAGACATACTCTATATAAGGATATCTATTTATATATGTAATATATACAAGCTCTGTGTATATAAGGATACCTAGTTATATATGTAATACATACAAGCTCTGTGCGTATTCACATGTAACCTGCATATTACTTTCATATTCACTTCTTTGCTTGGCTATATCCCTAAATTTTGGGTCCTCAAACAGTAACCACTTACATCACACCAATTTTGATGACCACTTTGAAGAATAAAATATCTGCTTAAAAAGAAGTGTCTCCTTAGGTCCCCTTTTCTAGTGACACTGAAAGATCATGACATTCAGTGTGAGGTCTTTGGTTCCTGGATCATAGGAATCAAATGTAAAAGGAAAACAAATGAAGAGCTCTTGAGCTTGCCAGGGAGAGCTAAACGTTGACGTGAAGGTTGATTAAGGAATTTCATTTTTGATTCTTTCTAACTGTGAAAAAATGAAATTTGCTTCTGAATTTCTAGTGATACTTACTAGAACATTTTTTGTAGGAAATGTTATATCTGATGTTTATTTTGCAGTCAAAGAATGGCTCAGAGTTGAAGTACAAGTGAAAAAATGTGATTTAAATGGAAGATAATGAAGCTCGTATGTGGGAAGCAGGGAAAAGAGATCTGGTAGCATTAGCTTTTCTACTCTTGTACATGTTAATTTTTCCATTTAAAATTCTAGTTATTATAGGATATTGTTTATTAAAAATCAGGATAATATTATTGTTTGTTTTTCTCTGTACGGTTAAGACACATGTTTTTAAATATATAATTTAGCTATGGATATGTGCCACAGCTATAATATTTTTTTAATTATAAGTTATATCAGATACTGCTCTCCACCAAGCATTCTACAGGTGACAACTCTTTAAGAACCAGTTTTCAGAAAACAGAATCTTCATCTGTGTTGAAGATATACTCTGGCCAGAGAGTTTAAACAAACTCTAAACTACATTGGGAAAGTCCTCAATGATAGAGCACTTGCCAAGCATGCATAAATCCTTGGAATTCAATATCTAGCATTGCCAAAAAAATCTAAATACATCGAGTAACCATAGTTTAACCATGAGCTAATGTATGAGCTCTCTAAACTCAAGTACAAATATAAAAAGGGACCTGCCAACATAGAAGTCAACAAGCAATTTATCAACAAAACTTGAATGAAGTTGCTTCCTTAGGGAGTAGTGAAAGAAATAGTCATAGAAGGCACCCATCCGGCTAGGTACAAGGAAAGTATTCATCCACTATAGGTCTTGGCTTCAGTGTAGCATTCTGACAAAGGGACGTAAACATGACAGCACATAGAGGACTATTAAAAACTCTAAGTCATCTCCAAATAGGGATTTGTCTCAGTGCAGATGAGAGATTGAGAAACAGAAATTATCTCCTAAAATAAAGAGGGAAGATACATGATTGATCTCCAGGCTCACTGAAGTTTCTCTGCGAGTTTTGAAAGAACAGGAAAGTCAAGCACGGTATCCTTTTATCTGCATCTTCTCAGACCGCACCCCCCCAAGTCCTGGACAAGTGTTCTGGATGCTGGCTGGTGGCTCCTCATCTTCCCACACTTCTCAGAAGACCTTGAGAGGTTCAAATATCTTTTTACAAGGTAGCAGCAGAGTCAGCAGAAAGTTTGCCAGCTGGTCTCAGGCGATTCACCTATGGTGTTTCTGAGGTTAAGGGTCCGTCTGACGGGCCACACCTCCACATGGAAGAAAAGAAGTATAAGGAGTTTGTTTCACGGGTCATAACCAGGGAGTGAAAGGGCAGATAGAATCTGAGAAGACCAAAGGACTGGAAAGGGAAAAAGTCATGAGGTGAGCATTGGTAGCTGTGGACATCTTGTCCTGGACGTCTGAACGCAGGTGGGCATTATCACAGCGGAGGATGATGTTCTGCAGAAACCACAAAACCTCACGCAACAGTAGTATGACTCTTTTTGTTGGGAGGAGGTTGTTTCTTCTGTTCTTCACAGTGCCTCTAATCAATTTGCCTCTGTGGAGTCTTATTCACACTGGCGGTGAATAAAAATTGCCTGCTCTGTTGCTCTACTGAGCTTCTGTGTTTAAGGAATGAGGTCAACTCTGCCATATGTGATACAGCAGGAAAACCTTTAAGCCATTACAGAGTGTGCTAACCCTCTCAATTCAGTGCATACGTGTAAAGAAAATATCAAAGCTGGGGAAAGAATGACCAGAAATGTTTAATGGTAATAGTCTCTTACGGTCACTCTGGGCCAGTAAGACTATTTGCTCTTATCACCAGTAGAGAACTCCATAATTGATAATGAATCAAGAAGCCCATGCACAGAATCCTTGGTAATATGGAAGTGTAGCACAATTCATACAAGATCAAATAATCGCTGTTCCCCTCTAACAAATTTTAAAAGTGATATTAGAAAAGATCAAACTGTTTCTAAGTGACTTAACTGCATCCCAGAAAAAGCTCAAGAATATTTATAGGAATATAAAAATATCCAGTACCCCCCGAAAGTAGCATTCACAATGTCTGGCACCCAATCAAAAATTACAAAGCATGTGAACAAGCAGGAAAATGCAATCCAAAATGAGCAGAGGAGGCAATCTATTGAAATCAACCCAGAGCTGACACAGATGTTTGAATTAACAGACAAGAATATAAAAAGTCTTTGTAACTGTATCCCATATGTTCAAAAACTTATGTAGAAACATAAAAGAAAAATTTTAAAACCAAATCAAACTTCAAGTGATGAAAACAAAAATTTCTGAGATGACAAATGAATCAGATGGAATTAACAAAAGATAGAACCTTGAAGAAGGAAATGGAGCAAGTTGACATGAAAATAAAACAACAACAGTAAGTTCAGAAATAAACACACAGAAGAGTTTTAAAAATACACAAAAGAGCATCAGTGAGTGAAGCAGCTTCAATCACCCTAACATAGATGTGTTCAAAAGCAGAAGGACAGAGACCGTTTGAAGAATAAAAGAAAATGTGAAATGGAAACCCAAAGATTCAAGCAAGATCAATATTAATTCCAAGTACGAGACATAAACTACCTCTATCAAGGTAAATCTTGATCTTTGTGAAGATTTCTAAGGTCATTGTCTTTATATTGAATGAAGACTAAGATTTCTCACATCATTTATTTTCTCTCTAAGTTTTGCCTGTTGGTGTCTCAAGGACCTTGTCTGTTTCATTTCAGTGTTTGATCTGGTAGCTCCTACCAAACATTAAAGGAAGAAATAATACGATTCTGCAGAAATCTTCCAGACAATTGAAAAAGGAAAAGTGCTTCTCAACTCATTACATGGTTCTAAAATAAAGTCCCTCAATATATCCATAAACTGCTTTCTACAATGATGCCAAGACAATTGCTTGTTAAATATTTATTTATCCATTTATTGCCACAACAATTCTCTAGAGGAAAGATAATATTCGGTCATTCAAATGTGAAGTATCACTGTGGTTCCTAACTTACACCATGTGCAAAAACTCAGAAAGGATTGAAGGTCTAAAAGAAATTCAAAAAGCTACAGAACTGCCTGAAGAAAACTAAATTGGAGAGAATCTTTGTGATGTTATATTAGGCAAAGATTTATTAGAATACCAAAATATGGTCCATAAAAACAAATCGCAAAAACTGATCAATTGTATAAATGAATCTCATTTTGAAAGACATTGTAAGAGAATGAAAAGATCAGCCACAGGCTGGGAAAATATTTGGAAAAAAATCATAAATCTTGTAAGAAACTTGTATCTAGTCTATATGAAGAACATTTAACAATCGTAAGAAAACAAACAATCCAATTAAAAACTGAAGCCGGGCGCTGGTGGCTCACGCCTGTAATCCTAGCTACTCAGGAGGCTGAGATCTGAGGATCGCGGTTCAAAGCCAGCCCGGGCAGGAGAGACCATGAGACTCCTATCTCCAATAAACCACCAGAAAACCGGAAGTGGCGCTGTAGCTCAAGTGGTAGAGTGCTCGCCTTGAGCTGAAGAGCTGAGGGACAGCGCCCAGGCCCAGAGTTCAAGCCCCATGACCGACAAAAAAAAAACAACTGAGAGCGCATTTTAAGAGTCATCACCAAAGATGTTTGAATGCTAAATAGAGAAATGAAAAGATGATCAATCTCATTAATCATTGAGGAAATTCAAATAAAAATCGACATCACTACCCATTTAGTACAGTGATTCGTTTTAATCTGACTGAGGACAAGGATTGATAGAGATGATGAAGAACCAAACTGATGATGGGAAAGAAAAATGGCAGAACCATTTCTGAAGACCATTGGGTAGATTCCAATATAAGCATGTACTTATTGTGCCATCTAGGCTGAAATGCAAGCATATGTGCATACACAGGACTCTACACAGACAAAAGCTAGGTCTATAGTAGCACAAACCAGCAAACAACCTAAACATCCACCAACACATACAGGAACAGAGAACCTATGTTGTAATGACACCAAGAATAAAAATAAATTTATTCTTGATAAATATAATTGTGAGTCTAAGAATTTTCACTGCGAGTGAGAGAAAGCAAGTTATATAAGATCATGGCTCTACAATCTGAGTGATAAAACCCCCAGGAAATACAGACGAACCTAGTAATAGAAAAGAAATCAATGGCTCAGAGGAAAGAGAAGTATGGAGGGGAAAGGCTGCCCGTGAGCAAGAGGCTGAAACGCTGGGCCCTTGGCGTGCTCACTGATTGTGTGGAAGGTTTCATGCAAGTACACACACGTCACATTGTATACTGAAATATAAACAGCCTTTTGTGTGCCAGTGATGCCCCCAATGAAGCTAGTAAAACCATCTACTTTTTCCTAGTCTATTAACCTCCACTTTTCACAACCCAAAAATCAGCCCTTAATTAAATTTTTGCTCCTCTTAATTTCTCTCCGGAAATTGCCACTCGTTTGTCTTGTTTTAAAAATCAGTAACTCCATCTGAAGGGGGTCTTAAGGATGTTAGCACTGCCACCTAACGTAGAATTCAGGAGGACTAACTGGGAGACCTTGAAGGGGAAAATATGATTTATAATTTTCCTTATTTCAGAGGAATTTACTTCTGAAAAACTAAAGAATTGTGTACAACATAAAAATCATATTTATGTAAAAATCATACAAAATTCTATCAATTAAAGACAGCTATCATTGTTACTGTTTTATTCTATGCTCGGTCCCCAACATCCAATGGCTCTACTTACTTATCTTTAAGTAGCGGCACAAAGGAGTTGCGATTTAACAAAGCAGTTTATGAACACAACGTAGTCATCCCTTTCAAAGTTCTCACTCATGCCTCCCCGTCCATCTCTTCCCTACTCTTCTTGATTTTGTAGGGTATACATTGGTTTCTGGACTGCCTCCTCCCTCTCTGCTCTTCACTGCTCTACCTCCCTCCTCCTGACCCCAACCACCCCTTTGCACCCACTTCCTGTGTTCATTTTGTTGACCTTTGGCTTTGCCTTCCTAAGAAATTATACTATGTGAGTTGTCCCTTGAATTTAGTGTATTTCAGTTAATGTATTTTATACATTTGTATACCACCAACATATTAACTCATAAGACTATAAGCTAATTACAGCTTCCACAGGTGATAGAAAACACATGCTGCCTTTGTCTCTCTAGCTCTGACTTACTCCATTTGACAGATTTTCCCATGTCTTTCCATTTCTTCATAAATGATACAAGGAGTATAAACAGCACCAGATTACCCCAACTATTGAAGCAAACAAGAAGCCTTCCATATATCATTCATTCATTCAGCTAAGGGATGATTAGAGTGTGTCTAGTATATGGTAGACTCCGTGGTATTTTTGAGTTGTGAATTGATACTGGAGTAGGCACCCTGCGTAATATGTATCACTTAATAAAATTTTGTATGTAGATATTTATAACTACCTATTTATAGATTCGTTTAAACTATGGATCAGAAGATTAAATACTCAATTTTACATTCCCGAAGCCACAGGAAATCTTGGAGTAGTGATGTTTTCTATGAAAACATCAAGCTGAAAAATCTCTTTGTCCTAATTATACACAAGTCTTGCTTTGATTCTCTAGAATACAAGAGCCTTTTCTAGCTACACATAAGCATACACACACACACACACACACACCCTTGTGTACACACAATGTACATGCACACCTTTTGGTCAGGCTGCTGCAAGTGTCTTCTTACTTACATTCACACACACACACACACACACACACACACACACACACACACACCCTTGTGTACACACAATGTACATGCACACCTTTTGGTCAGGCTGCTGCAAGTGTCTTCTTACTTACATTCACACACACACACACACACACACGCACATGCACACGCACCCTTGTGTACACACGATGTACACGCACACCTTTTGGTCAGGCTGCTGCAAGTGTCTTCTTGCTTGGGTCACCTCCTTCATTTTGTATTCTGTAGTCTGAAGGCCGTTTCTGGCCTCCAACTTTCTCCTGAGAGATGGAGATGCCAAGGATATAAAGTAGGTTGGTCTGCAAAGGTCAGTATGCACTTCAAAGGGACCGGGTACAGAAATGGAAAGCTCTTATTATTTTTTCTGTAAGAGAATTGGTTCAAATGTTGGATTTCTATTAAAACCTTTCATTGGTCAAAATGGATTATTGCCAAAGAAGTTGAAACAGCTCGTGCATTAGTGTATGGCGAGGGTTTCTAAAATAACACCTGAGCAGCATGAGGTGCAGGTATTTTTCAAAGTGAAATGGGCCTGGCAGCCAAGGGGTGGTGCACCTTGCAGGAAGGTGAGACACCAGTTCTGTCCCATGGGCTGTTCAAAGGGACCAGCCGCTGGGAAGGAGCACCAGCTGGAAAGGAGCCACGCAGCAGATGCCTTCATTTCATTCACGGAGCAAACGGAGCACACAGCCCCTTACATTGATGAATGATCAGAAGGAAAAGTCCATGGCGGCCATTCAAACTGGAAGGTAGAAAATGCTTTCAGGGACCGTGTGTCAGGGAGAGCTACAGATGGGAGGGTCAGGCCGCTTCTCCCCATCGGATCAAAACCCACCAAGACTGGCCCCTGGGATGGGTGCTCCATAAAAAAACAAAGCAAGACCCACTGGGCAGCGGTGAAGCAGACAGACCTACATCCTCCTTTCAGAAACCTCCTGTCCGGCACTCCTGTCTCTGTCCGCTCCTTCTGTGCAGCCTGGGCCCACGAGCCCTGCAGGATTCTGCCGGACTCCTTATCTCTTCCTGATCCCTCTGAGGCTCACCGTCTGTGCTGCTTCTTTACGTTCACAATCTGCATCAGCCATTGTTTGTGAACTAGAATGAACATATTCGCATGTATCTCCTTTGTATAGATTATGCATTCTTAACTGCTAGTAACTAGAGGTCTGAGACTATTTTCAATTTCTCCTGCCTAGCAGTTCTTTGATTCGCAAAGATGCTGAGAATCTTCTTTGTGCCAGTCAAGCCTATAATATACATATATTGTCACATTGGAGCTTTAAAAAAAAAAAAACCTTCAGCTCCAGAGGATTTTGAAAAGCACCAAACTGAGAGGGATGCAGGGTTAGGCGCCAGGACTATTTGGAAATAATCCGAATTTTCACGACAGGCAAAGGTCAGTGCGTTTGAACGGGAGGCCAGGGTAAATGACAGTTTTTGGCCTTCCTATTACTCTTGACTATGTCCTTTTATTCAAGACTTTGGTGGCTAGTGACAGAGATCAACTCTTCTTACCTTATGTAAAAGGAAATTCATTCATCATTTTCTTAGCATACTTGAGCAATTTACAGAACTGAAAGAACAGATACAAAACTCAGTGACAGGGTGTTTATCCAGAGACCCTAAGCTAGAAGATTCCTTCTGTCTCCATATGACAATTGTTCCCACTTGGCTTCGTTCAGCATTCTGTCCGTTCATCTACCACCAAGCCCAGGTTTATATCTTTCTGGTTCAAAAATCTCAGAGAATATATTAGTCCCAAAGATTGATCATAATGGATATTACTTTGGTCTTGTGTGCATCTTTGATCCAATCACTATAACTAAGCAGATGGAATACTATAATTGGATAGATTTGAGCTATTATTCTTCTTGTACCTTCTAGTCAGGGAACAAAATTATAAAGAAAACAAGCAACACAAAGTTGTTATTTCAGCCAGGCACCGGCGGCTAAGGCCTGTAATCCTAGCTGCTCGGGGCTGAGATCTGAGGATGGCAGTTTGAAGCCAGCCCAGGCAGAAAAGTCCCTGTGAGGCTCGAATCGCCCACTAACCACTCAAAACCCAGAAGTGGGGCTGTGTCTCAAGCGGTAGAGCTTTTTGGCTCAAAGTTAGTGTTTCACCACTTGAACCACAGCACCACTTCCAGTTTTCTGGTGGTTAATTGGAGATAAGAGTCTCATGAACATTCCTGCCAGGGCTTTGAACTTCGATCTTCAGATCTCAGCCTCCTCTGAGTAGCTAGGATGACAGGTGTGAGCCACTGGCCCCCAGCCTAGTTAGATATTTTTTATGTTGTCTCCTTTCACAGAGTACTGGCTTTGCTTTTAGTGGACTATTAGCTTATTGGGATAATTTTAATATAAACAATCATTAGGCAGACATAAGAATTTGTTTCCTGCTTTGTAATGGTCAATGCTATTAATTCCTAGAAGAACCCCTACTAAACCCTACTGATTATCCAGTCTTCTACTAAATTTACAGATTACAAGATCCAATATTTTCCCCCTCAGTTCCACAGACTTGCTCAAAAAATTTCTATAGGATTGTTTCTCATTCTTTGGCTGATTTCTAAATTGGGAAATATCTTTTTATTAGCATAAATTAGTAGTACAAAAGGGTTTCATTGTTATATTTCTACATATGTATGCAAAATAATTCGATCAAATTTACCCTTCTATCAACTCCCTTCTTCTCTCTATAAAGCAGTCTTTAATGTGTTTCATTATGGTATCTACACACACACACACACACACACACACACACACACACACACACACACACTTTGATAAAGACAATGTACTTCAATCATGTTCACTCACAATCACCTTCTCCTTTCCTCCTCTCCCCTCTTTCCTCTCAGTCAATCTTCTGTCAATACTCATCTAACAACAACAACTTCTTCTTCTTCTTCTCCTTCTTCTTCTTCTCCTCCTCCTCCTCCTCCTCCTCCTCCTCCTCCTCCTCCTCCTCCTCCTCCTCCTCCTCCTCCTCCTCCTCCTCCTCCTCCTCCTCCTCCTCTACCTCTTCTGCTTCTGCTTCTGCTTCTGCCTTTTCTTTTTCATTTTAGATCAAGATTCATATATGAGCAACATAAAAGGTGGTATCGGACTTTGCAATCTCAGTCAACGTATCTTGATGGGAACACAGCATGAGATGTCAGGTTTACCCTTTGGAGAATCTTAAATTCTCAATTTCTGGCTTCCATACAACTTTCAAATGCCATCATAATTATTTTTTTAAATCTATCTAGTTTTCAAGTTGTATTCACTGAGTATACCTCTCCTATAAAAGTCTCATTTCTTGGATAATGTTGTATATTTTTAATGCTTTGCAATCTCTTTGCCCTGTTGTCTCCAAAAAGATTTGGTTATTTACAATAAAATAACCAGGCTTATTTTTAAATAAACATCTTTAAGTTTATATATATTTTTTATATAAGTAAAAACAGGAAAGTATTCTTTATCCCAAAAAGATTTTTCCCCATCCAGTCAGCAATAAAATTTTATTAATGGAATTTTTACTTTATCCTTCGTACAAGCTAAAGATCTCTTTGGGATTGATTTAAAATATATTAGATTTCATCCATAAAACCTTTCCTTCTTAGGAACGAATTTCAGTGTATATCAAAGGGAGTGCCTATGGGGTCATATAGTGCTAAATGCCATTGCCACAATAACTGCTGAAAGGGAGGTCGGGTTGGCGAGAGTAACCTAGAGTCGTCATGTGACCCGACGCTTTCAGTGTCTGTACATGGCCCGACGCTGTCCCTGTATCTTCTCTCTTCCCCAAAGCAGCTAGGAACCCAGTGTTCCTAGGTGGACGGACGTCTCCCCCAGATACGAACACAGTGCCCTGTGATCACTAGCACCTCCCTGCCAATTCTATTCCCACCCTTTGGCAACAGAAAAATGCCATTTGAACGTTTTTCCTAAGGGTCAGTAGATGGCCTGGCTCTTCTCCCCAAAGGTAGGAATAACAACACAGCTTTTATACTCTTAGACGGGGCCACGTTCAGTGTAGCTACCTCTTTAAGGGAAAGTTACGAGACCATGTTCTTGGGGTGGCTTGGGGCACCCCCACGGGGAGGCCAGCTTCAGGGACCACACATCTATTATGAAGTGCTGAAAGGAGAAAGGAAAACAAATAATAAAGCTATAAAATAAAGTTTATTTTATCAAAATTAAAACTGCTTCCTTCCCTCCACTTCAGAGTAACCCTGGGATGGAGCCGGCTGAGGATCACATGGCTGGAATCCCTTAGCAGTTACTTCCCCGGCAGGAGCTGCCTGCCACAGACAAAATTATTGGGTTAGGAATGTTCACAATTCAGAGACCTGATTGGCTGACTCGTCCTCAGGGGTTTCAGATTCAAATATTTATACATCTAAATGGGAGCTAAGAAAAGAAAGCAGTTCATAAAGAGAGTCCCAAAGCGTGTATCATTGCAATAACAGATGGAAATATTATATTTTTGAAACATTCGTTCTATGAAGTCTTTTGAAGTATGTTTTGCTAGAATCAGCTAAGCCAAAAAGTAGAGGAGAGAGAAAGAGAGAGAGAAAAGAAAGTTTCATTTCCAAATGTTAGTGTCAGCAGAGTATAAAGATAGCATTTCCTAAGAAAGACATATCACAAAATACACTTCAACAGAGTACATTTGTTAAGTCTCTACTTCACATAAATGTCTCAGGAGGGAAATTTTTCAAAAGATACACTTGACTGTCACTGCTCAGTTTGTGTGGAAAGTCTCTCATATCTTAACCTCTGACATACTTGGGGAGTTTCTGTCCTCACTATTGAATTCAACATGTTTCCTAAAAGGATTGAAACTCAAGATAAGACAGGATTTGTCACAAAGGGGCTGCTGGCTGTTTCATGAGGTTAATCAGATTGCCATCACTGGCACAAAACACCTGAAGAACAAAAATGAACTTACAAGAGGAATGATTTGTTTTCATTCACAGTGTCAGAGAGTTTAGCCCACGGTCAGCTGACCTCACTGCTTTGGGAACCATGGTGAGGGAAAACATGTGATGGTACAAAGGAGAGAAAGGAGGGGTGGGAGAAAGAGAAGAGAGAGGAGGAAAGGAAAGGAAAGAAGAAAAAAGAAAGGCAGGAAGAAAGGAGGAAAGAAAGAGAGGGAGAAGGAAGGAAGGAAGGAAGGAAGGAAGGAAAGACAGAAGGAAAAAGGAGGAAGGAAGGAAGGAAAGAAGGAAGGAAAAAGGAGGAAGGGAGGGAGGGAGGGAGAGAGGGAGGGAGGGAGGGAGGGAGGGAGGGAGGGAGGGAGGGAGGGAGAGAGGGAGGGAGGGAGGGAGGGAGGGAGGGGAGGCTAAAGACAAAATATTGTCCCCAAGGATAATCTTCGGTAACCCAATCCTATCAACTAGGTTCCAGCTCCTAAATTCTGTATTGCTTCTCAATAGCCCATCAGATTATAAAACTACTGATGGATTACTATCCATTGATGACATCAGAGTTCTCTTGAGCCAATCACTTTCCTCCTGGCCCATCAGCTGGCAAACAAGTCTTTGGCACACAGCCTTTCTGGAAATATTTTAGATCCAAACCATAACACTCATACTGAGATTTTCTTTTCTTTCCATAGGAGCCTATACCCCTGACAGAATCAACAGTCCAGAATTACCCTGCCTTTCCAGGAAAAGCATCTCAATACTAAGCAATCAATTTGAAGTGTTCCACAGTCAGTCTGATTTCTCTGTCATGTAGCTCGTGGGACATGATTCAGGTATCCTGCTAGTCTCAGTGATTAAGCTGGACCAGCCGTGTGACACTGTGATTAGTACACGGTAACTGGCTGTTACTCTGGCTAAGGAAATACAATGTGCAGCAATACAATGATTTCTACTTTGTGCCCAGACACGAGCTCTCGCTGTGGCACTGAACTGCGAGTGTAATTTCTGGCCACATTTATTATTAGGAGTGACAGAGCAAAGCCTGGACTGGGAGAGAGGCTGATAATTGTGAGGATATCAGAAATGAAGTCAGTCTTTCCCGCTCAAGTTAGGAAATGAGTAGCTATGACGGTCAGTTCATGCAGACACGGGCAAGCGTTCGGGGATTTGATATTTGCCTGACCCTGAGCACTAAATGACAGGTAGTTGGGAGAGGGCAAAATAGAATACAGTCACCAATGGCTTTGGAAAAGCCGGAGTGCAGATCTCTGCCAAAAAAAAAGAGGGAAGAAGGAAGAGAAAGAGACACTTGTTCCCTCCTGCACAGCCATTGTCCCGCAAGGTGGGGCCCTGGGGATGGCTGCTCAGGGAATGCAGCTGCTCGGAAGCCAATGCAGATTTCCACCATGGCAGAAGGACTCGGGCCCAGCCTTTTCCTGGTACTCTTTTGATCACAGGGCTCAGGCTTGGAAAGATCCTCACCACTGTGTGGTTGTCGGGTGCCTCAGTACACGCTGGCTCAAAGACTTCACTTCCTGCTGGCCGGCCTCTGGCCCAGTGATTACTACTCCTCGGTGGTTCACTCACTTCAGCTCTGGGGTTGACTCCACTAGCACTGCTGGCTGCGGACGGGACCTTCAGTGAGAGGGTGTGCAGTGTGCCAGCCACAGCGGGGATGTGGGGAGGGAACAGAAGCAGGGGAACCAAGAACCACTGATCCTACTTCAGAGCAGTTTGCAAGAGAATTGCCTGGGAATTGGTTAACATATAGAGGATCCTGGTTTCACTGGCGTTCCTGAAGCAGGAGTGCTGGGGTGGTACTGACCTTAGGAATCCCCCAAGGCGGGGCTGGGAAGATGGCTCAGTGGTAGAGCGCTTGCCTTGCATGCATGAGGCCCTGGGTTCGATTCCTCAGCACCACATAACCAGGAAAAAAAAAGCCGGAGGCAGAAGAGTGCTGGCCTTGAGCTGAAGAGCTGAGGGACAGCGATCAGGCTCAGAGTTCAGGCCCCACAGCATAACACATCCAAATGTGTCAGTTAGGAAACCCAGGCTGAGAAAGACTAGCTAGCTTTGTCATGTGTAACAGAGACCTGACTCCCATGGCTCATAAGCAATCACAGCACACTGTTTCCCACCCTTTCCCTTCTCTGTGCTTTTGTAATTAGACTTGTGTCTAGGCACCCTAACCAGGCTATTTAACTATATTCTTTGATCCCATTTGTTTCTCTGTAAAAGACCCTGTTTGCCAACATAAGCCCACTTTCAAATCCAACTCTCCTCAGCTCGGGACGTATTAGAAAGATGTGTTAAACTCAGAGCAGCTATCATAAAAGGAAACACTTTTGTTAGTATTAAGAAGGCTGTATAAAATTAGACTAGACACATGGCAGTTTGGATGGCTCACAAAGGCACAGAAAGATTTTTCAGACACTTCATTGAGTGATAATTATATAGAGTATTTAAATTTGTCAGGATTATTTTATAGCACAGTTTCTGCTGGATCAGGTGGGTTATGGTAAAAAGTAGGCAGATTGGAGCAAATGAGTAAAAAATGACTAATTTTACTCTAGAAATTGAATGACATTATGAAGAATAAACTTTACAATGGATCATAACCATCATAGGCTGAAAGTAGCACATGGGAATGAATGACAGAAGATTTGCCATTCCTGTGTTTATAGATTAGAGTTCAGAGTATGCCCAGAGTCTTAGACTAACAGAGTAGTCTCATATCATGTTATTAATGCGTAACTAATGGCCTATGAATGGGAAAAACTTTTAAAAGAGTGAAAGAATATAACTTTTGACATCCCAGACGTGCCGCTTACTACTGTATGGCATTTAAGCAATTATTTAACTCCTTTGTTTTAATTTCCTCATCTAAAAATGAAAACTTACAGGGTTGTTTAGGTTGTCAAAGCACAGAAGAGAGGAGAAAACGCTGAGATTCTTGGGCTATTGAAGAGAACAAGTGACAAAGGGAAAAATGGAGGCAAATCAAGGAAAAGTACATGTAGACTAATCCAAACTAAAGCGTAACAAACTGAACATGTGAATCTCCATCTGAGCTAGGTTACCAAATCCCCAGTCTTGTGCCCACAGAAAACCCTCTCAAACTTTAACATCACGTAAAGACTATTAAACACAGTTGGAATACATGCATTGGACAAGCCCTGGTGAAACTGGGCGATTTTATGTCGCGTTCACCCTCATGCCTACCGGTTAGTCGTGGAATGAATGCTTGTGTTGGTGAGTTCTCACAAGGGTCAAAATACAGGAATCTCAACAAAGGAGGAGGCAGACCAACATAGAAGCAACATACAGTGTCTCTGTGCCTTCTGGGGGATTGTGTGTCTCCTGTACAATGGTACCAGTTCTTAGTCATGAGAACCAAGTGCTGGAGGTAAGGTTTTCTGTATGAACAAAGCAGATGCCAGTTAGATCGCTCAGTTGACTTAAAACTGATACCAATAAACCTGGTGAACCACTGTTTAGAGAGACAGGTTATCAATAGCTAATTGTTCAATAAGAAGAAGATATTACTGCTTATTATCTCAAATTAGATGACATAGCAGAGCACTTGCTTAGCTTGCATGGGACTGGAATTTGATATCCAGTACCATTAACAACAAAAACAAAAAAAAACAAGGTCAGGAAAGTCATGTTTTTTTTCCCTAAACGTTTTAACAATGTGATGGAAACATGATAAAGTACAGAGTAATTAAATAAATCCTTCTCCTATTAGCATTGATGTCCAAAAATGGGAAGGAAGGGCAGATGGAAGGAGTGAAAGAAGGAAGGAAGAAAAAAAGAAAAGGAAGGGAGGAAGGAAGGAGGGAGGGAGGAAGGGCATCCACATTCACTACTATAACAAAACGCTACAGATAGGAATAAATTACAAACAATACAAGTTTCCTTGGCTCATAGTTCTAGAGCCAGGAAAGTCCAGGGGGAAGGTCAATCAAATTTCGACATTCATTAAAAAAAAAAACCAACAAATTCAGACTATGGCAATATTGAAGTCATAGGAGAAGGAAGAGAGGGAAGGGAGATCAACAAATATACTTAAAAAGCGTAAATATAAAATCTGCAGTTGGGCTGGGCGCCGTTGGCTCACACCTGTAATCCTAGCTACTCAGGAGGCTGAGATCTGAGGATTACAGGTCAAAGTCAACCTAGGCAGATTCCCATGAGACTCTTATCTCCAATTAACCACTCAAAAGCCAGAAGTGGGGCTGTAGATCAAAGTCATAGAGCAGTTTCCTTGAGCAAAAGAGCTCTCGGATAGCACCCAGGCCCTAAGTTCAAGCCCATGGCCAACAGCAACAAATCTGTAATTTTTTTCTAACAGATACATATATATAATATTATATATTATATAAAACATATAATATATTACATATTTTATATTATATATTATATGTTAACATATAATATATAATATATATTACAATATAATATATAATATATGTAATATATGTAATATATAATATAATATATAATACATAATATAATGTAATAATAATATATAATATATTATATGTTAACATATAATATATAATATAAAATATGGACTATATTAATTAAATATATATTTTAAAATATATTTTTTAAATTCATTAGCAATCTCCTCTTTTACCACTGAAAAGTAGTATGGGGGGGTGGATTTTTTTCCCCACTAAACCTACAAAAGGCTTCATCAACTTCAACCATCTGTCTGAGACAGCACGTGTGGAACTACTACACCTTTAGGCTCAGAACTCCCGTGTATGACCAGCAGTATGACTCCGCTAAGCACCTAGGATTCCATCCGAGCAGGATCTACAAAAGGGGAGAGCAGAAAAGACCTGGTACCCATCCTGTCAGCCTTTGACTCTGAAAGCCTGAAGCCTTGCGCGTCAACAAGACTCCCTGCTCCCAGTCCAGGCTCAGGAGCTCAGATGCACCCTGCTAGACTCCCTGCTCCCAGTCCAGGCTCAGGAGCTCAGATGCACCCTGCTAGACTCCCTGCTCCCAGTCCAGGCTCAGGAGCTCAGATGCACCTTGCTAGGCTCCCTGCTCCCAGTCCAGGCTCAGGAGCTCAGATGCACCTGCTCATTCCACCTCCCAGCTCAGCACAGCCTTCCCTCTGCCTGGGCCCTTTCTCCACAAGGCTCACTCCCATGTGTCACACGTCCCCTGCTCAGCGGCATCGTTGCAGACTATTTAATCTAAACAAGCCTGGAAGCACTCTCTCACATTACTATTTCCTTTTACTTTTTCCTAGGGATTAACTCAGCGCTCTGTGTTCTTGCTTGCTTGTGCCTGGCACTCTGCCCACTTGAGCAAGGTCTCAAGCCAGCTTTTTGTTAGGTAATTGGAATCTTGAAAAGCAGTGTTCTGATGTCATAATAAAGGCAAAGAGTCATTTACATAGTTGGGATAATGAATGCCTAAAAACATTTTATTTTAATAATATTTGCCTTACCAGGATGAGAATATTGTAAAGTATATATTTGCATAATTTCATTTCTTAACGAAGTGGTTATGTAACTATAAGCTAGACCAATCGGCAAATTGTAGGTTTGCAGGTGAATACCTTATATTTGCATAAAACATCACTGTTTACAGAGGGAAAACTATTGTTAGCTCACCAGTTAAGTCAGTCATCAAAAATGAATCAAGACCAAGAATAGTGTGCTGCTATCTGCCTGGTGTATTTGTCACGCATGGATGCTCGTTTGGGGCTCAAATTTGGGGGTAGAAAGATGAGTTTGTTCTGTCCTTCACTAGTCCTGTGACTTTAAACAAATCCTTCATTCTGACCGAGCCTCATTGCTTTTGCTTTTCTCCACAGAGAGATAAGAATACTAAGTGAAATGAGCCCCAAGATATGGACAAAAGAGGTTTTTCTTTGTTGTTGTTGTTAATGTACTATGTGATTTTTTTTGTTTCTTTTGTTCGTTCTTCCTCCTATGGTATATCCCTATTGTATTTGATTTTGGTCCCCTGCATCTTGCATATACATTTATCTAATTTGGGGAGGGGAAGGGGAATAACAAAATGCCGACACAAGGACATAGGATGACCCATTGCAGCAAGGATACCCACAAGACACTACATTGGAAATGAACTTTACCACTTTGGGAGGGGGAGGAGTTGGGGAGGTGGGAGAGGAAGGCATGGTAGGAGAAAAACAAAGGAGGTGTAACAATGCTCAATAGGAAATGGACTCATTACCTTACCGATGTAACTGTAACCCCTCTGTACAGCATCTTTACAAGAAAATAAAAATATATTTAAAAGAAAGGATACAAGAATATTTACTGCCCAGAACATTTCTAAACTGAATTTTATAATAAAAACCAGAACATGGCTCTAAAGATCCAACATATGGTAACCGCCATTGTCAGCAGAGCAGCATTAATATTATTGAGATACTAAAATATCTCAGTCTTATTATTTAAAAATGTGTCATATGATTTGGTGAAGAAAATAGAGCTGGGAAATATATTCATTGCTGGCATCTCCGGGAGGAATATCTGAAAGTTGTATTCTCCGGTGGCAGTCATGATAATATTTATCTTCTCTATGTAGCCTGTGCTTACAAACTACAGGCAATTTCTCCTGTTCTTTGCAGAGACCTTCTGGTTACCTATAACACATTTTTACCTTTTGCTGATGGGGCAAGTAAAGAAAAAATAACGAGTTGGCTGAGGATCGGAAGACAAGCCATAATTACCCTAATTCTCCAAAGTCTAGTCCTGAATTTAGCCAAACAAACCAGGCTTACCATGTGTTTAACAACCAGTCAAACCTAGAGAGATATTTGGAACAGTTTTAAAACAATTTATGTGTACATTACAGTTCTTATTTTGTACAAAAGACTGAACTGAATTAGAGAGTTGGAGAGTATGAGGGTCTAGATCTGATTCATGAGCTATACGATTATTTTGCCAACAGAGAACCAAACAAGTAAGTTTAGTTTAAGAGACGATAGTGAGCATAATTGGTGTGTTAAAGTAGTTTCACGGAGACCTAAAAATCCTTAATACAATAAATTCTGAGAGGCCGGAGCGTAGAATGGAAAGAATGTAGAAGAGGTAAGCCAAGCCTAGTGGAACACAATTGTACTCCCACGCAAGAAGATTAAAAGTTCTAGGCCAACTTAGGCTACATAATGAGACACCCTGTCTCAAATACATGCCATTAGAAAGAAAAGGAATGAGAAGGAAGAGAAGGAAGAGGAAGAGGCGGAAGGAGCACTGATAATTAATCAAACTAGTTGACCGGGATCACATCTTGCTCAAATAAAGAAATTTAACCAGCTATAGACACAGCACTGGTCTTGTTTGGTTTTTTGGTGCTACTAGGGTTCGAACCCAGGGAGATGCCCCACACCTCTGGAGCCACACCCATACACACTTGGGCCCAACACCAGAATCTTTAATACTTTTCCTTTCTTTTTTAAAATTTCTTCAAGTAGTTGTACAACGGAGTTGGTTTATGAATACAATGCATCCTGACCAATGTTACCCCTTTGAACATCAATATTAGCATTCTCAAAAGTAAAAATATGCATGCACTAGGCATCCTTGAAACTTTAGTAGATACTGATTATACCACCACAACTGGTGCCCCAGGACAAAAAAAAATCTAATCTTAAATCCTATTTCTTTGCCCACAAATAAATGTTTATCATCCACAAAACACGTGATACTATAAAGTAATCATCCTACCATTGAAAAATTGAGTTAGGAGATAAAACATAAAGACACATAGTTAATAGAATTAAATCAAGACATAGTTTGATAAACTACTGAAAGATATCTACAAAGATAGTTGTAGAAATCCATTCGTGTTGATGGGAATTAGAATTAGAGAAAAAAATAAGAGGAAGTTGAATTTGAAATCAGACATGATTAATTAAACTATGGAATGGAAATGTGGGTTTCCACTGGAAGAATGAAAAACAGCCATGAAAATTTTCAGTACAAATGAATTTTTACAAAATTCATCCAACACAGATGGATTAGAAATGAAATAAAAAGCAAGAAAACCTACTAGTTCAAACGTAGGAACGGAGGCCTATAAGAAAGTGTTTTGTCGTGAGAATGAAAATGGAACAAACTTTAAGCATGTGTTTTGAGATATTTCTTGGAAAAGATCTCTAAAATGACAAATGACTGAATGGAGAAAACAAAGATAAGAAGAAAGAAGCAAAAGTGTCTGTGGGTCTCAACCCGCAGCATGGGAACACCGGAAGCCACACACAGGCCTAGAATGCACAAAGGGGTGCACAGCGCTCTGACAGTGGTAATAACTCACAGATGTCACAGGCCATCACAGATAGGTCCCAGAAAACCAAAGAGTCGGAACAACAACAACAAAAGAAATAGAGCCATAGTTAGCCAAACCCCAGTGGTCTGTGAAGATGCAATGTATCTTATAGTGAGGCATCGTTGCCTAAGTCAGACACCCACCTACTAACTTCATGCAGCTTTAGAAAAGGATGAGTGCATTTGCTCATGTGGCCAAATACCGTTTAGAGTGTGCGCAGAATAAATCAATAGATTGTCTTTTGCTGTAGTACATTTTAAGAATGATAATTGATTATCCTAATAACTCATGTTAAATACCTTAATAAATGTAGCAGGAAGAATAATGATTCCCTCAACCAGCCCATTTTCTAACCCTTGCGAAAATGACAGCTTACTCTGCACACGTTGCAGATGGGATCAAGTTAAGGGTGTTGAGTTTAAAAGATGAGCCTGGACTATCCAGTTGGGTCCACTGTAATGACAGGGTCCTTTAAAGTATAAGAGGGAGGAAAGAAAGTCAGCTCTGGAGGAGAATAAAAGATGCCCAGCTTCTGAACTTGACAATGGAAAAAATGACCAGGGGAGGAGGAATGTAGGCAACCTTTAAAAGTGGGAAAAGGCCACGAAACAGATTCTCCCCGAGAGCCTCTAAAAGATATGCGGCCCTGTCAACACCTTGATATTAGCTCCGTGAGACCCTCTCTGGACTTAGGGCCTGCAGAATTGCAAGGTAATAAATTTGTGTTTTTCAAAGCTACTCAGTGAGTGATAACTTGTTACAAAAGCAACAGGAAACGCGCAGAATAATGCTTTGCATATTTCCTGAGCTAGTCATGCTCTTTGCAGAAAGTTTAGAAATTAGGAAAAAGAAAGAATTATTCAAATACTATGAAGATCAAATTAATTTTTCTGGCCGTGACAAAAATAACTGGTTCCTGACTTACCTTCAGGTTTTTACCAAGTAAAAACTTGATAAAATATAAGAAAAAACTTTCATTGGACACAAGATTGTCTTCTCTACAACATGGGAGGAAAATAAGGTGAATTCTGTAGTCTCCCAGCTTTCCCCCGAAAACCATTAGGAGACCATGCTGGAAATATCAAATTTCCAGAGAGAATAGACTTTGAACACCTAGAGGATGCTGAACTAAAATTCAGTTGGTCTATGTGCGCTCAAACAAAATCCAACACTTTCAAATGAAGAAAGCAAGACATACAAAACTCATTCATGTAATATTCATAATGCCTTGCAAACAATCAAAACTATCAGGTGTTCAAAGGAGCCAGGAACAGTGACCCATAACCAACACACATAAATTAACAGAGACACAAAAGTTAAGGCACTGCAAATACGACTGTGAATTTAAAGTTAGAGACAAATGTAAGAAGCAAAGTAGTGGAAACTGTAAAGAATAATGTTAAATTTATAAGCATAAAGTTCATCTTTAGAATCTTACTAGATGATAATTATAGTAATAACAGATTATATTTTACAGAAGAAAAGATAAAAGAATTTACAGACATGGCAGAAGAAGAAAAGAAATGTTATGAAAAGCTGGGAGTTGTGCTTGGGAACAAAAAAAAAAAATCAAAGGCAACAACTCATAGAAAAATGTAAAATGTTACCAAAGATGCTTAAATTGTTAGCTAAGAATTATATTTAGATGGTTTGCTGCAGGATTTTTCTATTATTATTATTATTATTATTATTATTATTATTATTATTATTAGTGCCTCAATCTCAGCTTGCGTGTTTGTTTGATGCTCTTGAATCAGACATTCGGCGCTGCTTTTTTCTAGTTAGTTGTGGAGATGGAGTCTAATGGACTTCTCTGCCCAGGTTGGTGTAAAGTTGCCATCCTGTAGGTCTTAATCTCCTGAGCAGGCCCAAGGGGAGAGTGCGGCACCTTCCCCCCGCCCCGCCCCCCCTCCCGTTCTCCCAGGCCTGGGGCTCCAGACTGAGGGAGGAGGCCCACAGGAGGCCCTGGGGTGGAGCACGAAGTCGCCCTCATCCACTCTGGCTTCGTGGTCAGCGTTCCGCAGAAATGTCACCATGCGGTCACTTTACCTCCCAGCTGTCTCCTCTGACAGCTCAGTGGGTTTGCTGCCATCCTGAACCGGTGCAGCAGCCTCAGACTCGAGGTCAGGGCTTGCATTAACCAGTAAGATGGGACGGGCCCTGCAGAGCAGACAGCAGGCCTGGCCTGACCTGTGGACATGAGAAGTGGCTCAGCGCCCACCACCGAGGCCAGGCAGGCGAAGCCCCTCAGAAGCCCTGTATTTGAATCAGGACAGCTGAAGTCCCATATGGCACGTGTATAGAAGACCAAAATTACCTAGGCCACAGTTCTCACCAGAGTCATGCAGGAACAAAGGTAATGACTTTCTGTAACAAAAGGACCAAGCTCAAGCTCAAATTTCTTCCTTCCACTCCCTTCCTTCCTTCTTCCTTCCTCCCTCCCTCTTTTTCCTTTCTTCCTTTCTTCCTTTTTTTGTTTTTTGCAGTACTAGATGTGAACTCAGGGGCATGCACTTCATAGGCATGTGTGTTACCACTACAGGCTAGTTTCTGAATTTCTTAGAATAGCTTCCTAATTTACTTTGGAATATAAACTTCTTTTCCAAACTCGTTCATCCTTAGCATACATTTGGATTTCAATCTATAAAGAGACACCTTGCTTATTGAAACCCTGCTGCATACATTTGTGTTTTGGAGTTTTTGTCTAAGCTATTCCTGTTTGGTTATAATATTTGGTCTCAAGCTATTTGTCTGCCTATTCATTTCCAAACACTTAGTTCCAAGGCACCTTCTCCATAAAAGTACTGTACATGGGCCTGAACTCTGGGCCTGGGCACCGTCCCTCAGCTCTTCAGCTCAAGGCTAGTGTTCTACTCACTTGAGCCACAGTGCCACTTCTGGCCTTTTCTGCTTATGTGGTGCTGAGGAATCAAACCCAGGGCCTCATGCATGCAAGGCAAGCACTCTGCCACTGAGCCATGTTCCCAGCCCTATACATGTCTTTATCATAGCATTTTTTCATAGGGCATTATCTATTTTCCTTATTTTATGTACTTATCTTTATTTTATGTCCTTTTCTTTAGCTAGACTGAGGACAGGGTTCTACTTGATGAAAATCTTTAAGAGGAAGGTAGTAGGCAGTAACCGCTGAAGGCATTTGAAGTTTTAGGGATTCATTTCAAATTGCTACAGAGGCTACCTGTGGCCTCTGGTTAAATTACATTTCAGTGAGAAAAGTATTTAAATTTCTCACCAGATGATCTGCGTTAACTAGACTTAACACAGATTTTTAAAAAATCAGATAACTATAAACGTATTTTTGTGATGACATTGTATTCTTAGGCTCTGAGAACACGGACATAAGAAATACAGGAACTAAAACTATCAGAAGAAAACCAAGATGGCCAGAATGAATGTCTGCATTCATATTTCCCCACATATGAGTTGATTCAGAGAAAAGTAGATGAAATCTTCCATTCAAACTGGTCTGCATTTTAAGTTGACACTGCATTTATGGTTGAATTTTAATGAGTAAAATATGCATATGATGTGGCTTTACCAATCGTGTTTTGAATCTGTTCTTTGTAACTATAACTAAAATCCCTGAAGGTACTTGCCAATTTACATTTGAAAACTGCCATCTCACAAGTTTCACATAGAATTTTTTTAAATAAAGCATAAACATTGATAAATGCTTATAATCTCATTTGAAGAAAACCATGAATTCATCTCCTATAGGTGGTTCAAGCCCATGAGCCACTTCATGAGGTTGAGATTTAGAAGATTATAGTTCAAGCCAGCCTGGACATAAAAGTTAGTTAAGACTCCATCTCCAAAAATAACCAGCAAAAATCATGGCTGGAGGTGTGGTTTACGTGGTAGAGCACCAGTTTAGTATGCACAGGACCTTGAGCTCAAGCTCCAGGACCCTACCCCACAAAAACAAGAATTGGCAGAATAAGTTTAACAAGGGATTTAAATAGGAACTTTTTGTAAGACTATGATCCTAACAACTTTGCTTTTGAATAACGTTGATGCTTTCTCCAATATATGTTTCCTTCATTCATTCACTTGTCTTTCTGCCTGCCTTTGATTTACTAGTGATGATCAAATCTGGGAAAGAAGAAAACCAAAGAATGGAGTTATCAATCTGCAATAGTCATACAAGATGTCTAGTAAGGTTTATAGTCGAAAGGTCTTGTAAGTATATGAAGGTCTGTCATGTGAAACAGCTTAAGATTAAGCAAGACATACTCTATTCAGATTTAATATACAAGTAATCATGGAAGCTAAAAGCAAGAAAAACTCACAAATAAAAGAATTCACAACCCACTGACCTTCTGTGTAAGAAACATCAAAGCTTCAATGGTAACACATGTGTTTTAGCATGTGTAAGCCTGGCTTGAACCCTCGGCATCAATAAATAAGTAAATAAATAAATGTTTTAAACCAAACCCATATATACTACATCTGTGTCTGTGCATATACCCATATGTGATAAGTCACATTTTTTTGGAAACAGAGGGAAAATCCAAACAAATGAGGAACAAGAAAAAACAAATTACTGTGGAAAAGGTAAGTATTGTGTAAACGTGAAAACATGTTGGATGTTTCCAGAAGCAGTACTAGCAGTGTTTTCTGAGGCTTATGAAATGTGGAAGCACATGATTGCACCCGTGCTGCGGGGCAGGGCCAGACAAGGGAGATTCACTGCTCTACGCTCCTTGTGCTGTAAAAATGTGGCTATTACGCCTGGCTCACTGCCCAACATGCATAGGACCCAGTACACCAGAATTTGGCAAAAGGGAGTTCTTCTTATGAGCCAGGAGCGATAAGCTAAAATCTGCCCCCTGATAGGCTGTTAGGAAGAAATTCATACACTCTGTAGAGCCTGGCTGGAAGATCTGACGCTTGTTCCTGTCCATACTTGAAGAAGTCAGTGGCAAACCATAAAAATGATCAGCAAAAGGCTTAGAAGCTTCTTCCTAAAAGACAGCTGAAGAACTTGGTTATTGAAGGAACTTTTTTCTGGGTATGCCCAGGCCGCAGTCCATTTGGTTATCCATTTACATCCATAATGACTTCACATGGGCCATATAATTTTCAGGAGTCTGCTTAAACAGTGATTAAAAAGTACAACCAAGGTCTACCATCGTAAATAAGATAGAGCACAAGAAGTGTTTGCCACAAAGGAAGGCAGGAAAAGAAAGACGAGGTAACACAAAAAGTAAACGTAGAAGACAACCAGCAAGGTGACTTACACCTAGCTATTACACCTAGCTTGCACTGCATTCGATGTAAATGGATGGGACACTTTCGTCAGTAAGATTCTAAGACTGCCGAATTATGGCCGAAGAAAGGGAAGATATTTTCCAAAAAAGAATTGTTCTAATGAGAACAATGAGACGGTCAGAAGGGTTGACGTGCGGAGGCTGGGTCTAACAGGTGCCATCTTGGCCACGTGGTAGAGAGCGGATGGGGTTTAGCTGGCCATCCTGTCTGCATGGTGGGGGCAGGGAAGTCCCACCTCC
Organism: Dipodomys merriami; assembly: GCF_024711535.1. Lineage (NCBI taxonomy): Eukaryota > Metazoa > Chordata > Mammalia > Rodentia > Heteromyidae > Dipodomys > Dipodomys merriami. The sequence continues at coordinate 1,345,144 of NW_027206413.1, read as the reverse complement.
GGGCATGGGTGTGCCTGCAGTCCTAGAGGGAGGGGCCAGGACTCGGATGATAGGTTACTGGGCCTGCCAGTCTTTGGGGTAAAGCCACCCTGCACCTGACCAGACCAGCTCAGAGGCCATTACCCCTGCCTCTGTCGGTCTCCTGGCTCCTGGTTCTCTTCGGGTCTCATGGTGTCCCACTTCATCTCCCCACTGGTGAGGGTCTAGATGTTGGTATTGTTTTTCTGTTCTCTCTGTCCTCACTTGCTCTCATGGCTCTGTTTTCTGACATTGTCAAATGCATTCAGTCCACCTGACTTTCCAACAAAGACCCCCGATTTGACCTCTCAAGATGTGGCTTCTCTGTTTCTCACAATCGAGTTACCTTGCAATATTGTAACCCCTACAATAAATAATATAATGGCGGTGGCTAGTGGTAAATGGACTATAATTAGAAAGATGCATAATGTTTCATACCAAGCAAACACCACCCAAAGTCAGTGAGAAGGACTACACTGGCATCAAAAGCAGTCGCTTGTCTAAAGGTAGGAATTAAGAGAGAGAAGAAAGATAGTTTATAATTTTTAAAGGGTCAGGGTTTTTTTTTTGTTTAGTCAGAATGTAAAATACTCAATAACCCCTTGCAAGTTAGATTTAGAATACAAATGTGGAAAGGGGATAGGAAAGACAGAGAGAGAGAGAGAGAGAGAGAGAGAGAGAGAGAGAGAGAGAGAGAGAGAGAGAGAGAGAGAGAGAGAGAGAGAGAGAGAGAGAGAGAGAGAACAAATTACTGATAGCAGAAATAAAAGAGTCAATGTGGTAGCATATGCCTAGAAACACAGCACTTGGGACATACAAGCAGTAGAATTATAAGCTCCAGACCAGCCTGGGCTACATACATAGTGGGACCCTGTTTGAAAAAATTTTAATTTTCATAAATTAAATAGAAATTCATTATAAGCATTAAAAAATGAGGATATGGAAATCGCTTTCGGTCAATAGCTTCATGACTCAGGTGACCAAAATCCTTTCCACATTCAGCTTAATAAAATCCGTGGTGAGCCTGTGTTCATGCTCTGCTGAGCACATTCACTAGAGCAGCACGTACTGAAGGCTTCGATTTTTCTAACCTGTGGAGGCCCCGGGGCCTGAACAGATCCTGCTGTCCCAGGACACTGTGAAGTAGAGCATCTAACTTAGTGCTAAAACCCAAGAAATTCCCAAACAAATAAACATGGTTTCATCATCCAGGGCCCTACCAATCGCTCTTCTAAGTGGCGATTCTGGAGCTTTCCATGTTACTCCTGTCTGCTCTAAGGGCTGAGCAGATCAATCATCCCACAGCATACTTCCCATTCTTACCGCAGCTGTGTCCTGTGTGAATTGGAGATGCTGAGATGATAAAAGCGCATGGGGGAAAAGTCTCTCTGCCCTCCAAGGCTCAATGGCCGGACCCTCAATTCAAACTAGTAAAAGACTGAAGAGAGGACAAGATAGTTTTAATTATGTTAATGTGGTTTGTGTGCAGATGTTCTATCTGTACACTGTGCTTTTGTATTTTCTTTGTTTTATGTACTTATCAGTTCTATCCTTTTCTCCTGCAGTCCAAACTTCCAAGGGATATATCATATTTCTTTGCTTACTTATATCACATAAATTTCATTGCATTAGTCACCATACTTGCTTTTTGTTGTCATTTTTAACCTGAAATGCTTACATGTTGCTCAGAGAGGGTGGGAAGTATGATTAGTAATGATATTCATTCTTAAAAATGAGACTTGTACTTGAATTTCCTTCTCCATCTTCCATCAGAGTGTGAACATGTGCTACGTGGACTCAGGTCTCCGTAGAAATAATAATAATTGCAAAATGTCTACTCTGAAGGATCCATATGATTTACTCCTTTATATTCTTAGGAATTATTCTCATATTTTTTAATGCTAGCACACAATGACTTTGTGTGTTCATTGTAGAAAGGAAGCTAATCAATCAGTGGAGAGGTAATAGTAGAAAAAGAACTTCATAAATCGATGAGCTGATCAGAAGACAGTGGACCGTCCTCCCAAAGAATAATCTTAACTTAGAATAAGTCTCAGGTCCCTTTTACTTTAGGCAAGGGTAGAAGTAGGGGAGTGGAAGGGATTAATGATTGAAGGTTTCCAGTCACCTGTCTGGGACAGGAAGCTGTGAACACTGACAGCTGATAATCTGAAGAGCGAGATGCCACTGCAAATCCTGAAAACATCTTGGTTACTTTCAGTGTCTTCAATATTAAAATTAGAATATGATTGACGTACTTAATCAGCATGAATGAGAATAAAACTGTGAAAGCTGTTGGGATTGTTTTAAGAAGTAGGAAGAGGAGATGAGGGAATGCAATAGAGAGGTAAGTTTGATCAGGGTATATTTTATACACGTGTGGAAATGTTCAAATGAAACCCCCCATACATAACTAATGTATGCTAATAGAAATAAAATAAAATAATATAGTATAAAATGTCTTCTCTGACCACAGCACAATAAAAGTAGAAGTCAATAACAAAAAAAAAAAAACCAATACAAACCATACAAACACATGGAAATTAAACCGCATCCTTCTGAACTACTGGTGACTGAAGAACCAGAGGGGCCAGATATGGTCGCATGTGCCTGTAGTCCCAACACTCGCGAGGCTGAGGCAGGAAGATCATGAGTTCAAGGCTGACCTGGATGACGTGGTGACCACTAGGCCATTCTGCATTTCAAAGCAAGATCTTGTCTCAATATTTAAAATAAATGCTTTTTAAATGAAAAAGGTCCAGGATTAGTGACTCAAATCTATCATCCCAGGTGCGCAGCGGGTAGAGAATTGGAAAGATCGCGAAAGTCAGCAAGACTAGGCAGAGCCTAGTGGGTCACATTTGTCACTAGAGCTATATAGAAGGCAGTCTAAGTAGAAGTATTGGGCAAAACAAACATGAGACCATACCTGAAAAATAATCGAAATCAATCTCACACTGATGCTCAGAGGACTAACAGTAAGAAACAAGATGGAAGCCGTAATGAAAACTTTCTCATCAAGAAAACTGACGACTTGGTGGTTTCACTGCTGAATTCTACCAAACGTTTTAAATGACTGACAAAGGATGAGGCAGTGCCAAACCTTCTTATAGGTCAGCATTGCCCTGCTGCGAACACCAGATCCAGGGGTAACAACAACAAGAGAACTACACAGAGCTTTATCCTTCATAAACAGATGCCAACGGAACTCTAGGCCAGCCAGGACAAAAAAAGTGATGATATCCTTCTATTTGCCAATAGGAACTGGACATGCAGCACGTGGAGTCATCCCAGTTACACGGGAGTGTGAATAGGAGGATGGTGGTCCAGACCAGCCCAGGCATAAATGTGAGACCCTACTTGAAAACAACCTAAAGTAGCTGGGTAATCCTAGCTACTCAGTAGGCTGAGATCTGAGGATCCTGGCTCAAAGTCAGCCCGGGAAGTGACTCTTATCTCCAATTAGCTACCAAAACAGCTGTAAATGGAGCTGTGGCTTGAGTGGTGAGCACTAGTCTTGAGCAAAAGAGCTCAGGGACCGATCCTGAGTTCCAGATCACTAGCAAAACCAAAACAAAACAGCAAAAACAAAAACCTAAAAAATACTGAATTCAAACTTCAGTAAAACACATACACACACACACACACACACACACACACACACACACACACACACACACACACACACCTCTAAAACAAAAAGTGAGTGGAGGTATGGCTCAAGGGGCAGAGTGTTTAAGCAAGCACCAGCTCTGAGTTAAAATGTGAAAGAAAGAAAGGAGGGAGAGGGAGGAAGGAAGGAAGGAAAGGAGGAAGAAAAGAAGGAAGGAAATAAAAAGGGAAATGTAGTTTAAATTGTATATAACATTCAAACACTTGAAACATTGATAGACATAATAAAAACATTTTTTAGCTCTGGCCACTACGTACCACATTACACCAGCAGATTACTTATCATTTCCCACATATCCCACAAAGCTTCCATAGCTAGAGCAACCGCAGTTTTGTTTACAGTCTTGCCTACATCGAATGTCTTTCAACCTTCTTCTTGTTTTTGCCTGTCAAGATTCAGTTCATCTTTAGATCCTCTGTATATTAGTTTTTCTCTTCTTTTTTTTCAATAACAATCCCAACCTTAGGCCGCTTTTTAATAAACAGTAGCAAAGTCCATAGAACAGTAGAGGGAGAAAAAAGGAGAGAAAATGGACAGCTACTACTAAACACATGCCTGCCAAACACCGTAATGTTCTTTGTCACTTCTGTGACAGCCCTACAGTCCCAGCCCATTCCAGTTTACAAATGTTGAAACAGTGCCAATTGCTCAGAGTACCTTCTAATGTCACACATCTGATCATTAGAGGTACAGAAATGTAAACTCAGATTCTCACTTTCCAAAGTCTTTATCCCATGGTATAGCTTTGTATCTGATGGAAGTTTTTGCCACTTTTCTTTAGAAATCAGATGTTTGAGGTCATCTGGTTTGAGAGCATTGATTTACAAATGAAGAAAACAAAGCAGAAAAGGTGAAGAGTTTTGCCAACTAGTTTCATAGTGTCATTGGGGTCGCATAGAGGTCTATAAAAACACATGTATGTAATTAAGACAAGGGCTGTGAAGTCAACCTGGTACTTTGTGCTTTTATAATAGAGTTTAGAATCCATGGGATAATGGATAGTCTTTAAAATTAAAATATTGGCACACACCACAGACAGGGAGGAGGGTCAAAATAGAAAGCTCCAACTTTGGAGAATGAATGACCATCTAGGAAAATTAACAACCCTCTATGACATGCGTACGGAACGCTTCCATGTCACTAGGGCTTTGCAAAGCGTCTTTGTCAGCAAAAGACAAAATGAGTTTTTGACATTCTGATACAAAGTCCATGTGCCCTACAATAAAACGCTAACGTTTCCAGTCCTTAACTTCTCCTCCCTCTTCTATCTGGCCCCCATCCCACAGCCAATACCACACGGGCTCAGGAAGTAGGCAATTTCCTGCCCTGGCTGAGCCGGATATTAAGACTTCTTTGTTCCCTTATCTCTATGAAATAGCACCTCCCTGTAAGACTCCAGTGACCGGCTCTCTCCTGCTCATAGTTACTAAATGGTTCTCTGCTGTTCTTGAACCTGAGTGCTGGCTGAGGCGGAGCAAGTCACCCACATTCTAATTGTATAATGTCACAAAGTGACACACTGGATTAGCCTAGCTTGTAGACTAATATGAGAATAAAGGTGATGTTTTTAGAGATCTAAAACGCTAGCTGAATTGCCCCCTCAGCCTCCCTACATATCACACACACACGCACGCACGCACACACACACACACACACACACACACACACACACACATTTAATAACAATTTATGGAAGCGTTCTGTCTCAAAGGAGACAGCCGACGCGATACATTCGTACCACTACAGACTAAACTGAAATTTCTAGGCTGTGTAACATGGGCAATTTGACTCTTCTCCTTGCAGGCAATATATACAGACTAATAACTGCTGACAAGCCCGTGGTACATCCCCGTGTATAGAGACACATGACATATCGATCTGCGCACAAGGCTGTGTTCTGCGCTTGACTGATGGCTGGCGATGCCATTCGCACATCCACAGCTGTCCGGTTTGCAGGTTTCTTACATTTGTTGGAATGCTCTTAAGTCAATAGTCCTGCTCAGCACTTCAAAGCCTTTCCAAAACATTTCACTTTCCCTGAAAGGCAGCCTCCCGTCCCAGCTTCTCTGTTTGGAGCTCTAAGGCTAGGGAGCGCTCCAACAGCGAAAGCACGCCTACCAAGCACCGAAAATAAAATTCAGAGGTAAAAACATCGGGAACAAAATCTACCTTCCTTCTTCCCTTGTGGGGTTAAAAGAACCAAAATATCTTAGAGCAAAAAAAAATGAATGGTCATTTCATCTCGCTGGCTGATTTCTCAAGTGTTAACTAGCCTCGGGGTGGCTAACAGGGATGCAGCATTTTCCAGATGGAGAAAACAATAACTGCATAGGAAAATGGATGCTGGCTGTGCCACAAGGAAAAAGACCTGACTACACGGAGTCATCCAGAAGAAACAGAGCAAACAAGCAAGTAATAGACTAAAAAACAACAACAACAAAAGACCTTGGAATTTCCATTTGCAATTGGAGGATCAATTCTCTACTTGCCTGGAAATTTAAATATTGAATCACGTAGGTTAAGTTTGGAAAGGAACTTAGGATGTCAGCTCTGTGTCTCTGCATTGCAACACTTTCCTCCATTTGTAATTTTGTATTTGTTTAATTTTAAAATCTTTGCTGTTCACTGGTTGGTGATGGTCAGAGCATCTGATGTGGTGAGAAGGCATACAGTAAGATTACAAGCCTGTCCACTAAACGAATGTGGCCCTATGTAGACAGGATGTCTTTTTTTCTATAACTACCCAAACAGATGACTCTAACTTCAGTCTCTGAACATCCTCAGCCATGAATTCTGGTTGTCAGCAAGGTGTCCTGGACACCCATTGGGCCCTTAGTGAGGAGGTACCACCTTTTTTTGGAAGAAGAAGAGGATTTTTTTTTATGTTACCAGCATACTCTAGGTCAATGAAGAGGAGAATGTTGAAAGTTTCTGTTAAGTACTCATCTGTAAGTAAAATGAGCGTGTGACTTATTAGATGTGTGAATTCACAACTAGGAGTGTCAGACCTCTTCGTGGTAGGACACTTGTCTGGCAAGTTCCAAGGCTCTAAGTCCAAATGCCCTTACAGCCTCCACCTCAAAACGGGTATTCAAACGGAACTGCTAGTGCCAAACAAGTCTCCACACAGCTGGAGAGGTGAACTGATAGACATCACCGTATAGTTTATAGGTACGAATGTACCAAGCACAGACATGAAAGCTACTGATTCTGCTCACTGTTTGGAAAGCTCAAGGAAGCTTCTGCCAAAGAGCTGGATTCTTACCTGAGTTATGAAAGTAACTCTCAGATGGAGTCAAGCAGACTCACCACAAAGAGCCTCTCACAAGGAATCCAAGAACCTAGTACAGACCGTGTGCTGTGTCCCAGGCAGGCCAGCAACATACGGCCATCGATATGCAGAATTTCCATTGATATTTTAAATAAGGATTCGCTTCCCCTGCCTGCAGCCGTGTGCACACACATGCACGCGTGTGTGCACGCACACATCCACCCACACCACCACCACCACCACCACCAGTCAACATCCATACATCTTCTTACATCTGGACGGATGACCTCAGTGACTTGTTACTACACTTGTGTGGGGATGAATAAATAAAATGCTCTGTTTATGTAGACATAAGAATGTAATGGAAGGAATTAACCGGGCCAGACATAGTTAATTTAAATGGCTAAAATGCAGCAGCTACCTGTCTAGCACCCAAATTTTAGGATAGAGAGTAAATAAATACTTACTAGGCAATAGTAGAGAACTTTCTGAGACTTCTCGAGTTTGGCGGACGACCTCTACAATTTGCTTTTAATTGGAAGGAATTGGTCTCTCATGGAAACACCTACCTTCCTGTACATTTATTGCATGTGAATTAAAAAAAAAAAAACCTGTCTGGCTTTGAGTAGGCATAGACCACCTCACGGTCTCACCTACAGGAAACTCAGCAGAGAATTTAACATTAAAACTCCAGGTTGTTCATCCCACAGGCAACCGTCCAATGCTACCAGAGTCACAGCAAATCACAGTTGCTGGTATTATGGCCGGCACCCAGTGAAAGAGGAATTATTTGAGATATTCAGTAAGTGGCTTGTGTTTGATTGTCGCTTGGATGTTAATGGATACTAGGAGAATCATGACTACTTGTGAATAATGTTTCTGGTCACTCAACACACTTACAGACTTGGGAAAATATTACATTTTAAGTTGTTTCCACTCAACGGAAATCCACACAGTCACCAGTGAAGCAGGGGTGACGCTATTTCCAGAGCATGCCGACGGACCACCCATGTTTATAACTCAGCAACGATGCCTAGGTCGAAGGGGATATGTAGCCAGGATTTTGGCACCAGACTACCAGCAGGAGGAAAATACTGGAAAATGATGATTAAAAAGTGATTTTCAGAATATGTGCAAACACTGAATTTGAGAGTGGCCCATATTTTCTTTGCTTTGAACTTGATATGCCTCTAAATCCCCAACCCTCCATAGTTTATGCAACCAGATAGTCTTAATGAGATCGTGGAAGACGAGGTGGGAGTGGTTGTAACTTCACAACCAGCCCTCAGAGAGGACTGGAGAGATGAGGTCCACTTTTCCAGTGCCAAGACCTTCCCCATGATCAAAGGAGCCAGCTATACTTTTGAAGAAGAGATTCTAAAAATCGAAAGTGCCCTGAGCTCTAATGAGGTGGCTGGGGAAGAGAGGATATCAGAGACACCTTTCAAGAGAAAAAGAAAGTTCCATCAGAATTTGTAGACAAAAGCAAATGATAATGAACCCAGAAGCAAATGGTGAGCGAGAAAACGACGCCATAGCAGCGGCCACAACTCATCGCTGAAGGCAAGTAAGCTGGGAACTTTATAAGTCATATTACAGGCCATCCGTCTCCATGGTACCACTTTACAGCTGGGGAAGCTGAGGCTCCAGCAGCCGTGGATTTTTGGCTGTACAGCGAGTAACTCTTGAAGCAGAAGTAAAGATCACCCTTGTGGTATTCTTTGGTTTAGCGTTTAGAAGGCTGGATCTAGTCCCAACTTCTGTATCATTAGCCACTATATGTCAGATAAATTCAACCAACTTCATATAACCCGTTTTTCTCCTCTGCTCTGTTCCATGGTTATTCAAATAAAATGAAGATGTGGCGCATACATTCAGTGCAAAAGGCCAATAGTACTATCCAAACATAAAGTATTCCTATCAGATGTTATCTTTCTGGAGTTTGTAGCTGAATATGAACTTTACATCTTTCCCACGGTCTAGCATAGCCATGGCAGAAAAACCAATGAAACATATACCACCCATTTTTATAAATTTAAAATAATCTGATTGTGAAATCATCTGGCGGAGCAACTTTCAAAAAGCTGGAAGATGTTCTCAGTGCAATACATGCACTCTTTAAGGAAGAAGCGATGCTCCTCCCTAACAGCTTTACATTTAATGATTGTATCTAGCAAGTTGTTGCATTCCCTGACCATTTGGAAACTAACAAATGGTGGAACTCATCTTCATTTTCCCGTGTGTGTGTGTGTGTGTGTGTGTGTGTGTGTGTGTGTGTGTGTGTGTGTGTGTGTGTGTCCTGGGGAGTTTTTGCTCAAGGTTAGTGCTCTGCCACTTGAGCCAGAGCTCCATTTCCAGTTGTTTTGGTGATTAATTGAAGATAAAGAGTCTCACAGACATTCCTGTCCAGGCTGGCTTTGTACGGCAATGCTCAGATCTCTCCTGAGTAGCTAGGATTATAAACATGAGCCACAGATGCCCTATTATCTTAATACAGAGAAAACCTATGGAAATTATCCTTTCCTGTAGCAGCAACGTAAGTAATGTAAATTCCAAAATGCACAGGAACACTCAGACAAATCTGGTTATTAGATCAATGGAATTAACATTTACTTAAAAATACTATCAGCATATAGAAATTGACTCATGAATTCCTCTGTGAAATTATAACTTAGTACAAATTTAGCATTTGAGTTGTACAAACAGATAAAATAAAATCGACTCCACAAAAGCAATCCATCATTATTTTATTTTCCATCTAGTTTTAAGTGGAAGAACATACGCCAGACTCACTATCCCTTTCCCTCCCTCTCTCCCTCCCTCCCTCCTTCCCTCCTTCCTTCCCTCCCTCTCTCCCTCCCTCCCTCCTTCCCTCCTTCCTTCCCTCCCTCCCTCCTTCCCTCCTTCCTTCCCTCCCTCCCTCCTTCCCTCCTTCCTTCCCTCCCTCCCTCCTTCCCTCCTCCTCTCTCTCTTCTCTCTCTCTTTCTCTCACTTGTTCTCTCTTCCTCCTTCCCTCTTTTGTTTTTTTGTTCAAGGCCCAAGCTGGCCTTGAACTCACAATCCTCCTGATTTAGTCTCCCAAGAGCTGAATTATATGATTATACCACAATACCCACCAACATTTACTCTTTCATATCTTCTCAGATGATACTCATCATCTATCACAAATATAGCACCCTTTTTCATATTAGAAGTGGCTGAATTTCAGTTGGTGTATTTTGTGAAGTTCAATCATTCTGGTAGCCAGCACTCTCAGGAAAATGAGTTAGCCAATATTGTCCAAAGGGATTTTTACATTAATTCTGAGTGTTGCAAGACCAAATACTGCCAGGCAAAATGGCACTATTACAAAGGAAACAAGATACCCAAGCTAAATGATATCAGTTATCACGTTTGGTTTCTAGAATTTTAGTATACAGAGCCCTTACTAACATTATCAAGAAACTCTTGGGCTCTTAAATTATTGACAACTAACACCATTTAATTTGCAAAGATGGGAAAATGCTGCCATGGATTAGAGCATTATCTTTGTTGTAAGAGAAACGCTTAGCGTGGAGAATATTGTGACGTGTGAAATTGTGGCATGGATGGCTTGCGCTAACTCGGACAACAGCAATCTTTTAACGTCTTTCTCCTTGTTTTCACAAGAAAAGTTGGAAAAAGAGAAAAACTGCTCATACAGGATAAAAGGAGACATCAACATTGTCTGGCCTGAATAATCGATAGCAGGGAATGACTTAGTAATAATCTCTAGATCAAAGTGATAAGAAGAGATAAGTAAATTGGTACCGTGACCATGGGCCTTGTATACTGGCCAAGATGTGTGCATTTTTGTTCATCAAAAGTGCAGACAAGATAGAGGAAGTGAGCAGGCTTCAGAAGCAGTAGCTCAGGGATGACCCACAGATGGTTAAGAGATTTTAGAAGATCAAAGAATCAAATGGTAGACCCCAGACTTCGCCGTGCGACAGATCTAGACTCAAAGCCTTGCTGCATCACCCCATAGCTGACCTTGGGCGAGTTACTCATGATTGTAAACGTCAGTCATGAATCCGGAAAGTATGGCTGGCGTTGACTAACTAGTTGCTGCTAAAAAGATGAAGTGGCACCTAAGTTAGAATGCTGAGCTCACGTCTGACAACACACCGGGGTTGAAAAGGCGAGGGATCAGAGATGTGACTGAGAAAAGCTGGGGTAGACCAGACTGAGATAAGCGGTCTGTGGTCACTGCAGGTGGGAGTTCAGAACTCCTGGGTCAAGTGTCTATTTTCCTAAACAAAATTAATATTTGTAGCCATAGAAGCCCGATTCAAAACCAGAATTAAAAGTAGATTCAGCTGTAATTGGAGGTGATTTTAAGAGTGCCATGGGTGCAGGCTATAAGGATGTATATAGTTAGAAGAGGTGGCTCACGATTATAGTCTCAGCACCAGAGAGGCTGAGGCAGAAGGAGCACACATTTGAGGACAATTTAGACTACACAGCTTTGGTTCCATCTCAGATAAGCAGATGAATTCATGTGTGAACGATATATATATATATATATATATATATATATATATATATATATATGCTGTCATCAGGTAATGAAGAATTTTATCCATTAAAGCAGATTAAAGATGGCTGCAAGTGGCTCATGCCTGTCATCCTAGCTACTCAGGAGGCTGAGATCTGAGGACTGGAAAGTCCATGAGACTCTTGTCTCCAATTAACCACCAAAAAGACCAAAGTAGGGCTGTGGCTCAAGTGGCAGAATACTAGCCTTGAGCTAAAAAGCTCAGGGACAGTGCCCAGGCCCTGAGTTCAAGCCCCAGTACTGGCACAAAAAAATAAAAATAAAAATATTGAAATAATTGAGAACACATGTCTTTCAAGGTAACACTAGCTAGCAATCACTAATAGCATCAAGACACCTTCTCCAATTCTCCCATGTCATCCTTGACTAATTGGTCCATTTTAGAACACACACACACACACCACCACCACCACCACCACCACCATTACCATCACCAACATCAGAGTATCTACATTGGCTCTAAGCAAACCAATAGCTAAATCTATGGATGGATTCAAATTTAAAAGTGGTAGAACTGTGGAAGGTGGGGTCTGTCTGGAGGAAGTGAATCTCTGGGGAAGGGTATCTCTTGACATGGACTGGGCCGTGTGGCCTTTCCTGCCTTCCTGCATGAGGAGAGCAGATTTGTTCCGCAATCCTCTGCCTCGCCACCAGCCCATGGTGACCATGGAATCCCCAGAACCATGCGTCAGAAGGAATCTCCCCTGCTTAAATTTGCTTCAAGTACTTGTCATCCCTAAATGGATTATTCTATGCTTCCAAAGTTTATTTTAAACAGTTATCTTCCCCAGCCTCATGACAGTTTTTAAGACTAGAGGGGACAACAACATCTATAATAGTGGAATATGCATACTTGGAGTAAAACATACCATATGTATGTACATATTACAATTTATGTGTAGATATGCACATAGACACATATACATAACATATATAACACACATACTTATGTATGTATATATATATGCATATACATTAGAGAGAGAGCCAATACCAGAGCTTAAACTCAGCTCTGGAGCTCTCATTCAGTTTTTTATCCTTAGCTGCCACTCTACCACTTGAGCCCTGCCTCCCGTCCCAACTTTCCACTCATTAAATGGAGATACGACTCTTGGATGTGTCTCCCTGATCTGGCTCTGAACGCTGGTTCTAAGATCTCAGCTTGGCTCAATATTATTTGTTTATATTTCAAAAAATAACCAATAAGATATTTCCCAAAAGTCATGGGAAGCAAAGCAATTCTGATGTAATCGCGGCTGATGAAGGAGCCCAGAAACCTGAATAAAATGCAGCAATGATTCTTCTCTTCCTTACTAATCTTGGGCCTTCTCTTTCTGCAGGAAGGGCATAAAATTATTTCCAGAGAAATACGAGATTTTTTCTATCAAAGAAGGACAGAGGTTATACAAAGATTGAGAAACACCTTTAGAAATGGACCCGCTGAGTAACTATCTAAACATCACCAGAGACAACACATTTTCCCTGAGAGGCATGTTCAGGAAGGAGGTGTATTGAAACCATTAATCTCCCCTTGGTAAATGGAGCCGAAAAATCAGATTATAAACACTACAATACTAGCTCAAGTAGCTCCTCTGAGGTTACACCGCAGTGATATGTCAGACTTCTTTTGTTGTCTTACAAGATACAACTTTGAGTCACATGAACAAGATCCCCGAATAGGGATTTATTTCTTTACAGAACTGCTAATCCTGTATCCATTTCAAAAAGGAAAATGAAAAAAACTGCTCTTATAGTCACCAGTTTTAAATAAATAAATGTAACACTCTGATCTTTTTAGTCTTTAACTTTCACTGAGGTCTTGTACCAATGTGGCTGATTGTGCTATAAGAGCAAATTCTTCTCAGAAAGAATAGTGGATGAGGAATGTAAAAACTTTTATAACAAATTCAAAGCAAAGACAGTCTCAAGATATTAAATACCAATGAAGAAAGTTCTTGCACTAATAGCCAAATGTAATTCTTAACCTAAAGTAGAAGCAAACTCAAATTGTACCCAATTTAGGACTAACCGTAATTTTTAAATCATTTTGCCTAACTCATCCATTTTAGAACACACACAAACACACACCACCACCATCACCACCACCACCACCAACAACAACAGAATATCTATATTCAAAGCATCACATAACCTTGTTTTACTCCCAGATTTACAATAGCAGAACAATTTCAGTCACACAGTTCAAAACTATTGTGAACAATTTACCACTGTAAATGACTTTTAAAAATAAAAGAAATCAGGCTGGGAAGGTGGCTCAGTGGTAGAGCGCTTGCCTTGCATGCCTGAGGCCCTGGGTTCTATTCCTCAGCACCACATAAGCAAAAAGAAAAAAGCCGGAAGTGGCACTGTGGCTCAAGTGGTAGAGCGCTAGCCTTGAGCTGAAGAGCTGAGGGACAGTGCCTAGGCCAGAGTTCAGGCCCCACGACTGAATCAGAAAGAAAGAAAGAGAGAAAGAGAGAGAGAGAGAGAGAGAGAGAGAGAGAGAGAGAGAGAGAGAGAGAGAGAGAGAGAGAGAGAGAGAGAGAGAGAGAGAGAGAGAAAGAGAGAAAGAAAGAAAGAAAGAAAGAAAGAAAGAAAGAAAGAAAGAAAGAAAGAAAGAAAGAAAGAAAAGAAATTGGAGCAAATGAAGACAAGTTAATGAGGTGAAGTTTGTATACCAATTGCCAAGCAAATCAGAATCTATTTAGAATATGAGTTTGGAAAGCCAGAGGAAGCAGGTGCGAATTGTTGTGTATTGTTTTCCTACACCTCAGGAGAGAGTCAAAACTTGGTAAGCATTTGTTGAGTGAATTGAGAAAGTCTGAAGATTTCACAAGTTTGGCTTGTTTCCATCCATTGGTTGGTTTGAGCTCCAAGGCCAACGCAATCCAGGGCAGTTCAGGTGTTAATGCCTGGGGCTTGCCCATGAGACGAAGGCTCTTGGCAATATTTACAATGTGGGGCTGGTTGTTTTGGAGTCAGGCTGTGAGTCCCGAGCTAAGGCAGAAGAGCAAGAGAAGGCAAACCTCATGAATGCAGGATGCAGGTTCCATTTGGGAGCATACACAGACTAGCTTGTGTCCAAAACATTCTCATAAAAGCCTAGCTGGCTCCTGTCTCATACCAGCCTGCGCGATCTGCGGGCGCCTGGACATGGACGTTCTTCTGTCCTTGCATTCATACTCCTGGTGGGTTGGGCGAAGCGTGCGTAAATCTGAATCCAATGTAAAAACTCGACTTCTAAACGACGGCTTTTCCTGTCTGACCTCCATCTTCAGTGACTGAGGGCACTTTTGTGTTTGCAATGGCACCTATTGTCACGAATAGATATGAAGTGTTCCTATGTCCAGACGAATGGGGTTGCCATGGGGAAGCTGGGCCCTGGCCCGACCTCTTTCCTCTGGGACGCATGGCCCATGCCTTCGCCCAGCATGGAGGAGCAGCACGGGGCGCTGTCTAGTCCTGCAGACCGGTGTGCCTGTGGCCCCTGGACCCTTCCTTGCGCCTCGCCCCCCTCCCCCGCCCTCCCCCTCCGTCCTCAGCATCTTCGGGGGAGGCCCCGAGAGCGCACACCCTGCGCCCCCGTCCCCTGCTCAGGCTGCAGCCGAGCCAGGAACAGCCTGGAAGCTCAGCCTCTGTCACCCAGAGCATATCCCCCTGCTGGAACCTTCTCTCACAAGCCCCCTTTGTTCGCAGCTCCCCGCCCCAGCTCTCTGCAGTCCCCCAGATGTTCTCTATCAGAGCCCGAGCCGTGCCAGCGAGCGCTGGCGCACGGGAGTGCACGGAGCCCCGGCCCTACAACCGCCCCCCCATCTCTGCAAATATTTTTACATGTTAATGGGCTCCACTCACCCACAACCCAGGGGGGTTACAGAGCGGGACTCTGCGTCCAGGAAATTAGCAGCCCGAGGATACTGCTTGGCGCCTAGGTTCTGAACCTCGGGTCTCTAACCTTGAACTGTGGAGGCCAGACTGCCAGCACATAGCTTTCTAGTGACAGAGGTTAGATGAGTGGTTGACAGGGAAGTTGCTTCGAGCCACAAAAAAGAAGAAAAAAAAAAGAAGAAAGGGAAAAAATAGGCCCTATTTTGTTCCTCTGAGAGCAAGAATAGCTTTTTAAGCATCGCTGGAAAGACTTGGCAATGTTTGTTTTCTCCTCTTATTCTGGTTCAGTAAGTAGGCGCAAACAATATTTGCCCTGTGTTCTGGTACTTGGTTGTTCATGTCCCTTTGGAGTCTTTGTAACAGAAAACAGGGCACGTAACAGAAATACTGGTGCAGAAGTATTGGCTAATAAAATGAAAAGTCGGATCTTATGCAGGAAGGCGGGCCAGTGGTGTGTATTTGGAGGAGAAAGGAGGAATGGTGGGTGTACACGTTTTCTTTCAACACACCTATTTATCTTGCTTGCATTGTGTTAAACGGGTTTAGGGCCTGATTGGAAGCAGAATGAAAAAGAATTTCAAGCTACCCGTTATGGGCTGAATGGACGCTTGTGTTTTCCCACATTCAAAGTGAATCCTTAATATTCAATATGGTATTGTGTGGAGACAAGGGTTTCTGGAAGATTAAAAGAGGTCTGTGAGTTTGAGGCTCATGGTTACATATGTGAAATCATTCTTTAAACTAATTGAATTAGGTAAGATTTATTCTTACTTGCCCCAAATAAAACACAGCAAAAAATAAAGAATAAATTCACAGCAGATCTAGACTCAAGATAGGCTGCAAATTTCACAAGAGCTGGAAACAAATGAACAAACAGAACAAATAAAAAATGAATTAACTGACGTGTAATGGACTCAGAGCACAAAGAGGGAAATTTAAAAAAAAAAGACTAAGTGAAAGCCCAACAAAATAAGTATAAGGAATTGGGGAGGGGAGGGACAGGGAGAGAGGGATAGAAAAATGAAGCGGAAGAGAGGAGAATGTAGGCAAGAATGTATTGTATATAGCACAGAAATGAGAAGAATAAGGAAGCGTTGAGTTGAAGAGGGGTGAAGACCTTAAAACGAGGAGAAGAAGGCCGGGAGGAGTGGGCGTGACACTGATCAAGAGGCTCTGTACTCACAAATGGCTCCAGTGAATGCAGCTCCCTTGTGAAACTTCTTACAGAGAATTAAAATATTAGAAAGTAGAATAAAAAATGTCCCCAATCCACTGTGGTTTCCAGAAACACGAGGAGAAAGCAAAGGAAGCAATGACATTGTCCAAAAGAATTGCATTCAGGACCTGACTTATGAAAAGGTCACTCCTCTGTACAACACCTTAATAATTACAATAAAATGATATTTCTGAGTCAACCTGATGGAGCTGGGAGGGGTGGGTTCGGCTGTTCAGTGGGGAAATGTCTGTGTGCTCCCAACCAAAGTGGGAATTCCAGCTGGGCACCCCTGGCTCTGGTCTCTTATCCTATTAGGAGGCTGGGATCTGAGCATCTCCTCTGTAAGCCCGCTCAGACTCTCAGTCCTTGAGACTCATCTCCAATTCACCACCAAAAAGCCAGAAGTGGAGCCATGGCTCAAGTGGCAGAGTGACAGCCTTGAATATAAAGCTCAGGGAGGGCGACCAGGCCCTGAATTAAAGCCCCAGGACTGTCTCCCCCAGCTGCCCCCAGCTGCCCCCAGCTCCCCCTCTCCCCCTGCAAGGAAGTTCTAGTCACTAATAGTTATCAAGAGGTGTATAGCCCCAGATAGCACAAGGGTTGGTAGTTGTTGAATAAGACAACAAGCAAGTACCACTCCAAAGTTGCCTGAGTTTGTGATCTCTCTCCTTTGTACAACCAACAAAGGCAATGCGAGGAATTGATGTCAATCTTCAGACTGATGAGACAAGTTTGACCAAGCAGATATCAATCAGTCTACACCAGGAGTTCTCAACCATTTTCGCTTCAAGGACTACTTGGATGTCTGATGAAGCTTCTCTCTGCGTCTCAGCTACTAGATCCCTATAGGCATTGATGAGCTTGTTCTTTACTGTTGCTATCATCCCTTGCTAACTTTCTTGATCACGATAGTAATGCACACCTTTGTAAACAGTCCTTTTAATAAATTCCGCTCAATTTGACCATAGTTTCTATGTGATCTGCAAACACCTCACTGTTACATGTGACATGATTGAAATAAAAGAAGTTCTTTCTTTGTGAGTTTTTACTAAAACCCTACGAGATTAAAAAGTAGTCAAAATTTCCCAGACTTAAAGAATATGACATTACCTGTGGCACACAATTGTCAATACGTGTATTGACATTAAGCAAATTCAAATCAATCAAGCTACATACTTGACTACATGCATGGTTTTGTTTCTCTGTTCAAGTTATGTTATTAAATCAATACTTTTCTTTAAAGTGAGGACTGGAAATATAATTCAGTGGTCGAATGCTTGGATATCAGCCTCATTCCCAATTAAAAAAAATTGAAACATATGCTCTAAATATGTTGACAGTGTTGCTGGAGGACTTTCATAACACTACCTTTATTACCATTACTTGAAGCATCTCCCACCTTTCTTTTATGTATTTATATAATATATACTATAATATATGACACCTGTATATATTTGAACTAGGGTTTGAACTCAGGGCCTCACACTTTGTAAAACAAATGTTCTACTACTTGAGCCAAGTAGTGTGTTGTCTACCTTTCTTTTAAAGATGCTTAACATGTCACTTCTTGAATACAGCAAGTCATTTTTCCCTCTGCTGTGGTTCTGAAAAGATTCAGAATGAAAACTGTAATTGAATTCTAGAAAGTGTATTAAGATCTTGAAATATGGATTTTGTGTATTATCTTACTCTCTTCCATTTTATTTTTCCTACTCTTTATTTTACTATAGTTTACTATAGTTAGGTTTATAGTTAGGTTTTCTACGATAGACAGACAGACAGACAGACAGACAGACAGACAGACATTATGAGAGATATTATATAGAAAGCACCTTAAATTCTTTCTGGCCTAGCAAGTACATATGAAAAGTACAAATTTATAGTATGTTTAGTTTTGAGGTTTTTGTTTTTCTTTGGTACTACTGTGGTTTGGATCTTGCTAGCCAAACACTCTACCACTTCAGTGACACCCCCAGCTCTTTTTGCTCAGGAGCTTTGAGACAGGCTCTTAGTTTTGCCTAGGATCTTCTGGACCATGACCCTCCTATTTTATGCTTCCCGCTGCCGTGAGATGAAAGACATGTGCCACCACGTAGCTCTTTTCTGTTGGGAGGGAATCTCATGATTATTTTTACCCACACTTACCTGGAACTGAATTGTCCTGATATCCACCTCCCAAATATCCAGGATTTCAAGTGAGAGCCACTGCAGCCCTGCCCAAACTTATGGTTGCTTGACAGATGATTTCTATTAACTAAAGGCAAATGTGTACTTTAGCCTTACTAGTTCATCTTAATTTTATTAACATAACCCAGAGACTATCTGGCATAGAATTGTTCTGATCTTAAAAAGTCTACTCGTGACTATCTATCAAATGCCAATGATAGTTTATATCCTTCATCTCCATTCTCAGAACAATGAACAATAAAATGGTCAAAATTATTTGTTAACTACGTTAACGATTAAGTGGGTCTCTTCTTAAACTATTTGAAGTCTATCGTATTTCAAAAGCATTAAGTCCAGTCAGAATACTGGGATTGGCCCCAGTTGCTAACCTAGTGACTTAAACTCATTGATTTTGTTTCTTCATCTGCAAAATGAGATTCCTCTCATAAAGTTGCAACAGTGCAATGAAACAATGCAGGAGAAACCCTTAGAACAGACACTGCTGAGGTAAATATTAGCAGTATCAATTTTAATGAGATTTTTTTCCCCTGGAAGATACCTTTTCTAGAATCTTGATAACATTCTCTCATACTAGTTATGACCATTTCAAAAGCTCTGATAGAAAATGCATTCAGAGCAGAAGGGAAAAATCTTCATAAATAGCAAGCAATAAACAGGCATCAGTGGTTCACGCTTGTAACCCTAGCTACTCAGGAGGCTGAAATCTGAGGATCGCAGTTCAATGCCAGCCCGGGCAGGAAAGTCTGTGAGACTCTTATCTCCAATTAACCACCAGAAAACCACTTGAGTAGTAGAGCACTCAACTTGACAGTGCTCAGGCCCAGAGTTCAAGCCCCATGACGGACAAAAAATGAAAAATAAAAATAGCAAGTAACACATGAATTTTTTTTAAATCACATCTTTAATGTTTCTTTTTTACTTCTATTCATTTTGTCAAACCACTTATCCAGAAGCTACTTAAGTTTCTGAGTAAGCCTTCTCTCAAATTGCTGCACCTGATAGGAGAATTAAGTCCCGCCAAGACTTTTCTGACTTATGCAAGGCTCCTAGATTCAACCTGTAGGGCTGCAAATACAAAGCAGAAAAAAACCCACACATAATAAAAATTTTCCAGGTGGTTTATGCCCAGTGTAACAGTGCGAGTCCATCTTACCCAGTTAAGCCATCTTTTTTTTTTTCTCCTTAAAGTTGGGCCTTTATAAATGATAGTTTTTGTGAATGTTTAGCAAATATAAAAAGAATCCCTCTTCAGTGGTCTCCTGGAGCTGGTTGCATCAAAGGTAAGCAGCATCTGCATGCAGCACTCTTCCCACCGTGGCATTTCATACTGACGCTATGGAAATCAGCATGTCACCTCTACTGCTTCCTTTCGAGGAGAACTCTGTTAAACACTGCCAGAATGCATTGCTTCTAGTTGGAAAGGATCAATCAGCCTTTGTAAACTCTCAAAATTCAAGCGCCCACCTAATCTTTTAGAGCTAATTGTAGCATACATCAAGACCATGTACCAGAGGATGTCCCAATCTGCACAAATCAAATCAAAGCAATATGGGTTTCTTTCTGGAATACTAGGATATTTTGAAGTTAGTTTTATGTAACATCTGAACATCTGAGCACAGATCTTCAGCTGAAATAGTAACTGTTGTGGTACTTGATGATTACACATGGCAAATTAGCTTGAAAATACTGATACATGATGTAAGCGCCCTTAGAAATTCAGTCTGTTTTATTCAAGACCATTTAAATCCAGAATAGTTTATTTTGTTCTGTAAATTTTATAAAGGCATTTTGCCAAAAGCATTAAATATTTGATTTTACTTGTTAAGATTTGCAGGAACTGCTTTAAATTTATTATAAAAAATAACAGCTACAGTAACACATTTTCCCCTTTCATTAAGGTACTGAAAAACGGACTTTAAGAGCTTTTCCATAAAAATGCTCTAAAATATTCCATTAAAATTAAAAAGGCAACTGGCATTTCACACGTGGTCAGATTTAACTATTCTAAGTTATTTTAGGGATATTAGTCCCCAAGGACCAAACTACCTGAGAGTCCAGCTGTGTTCAAAGGGGATGTTGCTCTCCCAAAACGGACCTCCAGAGAGAGGTGGGCGGAGACAAAGCGCTGCCAGACCAGAGAAAGGAAGGATAATTCTAGGTTAATTTTTATTAATATCTTACCTTCTCCTAATCATCACTGTAGAGAAAAATACGTAGTGGAGCAAGGAGGTTGGAACAAAAGCCCATTTCTAGCATTCATAGCACATGATCCTATGTTGGCAATGTTGAATTGAGAGTCTTAATAGCAAGCAATCTTCCAGGTTGTAAAAAAAAAAATAACAGCATCTTTGAAGTGATGCAATATATGCATACTTATTGTTAACCATTGTATTCCGTTTGGTATGTTTCTCCTTGGTCAGTTTTGTTTTATAGCAAATTAATACATTTCAAGTATGGATCAAACACTAGTAAGTTTTCCATGTATTTCGGGATGGCAGTCTATTATAAACATAATTCAATTAGTCTTGGAATCAGAATATTAAATATTTGTTTTACTGTCCCAAGTATCAGGAATTTAAATTACATTTTTAAGGTATTTACAATCGACTTTTGCACCTTAAAGCTTGCCAATCTTTCACTAGACTATTTGTTAGGGTCTCCCAGACCCAAACAAACATAACATACTTTTTTATTCCTTAGAGCCAGATGATGATGCCTATGGAATTTTATATTTATGGTATGATATATTATCAAAAAGGTAAACTAACGACTATAAAAATGTTAAGAATCATGGACATAAATGATACAACCCACTCAAATTTAAAAATGGGAAGACTTGCCAACAATGTTTGTATCCTACTTCCTGAACTAGTGGTAGAAACAGAACACTGAACCAGGAATATTTTTGTTTCATTTGCTTGTATGTTCACAATCAAATAAAAACCCGAGAGTGAAGCACTGTATACCCGTGGAGCATAATTCTGACTCCATTTACCCCTTCATTTGACCCTAAGAAAGGCGCTCATTTTCAAGTGACTTCTATACTTCACCAGCTTTTCTTCCAAGCCCAGTAAGACTGGGAAAACAAACTCATAAGCAACACTTCAGTCTTTTATTTGTACAAGGGCAGTGCAAATAATGTGAAAAGCCAGAGCAATGGTAATTTTCGGATGAGTCCACTGCCTTTTGTTGATATGTTCCCTTCAAGGTCTTAGCTTCTGTTCTAGAATGGCTCCTCCTCATACACAGTTAGACCTTATTCAAAGAGAATGATCCCTTCAGCGTCACAAGCACCCTGGCCACTTGCTGGCCAGTTGGTGGCTGCTGGCTTTTCTTCCGCATAAGTTAAGGCAGGGGCCACTTGCAGTCCATTCGCCTGCTCATTTACTGTGAGCTCAACCCTGTTGGTTGGCTGGAAAGGTGCCATACCTTTACGAGAGCCTAAGGGATATTGGATGGCTGTCATCTTTCTCCTGCTTCCACAAATGCCCTGGCAGAGTTACCGCACCTGGACACTGCGTTCCCGCAGAGCGCCTTGTTAACCAGAATTATAGAAAACTTGGACGAACTTCAGAGAACAACTACTAAAATGGCTAAGTGACTGAGGGGGCCAATTTATAAGGAGCTCAAAAATGTTTGGTTAAGAGGTAATTATACTAAAAAAAAAGGTGTGGTGACTTTGGCATTGAGTTTAAATTCTAAGCCCCACCTCGCCAGCCAGTGGACTCTCTTTACGTTTAGAAATGTTTTCAAGGAGGGGTGGAGGGCTGCTTCTGTCTGCTTGGGTGGTATTCGTCCTCAAGGGGAGTTCCTTCTACAAAGAGGCACAAAAGGCAACTCCATGAGAACAGAGGGCTCATCGAAGCCAAAAGAGAAAGGCTTCCTAAAAGAAAATCTTCCCAGGAGTCATGAAGAACCAACCTGAGCTGTAAAGGGCCGGTTCGCCTGTTCTTCCAGCAAGTTCAAGATGGATCCACACTACTGACTGCTGCTCACCGGGCGTAATTACCATTTGAGAAGAGCGACCAACTGAGTCCAAAGGGTGTGAGAGGGTCTAGAGAATGTGCTGGGTGCTGGCTGCATGCGATGTGTCTACACCAGTGAGTTTCTACTTGGCCAAGGAGGAACTCTTAAGAACAATTACAACAGTCAGGGAGGCTGAGGGAGAGATGGTTACCTAAGAGCATTTACCCAAATATCTTTCAAGTCTCAATATACATTAAAAAGAAAAAGAAGAGTGAATAACGGAAATAACTGAAGTCAACCCTTATATGCGTGTGGTGAGTTTCTGTTGAACAGTAAGCTTTGGCAGAGTCGTTACTATGCAAAAGTGTATTACGCCTATCCTAGGAACAGGACGTGCACTGTCTCCCAATTCAGATTAGACTAGAGTGCCTTATTCCTCAAGCATATTAAAACCCACATCCGCAATGCCCTCTACAATACCGCACTCGATAAATGAACAATCCGATGCCTCAGCCCAGGCAAGAACGTGGGTCTGAAATCCCAACCCACTCCTGTGATAGTCCAGTCATTCTTTATTTATAGTGCTTTTCATTCTGCATCAAGGAAACGGGATGGGTTAACCAGGAGCAGAATGATCTGAAGCTACTAAAGCTCAAGTTCGCAGCCCCTGCACTTGAAAGCTTCCAAGTGTGGACTTACAATGTTTTCTCTTCAAGAAGGGCCCACACCACTGTGTGACTCTCATACTGTATGCCGAACGGTAGAAGGTGAAATTAAGCTCTAGCCAAATTTCTGAGATGTGACTGAAATATTAAAACATGGATGACATTGCAAGTGAAAGTTTACTTTGCATTACTCCAGAGTCACTTTTGACAACTCCTCTGTCGTTACACATGAAAATTAATCTGAAGAGGTTTATCATCTTTACTATGTTACTGCCTTTTAGATGAGTATCTTGTCCTAATAATCACATTTTTATTCTCTCCATCTGTTATCATTTGAAACTACCAGTAACCACTCTGAATCATCACACTGAATTACCACAGCTAGAATTCTTCACTAAGACCATCAGAAGTTTCTGCATCAGTTCTTTTCTATGTAGTGGAAATTGATATTTTTGAAACCTGAATCTACAGGACCATAATTTGGCATTCTACTTCAGTCCTTTAAGAACTTCAATTAGGACATTCATCTTGTCTTCTGGAATTTCCTGTATGCTCCCTGAAATGAAATAACTTCCAGCTTAACCTTCATTTTGTCTTCTTTCCATGTGACAGTTTAACCTCCAGATCAAACCTTATCATTTAATCCAAAATAAAGACACTGTATTTCAGTATACAAAATCAGTATCAGACTGACCTTATTAACTCATTTTTTATCATGAGTGATAAACCAATTTTTAGGCTTTGAATGTAGAGACCCAAAGCTTTGTAGGGTCTTTTAACCTATTGATATTTCAACAAGATCTTCAAAAAAACCACACACACCACACACACACACACACACACACACAACCACTATTCACTTTTGTGGCAGACCAAATCAAGATTGCATGCTCTTGTTTTTCACAGTAGCAACAAAATTATAAAACTAAGACTGGGCACAAAACACAAGTTTTGCCTTCTTCCATGTTCTTCCCCTCATCTTACTGAGTTGGTGAGAAGATGCTGAACCCAAAATAGCAGCTCTGTGCTGCCAGTCATTTCCAAGCCAGAGAGGAATTGGTAGATCGCCCTTGCAGGGCTGGTGTTTGTAAATATCCAATGAAATGACTGCATGCCGTCAATTATTTCTGGGGAGAACTGGTAGGCTAATGTGGTAATTAAATTGAGAGCTGATGGAAACTGTTACACCGGAGGGTTATTTTTCTCAGCAGTCCTAGTTAATACTTTGTATGTGTTTTCATTTTTTAAAAAAATGTTTGAAATACTGGTGCAAGGAAAAGGAATTGCCTCTCCATTGGAAAGATATACATTTAAACGTCTTTACATTCCAGTGCAGGTAACACACGGACAATTTTCCAGGGTCTTCTTACAGGGTCTTCTTACAGATTTTAATTGTGATGAACTCTGAAGTCAGAAATAATGTATGTGGAACACATATCCCAAAGCAAAGACATCGTGTATCAAGACCAAACCGCCTGGTGTTAGGTAATTATTTCCTCCTGAATATTCTGTCTGCCACATGTTTTTTCACGAGTCAGCCTCAGGTTCTTCCATCTGGCTAACTCTTCTAGTTCCAACCAGCATTTTTGGTTGTCCATCTAGCTAACCAGCCAGGCAGCTAGCAATACTAAGCCATTACTGTAGGCACTGGTCCAGTTATTTGTAATGCAGTAGGGAACAAGCGTATTTCTGTACATACCTCTCACAGCTGCCTCATAGTTATGCACTTAGGGACAGACAAATCCAAATCTGAAATCTGAGAGAGAGTCCTGCCCGCTTCCCTAAAGGAAAAGCAAGGTGTTAACTTGTAGCATTTCGTCTTTGAAGGACTCTTACCAATAGCCACCATCTTGCTCAGTCTCTGATGCTACAAATACAAAGACTAATGAAAGGGAACTGTAACCGTGTTAAGAATGAATTAAGAGAAGTTGGAAAAAGTTAGCAACAATTTAGGGAAAACAAGCCAAAATATTCCAAGGAAGAGTGACTGGCAGAGTCAGTGATTACAAACAGCTTCTACTATACTTCAAAAATATCTCATTTTTCCTAGATTATAAAACATCACACACCAATGTGAACTTACTAAATATTAATTTGGATAAGTAAGTAAATTCTTTCTCTTTTTTTGGAGAACAAGAGTCTCACTGAATAGACCAAGCTAGCCTCCAACTTGGGATCCTTGTGCATCAGCCTCTCCTGTGCTGAGATTAGAAGAGTGTGTGACCACACCCACTACTCACACTCTTTTTTTGGGGGGGAGGGTTGGTCATGGGGGCTGAATTCTGGGCCTGGGCACTGTCCCTCAGCTCTTCAGCTCAAGGCTAGCGCTCTACCACTTGAGCCACAGCGCCACTTCCGGCTTTTTTCTTTTTGCTTATGTGGTGCTGAGGAATCAAATCCAGGGCCTCTGGCATGCAAGGCATGCGCTCTACCACTGAGCCACCTTCCCAGCCCTACTCATACTTTTAAAGATACAATTGCCATGGGGCTTATGGAGTGTCAATCATTCACATTCTGCTCAAAAGAGCTGCTGAGAACTCACCAAAATATTTGCCACAGATCATCACAAACTAAGAAATGTTATTGAAGTAGATTGTTATGAGAGGTAAATCTCACATGGAGGACAGTTAGGAACATAGATCCAGAGACCATATTGCTTCAGTTTAAATGAAATCTGTAGACACCAGAGCTAGTAACTTAATTTCTTGGTTCCTTATTTTCCTCATCTGCAAAATAGGAGCAATGGTGGAGACTATTTCGCAAAGTTATTAGGAGTCTTAGACAAATAGCTTAACAACATGGATTGTTTTTATAGTGCTGGCCATAAAATGTAAGATGCGGAGATCGGGCAGGGCTCGCTTGCTCTTCGCATTGTAGATGATGCCTTGTTGCTATATCCTCACGTAGCAGATGGGGCAAGGAGGGTCCCATAAACTCATTTCAGAAGGGTTTGTTTCCACAGCCTTGTGATGTAATCATTCCTAAAACCCTACTTTTAAATACTATTGCATTGTGAATTCAGTTATTAGCAAGTACTTTGGGGAGACACTAACATTTGAACTTTGCATTTCATAGATGCAGAACAATTGAAAAATAAAAATTAACAATATTATTTATCATGTAATTGACTATTTGTGGACAAAACACACTGGTGGCTATGAATATTGCTAAAATGTGACTTTAAGGCCATGCAAAAAAAAATAACACTGACTGTTTGAGTATATTTTAATGTTTTTATTCATTAACCAATGAGTTCACACCTTCAAGTATAATGATATAAATGTGCAATGTTTTTCACCATATTTAATACATAAAATCTTGTTCTCTTAATAGTCAAGTAATTAGTAGTTGTCAGATCCTCGTTTTACATTGATTGAATAAAAGTTGGAATCGTGATCTTGTGAAATAACTATTTGACAAAGGGAATAAAAAATAAGTAACTATAAATAATTTATATATTATAGTTAGTACTGTAAAATTAATTGAAAAACAGAGAACAGTGGATGCTAATTAGATAAGATGGTCATAAAATGTCTCTATGTACATTGAGGCCACAATCTGCAGGAGTAAGAACTATTCAGGAAAAGGAAAAGTTAATAGCCTGAGGAACAACATTTGGAAAGCCCTGTATTAGTAAGAGAGAGAGGAGAAAAAGATGTGGCACATTTCTTTTTTAAAAACTTTATTGTACATATGATGTACAGAGGGGTTTCAGATACATATGTAAGGTAATGAGTACATTTCTTTTCAAACAGTGTTAAGCCCGCCCTCATTTTTTTCCCATTCCCCCTCCCGAGTCCTCTCCCTCATGTTTTTGATTTCTGTACCTTTGTCTTGTGTATAAGTCTATCTGATTTGGGGAAGGGAGGGGCAATCACAGACCTGGTGGGACAAAGGGTGAATCAATGTAACAGGGACATTCACTAGACAGTGTGTTGGAGATGTGACAATTTCTACAACTCAAGAGAAAGCCAATTCGGCTGGAGCTGGATGTGTGGAGTAAAGAGAAAGACAGCCTAATATGAGAGAAGTGGGCTTCAGCGTGCCAATAGCTCGGTCTGTAAGCCGAGCTACTCAGGAGGCTGAGATCTGGAGGGTGGAAGATCAAAGCCATGAGGCCGGAAAGCCTGGGGCCTCATCGCCATTAACAAACAAAACGCTGGACTGGAAAAGTGGCTCACGTGGTGGCAGTGACCGAGCGCCAGCTGTGGCACGCCAGTTTCAGCACAACCCCTTACTCTTCAATAACAATCGATTCAAATCAGTGCTATTCTCACCTTATTTTCACTCTATTGAAAGCATATTCATTCCCTAATAAACTTTCATTTCCTAATACATTTTACTATTATTTATTTCAAAAAAAATAAAGACTAGTAGGCATAGGTCAGATTGTGTAGAACCGTGAGAAAACTAGGATTTTATTCAACGAGTGACGGGAAGCATTTTGGGGTGTGGGGAATGATTCAGTCAGGGGCTTAGCCAGCGTCTCAATTCAAGATTGATTTGGGGTTCACAATCCTCCTGCCTCAACCTCCTCAGAGCTGGGTGGGAAGCTATTCTATACGCTTAGCAAGGGCACAGACACAATGAGGTTTTTATTTTTTATTTTTCTAAGATTATTTGATTGTAGATTACTTTAGCTGTTTTGGTGGAGGAGAGTCAATATTTGTCACATATGGTGTGGAGTTTATGGCAAAGGCTCCATAAACATATAAATATAATGAATAATGCATAATGTTTCTATTTAGCTGAAAAAATATATTATAGGATTTAAAAGAAATTTTTAATTAAAGTCCTTGAAACGGTGATTTCTGCATATACTTGAAGGCCTGAAACAATAGATAATATTTTTAAACTCTGTTTCATACTCTGGGGAAAAAAAGGCACCTGTTCATACACACACACACACACACACACACACACACACACACACACACAGTTGATACCTGAGGGCCTATCTCATATATAAGGTACATATTACAAGCTGAATACATATTACAAGCTGAATGAATGATCTTAAATCTGGCTTAACACAACTGAGACTTCTAAATTCCAGCAAAACCAATCTAGAGAGACTTTCAACCCAGAATATGGAGTGCTCTCAGAGAACAAAGACCTTCTTTGAAGATAAACTCCTACTAAAATATCATACATCATTTGAACAAACCAGCCACCAGAAGGGAGGGCCAACAGAAACAACAGACAGGAGACTTAGCCCCCTGGAAACTGGAAATGATAATTGTATACAGATGGATCTTATTATCTCTTATTATATCTTGCTCATGCTTTGGCTCCCATTCAGGGCCAATGCAATATCTCTTAAAATACCATAATTACCATTTCTGCTAATTCCTGAAACTCATCCAGAGTGAACCAAAGGTAACTTATGATGAGATTCAACATGGGGCCCACAAAGGGGTCGAACATGGCAGCTGGATGAGTTAAATACCCGCAGACTGGTTAGTGGCCTGTCAATGAGAAACCAGACAGACTGCCACCTCTACCCCAGTCACATCCCCTCAAGACCTTCTGTCTTCGTTCAACAGCTGCCTGAAGCCAGGGGGGCGGCCACCGTTCCTGGAGCCTCGCTCCCGCACCCCCACCCCCGCATCCCCCCCCCCGCATCGCCCCCCCGCATCCCCCCCCGCATCCCCCCCACGGATCCCCCCACGCACCCCCCCACGCACCCCCCCCAATCCCCCCCACGGATCCCCCCACGGATCCCCCCACGCACCCCCCCCCGCATCCCCCCCACGGATCCCCCCACGCACCCCCCCACGCACCCCCCCGCATCCCCCCCACGGATCCCCCCACGCACCCCCCCATGCACCTCCCCCGCATCCCCCCCACGCACCCCCCACGCACCCCCCCCATCCCCCCCACGGGTCCCCCCATGCACCCGCCACGGATCCCCCACTACATACCCCCCCACGCACCCCCCCACCCCCGAGGACATCCGACCCCAGCGCCCGCACGGTGAATCTGGGGCATCCCAGAGTTGAGAGTCGGAATGGCCCACTTTGGATCCCTCGCAGGCCTGACGCACGTTTTTCTTTCCAGTTCTCTCCTGGCTGCGGCGTGGTACTTTCCAGCCCGTCTTCTCATTTCGGAATTCACACTCATTTTCCACACTCAGGGCTGGAGGTGACCAAGCTCTGCCCAGGGATTTAGGGCGGATCCAAGAGGCGGCCACGCCCACCCTGGAGGCCACGCCCGCCCGGGAGAAGGCCACGCCCACTCGATAGGCCACGCCCGCCAGAGGCGGCCACGCCCTCTCCCGCTCCCCGCCCTCAGCCTCTTCCCGACTGTCTATTCTCCGCAGGGCCACGTCCCCCTACATCTGCTTGATGAGCCCACGCCAATGAGAAGAGGGCGCCGAGGCAGGTCGCGCGAGATGACTGCCTCACGAGGTTTCCTGTGACCATTTCTCCGGCACTGCTGAGGGCAGCCTCGGCCGGGCCGCGGCGGGGGCCTCGCGTCCGGGAGCCCCGCGCGCTGATTGGCCGATCGCCTCGCGACCGCGGAAAGGAACCCGGATGTGCCCGGGAGGTCGAGTTGGCAGGCGGGGCGCGGGGATCCCGGGCCATGGCGCAGGGCTGGGCGGGCTTCTCCGAGGAGGAGCTGAGGAGACTGAAGCAGAGTCGAGGTGCGGAGCTGCGCGGGCCGGGGCGCCGGGGAGGGCGGGGGGAGGGCCGGGGCGGCCGGCGGGGCCCGGGCCGGCCCTTCGGGAGCGCGAGCCCCCAGCTCCGGCTGCGGACGGGACCCCCGCCGCGCGGGCCGGGAGGCCGGCCTGCCCCGGGCCTGCCCCTGCTCCGGGCCTGCCCCGGGCCTGCCCCTCCGGCGCGAACGCCGGTGGCCGGCCCGGGTCTGCGTGACGGGACCGCGCCCGCAGCAGCCGCCCGGGCTGCGGTTGCCGGGCGGTTTCTGCCGAAGGGCTCTGGGAGATGGTGTGTCACACACGTGTGTGCGCAGGCTGTGCGCGCGTGCATAGACACGAGTGCACGCACACACCCACCACGCATGTACGTGTACACCCATGCATGTACACACACGTCACGCACACGTGTGCACACACACGTCACGCACACGTGTGCACACGTGTGCTACCCTGGGTGGGTCAGCCAGGACCTGTGCGGCTCCGCGGCCTCACCCACCGGGTGTAAAGCTAGTTGGTACGTTTTTATTGTGATGTAGCGGGTGGGGAAGTCCTTAATACTTTGCTTGTGATTGGTGTTTCATCAAGGTCGGTGTGGAGATCCTGTCATGAGTACCACTTCATGAGAAGATGCTGCACTCTTGGTACCAAATACACTAAGGAGTTTATCTGTGAATAAAACGAAATCCTGCCATGCTCCTTACTACGTTGGGAAAGTCCGACGTGCTGAAGTACGTTTTACCACACATGCGAGAGTAACAGGGCTCATGAGTGGGAGAGGGAGCACATGAGTAACAGAGCTTCCATGCCGATTACATAGATTGGCAAAACTTTGACTAGTCTAAAGACGGTACAGATTATCTCATAAATGTTCTACTACTAGATGTGGTGAAGTGACTGTCTAGTTGAGTGACTCATCCATTCATATGTCTTAGATGTTCAGGAGTGTAGAAACTCTTGCATCTGATCACACTTCCAAATTCTAGGAATTAGCTTCTGGATTAGGGGTGCCAAGACAATCGAGCTATCCTAAACATTCAAAGAGCTGTTGCATAATGAGACAAATCAGGAATAATGTGATAGTAGATGGTATACAAGATGTTGCCACAGAAGTAGGAAGAACTTCATTATGGGAGGGAATTAGATGGGACTTTGGAAGAGTTACAGGAGTTATTAGCAGTATGTCAGGAGAAAGAAGATTTAGTATAAATTCATTATATTAATAAATATTAATATATTAGAAATTACAGTTGGCTATGTAGAAGTATATTTTAACTTATCTGGCAATTTGGGATAAGTAGAGGATAGTAAGAAAGTGAATATCAAAGCCCCAGACTTAATAGAGAGATGGAC
Source organism: Dipodomys merriami (assembly GCF_024711535.1). Lineage (NCBI taxonomy): Eukaryota > Metazoa > Chordata > Mammalia > Rodentia > Heteromyidae > Dipodomys > Dipodomys merriami. The sequence goes on along the minus strand of NW_027206413.1, from coordinate 1,313,679 downwards.
ATTGAATCACTAGTCTATTGATATCTTGAGAACAGAGAAAGCATTGGAGCATCTCTGTATAGCCATAGTCTAATACAGTGATTGGCCTAAAGACACCAGCTGTTTTCATCTTAGATTTCTCATTTGTTAAACTCGAATAAATGGATCAAAAATACAGTTAAAGAACATAGAAAGATTAGATTGATTGCCAGCAAAAACAGGACAATATTCTGTAGAAACACCTGCATGTACATTGGGCAACATGATCCAGATTGTACTTAACCATCTTGTTTATATACAACAAGCCCATTAAAAGAGAGGTGGATAAATAAATAGGCTTGCTAAACATAATCTAGTAGCTGAACATATTAATTGTACAGCTAATAGGTAAAATTAAAAAGTTGTAGATGAATGTGTACTCGGATGCCATATATTTAAGGTCAAAAATCATGTAAGGCCCGATAAAAAGAACATATCTGTTCTTTTAGAAACATAGCAAATCCAGGGCTGGGAACGTGGCTTAGTGGTAGAGTGCTTGCCTAGCACTTATGAAGCTCTGGGTTCGATTCCTTAGTACCACAGACACAGAAAAGGCCAGAAGTGGTGTTGCACCTTAAGTAGTACAGTGTTAGCCTTGAGCAAAAGAAGCTCAGTGCCCAGGCCCTGAGTTCAAGCCTCAGGACTGGCAAGAAGAAAAAGGAAGAAGAGGAAGAGGAAAAAGAAACAGGAAATCTAAAGGATAGCATAGCAAAGGAATGAAACATAAATTTCACTTTGGGAAGCATTGAATATGTTATGACCAAGGAAGGTCAAATACAAAGGGAATTACAAAGGCATTGATGATTATGAGTCAGGTTGAGACAAGTTAAGCTGAAGTAACAAATATCAACTATTTAAAATAACACAGCTTTGCTTTTCACTCTGGCGTCTTGTCTGCGGTGGGTTATCAGCTGACCATCTTCTGGTGCTGTCGTAGTTCACCCTGCAGGAAGAGAAGAAGAGAAGGTTGACCAGTGCTTTCTCCAGTAGATGACTTGTGTCATTTCTATGTTTGTTTTTAAAAATATTAAGTGATACGAATTTGGGAACAGGATACATTTCTCTTATATCTTCAGAAGTTGGGATATGGCTCATCATGGTTTTATTTGTAAAATTTCTTAAAAATAAATCTTTACAGATTGGAATCGTGTGTGACATATACATACATATATTTCCATGTGTGTTCTATTTCATTATGAAAAGCTTGAAATTTTTCATTCATATGTGAAAATATTCTTTAGGTTGATTTGCCATACTTCTGTCATGTAATAATGATTATATGAATCAGTTTCTCAGTGTCTTTTTTTTGGTCAGTACTGGGATTTGAACTCATTTCTTGAGGTCCCTTGGCTGGCTTGCTTAGCCTGCACTGTAGCACACAAACTGTGCCTCCAGACTGACTTATTTTGCTAATTTTTCTATTTTTTTTGGTTGTGGGTCTTGAACTCAGAGCTTGGGTGCCATCCCTGAGCTTTTTCACTCAGGGTTAGCACTCTACCACTTTGAGCCACAGTACTACTTCTGGTAGTACTACTTCTGGTAGTATTTGGAGATGAGAGTCTCATGGACTTTCCTGCCTGAGCTGTCTTCAAAATGTGACCCTCAGATCTCAGCCTCCTTAGTTACTAAAATTACAGGCATGAAACTCTGGTGCCTGGCTTCTTTTGCTAATTCTTTTTTCTTGAACTGGCCTCATATTTCAATCCCCCATGTCTCAGCCTCCTTAGCTGGGATTTCAGGTATGAGCCACAGGCACCTGGTTTCTCATTTTATTTATTCTGTCCATTGTCCGTTTTGCTTATTCCTGCACAAATACCACTGTGTAACAAACCTTAATAATGTTCTTGATATTAATAGTCTAGTACCCTTGTACTTTTTCTATTTTTATTAGCAAATATCAGCTGTACAGCGAGCTGGGTTCGCTGTGACATTTCTGTATATACATACAATGTATCCTCATCAAAATCACCCTCTTTATCACTCTCCTATGGGTTGCTCCTTCAAAAATAGGTTTCATTATTGGTTTATGTTGCAAATAAGCTTGCCGTATTTATCCTGATTTACTGTCCTCATTCACCACTTTCCCCCTTCTCATCCCCATCTCCCCAACACAGCCTGATTGGCTTTCCTGTTTTGTTTTATTGTGAAGTAGTTGTACTAAGGAGGTTCACCATGGTCTTTCAGACAAGAATATATTTTAATCAAGATAGCCCTTTCTGTTGTTTCCTCTTACCCTTTTATGTAATTCTTAAAATAATATTACCAGATTTCTGTAAACTAGGATAGGAATTTCTTTGGAATCTTTGGATCCATTTGGAGAGATTTGACATCTTTATAGAGTATTACTGTATTTAGGTATTTTTTGATATTCTCGGTAAATTCTGAAGTTTCTTTCTTGTAGAAATTTCAACTATCTTTTTGTTTTACATATTCCTAGATACATGAGCATTTCTGGTATTGAAATATTTTCACTTTAAATTTTCTATTTGCTGCTGATACATGGCACAAGATACTAATTGATATTTCATAGAAAAGGAAATATAAAAAATGGTATCACCACCAATGTGCAGTGAATTAGGAATTAAGAACAAAACAGAGAGGTCACCTCATACCTACTTTATTGACAAAAAGCTTCAGAAAGTAGCTTGTATTAAATTGAAAGTGCATCCACAGATTCATACATTAGCAGAGGAAATGCACTGTGAAAAGCGGCTTGACGCTTGCTCTAAACTTACACTTTTCTAATCAAGTAGTCTTTAAACAATAGCGAAGGCAGAATTCTGTACATGAGACAGAACAACCAAGTTCACAGAAGCAGTTGCAAGCCACCGGTCCCTAGAACTTTTAACCCAGAGCTTTTAAGTCTAGTTTGGAAAGTTTAAATAAGAGGCCTGTTTTGCTTCAAAATTCAAATGTAGAAGTAAAAAGGCCTATCATTTGTAAGGACTCATAATTTCATTTCCTGGGCATTTTATAGCAATTGCTATTTATAAATCTTTATGAAATAGATATAAAAGTCAAATTCTCTTGTTTGTCCTAAGAGGTCAACATTGGCATTACCAGAGCAACAAAGTTTAATAAAGGATTTGATTTATGCTTTAAATTTTTTCCCACTTGCTTTATCTTCTTCCATTGCTTTGCAAAGGTTAGTATTAAAATTAGTTTGAGTCTGTTGATGGGATCCTGGCTAGAATTCGGTAAATAGAACCTTTAATAAAACAATTTAAGATTAGCATTTCTAGAGTAAAGGACTTTGCTCAAGTGCATTTCTGTTGAGCTATCTACTAATGTATGAAGTAGCCCAATAAACAGTTAAAGAAATCCCATTTGAAAACTATCCACCATTTTCTTCCAAGAAAGGAGGTAGTACCCTAAATCATATGTAAGACATCAGAAAACTTGTCTACCTAATTTGATCCAAGTTCATTGTTCTAATAATTACCAAATCAAGTTGAAATGAAAATGTTGGGGATGGAGACGTGGCTCAGCTGGTAGAGTATTAGCCAGTGAGTCAAAAATGTCAGGTACCCACGTCCCTGTATCAGACCCAAACAGAAAGAAATGCAAACCTTGTTTTCAGTCCCACTGTCTGACTCGTAATAAAAATGGACTTCTTAAAAAGGTAAGCTGAGAATGTGGTCATATTAAATGTTAATAGCGTGACATGTATTAAATGTATAGAAAATTCGTTGTTCTTTTTTTCCTGGGTTTTCAAGACAGAATAACTTGGAAGGATCTCTAGAATTATTATCAGAGTGTAATGTCAATACTTCATTTTTTAGAGAAATTGTACTTGAAATTACATTTATCTGCTCTTCATGCAAGCATTTCTTTCATGTAGATCCATTTGAACCTCAACGCCGTCTTCCTCTAAAGAAAAGTCGGCAACAACTTCAACGAGAAAAAGCCCTTCTAGAACAAAGCCGAAAACTCGGACTTCAAGATGGATCTACGTCATTACCTCCAGAGCAGCTGCTTTCTGCAGCAAAACAGAGACTTCACCTTCAGAATGCTCATTCTTCTTCCTCTGCACTTCCTCATCCTCCTACACCCTCCACTCCAGTTGCTGATGGACAGCCACAAGGTGCTGAAAGCCAGCCCAGGGGACCAGGACTTGAGAATTCCCATGATGGACACAGAAGTCTTGAGGTTCCCCCTCCAAAGCCAGATTGCAAGTTGGAGGAAAAGAAAGTGGAATTGTTAGTAAGTCTGCAAGACTTTCTTCCTGTTTTACCTTTCTCTCCCCATTGAGCTTTAAGGAAATAGAACTTGTTGATTTATTTTACATGTTCTCTAGTTTATATTCAAGCCTAGAATTGTAATTAGCAAACTACTGAAAAGAAATTACCATGTGAATAAAATTCAGGGTTTGTTAAGCATTTTAATGTTTCCTGTCAATCTTCACAGCAGTTTTATAGTGATATTGATTGGTTTTGCTTCATAATTGAGATACCCAAGACACAGAAAGGATATTATCTTCCTAATACTTGACTTGGTGGTACACACATCAGTAATTTTAGCTATCATAGTAATCCTTAGGAGGCTGAGTCAGGTAGATCATGAGTGAGATCAGGTAGGTTCCTGGTACCTCAAAAAATGTTTCAAGAAAATCCTCCTAAGGTTGATAGACAACTAATGATAAAGAGTGAAGATTCACTTGTAAGTCTCTCTGTTCAGAGTCTGCCCTTGTCACTCTGCAGAAGCAGTTCTAGGCCCAGTGCCACTTCAGATTGAACCTGTTCTTCATTTTCCAGATGGGTATTTCATGAGCCCAGAAAAAGGTAGTTGTAGAGGAGACCCGAAGGTAGAGTCATAGGAAGAAGTATAGGAAGTTCAGGAGACAAGTACGTAACTTAGCTGCAGAATCAAATGCCTTTTTACTCTTTTTTTTTTTTCTTTTTTTATCCTGGGGCTTGAACACTGGGCCTGGCCGCTGTCCCTGCTCCAGGCAAGTGCTCCACTACTTGAGCCACAGCACACTTCCCTTTTTATCCTTTAATGTGTTTGTATTAGAACCTTATGATTCTGTTTGGCCACACTGATGGAAATTGCCATTCTGAAATTCTTAAAGAAATATTAGAGAAAGGATAGTGTTTCTTTTTGTTTACTCTAATGAGATTTTGCAAATATCTTTTCTAATTTCTGATATTTCCAACTTCTGTTGACCCATGATATTCTGGACTGAGTTTAACATGTTTTCTGTTTGTTGGGAATTTAAAACTAAGAATTCATTTTGTCAAGAGATAGGAATCTACGTGAGTTACGAATCCAACATTGAAATATTGCGTAGTTAAATATCTTGAAGTATATTCTACCAACAATGCCTCACACCAGTTGGAGGGGGAATGAGTTTAAGTTGAACTAGATAATTTGTTTTCTATTGTAATTTTAGCAGCAAGGTTTTCCTTTGAAGCCTAGACTTGCCTTGAAAATGATTGAAGTGAACAATTTAGGTTGGATATAATAAGAAAAACTAGTTTTATTATTAGATGTATGGGAGAAAATTCATAGAAGCATGGGGTTTGAGGAACCAAGAAACATGGATCTTGATAAAAAGAAATTCTGAGGTTATAAGCATAGCAAAAGAAGGGTGTTTCTTACCTATGCTCTAAGATGAGAGAGGCAAAGGGTAGACCAGAGAATAATAGAGCAATAAAGAAGAAAAGAAATAGTATGTGAGTTCACTGATGCAGCATGATAACAAAGCCTCAGAGGGAAAAACTTCTGATCGAAGTAATGACTACAAATATGCCAGGTGGCAGTGTTACCATTTCAGAAGGTGTCGGGTGATCTGGAACAAAGGAGCATGAGGAGATGTCTACAATCGTAAGGTAGAAAGTTGTAGGAATAGAGGGGACTCCTGGAAGTGGTTACTAGGTTTATGAGTAAAAACTTAAAATAATGGCTGTAAGAAATGCCAATGACAGGAATAAATAGTGTTCTGTTACCTTGTTTAATTTGAGTTGGCACCAACTTCATGACTTTATGGGAAATTTTGATATATTTCTCTCAGAATTGGATAGATTGGAAGACAATATGTGTATCTAGATCTTTGAAGTTTTTCTTTAGCCCAGTTAAATTGGGCTTTAGCTCATAGTGCTTCATTACATTTTAAAATGTTTTAAGAGTTAGAAAAAAGTGAGCAAATTGAAAGAAACACATGAAATCGTTGACCATTATGTTAACGACGTTAGAGGGACTTTGCACTAGAGGAAACTACAAACTATGACATATCAGCTGCAGACCAATTTATTTTGATCTTCATTTTGCCTATAACACATAATTAACTTACACATTTCTTTGTACTTCTAAGAAACTGCCACAGTACTCTGGTTTCCAGTTTGTGGGTTTCTAGATTATACACATTTAATGGATTTCAAAGGTCTTATTTGTGTAAGCTTTTTCTACTTCAGATCGTTGTCTTTGTTCCTATTAAACAGAAGAATGAGCTACAGATGGGTCTTATAGGAGGACTTTTGAAAGAAAATACACGTGATCTGCGTGGTTAAATTTTATACATAGGAGGCAGACTTGTGAGGTGTGGGCAGGACAGTACTGTCTTTCATAAATTAATTTCTGTATCTTTTTCTCCCTAGGCAAGAAAAGTCTCGCTGGGAAGTTCTTCAGCAAGAGCAACGCCTAATGGAAGAGAAAAATAAACGTAAGAAAGCTCTTTTGGCTAAAGCTATTGCAGAAAGGTGAGGCACCTAAAACAGGGGAGGTTATTTATACATTGTTCCTTTCATGTTTCAATTCTATTGCCCTGTTCCTGTTCTAATACTTCTAATACTAGCTATAAGCTGTTTTAGAAGTGTTATAAAAATCCTAGTTTTAATTATTAAGAGAATTTTTGAAGCATAGGTGAACTTATAAATACAGCTACAATTAAGATCTAGCATCACTCAGGAGCCGGTGGCTCACGCCTGTCATCCTAGCTATTCAGGAGGCTGAGATCTGAATATTGTGGTTCAAAGCCAGCCCAGGCAGGAAAGTCTGTCAGACTCTTTTCTCCAATAAACCACCAGAAAACTGGAAGTGGTGCTGTGGTTCAAGTGGTAGAGTGCTTGCCTTGAGTTGAAGGACAATGCCCAGGCCCAGAGTTCAAGCCCCATGACTGACAAAAAAAAAAAAAGATCTGGCGTCCATTTTTTTCCATGGTGACCATGTATGCATTCGCAAGGAGAGCAGTGGACAGCTCTCAGTGTATGCCAACAAGAAACAAATTCAAGTTTAGATTTTCATGTGGAGAAGCCTTTATCATCTGGCATGTCAGGGAATCAGGTTATTCTACACAAGTGACTTATATTGTTACAAATCAAAGTGTGTATGAACAGCATATATGTAAGATAATGTAAGTTGAATGTGTGTTTAAGCTGTTTAAATCTCTGCATGAGATGTGCGTTTTCGGATACCTCCAAGTGCTGTTCTGTCCTTGTGTCAGCCTCAAACAGCCACATTCCCATTTAAGCTGTTCTCTCTGTGGCCGTTGCTCTTTTTGTCCTTTTAGTTTGTGGTTTGTAGTCTCTCATGGTTTAGAGGTCAAGGTAGGTCAAGGTTAAACACTAAAGCGTGGTTGAAATAGTGTCAATTGAATTCAAGCAAGCATTCGATAGGATTTCCTTCTTAAAACCTTTAATGAGGTCTGCAAAACTTTTACTATTGAGGCTGGAGTATATAGAGAGACAGAGGAGATGAGAGGAAGGTTAGGTGGATGTAAGAGTAGTTCAGAATTTTATTTTATTTTATTTTTTTGTCGGTCGTGGGATTTGAACTCTGGGCCTGGGCTCTGTCCCTCAGCTCTTCAGATCAAGGTGAGCACTCTACCACTTGAGCCACTGTGCCACTTCTGGTTTTCTGGTGGCTTATTGGAGAAAAGAATCTCACAGACTTTCCTGCCCGGGCTGGCTTTGAACTGCAATCCTCAGATCTCAGCCTCCTGAGTAGCTAGGATGACAGGCCTGAGCCAGTAATTCAGAATTTTTACCAGAAGTGTGTTTGTATTTGAAAAAAAAAAATTCTCAACCTGGATCTCTCCTGAGACATAGGAAATAGCTTTTTCCCTATAATCAATTGCTTTTCCAAAGGCATTTTAGTACTCTTCGGTCTAGCTGAAGTGGGGAGATGATTTGCCAGGGATTTTATGAGGTTGATGGAATTGGCTGGGTATGGTGGCATCTGACCGTATCCCACCTCAGAAAGTAGCGTAGGAGGCTTGTGTAGCCATCCTGAGCTACCTCAGCGGAGCCTCAAGATTTGTAGGTTCAGTTCAGTTCTGCCCCCAGTGCTGTTGACTTCACACAGAAGTGGGAGACACAGAAACGTAAGAAAATGCGCCATCATTGGTGATTAATAAATGGATAATGAACAGTTGAAGTAAAAGGGTCACACTGATAAGTGACTTTTATCTGCAGAAGGAAAAGGAAATGCATAGTGCAGTAAACACCAGAAGAATGTTAAGTAGCATGATAGTGATTTCATGTTTAGGTTTTCTTCTCATGAATGTGTGTGAGGTTTTGAAATGAGTGGAATCATGATGAAAGATGTGTTGTATTCTTTATTCTGTCTCATAGTGTGTATTCTACTTGTATTCTTAAATGTGTCTAGAGAAGGGATAAGGTGGTGAAGTTGGATGTACTTCTAAATAAAGAAATAAGAAAATGTATTGGTTTTGAGCCCTACAGATAGTTTTGAGAATCTGTAGTTTTTGCCTAGAGAATAAGAAAAGAAGCAAAGTAATGAAAGTATGGGGAAATGGAGCCTTAGAAAATGAAAGACAAATGGATATTTTTGTATATATAAAGTAGTGCTGTTTAATGCAAGAATCAGTTCTTCATGTTGCTAAGTATCAGAAATGAAAATAGGCTTAGCAAGAATGCCTTGCTGAGCGTGGTGACACGTGGTTATAACTAATCCAGCCCTTAAAATAGAGTGGGTAGGTAGGAGGGTCCTGAGTTCCAGGTCAGTCGGGGCTGCTGCATAGCAAGCACATGGCAAAACAGACTCCAAAAACCAAGGGCTAGAGCTGGGCGCCAGTGGCTAACACCTATAATCCTAGCTACTCAGGAGGCTGAAATCTGAGGATCGTGGTTCAAAGTCAGCTCTGACAGGAAAGTTCTTATCTCCAGTTAACCACCAGAAAACCAGAAGTGGTGCTGTGGCTCAAGTGGTGGAGTGCTAGTCTTGAGCTGAGGAGCTGAGGGACAGCGCCCAGGCCCAGAGCTCAAGACCCACGACTGACCACCCCCCACCCCCCAAAAAAAAACAAACAAACACAAAGGCTGGGCATGTATGTAGTTCAGCGACAGAGTGCTTGTGCCTCCCGCAGAGCAGGAGAGGGGGAACGAGGAATGTCAAAACCCCTGGTACTGGCCTGGGCCTTTTAAATATCCCTCCCACCCCCCTTATTTATGAAAATAATATGGCCTAATAGAAAATTTGGAAAAATAAGGAAAAGTTCTCTCAGTGTAGTGTTAGAGGTAGACCAAAATGTTACCAGCATTTAAAAAATCTTTTTTTTCTAATCTAATCTTTAAAAACTCATGAACTGTAATTATATATAGTGTCTTTTTTTAATTTATATTATGTATGAATCTGTGTATTTAAATGTCAATCTCCCCTCCCCCCGACTGTCCTGATTTTCTAGATCTAAAAGAACTCAGGCAGAGGCCTTGAAACTAAAGCGGGTCCAGAAGGAATTACAGGCTTTAGATGACATGGTGTCAGCTGACATTGGGATCCTCAGAAACCGCATTGATCAGGCCAGCCTAGACTACTCATATGCACGGTGAGTTGGAAAGGTAAACTCTGACAAGATCTCATTTAGTTTATATATATATATATATATATATAGCTTATATATTTACATACACACACATATTAGCTAAGCTAGTAGGTTTTATGAGACTCATCATTTAAGTCTCATAACAACCCCTTAAGTAATGCATTTATTCCTCTTGGGCCAATTTGAGTGACAGAATCTGCCTACCTGTTGTAAGTTCCTATTAGAGCATTTTCTGCATTATTTATGTTATTTATTTACATTTTAGTCTTTCTGGTGAACTTTCATATATTTATAACGTTTGGTGCTCTTCGGTCTTTCAGAATCTAACAATGTGGTCTTTCAGAATCTAACAATGTAAATGTCTGAGTGACCTGCACCAACAGTATTATTCTATCACTAAGTCTAGGCCCCTTCCATTTAAAATGCTTGACTGTTTGATGTAGTCTTTGTGGGAGCCAGATTCTCACTTTAGTTTTCATCAAAGTAAGGCCTAGCTTATTTTTTTAATGCTTATGAATATTTTAAAGAAAATACCACCGTAAGATTCTTGAGGTTTGTTTTGTCTCTTTTGGATTATACTTGGTACAAAATGGTTTGATATCATATGTTTCCTTGGATCCAACCACTGGCATTTTCTGAAGAAAAAAAAATCAGAGTATTTTTTAAACGAACTAGCACATGTAAAAAATTACATGGCCCTTACAAAGAGATAAAAGGGCAAAAAAGTATTCCAATTTCAGGGTTTTCAAGTCCCTTCAGCATTGCTTTAATCATCCTGGTTTGTCTTTCTCACAAGGGAATTCTGTGTTAATGACTCTGTTTTGCATCTTTCTCTGTAACACTAGAAATCAATCAGAACGCCTCATTAGTCCAGGGTGAACCACAACATCAGAATGTTTATGTAACAATTTAATAAAGCGGAAATGCTTGATGATGGTTTTTAATTCACTGTTCAGTGTTTAGGAAAGAGGTTTGTGGTTGTCTTTGTGATTTTTTTGTAATTGTTTTTTGACCAAATGGACTGCCTTTATTAATTAACAACCTAAATCAATGTCATCATTGTCTGATAAATAAATATTCCAGATTCTACTAATAAAAATAAACTTGTTAAGAGGCTAACCAAGATTTTTTAAGAGTAAACTAAGCCTTGATTTTTGGTACATTTTATTCTCATGAGTCACCTTTATAGTCTTATAGCCTTTCATATAAATAATTCATAGTATCAGGTATAGTACTAGGTACCTTGGCTGGAACTATAATTTGATTTTGTTTTAATTCTGTCGTAATGGAGGCTGGAGAAGGATACTTCATATTTATATTACATAAGATTAGTACTCTTAAATTATATCTTACAATGCTAGCCTATAGAGAACCATAAAGAAGGTGGAATTATTAGGGGAGAAAATAACCTGTATTATGTAAATTTTCTTAATGAAATTTTAGTAAATTTTTACATAGTAAAAATATTTTACATGATATATTTTGCATCTTTAATGAGTTAATAATGTCAGTTTTTCATGATACTGCTATTCATGTTACTTTTTGTAAACAGATACTTTATATAAATGATGAGGCTGGTTTTAAAAGCCTAAGCTCATACCAGGCATGGTGGTGCATACCTGTAATCCCAGCATTTAGTAGAAACACAGGAGAATTGTGAATTCCAGGCTAGCCTGAGTTACCAAGAGGTTTCAAGGCCAACTTGGATTAGACAGCGAAACCCTGACTCAGAAGACCAAAACCGAAGAAGCCTCTGCTCATAGAAGTGGAACCTGGTTTTGGTGTTGTTCATGCATCAGACTGAGACAACCTTTTCTAATGTGCCGTCATAGTTGCTGAGGAATTCCAGATTGAGCATATGACCCAGGGCTAGGGCGGCTCACTGCACAGGCATGGCCCGCCCCCAGCACTACAAATACTGTCACTGTCAGACTCTACTAGAAGGTAGCACTTGGGGGATTCAGTGTCCGTGAGGGAATCCCTTGACTGCCTTAGTTGGGTAGTGCCTGGCACAGTACTGTCCACAAAAGGTTCTGTGTAACAAGTGAGGCACATTGCTTTGTAAAATTGGCACATGCAGAGCAACTTAGGATAGTGGCTGCCAACTTAAGCGAGCTGCTGCTGCTTCTGTGAACAGCTGTGGCCCGTGCTGCTCCTTGCAGTGTGGGGTGTGCAGAAAGAGCCACACTTCGAACCCTTCGTTACCAGGAAAAACACTTGTCCTTGTCATCTAGGTATAATGGATATATACACACATTTTTAAGTCATCTTATTAATAATTGACAGAAGTAAAAATAAAAGGATTGTGGAAGGTAACTTTATAAGACTATAAGCACAATAAACCTCTTTGTTTCAGGTCAAGTTTGACTCAAACATTAAATGATGAAAAAAATGTAGCTACGTTCTTTTAGCAACATAGGAGAGAGCCGGTTACTTGGAAAATATTGGCTGATTAAGTTCTTCCTGTTTAAATGATTATCCACTGCATGGGAATATCACATTTCTCTTTGTATTTTATTTTTTTAATCCTTAGAGGTATAATTTTCACTCATTGCTTCTTGAGTTTGACGCATTTCACCTGCCTGGGTTTTGCACAAGATTCACGATCTGAGTTTCCCTTTTCTTGTCAGGGTCATCCCTCACATTCTAGAGAGTATATCTCTGTATTGCACTCGTTTCTTAGTAATGTCCTAACAGATTACCGCACACAGAGTGCTTTGAAATACCAGGGATTTTCTCTCGTGTTTCTGGAGGCTAGACATCCAAAGTCCAGGTGCCCAGAGGCTCCGCTTCCGCAGACACCGCAGGAGTCCATGCGGGGGCCTTCACCAGCTTGTGGTGGCTCCAAGTGTTGCTAACCATGGCCACTCCGCTCCCTTCTGTGCAGCCCCAGAGACATAGTCTCCTCTTCCATCTTGAGATGGTGCCGTAACTCCTCACATCCTTACTCACATGCTTTTCCTGCAAGGTAATGTTTTATATAAAGTAATACTCACTTCTAGTTCCATACACTCCAAAGTGAGTGCTGTTTTTGAAAGGCCGCGTTTCACCACCACACCAGTGATCTTTGGATTTCTCTCACAAGAGTACAAGGTCTTCCTCTGTCAGTTTTCTCTATGTTGCCAGTATGTGTAATAAATGAGAAATAATTCTCAACTCTTTGCAGTGAAAGTTAACAGATGATGCCTTTTGGCTTTTTAAAAATACCTTCTTGAGGTGAAATAAAGCATTTAGATAAGTAAGCAATGATAATAATTTATTTCACTATTGCATCTCTTTACATCATCTCATCAGTCTCTGGTTTCTTATTGTTTTAATTTTTAGCACAAACGGATAGTTTTTGAGTAATGATGAAAACACTGCTAGTGCAATAAGATGTCAAAATATCTCAAGAGAGGGAAAATGACTTCCAGTCCCTAATCTATTTCAGATGTGTAAAAGGGTTCATTGAACCCATCGTAATCATTGTAAAACACAATCCATTTTAACCCAGGTTTTTAAAATATTTTTTCTTGTCCATTGAAAGACTTCTAAGAAAGTATAAATGTGATATGTTTATCCATGAAAATAGGTAAAACAACTTAGAAACTAAAAAACCAACAAACTGATAGTATACCCGGGGTTAATGATTGTAATTTTTTTTTTTTTTTAATCTCAGGGATACTAAAACCAAAAGACAGTTTCTAAATCCTTTAAGTAACATTTGTGAAATCATTCAGTGTTCCTTTAAATAACAAAACAATTTTGTAATTACATTTCCAGTTCAATATGTCTTGCTCTGTTATGCATAATGCTCTTATTATTCTGTTCCACAGTATGTCATCACACTCTTAATTTGGAATTATCCACCAGCCCCCCCAGGCTAATAGTGCAGTGTGTGAAACTAATCAATATTTCAAACATAAATCACTCTGTACAAGAATATAGATGCATGTTTCTGACTAGAGGGACTTTAAAAAAACAAAATACAAAAACTTCAGTGATTTATCTAGGGTGAAAGATCAATAGAAAAGCTATTTGCAAACAGCTTTTGCACATGTTAATTTGCAATTAACTAATGGGACCTATTCTCAAATGTTAATTTCAATTCAGTATTCATGAAACTAGTCTGTAAATTTCTACTAACATACTTTGGCTGAGGGAGACCACCAACTTGCAGAAAAGGGAAATTGGGTAGAAGCGGTAAGATATTCATACACACACACACACACACACACACACACACACACACACACACACACAAACAATTTTGATTTCTATAGGTACTCAGCTAATAAAGATTGTTCTCCTTAGGTTTATTTTGTGAGACAGTTAAAAAAAAAACAGAAAATATTGTTAAATGAGTACAGATTGAAAGTATGAACACCATGATCTTAACTTTTAGACAGTTGTTTACTAATGCTTTGAAAAGGTACTCTAAAAGGAGAATTATCTTTCTCCGGTAGCAGTAGGTGAGGTGTCTGGCCTATTGATACTGTTCAATCCTAGGCCACTCCTAAGATGATGATGTTATCATCATTATTTTATAGATAAACTCACCAAACTCAGCTAATAACTGCCCAGGATCACTGAACTGAACTTTTCAATCTTCGCCTCTACTTCCACCCCTTCCACAGGGATCCGCCTGTGTTTTTTACTCTGAATTTTGACCCTAGGACACACCTGGTTAGAACAGAGATGGGCAAATCACTTGTAAGACATTTCACCCATAGGCTAACAAGCAGCTTCCAGCCACCGACAGTAAGAGTTCTCTGGGTCAGGCTAACCAAGGTACTCCTTCAGGAGGCGTAAGATGGATCACTGGCAGAGGGAAGTGGATTTGTTGTAGAGCCTCCAGCTGTAACCATATTAGGCTACAAATTTGACAGAGAGTTCAAGTCAGAGAAAGGAATGGCTTCTCAGTATTGAGGAAACGCCTGATTCTGATGGCCTGTGTATGATATTGCCTCTTCCCTGAGCTAGTTTGACAGGATACTTGATTCTTTGTATCCAAAGACCAAAGCAGGAAATGACCAGAAACTTTGGAGCCCCAAAACCTTTTATGATTTTCACTATCTTTCTTTCCAAGACTGTGTCTTACATTAGGAGATAGAACTTTATTTGTTCTAAAGTGCTAAAAACTACTTCCTTCCTGGGTTTAAATAGTAGGTAATGGTAGGAGGAGCCAACAGGGCCTCCACAGCTAATTAACTTGAGAATGAGTTGGCAGTTGGCAAATAGAAATCAGGCTCTTTTTCTTGGAAGAGAGGAAGAACCTTCATTGTTGCTAAAAGTCACCTGATGTAGGAAAAGCAAGAGGTAATGGATGCAGATGTACCGGAAAAGGAAGAGAAAGGGGCCGTTGGAGCTGCCTCTCCATTCCAGCTGTCCTCGTTCAGCAAGACCTTCAGTAGAACTAGCTCAGTGTGGTGGAGGCGCATGCCTGTCTTTCATGCGTTAAAGTAAGCACAACTGGCAAAGGGTGTGCCTAAGCAACAACCAGCTCAGAACAGAGTTGGACATTTGCCAAGCAAACACAAGGCCCTGAGTTCAAATTTGACCACCAAAAAATAAGACTGAAGCCAGGACCTTGTGCCTGCTAAGTAAGCTTTTTGCTACTGAGCTATATCCTCAGCCCATAAAGCTTCCTAATAAGAGCGTGACGGGTATCTCTTGCTGCCAACTGCAGAAAAACTTAAAGAAAAAACTATAAGAAAAACTTAACCCGGGAATTCTTTTTTTTCAGCTGAGAATAATTTTGTCCATCAAGAGATGTTTGGCAGTGAATATCTGGAGACATTTTGGGTTGTCATGATTGCAGGGTTGTTCTAGCAGCTAGTGGGCAGAAGCTAGTGATGCTACAGGATCCTATAAGGAGCTGGCAGCTCTGCACAAGAACAAATTGCATGCCCAAGTTGTCAGCAACAAGAAAAACCCTGCTAAATCTGTACTCAAGCTTTCCATTCCACTTGGTGTTCACATCTCTCCCTCACCTGCTGTCGTCTTGTTTTGTGTGTTCTGTCCTGTTCATGTTCACCACCCACTACCCTCCGGAGCCTTCTTCAAAATGTTTCCTACTTTTCTAAGCCACACATTAGGTGCAAGTTTTCTGTTTGCTCCATCTCTTGCTTTACATTTAACCAGTTGTGGGCTTCAGCTAGCTAGTGCTAGCTCATACTAGCAGACCTTGTATATTTCTCCAATTCTACGTTTAAAGATGTCATACCAATAGTTTGAAACTGGCCAGCAGGGGAATATGCATAGCACAGAAGCTTCACAAAGCTGTCAATCAGAGTTCCCCACCTTCCACCCTCATCCCAGAGCTAACACACTACTGAATTAAAATAAGCCTGTTTGCACACAAACACAGCTTTGGAAAGAACTGCGTGCAGAAGAGTGCTGTTGTAGGAGATGAATCCAAATAAGGAAGCTGTGAAAGGCCCGGCATCTGTGACGTAGTTTATCGGGTGTGGAGACAAGTGTTCAGACGGTATTAATATCCACACTGCCCTGTGCATTTCTTTTCCAATTAGAGTTTATTATTTCCACACTGTCTCTCGAGTGTCTAACCCTAATGGGCCAATCTGTGTGTCTGTCCTGATACAGAAAGCGTTTTGACAGGGCTGAAGCTGAGTACATTACTGCGAAGCTAGATCTGCAGCGCAAGACTGAGATAAAAGAACAACTCACAGAACACCTTTGTACAATCATACAGCAAAACGAGCTCCGGAAGGCCAAAAAGTTGGAGGAGCTGATGCGGCAACTGGATGTACAAGCCGACGAGGAGACCTTGGAACTCGAGGTGGAGGTGGAAAGATTGCTTCAAGAACAGGAAGCAGAAGCGAGGAAACAGGCGGGTTCCGAGGAGAAGCCGCATCCATCTGCCGGGCAGAGGGTGACATTAGAATTCGCTAAAGAAAGCAGTAATCCTCATGAACAAGCTGCCTCTCCAAAGGCAGGCAGACAGTGTGACAGTGCCAGTCCACAAAGTCCAAACCAGGGCGTTAGTAAAACTTCCGCTGCTCTGGCATCATGAAGTGCCAGTGTGCTTCTCAATTAATGTGATAGTAAGTTGATTATACCGTCTATGGTAGAGTATATTCTCACCCCTCATAAAAGCCTCTTTAAAACTGTATATTATGTTTGACTTTTCCAAAGTTCAGAATGATGGTAATTTTATAATGATGGTAATTTTATAATGAGGGGGCATCTTTCACCTTAATTTTAATTCCGTTTTTAAAATTATTATACTGAGCTAAAATGACTGACTTAAAAGGATAGAAGAGTTGGAAGCCATGGGTTTGAGCCCCAGCATTTGGAAAATCAAAAAGGAGAAAAACTACAGAGCTAGGCTGTTTTCAACCGTATATGAACAATAATAGCCAATCAGACTCATTTGTCTTGTGGGAAAAACATTGAGAATACTGTTTTATGTGATTATTGATACAGAAATTACTGTGTAGGAGTCTGGAAGAGAACAACAAAAGTAGTAGATTGAATTATCTACATCTTACTAGAGCCGCCAAACATAGCTTAAAACTATAGTTTATGTAAATAACTAGGCAAGTTAAGCTTTTGCCTTCAATTTTCCTTTAAGTGGTTTTAGTTTAGTTAGTTTAGTTAGAATGTTAGTTGACATGTATATACATATATAAATGTCTAATTTTAATGTAGTCTGTTTTCTTTAGTCAAGAAATTCAATGAGTTAAATTTAGATAATTTCTAATTTCTAAAGTGAAGGATAAAAAAATATATATAGAAAATCTCATTACTTTTGATTATCCAAACGATGTCTTTTCTTTCTAAAGTTATCTGTTGGGCATTAATTATCCTATCACAAAGCATTTAAATTGTTAAAAATGTTGTTTTTTTTTTAACTTTAGTAGTTGGTTAATTACCTATTACTGATACTTGCTCATGACATTGTGCTATATGTGAATGTGTATATAAGATTTATAATGTCTCAAATATGTCAATGTTACCTTAAATTATGATCTATATCAGAAATTTAAAAAAACAGGTTACATTTTAAGTCATGAAAGAACTTATAGAAAACTTATGGCTACCCTATTTTTTTTTGGGGGGGGGGTCCGGTCATTGGGCCTGAACTCTGGGCCTGGGCGCTGTCCCTCAGCTCTTCAGCTCAAGGCTAGTGCTCTACCACTTGAGCCACAGCTCCACTTCCGGCTTTTTTCTTTTTTCTTATGTGGTGCTGAGGAATCGAACCCAGGGCCTCATGCATGCAAGGCAAGTGCTCTACCACCGAGCCACCTTCCCAGCCCATGGCTACCCTATTTTAAGTGAGTTTGTTTGGGACTGTTACCTTCTGATAATGTGGATGAGCTTTGTACTTTTTTATAGTTCGAGTTGAGACTGAAATTTCCATTACTGATTTGTCTAAGCAGAAGCATATAGACAGTACAGTGCTGTTTTTATTTATGAATAACATATATATATATAAATTATGTATTGAAAGCATTGCACAAGACATTTATTTTTCTAAGCAGTAAACAAGTCTGATGTATTTATAGTGTGGTGTCTGTTTTACTATAAAAGAAACAAATTTCAAGCAATTTAGTAAGCATTCTTAAGCAGCATGTGTCTTTTACCTTACAGGTAAAAGTTTGCTCACTCTGCTCTGAGCCTCTGTTAAAGAAAAGTAGTTAATAAATGAAGTCTCACACTATTCCTTAAATACAAGTACATACGATCTCAAATCTCATTGTAAGGACTTGTAAACTGTTTGGAGAGATGAAATTCATGAACAGAATTAGTTGGATGAGGACTCAGAGATCATCTGTTCAGGCCATCTCATTTTAGGCTATTGATGTTGTTTTGGTCAGTTGTGGGGCTTGAACTTGGGGCCCTGGTGCTGCCCTGTGCTTTTTCACTCGAGGCTAGTGCTCTACCACTTTGAGCCACAGCGCCGTTACAAGGCCATCTCATTTTATAGTGGGGAGCTTGTCCAGAGAGCCTCTTTTCCTCCCCTTGGAAGTCCCCTCCCTCCCCTTGCGTCTCCCTTGTCTTCTTTCTTTTCTGTGTTGACCTCTCTCTCTTGTCTCTCCCCGTCACCACCCCAATTTCTCTCTCTTTCTGTTCAAGGGCTTGAATTCAGGGTCAGCACGGTTCCTGAGCTTTTATGTCAAAGCTAGTTAGTGCTCTGCTACTTGAGCCACAGCTCCCCTTCCAGGATTTTGGTGGTTAATTGGAGATAAGCATCTCATGGACTTTCCTACCTGCCCTGGCTTTGAACCATGATCTTCAGATCACAGCCTCCTGAGTAGCCAGACCAGCACCTGCCTACAAAACAAAAACAAAACACACAAGGTCTCACTGTAACTCTGTTGGCCTTGGCTTCATGTCCCCAAATGCACCACTGCACTCAGCACAACGGGATACTCGTGATGGATGTGCAGCCTGCATCTCTCAGGCTGTACAGTTCGCTGTCTCCCTCTACTTAACCATTTTGCTTTATAACACATTCAAGCGTTGTGTGTGTGTGTGTGCGTGCAAAATGCTTTCAAATATGGCTATAAAAGGTCCACTGAAACCATTATCTTGCTTGCCTTTTCTAGGGTGGTATCTGAGTGCTCAGGTGATGATATAAGTGACAAAATCATATTGCATCAAGTTCATATCAAGGCAGCTGTAGCCCATGTGTGCGAGGAGCAGGAGCAGAGAGTGAGCTATGGGAGCTCAGCCATATCAGGACCATATGCACTGACTTCCAGGAGAGCTCTGAGACTCTTTTAAAATAATAACATCTGAAAGGCTTTGATATATAAACTCACAAATAATAACTTTCTGGGAAGGAAATTGTTAGTTTAAAATTGCAGCTAATTGTTATCTTGTTGGTTTTATTTAGAAGATAATCTTTACCAAATTGTAGTTTTCACTTCGTATCTTAAAGCATCCTAGTTATTTTGGTACACTTGGATTCCCGAATTTAAAGGCTCTTGATTCTCCACGACTTCCTTTGAGCTGGAGCTATTTCTCATTGCATTGAAAATAGTAAGCTGTATCCCTCACCCCACCTCAAAATCTTCTACTTTGCCTAATTCTGAATTACACTTCTGCAGGTGGGAAATCCACACTCACCCAAAGCACAGCTGGCTTCCACGCCTGACAAAAATCTCTGATCGGAGTTCCTAGAGCATATTTCACTACTAGATTGGCATTTGAATTATAGAGTAAAAACTCAGCTATAAACCTCTCTCCTCCTTTGTTTGGATTTAGCAATATAGAACTCTCAAGGAGCTTATCTAAGTATTCAGCCACTTCCTCTTTCATGACATTGGCACAAAACGGACTGAAGTTATTCTGACCCAGGTCGTTGCCAGTGACCTTTATAAACGATGCTGGGGGGTTTTGTATTTCTAGGGAGCCAAGTCAGCATTTTAAAAGGCCCTGATAGATATAACTCAGTCTGCTAGACAAGACCTGGGGCCACTCTGGACCAAGGTAATTATGCTTCTTCTCAACATAGATCTACTCCAGGCCTGGCTTGAACTACTCTCTGGAGGGAAGGAGCAGAGTGCTGTTCTCCAATCTGCCTTTACTTTAATGTTAGGCTACTTTTGCAAGCTCCTAATCCCAAACAGCTGTGGTGAGAATGCAATGTCATCTGCTTCTGCAACTGATCAGACTGCACGGAGCTACCATCATCAGCTACACTAGGTAAGGGGCATGGCCTCTGTTCTTTTTGTCCTGAAGACGCTTGTAGTCTAATTGAGGGAATAGAACGTGTGTCATCATTAAGGCCGATAGAGAACCTATCTGAGTAGGAGGAAGCAAAATAAGAGGTTGGCAGAGGGATGAGCCCCAAGAAGGGCACAATTTTTAGAGCATTCTTAATTTTCAATATCCCACCCAGTTGTTTAGCAATGACAATCAGTGTGTCTAGGAAGTACCATATTTTTACATCCTTTTTAGCACCAGGAACAACACATATAAGTAAAATAAAAGCATCTGTGATAGGCAGGATGGAGACTTTAGCTTAAAGTGCTTAGACACCACAGCAAGAATGAATTGGAAAGAAGGTAAGGTCTTGAATGTCCTCCATTTAAAATAGGGAACCTCTTGGGATTTACTAGGGCCAAACTCCACCAACTATTGGGGCGGGGGGAGAAAGTATTCTGCCAAGAAGTTGGTAATATCTTCCCCTATGGAAAATAGCCTGAATGTAAGAAATCATTACAATTACTCAATGTATTTCCAAACCAAGGGGCGGTAATCATTTCAGCCAAAAACAAGATGGTGTGCCAAGGTATCTCAACATGGAGACCGGTTCAAGGATCACACATCAGAGAGGTCTTTCTAAGCCAGATGACTCTAGGAGCCTAAAATAGAGACGTAAGCAGGCGGTAAGACGGGATGAGGATAACATTTCTCTGCGATCGTTGAATGCCTGGAGGGTGAGTCACCGGCCAAGGGCTCTGTGAGGAGCGACGGGACGACCTGCAAGGCACAGTGGCACAGTGTCCGCCGCTCCCCGGAGGAGGGGATGAACGAGGAGTCACTTCTGAGCGCTTACTTAGTTGTTGACTCCAAGATACTGAAGTTAAATGCATTTGTACCAGAGCCTTCACTTGCTTAAATCTTCACAGAATTGCAGTCTCTTCATTAGCCAAGCAAAAACCAAACAAACGCCAATGTATAAATCCATAGCCCCATAGATACAGAAATATGGAAATACAATCTGCTAGGATAACAACTAGTTTCTTGGACCTGGAGTTTATAACTGAAAAAGTAGTTGAAGCAACCACATGGAGTTACCTTCCTTAACCTGATGTGAATTATCTCAGGAATTACTAATAAACATGTCCTCAGTTGACACAGTCGAAACTTTCCCTTCCCTACCACCATGCTGCTTGTAGAAGAGGAGGGATTCTAGAGCTTGTGACCTTGGGTACAAGTCTTTAAATTAACCAAGATGAGAGGTACGATTCCCAACAGCCATAGGTAAAATAAGAAGTACTCAAGAAGGGTCCCTGAAAAGCCCTTCAGACAGAAACAGGTATCATATTTCTCACAGTGTTTCAGAAATGGGATGAAACTCAGGGCAAGGTTTTTCCATGGTTGTTCCTTACCATAGCACAGGACAAAGCCAAGGCCTGGACAGAATTCCAGGCAAACTGGCTCTTGGACAGTTCAGCTGCTCTTTGAGATGACTGATAGTCTCACTATCTTAAAATTTTAGGGAAAGATCTGAAAGCAGGGTAGGGAAATCCAAAATTTCCCCTTTAAAGCTTCACTAGTTTTGTCTATGATACAATCTGGGGGGAAGAAAAAGCACTCAACATTTGTTAACACATAGAAACTCAGGAAATCTACACAGAGTATGAGACTCAAAGAAGAGGAGAGATATTTGAAATTTAAATACTTACACTGTCTAGGGGAACAGATTTGTTTCTCTGCCCATTGCAGAATTAGAAGACAGTAAAGAATTTAAGGTAAACAGGGTAAGTTTATTTGACAAAGAAAGTAGCTCTCCATCCAGAGAGAGGCCTAAAGAGGGCTCCAAGGGAGTTGTCTTGGAGGGCCGTTTTATGGCACAGAGGATCCCATGTCCCCTCCGCTGGACTTTGCACTGATTGCTGAATGGCTTGTGCCACCCCTGAGCTCTCTGCCTTGGTTGAGGAGGGACCCAAGGCATTATGGAAAGCAGCATTCTGGAGCTCAGAACACACGGGGAAGAAGCATTTGAGTAGGAGCGTCATGTACTATGGACACGAGACATGCCGTGATGGGACACATGTTATCTCCCCCATGTTAGTTACATCCACCACAGTTTAAAATCCTCTCTAGCTCACATTTCCCTTTCTTTCTCTCAATACTATCTTTATCCAGGAGAGGAATGAAGGATGTAGGCAATTTTAGAAGCATAGCAGATTATTTTTATCATAAGGATTAATGGACCCCAAATGGGTGCTTGCTTGCTTGCCTTCCTTCCTTCCTTCCTTCCTTCCTTCCTTCCTAACTTCCTTCCTTCCTTCCTTCCTTCCTTCCTTCCTTCCTTCCTTCCTTCCTTCCTTCCTTCCTTCTTTCTTTCTTTCTTTTTGGTGTGGGACAAATTTCTAGAATCTAGGTACAACGTTGGACTTCCAGCTTTCTGCGATGTGAGTGTAGTTCATGAAAGTTCGGTGAGAAGGCTAGGGGCAGTTGTGTTCCTCTTCTGGTGGATCTGGTCAGGCAGCTAAGAAAAGTGAGAAACACCCGCCCCCCGGCTCTGGGTAGGGAGCCAGAGATGGTGAAGCAGAAGAGGTCTCTGGGTAGGAAGGCAGAGATGGTGAAGCAGAAGAGGTCTCTGGGTAGGGAGCCAGAGATGGTGAAGCAGAAGAGGTCTCTGGGTAGGAAGGCAGAGATGGTGAAGCAGAAGAGGTCTCTGGGTAGGAAGGCAGAGATGGTGAAGCAGAAGAGGTTTCTTAGGTATCTCGGAGTCTCAAAGCGCCCCTTTTTGAGCTCACCCTGGTCTGAGGCTCAGTAAGTGACCACATCTTAGAGCCACGCTTCCATCAGTTAGGTGACTTTCCCCGAGGCTGTCTGGTGAAGTGTTCCATGCAGGTAATGCAGAGATGGATGGGCCCAACAAGCTCAAATTGCTATCCAACAGGAAGCCACGCTGCTTTCCCAGACGTGCACGAAGTTCTCAACGTAAGTCACAGTCTGATTCTTGGAGAGGATTGTTTATCTGCTTGCTTTTGAGATTAGGGCTCCCTAGGTATCCCAGGCTGGGCTCTGGGTGTCACCCCCTCGAGTGCTAGGACTCCAGGCACACACCACTACGCCCAGCCTGATTCTTTTCTGTTGTGTCAGGCTAACACCCTCCAAAGTACATAGGGTGCCAGGGGTGCCTGATGCTCAGCTCTTGTACATGATCGTCCCTTACACTGCGAGCTGGCTCCACATGAGCGTCTCCTGGCCATTTCTGTACGTCCCTCAGAGTCACGGATCATAGCAGGCTCTCATCTCTCTGGAGGTGACCCTTCTCTGGTCTGATGTGCCATCTTGTTCTTGGAACCTGAAAAGCCCACACTGCAGCCAGGGCTTCCCCTGGGGAAAGGGCAGAGGAGAGCTGGGTCCTCGGGGACTGCTCAGCCTCTCAGCCCTCCCAGGCTTTGCCTGTGGCCTCCTGTGTCCCGGCCAGGGGAATTTTTATCTTACATGGGCAGGAAGAAAATTGGCTCCAATGGATCAAATAGTCTTCCAAATCTTTTTTCGTCTGAAGCCCGAAGCTGAGCTTTTTCAAGTCCAAAGCCAAGAATTTGTCTCTTTTGTTCTCTGGTTCTGCTGTGACAGCTCTCCCTGGAGGGAGGAATGACTCACGGTCTCGCTGCCCAGATGGGGGCGGGTCAAGGGTAACAGGAAATCTTGGGGAAAAACACATTGGTTAATACATCAAAATATGAGCCTGCTGCATTAGGGTTTCTGTTCATTTCCCATTCTCTGTTACATGGAGATGTAGCCTTCTTTCTTCCTTATAACCCTTCTGCATTAGCTAGGTTTCTTTGGAAGTAAGTAATAGAAATGAGCTCTTTTTTTGCACCCCTTTTTTCCCCAGAGGAAATGAAATGCAGGTGCTAGGCGGAGGCCACAGACGAGTGCTGGAGTCCCGCCCTGACTCTGCATGGAAGGACCCAAGTTCAGGACTGCCGTGAGTGTCATGCTTTCCTCGGTCTCCGCTCTCTTCCAGGTGTTGACTCTGTACATCTTTCATGACTTCACCTCCCCTGTGGAAGGAGCCTCCATTTTCACTCAGTCTCCCTTGGGGAGATTGAACTCTTACTTTGATACCTGAACTCTGACAGAAGGGCTTCCATATAGACCAGGGCCGTCCCTGGCGAGCAGCTAGCTGAAGGCGCACAGCAGAGAGACCAAGGTCTGGCTGAACAAGTGTCTGCACGGTGCCCACCTCCAAAGGAAAGGAAGAAAGCGCTTGCCAGGGGTGAGGCTGGGCACAGCCTCTACCCTGGTTGGACATGATTTCGCCTTTATTGAACCACCTGGGTAGTTTTTACATGCCCACCACATAGCAGTCATGTTGTGCATTGTCTGCTCTTCATGGCTCCGTTCTCTATCCTCTGATAGACCACCAGCAAATTGTGCCTCCGTTTAACTCCTCATCTCCACAAAGCCAAACACTGGGCTTGGCGCACAATTGACCTTCATTAAATGATCAAATCCGTTGACGAATGGAAAGGAAGGAGTTAATTGAATCAATAAGCCCAAACAATTAACGATCACCATAAAAAAAGATGGTAGATATCGTTAAAAAAAAAAAAAAAAGACAACCAGGTACCTTCAAATGTACAGAGCATACTGGGAGTTTTCTCTAGGCAGGGAAATAGTTAAGTGGTTTGCACTGTCTTCGTGGACTTCTGACATGATATAAAACACTACAATTTTGGCTTTTCCATTTTAGCTGACATAGTTTAAGTTGATGAATATTTTGATTTGTGCCAGTCTCGGGCAGTTTTAAATGCGATCCCTGCAGGAGTCGAGAAGTCCAGTTATAATCATAACAATATGCCTGTCAGTCAAAAGCACCGGAAGATTGTTTAGGTGCAAAGAAAGCATTTTCCCCTGAAAGGAAACAGGGCAATTGAAATCACCTACTTTTCAAGGCATTGAAGTCAAAACTGTTACCAGCTTCATGGTGTGAAAATCCAGGGCTCAGCACCCGCCTGTTCTAACTCCACTATGTCCTGGGGCTATCTAGCCAAAAAAATAAGTTACACACTAAAGTTCAGAAGAAATTAGACGGAGGAAAGGCACAGCAATCAAGGCTGATTTCCCCATCATTACCTGCAGGTCACCATTTCAGCAGGGAATGCATAATGAATTCTCCTCCATTTCTGCAGTCATTGCACCTAGGGATAGATTTGCAGAGCCAACAAATCAGAGAATTCATGCAATTACACGAGATCTGGGTAAAAACTCCTGCCTTCCTCCTCCCCCCCCCCCCCCCCCCGCAGCAGGCTGAAGAAATCACACTTGGGAGAGCTGACCTAAGGGTTGTAGCATAAGAACTGGATGCATGATAGCAAAAAATTTAAATCCACATAGAGTTGGGTTCATTAGAAAAAGAGAAAGCCAGAAACCACTGTGGGAGAAAGAAAGGAAGAAAAGAACAGCCTAGAGAAGTAGATTTCAAAATTGGAGGCAGCCCAAAATTATTCAGATCTTTGGGTATGTTGATGTCAGGACCTTCTCTTTTCAATGTTAGTGTGACCTTAACAATTCCAGCTGCTCAACAAATTTGCTCAGCAACTTTACCCTACCAAAGGAAAACTGAAACACAGACCTGGTGTGCCCTTTCAAAGTTTATTGCATCAAGAGCAGTTTTAAGGTGGAAATGAACTGGTTAAATAAAGGGGTACTATAATAGAAAGTACACCTTTCACCCCCAAAGAATTCCATATACCCCATGCTGATATCAAAAGAATCTCCTCATGGGAAACAGCAATGTGGAGAGCAGAGAGAAACACAGATCTGGTATTCAGAGTCCGCTGGGAGCATCAGACAAATATGAAACAATGACTTCATGTAGTAGATAAATTTCTCACATTCTTCAACCAGTTTTATTAGCTTAATATTCATGTATCCAGTTATAAGAACATAAAGCCTTCTCAAATAGGAACCCTAGTGGGTATTAAAAAATACACCCAGGGTGGAAATCTAATCATATGCTGGTCCTTTTGTCTAGAAATTTATAAAAGCTTTTCAATAGTGGGTGATGCTTTGATTGAGGGGGGGAGGGAAGAGGAGCCGGATCTCTGAGCGCAGGGGTGTGGCCTGCCGGGCAGCCTCTCTGCCACCTGAACCGCACCTCCATCAATAGTAGTTGATTCTTTTTGTCAGGCAAAGATTACGTTTCCTTTTGGATAATGCCACCCTTTCCTCATTGTTGATTCTAAAAGTCATTTAAAAATATGTCTAGGAAATAGAGGGTTGTATTTTAGAGATCAGGGAATAACGTTAAAGGTAAAATTCTGCAGCAGGATCTCACTCACGCTCCTATGTCCAGGTCTAACCCTCTGGACTCGCTGCCCCAACATCAAGATGCAGGGCACACTCGGATGCTCAGGGCATGCAGTTCATCCCAGGCTTGCCCCTGCGGCTCCACCTCTTTGTTCTCTCCTGTGAGAAGCTCTCTTTTCCTTTCGTGGCCCATTCCTGCTCGTAGAACCGAACCGGGCCACGTGCGTCTGCCTCAGCCCCTCCTGGCTGATTTCTGTCTCTTCTCTTGTCCCAGCTCCATCGCTCTGGAAGACTCAGCTCCTCTGTGCACCCCTCAGGCCCCTTTCCCGGTCCCTTTCGT
Organism: Dipodomys merriami; assembly: GCF_024711535.1. NCBI lineage: Eukaryota > Metazoa > Chordata > Mammalia > Rodentia > Heteromyidae > Dipodomys > Dipodomys merriami. The sequence continues at coordinate 1,286,581 of NW_027206413.1, read as the reverse complement.
CTGAAATCTTCTTAACTGGCCCTTATTCTATTTGTCTTTCGCTATGGTTATCTCGTGATTTCACTGGTCTCTAAAGGCTAGGTCATATAGCACATGGCACGCAGATCTTGAAATCCAAGCCCCTTCCTGAACAAACTACACCGATTTAACCTCTCTGAAGTTTTATTTTCTCACATATAAACAGGGAGTCATATTATCTAGTTTAGAACTCTCGTGGAAGATTGAAGAAAAAACAATAGATACAACATGCCTTGTTCCTTACACTATAAGTAAATCAGTCCTATTTTGTCTTTGTGGATTTTATCTTTGGCGTCTGTGAGAGTTCCTAGAATCACAGCTGCTTGATTAATACCTACTGAATGAGCTGGTGATTGATTGATTATTGATGATGATTTGCCTTAAACATTGGTTTTCTTCTATTATTTTTTCCTCTAACAACCTGTAATTCTATGAAGGACAGGGCTTTCACTGACAGCTCTTGGTGCACTGGCTTCAGGGAGTTTTGATGCGTGACTTCTCATGAATCTTCCTACGTATTAGATAATTCCTAGTGGCATACAGAGACCGCTTATCCGGGCAGTTGATTCACTTGTCTATGAGCTTCAGTGCTAATCTTCCCAGATGGAAACAGTAGCAGGGTGTTTAAAAAAATAGAGAGTCTTAAGAAAAACAAAGAACTAGAATTAAGCCCCGAAAAATATGGACAGTTTTTAACCTTTTCCACCTCCCTTGCATGCTGAATTTACCATAAAGCATAATAATAAAATCAAACCATCAAGAATAAAGGTATTTAAGAAAGAAGGAGGAGACTGGGAAGGGGGCTCAGTGGTAGAGCGCTTGCCTTGCATGCCTGAGGCCCTGGGTTCGATTCCTCAGCACCACATAAGCAGAAAAAGCCAAAGTGGCGCTGTGGCTCAAGTGGTAGAGCGCTAGCCTTGAGCTGAAGAGCTGAGGGACAGCGCCCAGGCCCAGAGTTCAGGTCCCACGACTGACACAAAAAAAGAAAAAAAGAAGGAAAGAAAGGAAAGAGGGATGGAAGAAGGCAGAAATACAAACAGGCAAGAAAGAAGAGGGAGAGAGAAGGACAAAAAAATGGAAGAAAGGAGGCAAAAAAGTGAAAAAGAAAGGAAGCAAATGTGCAAACGTGCTGTCCCTCAAGGTTGCATGCCTTCTGTTTGTTCCCAGACTTTCCATGACCGTTCGTTGCTGAGGCTCCAAATAGCCTCAGAGAAGCCAGAAATCCCTAAAGAACACTGGTATTCAAAGTCAGACCTTGCCAAGATAACGCACCATCAGCGTCTTCCCTCTGTATCTGTCAGAGTAAGAAACTAGATCTGAGAGGCTGGCTGTTCTTTCCTTGGTCTGAACCCAGGGACTCCTCTGGATTTTGAAGAGTCAGTTTCTGTGAAGGAGAGGCAAGGCTGTGGTGTCCACACAGTTTGAAGTAGTTAGGACAGGCTGTCCCTTGGCATAATGGAAACCACATGCAACCATTATGGATTTCTGGTGCTCCACAGAGGTGGGTACGCATTGCTTTGAAGAAAAGGAAGCCATTTCCACCCACCACTTGCCTGATTTATGCACCAGTCCCAGAAGGGCCAGACAGGTTGGAAAAGATTGGGTAATCGGAGAACTGACAGGGGGTGAGAAAGTATATTTTACAAAAGACTGCAAACTTGACTCTCACTCTAAATCCTGGCCTTGGGCAGTGTGTGCATTACAGAGTCTAAATCATGTGAGTAGTTTAAGTCAGATTGAGGGTGAAAGGCTACACAGCTCTATGAATTAAGGCTGGATTGTTTGGGTAAAAACATTTTCTACGTTGCTTCCACATAAATCAGTCCTAACGAGGCACCTGTAGTACACACGGGCAGGTCTAATGACCTTCCCTCCTCTCTGCTCATTCTCATTTAATTTTCCCTATTTGCGTTTTTCCCAACCAAAAAATATATATATGCAACCAAGGGATTTTTTTTACCCCCAATGTTACTCTCAGTCCAAAAGAGGAAAGAAGAGTCCAGAGCACAGGAAACGAGTGATTGCAAGGAGGCTAAAAGCAGAGAGCATGGGCCGTGGGCTTGAGAGAATTTTCCATGAACAACTGGGAATGAAAATCCCATGTTTCGGTGTAATGCATTAAGAATTCACATCAGCTGCCCCTGGGCAGCTGCCTGCCTGCCTGCCTGCCCTGCTCCAGTCACCCCCAGAACTGGATATCCACCAGCTACCTCCCTGGCCATTGCTTCCTCCTCCTCCTCCTCTTGTTTTTTAATCTGTGAATCATCTTGGTTCAAGAGATTCTACCCTCCCCCTCCCCCCCGCCACGTTTTCAGGTGGTTCTTGTCTGTCTGTGGAAAACATTCATAGTTGTTTCTATTAAACTTTGGTTTTTGACATTAGTGTACCTGTTCATGGTTGTTCAGTTACTAATATATCGAAGAAAAGGGTTTCACCTCTGAGTCAACAAGTATCTTTCATGTACCATCAGAAACCTAACAACATTGAAAAGGATTCCACAGTCATTTTGTCTGTTTGTGGACTTGTAAACTGGCCGACTGGACTTGACATCATTTCTGCGCCAAATCCAGCGGTCTTGGGGTCAAGTTGTATGGTGGCCATGTTCACTCCTTTATCTAAATCATCCACTCTTTTGTTCTCTGCTATTTGTAAACTTTTTTTTACAAGCTTCTTCTTTTGCTGCTCATCCTTTGCTACAGATACTTTGCTTACTGCTCAGAGTTGTTACTGAATTCTGAGATCTCATGGAAAACAATGATCCTATTTGGAAGCATCAGCAAGGCAAGTCCTCTGCGTTATCACTAGAGAGGAAACAGACGATGGCTCATCTTCAGGGAACTGATCCAGTTCTCACTGCATATTTTACATAATATCTTTAAGAATCCATTTATTTCCACCAAATCATTGGTGGCATCTGATCTGTCAAACTCTTGTCTGTTTCTCTTAATTGATCATAGTTTTAAAAAACAAACTTACATGAACGAACTCTCCACAGGCTATATCTGGCAGCATGATGCTCTTTTTCAGGATTAGAGTATTTAATTTTTTATTCTTTTTGGCATTCCCAGGGCTTGAACTCAGGTCCTTGAGCTTACTCAGCTTGCTTGCTTGGCTGATGCTCCACCATTTGAGCCATGCCTCCAGCTTGGCTTTTTGCCCATCATTTTGGAGATGGAATCTCAGAGATTACTCTCTGCAAGCTGTCCTCAAAGCTCAAGCCTCCAATCTCTGCCTCCTGTATAGTGAGGATTAGAACAGGCATGAACCACTGGCACGTGGCTTAGTCGCATTTTGAGATGAAAACAGAAAGATAAAGTAAGGCCCATTTAAGATCACGGAGTACTCAGGACTTGAGCCCACATCTGATTCTAAGGCCCTGTGACCAGTCTTCTGTGGCTTCTGACTCAGTACCACCTTTGTGTTCTTTCCCACTTCTATATGGCATTTGTTCACCCATGGGAGGAGATGAAGTTGTTGATGATCTTATAAATGATGAGGAAGGTATCCTGTTACAGATACAACAAAGACATGCATGATGTTTTTCAAACTTAACTTCATTGACTTATTTTATTAATGCAAATCAAATTTGGAGCCTTGTACATGCTAAGTACATACACGATGCAAGAGCTTCACCCAAGCCTCCTACTTAATTATTATTATTTTTTTGGTCAATTGTGGGGCTTGAACTCTGGGCCTGGGCACTGTCCCTCAGCTCTTCAGCTCAAGGCGAGCACTCTGCCACATGAGTCACAGCGCCACTTCCGGTTTTCTGGTGGTTTATTGGAGATAAGAGTCTGATGGACTTTCCTGCCTGGGCTGGCTTTGAACCGAGATCCTCAGATCTCAGCCTCCTGAGTAGCTAGGATTACAGGCGTGAGCCACCAGGCCTGGCTCTAGTTAATTTTTAATGGATAAAAAGTATATACATATATATATATATATATGTATACTGTTAATTATATATATTCAATGTATAATGGAAAAACTATCTGTTAAACTGTTATTTCATGTCCTCTTTTTTTCTGGTGAGAACACTTAAAGTTGACTGTTAGAGCTCAGAGCGGGTTGAGTACTAGGGTTTGAGCTCATTGTTCAGCTTGCTTGTTGCACCAGTACCCTACCACTTGAGCCATTCATCCAGCCCTGATTTCTGTTGTTTGTCTTAGAGAGAAAGTCTAGCAGACGTTTCTGCCTGGGCTGGCTTTGAACCATGACCCTCCAGATCTCAGCTTTCTTAGTGGCTAAGATGACCAGTATGAGCCACTGGCAATAGCTATTAGAAAAAAATTAAAATACAAAACATTGTTCTTAACCATGGTCACCATGCTATACAACAGATTTCCTAAACTATTTCTCCTGTCTAAGTGGAAATTTGAACCATTTAACCAATATACTTCCAACTCCATTACACCCACTGCGTCTGGTAACCATCTATGTATTGATTATTTTTATTTTCTAGGTCTAACTTAGATCGCACAGTTTGTGTGTGTGTGTGTGTGTGTGTGTGTGTGTGTGTGTATGTCTCTCTCTGTCTAGCTTGTTTCAGTTAAGAGAATTCCAAGTTCAACCATATTATCAAAAATAATATCTAAACAACAACAAAAAACCAATAGCTGCGCACTGGTGGCTCATGCCTGTGGCTGAGATCTGAGGATCGCAGTTCAAAGCCAGACCAGGTAGGAAAGTCAGTGAGCCTCTGATCTCCAATAAACCACCAGAAAACTGGAAGTGGTGCTGTGGCTCAAGTGGTAGAGCACTAGCCTTGAGCTGAAGAGCTCAGGGACAGCACTCAGGCCCAGAGTTCAAGCCCTATGACCGACAAAAAACAATAACGGCAACAACAACAACAAAAATATCACAGTGGCCTTCTCCTTTAAGGCCAAATAGTATTGGATTATGTATATGTACCACAATTTCTTCAATTTTTAAAATAAGTTTATAAACTTCTACTCAGTTTCTTCTAAATAAATCCTCTAACGCTACCGTACGCTACGTACTTTGTATTTCTCTTTGGTGATTTTCCTCCAAAGACATGGGTAGATGGTCCTGTCCGCCCAGGGCCTCCTGCGTCTCCCTCGCCTGCAGAGGAACTGCTTGAAAGCAGCAGGAAGGCCCGTCCTCCTTCAGGCCCTGGAAGGGACATATGTACTTGAGCCAGTCCCTATTGGGAGGATTTCACAGGAAGCCAGCATTGCATTCGTAACCCCACGGAGAGTGTTTGTTCCCCCTTTTTCAATGATTCCAACAACAGTGCTGACTGTTAAAAGCCAGTCTCTGTTTCTGAGAAGACTTCATTTCGCTCTACTATCTGACTCGCACCTGACCGACAATGAGGGCGGCTCCTGGTGGTTTACTCAGAGTGAGGAAGAAGGGCGGGGAGAAGGCAGGGAAGGGCACCACCATCGCTGGCCGCTGCTGGGAGGACGGTGAAGAGTCGTGGCTGGGCGCGTGGCGGATTGCCCGTGCAGCGAGGCCGTGCTCAGAAAATGTGCTCCAGGGAGATCGACGGGTGTGAGGAAGAAGAGAGCATCGTCCAACCAGCTCTCGCCAAGGACTTCCCTTGCTCCGATAGGAAGAAGTTGGCTGGGAGGGCGTTCCCACTTTCAGCCTTGTGGTGGCCTCGTTTTGGTGGCCCGGGTGTCAGATGCTGTGTTCCGTATAGAGTCTGTCCCTGGCATCTGAACTGACGGGAGGCGCAGGCTGGTCCTCCCACAGTCAGAGCTGGGGCGACACTTGCAGTGGCAGATCCACCTGCGCTCGCTGATGGCGGGCGTGCCAGACCGGGAGGGCTCCCAAGTAATCCCCGGGGGTGTCAGCTCCCCTCCCTCCCCTCACGGCTCCATCCAGCCCCTTCCCCTCAGCCTTGAGATCATTCCAAATTCCCCTGCAACTGCACCATTTAGCACGACGCTTGCTTGCCTCTGAGATGTATGCCTCGTAAATACAGCCCACTAAAGTTGGACCAAAGGTCAGGTATAATCAGTTATGAAGCCATATCCAAAGCTCGAGAACAAACAGCTCTAATTAAATAAGATTTCTCAGTGACCTGTCACACCTACTTCCCTAAAGATGAAAACACACAAGTACCTGACATCTTAGATAATAATGAAAATGGTACAAGGAAAGCTGCCAATGTAAATAACCCAGGGAGACTCATTTCCATTCTGAAAACACCTCAGATTCCTTCAGAAAGAAACACATTGATGTGGAAATAGAAATAAACGAAAATAAAAACCGCTACACCCCAAGACAGCATTGTTTAGCTCACATAGCAAAATGCAAAGTGGCTTTTGTTTGGATCTTTTCCGTTTGTTTCCTTACAGTTTTAACTTCTCCCTGGTTAGAGCCCAAGAAACGTATAAGTTGCTGGTGGGCTGGAAAAGATTCCATTTCCTTCTAATGTTTAGAGAAAGCAATCCTCCCACTCCAGTTCGGATGGAAAAATATCTCCCAGCTAAAGAACTTGTGGAGGCCAGGTGTGGTGGCAGACCCCTGAAATCAGTCCTAGTACTTGGAAGGCTGAGGCCGAAGGAATGGAGTTCGAATCCAGTGTGGTCTACCTAGTGAGACCCTGTCTCAACCTAACAAAGCAAAATAGAAATCGGTCGGCACCGGGACAGGGCCTTCTCCAGAGTGTCCTTCTTCAACTTCTGAAGTAGCACTGCGTTCCAGATGTTCAAAACTCACAATCTTTCCCGGCAGTTTGGTTTCGTGTTATTACGTCCCCTTCCCCGGGCCGTTGTGGTATTTATGTGGAACTGGCTGATGTGGAGACATGGAGAATCCAGAAGGACACTTCTACGGACACAGAAAAAAAGAGAAGGAGGGATAAACCACTTAACTATTTGACATGCTCATAGAATTTCAAATCAGGGCTTCGGGCTGGGAATCCAAACAGCGAGAAATGCACATCTGTTGAAACGTCTATATTTTGATCTTTCTTACAATGTAATTCATTTTGGCAAAAATCCTTTCTCCTCAATACACTGGCTTGTCATTCAGCAGGGACAAGACGGTAATAGAGCTCCTCCCAATAGTAAGAATGAACTGATGATGCAATTTTATATTTACTAAAGGATAGGTAATAAACTACATATGGCATATCCTAATAGAATCTAATCAAACCACCACCAAAGAACACTTCCAAGTGGGAAGGCTGCTTGTTGGGGATTGTACCTACTGTTTTTGGCTTGGATTCCTATTTTTAAAAAGGATTTGGCAAAGTAACCAAATGCTTCTGTGTATCTCCCTCCATCCCGTCCAACTCCCCTGCACCTTAACAGCGCAGTGCAGAGGCGTTTGGCAAGAGAGTTAATGGTCGTTCTTCAAATTAATGCACAGGAAGTCAGAAATTCTCCTTTCCGTAGAATATCTCTGGTTACTGTTTTGACTATTTTACTACTAAATACTGAAGCTGGAGTTGGGGATCACGGGATGGATGGAGGGGGTCGTGGGAGACATTAAATACTGAAGCTGGAGTTGGGGATCACAGGATGGATGGAGGGGGTCGTGGGAGACATTAAATACTGAAGCTGGAGTTGGGGATCACGGGACGGATGGGAGGAGGTCGTGGGAGACATTACCTCGTTTCAACATGTGTGGTGCAATCTGCCAAATTGCCAGCAGAGTTGACAACAGAAGAACGCTTCCCCGTGGGCTAACCTGCCAGATGATCTCACCTGTGCTGCGTCCTCTTGGTTTCTCTGAAGCCGCCCGTAGCCACGCGGAGCACTTGCTGCTTCGGTAGAGAGGCCAGCGCCAGCCACAGTTCGAACGAGCCACTGTACACCCAGCACTCCTAGATGCTTTGCCACCTTATTCCTTTAAGTCTTCGTAACTTTCCTTGGCTCCCCCATTTAGAAAGGAGGGAAGTGTGTGACTTCAAAGCGAGGATCTATCAGGAGGGATCCCACCCTGGCTCACAATGGATAACGGGGCCCGTGGTGTGCTGGCCGGGTGGAGGTCTCTCTCCCCCAGCCCCAGTGGCTCAGAGTGAAGAACTGGGGTCAGAAATCCTCAGGGGACAGACCTGCTGCGGCCCTTCCGGTGATGGTAGCTCACCCTGTCGCTCTGCCAGTGCAGCCTTCCTGACCCTCAGACCTACTCACTGCTAGCCATGTGCACACACATCCCCATTGCAGACTCTATTTCTTGAAAATCTGACCTTTGACTGTAACCGGGGTCTAATTCTAGACACATTGCCACCATCATCATCATCGTCACCATCATCACCACCACCACCACCATCATCATCATCACCATCATCATCATCATCACCATCATCATCACCATCATCATCATCATCATCATCACCATCATCACCATCATCATCACCATCATCATCATCATCACCATCATCATCATCACCATCATCATCATCATCACCATCATCATCACCATCATCATCATCATCATCATCACCATCATCACCATCATCATCACCATCATCATCATCGTCACCATCATCATCATCATCATCACCATCATCACCATCATCATCATCACCATCATCATCATCGTCACCATCGTCACCGTCATTATCATCATTGTCGTCGTCATCATCATCGACCACCTAAATGTCAGAACACAGAAAACAACCTAGAAAATAAATAAAACAAAAATAATAAACATTTCCTATAATTTCAGTATAGAAATTTCTACATAGGGAACTTCATACATGAAAGGATATTACTCTTTTTACAACTAAAATGAATGCTGTGTCTTTTTCCTTTTTTTTACACATCAACTCCCACTCACTTCCATATTATCCTTTAGGAAAAAAGTAAATGAAGCGTAGGAAAAGTGCTGAGCCTGAGATACCTCTATGAAACATAGCCAAGGTCTTATGGAACTTTATTTCACTAAAAATACTTTCATGGTGCCTGTGTTGTGCAAAAAGCATTTGAGTCAGAAGTGTTAGCCACCCTCTGTAGTAATTATTGAGTTAGTGCCCTATAACTAGTGTCTGTAAAAATATAATGAAGGGGAATTGGTGTCATGACTCATGCCTGTAATCTTTGCTGCTCAGGAGGCAGAGATCGGGAGAATCACAGTCTGAGGCCAGCAGGTAATGAAGTTGGCTAGGCTTTGTCTCAGTACTAAGCTGCGTGTCATGGCGTCACGCACCTGTATCCTGTCTAGCCAGGAGCATAGGATTATGGTCTACCATCAGCTCAAAGAAAGAAGAAAAAAAAAGCCCTGTTCAAAAAAAAAAAAAAAACAACCAAAAAAATCATGAAAAAGGAATGTAAACGTGGCTGGCAAGGTCCAGCATTTGCTTCGCCAAGAGCAAGATCCTGAGTTCAAACCTCATTATTGGTGAACTAATAATAGTAACCAGGATCGTCATAGTAATAACATCATGAGCTGAAATGACTCACCCTCTGCCTTCACTAGTCCACGCTTGACTCTGCTTCCTTCATCCAAGTGGCCCCTCTACACACCGGAAGCCATTAGAAATCCACAGCTATACGCAGGGCATTTTCTCAGTCATCCTGACCTGAGTCAAGTCCACCTTTCATGCCCGTATCTGATAAATTCGTTTCCTTAAGAGAAGCGACTTCAGGCAAGCCTTCCCGATCTCTGAGTTTGCTTCTTTCTGCAGTGAACTTGGTTTACAACTGCGTCCCAGAACCTGCAAGAAGAGTCAGTGGCAGGAGAGGTTGCGTCGGGCTCCATGGTTCTGATCTCCAGCCCCCATCACTTCAGAACGCACACAGCACACAGCCCGTTCTCCGCCAGGAGTTAGAGCACCGTGGCCTTTTGTTGCGTGGTGGGGATTAACGTCACCCGCTTGCTTAGAGAGAGAAAGGCCTTTCCAAGCTGTAACATGTCGGACGTGTTGAGAGTGTGTGCTTATGTAACACCATATTTTTTAATACAACTGACAGTCTGTCTTGAGATTTAAGTGTTTTTTGACAGTTTTTATGCACCTGTTAATTCAAAGCTCTTAACATATGCCAGTTAAAAAGAGTCAGGCACTAAAACATCTAGCCTTAGAGCTAAATGTGGCTCAGCTGCGCGCTCAGGCAGCCAGGCTGACGGAAGCAATTCCTTCCTCCACGATGGAAGTCAGCTGCACGCTCCTCTCCGGGGCCTGAGCCAGCCGGTCTCGAGGCGGTGGCCGCCACTTGACTCCCTGAGGAACAGAAGCAGAGGCCACGTAAGGCCTTCGCCGCGGTTGGCTCCTACGTGTGACTGCAGTACAGGTTGAGAAGGTCGGATTCGCAAGGCCGTGTTGTTGGTAGCCGATGTCCAGGGTGAGCTGGGCGGGAGCTCGGACCTCAGTTCTGTTCTGTGCAAGGCTATCTGTCCACTCACCGCCTGGAGCCTCCCGTCCGTCCCTCCCACCTGTCTCCCGAAGGACTCAGGGCCGACGCCTGCATTCTTCCCAGACTCACTTTGTGGGTTTCAAGGCTTGTGTTCACTTACAATACAAAAGAGCAGTCTTTTCTGGAATCAATGAAGAAATAATTCTCATTTCTACCTCCACAGCACCTGGAGATGAAGCCCGGCGCCAATAAAGAGATCATTTTCTTCACACCTTCCGCTCCGCTCTGTGACTGGGGATCGAACCCACGGCCTTGTGCATGCTAAGCAAGCCTTTGCTTCACCATTTGAGCCATGTCCCCCTCCCAGGCAGTTCTGTTCGGTTTATTTTGTTCTTGAGAAAGGGTCTCCTTACCTTTGCTCGGGCTGTCTCGTGACTTCATATCCACTGACTCAGTCTCCAAAGCATCTGAGGTGACAGGCATTTGGTACCACTGCTGGCTTCTCATCAACCTCAAACAAAGCATGAATATGGTTACTAGTCACGTTCCAACTGAGAAATGCTCTTAAGAGTCATGAAGAGTACCTGGTAGCCAGCAGGATGGGATGGGTGCAAAGTAAATACTTGCTTTCATTGTGTGTGTGTTTTAAGATTCCAGAGATCTGATGTGGATTCATACATTCTGTGTTTGGGGTTCTCCATCAATCGTGTCCAACAGAAATATAATGTGAGTTGCTGTATAATTCACATGTGTATGTATGTCATGTAAGTCAATGTATGTATGTCATGTAAGTCAATGTATGTATGTCATATAAACATGTCTGTGCAGGATTAAGCAACAAAACTCAACATAAACTTTCTAGTAGTCACATTTAAAAGAACAGAAAGAAACAGGTAAAAGCAATTACAAAAATGAATTTCACTCCTATCCCCAGAACTCTCATTTCAGTATGGAATCAATCAATGGGGTATTTTACATTCTTTTTATTCCCTCTCCTTTTGTCCTGACATCTGCTGTATAGACTAACAATTGCTGTATAGACTAACCATTTCCAATTCCCCATAGCCACATACAAGTGTAGTTCTTCTTGCAACTAGGCTGGCCTCAAACTCATGGTTCTCTTCCCTCAACACAAGTGCAATTCTAAGATGTCAACCATGAAAACACTCCAGCCAGTAAAAATCATACTCAATGACCCTAGAGAAGATTACTAGCGCCAGATAGCAGTCAGAGAACCTATAGAATCCAGCAGCTTTTTTAAATCCCATAGTATACGATATTTTTGTCCCATAAAATTTTTTCAACAATGTTCCTTTTAGCTTCAGAACGAAGACCATCCGATTCCAAAGGAGGGACTGCAGGAAAAGACACCTACCAAAAAAAAAAAAAACAACAACAAAACAACAACTTTAATGCAACACTTAGTTAGAAATGCAAAGGTTGTACCATCAGAGTTGTTCAGCAGATCAGAGAATAAGAGCAGGATTTGAATGATTATCTGCTATACAAATCAACATTAAATATCCAGCAATGAACAGGCTGAGAAATCAGGAAAGCAATTTTATTCAAAATAGCCTTTAAAAACTAAAAACTTAGGTATAAAATTAACTAAGAAAGTGCAAGACTTCTACAAGGAACTATAAATTCATAAGGAAAGAAATTAAAGAAGTCATCAAAAGATGGAAGGCATTCCATGATCATGGATTGGCTAATTCTCGTGACAATAGATACTAAAGGCAATCTACTAATTCAATAGAGTACCCATCACAAATCCTAATGCCATGCTTTACAGAAATGGAAAAACCAATCCTAAAGTTCATATAGAAGCATAAAAGGCTTTGAATCGCAGAAGCAATCCTAAGCAAGAAGACCAACTCTGGAGGTATCACAATATCAGATTTCAAATAATACTACAGAGCCATAGTAACAGAAAACCTCCTGCAGGGTTCTGGTACAAAACCAGACATCAAAACCTACGGAACAAAATTGAAAACCTACAATTACAGCCATCTGATCTTTGACAAACTAGCCAAACCCTGTTTATTTGTATTTTTATGTTTTTTGCTCACAGGGCTTGAACTCAGGGCCTGGGCACTGTCCCTGAGCTCTTTTGCTCCAGGCTAGTTAGTGTTCTACCACTTGGAGCTACAGCTCCACTTGCAGGTTGTTAGTGGTTAATTGAAGATAAAGGTCTCACAGACCTTTTCCTGCCCAGGCTGGCTTTAAACCTTGGTCCTCAGATCTCAGCCTCCTGAGTAGCTAGGATTAGCAATGTGAGCCACTGGCACCCAGCTAAGTATTACTTAAAGAAATTCTCTTCAACAAATGATGCTGGAAAAACTGATTATGTGCATGCAGTGCATTGAAACAGATCCTTCTTATCTTGGTCAAATGTCAACTTCAAATGGATCCAAAACCTTAATGTAAGACCTGAACCCTAAAAGTTACTATGGGAAAATTCTGGAAGAGATAGATATAGGTAATTATTTATTTTTGAATGAGAGTCCAATTATCCAGCAAATAAGAGCCAAGAATTGACTAATGAGATCAAATCAAATTAAAATTTTCTTTACATCAAAAGAAATAATTGCCCATAGAACAAGAGAAAATCTTCCACAGCTATTCAATAAACAAACAACATCATGTTGAGAAAGATAAACTAAACTTAAAAAGCCAAATGTTACGTGCTTTTGCATATTTGCAAAGCCTAGGCCTAAAACGATGATGATGGTGGTGGTGATGATGGTGATGATTATGCTAATAATGGGACATGAATGTGAAAGGGGGTCTGCTTGTTTGGAGAGGGGTTAGCAGGAGGATGAATGGAAAAGAGTAGAAGGAGTAATGAAATGTAATGAAGACACTCACTCCTGTAATCCCAGCTACTGAGGAGGCTGAGATCTGAGGATCACCATATGAAGCCATATGGAACAGGAAAGTCTGTGAGACTCTTATCTACAATTGACCACCAGAAAACTGGAAGTGGCACTGTGGCTCAAGAGGTAGAGCGCTCGCCTTGAGCTGAAGAGCTCCAGTCCTTATCTAAAAGGTATGCCGTTGAGTTTAAACAGCTTCTCAGTGGTCGAGCACTAGACTAGCTTCTCAGGGACCCTGGGTTCAGAGAAATCAAAAACAAAAGCAAACACATAAAAAGCCTTTCCATGTTTGCTCGATGATTTCTCATTTTAGAAGAACTTTTTCCCCAAATGTGTAAAAAAAAAAAAAAAAGTCAAAGATGAGAGTGCAATTATCCTCACGTTGGTAAGATTTCTTTCCTCTTTGGATGTCTCCAGTTTGCATAATTCATGGATGGTCTGGGTATGTTAAAAGCCTGTTTGCAAACAGGACAATCAGCCAGGCTCCATGATGGCAGCATTTTAAAAAAATCCTCATCATAAACGAGCATTTCAGATGTTCACTATCATCCAAGCCATCCGTGGATTGCATTTAATAAGTCAAATACTTACACACCTCAGCCCCAGACTGCTTAGCCTTTTCCAAGAAATGTAGCATCAGGACTGTTCCTTGCACTCTGCCTTGCTTTGAAGCAGCTACTCTTTGTTGTTGATGATGATTTTTTTTAAATAGACTGAATAGAAAAGCCAAGAGGTCCTCTCTCTCCTCAAAAGAGGGGGAGGGTGACAGGAAACTAGTTGAAAGACACTAGGTGAAGACATTTGGATTTAAGTATTTGACTTGGCTGGAGACCCGAGCTGGGAAGTGATCAAGAGATTCAACACCAGAAAACATTTTCAAACCGCAGTAAGTTTAGAGGAGCTAGGAATGGGAGAGGAGGAGGATGGGAGCGGTTTCTCCATGACTTAAAAACAGTGGGGGCAGGCAGGGGCCAGCTCATCTTTTTCCGTAAGAAATTGCAAACTCTTTCTCCCAAAATGAACATGTAAAGCTGCCTCTAGACCCGTCCTCGAGTCTCTGAGGCTGAGGCCGAGGCCGAGCTCTGCTCCGAAACCCTGTGAATTTCTCCCGCATGCATTTGTGAGCCTGACTCCAAACCGTTTTATTCTTTCCTCATTTCTGTCTCTGTGGAGTCTGTTTTGAGTTAGTTGTTTCTTGGCATAGCTTCCGTTGGAGCTGACAGTGCCTGCTCTTTTCTTTCTTTCTTTCTTCCTTTTTATTTTAACCCCTCTTTTATTTTTTTCCTTTCTTTTTAACACTTTACTTTTTGTGTTCTTTCTGCTGGGCTCCACAGTGACTCTGCAGAAATTGCCAAGACGCGAGCAAACAAAATCTGAACCTCCTCTGTCCACTTCCACCAGATCTCCACACAAAACCGAACCTGAAGAGCCGCCCCAAGCAGCCCTTCCCAGACCCTCGTTGCTCTGAGGGTCCGCAGCCCCCCAAACCTGCCCCTGCCATTGTGTGCGAAGGAATTCCTTCAAAAGTTTTCGTTTGCTTAGTAGAATTAGTTTTGTTTTTAACTCAGAGAGTAAAGGTTATTATATTCCTGTATTTATAGAACTATGTTGTGTTTTATTGGAGCTATGATTTTTTTAAAAAACTGGCTTTGTCCCAATATATTACAAGTTGCAGAAACATGAAAAATAAAATGACACTTGTCCCCAGGCCACAGATAGACATTAAAAAGAAAATGGCTTGTTTGTTTTCCTAAGTTTAGGCAAATGCAGTTTGATATCTAGGGCAAGGTTTAAAGAACCACATGAATTCTATTCTACAGTAATCTGAAGCACAGGACATGTCTTTTTCTTCCTATTTTTGGTTTAGAGAGTACAACTGATTTAGCTGGATTTCTACCAGTGTGTGAGCAGACTTCAGAAAGGCCACTTAACATCATAACATGCTCATGAGTGCATCAGATAAGCCTATGAGAAGAAAAAGGCAAAGTCAGTTGATCTGATAAGTTGGGAGTTAGGTAAACTTGAACTGGCCCTGTAGTCCCAATAGTACAGTAAACACTGAAGTGTTTCTTCCCATCAAGATCAGCCCAGGTTCTATTACTGAAAAGCTCAGGATGGAAGCAGGCAGCCTGCTTTGTCTTCAGATAACACTTGAAGTGAGAGTCCTCTCCCCACCCTATCAGCCATGGGTGTCTTCGTTTTTTTTAAAGAGATGGACAAACAAACAATTTGTTGATAAATCTACAGAGGACTTGGGAACAAATCAAAATCTCTTTGGGGATACAGTTTGAAAATGCTGGGTGTGTGGCTGAGTGATAAAGTGCTTGCCTGGAATATGTAAGGTCCTCAGTTTATTCTGCACCTCTCCAGAAATGTGGTTAATTTCAGGAACCCAAAATGAAAGACAACATAATCAAGTGCACAGACTGTTGAGGGGGAAAAACCATCGCAAGGGGTATGGTGGGAAATGTAAATTGGGATGACTTGCTACCAACAAGAAAACACAGTATTCAGGCCTTCCTCTCCTGAGTTACGCAGGCTGGAAAACGCCATTTCAGTCTCTTCATAGGTGCTCCACCGAAGACTTTTGAAACACCTCAGATCTACAACTGACAAGCCCAGCAGAGAGGTAACAGAGCTGCGGGCCCTGTCAGCGTGAAGCCTGACACCTGGATGGAAGCCGAGGCATAGGCCAAGGCTTGGGTTTTTCAGAGCACAGATCCTCGACTGTATCAAAGGGAAACAACCCAGAGGGCCGATTAGATGATATCAGTGTTCTTTGTGATGTCTGCCGATTACATAGCTACACATAGTAGCTTGGTAAGCAAATGTTCTCCCCGATAAAACAAGGAAAAAAATCATTATTATACTGGTCCAAGAAAATTAGGTAATAATGAGACACAAAATAAATAGCTGAAAGTCACCTATGGGTTCTCAGCATACACAGAGTTAGATCATGATGAAGTGTCTTGAGTTAAACAGAAGAACAACACACACACACACACACACACACACACACACACACACACACACCACACACCACACACCACACACCACACACCACATAGTCAAACATCAATTTAGAAAAAAAGTCAGAGCAGGCTTTGACCTTTAATTATCTGACTTATTATTTTGACTTTGTTCACCAACAAGCCAGAGAGCTCTTATAGGAAAAAAAAAACTGCTAAAGGGTCTGATTTCTTTTTCTAAATCTGTAAGCCATTTTTCCTTCTCTTACTTGGAATATATATGCTGTGATTTGGCTGTGTGAAGACAGTATCGTCTTTTTTAAAAAGTACATTTTAAAGTCATTGCTCAAACCCAGAATGCTCTGGATCTCTCTGCTGTTTTTGCGATTACATGGACATGAAATACAAGGAATCAACGCACAAAAAAGACCCTTAACCTTAATTTCTAAAATATGCATTCTAAATATCATTTCTAGAGTAAATCGTTGAAGCCACTTCAGTAGAAGTAAAATTTTTATCCTAAGAAAATGTGATTAATAATCTGAAATTAATGTAAATATTTCATGTTTTGGTCATATAATCTATTTACCAAGGGAATTACCTTCTTTTTGATTAATTGAGAAATGGAAACAGAAATGAATTTAGAATAAAGAGCGACATGTGTTTTTAAGTGGATTCTTAATGATTTTTGAAGTTTTCCTAAGATGTGGAAAAGAAAATTTTGAAATGGTTTGATAAAAATTGCTCTGGGGAGGCACATGGAATATTACAAATAGACCTTTTTCCTGACCTCAAAGTCTCCTGGCTGCAAGGCCTACTCATAACCCCAGAGCAAGAGCGGTACGCTTGTCACACCCAATCTTCTTGTTAGTTCAGTCACTCATTTTCCTGAAGAATAAGCCCACCTCCTATTTCCTTGATTTCTAAGTGCCGATGCCTGAAGGTCAAAGGCCACGAGATGGCATTGAGTTCCAAGATATTGAATGTCATAACTGAAGACACTTTTAGATTAGAATCAGGGTTTAAATTCTCTGCACAAAGACATATGTGTGCAAATAGCATTAGAATTGTATGGCATTATCTATAAAGTTACAAATTATAATGTCTGAGAAAATACTTGAACGGACACTGAGAAACCATATTGTTAAATAAAAACAGAAAGCCTTCGAACATATCCACGCTTAGTATAAATGGCTCCACAGACATAGATTTCGTGTTTTTATTTTAATGGTAATAAAATATTTTGTTTATGTACATTCACTTTAAAACCCACTTTAAAAAGCATGGCGTACAACACATTTATACACATGTTTACCATATATCTAAAGAAGATTTTAATGAGGCGTGGTTAGAAATCCATAAAGGTTTACATGTCAACACGGTTCCCTTGTACACACTGTTTTCTTTTCCATATTTCATTCCTAAAAATATGAAATGTTTGGAGAGGGTTGGAGGATAACAAGGAAGAATGCTTTGAATCATATAGAGAGACTTCCAAGGTAGGTTGGTATCGTCTCTTCTTCTTGCTTTTTTTCTTTCTACTGAGAACAAAAACCATTTGTGCAGTGGTGAAATTGCACCAAAAATCAGCTCGGGGCTGCGTGTGACCACGAGGTGGGTCGTTCAGGCCGCGCTGGGCACAGGGTCAGGCACAGAGACCTGCAGATGCCTTTGCCGGAACTTCAACACGGCGCACCGTGGTTTTGAGTGTGGCAAATCCAAGTGAGTACCCACGAGCTGTTACCATAGAGGACAGAAGCCGAACAAAAGGGGAAGAAAGAAGAAAGAAAAAGGAAGACAAGAAAAGAAAGACTCTAACATCGGAATGGTATGAAAACCAGGAAAATAACTTTAGGGAAGGGCAAGGCGGATAAAGTTAACAGTAGATTGGAGAAATCTGATTTTTCAAAAAGGACCGAATGTAAACTTAAAAATATAAAAGCACAACAGAGTTGCAGCTATGGCCTTAACGAACCCCAGTCCCGCAGGCTTTCCTGCTCCACACGAAGTGTATTTTTCAAGAAAATTGGTTACAGCAGTTCCGTGCCTTCCAACAGCAGCCTGTAGAAATGAGACTCCAGTCTGGAAGGGACTTTCTCTCTCTCTCTCTCTCTCTCTCTCTCTCTCTCTCTCTCTCTCTCTCTCTCTCTCTCTCTCTCTCTCTCTCTCTCTCCCCCCCCGCCCCCCCTCCCCACCCCAGCTGCACATTCTCCACCTTTTCAATCCCTATCCTACGTTCTGTTCTCCTCCTCCTCCTGACCATATGGTATCCATCCATTCAAGGACACAGCCTGTAAGAGGTGCTGCAGGAGCCTTGGGCTGCTGCTGGCTGTTTTAACGGCATGCCACAGGAAAGTTTTATTTCCCATTGATTGGTTACAAATCAGATAAATATCGCTTCTAATGAAAGCAGCTTTGAACTGCTAGAAATGTTATCTGGAGGAGTCTGGGGCTTATCAAAAGTCAAACTAGCTTTAATCACATCAACATGCTAATTATAGGCAAACAATAAAAGCTTTAAGCAATGATTGTGTGGGTTTTATTACTATTGACAGTCACTGAGGTATATTTATTTCGGGAGGTAATTGTCAGAAGACTTTCTCCAGAAAGGCTTGTTTGTATAATTAAGTGCGTGTTATGCAAGCTTATCTACTGATCTGCTCCTGCTAGTTAAGTGGCTGGAGCTCCCGCCCCAGGCCCCAAGACAGAGCAGCAATTAAAAAGAAAGGCTCCAGGAGAAGGCTTAGCGGTAGTTCATTTGTCAAGGATAAAAATAAAATAAAAGGGCTAATGTGTCCTCACCAAACAGAGTGTACCAGAGTGAGAAATGTGGTTAGTCAACTGAAGAAAATAATGAATAAACCAATAAAAGGAGGTAGGAAATTTCATGATCATTGATGTAAGAATAGAGAGTAGTTAGCATGGAAAGCGTCCAGCTTCATGTAGCCTGCAGATGGAAGGTGAGAAAGCAGGCATTTTTTTCGTTGGTGTCCAAAAGATCATTCAATGGGATGAGGTAATACAACCTGAAAATATATCCGATGAGGAAATAAAATAGAAAATAGCGATGCCTGGCTGGATATGCCCAAGACTGCTAGTTTTACTTTATTGTGGTTTTATTTTATAACTCTCCAAAATGCATACTCTAAATTTCTACTTCTAAAAATCTGATAATGTCATCCCAAAGCGACACAGAAGTAGTTTTCCATCCAATTAATCAAGCAGTTGATGCTCTTAGCAAGAAAATAAAATAAAAATCAAATAAAACTTTTAAACCAAGACACCTGAAACATAGATTTCACATTTGTTCATTCTTATTTTTTAAATGAAAAATCAACTGCCTTGTGACTAGAGAGGGGAACAAAATAAATCCTTCAGACCAGAAACTATTTTTGTGCCATAAAGAATCATTCAACTGCAAAAGGGGATAAAAAGCTAATTTTAAAAATATCATAATTATATCAAGAGGTGTTGGACTGCATTTAATTCTTTCCATTCCCTCAAATATTGGCCTCTGTTCACTTTTCATTTAATTCAAAGCAATTAAGAATGTGGCAAATTCTTGATCATTTTTTTTTTACCTTTAGACAGGGTCATTTCTGAAGTTGTCACATTTTAATGGGTTCAGACTCAGTTTATGCAAGAGACAATCAAATGTTTGCTTTTAAAAGGTCTATAAAACATAAGAGCTTTTAACCTTTAGAATGCATTAATAAAATGCTAATGACATCATGGCCAAGACCACATTTGGAGGTACCCCAAAACTCCAAATGACCGTTGTGAAAAGAAAACAGAATTTTAATCAAATGATCTGTTATTTTAATGGCCACTTACAAAACAAGGAGATTTATTGAGAAGCATAAAGTTTGTTTGCATGAGTGAAGGCAAAGCTTTTAAGAATTTCCCTCTGGTTTTCCCTCCCAGTTTCTTGCAACATAATACTACTAAATATTTGTGAATTGTGAGTCGAGTCTGCAGTCTTAGTTCTTACAGAAAATAAAAGAGAGGCTGAAGAGAGAAAAAGGTGGTGCCAATTTGTCTGCCCAGGCTCTGATTTTTGGATGCAGAATTTTTTCCCCCTTCCAGGGCAGAAGGATTTGGTGGGAAGGTTTTTCTCCCTTCAGGGTGAGATATCTGATATCCATCCTGAGACCGGTCATAAGACCATACTTTCATGGAAACTACATAAGGAGAAAAAAAAAGTCCTTGGGTACAATTCTCATCTAAATTTGCAGCCGATCTCTCGTTTCCGCTGGGCAATTATGGCTCTTTTGACCATTTCTGATTGCAAAACACATTGATTTTTTTAAAGCTATTCTGATAACTTGAGAACTTCCATGCCATTCCCTTCCCCCAACTCTTTTTCCTCCCCTTTAAATCTCTGTTCCTCATTTCTTCCTCTCCTGCCTAGAAGTGCTATCCAGTGACCCCTGGTGCTGATTAAAGTTTCTCGGGTGACCCCTGAATGCATTTTATTACACGGCTGGTCATAAAGCCTGCTTAAACTGCTGCCTTAGCCCAACTCCTGCCTCTTGGGTGGAAGGCCCCCGTCAGGCCAACTTCAGACAGGAAAAACGCAAACAGCAACCCAGGAAGGGCAGAGAAGGATTGCAGATCATCTCTGCCCAGTCATCTGGCAGATGGACAGACCACTGAGAATGAAGACAGGCCCCACAAACCTTCTAGAGGATGTCAATCCTAACACTGGTGTGGGTGAGGTGAAAACAGAAAAAGGGAAAAAATTATTTGCCATTTTGTTCCTTTTCCCCCCTAAAACGCAGTTACACTATCAAAATAGCCCTCAAGCTACTATGGCCAGGTTTGCTTCCCGACACCTCTAGGTTTAAGGACTGTCACCCAGGCTGCTGCTATGGGGAGGTAGAACCTAAGGGGAGGTCTTTAGGTCATTGGAAGCATACCCAAGAAGGAGATGGTAAGATCTTGTCCTCCTCCTAGTCTCTTCTTCGATCCCTGGCCTTGCTGCAAGCAGCTTTGCCCTGTCTGGTCCTTTCTCCAGAATGTGCTACCTCATCCATCAAGCACAAAGCAACCAGGTCAGCTGGCTATGGTCTGGAATTTACACAGCTGTCAATCAAAATAACATTTACTCTTCAAAAGTTCATTACCTCAAGTGTTTTCTGGTTGCAAAGGTAGGGCATAACAAACACAGATTGGCACAAGGCATCTGAAAACAAGCTTCTAATGTGAATCCCAGGAAAACAGTTATTCCGCTTCTGGAAGCCTTCGTGTATTTGTGTACTGACTACGTCTAGGTAACACTGTGCCATTTATTTTTAATTTAATGGGCTCAGAACAAACCAATTGACAGTTAGCTTTGGTGTAGCTATTTGTTTTTCTGGGTTGCCAGGAACCAAAGGGGACCAAAAAAAAATCTATACTTACAAATCCATGGATGGGATTTTTTTTTTCTTCTTTTTTTTATTGTGAAAATACTGTACAGAGGGGTTACAATTACATGGGCAAGATAATGAGTACATTTCTTATCAAGCATTGTAGCCTCCTCCTTTGTTTCCCCTTCCCATCCCTTCCCATCCTCCCCCCAGTCCCCCACTCAATCCTCCCCCCTTCCCCCCCCCCCCCGCACCAAAGTTGTAAAGTTCGTTTTCAACATAACGTCTTGTACATCTCATTGTTGCAATGGGTCACTTGTATCCCTATTTAAACAATTTGTTTTTCCCCTTCCCCTCCACAAATTATACTGACATCAAATACAGTGAAAATAGGGGTTATGCCTTGGGGGAGGGACATACAAATCAACAAAGAAATCATCTTCTAAATGCGTTAGAAACAATCGCATGAAAGAAAAAAACATTTGAATACATATCTTAGGGTTCATTTCCCTAACATCACTTTATCTGACCTTTTCTGCTTGACTCAGACATATACTAGGTATTGCAAATAAGGGAAACCATGGGACCTATGTTTCTTTGGGCCTGGCTTACTTCACTTAATATAATTTTTTCCAAGTCTTTCCGTTTCCTAACAAATGGGGCAATGTTATTCTTTCTGATGGAGGCATAGAATTCCATTGTGTGTATATACCACATTTTCTTGATCCATTCATCTACTGAGGGGCATCGGGGTTGGTTCCATACCTTAGCTATAGTAAATAAGGCTACAATAAACATAATTGTGCTGGTAGCTTTAGTGTGGTCTTGTTTGTGATCATTTGGATAAATGCCCAAAAGTGGGATTGCTGGCTCATAGGGGAGCTCTATTAGAGTCTTTTGAGGAACCTCCATACTGCTTTCCAAAGTGATTGGACAAGTTTACACTCCCACCAACAATGCAGTAAGGTTCCCTTCTGTCCACATCCCCTCCAGAATCTCTTGTTATTAGAGTTCTGGATTTTAGCCATTCTAACTGGGGTGAGGTGGTATCTCAATGTTGTTTTGATTTGCATTCTTTTATGGCTAGGGAGGTTGAGCATTTCTTCATGTGTCTATTGGCCATCCTTCCTCTTCAGAGAAGTTTCTCTTTAAGTCTTTCGCCCACTTATTTATTTGAAGATTTGTTGTTGGGGGATTTAATTTTTTGAGTTCCAGGTATATTTTAGATATGAGACCCTTGTCTGTTAAAAGGCTAGTGGAGATCTTCTCCCAATCCATGGGCTTTCTATTGATCTTGCTAGCTATGTCCTTTGCCATGCAGAAGCTCTGCAATTTCATGCAATGACATTTGTCCATTTGTTGTGCTTCTGGGTCTCTATTAAGAAAATTTCAGCCTGTGCCAAGGTTTCTCCTATTCCTGGATGGGATTTCTTTAGCAAGAATAAAGCATGATATTGTACATGGGAGTGTCCAGATCAGTCCGTGCTCAAAAGGAGAATGGCACTGTTAGCCACCAGAAAGTACCAAGCTTCAGCCTCCCTGAGAACAAAACCAAACACATGTGAACATATACATCAAGTCCAATTCAACAATGGGTGATCAAAGGTGGCTCAGTGGTAGAGTGCCTGCCTTGCATGCGTGAGGCCCTGGGTTCGATTCCTCAGCACCACATAAGCAGAAAAAGCCGGAAGTGGCGCTGTGGCTCAAGTGGTAGAGTGCTAGCCTTGAGCTGAAGAGCTGAGGGACAGTGCCCAGGCCCAAAGTTCAAGCCCCACAACCAACAACAACAACAACAAATTCCATTCCCATTCACAGAGTGTGAAGGTCAGTAGGTGGGTGTTGATGTCTGAACTGGAAAAGTATAGGTGGAGTGTTTGTGAGAAATATTCACTGGTCTAGTTGGCCAGCAACAAGATGTCTGCTGATTTGTTGGCTACAGAATGAAGATTGTAAGCACATCTTCAGCCACTGGACATCTGGACAAACACTTTAAGATCCACAAGAAAAGAGTGGAATATAGCTTTGGTCCCTTCCCTGGGTCACATCTCCATTTCATTAAGGATGAAGTTGCTCAGAATCCCGCGTATGCACCCCTCATATCTACACTCTAAGAGCTCCAGAAACTTGGCATTCCCCCTCTTCCTCCTCATGGGCATCATAGTCCTCCTCCTCCTCCTCCTTCTTCCCCTCCTCCTCCTCCTCCACCTCCTTCCTCTCCTCCTCCTCCTCCTGCTCCTCTTCGTCCTGCTCCTCTTCCTTCTCTTTCTCCATCTCCTTCTCTTTCTCCTCTTCTTCAGATATTGAGAAAGTATTTTGCTCTCTAGCTGAGGCTGGTCTAGAACTCACTATGTTCATAGCAACTTTGACGAAGATCAGTTGGCCCTAGATGCATGCTTATGTCTAGGATCTCTATTCTATTCCTTTGGTCCAAGTGTCTATTTCTATGCCAATACCACAGTTTTCATTATTATAGCTTTATAGTATATTTTTAAATCAGGTAGTGTAATGTCTCTTGCTTTGTTCTTTTTATTCAAATTTGCTTTGTCTGCTCAGGGATTTTTGTGATTGTATGGGAATTGTGAAAAAAATTTTAATCTAGTTGTTTCAAACATGATGTTGATATTTTGATAGAAAATGTATTGAATCTACACACTTTATGTAATATAGACATTTTAGTAATGCCATTTCTTGCTATACATCAAAACAAGATAGCTTTCTATGTTTTTCAGTTTTTATGGTAGAGAATTTTTAACTTCTTTGGCTAATGTTATTGCTGAACATGTATTTTCTTGTGGCTTTTGTAAACAAGATTGCATTCTTGCTTACCCCCCAAATATTTCATCGTTGGCCCAGGGCAAGCTACATATTTTGTATATTGATTTTTGTATTCTGAAATGTGAGCTTGTCACTTCCAATCCGGGTAAGGTAAGCTGTCTCTTCTCTGACTTGTAGCTACATCATAGTCTGTGAGATCATGTTGTCAGAGAAGAGAATATTTAGTTCAAGCAATTAGGAAATATTACAGAATCAGGAGCCTATGGCAAAGAGCACTCACATAGCCCCAACTAACCAGATTAAAAAAAGGAAAATTGAAGCTAGTGCAGGGAATATTTTGCGGCCAGGAACTGTTGTCATAACAGAAGCTCATTTTTGCCTCAAGTTCCCACACTGTCAAAACTCTTTTGTGGGGCTTGAACTCTGGGCCTGGGCGCTGTCCCTCAGCTCTTCAGCTCAAGGTGAGCACCCTACCACTTGAGCCACAGTGACACTTCTGGTTTTCAAGATAAGAGTCTCATGGACTTTCCTGCCCGGGCTGGCTTTGAACCCTGATCTTCAGATCTCAGCCTCCTGAATAGCTAGGATGACAGGCGTGAGCCATTGATGTCCAGCTGACAAGATCTTCTCACAATAGAAAGCTCAAAATCACATGTAGTTCCTGCCGCCTGCCCAGAGTCCAAGACGTAGATTAATTTCTTCATCACATCTGGATGTGGTTTCTCTTCGTCTGGAGATTTCCAAGCAAAACAGACGAGTTGTCTGAGTACATAATCCCCCAACCACCTTCACACATTGACCAGCCATGGTAGAACAGGGACCCCTGTATCCTGAAGGGAAGCCATGAAGACACACTTGTAGGTGCACACAGGCACACAGCAATTCTTCGGAAGACGTAAGGGGTGTGGACGTGTGCGGAGTTCCCTGCCTTGATTAGCCCAGGTCCACTCTGTGAATGACTCTGCTCTCTCCACAACAGAGTCTCTTCCTTACTCGGTGCCCTTTGGAGAAGTTTCTTTTCTTTTTCTTTTTTAGCAACTTCATTGACCATATCTGGAAGGAGCTTTTAGAGACTATCCTGCCCGTTATTGCTCACAGAAGGGCTAGGACTCGAATGTCGCTTTCTTTTCTTTTTGTTTGATGAGCTGGCAGTGTGACTCGAGCGGTAGAGGACCTGCCCTGCTTGTGTGGAGCTCTGGGTTCAAACTTCAGAGTTTCAGAAGAAAAAAAGCGGGGGGGGGGGGGGAGAGACTGAAAAACTTAAGTTGAAATGTGTCGAGGTTCACTTATCGAAGCATATTAATTTAAATTAAGTTATAGAGCAATCTGTTGATTGGAAAGATCAATGGGGTTTAATAAAAGGCAACTGACATATCATAAATAACTTTCCCAAAGCTGGGTTGTGCTAGTGCATGCCGGTCATCCTAGAACTCTGGAAACTGAGGTAGGAGCACAAGGTATTCAGGATCAGCCTGGGTTAGACACAAGGGTGTGCCTCAGAAATAATTGGCAAAATGTAAGATTCCCAGCTTGTGACACGTCTATGCAATCATAACCACAAGTCGGACAATAAGCGCATACATCACACCTCAATGGCTCCCTGAGCCCCTTAGAATGCTTTCCGCCTCCGTTCCTGCTCCTCTACCCTGCTCTCTGTAAGTATGAATTACTTGCATCCTGTGCTACACAATGATCATCTATCACTGTCTAGCTAATGCCACTCGAGACAATTATTTTTAGATTTGCCCATGTTGCCACATGCATGAAGACTTCATCCTATTTACTTCTGAATGGTAAGCAGCTCCACTGTACTTTTAGTTTTATTACAAATGGTTTTTGATGAGACACAGTTCAAAAATCAAAAGAAGTTTCAAAAATAAAAATTATACATCCTTACCCTCACATTACACCTCTCAGACTCTCAGACGGGCAGGCCGGTGTCTTAGTCAGCTGTACTGAAATGGCTGTGTGATCTACTGACTGTTTCTTACCTCCTCAAAGGCACCCCAAAAGGACCCCCAAAAGGCAAGGTAAAATTACGGGAGTTCTCACAAGCCCAAACAGGCACTGCAGGCAAGCACTGTGATAGAGATTTTAGATCTGTGGAAAGGCTACATGTCTTATTGGAAGTTGGATGATGTTATAGGGACCCCAAAAAAATCAATCGGTCGTCCACAGTATTTAAGGAGACCTAGTTTTTAGTATCAACATTTACTATTAATGACAGCAGTGTTTTGTGTGCTAGCAAGCGACTTGACTCTGAGGCTTGTGGTCACTGTGGATGCCCTACTGTACACACAGTGTATGTCGAGTTGGGTAACTTGAGAGAGCTGGTCTCTACACGTCTGGCGCATCTGTGGGTGTACTCCAGAGCACTGCAAAGGTGTACTGTGTGTCATTACATGGAGACTATCATATGTTAGTCTAGTCACTCACTGATGGACATTTGAGTTATTTCAAGCTTCAGACTATTACAAACAAAGCCATATAGCACCGTGAACACATTTTTTTGTCGGAACCCATACATTAATTTCTGTTCCTTAAAAATTTAGGGATAGAGTGACTAGATCGTAAGGCAATTGAATCGTAAGGGTTTTTTTTTTGTTGTTGTTGTTGGTTGGTTGGTTGGGGGTTGTTTTTTCCTAATGCTTGTCTGGGGCTGCACTCAGGGTCTGGGCACTGTCCCTGAGCTTCTTTTGTTCAAGTCTAGCATTCTATCACTTGTGCCATAACTCTGCTTCTAACCTTTTTTTTTTCTTTTTTTTTTTTTTTTAGTAGTTTTAGTGGAGATAAGGGTTTCACAGATTTTCCCACTCAGGCTGGCTTTGAACCTCAATCCTCAGATGGCAGCCTCCTGCGTAGCTAGGATTGCAGGCATGAGCCACCGGTGCCTGGCTTGTTGTGGATTTTGAGAGCTCAGTTTTCATCCGTTCAAATTGTTTGGTAAATTTTTCTTCAATTTCTTTTGATTCTCTTTCCCATTACATTTAGATTAGAAATATGGATATATCAGACCTTTTGTTTTTTTGAAGTTATCCTACAACTCGTTGAAGCTCTGCTTGTTCTTTTTTTGGGGGGGGGGGTCGGTCATGGGGCTTGAACTCTGGGCTTGGGCGCTGTCCCTCAGCTCTTCAGCTCAAGGCGAGTGCTATACTGCTTGAGCCACAGGGCCACTTCTGGTTTTCTAGTGGTTTATTGGAGATAAGAGTCTCACAGACTTTCCTGCCTGGGCTGGCTTTGAACTGTGATCCTCAGATCTCAGCCTCCTGAGTAGCTGGGATGACAGGCGTGAGCCACCAGCGCCCGGCTCTGCTCCTTTATTGTTGGTATTTCTTTTGTTCTGTGGTTCACGTGGTGTTGTGTCTATTGCTATGTCTTCAAGTTCACTATTAATCTTTTCTTTTGCAATCTTCAGTCTGTCATTAATCTTGTCCAATGCATGTTAGTCTTCATCTTTACAAATTCAATTTGGTTTTCTTTTTTTTCTTTCTTTCTTGGCAGTACTAAGGATTAAACCAAGGCTTCTCACTTGGTAAGCAAGCACTCTATCACTTGAGCTATGTCTACAAGCCCTTGTCCTGTCTTTTATAATTTCTATTTTTCTACTTAAGGTATTTAGTTTTTCCTCTGCTTTCTTGAATACAGGAATGTTGCTATTGGTTTAATGTCTTAGCTTACTAATTTCATTATCTGAATCATGTCTCATGAATTGAGCTTTGGGAATATATTATCAATCATATAGGTTGCATACCTGATGATAGTATTTTCATTGGATGCTCCCATGAATTTTTCCTTGTTATGGGCTTTTTTCTAGTTTTTTTTTTAACTCTAGTTTGGGATACTGTTAAATTATTCACAAGCAGTTTGACCCTTTCAGTCTTGTTTATAAGCTTTATTAGCGTGGAATCAGCTTCATTTAGTAAGAGAAGACTTTTTCTTTGTCTCAGGTCACAATCATTCGGGTATTCCACCCTGAATGATGAGATTGCCCCTTTCAGGTGGAGTTTTCCCCAGGTTTAGCGATTTCAGCCCATGCATGTGCTGATTAGTTTTCAAATTAATATAAGAGGTGAGCTCTTTGTGGTTGCCTAGAATTTGTAAGCGTGTATTCTTCCCTCTCTTCTACTTCACCCTGAAAAAAAAACTCTAGCAATTATTCTCTTATTCACATCAAGAAGAAGGGTCAGAATGGGTTTTGAATGGCAAGTCTGTGCCATCGTTGATCGTCTGGTCACCCTCCTGCTGCCTCTGTTAACCTGAGCTCTGTTCCTGCTTTTCGTTTCCTAGATGACATCAGGTGTGCGGGTTAGCTAGAAAGGAGCAGGCACACTGCGACAATGGCGGGAAATGCTGTGCCGCAGGGGCGCGGGGGGAGGGTGCAACCTCCTTGGTTAGAGTATGAGGGTCTGGGCTTTCCAAACGGCAAGCATCATATGATTATCCCAAAAGCAGCAATAAATAGACTGGCCACGTCAGGCCAAGGACTGTCAAGTAACTGAGTAACTGGTTTTTCTTTGTCAGTTTTCTCTCGCAGAGTTTGAAAACATGAATTTCAAAACAGACTCAACACCAAAGACGACCATTTTCTCTTTGGTAGGAATTCAGAGAATATAATACCACGTGTTTACTCATAATGCTGCTGCCTCTCCTTCCCCAGACAGGACTTGAGGTGTGCTCATCAGGGGCAGTGAACAAGATTCGATCTTTGGAAATGCCAGGATTTAACACCGGTGGGCAGAGCCTGCCAAACTCGGCAGTTCTGCTTCAGGACCGTCCTAGCACCTGCTTCCGAAGCCCTGACACAGGAAGAGAGTTCGCAGCTGTGCTGCATCTCACCTTGAAATCTGACACTGGTGAGAGCAGAAACATGAATGTAATTTTCTTAACTATCACAGTCTTTCTGCCTACATTGTTGGTTTGTTTAAGAAATGAGCTCCTGGGGCTGGGAAGGTGGCTCAGTGGTAGAGCGCTTGCCTTGCATGCATGAGGCCCCGGGTTCGATTCCTCAGCACCACATAAGCAAAAAGAAAAAAGCCAGAAGTGGCGCTGTGGCTCAAGTGGTAGAGCGCTCGCCTTGAGCTGAAGAGCTGAGGGACAGCGCCCAGGCCCAGAGTTCAGGCCCCATGACCGGACCCCCCCCCCAAAAAAAAAGAAAGAAATGAGCTCCACGGGGTTTGCCTGACAGCACTGAGACTGAAAGGCTGGCAGCGAAGGGAATTTCTGAAACAGTCAGCTGTGTCCCATGCGGGGCCAGGGCTTCAGTATCCATTATCTCAGCTTTACCACAATCCCTGAGCTAAAGCAGTGTTATTCCTACCGGGGGGACATCAGCAGCTTGTGATCTGGAGAGTGAAATACCATCTCTGAGGTCACACAGCTGGGACAGAGAGAGGATGCTCACCAGCTCCCACCCACCCCAAGGCATGTGCTCTTTCCATTACAAGTGGAATGTGCGGAATCCAGACTCAATCTCATCTTGGCTGGGGGAAAGACCTGCCCTGGGCATCCCTGGGGACTCAGATAAAATAGAGGATACTCAAAGCACCTGATTCATCTCTTCATAAAGCACAGCGCATCTCGGTAGTGGGGGGGGGGTCTCACCATGGGAAGAAAGCCCACAGATAACGTTCTGTGATTCCCTCTCACCGATGCCATGATTTCTGAGTCACTATGCGTGTCTGTTCCTGGACCCTCAAAACAAAACCAAAACACCCCAGAAACAACAACAGCAACAAAAGCCCCGAAACTCCTTTTCTGTCAATAAGAGAAATTTGTCCATGAAATTAATTCATACGCAGGTGTTTTGTGATGACTCAGATCTTTCTTCTGAAAAGAAAGACAATACAGATTTGATATATCAATATCAAATGAAATTCAAATACAGAATGGACATTTAGAAAGAAAATGTTTAAAAAGATTATTTCTCCTTCTGCTTAGGTGAAGTCCTAGACACAGTGCTTGGGAAATGAGGAAAGAGAAAAAAAAAAAAAAAGATTCTGTCCCATTGAGAAATCAAAGGTCTAAACTTTATAGGCATGTTCTGATTTGAAAGACATCTGCCTGAAAATAATTATGGTGTTTTTATGCTATTCTGGTGGACGCTGAGAGTTTGAATCTTTTTTAAATTATAGTTTTATCACCATTAATTGTACTGAGGGGTTATCATCCAACAGATCAGTTTATCAGCACAATGCATCTTTATCATTGTCACATCTTCCATCATTCTCTCCCCTAGTTTGTATCTTTTAAAACATGAAGCATTGGCCTCAACGTCTCTTCTCTAACATTTATTTTTATACTTTTGATAACACAATAGACAAAAAATGTACTTTGAAATCTTAGATTTCTCTCTCTTGTTCTTGTGCACTTGACCTTTGAACTACCATTAAGTCTGAAGCCTAAATTGTAGAGATGACTAAACCTGGTCCTAGACAGAAAATTGTGCAAAAATAGAGAAGAAAGCCCGAC
The DNA here is from genome assembly GCF_024711535.1 of Dipodomys merriami. Classification (NCBI taxonomy): domain Eukaryota; kingdom Metazoa; phylum Chordata; class Mammalia; order Rodentia; family Heteromyidae; genus Dipodomys; species Dipodomys merriami. The sequence continues at coordinate 1,255,853 of NW_027206413.1, read as the reverse complement.
TGAGTTAATTCCGTGTGATTAACTTTCCTGCCCCATTGGCTATTGGAGAGCACAGGGTAACTAAATATAGCATTACCACTGAGCACAAGGGTTAAAAGAACCACATTCCTGCCCATAGTTGGTAAAGCACAAAGTTCCCGTTTTAAACAGCATTTTTCAAGGCTTCTGAAAAGTCGCAGAGCTGCTCACGAAGGGGCCACGAAGGCTGTCACAGGAGAGGAGCCAACGGTCTCGACAGCCATCTTGTGCTGGTGGAAGAGGAAGTCGCTGGCTCAGAGCCAAGGAAAGCCAAAGTGATCAATATTACATTCTGAGAGCACCAATAGACCCTTTGTCCCAGTACCAGCACTTCTGGGAGATGTGCCAGAAGATTCACGTGTGCACACATGTGCGCACACACAGGGTAACATGATGATTCAGGAAATTCAGTCATATGGGAAGATCAAAAGCACAGCAGGACGTTCCTGCGACTCTGGCGTTGGTGAGCAATGCTTCAATGTCCACGTCCAACCCGGGCGGCCCAGAGAGGCCGCAGATGGAAGAGAAACAGAGCCCTGAACAACGTGGACCCAGGCAGCTTATTTTCCTCCTGTCGTCCTTCCACCGCCCATGGACACTGTGGGGGCATTGTCAATCACGGCCCTGCAACACTCTGAAATGTGACTCTGTCCCTGAATCCTACAGCGTGGATGCCAGCCCGGCCTGGCCTCTTGTCCTTAGGACACTCGCAAGTGTCTGGAACATAGATTGGGGATGGAAGGGAACACGATCCCAGACCCAAGACCAGACGGCTCCTAGACCGGGTCATGGGCCTGGCACCGAACAAAAGTGCACTGCCAATTGAACATGGACTGCGTGATCTCAGTGTTCCTGAGAAAGAAGAGAGAAACACTGTGTGCCTGATGAGAGGACAATGGAAAGATAACCTCTCATACCTGAAAAGCCAATCCACACTGGGGTCAGAGAAATACACACACATGCATATATACACACATGCACACGTATGTATAAATCTATATACACACATATGTATAAATCTATTATATACACACATATGTATAAATATTATATATACACATATATGTATAAATATATATCAGACAGAATTAACAGAAAAGCCTAATCAAGTAATTCTTCTTCTTTTTTGTTGTTGGTTGTGGGGCCTGAACTCTGGGCCTGGGCGCTGTCCCTCAGCTCTTCAGCTCAAGGCTAGTGCTCTACCACTTGAGCCACAGCGCCCCTTCCAGCTTTTCCTGCTTATGTGGTGCTGAGGAATCGAACCAGGGCCTCATGCATGCAAGGCAAGCACTCTATCTCTCCCAGCCCCTATTCTTTTCGTTCTTAACAGATACATTTTATTTTATTTTATTTTATTTTCTGGTTTATTGTCCTTTAGCTTTTTTTTTTATTTTTTTATTGTAAAGATACTATACAGAGGGTTACAGTTACATGAGTGAGGTAATGAGTACACTTCCTCTTGAACATTGTTACCCCCTCCATTGTTTTCCCCCTACCATCCCCTCCCTCCCTCCCTTCCCCAAGGTTCTTTTTTTTTTTTTTTTTTTGATTGTGATTAAGTGATTACTTAATTTCCGGAAATTCACAGTATTGTGGAATAATGATGCTCATTTAAAGTCACAAGTTCATTCTAACTTTCCTGGAGCAAATTGTCTATCACAGTCTGTAATATATAACGGTGCTCACATGTTATATACCATATATGTGATCAGCAGCATGGGGATATTTGGTAGTGGTTCAACCAGATGAGTGGGAGTTCTTTGTTTCTTAAGTCCTGTTAGTTTTGTCATATCACCTAACATTTTGGATTCATCATCCACTTATCAGGGAGACCATGTACTGTTTGTCTCTTTGTTCTTGGCTTACCTCGCTCAACATGATTCCTTCTAGCTCCATCCATTTCCCTGCAAATGCCATTATTTTGTCATTTCTAATGGCTGCATAATATTCCATTGTGTATAGATACCACAATTTTTGGATCCATTCATCTGTGGTGGGGCATCTAGGTTGTTTCCATATCCTAGCTATTGAGAACAGTGCTGCAATAAACATGGAGGTGCACGTGTCCTTGTATATTGGTTCCTGTTGTTCAGGGTAGATGCCTAGAAGTGGTATGACTGGGTCATAAGGGAGGTCAATCTTTAGCTTTCTAAGGACCCTCCAGACTGCTTTCCAAAGTGGTTGTATGAGTGTACATTCCCACCAGCAGTGTAATAGCGTTCCTCGTTCTCCACATCCCCTCCAGCATTTGTCGTTGGCTGATTTGTGGATGTGGGACATTCTGACTGGGGTAAGGTGGTATCTCAGGGTTGTCTTTATTTGCATTTCCTTCACCACCAGGGATGATGAACATTTCCTCATGTGTTTCTTTGCCATTTTTATTTCTTCATTTGAGAATTCCCTCTTTAGTTCCCTTGCCCATTTAGTAATTGGTTTGTTGGGTTTGGGAGGGATTAGTTTCTTGAGTTCCCTGTATATACAGGATGTTAACCCCTTGTCTGATATATTGCTGGTAAATATTTTTTCCCAATTAGTTGGTTGTCTTTCTAGCTTGGTTGCGATAGCTTTATCTGTGCAGAAGCTTTTTATTTTAAGGTAGTCCCATTTGTCGAGTCTCTCTCCAATTTGTTGTGACCCTGGGACTCTGTTCAGGAAGTTCCTTCCTGTGCCTATTAGTTCAAGTGTCTCTCCTACTCTGTCCTGCAGTAGTTTCAGAGATTCAGGTTTAATGTTAAGGTCTTTAATCCATTTTGAGTTGATGTTGGTGCATGGTGATAGGCTGGGGTCCACTTTTAGTTTTCTGCATGTGGCTGCCCAGTTTTCCCAGCACCAGTGGTTGAAGAGGCTGTGTTTCTTCCATTGTATGTCTTTGGCTCCTTTGTCGAATATCAGCTGGCTGTAGGCCTGTGGATTTATTTCTGGATCTTCTATTCTGTTCCATTGGTCTTCGGGTCTGTTTTTGTGCCAGTACCATGCTGTCTTTGTTATTATAGCTCTGTAGTAGAGTTTGAAGTTCGGCATGGATAGCCCTCCCATATTGTCTTTATCCCCTAGAATTGTTTTGGCTATTCTAGGTCTTTTGTTGTTCCATATGAATTTTTGGACTGTTTTCTGTATTTCAGTGATGTATGTCATTGGGATTTTAATAGGAATTGCGTTGAATTTGTATATTAGTTTTGGAAGTATTACCATCTTTACTATATTAAGTCGGCCTATCCAGGAGCATGGGAGGTCTTTCCATTTCCTAGTGTCTTCTGCAATTTCTTTCTTTAACTTTTTATAGTTCTCATTAAATAGTTCTTTTACATCTTTGGTTAGGTTAATTCCTAAATATTTTATTTTTCGGGAGATTATTGTGAATGGGGTTGCTCCCTTTATTTCCCTCTCTTCCTGTACATTATCAGTGTATAGGAAGGCAACTGATTTTTGTGGGTTTATTTTGTATCCTGCTATTTTGCCGAAGTGATTTATGATTTCTAAGAGTTTGGGGATGGAGTTTTTGGGATCATGGAGGTATAGTATCATGTCGTCTTAACAGATACATTTTAAAAGATGCACAGAACCAGGGAGGAAACGAATGTTCAGCCGAGAACCTTTCCATCATGTCCGCAGTGGTCATGGTCTCTGTTCCCAGTAGCTTCTCATCAGGTCTCTAAGAGGGAGCGCATCACGATTACAACCGTCTGTTCTGGCCAAGCAGAAAGAAGTGACTCGGCACAGGTCACGTGGTAATGCGGTGTCCGAGACAGGACAGGGACGTACACATCTGGAGACCACTGTGAGCCAACATCCCACTAGGCCTGGCAGAAAGCAAGCCTCCAGCCACACCCTGAAGAAGCTTAGAGCTAGTCAGGAATATGCTTACCTCGCATCTGACAGGAGGAAGAGAGAAAACGTTGGTAGTATTAATTTGAACCAAGTCGTATCGGAAGAAATTAACTCTGTTGCACCCAATTAGTATTTAATACGAATTCGGGTTAAAGTACTCATGTATGTAAATAAAATGTTAAAATCACCACGTACAGGACAAGATGCTCATTAGATACAGAGAAGAATTACGGAAGGAGAAATCTGTCCTAAACGGGTGAGACAGACAATCCCGCGGCCACAGCTGAACAAGTCACTTTTGCTAGTTGTTTCACTAAAAAGATTTAAGTGGTAATATTTCATTAATTAGTATCTCTAATATTTAACACTAAAAACTGATTATGGACAGTTCAAATGTACCCAGAAATGCTGTGCTCACACCAGCTCTATCAGACACACTTCCGTGGACGGATGTATTTGCTGCGCATCTACCTCCTGGTAAGTGAGATGACGTGGGAAATACGTTTGCAAATGACATTGGAAGACTGGGCTTCTTCCATGTTTCCATTTCCTCCCCTTCACTCAGGGTAGATGTAGCCTGAAATTTGTGTGCATGTTTTTGCTGTTTTCATTTTTGCTATACACGCATGTGCCGTTAGGTAATAGTGTCTGTGGTGCTTTAAAACTCTGACTAAGTGGCGTTCCATTGCTTTGCTCCTTTCCTGCTCCTGTCTCCCCTGTAGAGCGTTCCATAAGGTGGTATATGTCCACCTCGTTTAGATATTATAACCACTAAGCCTATTCTACTTACGTGTGTTTAGAAAGAGGAGGTACCATTTCATGATCACTTATTGCTACTATTTTAACTTCTGTTAACATTTCTCTGGGGAGCAGGCCTTATTGAGAACAAAAATAACAAGTACATTTTAAATAGCACCTCTCCTTCCTGAAACAGGAGATATTGGATCAGATCTTCACTGTGATAACTTTGTGGGGTTCCTGCAGGCAAACTGACAGAAGTATCTCTCCCTCCCCACTAAGTCTTTTAAACAGGCACACCTGGTATGCAGGCCGAAATACATTAGGTTTCTGCAAGGGAACCATAATTTCTGATCTTCTTCCTCTCCTCTCCTCTCCTCTCCTCACCCCTCCCCTCCCCTTCTCTCCTCTCTTCTTTTCCTTCCTTTTCCTTCCCTCCCCTTCTCTTCCCTTCCCTCCTCCTCCCTCCCCTTCCCTCCCCTCCCCCATCTCCTCTTCTCTCGTTCCTTCCTTCCTTCTTTCCTGCTTTCCTTCCTCCCTAAGAACAGAAGAGGCCCTGTTTCTCAGGGCACCACATGGAATATGCTAAGATTCCCCCAGTGGAAATAGCTGAACCATGTTCAAGCAAATGGGAGCATGTGCAATTTCAGCATTAAGCGTCTTGGCTTTACACACGTACAGAAGCAGTAAAGCCCCATGGGTCTGAGTCATGTGGGAGGCAGACATTCCCATGGTTATCAGTGTGGCAGAGAGACCAAAGACAAGATGCCCACCTCCAGTGTCATCACCCTTTGTAAGATCTAAGAACTGTTGGTGGATCCCAGGACAGAGAAATCCAGGAACCACTAATGCTTATGATTTTTGCCTTGTGGCTTGAGGGCTTAAAGTAAAATTAAATCAATTTGGTGCGGAGGTTTAACATTTCTTCTTGACCTGAATTTGTAGACATATTCACACTTTTATTAGATCCTTATGCTGTTCTTTAAACCCAGATTAAAACAAAACTAGCATTGAAATTACTTTTAGAGTTGTTTCTCAAAGTCTCCTCTAATAGAATTTTTATTTTCAGAAAATTAATAGACGCGGAACATCAAAATCCTCAACAAAATAGACATTATTGTAGACAAAAATGACGGCAGATTAGACCCAGTTCAGATAAACTGGCCATCAAACTACAGGAAATCAAAAGAAACAATGAAAAAATGAACAAATATGGAGCTCAGAAAGATCAACTATACTAAAAGTGAATGATATCATGCCTTCTAAAGCATCAACTGTTTTATTTGCTCTTTTTAACTTCTTAGAATCTAGTGTATTTAAACTAACGACTTCACACTAACACAATCCTCATTACCCCACATAACTCACCCTTCACTATGTGGTCCACAAATGTAATTAATACAGCAATAACGTTAAGGATCATGGATAACACTGATATAAATCAAGTAAACAGAACAGAGACATCCGTAAATGCACGCTGTGTATGTCTACTTTTGTTGTTGTTTCATTTATTTTGAGACTAAATCTTGCTATGGATCTCAAGAAGAGATTAGAAGTCAAATCCTCCTGCCTCTCCCCCCCTCCCCATTGCTGGGATTATAAGTGTTTGCTGCAAACTGGTGCATGGTTGTCTTTTGAAGCAGTTTTTTAATGGAGCTAAGATGGCCCTCGTGATACACATATCACAAACATTTTAGGCTTACTTGTGATTTGTGAGATTTTTTTCTCCTCAGTGTCTTTATATTGTCTTTTATTTGAAAAGCAACAATGCATATTGACAGGTGCATTGCTTCAAATACTTATCATTTTAAAGGTAAGAACACTTAAAGTCTACTCTCAGCTATTTTCAAATACCCAATATCTTGCTTTTGATGATAGTTGCCATAGTAAACAATAGATTCTTTTATTTTCTCCTCCCCGAGGTTTGTGTTCTAGAACCCACATATTCTCGATCTTTCTAGCACCTCAGCCTCCAGTAACAAGCATTTACTTCCATTTCTGTGAGTTCAACTTTCCTGACATTCCACATTTAACTCAGGTCTGTGGCATTTCTCTCTCTCTCTCTCTCTCTCTCTCTCTCTCTCTCTCTCTCTCTCTCTCTCTCTCTCTCTCTCTCTCTCTCTCTCTCTCTCTCTCTGTGCCTGGATTATTTCACTTCTTCATATCCTCTAGGTTGGGTGATATTGTCTCAGGTGACAAGATTTCCTTCCGTAAGGCTGAATAATACTCCCCTACCATAGATAGACATTTGTTGATAGACACTAAGGTTGCTCCAATGTCTTGGGTGTTGTAAATAACCCTGTAACTAACACAAGAGTACAGCTGTATCTTTAAGATCCTGATTTCATGTAAATGGATGTAATGCACACCCACTAGTAAGACTGATAGATAGTTCTACGTGATAGTCCTACTTTTAATTTTGGGGGAAACCACCATACTGTTTTCCATAATGTCTGTCTACGTGAGCCTTCTTAGCAATACTACACAAGTGGTCCAGTTTCTCCATTCTTACTGAAATAGGACAGTTTCTCAAAGTTTGGTTCTAATCAAGGCCAAGAGTGCTTCCGGTTCAGAGGTGTTGAAGAGAGATTAACTCAAGGCAGTTTTTGAATATGAATTTTTCATGTTTGGGGTTTTTTTTTTGAGACAGGGTCTTGCTATGTAGCTCAGGCTGGTCTTGAACTTGCTGTGGGCCAGGCTGATCCTGAACACACAATCCTTTGGTCTGTCACTCTGAGTGCTGAGGTTGTAGGAGTGTACCATCATAGCAGGCTAAATATCCACTAATACTATGAACACTTAGGACTGAGGGCATGGTGGAGTGGTAGAATGTGAGACCCTACATGGAATTCCCAGCACAAAAAAGAAAAATAAAAACTCTCCAAGGGCTCATCATACGTGGATGAAACGAACAGCATGGAGGCACTTGTCTCTGAAATCCTTATGCAGGTTGGGGAAGAGCTGTGATTTAGATTTTGTGGTTTCTTTGGCTTCTATCTGCCTCAAAGAAAACACACACACACACACACACACACACACACACACACACACACACACACACACACACACACAACTGTTATAGCACTTGCCCCTGCTCCGGAGTGTGTGTGGAGTGTGTGTGGAGTAGAAATCTTGGGTGCCCTCAGACATCGCCTAGTAATTCCGAAGTGGCAGAAGCAGCAGGTCTGGCTAGGTTCTCAGTAAGGCGGCAAGCACTCATCACAGGAGCGTCTCTGCACCTGCAGCCAGCGCTGTTTTCTGCTCATCTGCACGTTGCACGACTGTGTGAAGATGAAACCCAGTAAGTAACATCACTGCCATGCAGGAAGAAAATGGAGGGATGCTCCAGAACCAGGGCTTCTCACTTCACGGTGATAGCCGATCTGTCACAGTCCTGTCAACGCCAGAGAACCTCTATCCCCGAGGAAGTGAGGGAGATCAAGTTAGTGTCAGTCCCTGTCCGCGAATGAAACATAAACCAAAGGCCAGCTCAGAGGATTGTGCAACTACTAATGCTGGAAATGTTAATGAATTTAACCTTCAGTTATTTCTTGAGGTTATTGAGCTGTATTAAAGTGGTATTGAGTGGTCACTGGTGCTATTAAATGTATACATGACGGTTTTATCTCTTTTTTTTGTTCTTCATGGAACCAGCTCTTGAATCCATTTCTTGTTTGTTCTCTCTCTCTCTTTATAAATTATTAAATTCTGGGTTGAGTGTGTGTGTGTGTGTGTGTGTGTGTGTGTGTGTGTGCACGTGCATGCGCGCACACACTCGCGCCAGAACCAAGGCTTGTACCACAGATAAAAGTCTCAGATTTGTTTTCCAGAATGTCTTTGAATCACAAATCCCAGATCTCAGCCTCTTGAATAGCCACAATTACTAGCCAGCCATTATCCCTTTACATTCCTTAGCTCTGTTTGCTTTTCTAATTATAAATAGTTGATAACCGTTCTTCCTAGTTTTGTGGTAATTTGTAGAAATATAGCTTTGGCTGCAGCTTCAGATATAGATAGCTCTTTCTTCCTTCCTTTCTTTTCTCTCCTTCCCTGTTATACGGCTATATGGTTGTAACAATAAATGTGTCTATTATTATTACTACTTTGTTAGTATGTTGATAATGTTATTCACTCTCTCGACTTTTTTTGGTAAAAATCAAATATTTAAAGTTGGAGTTACCTTAATTTTCTGTCCAATTATTTCTTCTTTTCTTCTATAAAGGCATAATAAACTTGTGAATTTGTCAACATTCTATTTTACAAGCTTACAAGTCTATAAACTCAAGAACAATATTGAACAGTTGGTATATTTTGAAAGACCCATAAAATGCTATTATACTCATGTATACTTCCATATCTTCATATTTATTTATATTTTCAAATATTTTATTAATAGACCTGCATCAATTAACATAGATATGTGTGCATATTAATATGGAGAGATAACTTGATTTTAGATGTTGTATGGTATTCTATCATGTAACAAATGAGGTTTCAAAATCTCTTCTCTTATTAACTCTGTCTTCATACTTTTCAGTCTGAAGGCATGTTACGTCATGTGTATCTTTTCTTGGTATCACAATGTTGACTTTTTCTTTTAAAGCTTGTCTGGCCAACTCTTACTTTTAATGATGGTCTTGATCTGTGCCTAATTCTGTGAGTGCTGATATGCTTAGTTTTGTGGTGTATATTTTCCATGCATCTTTGTGTGTTTTTGTTCCCCTTTTTTCTATTGACTTTAATAATTTCTCTTAATTCTTTTTTTTCCCTTCGTGGTTTTGAAATTATATCTTCTATTTATATTCTCTTAGTGGTTAACCTCAAATTTGTAGCAAGTGAGTTTAATTTAACTTTTAAGAAGTCTATAATTAATCACTTTATACATTTTCCTCTCAAATGGAGGAATGCAAAAGCTTTAGAATCACTTAACTCCATACTCTCTTTTCCACGTCATTTATTATTATTATTATTCCATGTCCCCCCATTTTCACAATTGCTTTTTGGAGTTATTCGTGAAAAATTACAAATATCACACATGAACAAATGACCTATTCAGAAATGGGTCAGAGAGAGCGTGGGAGTAAGACATCACGGTTAAAAAAAAAAAGTTGAAAAATAACCTGAGAAGAAACGTATCAGTCCTCGGGGAGATGCAAAAGTCAGACCCATGCTCCTTTCAATTGTAGTAAAACTAGGAACATAGAAAAAGAAAGAGAGAAAAAGGAAAAGAAAGAGAGGGAGGGAAGAGAAGAAACAGAACAGACTGATTTTCTCGAGACTTTGGGGATCCCAGTCTTCCTTTCCTTTGGTTTTGGGTTTGTCTTCTCAGCCTTCTGCCATTACCAGAGAACTATCATAACTTTCTAAACACTGTACTTTTAACCATGCTTAGGCTTAAAGCCCATTTTGATTAAACAATCAAAATACTATCTTTAAGTGGCTGTCCAAAGGAGTTTCAATTTAACACCATATACTTTTTTTTATTGTGAAAATACTGTACAGAGGGGTTACAATTACATGGGCAAGATAATGAGTACATTTCTTATCAAGCATTGTAGCCTCCTCCTTTGTTTCCCCTTCCCATCCCATCCTCCCCCCGCCCCTCCCAATCCCCTCCAACCCCCCCCCCCACACACCAAAGTTGTATTACTTGAAGGCACAGAGAAATTAAAGAAATTGCTTTTGTAATATTTGAGCGATAAAGCGTTCAGTCATTCACCCTGCTACACAAATCATTTCACAAATACCAGTTTGTGTTCCCCACTTTGAGGCACTGAGTACATTATGAGCAGGTTCTATTCCTTTATTAAATCTACAGGGTTAATGGCATGTGTATCTAATACAGCAGGCCCTGAAGGATCGCCTCTAAACTACACCTTTTTCTGGCTAGGTGTTTGGATCAACAGACATGAAAAGTCCAATGGAGACAGTCATCTTGCTGAGAAGTGACATTCTGCCTGAAGAGGTAAATAGTTAGAATCTGAAAATATAGATCACTCAAGCAACCGCTTGTGTAACTACAGATCTACTCCCCCATTGCACCTGCATTTCCAGAAAGAAGCAATTTCACTAGAGGCAGACTCATCTTCTTTCTGTCCAAGAACCAGAGGCTACTTTCAGAACACTGAAGAACATACTAAGGAAGAACATAATAATAGCACCCTGCTATTATTGCATGGCTAATGAGTTTTCCATGACAAGCTAGGAACCAACCTCCTCCAAAAGGGGGAAGGTATGAACAGGCGCTGATGGTCTTGAATCCTAGCCACTCAGGAGGCTGAGATCTAAGGATCATGGTTCAAAATCAGCCAGGCAGAAAAATCCGTGAGATTCTCAAAAAGCTCAAGTTCTAGCCTTGAGTGAAAAAGCCAAGGCAAGAGTATGAGACTCTCAGTTCAAGCCCTAGTACTGGTGCATCGGGTGGGGAGAGGGTAGGGCATACAAGAGAAAAAGAACCCAATTTTAAGAATCCTCTGATTTGTGATTGAACGTGAATCTTGTCATTCCTTTTTCCCCTTTCTCAGTCCATCCTCCCAACGATCCTTTGTAGACCAATCCAACCCGAGTCAGCCCGATCAAACAGATGAGTGGGAGCAGAGATTGTAGGGTACAGCGTATACTGTCTCCTCCGAGAGCATTGGACGAGACCCCTTGATCACTTGTCATGGCCATATATCATAGATCTATCCTAATACCCACACTCAGAGTTGCCAATTTACCTGCCCCTTTTATTGCTTAGTCTCCAGTTCCATTCCGCAAGTATTGGTTACCTATTTTATGACAGAATTGCCGATAGCTAGGTACAATAGTAACTAGATAAGCTTGGGGTGGTTTTGGAGAGGAGACAGACAGTTGAGTTAACTTCTGGGGGTTTACTGGGGGAAATGGATATGTACGGCCAGAAGGTGGTTTTAGACTTGTTGAGTTTGTCTCTTCAATAGACGCGCATACCCAGCAAAGAGATAACTATCTTTTTTTTTTTTTTTTTTGCTCAGCTTGCCTGGCCGGAACTCTAGCACTTGAGCCATGACTCCTGCCAAGGTTTCTGCTAGTTGTTTTGAAGATGGAATCTCTTGGGCTTTCTGTTCTGGCTGGCTTCAAACTACAGTCCTTTAGATCTCAGCCTCCTAAGCAGCTAGCTAGGATTACAGGACCAAGTCTCTAATTACAGGGACTGTCATTGGAGGTTTAGGGACTGTCATTTCAAGGTTTAGGCATATATGTATTCATAGCCGAATGTCATAAATACATTGACAAGTGCCCTATGTGAGAGATGAGGAAGTTGAGAGACGTAACTCATGTAGTTTGCCCAAGAGGACGCAGGAGGTGACTCCATTTAAGACTGAGGCTAGGGATGTGACTCGGTGGTAGAGCACCTGCCTGGCATGAGCGAGGCCTTTCTTCATCCCTAGTACTAAGAGTGGGGGACCATCTTTGATGGCGCTACAGAGGGGTGACATGATTGTATAATCGCAGCACTCGGCGTGAAACAGGAGGATCATGAGCTTGAGGATAAACTGGGCTATGCAGCAAGCTTCAGGTAAGGTTTATAGCAAGCCCCTGTCTCAGATATATATATATATATATATATATATATATATTTATATTTATATATATACATACACACACACACACACACACACACACACACACACACACACACACACATATATATATATATATATATATATATAGAGAGAGAGAGAGAGAGAGAGAGAGAGAGAGAGTCAGTTGTGGGCCTGGGTGCTGTTCCTGAGCTCTTTCATTCGAAGCTATCACTTCCAGTTTTCTGGTGGTTAATTGTAGATAAGAGTCTTACAGGACTTTCCTGCCTGGGCTGGCTTTAAACTTTGATCCTCAGATCTCTGCCTCCTGAGTAGCTAGGATTACAGGTGTGAGCCACCAGCTGCTCCAGGCTAGAAATTTTTCTTTTCAAATCTTTGACTCCTTGACAAAGAAGTTGGTAATTAGTCTCATGAGTGACCTATTTATTGTGAAGGTGTGATAGACAGAACTCTGGAGAATATCAATATCTGAGGGAAAATAGTCTACAAGGCCAAGAGGAGTTGGAGGGTTCAGCACTCTTGGTGGCGGCGCAGACCTCTGTGATCAGCACAGAGGCACGGGGCTCTAGGAAGCCTGCCCAGCACTTCCTGCATCGCCACTGCTCAGGTCCCCAGGGGATGCAGAGTCAACATCCAGGTGTCAGAGGTGTAAATGGGTCCAGGGAAGCCCTGGAAGGCCCCTGAATATAGATCGTAATAGAAAAGACCCATCACCAGCCTATGCCTTGGAAATGGTGTTTTTAAACCTACCTCCTTCCGTTACTGCCATCTTTCAAAATGAGTTGATGGCCCTGTTTGAGGGAGCTGGGGGTGGTTTGGAAAGCATCTGCCCAGGCTCAGAAGGAATCTTCCTTAAATGCCACTGAAGGAGAATTGGAAGGGCAAAGGAGAAGTCTGACATTACAGCTCCCTCTCAAGAATATGAAGCAATCCTGCAGAATCCATCTAGCATTTCATTTGATGAATATGTACTAGATTGTCAACCATGAGCAGGAGGAATTTCTACCCCACACTGTGTTGTTTGCCACGAGAGTAGCATAGTTTCTGTTTGTGTCATGGGACCTGTGACCTGTCACGTGTGATTACCATGTCAGCTTATTAACATGTCAGGGATTACAACTCCTGGCTTCTAGCTCAGAGGGGGAAGCTGCTTTGGGGAGGGGCATTCTGCTAGCCAGATGAGGCAGAGTTCTGCCAGCTTCCAGTGCCAAGGAAACCCTGGATAGTAATCAATACCAAACCTATGAATAGGACCACCCAAGGTACATGGCTATTAACCAAAGCGCCTTCCTACCTGGGTCGGATCTCTTGGCAACTCTCCTCGTTAGTCCTAGCTTTGTTCTCACTTACTTGCGAAGGAATCCCAAAATGGTTGTTCTAAAGGAGCTGAGACAAAGAATATTTGGAAAGTCACTCTCAGTTGCTGGGAGAGTCATGAGGAAGAAGGTTCTGATTGGTTACATCATCTAAGCTTCAAACTCTAATAAATGTTGATTGATGGATGGGAGTTGAAGCTAAAGCCAAGGGAAAACCTACACATGTTTGGAGATTTGGAATTAGAGATGCTTTCCTTCCAACTCTTCCTAAAAGGAAGTCACACGGGGAAAGCAAAGGAGTGATTAAAGAAGTACAGGGGCAACAGTAGGCCATTTCCCCTGGGGCCTTCTGAGTTCTCTGGCTAGCTGCAGGTGAGGGAAGAGGCCCTTAGCTACAATGTTGCCTGGTCTCTTTGCCTGACATCTTTCTGCCAGATGCTTGTTCTGGAATTCTGGAGGTGCTTGGCTCTCCTGGTAACTGCACCCTGAGCCCAGAGAACTTCAGTCCGCCAATTTCTCATCTTGCCTGGCCTCTCTAGGCTTCGGCCTAGACACAGCAGAAGAGACAAGCCATCCAGGACCCCCTTTCTCTGGCCCTAGCACCCCTTAGGCTTCCGCAGATAAGTACACCTCTCTGCTAGTGATAAATTCCCCATTTAGGGTTGTTCTGGTGACATTTAGTTACAATCCAGAATCTCAACGATTTACAAATGATATGTATAAACATCATCAGAGTGTACATCCAACCCCGTGGTAATTGTTAAAGAGAAAAGCCAATGGAAAAAGCCCTTCTTATGGAGACATATATATATATACACACATATATATGTGTGTATGTATATATAGACATATAATATATGTAAAACAGCTGAGGGAGGGTGGAGGGTGGAGGGTGGGGGTGGAGGGTGAGGGTGGAGGGTGGAGGCTGGAGGGTGAGGGTGGAGGGTGGGGGGTGGGGGGTGGAGGGTGGGGGTGGAGGGGATAGGTAGAGAGGGAGAGCTGTCAGTCCCACGGGCGCTACTTGCTTAGGAGATTTGCTCCAGGGAGACAGAGCTCCCCCAGCCTGAGCCCCAGCGTGGGGCCTCCTTCCTGGGAGACCCGGCAGAAGGGCAGCTGAGACCAGGCCTCCGCAGGAGGCCCGAGAGGAGGCAGCTGCTCCGCATGGCGAAGGGTCCCGCGCTCGAGAGGACTGCCCCGGCCGGGGGCCCTGCACCCCTGAACCCTTGCTGGGTGGGGGCCCTCCCCCAGTCTCCAAAGCCCTCCCTCTCCCTGGCCTCGGGCCTCTGGGTTTGGGGCGATGCTGGGCACAGGTTTGGGGCGATGCTGGGCGCAGGGTTGGGGCGATGCTGGGCGCAGAGTTGGGGCGATGTTGAGCACAGGTTTGGAGCGATGCTGGGCGCAGGGTTGGGGCGATGCTGGGCGCAGGGTTGGGGTGATGCTGAGCACAGGTTTGGGGCGATGCTGGGCGCAGGTTTGGGGCGATGCTGGGCGCAGGGTTGGGGCGATGCTGGGCGCAGGGTTGGGGCGATGCTGGGCGCAGGGTTGGGGCGATGCTGAGCACAGGTTTGGGGAGATGCTGGGCGCAGGGTTGGGGCGATGCTGGGCGCAGGGTTGGGGTGATGCTGGGCGCAGGTTTGGGGGCGATGCTGGGCGCAGGGTTGGGGCGATGCTGGGCGCAGGTTTGGGGCGATGCTGGGCGCAGGTTTGGGGCGATGCTGGGCGCAGGTTTGGGGCGATGCTGGGCGCAGGTTTGGGGCGGTTGGCATGGTTGCTGCTTCCCCAGCAGGCGTCTGACCCTCCGGAGAGCGAGGCCCGCCCTGTGACGGGACCCCCGCCCCCCTCCCCCCCCTCGTCCGTCCCAGCGCCGGCCCATCCGGACCTCTGTCCCCAGGGCGGTCGGGGCCGGGCTGGGGTGGAGGCGCAGGGAGCCCTGGGCTGGGGGGGGGTCCCCGCTGTGGGGCCCGGGGACGCAGGGGGGGAGCGTCGGGACCTCCGTTCAGTTCTTGGGGAGGGGGCCCCAGATTCACCCGTTCCCACCCCGCACACCAGCCCCCCACCCCGTGCCTGGCCAGGGAAGACATTGACTGCAGGGAGCCCGGGCGCGACGGGGGCCAAGGGGTGTGAGGGCGGGGCGAGGGGGACCCGACCGGGGAGGAGCAGGACGGGGGAGGGAGGACGGGGAGGGGGAGGGCGGGGAGGGGAGGACGGGGGCGGGCCGACGGCGGAGAGCCCCTCCCCGCCCCCCCCCGGGATGCGCGAGGCCGGCGCACATCTGGTTTCAATCCGCGGCCTTTGATGGCATCAAACGCCCGGTGGGCGCCGGCTCCCGCCCGTCCCCCTCCCGGCGGGGCGCGTGCGCGTGCGCGCTCGAGCACAGGCTGGGCCCGGCCGTCCGGGCGGGCGGTTTCCGGGCCCTCCGCCGGGATCCCCGCGGGTCCCCCCCCCCCAGCCTGGGCGCCCCGCCCGCGCCCCGCAACCTGCCCTCGAGCGCGCGGGGCGGGGCCGCGCCCGGAGCCGCAGCCTCCCCGGGCCCGTCCGCGAGACCACGGTCGGATCAGAGGCCGCGGCCGGCGCGGCCCGACCCCTCCCTGGTGCCCGGCGCGGCCCGACCCCTCCCCGGTGCCCGGCGCGGCCCCGCCCCTCCCCGGTGCCCGGCGCGGCCCCGCCCCTCCCCGGTGCCCGGCGCGGCCCCACCCCTCCCCGGTCCCGAGCGAGGCGGAGGCGGCGGCGCCGGGCGTCGGAAGGGCCCGGGCTCCCGGGTGCCGCCCCGTCCGTCTGGCGAGGGGTGGGAACTGGACCTGCACCGGGGATAGATCCGCCCCTCCCTAACCCTCCCCTCCCTCCCCCTCCCCCCTCCCCTCCCCCCTCCCTCCCCGCCCCCCCCCCAGCTGCGGGCCACAGGGGTTCCTTGATCCGACTGTGCCCGGGAAGGAGGCGGGTGGGGAGGGGGGTGGGGAGGGGAGGGGAGAGGGTGGGGATGGGGGAGGGGGAGAGGGGTCTGTGGAGCGTCAGGCGGGCTCAAAGGTTCTCGGTAATTGCAGGCTCCCATTAAGTGGAGACCGCCCTCCCGGGGCCCCAATTTTCTCGTGTTCCCACAAAGCCTCGCGTGCCACTCCGCGCCTTTTGAAGTGCCGGAGAGAGGGCCTGCGTCCCGGGGAGGGGAGAGGGGAGGGAGGGCAGGGGAGAGAGGAGGGGAGAGGGAGAGAGCAGGGGAGAGGGGAGGGAGGGCAGGGGAGAGGGAGAGAGAGCAGGGGAGAGGGAGAGCAGGGGAGAGAGAGAGAGCAGGGGAGAGGGAGAGAGCAGGGGAGAGAGAGAGAGAGCAGGGGAGAGGGAGAGAGCAGGGGAGAGGGAGAGAGAGAGCAGGGGAGAGGGAGAGAGAGCAGGGGAGAGGGAGAGAGAGCAGAGGAGAGAGAGCAGGGGAGAGGGAGAGAGAGCAGGGGAGAGGGAGAGAGCAGGGGAGAGAGAGAGAGCAGGGGAGAGGGAGAGAGCAGAGGAGAGGGAGAGAGAGCAGGGGAGAGGGAGAGGGCAGGGGAGAGGGAGAGAGCAGGGGAGAGGGAGAGGGCAGGGGAGGGGCTGGGGGAGCTGCCGCCCTCCTTTGGATTTCGGAAGCCCTATTTTTACACACGTACCTATATAGGTGTGTAAATACATATATACACATATACACACATACATACACATATACGTGTGCACACCTGTGCATATACACACGCACACCCATGTATACACAGGCATGCACATGCACACACATGCGCACACCTGTACATATACGCGGGCACGCACATGCACACACATGCGCACACCTGTACGTATACGCCGGCATGCACATGCACACACATGCGCACACCTGTACGTATACACAGGCATGCACATGCACAGGCATGCGCACACCTGTACGTATACGCAGGCATGCACATGCACACACATGCGCACACCTGTACGTATATGCAGGCACGCACATGCACACACATGCACGTATACGCGGACATGCACATGCACACACACATGCGCACACCTGTACGTATACTGCACATGCACACACATGCACACACCTGTACGTATACTGCACACACATGCGCACACCTGTACGTATACGCAGGCATGCACATGCACACACATGCACACACATACGTATACGCAGGCATGCACATGCACAGGCATGCGCACACATGTACGTATACGCAGGCATGCACATGCACAGGCATGCGCACACCTGTACGTATATGCAGGCATGCACATGCACACACATGCGCACACCTGTACTATACTGCACATGCACACACATGCACACACCTGTACGTATATGCAGGCACGCACATGCACACACATGCGCACACCTGTACGTATATGCAGGCACGCACATGCACACACATGCACACACCTGTACGTATACACTCGTATGCAGAGCCCCTCCGCAGGACCTGCCCGCTCCGGAGCTGCAGAGGCTCCGGGTCCGGTTGGTCGGCGGCGCGGGCTGGAGGGAGTGTTAGGGCGGGTGCTGGGAGTCCAGCTGGAGGGGGGACGAGGGCCGGGCTGGAGAGAGAACGGGGCCGGGCTGGAGGGAGGACGGGGCCGGGCTGGAGGGAGGACAGGGCCGGGCTGGAGGGAGGACGGGGCCGGGCTGGAGGGAGGAGGAGGGAGGCCGGGCTGGAGGGAGGACGGGGCCGTCTTGGCCTTCTTTTTTTTGGAAGCCGACTTTGCCTTCCCCCTCCCTGCTCGCCCGGCCCCGCCCGCCGGCCCCTTCCCCCTCCTCCTCCCTCCCCTCCCCTCCCCCCCTCCTCCTTCCTCTGTTTAGTGAGCGCTGGGCAAGGTTTTGGAAAGCTGCGAGGGCGAAGGGCTGCGCGCTCTCCGGTCCCTCTCCATCTCCCTGTCCGTCTCTCCCTGTCCGTCTCTCTCCCTCTCTCTCCATCTCTCTCTCCATCTCTCTCTCCCTGTCTCCCTCTCTTCTGATCCGGGCTCACTTTTGTTCCATCATTACAAGTGTTAGGTGAACTCCTCGGTGCGGTTCCCTGTCCGGCGCGCGCCGGACCTGGCTGCGGGAGCGCGGGCCGCCGCGGGGTCCGCGGTGCGGAGCTCGGTGCGGGGTCCCCGCGCCCCGCGCGCCCCGCCTCCGGCCGCCTCGCCCGGCCTTCCGGGCCCCTCTCTGGCCTCTCTCTCTCTCTCTTTCTCTCTCTCTCTCTCTCTGGCCCTCCCTCCGTCCCTCGCCCCCCTCCCCGCTGCGCTCGGCTCCCCCCCTCGCGCCCACCGCGTGTGGACTCCAGCGGGCAGAGGGGGGCGGGCGGACCGGAGCGGCGCGGCGCGGCGGAGCGAGCGGGGACCGGGGCGGAGCGGGGCGGGCCATGACCTCGGGCTACGCGCACGTCCTGGAGCGGCCCGCGGCGCTGGGCGGCCGGCTGGACGGCCCGGGCGGCCTCGACCCGCTGCAGGCCAAGAAGAACTTCTCGGTCAGCCACCTGCTGGACCTGGAGGAGGCGGGCGACATGGTGGCGGCGCCGGCGGACGAGGGCGCGGGCGAGGCGGGCCGCGGCCTGCTGGAGTCGCCGGGCCTCACCAGCGGCAGCGACACCCCGCAGCAGGACAGTGAGTGCGGGCCGGGGCCGGGGCCGGGGAGGCCGGGGAGGCCGGGGTCGCAGGCCCGCGGCGGGCCGCGCCGGGCCGGGGGAGGCTGGGCGCGCGGGGAGCCCCGGGCGGTGCGCCCTGCGCGGGCCCCGCGGCCCCGGCGTCCCGGACACCCCGGGCAGCCGAGGCACAGGGCCTGCGAGCTCCCGCTGCGCCCCAGAGTCGCGGGGCTGTCGGGGGCCTGGCTCTCCAGGGATGGCCTCGCCCCAGCCCCCCTCTCCGATGAAAGCGGTGCTCCCCGGCACTCTGCCTTACGAACGCGGCTGGGGCGTCGCGGCGTGCCGCCCAGGGCGTCCCAGGTGACAGAGAGAGGGGGCGAGAGAGGGAGAGGTTCCCTGGGGAGATCTGAGCCGGTGCTGGTCACCCGTGAGACCCGGGACTTGGGGTGCGCCTTCCAACCCTCAGGCTTCACAAAACGTTGCTATCCCCGACTTAAAAATAAAGCTTAGAAACTGCGGGCCAGCGGTTTCCGAACTCAGAAAAGAGCCGCCGCCGGGGCTGGGAGGCGCCGCGGGAAGCGGGCCGGCCCTCGCCCCTGCGCCGGGCCGCGAGGGGCCTCGGCTCCCGGGGCTCGGCTCCCCACCCGGCTCTTCCGCGAGCCCGGGAAGCCTCGGCCGCTCCCGCCGCGAGCGGCCCGGCGCCGGCGCCTCTGCACGGCCTTGGCCTCCGGCGGCGAGGCTGCCGCTCCGGGCTGCGGAGTCGGGTCCCCAAGCGCGGCGGCACTGGGCGCAGGGCTGGGGTTTGGGGTTTGGGGTGGGGCTGCTGGGAAGCCCCGCTCAGCCCCGCGCGCCGTCCGCGGGTCGCGCGCCCTGTGCCAAAGAAACCAGAGAACGCACAGGCACGAGGAGGGGTCGCGCCGGGACCGGCGGCTCCTCGCACCCGCTCCCGTGATCCCGGGCACTGAGAGCTGCACTTCCGACAGAAAACAAGGCCTGGGGAAGCCGCGGGCCAAAGGACGAGGCCGGGGGGGGGGGGGGGCGAGACAGAAACGGAGGCTGAGAGGCAGATGGAACGCGCCGCCGGCCGGGTCGCCGGTCGCCGGCCGTGGCTGTTGGTCTTTTGCAAGCAAACCCCAGGACGAGTGAGGTGTCGGGACTGGTCAGGGCGTTGTTCTGGGCACCAAGCAGAGCTGGGCAGGGCACCCACGGCCGGGCACAGAGCAGTTCTGAAGACGGGCACGGACTTGTGGGAGACCCCGCCTGGCCCCGCGGTGGCTGCCAAGCCCTGGGTCACCCCGAGGGGCAGGGACGGACTGGACAGAGGTGGGGTCCTTTGTCCCGGGAGGATGGGGAAACACTGGGGGCCTGCCTGGGTCATGCCCGACTCCAGGCACGGGGAGGCTCCGAGGCCTCCGGACGGAGGCTGCGCGCGGCGGGATCGGCCTGCCGTTTCTGGAGGAGCCCGGAGCCCGAAGACACGAGCCGCGCTTCCCGGGGCCTTCGAACAAACGGCTGCCGGCAGAAGTCCCCGCAGCCGCTGTCTGGGTAAGCCAGGCTGGAGCCCGTTATGCCAGCGGGGCCGGGGAGCTGGCGTCCTTGGTTCTCAGCTCTTTAGGTCAGATGGGGGCCCGCGGCGTCGGGCTCGCTCGGCCTCCAGGCTGGCGGCGTCCGCGGCCCCGCTGATCGCTGCCAGGCCCGGGAAGAGATCTTCCCTTCAGACAGACCCAGCCTGCGGCCTCGCCTTTGATTTTCCCAGGTGGAGAGAAACAGTCCGGACTCCCGACCTGCCTACGGTTTCTTCTCCTAAGGAAATTAGCAATTTGGTTCTATTTGCACTATTTGGTTCTTAATTCGGAGAATCTGGGACGGACAGCCTAGTCGAGTGTAGCACCGAGGAACGAAGTAGTGTCCGGAGTGGGGACTTCTTACTGACCTCCCCAAACCCCACCAGCAAGCAACAGTTCAGCGCCCTCATCTTACAGTGTATCCGCTCCATTTCCTTTCTAAAAGTGGATTTCTCCCCCCACCACTATCCAGCTCAGTAAATTTCTTAAACAACAGCAACTTCCTCCTCCTCTTTCTCTTCTCCTTTCTTCCTCCTCCTCTTCTTCCTCTTCCTCCTCCTCCTCTTCTTCCTCTTCCTCCTCCTCCTCTTCTTCCTCTTCTTCCTCTTCCTCCTCCTCCTCTTCTTCCTCTTCCTCCTCTTCTTCCTCTTCCTCCTCCTCCTCTTCTTCCTCTTCCTCTTCCTCCTCCTCCTCTTCTTCCTCTTCCTCCCCCTCCCCCCCGTTAGGAATCAGATGGCTGTTGTGGGTACGTGGTGTGTAGTGGGATCGCAGGCGGCACGGGGCAGGTAGCCCGAGCGAGAGGGAACCGGTTATAAAACCAGGCGGGGGGGGCCAGTGCATCCCCTGTCATTTCTTAATCTCAACTTCTGCAAACTCTTAAAGAAGGGGGGAGCGCGCGCCGGTCTCCCACGTTCTTTCCCAACCTCTAAATTAGTGGAACCAGATTGTCCTAATGAGACCTTTTGTTGGAAACACATGTACTCATAAAAAGGTAGCCGGAAAGTCAATTAGACGGCGCGCACAGGCGCTCGCAGGCCGGGGCTAAGCGCGCAGGGCGCACCGCTGGGCCCGGCCCGGCCTGCGAGCGCCCGGACCGGGGCGCACGGGCGGCGCGGCGGGCGGGGGAAGTGGCTTTGTCCGGGCGAGGGCCTCACCCCGGGGCCGGGCTGACTCCGGTGCGCGCGGCCGGGCCCTCCGGCTCCCGCAGCGCGTCTCTGGGAGGACGCCCGTCCGCCCGCAGGCCCGGGCGCCGCGGGGCGGAGTGGCACCGCACCCCGGGTCCCGCGCGGCCTCTGCGACGCGGCACCCGGCGTGGCAGCTTTGACTCGGGGGTCACCGCCCTCCCCCCAAGCCGGCTGCCGCGAACCCCGCTCGCTTTGCACTGGAGACACTTGGGAGAGGTCAGCCTGGCCGGCGCCTGGCTCCGGGCGACACCCCGGGCTCCGTCCCCGCGCCCACCCCGGCTCCGGAGGTCGAGGCCCCCGCGCGTGGGCCGGGGACCCCGCGCCCCGGGGCCGCAGTGTGCGTCTCACACCCAGGCGGGTACAGCGCGTCTGCACCGCGGCCGCGCGCGCGGGCACCGAGGGGGGGGCGTGGAGTCGCTCGGTCTCTGGGGTCTCTCTTGGGGGTGGGGGTAGGAGAGGGGTTTTGGGGGGCGGGCAGGACACACGTCGGAAGAACACCCTCCCCCAGTGAGCTGCGGGAAGCCCGGGCCGGCGTCCTCGCGCGACCAGGCTTGGCTCGCGCGGGTCTCGGCGGGGACCCCGGAAGCTGGATTCCCGGGCCGCAGCCCGGGGTGCCCCCCGGAAGCTGGATTCTCGGGCTAACGACTCGCCGCCATCCACACCAGCGCCCCAGGCGCCACCAAACGCGGCCCACCTCGGCCTCCTGGGGTCGGGCCCCGCCCCGGGAGCCCGCGCCGCCGCTCGGCTCCGTCGGTCGCCCTGGGCCGAGCCTCGCGGGCGCGGCCGCTCCATGCGCACGCGGCACGCGGCGGTCAGCACCCCGAGGCAGCAGGGGCCGGGACGCCGGGCCTCTCCCGGTCCCAGGCCTCGCGCCCAGGGCTCCCAGTTGCGCTCAGAGCGCCTTCCGGGGCCCTGAACGCGCAGCTCCCCACGGCTCTGCACCCACGTCGGGAACTGGGGGCGCCAGCGGGCCCGGGGTCCCACGGGGAGCCCCTCGGGAATGTGGGTGCTCACTTGACCCCCGAGATCGGGGCTGGGCGCAGGCCCCGACCCTCTTTGGTTCGCTTTCTCGGCGCTGTTTGCCGGGGACGGGCGTTCCGTTCACGGCTCGCACCGCTCGCGCGCCGGGCCGCTTCCCGCGGGCTGCCGCCGGCTTTGCACACTCGCCTTTTTGCAGGGAAATGTGCGGAGGGAGCAGAAGCGAGAGGGACCCAAGGCGCACGTAAGCCTTTCAAACGCAGCCCGACGTGCCTCTGCGTGTCCTGGGGGCCCGCGCCGCCCGCCCCGGCCCTGCACGCGATCCCGGGCCGCGGGCAGCAGGGCCGCTGTCGGAGAGGTAGGAGGCCGCCCGGCCTAGAGACGAGCCCCTCTTGCCCGGTCCTTCCGACAGGGGGCGCGAGCCTCCCAGGCTGGGGTCCGGACACCCTGCCTTCCCCACCTCTGGGCACCCAGAGAGGACAGGAGACAGGTAGCAGAGCGCAAGGGGTGTGGCGAGTGTGGAGACACCCGGGGCTGTAGGCACACTGGTGACAGTTGGAGAGAAACGTGGAGATTGCTGGCTGCGAGAAGGGCCTGCTGTCCGTGTGGCCTTCGCGGTGAGGGGGACCGGGTCCCAGGGTGAGCCAGAAAGAGGCGGAGAGACAGGCAGGAGGGGACGGGGCAGGAGGGGACAGGGCAGGAGGGGACGGGGCAGGAGGAGACCGGTCAGGAGCACTGTCTCTTGGAGTCCACAGGTGCTAAACCTGGCATCTGCATTTACTGGGCGAGAGAGAAGGGTTGGCTTTGAGGATGAGGGTGTGATTCTTTCACTTATGACCTTGAGATGCTCAAAGACACAGGAGGCCTCAGAGTAGCTGGTGCCTTCCCACTGGGCAGAATTATCTGGTACCCTAGAGCTCTGTCCTGGAGTTGGGGTGACCTTTTTTCCCCAAAGGAAACGCAGCCCTAGCCCCTCAAATCTTGCGTGGACCAGAGCGAGAGCGTCTAAAACAGCTTTCATTTCCAAATGTTACTCCTGATCTCCAGTGATCTGCTCCATGTGGGCAACGGGCTCGAGGGATTGAGGGTCACTTCTTAAGTTCCTTTACAAATTGCGAACTCGGTTTACTGCTCTTCTAACCTCATGGAGATGCCGTAACTGTGGGAGCCGCACCCTGGCTCGGTCGGCGAAGACGTTCTTTGCATAGATGATGATGGTTGTATTCGCCTCGCGGGATAATCTGAGCTGGAGTGTTCACTGGAAGCTGGAGCAGGAGGCCAGAATCGTAAGGGAAATCGCTTTCCCACAGACATTTGTCTGAAAATAAGAACATTCACTAAATTTCTCATCATCAGTCATGTCGCTATATGTTAAGAGACCTCGTAATGCGGGAAGGTGGTATAAATGATAAAGAAGCAGCAAATCAGACGAGTGCTCTCTCAGTATTACTGCACGTGGATAGGGGGACAAATCTCTTCAGAGATGCAACTTCAGACATACAACTTCTTCAAGGCCCAGGCTTCCAACTCAATCAAATGTTGAGTCAGAGAGTGGTTGTGGGAAAAGTGTAAAGCCGAACCAGCCTTTTAGTGACAATCACAGCACCACAATTCCACCAAACTTCCATGCATTTTCCCACACAAATGCCGGGTGCTGTTTTACAAAAGGCTTGGTAGGATTGGGTTGGGCCTGTGTGCTATGCGAATCAGTGTTCCAGACTCCTGTCTTTCTTGATCTACTCTCTCTGTTCTCTGTTGTGCATCCTCTGCACTAACATCTGTGCAAGATCTGTGTGCTTACAGAGAGGAAACTGGGACTTTAAAAGGCCCCTTAAATATCGTTTTCTAGAATCTTCCAAAAAGAAAAGAGAAGGCTGCTGAAATCAATGATATGTTATGCACTAGATATCTACATCTGTTTTTTCTCTCTTGTAAATTCATTTTATGATAGCCCAGTTAGAGACCTCTTTGGAATTGGGAAATTGTGGCTTAGTAGACTGGTTATCATTCTGTTACTTTTTCAAGTAGCTCATTATAAATAGACAGCAAAGTTCGTTCGAACTTCATTCGAAAAAGGTATTGAATCTAAATCTCTGCGTTTAATCTTTTTCATATATTTCTATTAATTCAGATTGGGTGGTAACACCAGCTGTGTACATTTAGACTTTTCTTTCTATATCTTTCTGGTGCTACTCCTAAATACTGGTCAGGATTATTATATGTCACCCGGACAGCTGTCAAACTGTTCCCTGAGTTCAGTAGTGCTTACTATATAGTAGAATGAGCCCCTCTTCTTTACTCAAGTGTCTTTCTAATTTTTCCAAAGTACTAGTCACTTTACCCTTTCCTTTCCACTTTATGCTCTTTGCCTGTGGATACCGTCTAGCCCCTCAATTGTAATAATCATCTACAGTCTGGTGATCCTGTAGCTTTAAGACCTCCCCCCACAACAGAGCTGTAAATCTTTAAATTTATTTGACATGTACATTTGAATGTCACAAAATGCTCCAATCTCAAAAACAATAAAAAGTGGAGCTAATGAGCTCCCTTTCCCCAGTCAAATTCTCGGAGATGTCTCCCTTTTCCTGCATGACAGCGCATGGGTGCAACATTTCAGATCCGTCCTTGACTCCCTCTTCCTCCCCGTCTCCCGTCTCTGATTCCCAGCAAGTCTTCCTTCTGTGATGTATCGAGTCCACAGCTCCGTCAGATCTCACCCACGCTGCTGTACCATCCTAACTCAGAGCTCCCTGCACCCATAGTTTTCTTCCCCTGGGCACAGGGAGAATCAATGCATCCTTAGCACGTTTGTCAAATGGCTGAGTGATAGATTCACTTCCTCCATAAATACATAGTTTAGCTCTCCTCTTTAGAACGCACAATTGATTTTCATTCTTCTTCACATAAAAATGGGTTGAGTTTTTTTGGACTGATCAGTCTCTAGAGTCTTAATCTTTCATTCTTATTCCAACCCCCCCCCCTTCGCACACACATACACACAACACACAGGTGTGAAGTATTTCCCTCACAGGCTGGGTAAGCTGGTATATTTCCCCATGTTCTCAGTCTCATTTCTGCTTCTCTGACTTCTTATTTGCAAAGTCCTCACCCCAAGCCTCTGGGGAAACCTGCTCATGCCCTTCCAAGGTCCTCTCTCATCAGACCTCCTTGTGAGACCTTGGATTGCCTGACTCCACTTCTAAGCAATCCCTTTCCAAAACCACTTTCTTCATTGATACTCTGGTGAAGTTAGTGCCTCTGCATCTGACTTATTTTGCTAACTATTCTATGACCGTTAATTTGCCTTGATGATTTTCTTAAGACTAGAGACTTCTAAGTAGGAGAAAACAACATATCCACAAACTATACTGCTCCACAGTGTAAGAAAATAAGCTCAGTTGATAATTTTGGCACACTATGATTTTACTGTCTTTGCACTGCCTAGTTGCAAGTAACTTAGTAAATTATAAGTAATACTGAATTATGACATCCACTGATTTTTGAAGAGTATGGAATTTTAGATTAAAAATCAAAATAGGAAAGCCAAGTTGCCTATATTTCCCCACGCTGGGTTATTACTTTGGTGTTACAATACTTTCTTTTTGAGTTTTACATAATTTTGGATTACATTGTATTAACATCCTTGATTACTGATCTTTCTTTAATCAGTGGAGGAATTTTTAATCCCATTCTCAGATATCGTGTTTCCCCTAAATTAAGAAAACACACAAACATTTGTCCCACTTGTTTTCATCAGGAAAGTTAAACAAACAAACACATAAACAGCCCGCAGAGGTTTCCCATGGATTCTGCCAGCCAGGCCTCGCAGGGAAGAATTCCTTGCACCCGCCTTCTAATGGATGCGTTTTCAGCCCCAAAGGACTTCAGAGTAAACAGTTTCTTTTTCCCTTCGGTTTTTCTGGCGGGGAGACAGACAAGAGACACACTTCTTCTTTGGAAGTTGGCGGAGCTCGCCTAGCACCTAGCTCAGGCTCCTGGAACATGGTTAGAGAACTACTCGGTCATTAAGTGTTTAGATGACTTGAGAAGACCCAGTTCACAACATGAGGACAAAGAAGGGGTTGAAAAAAATCTGTTCTTGTCGATCCCTGGATCTTGGATTTCTTTTTACTAAAACATGTGAAGGCTTACACGTACAGCAGTAGAGAATAGGAGAAGAATCCTTATTTATTTCTCTGTGCTCCTAGGATAATAAAGATAGAATGGCAGCATAGCCCAGGACATGGTAGTATATTTTAATAGAGGAAGAAACATTTGGGAGGAAAAAAAAAACAATGAAAGGTAATGTGTTTTTATTCAAACACGAACTTTTAATTAAAGTGGCAATTATCACCGGAGGGAGATACAGATAATTATTACAAGGGCAATTTAAGAATCATTCTTAAGAAAGATGGAATTTAAAAACGCTACTCTAGGAATACAAATAGTTTACAAGTGACAGGAAGTCATATCAAACAGAACTTTAGATGATGAATTAGATGCATCTTAATAATCAGCCTTTCTCTTTTCTCATGGACAAGGGAGAGAGTAATCACCACTTCTGAGAATTAAAAAAACACACTTGCCCAATAAAAATATCTGTAGTTCCCCACCCGGCCTCTTTTCTCAGGGAGGAAAGGAAGAGAACCACCCAGAGGGCTTCTTGCTCATAACCAGATGTGCTCTTTCACAGCCTAATCCTTAAGATCGGGGGAAGACCACAGGATGAATCCTCCACACATTTAAGAAATAAAATGTAATTTACTTCATTAATCATAGAGCTGAAATCTGCAGTTTTGCTAGGCGTATTTCAGAGACCGAATCCCTCCTGACAAGAGAAACAGAAAATCACACCCCTGCAGGCTGGGCTGTGGCCGCAGTCTCTACTTCGCTCCCCTCGGGGACCAAGAGATTTTTCCGAGTGTGATCATTTTTTGCTCGGAAGATCCAGAGCACTAGTTAACTATTTAAATGTCTCCTCTCCCTCCTGTCTTCCCCTTCCCTTTCCGCCATCATTTCCCCTTTCTTGACATTAGTGAGAATGTCTGTTTTCTACCCTCTTTGAGGTTTTCTGTTTTAAAGACCTGGGATTACCTTTAAGAACCAGGACATTTATCTTTTTATTTATTGTTTAAAATTTAGTTTTAAAGTTATCTCCATGTAGTCACATGAAGGAGTTGCAGTTCAGCGTGTTCATTTATGAGCACAACGCATCTTAATCAAGGTCATTCCTTTTTTATCATTTCTCCCCATCTCCCCCCCCCCCCACTTACTACCTATCTCCTCCAATTACCTGCTTCCGTGTTCACAGAGGTACGTGGGACATTATGACAGGAGCTGACCTACTCTCTCTCTATTCACCTGTTCCTTCTCCTCTTGAGAACCAGGAAATCTAGTCTGTGTTGGAGTAGATTTTGGAGCACAATCATTTTAATTGAATTAAATACATAAAGCACCAGTTGATTTAATTCCTTTCCCTGGAAACTGACAACTTACTTTGTTAGAAAGTATTAACAACATTAACAACATGAAAGGCAGAGTAAAGTAGAATGTGAAACTATGTCATAAACTTAACATATACAAATATTATATTTCAGAAAGCTGGAGGTAAGTAAAGCTAGCATATTTGTTTCTATGAATCTATAAGAAAATGGTGGCTTAGAGAATTTTAATGGACCATGAGGAGGTGGCTTGCATGATTCTTATATTTGTTTTAAATCAAATCCCACCATCTTGGATGTCAATCAGATTCTTTCAGATCCCTTAATACTTACTGAAACGAGATGAGCTAGAAAGTAGAAGTATAGCATGACACTTGGCAATACATTGCCATAGTGCACAAATACTTGTAAATTAACCATGCCTGAATTCTTCACTGTGGAGTCGGCACGTAACTGCCTTGCCTCTGCCTGTCTTCTTTAGGGAAACAGAGGCCCCAAAGAGAAAAACATTTGGAAAAAAAGAACACACACACACACACACACACACACACACACACACACACACACACACACACACACACACACACACACACACACACACACACACACACACACACACACACACACACACACACACACACACACACACACACACACCATATCCCAAGGGATCAGTTGAGGAATTATGTGAATTATGGAGTAAAGATCCAAACTAAAAATGCATTCATGACCTTTATTTCATGAGGCATCTTTGGGACTGGGCACGTAGCTCAGTGGTACAGTGTGTACTTAACATGAATTAAGCTTTAGAGTCAATCTGCCATCCTACTGTGTGTGCACACACAGAAATCTTTGCTTTGGATTTCGGAACGCTAGGATTCCCATTTATTCTATCTTGGGTCCAGGGAGTTTTGTGTTAAATTATGGTCCCGCCATTCACAACAGGCAACTCTCGGGGCCTTGCTCTCCTCATTTACAAACAAAGTGCACGCACTGCCTGTTACCCCAAAACCTATAACGCGGGGTCGTTGTTGGTCATAAAAGGATAATGGAAGGAGGTATCTGCCCAGCTCTCCCAGCTCTTCCCACTGAAGACACATATAAATACTCGCTTAAAACTCTGTCCCAGAACCCCTGAGAAGCATCTTTTATTCCAGGCTTGCATATATATTCAGTGTAGTTTCCCGTTCATGTAAGGCTACTGAAATGACAGTATCACTGTGCTCCAGAAGGCCACACGCTTACAGAATGTGATGTGAGTGACTAAGTCCGCGTGTGTTTTTAATCCACAGTTAGAAACGCGAGGTGACATTCGTCACCAAAAGTGTGAGGCAGACTCTGGAGTTAGGCTTAAAATCCGCCCTGATTGTGGGTCTCCTTTTCAGACCAGCCTTCCTCTCCATGACGAAATGGTCAAGACCGAGTTTTGGTAACTTGGGATGGCATCTGCCTTTTCTATTCCCACTGGCTTCAGTCATCACTAACAGAGACTGAGGAAGACACATCCCTCCCTTCCATCCAGCTTCTGAAATGTATGGAGATCATATGATGCAACTTAGAATGCTATCCAGGCAGCCCTGGCATAGCCAGTAAGGTTCCAGACCAGCCATGCGACATGCACGCAACCTTCCAACTCCACCGAGAGCCTGTGGCACTGGCGTGAAGTTATCACGCATGCATAATACTCACCGTGCTCCATGGGATTGTAATAAGGTCTCCATTCTGCCTCCAACTTAGATTTCCTACCCAGTTGAATGATAGAAACATGCTGCTCTCAGTTTGGTATGTGACCTGTTTTCACAATAATGCTTTGAAATTTGATATACCAAGAAGACATGCAGACTGAATTTTTATATTATGAAGTATCTACGAGTCTTTCTTTTCCTTCCTTCCTTCTTTCCTTTTTTCTTTTCCTTCCTTCTTTCTTCCTTCCTCTTTTTCTTGCCTTTCTTTCTTTCTTCCTTTCCTCCCTCCCTCCCTCTTTTTCTCTTTCTTCCTTCTGCTTCTTTCCTTCCTAATTTCCTTCCTTTCTTTCTTCCTTCCCCTTCTTTCTTTTCTCCTTCCTTCCTTCTTTCCTTCCTTCCTCTTTCTTTCCTCCCTCCCTCCCTCCCTCCTTCCTTCCTTCCCTTCCTTCCTTCCTTCCTCTCTTTCTTTCCTCCCTCCCTCCTCCCTCCTTCCTTCCTTCTTTCCTTCCTCTCTTTCTTTCTTTCTTTTTTTCTTCCCTCCCTCCCTCCCTCCCTCCCTCCCTCCCTCCCTCCCTCCCTCCTTCCTTCCTTCCTTCCTTTCTTCCCTTTCCTCCTTCCTTCCTTTTTTTTCTCCCAAACTAAGTCTGCCTGGCGTTCTTAGACAGTAGACCTGGGCACTAACAGCTGTAATGCACGAGGAGACTGAACACTGGATGAGACACCACGGACAGGTTACACCAGGGCTGGAGTGCTAGCATCTCCCCAGATGGAGGCCCACAGTGTGACTTGGACAGCAGCAAGGTGGGCGTCCCCAGCAGCCCGCGGGTGCTCGGCCACTCTGTCACGGTCCTCCATCACTTTCCCTCCAGCTGCTGCTGTTCTCAACTCTGTTGAATAGCGGTTCTGACACGTGCCTGAAATGCTGCCTCTAATCTGTCGTGTAGTGTCTGTCCTTCCGAATGCAGGGTTCTGGGTTCCTGTTGTCCTTCCTTATGCAGGGAAGTGTCCCTTTGGCTTTTGTTTGCTTCACTTGTTTCCTGTATGTCTTTCCCACACCCAATTCACTTTTCTCTCTGACTGGGTCATTTGCATCAGCATGAACTGAGGGTCTTAAACAGGCAGAAGCTAGGCCACGCCCCTACTCTGGAAACCAGAACCACCCAGCTCATGCGTGTGGCGTAGCACAGGTGATTGCCATGCAGCACGAAGGATGAACACGTGTTCCACCTCACGCTTTCCCACCGTGGCTGGTGAGGAATCGTCACATTTCCTGTGAGGACAACTCCATGGGTCACACTCTTTGTCTCTAGTTACTCATCCCCTCCCTACGTGCCAGTCTCAGTTCTCCAATCAGGAGCGTGCAGTTTCAGGGACTGAGAGGCTGATGTGTCCGACGTCAGAATCCGTGGCGTGGTGCTTTCGCTCTCCTGGGTGGCTTGCAAGCGGTTGGCTGGCGAGTGCTGGAGCACTGAACAAGAGCGTTCCCACGGAGCCGTCCCCAGCCTGGCCCGGCCAGGCCCTGCTCAAGAAAGTACTTTGCATGACACCAGGACAAACAACTTGAGGAAAGGGTTGTGGGACGTAAAATACCAACTCTAACTTTCGTTGATGGCTATCTCCACACTTCTTCCAGGAGAGGCACGCATTTTTTTTAAATTTAATTTTATTTTATTTGAGAACATACTGTACAGAGGGGCTACAATTACATGGGCAGGATAATGCATACATTTCTTACCAAGCATTGCAGCCTCCTCCTTTGTTTACCCTTCACCTCCCTTCCCAGCCTCCCCCCTCCCCCCACCCAATTATACCCCCCTCCCCCCCCCACACCGACATTGTAAAGCTGGTTTTGACATGACATTTTGTACTTCTCATTGTTGCAACAGGTCCACCTGAATCCTTAAACGACTTGTTTGTCCCCATCTCCTCCACATGTTATACTGACATCAAATATAGTGAAAGCGGGGGTTACACTGTGGGGGAGGGACATACAAAGCAACAAAGAAATAATCTTATAAATGCGTTAGAAACACATGCATGAAAGAAAAAGTGGCCATCTCCTGGATACTGGTAGTCACAGTCTAGTTGTATATACAAGGAAGTTTTCAAATGAAAACACACCGCATTCAGGGAGTTAAACTACAGCATGTATTTTCTTCCTTTCCCCCCCTCTCCTCTCCTTCCTTCCGTCTCTTCTTCCTTCTTTCCTTCTCTCCCTTTCCCCCCTCCTTCTTTCCTTCTTTATGTTCTTTATTTTCTCCTCTGTCTCTTCCTCCTTGTCTCATTCTCTCTCTCTCTCATTTTTTGGTACTCCAGATTGAACCCAGGGCCGTGCCCATGTTAGGCAAGGTGATCTCTCTTCAGTTAACCTCTCAGCCCTTAAAAATTGTGTTTTTAAGATATCTCATTGATACTGTTGTCTGGGCTGGCTTCACACTTGGAATATTTCTGCCTTTACCTCCCAGCTAGCTGGGATTACAAGCATACACCCTCACAGCTAGCTAGTTAACTATATTTTCTTTTCCTCTTCCTCCTCCTCTTCCTACCTTCCTACCTTCCTTCCTTCCCTCCCTCCTTCTTTCCTTCCTTCCTTCCTTCTTTCTTTCTTTCTTTCTTCCTTTCTTTTTCTCCTCTTCCTTCCTTCTTCTTCTACCTCCTAGTTCCTTTCCATCTTCCTTTCTTTTTCTTACTCTTTTATAATGTACTTCCTGATTACTGATAAAATATAACTTTTTAAAAAAAATTTGATTACATATTTTCTTTTTTTCTGATTATGTATTTTCTCTTTGAGCTGATGAAGCCAAGTTTTACATGTATCCTTTTCTCAGATGATGCTTTGTGAAATTTCACTTTCCTAGATTTATTATGTTTAATGACTGCTGAATTTATTCCCTTAGTGGGGCACAAGCTTTAACACATACTAAGGTTATATTTAAAATATCCCCTTTTAAGGTGTACTCCAGGGCTCTTAAATAGATGTTCTATTAAGAATCAGGCTTTGTTTTTCTAACGAAATATGTGTAATCGTCTTTTGCTGTCCGAATGGCCTGTTGGTCAGCCTGTCTTAACTGATACACCACTGGACTAAGTAGGAGAAAGAAACTGCATTCAGAAAATCGCAATAAGTACGATTTGAGCAAGCTCAGAGGAAGTCATCAAGAAAAAGGAGAGCTCCTGAAAGTAGAGAGGTGAGGCTTCAGCTTCAGCCGGAGGCCCAAGGCTTTCCTGAAGCCGACTGCCGAGTTACAGGCCTCCAGGCCCGCTGGGGTCCTCTGGCGACGCTACCTTTGCCCCAGTGGTTTATGACATCACGAACCCCTCGGTGGAATCACAGCTTCATAATTCACAGTTGGCTCTTGTTTATTTCACATTGGATCACGTGTGGAACCCCGGGGCACTGTGGTTGTGTTCCCTCGAATCTCCTTGTTGCATCGTTGAGTACGTCAGAAGTTGATCACCAGGTGTCCTGACAACCCATGCTTCAGGCTTCGTGCCTGCTCATCTTGCCTCTGATTCCCTGAAAGGAATCCAGACTGCCACACCGTCCCAATGAGTTTATTTGAGGGGGGGGGTGAGAGACAGTTCCCAAAGACAGTTCCTGGCTTTGATATGGCTGATAACAAACACAATGCTGCCACAGAATGGTCATTTCTCATGTGAGAGTGATTTCTGAGCCATAACTGTAACATGGTTCTATTCCTGTTAACTCAAGGGAGACAAGAAGCTTCTTTGTAAGCAAAGAGACTCTAGACGTTCCTCCATAATGCTTTATATTTGGCCTTGCAGCTCAGAAATGATTCTACTAGTTGTAACTAGTGGATTTCTCAATGAGATACAGGGGCTAAAGCAAGAAGTTAAGATTTATGGGGACCAGGCACTGTGTTAGCTGATTCTACTAGTTATGTTGTTTCAATTTTCATAACAATGCTGAGTAGGAAGATAGTGTCGCTTCCCATTTATGAACAGGACTTTGAGACTCGGAGCAGACTGAGTAACTTGCTTGTAGTCTCAAACTAAGTTATAGCAAAGTCAGAACTTTTTTCTGACCCTTTCTATGCCATTCATCCTCCCACTTGCCCTCCAGTGGCTAGAAAATTAGAAATTAGTCCAATTGAAGAATGTTTTGGTGACATTTATTCAAAGTAAAATGATACCATACTAGATACTAGAGAATGTCTTTAGGATTAAGCATTCTAAAATGCAAGTAAACCATCAGAAAATGACACCTTTGCAAAGAAAATTTCCTGATGCTACTAAATGCTTTGGTATCTGGTAAATAGCAAAGCTGAAATCAGTTACAAGGATCAGTAAACTTCTCTGAAGGGATTAATTGGAAGATTGGACCAGAAAAGACATTGGAGTGAGGCAGAAAGCTTTCCTGGGGGTGGATAGTTCAGTTTGACCGTGGATCCTGCCAACCCAGTGATCTTACATAGGCCAGGAGCCCTTCTGGGCTCTCATGGGAATAACAGCAATCGCTGGAGGATTAAATCAGGCATGCCCAGATCGATTGGTGTAGTCTGTACTTCATACTCTATGTACTGTAGACATGGAACGGAGCTCTGAATTTTTACCAGGTTGGATGCTGGGCTGTAAAGTACTGTCATACAATGACAGGTCCAAGATGTCAAATTACTAGTAGATGTATGATAAAATTAAACTTCATTGTTGGTGGAAGAAGCCAGAGGTAGCTTCATGGTTCCATGGTGAGGAGGAAAGAGATAGTCCTTCCCGCATCATGGGTTAGAAGCCATTCTAGAACAAACTTAGAAGTAGATGAATTGAGTCTGGGAAGCTTTCCCGTGCCGCCGCCTCCCTCAGCCGGCAGTGTCTTGGTGCTGATCACTTTCACAGAACCCTTTCAAGCTGTGTGGATTCTCCAAGACTGCCTGGGAGGTTTTAGTGCCCCCATCATTCTATTCACCCCCACTTCTTTGGGGCTCCCTAGGAGGAAGATAAGCATATATAATAATCGATAAATGGAAAATAATGGGTTGTATCAATGTCGTTTAAGCCCTGGATACTCAGGCCCCCTGGCTGACACAGCAGAGCAGGAGGTCTAGCTTTAAGAGCATGAAGTTGGTCCAATACATTTCTACCCCACTCTTTGTATCGACTTCACAGATGTGTATTGAGTGTCTCCTGGCGCTGAGGACGCCGCAGCTACCAAAGCAAGCAAATGGTTTTCTCACAGTACTTAGTCCCCTGGGAAGGAATACATAGATCATACATAGATAAATAACTCAATTATGATTAAAGACAAGTGCTACAAAGAGACTGCAGCAGGCTTATTTGAGCTAGGATATGAATGAAATTCAAAGAAGCTACCCATGTAGAGAGAAAGGTGAAGAGGGAATGAAGGGTGCAAGGTCTACAAGGCAGCAGCAAACAAACCTTCTATGTGCTAGGAACAGAAGAAGATCAACCTGACCTGAAGAGTGAGTAATAGGGGTTTGCGGACAGGTGAGGATGCATATGTACGTAGACGCAAGACGATAAGAATTTGTATAATCACAAAGCTCATCTACAGTCTAAGTGTGATGTCAGTAGGAGCCACTGGAGAAATTCGGGTTGTGGGAATTTGTGGTGTGGTGGGAGGGGAGGAGGGAGGAGGAGGAGAGGTACACCCTCATTGCCGGGAGTGCCCGTGGCTCCCGCCTCTCCTCCTAGCTGCTTGGGAGGCCGCGATCTGAGGATTGCAGTTCAAAGCCAGCCTGAGAAGGAAAGCCTGTGAGACCCATGCCTCCAGTTAACTACCACAAAAGCTGGAAGCAGAGCTGTGGGGCACAAAAGCTCAGGTACGGTGCCTAGGTCCTGAGCCAAGGACTGGCAGGACTGGCACAAAAAGGAAGGAAGGGAGGGAGGGAGGGAGGAAGGAAGGAAGGGAGGGAGGGAGGGAGGAAGGAAGGAAGGGAAGGAAAGGAAAGAAAGAAAGCAGGGAGGGAGAGAAAGAAGGAAGGAAGGAAGGAAAGAAGGAAGGAAGGAAGGAAAGGGAGGGAGGGAGGAAGGAAGGAAAGGGAGGGAGGAAGGAAGGAAGGAAGGGAAGTAGGAAGGAAGGAAGGGAAAGAAGGAAGGAAGGAAAGTAGCAAGGAAGGAAGGAAAGAAGGAAGAGAGGGAGGAAGGGAAAGAAGGAAGGAAGGAAAGAAAGAAAGCAGGGAGGAAGGGAAGGGGGAAGGGAAGGAGGGAAGGAGGAAGAGAAAAAGGAGGTTATTGCAGAAGCCATGGGAAGACCATGGTACAGTTCCTTGAAGTAGCCATCTAGACAGGGTGCTGAGACTAGAGACATGCACCCAGAAAGTGCATAGCACCCAGGCTCAGGAGGCTGGCGGGAGCTGGCTGAGCTTCGAAGATGAAAGGTGCTGGGCATTTTCAGCGAGGGGGTGTTTTCTGGCCCAGAGCGCCTTATTGAAGGTGTGCATCACCTAGCCGCCTAGTTCTATACCCAGAGGATGTCTGAAATGTTCCAGCCCCCCAGGAACAGATGAGTGAAAGGTGGGAGCCATGTTTTCTCGAGTTTGCTGTTTGAAGACTTAAACCCTTCAGGTGCTGTTCATCATAATTCAGAAAGGAAGGGTTCTGTTTTCAATGTTGCAGAAGCAGCCTCTTTGTAATTTAGTAAAACATCAGAAGATAGTATTGCTAAAGACTACAATTCAGACAAGGGAACCCGTTGGTTACTGAAGTGTCCTAGCAAGGCAATTACTTGTGCTTCTAGACCTGGGCTCCTGCCCCTTCAGGTGTGGCCACGAGGAGAGCCAGAGATCAGTCAGCTTTTATTTTTCCTCCAATGTATAAAAGTGAAATCATATTTCCGACGGGTTGAAATCAGAAAATACTGCCTAGTACTGCTCATTCTGATAACAAGTGATTTCCAACGCCACGCCCAGCACTTTAAAGGACAGTAAAGCATTTGGCTTCTTGCAAAGGAGCCGATTATCCAGATTATCCATCGGATGGGTGAGACAAATGTAACACTGAGCCTCGCATAGCTCACAGTCCCATTCTAACACCACTGATCTTGAGCTCCTCCATCCCTGCTTCAACCTGCTCCTCCCTCCTCCAGCCTGCGCCTCCTCCTTTTCCTATCACTCAGCTGCTGCTCATGTTCCAGCTGGAAAGGCTCAAAACCGTCTAGCACCCCCCCCTCTGCTGCCTGCTCTATGAGCTTGAAGAGACCCCGACCACGGGATTCCAAACCTCGAAACAGCCAGTAGCTGGAAATGACCAGAATAAACTCTCTGGATGTGAAGATTTTTGTACCTCAGATAACTTAAGTATTCTGCTACTTTGGAACATCAGGAGAGAGGAAGAGAGAGAGAGAGGAGAAAAGAAAAGACAAAGTATATTAAGAAATACTGTATCATGTCATCTTTCTCGGCATTCTGAACCTTCTCGCATTTTCTATGCAGTCCTGTGGCACATGATACATTCTAGTCAACGTAAATCTACAGCTACGCAGTTGCTCAAGACTGAAGCTGAGTTCAGTAGTTCAGTCTCTTCATTTCTTTGCACAGAAAATTTTATTCACCTTTTTACTTAGGATGGAAATACTGGCTTTAGGTCCGTTGTATCTGACGTTATTTCAGGCTCATCTCTTTGAGTTTTTCCAGCTGTCTTCAGTTGGATTAGGATCCACTGGTTTATGCCAGCCTGCGTGTGATGCAGGAAGGCACTGGGTGCGTGGAACAGGGGAGCCACCCCTGTGAACCCCGTTTTTGGGGTCGTCTTGTCAAAGGCGACGCAAGTGCCGGCAAGCTCAGGACGCAGAGCGAAGATGGGCTGGGCGCTGAAAATGTCACTGGACCTCAGAGTTTTAAAATGCATTCGTTCTGATGGGCAGGACTAAGTGAGTTTGAAATTTGTATCCGAAGAATGGAGATCTCCACCGCTTGAACTCCATGGCCTGTTGAGAAAACAGACAGAATCACGCCTGCTTTATTTTACTTTATTGTTTTAAATCATGGTGGTTTGAGGTCTGGTGAAGATTTCTACCCAGCCCTGGTATAATGAGATGGTAGCAAGCGGCTAGGGGGTTGGAGGGTCGAATTTTCGTATCTAACAGGAATACCAAATGAAAGGCTTCGTGGGAAGGGGTAGTGTTTTTTTGAATGGGATGTGAGTGCAGTACCATTTTCTTTCTCTTTTTTACAAGTCAAAATACTGTGAGTTGGGAACACTATGAACGTGAACCAAGCAAATGGGAGTGGACTTCAATCCGTTCGTCTTACAAGTACGCTTCCAGGACTGCAGAGTGGGTCTTGCAGATTTCTTGGGAAGTTGCTGATGTTGTCCTATTTTGTTATAATTAAAATACATAGATCCTGGGCCTACAAGGCTGGTACCTTTTACCAGCATTAAACACATGTGGAATGATTTAAAATAGTACATGTTATTTTGTTTTTTTGTTTTGTTTTTTGAGCTTGGCAGATTCTCAGGATAAGAAAGAGTTGCTGCTTGTGTTTCAGATATTTGTTAAAATAAAAATACTGTTTGGTGAGGGAAGAAGGGCAGTCTGGAGAAACGGCTTGTCTAGAAGACCCAAAACCGTAGCAGGCCAAAGCGGGAAGCTCTGTTTTTTACAACCCAGCTTTTCTTTGAAAGGATCCCCATGAAGCTCTGCAGACAGAGATGCGGGGGGGGGGGGGGGGGGGGGGGGGGGGGAGAAGGAGGAGGA
This sequence comes from Dipodomys merriami, assembly GCF_024711535.1. Taxonomy (NCBI): domain Eukaryota; kingdom Metazoa; phylum Chordata; class Mammalia; order Rodentia; family Heteromyidae; genus Dipodomys; species Dipodomys merriami. The sequence goes on along the minus strand of NW_027206413.1, from coordinate 1,217,303 downwards.
GGAGCAGGGGGAGGAGGAGGAGGAGGAGGAGGAGCAGAGGGAGGAGGAGGGGGAGGAGGGGGAGGGAGAGGCAGAGGGTCAAGAAGGAAAGTGGGGAGGAGAGTTTTCCTGCAAACAATCCCATGGTTTTCAACAAGGTCAAAAGTCCCAGAGTTCTGTAGAGCCTTGGGGAGTGTGACTGGGGAAATGTGACTTGCCAAGGTCAGCACTTTCTGACACTGGTTCAGATTCTAGCCTTCAGGGGCAGCTATGCAGGAGAAGAGAGGAGGAGGTGGCAGGCACCGTTGACATTTCCTGTTGGTAGGCGGCCGTTGGCTGTGGCCGCGATGCAGACAGTTCCAGGAGAGTCATTTCCAGAACAAGCAGAGGCACCTCTTAATTGTCTGCATATGGCGGCACCTCTCACGGATCCTCCCGAACGCCCGAAACTCGTGCACTTCATGATCAGTCTACACGTGAGGAATCCCAGCTCACGGGCAGACGACTCAGGCAACACGGTCAGCTGGGTCACACGCAGAGACGCCGACAGATGGAGGACTAGATAACCTTTTTCAAGCATAGATACAGAAGGTGTTTTGATTCTTGCTTGTCTGGGAAATGGAAGGAACCTTCATGGAGTGCCTTAGAAACAATTTAAGCTTTGCTTCTCTCCGCTTGTTGGACTGTGAGGCATTTATATTGTCTTACTAGCACTCACTGTTTTTGCCAGAGTATGAGCACGTTAAAAAAAAGCAGGATTTTTATGATGAGAGCTTTATAAACAGTCGACTTGGTCTTCTCTCTCCTCTCCTCTCCTCTCCTCTCCTCTCCTCTCCTCTCCTCTCCTCTTCTTTCTTTCACAAGCCAGAACATTGCCAGTGAAAAACAATATAAACACTTCCACATACCAACTTAAACACCCCGTATGTGAGAGCTGGGTTCTAAACAACAGATGTTGTTGACTATAATGAGTCTACAATCTTTCTTTAGCTTCTTAAAGGCAATCTCGTTTGATATGAAGAATACGCCACACTTTAAAAGTCTCTCCTTTGTAATAGCAATACAAAAATAAAAATAAAAATAAAGACAATTCTCTCTTCTTCCTCTGTTTTCTCCTGCTGTGACTTTCAGAGCTGTAGGATACCGTTATAGAAAATATGAGGAGAGCTAGCTTGGTCCTAAGCTGTTGTGAGCTTCTCTGTTTCTCTCAGCTGAGGATGATCACACCTCACTAATGTGTGAGCATTAAATGAGATAATGGATTGAATGTGGCTAGCATTGTGTCTGGCATGTAGCAAATCCTTGTCAACTGAAAGTTATTTTATAATAAGTGCTTGGACCTTATTTTACAACTGAACAGACGCTGCGGAGTGCTTTATCACCCAGCCATAAAAATGATGTGGCTATTTCCTTGAAATATTTGTAAACATCTGGAAACAATTAAGTCTGAGGACACTTTAGGTAACTAAAGGGACTCATTCTCAAAATGAATATATAGTCTCAGAGGACTCTGAGGTCAAAGTGCAAGTGACCAAATACTTCTACTCGATCCAAAGACCACTGCTGAGAGGGGAGTAAAAAAAGAAAGAGAAAGGACCTCGAGGAGCAGTGGATTTTGTTTAAAGCTCGGCATCAAGATTTTTTAAATCAAGAATGATGTGTTTCCTACTTTACGATTTAGAAGTCAACACATCTAGAATTGAATATCTGTTTGCTGGCTGTGTGACTCTAAATTCTTGTTACATTTCTAAAAAAAGTTTATTTTTTATTAAGCTAGAGATCTTAGGCGAGAACATGAATCTTAGAGCTTGAGATTGACTTTGATCCCAGAAAGCAGGGCAAAATAAGAACTGAGGGAGATACCAGCACCTCTTGCATACAACATGGTCAGAAAAATGCATTTTAATAGTTTTAATATTTATTTCTGAAATTGGACTAACTAGTGGAAAAGAAATTCTTTTTCTTTATTTTTCTGAAAAATTGTTCTTATTTACCTATCTGTTTAAAAGAAATCGATGTCTTAAATTTGTAGAGACAGTATGAAGTCAATGCTTTCAATGCTTTCTAACTTTTAATTTTCCTTGGAGATTTAGTTAGATTCATAATTGAGTTTAGCTAGATTTTATAAAAATTATTTAGCAGAAATATTGTATTTAAAACTGTGGAAACTATTCATGTAGAAAAGAGAGGGCATTTAAATAAGTCTCCTACCATCTTCTGATTGGTCATTTCAGAAAAGAGTACCAAAATGACTTCATTCTCAAAATAAACAAAATGGGTATATTTCACTTATGAAAAGTTACTTACCCATTTTATTGTGGGAAACTTGAAAATGTTGTTTTAGGAACTTCTTAGTGAGAATCTCTGAAATTTGCTTTTCCTTTTTTCTTTACTGGACTTTATAGAGTGGCCAATTTCATTATTAAGACCCAGTTGATGATTTTATGGTAACTCAAGTTCAAGCAAAAATCGATATTATTATTTTTTAATGATACTTTTGTTTCCTTTATGTAGTTGTACAAAGGAGTTGCCCTTCAACAAATCATTGGAAGAGTACAATGCGTCTCCACCAATGTCACCCCTTTCATTCGACTCAGTTCTGTGAGAAGGGTGTCATTAATAGACATTCAAAACTTATGAGTTACTTTAAAACCAGATAAAAGACAACCTGAGCTAAAATAGATATTCAAGACATTTTTCACCAGGACCTGTAGATTTAATATTCTATGAATCTATCTATCTATCTATCTATCTATCTATCTATCTATCTATCTATCTATCTATCTATCTATCTAATCCATTGGCACCCAGTCTCAGATTCCCAATTTATTTAAGGTTTTTCCTATTTACCAAAAGCTAAGGAGATGTATGCTTTACTCTCTACAGACAAAAGAAACTATTTTTTTTACAGTGGGTTGGTATCAGTTTCGCAGGACTCTGTAGAGCCCTGTGTAGCTCTTGAGAATGGGAAAGGAGTACAAGCACCAGGTACCGCAAGCGAAACGACCTCGCTGATGGGTAATTTTGAGCTGACTCAATGAATCACAGAACATCGTTTAGTTCGTAGGAAAGGTTTTACGCGTGGAACCTGGCCCATGGAGTTGAAAAGACTGGAAATATTCCTAGTCACTATTTGGAAGGAGGAAATTATTATAATTGACAATGTTTCCCCCACAAATAGTCCAAGCATATGCAATGTACATAAGAAAACTTGGTTGGGTCTTAATGTTTACTCTCAGTTGTACTCAGGCATTACCACCAGGATTCTACTTTTTGAATGTGAATATGTGAGAAAATACATATTTAGTAAGACAAGACTTTCCCATTTCCCCTCATACAGGAGAATTTTGTCACAGGCATTAGAGTGTAAATTGGGCGTTCGAATGTCAGGGCAGATTAAATGTGGTGACATGGACTACATACTAGAAGACTGTTGGCAGTATGACTCTGGGAAGGGTATGAATAAAACTTAGAAGCTATTCAGAGAGATGGAAATTTCGGAGCACCTGGGGCCGGGGTCAGTTTGGCGCTGGAACTTGCATGGCGGTCAGAATACGGAGATGTGTGCATGGCTCAGATGACGTCTCTGGGAAAGGCTTGATGGCGGGGAGGAGGATACGTTGAACGTTGAAGCGCACTCATAGCCCTCATCGGGTTTACGTGACGGTAGAGAAAGCAGCATGAGCCTTTCCAATGAGGCCAGATTTTATTCACAATGTTTTTTTCTTAGCACCATTCTCCAACTGGGAAATTTACTGCTAAAAGAAGTATTTATTAAGTGAATACATGAAATACAGGAGGTCGGATGGGAGCGGGCTAAGCAAGTACAAACTCAACAAGATTCCGTAGTCCTGACGAAAGGAGCGACATTGGTCAAGATATGTTGTATTCACACACTGTTCTGTCACATGCAACTGCTTTGCATATCTACCAACGACAATAAAACATGAAGATTTACCTGAATGGAGGAAACTAAGTGATGGGCAGTGTATGGCTGACTGAATTGTGACCGAGAGATCAAATGAAAGAGGGAAAATATTTCTTAATCAACCCGAGTGAAATATAAAGTGATATAGAGATGACATCAAGAGTGAGGAATAACTTGCCTCTATTGAATTACCACTGAAATGAATTTGGACATCACTAAACCATGTTCTTTAAGGGGCTTTTACATGTGTTCAAGAAATAGTTGATGAACAATTATTGTGTACCTGGCACCAGATTAAGGACTCAGAGAGATACAGGTTCCTTAACCCTTAGGAAATTTGAATTTGTGAAGAGGCCTAGACTGTGTGTGTGTGTGTGTATATTATACCAATATAATATCAAGTTGGAAGTGATGCCACATGAGAAGAGCAAACTATAAACTATGGGGGATTGGACTGTACGAAACTGGAGTAGGATTTATTAGAGTTTATACTTCTAGGAAACAATATCCACACCCCTTTAGGACCAGGAAGCCATGCTTAATAATGGACATAAATCCTTCTGTACTAAGAATCCACTTTCTTATTTTTCTATAGATTTCAACACCTTTGAGTAAATTCTGTATTTGGAGAACTTAAAAAATCTCAACAAATGGGGCCCAGTAAAGCCTATGGGATAGCCTTCCCAATTCATAGTTGACTTTTTCTCTAAAACATAGCTACATTTCCCTGCTAAAGGATCATTTTACATTATTATTAAATTGCTGAGTGTATTTAGAGACCAATTGAAGCTGCATTTTTATTTCAAACTACTAGTGTTCTGTTATTTTAAAAAATGGATCTGTGGTAGTTGTAAGATCTTGTTTTTCAAGGAGTGCTAATCTATAACAAGTATTGAGGATTGATATAGGTCCAATAGAGAACTTGGATAGAAATAAGGGAAAGCATTCCTACAGAGAGAGGAGGGGGAGAGGGAGAGAGAGAGAAGGAGAGAGAAAGAGGGAGAGAGAGAGAGAGGAGAGAGGCTTTATATTTTTCTGCAACAAAGACATTAGGAAATTTTTTATATCATCATCAAAAACTCTTACCTTCTCAGAAAGCCCTTGACCCAAGAAGTACCCTGGGGAATTTCAAGAGTTGACCTAATCATATATGTACACACACACACACACACACACACACACACACACACACACACACTCTGGGGAATTTCAAGAGTTGACCTAATCATATATGTACACACACACACACACACACACACACACTCTCTCTCTCTCTCTCTCTCTCTCTCTCTCTCTCTCTCTCTCTCTCTCTCTCTCTCTCTCTCTCTCTCTCCAGGCAAAATTTGACAGCCTTATTGCTTTTCATCATTAAGTGATCTTGGAATTTTTCCTACATCGTCAAGCATGTTAGCACACCAGCATCTTGATCCAGGGCCAACACAACCTTCGATTTCTTCCATTTTGGCTAGTCAAGGCCCTCTTCCCCAGCCTGTGACCTCAGCCATTCCAGGAGATTGCTATGTGTGCTGTTAGTATCGTGGCGTTCCCAGGAGACAGAAGCTGTGGAAAAATGAAATACCAAGCTTTTGTTTTGGTTACTAATCTCAGGACTCTACCACAAAGGAATAAAGGTGAGCAGAGAAGAATTAGCATTGATAAATGACTTGGGCAGCAAGATGTGCTGTAGAAAGGTTCCAAGTTGACTGTCTGGGAGCGGAGGCAGCATGCAAATGTGATTAGGGAGGTGAGGTCAGGGGACAGAGCTGGGGGTGCTGGGTGGCGTGATGTAATTTCGTGCACATACCAATCTCAGAAGTTGGCATTCAGCAAACAGGATATTTGATATGGCAGTACTGCCTTACTCAGGAAGGGGTCTGGGAAAGAATAACAGTGTGACTTTCTTGCTGGGCTGCGGCTCCCTTTTTCTCGTCACAGACTCTCCCCCCCCCCCCCCCATTAAATTAACCATCCCATCTTGAGTCATTTGAAAGTGCGTGTTGCTTCCTAGAGAGGCCAGGCCTGCCCCTTCAAAGGCAAACTTTGAGGCATAGAAAGTTCCAGAGCACATAGAGTATTTTGGAAGGTAAATAATGGGGTGGCTATGGCAATTGAATATTCACAGTTTCTCCAGAAATGTATTTTGAGCAGCTCAGCCCTAAATTCAGAGTAAGTTTCTCAGATGAGATGGATAAGGGAAGTCCATTCTCCGAGAAATCTGATCTCAGTTTGGGCAGGCGAAATGGCTGAGTTTTGTGCTCACGAAGTAAATCAGTGGAAGGCAGTCTTTCCATCGGATCGACAGGTGTTTGATCCTCAGTTTTCCTGTTTTCTGCCTCTGAGAAGTAAGCACAGCGCTTCACCCCACAGAGGGAGCTCGTGGGGAAAACAGAATGAATCCCTCCATCCTTCCCTCAGAGGACAGCGGCTGCTCCGAGGACTTTCCCGCCACAGGCGGGTCCAGGCGGGAGTCCGGCCCAGCCCCAGGGCCGCAGTTCCCCATGTGGGCACCACCACACTTTGTTTTCTTAGGTTAGGGTCAGAATCTGCCAACATAGAAAACACAGAGAACATTAAAGGAAAGTGAAAGGAAAACTATTGTAACTTGTAGAATCTTCAAGCTCCGAGTTGAACGAGAGCTTCCAAGTGATCGAACCACGTATTCTTGGAGCCGAGATGCCCAGCCAGACGCGACCCGGCCTTAACCTGGCAGTTTCCATGGATAAGGATGTGCTGTCTCGCAGGGCAGCTTCCTTCATGTTATAGAAGGATATGAAGGTTCCGTGCATGTGCACGTGGTGTGCAGGCACAGCTGCACAGCCTGTGCGTAGAGGTGAGTTTGTTCCCTACATAGCTGGCTGCTTGTCCTGTTCAAAACCTAGGCAGAAGCGCTGAGAAGAATAGTCATAGACATGCAGGATGGAGAGAGTGCTCCATTTCTGGGAAATGTACTCAGTATTTTACTGCTGTTTTAAGAGAGCAGATTTATGCGTTTAGCACCAAGTACATGGTTTTAGTCATTCAGGCCATCTCCATTTTAACAGTGAAAGCAGGTTGTAAATAAAACTTTATCCCTTCCCTTTTTCCTTTCCCTGTACTAACCCAGTGCTGTTGGCCACTGGAGTTTAATGAGTGACAGCTGTGCCTAAGAGGGTATCTGCAGATAAAAATCAAAAGAATGATATCTAAGGGTTGTTTTGTTGTTAGAATAACAGACTTAGAAATTAAGAAAAAACTCGGGGTATTGATTCCTCCAATTTGCCATTTAGCCTCTTCATGAAATACTTTAGGAAACCTGTAAAGTCTAACCATGGCGAGAGATTCCAGGCCGATCTAATCTTACTTGTAGTTGCCAGAACTTGAGTTGTAGATTCTGTCTCTCCAAAGATGGCAAGGAAGGCTTGCTAGTCCCATTGGAAGGCCCAAAATGTAAGACAGATGACATTAGTCAGACTAATGCCGTAACTCTGTATCATGCGTTGTTAGAGCAAAGAGTGTGTCCTTCCAAACCTCTTGTCTGCAAAATGAGGAAACTATTGTGCTTTGTACCTCATCAGCTTGGTGACTACAGAACTGTAACCAAAACCTTGGCTCCTGTTGAATGCCCTGTAAGCAATGCCTGTGGTTTTCTTTTAGCTGTATTATGGATGGAGCCACTCAGAACAGGATGCTATAATACACAATATACCTGCATACCTAAACATTCTAATGTGTCCCCACCCCCCATTCATGTACACTTGGTGGAAGGAGGAAGGGGTCAGGTCTTGGGGTGAAGATGTCATTTATCATTTTCTTATGCTGGGGAAATATGTAATCCTCAGTCACAGAGGAAAAAAAATCGTTTTTCCTTCTTTAGAATCAGGACCAGCAGTTTTTTTTGGGGGGGGGAGGGTCCAGTCGTGGGGCCTGAACTCTGGGCCTGGGCGCTTTCTCTCAGCTCTTCAGCTCAAGGCTAGCGCTCTACCACTTGAGCCACAGTGCCACTTCTGGCTTTTTTCTTTTTGCTTATGTGGTACTGAGGAATCGAACCCAGGGCCTCAGGCATGCAAGGCAAGTGCTCTACCGCTGAGCCACCTTCCCAGCCCCAGGACCAGCGGTCTTATACTGTCATTCTTGCATTGTTTTCCATTGGATAGGTCAATTAGTTGTACTCACCACTCCAATCACCCAGAAACCTAGAAGAGCACTCTGAGCTCATGGTTTCTCACGTACATTTCTTGGTGCAAAAAATACAAACCTGAACCTCCACCTCCCAACCCTGGCCTCGCCCCTCCCCTTTAGCTTTCCTCAGGTAAACTGTTGTGTTTGCTCCTCTAGTTTCTAGAACCTTCACACAAATCTCACTTTTCTAGCCATAATACATGGATAGATTAGCTTCAGATGGTTTTCCTTGGATGTTCTAGATGTTCATTATGGAATCATAAAATATAAGTATACTTTTCTTCAAACTTCAGCATAAAGCTTTCTGCCTTTCGCTTGCCCTGTCCTTGTTGGTGGAAACATCCAGAAAACAGAATAGGAAGTGGGACAGAGGGGATGCTCAGGCGCTACCCCTCGGTCCTGGTCACTCATCCCCGGCACGAGGTAGACAGAGAGGAGAGAGGGCGCATAGGGTCTGGTCTTCTGCTGGTTGGGACGCACAGGGTGTCATCAGGACATACGGAGTTAACCACGGCCCGGCCAGAGCATTCCTTCTTAGTGACAATGAGGCAGCTGGAGTCTTATCTCAGATTTTATGTTTGCGTTGCCTGGTCCCTGGGGTGTAGTCCTTAGAGACCACGGTATCGGGATTCCAGTCATTAGAAGAGGTCAGCAGAAGGCACTGAGGGGGACCACAGGGAGGTGGTTAGGATTTGCCAAGCTATTCATCACGTATAAGTGAAGACACCTCACCCAGTGACTCGATGAATCCAATTTTCCAGCTTAAAAAAGCCAATAAATACTTTTTTTTGCTATGTGTCAGGATCTTTTGATTTATATGTCAATTGCTTTTGAAACTAGGAAACCCTATAAAAATTTAATATTCCACACTGGGGGCTTACACTAATAATCTTTGTCAAATAAACTGAATTCTCACAGATCTGCTGTGAGCTACTTTCTTTGCCTCTAAGTACAGCCTCTCTTGGAGGAAGGAAACAGTAAAGTTCTCACAGAGAGAGAAAACGTTTACCACTCAGTAAAAAAAAATCCCTGGGCCTTGCTGTATGAAAGCTTTAATTTAGCTTGAGTCAGTCCTCCATGAGTTAACTTAGAGTGCCAATAAAAGGAGATTATTTTTGGACTGCCAATCTGCCTGGCACATTCTTTGAACTTAATAGAGCTAAATAAAGCTTTCAAACTCCTGTGATTTTTTTTTTTTTGAGAAGGTCATCCACAAGTGATAGCCTATGACAGTTTTTGTGAGCCCAATAGACCAACTGTGAGAGAACATTCTCTGATCAGGAGAGATTAGTGCTTGCACATGGGACTAGATCCGTATCTTAAATGCTTAAAAACTGGGAGCGATATGGAATATCAGGGCATCCGTACATGCATCATTCCGGGAGAAATGAACAGCGTTCGAGTGAGAGAGGCAGGTCTGGAGATCAAAGTGCCATAGTTTTGCTGGTAAGACAGGTCTAGTTCCCACTGGGCAAGCCATTTCATCTCTTCCATTTAATCTCCATCACTCTACTGTAAAATGGGAACAAAGTTCTTCCTTGAAATCTTATAATATCATCTCACATGTAATAATTCTGGTTTGTTTTCCTTGCTAGTATTGACCTTATTTATTTCAATGATAATACATTTACGACAAGCTCATGGTAGAAACTCAGACAGGAATATAGAAAGGAAGAAAAAGGAAAATAATATCCACTATTGTATCACTCAGAGTCAAAAACTTGTTAGCATTTGGATGTAATGCCTTTTGGGCTTTTTTTTTTGCTGAATATAGTTAAAAATATGTCAGGCTTTAACTGTGATCCCTTATGCGATGTATATATAAATATATATCTATATCTATAGATATATATATATAGAGAGAGAGAGATACATACATACATATCATGTACATATGATATATGGTGTTCTTTCATGTCACTAAAATGATAGCATAAGTCTAACCTGTAGTGCCACACATTTCCCTGTCCATCATCATTATCTTTAACTTTGGTAATGCCGTATTCACAGTCAGCATCAGCATCATCACCTCCATTATCTACTGAACACTGTACCACATCTCATGTGAGTGGTTTGATAGATTGTGCCAGAGCATTCACACAGCTTAGTATATGTACACTAGGACAAACAAAGCCAATATAAACAAAAATAGGAAGAAATGAATATCAGTCTGTAAGCTTTCGTTTCTTTGAGAGGGCCACTGAAACTAACTCAATGGGCAGCACAATGGCAGACACACAGTTGACGGCCTGATACTCTCTTGGAGAGTTGTGAGGACGTACAACTACCTGTGCTTCTTATTTCTTGAGAGCAATCTCCAATGATGAAATCAACCACTTGAGAAAAAACAACAATGTGAGACTAGAAAAGAAAACCTCTCTTTGTTTTTCTGTTCAGAAATAAATGAAGTTGGCTGGGATGGGTAGATGCCTCAACACCACACCAAAAAGGCTTCTTCCATAGACCCAGAAGCACCAGTAAAGGCTTCTTCCATAGACCCAGAAGCACCAGTAAAGGCTTCTTCCATAGACCCAGAAGCACCAGTAAAGGCTTCTTCCATAGACCCAGAAGCACCAGTAAAGGCTTCTTCCATAGACCCAGAAGCACCAGTAAGGGGCTGGGTAGAACTAGTTGCAGGTTAAGCCTTTGGCTTATTAAAATCCACTCTTTGAGGACCATGTAGCATCTGGAAGCAGCAGAATAAGAATAACACTGCATTCATGATTCCTTTAGCTTTCAGGAATCAATCTCGTACTTTCAGTCAACAGAACACGTTGAGTGTAGTACTGAACAGGGAAAGTTGCTGCCATCTCCATGCGACCAATGGATTTTAAGAAATGCCACGGAGACAGTTGGACGTGTTTCTGTGCAAGGCTTGGTGGTCCACCAGCCTCCAAGAGCCAATGTGACGGGAGAGAGAAAGCGAGAGGCTGGCGCGTGAGTCAGTAGAGGAATGGTGGAGAGGAAAGGTGCCCTTGGCTCTTAACTGCTCAGCCCTTCCCTTGGCAAGGCCCAGGCTGAGACTTGTTGCCCTGTGTGCCTGTCCACAGCTGTAGTCCTTTGTCAGGGGAATGGATAGTGAAGTCTGCACGTTTTCAGCTAATGATAAATAAGGCTTTTAAAGGTTGTAATTTCGTGTTTAACCAATGCCAGTTGCAAATACTTTGTGCTGAGAAATAATTCCTCTCTGCCAAATAAAATACAGTGGAAGTCTGTGGTGTGTTTTGCAGCTTATTGTTAGACACAATTTGCCTGACAGAGCACTTTCTGTGCAGGAGATAAATGCTCGGGCCCTCCAGCTGCCAATTTCAGTACAGAAAGGACTTTTCTTGTGGAAAAGAACATTTTTTTTGTTTCTTCAGCAAACATTAATAAACTTGTTTTTACTTTTTTTCTTCCTATTCTCTGTACAAAAGCCTTTCAGAGGAGTGAATGTTTTGGGTCCTTGAGACGAGAAGGTTCTTTGGGCTTGTCAATGTGTTCCGCTTTTTCTCTGTTCTGTTCAGGAGCTCTGATTTGCACCCAGCACCTTCCGATGAGAACAGTGTGGCTCCCTAGTCAGTTTGTTCAGGAAGATGGGGTTAAGAAAAAGATTCCCCAAGGTCTGCCCCACCTCAGGCTCAGAGAGACAGGATTCCTTGAGTCTAAATTGATCATTATCACCTTGACAAACGAAACAATCTATTGGGAATGAAGCTAAGTGTCCTAGATTTGATCCTCAGCACCACCAAGAAAATGAAAGAAAGATAAGCAGAGAAATAGAAAGAAGAAAAAACAAAACAATACACCGATATGTTTCTCATGCCCCCAAGTGTAAACAGATGAGTTTTTTAGGACTTTCCCACCTAAGCATATAAACATAATTAAATGTCAGTAAAGCGTTTTGTTAAGGAAGTGAACTGGCATGCCTGATTTTAGGCTTGGGGAAGTCATTTAAAATTTTTTTTTTAAATTTTTTTTATTGTAAAGATACTATACAGAGGGTTACAGTTACATGAGTAAGGTAATGAGTACACTTCCTGTTGAGCATTGTTACCCACTGGAAGTCATTTTTATGAATCAGATTGCTTCACGTGAGGAACTTGGGGACTCGGGAGCTCACTAGGGAAGGCAGAGAACCTTCTGGCTACTCAGAGGCTTTTGATGAACTGTGTGGTTGCAGACTCCTCATAGAGGACTAGATGGACTTTCAGGATGTGCATTTGGGCCATCTGGAAAGTCCTCCAAAGTCCTCCTTGTATTAGAGAATACATGCCACGAAGTCACCCTTGCTTCCCCAGTAACTTAGATACTTCATAGTCTTCACAGATGGTAAGACAGATTACTTGGAGAGTTCAAAACGGACCTAGACAGAGGAGAACGTGAGCAATGAGGAGTAGAGAGCACCATGGTAGAACTTAAGGAATCAGAGAGTCAGATGCATCTTGGGTGTGAAAAGTAGCAGGCCTGGTCCCCTGATAAGTTCTGAATCTGTAAAAAGCCAAGACGTCTGTCCAAAGTCCAGCCCAAGTCAAGTTCATGAGAGCATCAGGGTGCCGTCAGGAGAGGAGAACGGCTCTGCCTTCCTGCGGGGAAGGATGGAGCCTGTTACGTCAGGCCTCTGTCAGTGGCCTGGCCGAAGGCTTCATCTTCTGTTCTTGAAGCCCCTGGACGCCCAGTAGCTGCAGAACTGCAACCTCACTGTCCTGCCCTGAGCTCCTGAGGGGCCCACGCTTCCGACCCTAACATCAGGACAGTGACACCCTCCGTAGGACTGCTGGGAGGAGTAAATGAAGTCAAAATCTAGGAGTAGGATGGGTAATGAAATCACCCTACTCTGCCCATTACAAATAGCCCCCCATGCACACTGGTTAAGAACTGTGTTTCTTCTTTCCCCTCTTAAAATCCAGTGCAAATAATTCCTCTTGACTTCCTGTGACTCTTTTCTCATCATTAGCTGGTCCCTCCTTTTTTGAAGTTCCTTACTTATATGTCTGCTTTCCCACCAAATTGTAAGCTTTAGTAGTAGTGTGGACCAGTGACCAAACAGGCTTACCAGCAGCCGTTGTTTACTCTGAGCGTACCCTACGTCAAGCAGAAAGGAAACACAAGATAGGAAATCTACAGCGTCCTTTGCCATTACGCCTTAATTTGAATTCCACGGCTTAAAGGCTTCTATAACCCGCAGGCAAGAATTCAATTTAAGGGCTGGGAAGGTGGCTCAGTGGTAGAGCACTTGCCTTGCATGCTCGAGGCCCTGGGTTCAATTCCTCAGCACCACATAAGCAAAAAGAAAAAAGCCGGAAGTGGCGCTGTGGCTCTAGTGGTAGAGCGCTAGCCTTGAGCTGAAGAGCTGAGGGACAGTGCCCAGGCCCAGAGTTCAGGCCCCACGACTGGACCCCCCCCAAAATAAAATAAAATTGGGGCTGGGAAGGTGGCTCAGTGGTAGAGCGCTAGCCTTGAGCTGAAGAGCTGAGGGACAGCGTCCAGGCCCAGAGTTCAGGCCCCACAACCGGACCCCCCCCCAAAAAAAAAGAATTCAATTTAATTTGTGGCATCTATCTGATCATCTCATCTTTACCCAGTCCAAATGCCTTGCTTGCTTGGTTCAATAATTAGTTTCAGAGGTGATAAAATTTCCTTCCCCAAATTATTAAAAAGTAAAAGAACCGAAGAAGTAGCTAAAACATGGCTTTGCCAGACTTCTCTCTGCGCAGTCCTTAGTACTACATGGCGGGGTAGTATGTGGGAAAGCGGAAAAGCATTTCTACAAAAAATAGCGCTTCCACCACAAAGGCACCTAATTTCTTAAGTATGGGGTCAAGACTGAGATCTTGCGTGTGTTCATGTCAGAAGAGCTCACATGTTGACATTTTTGTATGTTTTCCATTGTTCTAGCTTATAAGCACTTTTGGAAAGGTGAACACAATGTTCAATTTTGTTTTTGTAGCACTTGAAGACAAAAAATATAGCATAGCTCTCCCACAGACGGCAGTAACAGAGTATTTCAAACAACTCGGAGATTCCAGAACACTGAGGCCGGGGCACTTCAGTGATGTACGGTGCTGGGGCAAATGGATGGTACCAGACTGGCGCAGTGACCATTGCTCCCGTCAACCCCACGCAAACTCAGATGCCTGCTCCCACAATTTGGAGAAGGACTTGTAACTGATGGATTAGAAAAGCAGTAGAAACATCTTGCAGGCTGGAATTCCAGTTCTCAAAGACAAACCAAAATGCACACAAACATTCCTCCAACAAAAAAATCTCATGAAAACCACGACAGCTACCCAATCATAATCAAGAACGCGGGCCATTTCAGTTCTCTCAATTTCTGGGTTAAGTTTCTCCCAAAAGATGCTCACGCATTCATATACACGTTTCATTTTGTTTTCAGTGATATTGGTGTCTCATTTGCGGGTCTTGAGCTTTCTAGGAGGCACGTTACTGCTGAACCGCACCTCTGACACCCTAGCTACTACTGGTTGTTGTTGGTGGTGGTGGTCATGGGGCTTGAACTTGGGGCCTGGGCACTGTCCCTGAACTTTTCAGCTCAAGGCCAGTGCTCTACCCCTGGAGGCACAGTGCCACTTCCGGTTCATTGGAGATCAGAGTCCAGGGACTTTCCTGCCCAGGCTGGCACCCTATCTACTTTTTAAACAGTTGTTTTTTGATACTGGTGGTTCTTGTTATGTTGTCCAGGCTGACCTCAAACTTGTCATCTGACTTCTGAATATGTGCCACCATGCCTGACCTCTTCTATTTCCTGCTAGCTCTTAGGAATGGAATGTTATTACCTTTGAGAGATCAGAATCATTGTCCTTTGAATGCTGGGTAGAGCAAAGTATTTTCCTTGGGTTTTGCAGCCAGGTTCCCAGGCCTCACCTGTGATCTCTTGGCCAGGCTGTCCAAAATTCTAAGCTTTGATTTCTTTATCTGCAGTATAGACACAGTAGTAATATGAGTGTCATCCTAGGACGGTGAAATACAACCTAGATCTTGCAAAACACTTACGGGGTGCTTGTTAGCACACAGAAAGTACACAATAATTGTTTGTTATTAATAAATATTTACTAATACTTACCTGGTAAATCACATTGCTGCAACATCACATTACACTCTGGAAAGCATATAAAAAGTACAATTACTCTGTCTTTACAGAGTTTATAATAATGTCTTTCTTATATAATGTGTTTAGGAAGCCATCTTCTTTGAAATTCACAACAATCCTTTAAGATACTTAGGATTTTAAAAATTCATTACATAGAAAAGGAACTGCAGCTCAGGAAGTAAGATTATTGTGTTGTTGTTGAGTGACACTGAGAATCAGTTCTGTAGCTCACAGCTAATTGAAGCTAAAATACAAAGAATTTTAAAATATACAATAGTGTCCTATACTGTGTGAATCAAGGACTAACTCAGAGTTGAGAAAGGAGAGCAATTAATTTGGCCTAGAATAGCTGGGAAAGGAAAATAAAAAATAAAAATTGTAAGTAAAAGGTAAAAATAATTTGCTTGCTATTTTTCTAAAATAGTACTAAACATGAGTTTCCATTGCATATTAAATCATGTAAATGCGACTTTGCTCATTTTGCTAAATTATCTTAAAATATTAATACTTTCTAAAAATTAAAACTGTGTTAAGCTGATCTTTTGTTGTACCAGAGACATTTGGTGTATAACTGAAATAACATGTGTGAGAGGGTTTTATGATCTTTGGAAGAAAAAACCTCTCAAATCTAAGAAATGACATTATCATTCTCTGATGAAATTCTGTTCTCTCCAACTTCACTAACGTGGGGTGTATAGATTTTCAGGTATTTTTTTTTCCCTGAGATTCAAAAATCACCGGGCTGTGGTTAACTTTTTGGCTTGAGACCACAAAAAACACCCTCCAAATATTCATCATATCCATAAGTGAAGTAAGGTACACAAGATGTAGCTGATTTATTGGCCTCTGGTCACTGCGGTCATTGTGTAGGACTTTGTGCAAACTTGCCGGCTCTGCCTGTCGGAATCTTGAGAGGCGGGGATAGGCGTACTGCAGGAAGGCTGGTGACATGTATTTCCTGTCTCTGGTCCTGAGCCCCCACATATGATGATCTTGGACAAACTTACTTACATGATCATCTTTACTGGAACAAAGAATATGGCAAACAGATTTTCCCCAGTAGATCTCCACCCTGTGTGTAATATGCTACAACTACCCTGTGTGTAATATGCTACAACCACCCTGTGTGTAATATGCTACAACCAGTATTTTTCTAATCTTGACTTTCACACTCCATGTGGGGAACAAATTACTTTTCTGGATCTTTTCCTTTTGGAAGAGTATCAGCTTGGAATCGTATGAACAGACCTCTATTCTGTTGTTACTGGATGCTTTGTCCTATTATTTTTCCAGTCCTGACTAGAAACGTTTTATTTTTTTCTGGAGGGACCCATAAAACTTACATAGTGGCTTTGGTCCTAACTTTGAAACATGCACTGTAAATGGTTCCAAACGTGCATATATCACTTCGGTTCTAGTGGGATCATCTCCTTGTATAAACTTTCAGAGGTTAACCTTTGTGATTCATCTTTAATGGACTCCATGATCCCCCCCCCCCACTGTTCCCTTTGTGTGTATGCTTGCATTATGCTCTACTTAGGGCCCCATGGATGCAGTACCTGGTGGTGCCAGCCAGCACAACTTGCAGCCAACCTTACCTAGAACCTTCTGTGCTGTGCACTTGGTTTATTTACATTCAAAGACCGGAAATAGCTATTTAAATTTTCTTTTGTTTACAGCTAGGTCCAATTGGAAGTGACATATGAACCATTGTCTGGGAGCTCCCACTAGAAACAAATATGTCAAAGTGAATTACCCCAGATATAGTTAGTGCCAGACCAGGTCATGACAACACAGCCCAGTAGCTTTAGTGGGCTATGCAGGAAGCCTGAACAGATAAACCTTTCACAATGCAAAAGATCAGTACTTCCTACCATGGGCAATTGGATCTACCCTTATTTCTCATGTTTCTAGCTGTTATCAGTTTAGCTGAGGATTCTCTGCATCAGACAGACAGACAGACAGACACATACACACAGACACCCCACATACACAAAATTTATTTCTCTTCAAATGTGATTGCATTACAACCCTGTAACTTTACAATGTATTTTCATCTTTCCCCTCTTCTCCAACATTTGAGCAACTTTTACACCTCATTAGTTTCCTTAAAAATTATCTAAAAGAATAAAAGCATCCATGCAAGCTGGACATAACACTGAATCTACGATCATTGCTAGTGTTATTTGAATATCAAGAGCGTTGCGAACTTCTTTCAGAAATAGATATGTACATGGAACTGCATGATATGTCTTTAATCTATTATTATTTTCATGCATGGATCCAAAATTGGAGACAATGAACAAATAAGCACATTATTCTTTACTATAAACCTAGTTAATGGTCTAGGCTTATCTATTGTCAAGTGCGTTTTGTAATTTAAAATTGGAAAGTTTATTAAAAGCAATCTGATTCCATGTGCTTTTGGGCCACAGCACAAATAGAAACCCAGATTGATCGACAAAGTTATATTCTTCCTGTGAATGACATTTTAGGGCTAGAGAGACAAGGTAAGAAGTCAGGTTGTCTGACTTCTAATCAACTAGACCCTCTTCTTCCCATTATTTAAAGTTGATTATTTTATGAATTTCTATGGA
The DNA here is from genome assembly GCF_024711535.1 of Dipodomys merriami. Taxonomy (NCBI): domain Eukaryota; kingdom Metazoa; phylum Chordata; class Mammalia; order Rodentia; family Heteromyidae; genus Dipodomys; species Dipodomys merriami. The sequence goes on along the minus strand of NW_027206413.1, from coordinate 1,199,551 downwards.
AGAAAATGGAATACTATGGAGTTGCTGAAAATATAAAAAAGGGTATCAAATCAATTGTGTAAATCTGGCCTGGGGCTATAACCAGAAATAAGCTTTGATATTAAAGGGAGGGGGGACTTTCTCCAGCCAGTAAGTTGACTGTACTTAGGTCACTTGGTGTCCACTTAGGATTTGTGGTTAGGGAAACTCAGTGTCTCATGGCCCTGAGAAGACTTGAGACTGATGCTTAAATTAGAAATCTATAGGGGGCCGGGTTCTGATGCCTCATGCCTATAATCCTAGTGACTCAGGAGATAGAGATCTAAGGAACACAGTTCGAAGCCCAAGCAGGAAAGACTGTGAGACCTTCATCTCCCATTAACCACCAAAAAAGACTGGAAGTAGAATTATAGTTCAAATAGTAGAGTGCTAGCCTTGAGCAACATGTTCAGGGAGATCGTCCAGGCCTTGAGTTCAAACCCCAGAACCAAAAAAATAAAAATAATGAAGGAAGGAGAAGGAAGAAAGAAAGGTAGAAAGAAAGAAAGAAAGAAGCAAAGGAATCGTATAAAATCGTAATTATCCTTCAAAGTAGGGAAACTTAGCTGGTCTGAGCACAGAAAGAAGCTGAATGGCGTCAAAGAATGATGACAAGTAAGGGTAGAAAGCCCCAGTATAGAAACAACCAAACACAGCAACGCAAAAACGTCCCGCAGGAGTCTGCAGAATACCTGCAAACAGAAAGAAAAGGGAAGACGTCATTGAAAGCACTCTGCTTTTCCCTTTGGCTGGAAAGCAGAAGTTAAAATGCGGCTTCAGGGCATTGTCCCTTTGACACACATCAGTTACTGTAGACATCTTTCTCTTTGATCAGTGGCAAACAATGTTTATGAAATTTTATTTTCAAATCTCTTCTAGCTAGTTACTTAATCTGAATGTTTTCCTTTTTTAATTGATATTTTATTAGTAGTTGCACAGGGACGATTCCCTCCCATACATGTGTACAATACACCCTGACCAAAGTCTCCCATTACTCTCCCTCACCTGACTCTTCGGAGGACAATTTCAGCAGATTTAATTGTTCTATTTTCATATATGCATATGCAGTAAAATGCTAATGTTCACTCTCCTTTACCCTGTCTGCAGCTGGTAGCCCACCCCAACAGAGCCTGCTTTACTTTGCTGTCATTCTGAGTTCATACGCTCTTCACATGATCCCTGAAATATTTTATTTTAAACATACCAACATCTAAGTACAACACATACAGCATTCAGCTCTATGCCATTTCAATCCATCAGGCAAAGAAGAAAAAGAAATGAAAAAGCAGACAAATGAAAGTACTGCCAATGTTTGGGCACTGGATGTAGTAACATTAAACACAAGCCGATTCTAGCTTGTCCTTGGCTCTGGGTTCAACATGCTGTCCTCCCAGACCTTTCTTTAAAGCAATTTAAAAGTTGAATCAATTAAACACAGAAAATATTAAAAAAAAATAAATCCCAAAGAATATGGAGTAAAGTCTACCTGTAAGTGAAGGCATGCGGGAACAGAAGTCAAAGGAAAGATCGTGACGCTGATGAAAAAGTTATTGTCCTTATCCCTAGTTATTCTTTCTTAGTTATCATTTTCATTTTCAAAAACACAACTTTTTAAAAGAATTTTGGTCTTTTGTCCATCTTGGCTTCTTCCTGTTGTGAAATGCACAGTCAGAACTCTTTTCTTGCCAGCGTTCAGATGATTGGGGTTTGACAGTGGTGGTCAGGGCGTGAGTCATGGTGACACAGAGATTACTCAGAGGTCTCCACCCCAGCAGACAGAATCACCTCTTCACAAGAACTTCCTTAGAGCCATTCAGCATCCACGGACATGATTCAGTGGAATGAGATTATTCCACATGGACTTTTACATACTTTTGCCAAAATATAACTCCCCCCATCATACAACCTTAGCACATCAACTTCTTTACTAGTTAAAACAGTTGCATATATGCCTGGAGATCACCTTATAATAAGCTTTGGGTGTGGCCAATAGGCATTAACGTTCCTGCCCCTTAGAGAATGAATTAACCAAACCTTTGCCTAAGCTCCTTTGCCAGTGAATGGGAATGGATAACACGGATAAGAACATAGAACCTCAAGCTAAACATTTGTTTCTTTTTGGAACTTAGGAATAACTGTACCATTACGTCTTTTTTTTTTTTGGTTTCATAATTGATAAACGTGATGAATACATACATATACAATCTTTAAGTATTTCCACAAAGGAGTTGCTATTCAATAAAACAGTTTATGAGTATAATGCATCTTGATCAATTTCACCCCTTTTTATCACTCTTTGATCCAACACTACCCCTCCCTCAAGTTTCTTCATTTTGTAGGATCGTCATTGACTTTACGGCTGCATTCTCCTCTAAGTTATGTCTTTTGAAAGACTTCTTTTGTGTTTACTGGGAGCAAGATGGTCAAATAGGTCCATAGGGGTAATTGTCCAAGTTATAAGCTGTATGCAGCCAATTAATACAAACAATTGGAAATTGCTGCCAAGGTTAGAAAGCAGATTAGATTACCCAAGAGAATAATGAGGAAAAGTCTATTTTGACAAGTAAGCTGAGACTTGGAAGAGGAAAGAGTAATGTAAAGTCAATGGGCAAGGGTAAAGTCTAGGATGTGTTGTTCAACAAAAGATAAGATCAAATGAAAATATAAATGAAAGATAAGGAAAACATGTTTCATAACTATTAACAGTTTAACTAGGGTGGGGAAAATGGAGTGACAAGAAATGAAAATAATAGTGTAGCTGAGAAAGGCATGCTGAAGCTGGTCCATGGAAGACAGGGTTCAGACTGAGTTTACCTTCTGACTTAGTACTTAGGGCACCAGTGCTGACGTAGAGAGCCACAAGTTCTACTAGACAACACTTCACTTATGCTTACTGGACTGTTCCAGTGCTTGTGATTTTGCTTAGCAAATCAGTTATAAAGTCTGTTGCTAGCAGACTATATAAAGGCTCTGGGTACTGAGCACACCACTTGCGTAGCAGGTAGTATAGATACATATTTGGATGGACAAGGAGGACATGGAGATGAAGGTTGGCTTCCACCACTGTTACTGACACCAGTTTGGGGATCAGCCTGTGGGGGTTGATCTGGACCGTGTCTGCAGCAAGATTAATGCTACCAACCCCATGAGGAGTGTAAGGAGGGTGGAAGATGAGAGAAGTACGTAGTAAATATTGTTTCCTTTTACTCAGGATGGATTAACTGCGCCTTAGAAACTTTTTAGATTTTTTTTCTACTTCTAGATCTAGTTAAAGTTGAACTAATTTCTTATTTAAAAGCTCACATTAATTTCGATCTAGAGACTTGTTCCTGCAGAATGCTTCTCGGCACGCAGGGCTCTGTCAGATGCCCGGCTTCCTCCAGCCATAGTCATGGCAGCACAGCTCTCATCCAATGTATGACCCAGCCAAAATAACTACCGCCCAAATAACACAATTCAGCCATCACTTAAACAATTGTCCAGAGGTTTTGAGTAGGGCTAGGTACTCCAAATGTAAAAATAATCCCGTGTCTCCACATGGACGGGTTAGAAGAGCGCTCAGTGACACAGCTCATGACTTTCGGCCCGTGACACAGCAGGGCTGACCTCACCGACTTGGCCCCGAGCCCCAGTCTGAGCCTCCTGTTTCTCCGCCCTGTCCACAGTTGTTCCACACTGCCCACCACACTGATATGGGTACAAATAAAATAGAAGGAACTAGATGTAACTTGTTTGTTTTTTTTTTAAAAATTAGCATCCTTAGAGAGAATTGTATTCGTTTGATCTCAAAGCAGTTGACATGAAATGAATGTCACGTGATGTAACTAGACCCTTCCATGTGGCGGTTTGAAGGTGAGGTAAGTCATTAGATCTAGATGAGATCATAAGGGTGGGGTCCTCGCGAGGGAGCTGGTACTGTTGTGAGAAGGGCAGAGAGCTCTGTCTTGGTCCCTTGTCTCTTTCTGCCGGGAAGATAAGTGGGGAGAGGACTCTCACCAGCAATGGAATAGGCCAGACCAGATCTTAAGACTTGCTAGCCCCCCAAAAGGTTGAGAAACACATTTCTGTTGTTTAAGGTAGCCGGGCGACATGCATGTTGTTTTGGCAGGCTGAGAAGACAGACTGGAAGCCAGGTTACAGAGCTGAATATTGAAAACCTGGGGATTTGACAGAATGGCATTCTCCTCACAAAATATCATTATGCCCGCCGCGGTTTCGTTTTCTTTACCTACACAGTATTTTGAGTGTAAAGCCTTTTAGATTGAGCGCGTTAGCACGTTGCTGTCTGCAGATTATTTGTCTCCAAGATGAGATACCAGCTTCCTCTTCAGAGGACTTCGCTTACACAGAGTTACAGAAGGACCCCTGCTTCTGTCTCTTATTGGGGCAAAAAGCTAATTCTCCGCTGCAGCATCTTGCCCATTTTTACTTAAAGTGAAAAAGAAAAACTTGAAGAAATGCAAGTCATACTTCTATTTTCAAGAGTCAAATTCCTCATAATTATTTTTTTTTATTCAAACAGAAGAGCCTTTCCTGTTCCATGACTCCTGCCTTCCATGAACTGAGCTTGCTAACTCATGAATTGCAGATGTCTACTTCATTGCTATCTGCTTCCAGAAGTATTTTCTTAAACCTGTTTTTCCCAGGTCTTAAAAAATAGCATTGAAGTTGTAACGACAACAACAACAAAAAAGCAAATCATCTTAAAAAATGGCATGTGGCAGTTGTTTCATAAGAAGGTGTCAGTTTTTGCGGGCAATGTCATGATTGATGTGTTGTCTTTTACAATGTGACAACAGTCTTACTACAAAGGAAAAATACCATCAGGAGATGCAGGAGAAGCTCCTACCTCCTGAAGACTGTTTGTGATTCTAGTCAAATACCAGCCGCTTCCGAGAGGACCACACACCTGGAACAACCAAGCTTGGAAAGCTTTAACAATCTCACTCAGAATGCTTCCCCAAACTTTGCCTTCCCTGGTTTCTTTTCATCTTTTGGATTTTCCCAAAGGGCTCAGACATTTAAAAAGAAAAGCCAGTGAATAAATGTTGAGTAATTTGAGCCAACTTTTTTTTTTTTTTTTAGTCATGTGGCAACCAAATTAGCTAACCTAAAACGAATGGGCTGGGAAATAATTGAATTTTCATAGCCTGCCTTTAGCCCTTGGCCTTCCTCCTTTTTCCTGTGTATTAAAAACAATTAATTTCTAGTGATATTGCTTGTCAAGGAGATTGATTCCTTGCTTTTGTAAGTGCTAAGTTCTGCTTGCTTGGTAAATATTTCTTTCCAAAATCTCCATGTACAAGAAAACTTGGCTTGTAAGAAATTGACGAACAGCGAAAGAGCGAGTGCTTCCCTGAAGAGCTCTGGGAACCCACATCTGTGGCGTGATTTCCTGTAACACTTTTGGGTCTCCCTCCTGCCTCAGTTCCTGCTGGCTTTCATTCATGTTTCTAGTGTCCTAATTCTCAGTTATGCTCTCCATCAACCCTCACTAAAGCAATAGCAACATACCTATAGGAGATTCCTGCTTTCTTTCCAGTTATTCTTCTAGGGGATGCCTCTGTGCCCGCAGTGAACAGGAGGATGGTTATATGTAGTCTATTCCTCTCCAGGAGAAATCACAGCAGCAACTGTAGAAGTAAAATCTACTTACAGATTCCTGCCCGGGATCAGACTAGGTGCCCATTATGTGTTGATTAGATCCTCAAACTATCCCAAGAAGTAAGTAGTCTTACTCCCAAATTGTTGGTGTGAAAACCGAGGCCCTGAGTCTCAAAGTATATTTCCACAGGTCACACAGATAAGTGGGCAGGGACTGTAGCAAAACCACTTATCCTGATTTCCTTCCATGGCTTTCTTTCTACCACTTTCTGGAAAAGGTTTTTATTTTCTTCTTTACTTGTGTGTTGCAATTAATTGGATAAAACAAATAAGTGATTAATCAATAGAGAAATTACAGGTAGCACACATGTCGGAAGCCTGAACTTTGTATCTTAGTCAAAGCAAAGGCATTGTCTTCTCAGCACAATTCAACTCCTACAAGGCTTGCTTGTTTGTTTGATTGACTGTTCTGTGGTCATAAGGATAAGACTCAGAGCCTCCTGTATACAGACATCCTGGGAAAATGTTCTACCATTGGCCTATACCCCATTTCCAACAAAAACATTCACGTATAACTATTTCATGATAATTCATTTTATTTACTGAGCATTCTTGAGAAGTTCAATTTGCTATAAACAGAAATATTATAGCCTGAAGTTGCAGTTTAAGATAGACTGACCGTCACAGGGAAAGCATCATTCTTGGGGATAGTATCAATGTAGCCACAGAGGAAGGCAAGAGCCCTGAAGTCGGCGTGCCCAGGAAGGCTTGCTTTTGGTTGGACAACCTTGGAAGTTCTGATCAAGAATGTCCTTAAGGGAAATGTCTTAAAGAGTTAAAGCAGAGAAAGTACCATGGATGGCATTAATAATTTTGGCTCTATGGAAACATATTTGTCCTAGAAAGGTGAAAGAACAGAAGTAGAATGAGGAAGTGAAAGAAATACCGATCACATTAGGGTACCGTGAAGTCTCCCGTGGTTTGTGTTTCAGAGTGAGCCTGACTACCGTGAGCGAGCTAAACACTGAGGCATGTCTACAGTTACAGCCACTTCGCACGGTGCCACTGGCTCATATTTTTGGTTGAAACCATTTAAAATAATGGTTCCCCCCCCCATATATTTAGAATCATTTTACTCCAAGGAATGTCATTCCCCAAATTCCATTTAAGGGAAACAAAACAGATGAAACAAACAAAAAAAAATCGCATTGACAGCGTAGGAGCCGGTGGATGCACCGTCTGAGAACTGGAGGGCGCAGCTGGGTGTTGGCGCTGGAAGGGCCCGGGCCCTCTGGACAGTTGCTGAGACTCGGTGGTGGAGGACAGGGGAGGATCCGGCGTGGAGAACGCGTTGGCTGTGGTTGTGATGTGCTAAGCTCCATGGATATGGCCATAGGGTTCCCAGTTCAGTGACCCATGTGTGTGCCCATGATCAAGGCATATTCTAAAAGGATGCTCTCCTCATTTCAGTGAAAGCTAAGTGGAACCAAAGAGACGCAGCTGAACGCCGCAGCTGTATTCCCTGCTTTTCATGGGCCATACAATAAAAGCTCAACAGTTTCTAGTGGCTTTTGCAATTATACTTCCTTTCAATTTTCCAAAGGTTACAGGGCCTGACCCACACAAATCCCATTAAAGTAAGTGGCTGTTGTGCAATATAGGTTCCTTTGAAAACATTCTTCAGTGCCCATAAAATGATCAGCGGGCTGTACTTTAGATCCACTTGCCTGCCATATTTTTAACCAAAAGGCAGATGACTAGCTTTGATGTGGTGGTTGGTTTCTGCTACTGAAGCTGGCATTTTATCTTCTTGCATCAGATTTCTTCTTAAATGGATGTGATTCAAGCAAATGAAACCCATTTGTATTCTGATTATATTCCTAAAATATGTTTTTATTGTAACTTTAAATTACATTGGGCCGCCATTGACTCGGGAGCTCCAAGGCCCAAATCCTAGTCAGGGTCAGCCCACAGTGGCAGCCCTCAGCTCAAAGGTGTCATGACTTCATGACTTCCTCTAGCACCACCTCTGCACTCACAGGGTGAGTCCAAGGCTAGCCCCAACAGTAGTGCTGTTGTGCCCTTTAAGTCATAGTGGGGTAGACACAGGGACGTGTGGCCTTTATCCTTGGGAAACATTTTATGTATATGTTAACTTCCATTGCAGGACCATCCACTCGAGCATTTCTGTCTAGTATGTGTTCCGACTGCTTAAATAATTCATTTATCATGGGGCTATTTTTATGGAAAGGATAAAAATGAAGGAACAATTCCTACATGTACAAGGACTACAAAACTTTTCTTGTGTCTAAATCTGATGGCCAGCCTATCTGGAAAAAAATGCTGTGAAAGATTTTTTTCCCCTTGCAGCTCAAATTATCTAGAGATGAAGGTAACACTAACCTACTTATTTGCTTTGCACTAGTAAAAATAATTCAAATTCAGAAATTATCCACCCTTTAGGATCTCAGGTGAATCACCAAGTTTCCAAAATTCTGGGACTGCTTCTACATTACAACACTGCTCTAAAATCTCCCAACTTTTCTGGTCACTTAATTTAACAAGGGGTCCCATCTCTTTTCTTAGTAATTCGTGAGTGCATAAGATGGCAAACAGTATATACAAAAGTTGAATCGTAATTTTTAAAAAGTGTTTGATAATACATAGATGTATGCACACACGCACACATGCATATGATTTTAGAGTGAGATCAATATGGACTGGAGCTGTTGGCAAAATCTCACAGCGGAGATAAGATCTGAGATGTGTCGAGAGGAAGAGATACTGAACAGTGTATTAAAAAGGAAGACCAGTGCCATTATGACTGTGAGGAGAGGGTATGCTAAGGTGGAGCTGAATATACTTGGGAAGACTACTGAAAAAGAAGATGTGAGAACATCTGGACCAACAGGGCCTTCCCAATGAGAATAATTGCATTCTCTCCCTCCCCGCCTCCCTCTCTTCTCTCTTTCTTTTGGCACTACTGGGGTTTGGACTCAGGACCTTTTACTTGCTAGGCAGGTGTTGTATTGTTTGAACCACATCCTCAGCCCATGGTTGCATTAAAAATTACTACTATTATTTTATTATTCCTATTAAGGTGTTAAATAGCAGGATTACTATTTTATAAAGCAGGTGATGAGTAAATTTCCTTTTTTGGACAATGTCAGCCCATCTTTTATTGTCCCTCAGTTTTCCCCCATTGGTTGCATTTTTTTAATGGTGATTCTTGGGGGACTGACATATGGTACACATTCATCCTCTTTCTTAGTCCCTCTTGATTATAGCTCTTGTGAAAATGTCTCTTTCCCATAAACATTGTCCCTAGGTAGTAGTTTCTATTTACACTTCTGATGTATTTTTTTCTCTCTTACACACCACAATGGAATTAGGTGTCATGGCTTCAGATTTCAGATTTCAAACTTTTATCATGATTTTAAAGAAGCCACTTTGTTCCTCTAGATCTTAACTTCATCCGTTAAATAATAGGGTTGGATTTTACACATTTTTGGGGGGGTATTTGGTGCCAGTATTTCATAGATCACGATTCTAAGTGACACGGTCCTATTTTGTCTGTTTGGATTGAAAGAGTGGCAAAACCGCAGACCCAAAGTTTGTTCAGTTCGATAAAACTATAAAGGTACATTGAATTAGAAATATTATGATCTCAATTAAAAAATACATTCCTAATTCATGGTTGTTATGCAGTGTGGTGAGACCTAGTCACTTCAGAGTGCTGAAGAACAATATACATTGAGTCCCCTAATTTTGCATCAGTATCCTTAGACGCCAAGTTTCGAAATCAGCTTTCACAAGAAAGAGGGGCTTCCGGCAATGGTAAAAGCACACTGCTAAAGCTCTCTGTGCAGGCAGAGCCAGGACTCTGATAAATCTGTTTATTCCAGGTACTTCAGATGCCCTGAATGTGTAAACTTCTTCAGTGTTTATGTTTCTTCCCAAGCAGCAAAAGATACCGTGCGGGGCCTGTTCCTCTGAGCTCGGGATCTGGGAGCTGAGAGTCTGTGATTAGTGAGCAAAGGCAGAGATGCCGCAGGCTGCCGCTCCAGCCGCCTCCCATGCCCGCTCATTGTCTCTTCGTATTATGTTTGCACTTTGAAGGACGTTTGCCAGATCGAGACCCCTGGGAGCCCTGTTATTTGAATGTCTCTTCTCACCTTCAACATGATCTGGACTGATGTTTTCATTTGTTAAAAACAACAAGAACATTCACTGGGAAACTTTCGCTGGAATCGGTTCAGGTCATCAGAGCTATTTATTCCCTGTCATAAACTGTAATTCTCCATTTCCCTTACTCCCATGTCGGGGGAGTTGGTGGTGTATGGTGGACAGCCAGTGGGATTTGAATGAACAGTGGAAAGATTTCAAAGAACTGCCGAGAGATGATGTAGCAGGTTGTAGTACTAGAATAAACCATAAAGTAGTCTTGGTCTTGATCACTGTTTGGCAGTGCAAGGAGACAGAGGCTTAGACAGCAGCGTACGACTTAGAATTTATTCTTAAACCTGAGAGTTTTCTCGGAGGAAAGCAACAAATCATGGTGTGTTGGCTTCCTAAGAGCAACCCTTTAAATTGAAAGAGAACAGCTCCACGCCTGACTGGTCTCTGTTTCATAAAGGTTCGGCAGCTGAGGGTGGTTTGCAGATTTTATTTATTGGAAGCCTGAAATTCAGTTATGGTAGTGTCTCAAAGTCTTGAAAGATCAGAGAGGCCTGAAGAGCAAGGTATGTAGAACTGTACACAGGGGATTTGGGGGGAAAAGGGGGGCGGAGGGAATAAGACAAATTCTTCCAGACATTTGAACAGGTAGGGGAACACATGCTCAAGGCAACTGCCGAAAGCCATTGGCTTCTGTGTGCTTTCAGTCTGGTGCAGATATTACTGGAAGCAAATTTTAACTAATAGCTAAATAGTGCCATACTTAGTGACACCAGTGGAGACAGAGCCCAGGAATCAGGATCGAATTGTCTCCCTTCTCGAAATATGGCTGATTTGGCATTCTAGGTGAACACACACAGATAGGATTCATCTAGCAGACGCAATGGCTGGCTGCAGCTCCTTGGCTGGTGGAACCTGAGTGAGATCGCATAAAACACTTTCTAAGGACCAGCAACGTTTCATGCGCCCTGATGAAACACATCCAGCAAATGCTTACTGTGTCTGATGCTTTTTATGACTAACCGGAAATATGCAGTCTCTATTCTAAGACCCTAGGTGTGTGCAGAGAGGCAGCCCTGGAGGTGTCTGAGCCAAAAGATCGGCCTCAGGCATCAGGTACCAAAAGATCTGGCGTAGGATCCCGAATCTAAGGTGTGTTTTGAATCCACATGCAAATTCGGATGTGTTCTTACTTGGAATAAGAGCAACATGGTAGCTCAATTAGGACGCCACGATTCAAGCCAGTGGTTGTTGAATGTGTTGTGTTTTTATAATCACAGAAGATCATGAGACTGTGCACAGGAGAGATGGAGCGATGAGAGCTATTATTCTATTTAATGTGGAGCAAGTGTCCAAGATCTCCTTTCCTTTTTCTTTTCTTTTTTGCCAGTCCTGGAGCTTGAACTCAGACCTGGGCACTGTCCCTGAGTTGCTTTTGCTCAAGGCTAGCACTCTACCACTTGAGCCACAGGGCCACTTTTGGTGTTTTCTGTGTATGTGGTGCTGAGGAATCGAACCCAGGGCTTCATGCATGCTAGGCAAACACTCTACCACCAAGCCACACTCCCAGTGCCTCCAAGTTCTCCTTTCTTCCCATCCTCACTCCAACTCCTTGTAACTTTCTTTGAGCCTCTGTGGGGAGAAGCGGTTGAGAATGTCAATTTAGCCCTTCAGCCTTGGGCGTGGGCACTCAATGCTGCAGGTCTCTATGAGCCACAGACTCTTGCAAAGCTTGGGCCTCTGGGTGATGGTTTAATGGTGGTGTCCGCACAGCTGGTGTTGCAGTCAGCTTCACCCCCCATCGCTCTTGTCTGCAGCTGGGTGGGGACTCAAGACCTGAGCCCACTGTTTTCTGGCTGCCCTAGGGGGCTGAACGCTCAGCTTGTTTGTGACATTGCTTCTGGAAGCACCAGGAACAAACCCGGGAGGGAGCTGGCGGGTAAACACTCCGGCTTGTGATTCCGCAAACCTGTTTTCAGGACCGGAGAGCTCAACCTTGAGTTGGGTCCCTTCAGGAATCTCAGGATCTGGTTCCTCATTCTTTGGTTCTTTTAGGGTGAGTCCTGGAGTAATGTTAGTGTGGGCTGTTCCTGTGGGGCCCTCAGCTCTGATCTGGGGAGGAGCCCCTGAGAACCCAGCTTAGCAAAGCAGCCTGGCAGGATGCTGGCAGGAATCAGTCTGGGCCGCCGAGAGAATGGCCGTGAGTTGGAGACCGTCCCGCGTCCTCGGCGGGGCCATCTCCTCTCACGCTGTGCGCTTGCGCTCCTGTGTTGAGGATGACCGGGAGGTAGCTGACATGGGGGGTTATGAAACGCTGCGTGAACCTCCTATCGTCTAGCACAAGAATGGTAAGAAATGACCGATTCTTCTTTCTCCATCTCTGGAGAGAAAGTAGGTGGGGGATTTTTTTCCTTCCAGCCCTCATGGACAAAACAGGCGTCAAGGAGCAGGCACCACGTGCCTCTCTTCAGCTCTGGGCTCATATTCAGAAACAACAGCCAGGCAGGAGCTCGGCTGGGGGTCCCTGCGCGTCATTTGCGCAGCACGAAGCTGCATTAGGCTGCAGCACTTTGACAAGGATGTGAGCAATGAAGCCACCCTCACGAGAGATGTCTTCTTCTCTTTCCTCTGTTAAGTGTTCACTGGGATCTCTGAAGTGAATGGGGCTCCTGACCGTCACATTTATATTGTAGATGATCAGCTGAACTCAGAGGAAAAGAAGAAGAGAAAGCAGCGGAGAAACAGGACCACCTTCAACAGCAGCCAGCTGCAGGCTCTGGAGCGCGTCTTCGAGCGGACACACTACCCGGATGCGTTTGTGCGGGAAGACCTTGCCCGCCGGGTCAACCTGACTGAGGCCAGAGTGCAGGTAACTGAGGCTGCGGCGGGGGCGCCAGGCAGTCTGGAGGCCCATCTCCAAGTGTTGTTCAAAGTCAGCTGTGTCAAAATAATCACTCTGAAGCGAACTAGTTACGCAGGCCAGAAGTGCTCAAAGCATCGATTCACTGTATCAAAATCATGTTTATAACACAAGGCTCTTTGGCAGGTTGCATTGTAGAACTTTCTAGTTTGAAAGGAACCGTTCCATCTCCTATTACAGTTCTGTTATAGTTGATGAGTTACAATCCCTTAATGTAATATTTGAGTCACCGTACTTATGAAATATGCATCTATTTAGCAAACAAAAACCAAGTCATAGATTTCAGGCACTCCGGTGCTAGTGAGGGTTACGTGTGGATCCCATGTGGACAGACTCCAGGGTCTAGATGTGTTTCTTTGGGCTGCATAGAATGTGAAAACTCAGACTCAATACTTTTGAAAGGTCAGAATGTTTCCCACTACAACTCCCTTTGCCCCCCCCCATTGCTTTGACCCCTTCCGATTCAGGTTGTACACCCGGTAATATTTTACTGTGTGCCCCCCGGCCTTCATTTTGAGCTTTGGGGGCCATTTTGAGCTTTAGCATTCCATCCTCTTAGCCTTCCCCCTCACCTTTGGAGATGCAATCTTCCAAACACTTGTCATTTATGAACCCTGGTCGAAGTAGAAAGCAGGAACTGTGGACCTGAGCTATGAACATCTTCAAGCAGATGATTTTTTATATATTCTCCACCTCTGAGTGAGGAAGCAAAAGAAGGTGCAAGCAAAGGGAAAGGGAAAAGAGCACATCCTTCTAAATCTCACATTACAATGTATCAGCTGCAAGCTAGACACGTAAGGAACAATATAGCCAGTCATTGTTGTAATACTCATCTGGTACTTAACACTGACGAAGCCCTTACATGCAAAGAAATGCTCTTGATATGATTGATCTAACATGAATGGATGTTATCCTCTATCTTACAGCTGAGAAAATGGAGGTGAGACAGGTTAAAGCACTGAACATGACGTCAGATGGCTAGGAATTAGTCAATATAGAATATGCATGATGGACTGTCAATCCAGAGTTCAGGCCTTTGAAGGCGGGGAATGAGGCTCAATGGTAAAGCATTCACCTAGCATCTTGAAGGCCCTGGATTTGATCACCAGCATGTGCATGTGTGCACGTGTGCATGCACACACACATCCACACACACACAACATACACTTTGAATAAATAATGGTCTATTGACCATTTAAAAGTAGTGCTTTGCTGTTTTTACAAAACACGTGTGACAAATCTGTCATGTCTTCCTACAAAAATTATTATTTGCATATTTATGTCCACCATGAGTCAGAGGAATTTCTTGCTGTAAAGTATAGCTTTCTAGACTAAGGGGGCTTGAGTCAGGCAGCAAACATCTTGACCGGTAAGGAGACAGCGTCCATGTAGGAGCAACTTGTTGAGAACACAGACTTGTTGGGTGGGTGGGGAGGTCCTGGAGGTATCTGAAAAGAAAGTGTGAACTATTTTCTCCCTGAGGCAAAGAGAAGTCTCGCCGAAAATTACTCCTCAGGAGACAGAAATGAGACAAAATGAGAGAAATTAAACAAAAATGTGCAAGAGTTAATTTTGAGTTGGGGGACTACCTTGTCCCTATCACATCAGACAAACTCTATCATCTGTGTGTCTATCATCTATCTGTCTGTCTGTCTGTCTGTGGAGAGGGGACAGATTTTTTTCTTCTCCCTTTCATGTCACACTACATACTGATGACTTTCAGTGCTGTGGGTTCTTAGCTCCTGAGTAGGGAGAATTTTCCTCCCTGAGTTCATTCTCCCGTCGTGAAATCCTACCCTTTCCCAGAGTGAAGTAATCCATCTAGTTCTGCTTTTATTAATACTCGGAGCAGTTATTATACTAGGACGTATACTGTATGGACTTGCTTATGGATCAGCACCACCCACTAGAGGGCGAAGTCCCTTTATAGAGGGGCCCGATTTTATTCCTTTTTGCAAGAGTAATTTCACCCCTTTTCTTTTCTTTTTTTGTCTCATTTCCCTCAAACACCTAATGAGTACCTCTTGTACATTTGGAGCTGTGTTTTATTTTCTGGGATGAATAAGACACTAGGCTTCTCCTTAAGGGTGTTATGGTCTGGGGTAGAGGAGACAGATGTACAAACCATCAGATTATGATATCATAAGCCTACGGTAAAGGAATCTCCAGAGGAAATAATGATCCGGGATGCTGGGGGTGGGGGTGGGGGGTGGGGAGTACATATCTATTAACCATCCAGTCTCGACGATCTCACAACTGCCCTGTAAATGTCATTACCTCCAATTGATTGGGATCCAAAGGGAAAGAGGAATAACCATCCAAGAATAAGTGTTCATTGTAGTATGGCAAGTATTTTCTCCAAGCCCTTTAGACTTTAAAATCGTGTTCTTTCCACTCTAATGCGTCCCAGCAGGGGTGGTGTGCAGTTCAAATCTCTTAACAGTAGAAGATGTTGACCACTGGACGGAAGGGAGAGTATGGCTGGCAGAGGGGGCTTCGTGTGTGACTATACGTAGTAGAGCGTGGCCTGCTCCATCCAGGAGTCCTGAGGTCCTCAGGCCCAGGACGGGAGTTAGGAAGATCGATGGCCAGGGTAGGTGAGAGTGACATGACCTTGTGATTGGACAAGGAGCTGATTTCTGAACGTCACTGTTTGATGGTGAGAAGTTTTTATTTCATTCTTTAATGGGAAGCCAGTAGATGATACCCAGCAGGGCATTGGTGTGATTATATTCACGTTTAAAATGATAACTTCAGTAAGAACGTAACAGGCACGACAGAAAGAAGCGGTGGAGGTCTGGGACGTGGGGTGGGGTGTCCAGTGTGCAGTCGGACGTGGCCGAGCAGGCAGTGAGCCCATGGTCGCTTCGGTGGATACTGCAGCCTTTTCACCAGCGGGATTTCCCTCTTGCATACCTCGTTGTAGGCATCTACACCTGCACCTAAAATATTTGCCTCTCTGTGTTTCCAATGTACATACCTTCCTTAATTGGAGTGTGGACCTCAGGAAAGCAGTGGACGGAGTCTTTCTCATCTTTTTCTTCTAGCATGTGGGATGGGGTCTGAGCCGCAGTATTCCTAGACTTCCCGAGTACACAAACAGATGGGTAAAATTGCATTGTCATCTGAAAGAGTTATAGGGCCAGGAGTTGGACATCGTTGTGTTAAAAATCAGCCGTCTGTCACTTGCGCCAACTGCTTCACATCAGTGAAACAGTTCCTTCAGCTCTACATTAAGAATGATAAAACTTGTGGAAATACCATGGTGACTAGAAATTCTGTAGGTAGTGCACCCAAAGGCTCTTAGCACTGGCAAATACTATCCGTGCCACACACATTCCTCCATACGCTACAAATAAATGTGATCCAGTCAACGTCTTGCCTTTTGCGTCTGGATTTTTCTGCAAAAAGATTTCTTTCTAGAACGTCAGGAGACTCTCCACGTGATCATTGTGCACCTTCACGCCCAGCGGTGGGCAGCAGCCAGCAGGGTGGTGCGCGTGCCCGCTCTCCGCAAGACGCAGCTCAGGGCACGCTCCTCCTCCCGTTCCAGAGTCCCGGGAGGACTGCAGTCTGGTTGTGGGGAGCACTGGCCGCTCCTTCTTTTCCACCGATGGTGGTCCTTGCATTACCCAAGTAAAGCTGGCCCCAGCCCCACGTCCTTGTCCGACTCTCTGGTTCTGGAGATACGGAAACTTCTTTAAACGTCAGCATGTTATAAGAATGACCATGGCGTCCCAGACGCCTCCTCTTTTTCTGGATTGCAGTCACCACAGGGGCTGTGACGTTCGTGGTTGCCCATTGGTTAGTCACAGACCTCATCTCCGGAGTCTTGATCGCTGGAAGTGCCTCATCATTGCTTTTGGTCTATTTGTGTGTTAGGGACTAAGCTGAGGGCTTCATACGTGTTAAGCACATGCTCTACCACTGAGGGACTCTCCAGCCCTATACCATCAGCCCTGAGAGCTGTAGCCACCCACCCGGGAGGGCCCTGCCATTGTTTTATTGTTCTAGGAAGAATGTCAGACCTTCTCTATATCTTCCTTAGAAAGTATTGTATAGTAAAAACCACCAGAATTCCCTTCAGGTGGCCACTTTGTCTGCCAAGTCTGTCTGTCTGTCTGTCTCTCCCATCTCCCCACATTCTGAATATGTCCTTCCCTTGTCCCAACCATCTTCCAGGTGTGGTTTCAGAACCGAAGAGCGAAGTTCCGCAGGAATGAGCGAGCCATGCTGGCCAATAAGAATGCTTCTCTCCTCAAGTCCTACTCAGGAGACGTGACGGCCGTGGAGCAGCCCATCGTGCCCCGCCCCGCTCCCCGGCCCACGGATTACCTCTCGTGGGGGACAGCCTCTCCGTACAGGTGAATGACGCTCCACCCCCTCGCTCCATCCCACATAATGCCCAGCCATCAGCCATGGTTAACCTCCTCAGAGACACTCAACTTGCTGACACCCCCAGATTTTCACAGGAGATTGCTCGTTGCCCCAGGAGCAGGGCTTGGGGGCAGAAGAGAGAGGGGGGCAGGCCATCAGCAATCTCCTCTTGGACTCGGGAACTCTTGAAAAGATGGGAAAGAGCCTAAAGGAAAAGTTCATTGCTAAGCTGTGCCCCGTGGCCCTCTTACAACCATTCTGGAAGAAAGCTACCCCACTCCCAAATTTAAGACAGGTTTGAGTTATTATGCTCTTATTGTGTAATAACTCAAACAGGCACTTAGGTGAACTTCACAGTAAAACTGATTTTGAATTAAAAGGGAAAAAAAGGAGAGAGAGGGGAAAGAAAGGAAGGAGAGTGAGAGAAGGAAAGAGAAAAAATGGCAGAGAGAAGGAAAGAAAACTCAAGGTCACTCTGATCACTTTTGTGACCTTCATTTTTTTTTATTATTAACTGGAGATATCTTAGGGCCCCAAATGCCTTCATATCTATAGCTAATTCTTGTCTACTTGGCTAAAGATTTCTTTGGACAGCAGCGTATGAGTGTGTGTATGGGGGAAATGTGTGTGTGAACATATGTGTGTCTTCAAATAAGACGAATGTACAATTTATACCTAACTTTTATATGAAAAAGGTAAAACTTCTGAAGAAGCAAATCAGAGGAATATTTTAGTCATGTTGTGAGGCTTTTAACCTCCATTTATTATGTGATCAGAAACCATAGATCTATTCCAGCCACACAGCTGAGATGCCTGTGGTTAACACACGATCAGTCAACACGGATCTCCTTAACCCCCAGAAAACCAGGTTCAGGATACCAGTTCCCCTCCCCCCCCCCCCCCGGGGAGAAGAAGTATTCACAACTTCATGAATTATGGTTTTATTTACCTATTCGTTATTAAGGTTGATGGCTGGCTAAAAGAGAGGCCACGAAGTAGTTACAGGAGATATGATTTCCCTAATGTGAAATGACACACTTGTGAAACGTAAAAGCTCTGGTCAAAGCCAAGAGCCCCACTCGAATGGTTCTTTTGGTTTTGAATCCCAAGTCAGTCTTTTAGAGAAACGTCACTAATGAAAGCATGACCTAAGTCTGGTCTTTGTACAGCAAAGTCCTATTCTGGATCTGTGTTCTCCCTGGTTCTGCTGATTTTGAGAGGTCAGTTATATCTGTGTGTCTTACAATTTAGATTCTTCTAGAAGGTTTACCAGCAGCACATTTAGAAGACCATATATTCTGTAGTATTTTAAATAAGTGGGAGCCACGTCGTCTCTCCTACAAACATTGGTATCCTACAGACCCACTCAACACCTTGGGAAATGGGCATAGATCAAAAGGGTGTGTTAAGACCCCTAGTTTGAATTTGGGAGTAACCAGGAGGTATCAGCCCTGTGTTCTCCTTGGGAACTTTTCACGGCAGCTATCCACAGTCCAGAGGGCTGCCGTGTGGTCCTTCTTAAGGCTGTGCTAAGAGCGGCCAGTGCACAGATGGAGATGTAACCTTCCCTGAACTAGCACTGTGGTAGACGGCCTGGACCAAAGCAGAAGTCCAGCTCAGTGCCTGCATCATAGGATTTCCGTACATGGGCATCGAACTGAAGCTATCCACATGACAATTTCTGTGTGCCTTTTTTGGAGATATCCTACGCTAACTGAACTTTTTATGTAAAATTCTAGACACATTTTCAAAAGCACCCTTAAACTGACCATCTTGACATGATTAGTTTGTTCATATTTGTGGCTAGTGCTCAATATTTTATGTAGATATAGCCCTAGTGTACATATTTTTTGTATTCTACTCTTTTCTTAAAATCATATAGCCTTTTTACTCATTCCACAGTATGCATTTATATCATTTCTCTCTTAGATCCAGAGTTTGTAAAAATTAATTAAAACAATACCATAGAAACTGATGGTTCATATTATGTATGAGAAATAAATTAATCTCCAATATGAGTAGAAAAGCAATGGTTTAAAACAGTTATTTATCAGTAATATGTTTTTCTTCCCCGACTCAATGTTGGCTGAAGTGTTTATATTTTGGTTCATTTCTAAAAATGGCAAAAGTGGTTCTGTTCCTTGGAGATTTTTTTTCTACTATGTTTAGAAATATTCATTACAATTTTACACTTTGAAACTTGCTAGGGAATATAACTATTGTTAATAAAATATAAAAGAAAAACAAGTAATGGGAAACAAAAGAAATAATGGACCTTCAGTGATATGGAAAATGTACTATCTCTGTTGGTACTACGATGTCAAGTTAGTTACATCACATGTTACATTCATTAAAAGACATTTCTCTTGGTTAATCCTCGGACACTCTTTTTTTTTGTTTTTTGTTTTTTTGTTTTTGTTGGTCATGGGGCTTGAACTCTGGGCCTGAACACTGTCCCTGCGCTCTTCAGCTCAAGGTGAGCACGCTACTGCTTGAGCCACAGCGCCACTTCCTATCTGCGGACACTCTTGTGTGGTAGCTGTTTCCTTGCTCCGGCTCCAAACAAGAGGAGACTGAACACTTGTTTTTAAGTCTTCAGTGAGCAGAATTAGAATGCATGCTTTGTGAGTCCTGTTCCTGTCCAACACATGAGGACATCTACCCGTATTTTATTCCCATTAAACCTTACGCTATATTGGCGGTGATGAGAAGTATATGATTTTACAACTCTCTCAGCAACCCTTTCCGATGGAGGGTCTGTGTCAGGTCCGAAACAGCATCCCAGGGTCAGTGAAGACACAGCTCTGTCAGACAGAACCGTTTACTGATTTCTAGGTGCTTTCTTGGAAGGACAGTAAACCAGGGCACGTTTGCAAAATGTCTGAAGTATGGGGAAAATAACCAACCTTTTTTTTTTATGGGCGTCTTTTATGAATTCAGAGTGGTGGCGATATGACTTGTCAAGCCAAAGCACTTTGAGTGAAAAGGGGGAGTGGTCCTGCTAATTAATAGTAGACCACAGGTGTAAGGCAGGATTGCGCCTGGCCGCCTCAACTCATGGCCCTCACTCCTTCCCTGAGGCCTATTACGGGTGACAGTGTCGGCCCCGAAGCAGAGTCCCTCCCAAGAGCAAAGCACTTCCCAGCACGCTCTAGTTCCTTGGCAGGTGTCTCCTTGGTTTGCGTGTGGTTGTGGAAGGAAGCTTGCCTTGGGAACACATACCTGCTTCTTAGTTCAGAACTGTCCTCCCACAGCAAATTGCGAGAATAAAGAAGCGCACGGAGCCAGAGAATTATTGCTGATTTTCAGTGCTGTGCCTTTTGGGTATCAGTGATCAATCCAGACATGGACTTTTGACTAGGACTTGAGCTAAAGTAGCCAAGACCCCATCCCTAGAGCTCTCTGCCCTTCGGAGGGCAGCTGGCAGACGGCCTGGCTGCGCACCATAGGTTCAGAGTGCTATTTTGAGAGGGAGGGCAGACTTCAAAGAAAGCTGGTGACAAGTGGAAAGTCCCTGTCCGCGTCTCCCTTCCCCAGCCCGTCCTCCCCGTCCTCCTCCTCCTCCTCCTCCTCCTCCTCCCCCCGTCTGGTCGCGGTCATGGTGCTGCATGACATCTGCTGAACGCATTTGGCTCATTTCTCCCTTTCACACTTTCAAAAATAGATCCTCGTCCCTCCCAAGATGTTGTTTACACGAGGGACTTCATAACGGATTCTAACGGAGGACCCCGAAAAGGTAATTTGTCAGAGGGTGGGAGTGGCTGCTGGGGGCAGGGCTAGGGGGGAATCAGTGCTCTTGTTGAAGCCGTAGACACGCTCAGAAGTGAGTCCTCACGCAGGGAATCCGTGAGGAAGCCAGGGCCCTGAGGACATGTGTCCATACAGTGAGCGGGAGCGGGAGAGGCCTCGGCAGCCCTCAAGCATGGCCGAGACAGGAACGGAGACTGCGGCAGGAAGGCGGGGTGGATTGGGGTTCTGCGTCTCTGAGTTGCCCCCTACAATGGGGGTGCAGCGCTGTTCACCCTCAGTGCAAAGCTCTAGGTGACTAGCGTGTACCTCAGTGTGTTCTTGTCCTGGCTACTTTGGCTTCTCAGACCATTGATCTTTGTGTGTCACCTTCTATCTAAATTGAGCTAGTAATAGCTTCCTCTCACTCACAAGAGTGTTTGGAACCTATAGATGAGCAAGGGCAGACAGGAAAAGAAGAGCTGGTGGTCACCGAAGGACGTAAGATTCACGGGGTTTATATATACAAACACTCCTAGGAAGATGAACCACTGCAGAAGGGATCGTTGAGCACAGAGTGAAAACGGAGGGCTAACCTGTGAAATCAAGTCCCGGTGCGTCCACTTAGAAGAGATAATAGACATTAAAAATCATCTTCTGAATTTTTAAGCTAAGAGAAAGAAATGATTGTGTGTGTGTGTCTGTGTGTCTGTGTCTGTGTGTGTGTCTGTGTCTGTCCTGGGGCTTGAACTCAGGGCCTGAGCCATGTCCCTGAGCATTTTGTTTCATTTAAAGCTAGCATTCTACCACTTGAGCCACAGATCCGTGTCCAACATTTTGTTGGTTAATTGGTTAAAAGGGTCTCATAGACTGCCCTGCCGGGCCGGCTTTGAACAGCAATCCTCAGATCTCAGCCTTCTTGGTAGCCAGGATTTACAGGCGTGAGCCACGGATCCTCCACAAGAAATGATTTTTTTTTTTAAGTCACACAAGATCCCTTTCAGAAGCATTGATGGGATCTTTCTTTAGAAGTAAGTTTTCCTACAACATTTGGCATTGAGTTTTCTTAGATGAAGCAAGTATGCTTGTATTATTTTTGAGTTGAGAAAAGACCAAACCAAAGAGATGGTCTCCAAAGGTCTCCAGTGTCTCAACATTGCAAGCTCTACAGCTTTGTTAAAGAGCTGGTGAAACCCTAGATCCTCAGAGAGACCCACAGACTTCTAAAGCCCACACACTTGACTTTGGGTGAAATGTTAAACAATTGATCATTATCAAAACAAGCCAAATCGAAAACAATGTTAAAGTTGAAACAGAGTCAAATATTATTCCCCCCACCAAAAAAAAGTTATCATCAACTGTTTGGTGATTTGTAGGATTTACATTAAGGGTGATTAGAAAACAAATGTGTAGATGCCCATTTGTTTCCTGCCTTCAAAATCATCTGGTTAGTAGCATTTTTTTTTGTATTTTCTTGGTGTTGGCAGTTATTGTAACACATTTTTCCTCACAGTAACCTTTCAGAATGGGTTGAATGGATTATAAATGACGTGTCCCAATGCAAACATTATTCCAGTCCTGCTGGTGTGGTTGGTATGCTGCTGGCCATAGCTGGCCTGCATCTGCTAGGAATCTCCAAATAAGGAAATGGAAAAAATTCCAAGCTTTCTTGAATGTGTCAGCTCGGTGAAAGTCCCAGGACAGACTTGAAGAGTCAACACATGGAACACAAGCCTTTTTTAAACATTTAATCTCGAATATCTCAATGCATTTTATTTGGCAGTGTCATTTTTGGTCACAGGCACAAAGCAGCTTTACTAAAAGTTCAGTAGAAACGGTGCCATCAATCACCTCCAGACCTTCAGTTCCTGACTCAGCTCAGATCTCTTCCTTCCAAGGGAACACAACACCAGCAACTTGGTTGTAAAACAGATTCTTAGTTGTTGTCTTGTCCTTAGCATATACTAATCACTTGGTGGTAGCCTTAGCTTTTTATCCCAGGATGTTTAATCCTAGCTGGGAAGAAGCGGTCATTTTACATGGTCTGAAGGGTACATAAATGGAGCTGAAAATAGCTAATTACCCCCAGTGGCCTGCTCTTTGGGGAAGACATTTATTCTAGGGTTCTCTTTCTTGTGCTGAAGCAGCTTTAGAAGCTTCCATGACAAGAAGAACAGGTGATCGTGAGCACTCTTTTGGGTTGGCAGCCATTCCAGGGTGTTGTCACCTCAGGAAGAAAGTCCTCTCCCTCTTCTAATGTCATGTGTGAAGCACGCCTAAGCTGCTCTTAGACTATGCACACATTCGTTCTATTTTTTTTCTGGCCTGTAACAAGGCTTGCGTGGCCCTGTTAGGTCAAAGGACGGCCTATCACTTGAGTAGATGGCATATTTAGCTCACGCTGTAAAACTAGCTGCATAGCACATCATTCGAGTGAGCGATAGCTTTCTTTAGTATATGGACGAACCATCAGACGCCCCTCTTAGACGGTTATAGATTCTAAATGCTTGGTGAAAGGCTATACATTGAGATGGCCTCTGTTCTTTTGTTGCGTGTCAGTCTTGGGGTTTAAGCGCAGGTCCTGGATGCTCTCTCCAAGTCAGGTGAGCTGTCCTGTCTGGGCTGGCCTTGCACTGTGATTCTCAGATCCCGGCACTCTGAGTAGGTAGGATTGCAGGCGGGAGCCACCAGCGCCTCGCTCGGCCTCTGCTCTTTCATTCTGTGTGTGCTGACCGTGGAACTCGGAAATAAGTTCAGTTATTACAACTTGAGGGAGATGCACTCAATATTTTTAAGGCAGCTCTTACCATAGTAAGTCCCCAGACTAGAATAACAGATGGTGCAGTTAGTCAACCCTGAAGTAACTGGGGCAGAGAGAGAGAAGTGTGGTCACTACTATGGTAGACATTTCTGGAAAACAGTTACAACAGCTTCAGTAAACCAAAATAATCCCCATGGTTCCATTTCCTTTTGTCTGCTAAGGAAAGAGAGCCCATCTCTGGTGACCAAAGGCAGTGTGGGGTTCTATGAAATAGGACTTTTTGCTGGTCCTGATTCTTAAATGACAGAAAACACAATTCTCAGAACCTCAGCCAAGAACCTAACACAAATTCCATGACGATCTGCAATTTTCCACCAGAGATTTTTTTTAAGGTTCTCACAGTTTTCACTTTGTGTATAGAGAAATCGTCCAACTTTATTATCAGTCCTTAACAGACAATACACCTCACAACCCCAAGTTTACTGGTCTGTGTTTGAAACGACGTTATGTACCACTCTCACAACTTAATTCTCTCACCAGCATGTGGTTAAGAAAGGCTGATTTGATTGCTTTTTATAATAATCTACCAGTCAGATTCCCAAGCACTAAAGATACCTTTTCTTAAATATTAGGGTTCTTGGTATGTCCTAAGAACCCTATAGGATCTTGAATGGAAGCATCTAAGTGATTATATGCATATGGATTTCTGAATCAAATGATATTTGTTGGTACATTCTGGGGGAAAAAAAGACTTTGTTTTAGTGTGCCATTCTGGTCATTCATCTCACTCCTAATCTAAACCTACCACTTCTGTCCTGTGGTGGACAATGGTAAGAAGTGATAGCCTATTTCATAACTTACCTCTGCTGATATGTTTTTCTTTTTATTGTGAAATGACTTACTATGAACCCCAGACTATGTAACCATCAGCTCTTCTTTTGCTATGGCCTTTTTTGTTCTTTCTACTAAGATAGTGAAATTTACAGAACTACTTCTTAACAATGAAAGAATACTGGTCAGATAGGTCACAGAAGTCATTCTCAGAGCATAGTGATCAATGCACTTGCGTAGAACCCATTTTAATCATACTCTAGCTATAGCTCACTAATTTATTGAGCACCAAACATACGCTAGGTATTTCATCAGCTTTACCAGAAGACACAGTGAACAGGCAGGTGTGATATCAGAGTGATAAAGCTTATGCTTTAGGTCAGTGATATATATTATATAAGTTACTAATTAAAGTGATATACAAGTTATTAATTAAAATTGAATTATATGACAAAACCAAAGGAGAACCTACACTTGTTTAGCTCATTGACTCAGAAATGAGCCATAAGAGTAAAGCTGGCAAATAAAAAGAAAAGAAAAAAGTAAAGTTCTCTCTCTACCACTGGGGCCATGCCTCTCTCCTTGCTTTTAGGCTGATTTTCTTGGGCAAGGGAATGGTGTCTTCGTATCTCAGCTTCCTGAGTAGTGGGGATTATAGGCATGAGCCACTGGTGCCCCAGATTCTTTTTATAACCCTTTCAACTCTCCACCCTTCTGTAGTAACTCACATCCATATGGGAGTGCACACATTCTCTCACACGCTTGTATCAATGCTCTGAGGCTTTTAAAGATGAGTGTATCTGGAAAGATCAAGTGATCTGGAACAAATTATACCTTCTTAACTTGATTTTTCCCTAATTGCTAGTCTCAGAGGTTAAATAGACGATTAAGAGTTTTGGCTGTGAGTCTTGACGATGTGGTGATATGGTCTCTCTATTTGTAGAACAGCTTCAGTTTTCTCTCTTTCTGATCTTGTCACTTGATCCCCAGAACCACAAAGTCCTGTGTGGGTGACAGAATTCCACTGGAAGGCAGGCGGCAGAAAAGCACATGCCCTTCCATTTATAAGTCTATCTCCTTCCAGCCCTCGGTTGAAAGGGATTTTGCTAATCTTAGAAACATCCAGAAATGTTTTCATTTCATTAAAATGTGACTCCTTTTAACTATTTAGGATAAAGTAAAGGAGAATTTGCACCCAACGTCAACATACCATTTCTTTTTTCCTTTATAAGAGATCCATGGATGCAATTAATAATAAAGAAAATCCACCGCTGATGAATTTTAGCCCAGCAGTGTTCCTGACAATGAAAATCAACTTCATGTTTTTCTCAGCAATGTGGAGTGAGCGAGCATTACCGCTGAGGGCCAAGCATGTGAAACTAGAGCCCTGTGTAGTTTATTTAGGAAACTTAACCATTCCCACCACAATGGATCCAGAAGGCAGTTAGGTACTGCTCACATATTTTGGAGAAGAGGCTATGGAAAATCAAAGCCAGTGGGTAGGAGCCTCTTGATTTTGCAGTACTTGATACTATCAATAAGTGTATCAAGAGAAGCAAATAAGTTATGTTGGATTATCTGATTCTCCAAACACATTGCTTGTGATGGTATTTAACTGATCATCTAAAGTACAGCCATCTCGAGTACAGAAGCGATATTCTCTTCAATTTTCTATCAAATGGCTTGCTTTCCTTCTTCACTTCCCCACCCTCTTCAGGCGGGGTGATGTAGGCAGAAAATGAGATTAAAGACTGCTTTAATTAGTCAGCTGATGACAAACCTACTAGGCAACTTTTTCTCTCACCCCAGAAATAAGTCATGACTCATTGTATCCAGCGCAGCAGATGCCTCTCCCTCCCTCTGTCTCATTCTCCTCCGCCTTCCCTGGCATTGCACAACAGGACCACCCTCTTTCCAAACGCCATAGACGCATGGAGAGCTGGGGTTGTAAGAGCCTCCTGAGACCCCGGTCCAGCCTGCCTGTCCCTGCCTGCCCCATCCTGCAAGGACATCCTCCCGGAACACATCCTCCTGCAGCTGTGTGAAACTAACGTCTGTTATTCTCCCTGCTCTCTCCTTTGTCCCTACAGCGCCATGGCCACTTATTCTGCCACATGTGCCAACAATAGCCCTGCACAGGGTATCAACATGGCCAACAGCATTGCCAACCTGAGACTGAAGGCCAAGGAATATAGTTTACAGAGGAACCAGGTGTCAACAGTCAACTGAGGAAAACACAATGATTTAACAGGCCTAAGAAGAGATCACAAACCATGAGACACCTGTCCTGCTCTGTCATTTCTTCATCCGCTGGAGGAAAACAAGTATAAACAAACAAACCAACCAAAGACAGAACTAAAATATTGGGACCATGGCAGAGAAAAGCAGGAGAGGAACAAAATGAAAATTAGTTAACAAATGTACCTCTTCTCTCTGGAACACTACCACCATTTGTTTCTCTGTGTGTTTATTTCATTTTTTCTTTCTATTTATGCTTTGCTTCATATACTCCAAGCTTCATCAGTTAGGTCTAGCCCACCCACTCTCATAATTTGTATGAGATTTAAAACAATGTGCAGTAGCCAAAGAAATCCTATATATACATATATCCATATTCAAAGCGATTAACCTGTAATTTCTCATCAACCTGTTTGACCTCAGTGCCTTACTCCATCATCTTCCTAGATTCTCCCTCAGAATGTTGGAAAAGCCAAAGTCTTTCTGAAGAATCTATGCCGGACATGATTGTCTTTCTCGTGGTCTCCACGTCTGTGGGTTATGAGAAGGTTTTCCAATCAGCTACTAGAAAAAATAATCGTGGACAAGTTCTGA
This sequence comes from Dipodomys merriami, assembly GCF_024711535.1. Classification (NCBI taxonomy): domain Eukaryota; kingdom Metazoa; phylum Chordata; class Mammalia; order Rodentia; family Heteromyidae; genus Dipodomys; species Dipodomys merriami. Next base: position 1,172,306 of record NW_027206413.1, on the reverse strand, counting down.
TCATTGGCCTATTATTGGATTGACTGATCAACCTAATTGGCTCAATCTGGCTAATTCTAAGCTGTAAACTCTACATCTCGACCACAGAGTTAAGCTCTAAGCTGTAGATATACTTCACACCTTCCTGCAAACAATCAGCAGTCTTACGTGAAAAGACTGTTGGTTGTCTTTCAAGGATTTGCTGTTAAGGGCTATTTGATGGAGAAAATATTTTTTTTTTCACTTGAGAGGGACAGAAATTTCTTCAGGAAAATGAAGACTGAATTGTGAAATGCATGGCCTACATCTCTTTGGTGCCTTCAGTGTAGTCAGACGCACATTTATATATATACTGTATATATTTATATATTTTATATATATAATATTGCAAGCTGGGGTTTGCAGTTTCTCAAACATAGCAAAAAAGCAAAACTCACACTTCCCCGTCCCCACTGCCATAGCGGTGGGACATTAATTAGGCATCTTGCTTGTTTTCTTTTTCTACACAAATGTTCTCAGTAAGGTGGTAGAGCAGTTGGCAAGGGTGTTGTTTGAGAACTAGGACTCCTCACCTTAGAGATTTCAGTCATTAGAAGTTATTTCTGACTATTAAAATGTCCTGGAGGTTGGTGTCAGAACGCTGATGAAATGCTGATCCATTCCGACCTGGCCAGGGAATTCCACTTAAGAGGAGGAAAAGTGTCTAGTCGTCTGCTCTTTCTCCACTCCCTGGAACTGTAACAGACAAAACATACTAAACATGTTCAAGTGAGTACTTAACAGTTGGCTTTAATTCCCAACATTTTAAATACAATTATGGACACACACACACACACACACACACACACACACACACACACACACACATGCACGTGTGCACACACACATATATATTTAGTATTTTGAAATAAAATTTAGCCTCTGGGGTGAGAGAGCCAGCTGAGACTTCTTTGTTTCATTCTCTCTGTTCCCAGCCCTGCTTTCCTAACTTCCTTGCCAGGTGCATTGGAGCATGCTGTGCCTTAGTTTACCTGTTCATAAAAGAAGGGCTTGGCAATTCTTACCTACCTCACAGGGGTGTTGTGAGGCTGTATTCATCTTTGCTTTCCTGTGTTCTCGGTGTGGCCAGCACTTTGTAGCCATGGGAAGAAGGGACTGTAAAGGTGTACAGTGCTAACCAATGGAATGATAGGGTATCTGGAAGGCTTGTCTCTAGCAAGGGAATGCTACAATGTTGTACGAACTCACAATCTTGTATTTGGAAATGAGAAGTAGGTTTATATTTTTAGATGTCTCATAAAGTATGCCATCTGATTAAAGAATAACTAAGGGCACACAGAATAGACACATTTTTAACTTATTCTCATCCTGACCAGCTTGGTTCTAGTCATTTCAATTATTAGTGGCTAGAAAGCTTTAGGTTGATTTTGGCTAAATATACCAGCTTTGAACTCTGAGTGACAGGCAAGGAATTTGGAGTGTAAGATGCACTTTTAATGACTATTAGTATTTCTGATCAGATGGAGCTGACAGTAACTTTGTTTTCAATCTAACAGCTACCAGTCTGAGTATGTATTTCTAACGGTTCTGTACTTCTTCCAGTAATAAGAAGGGCATCCATCTTTTGCATTTAGTTTTCACCACTGACTCTCTTATTTTAACTAAAACATTTTTTATGGAGGTTCCTGTAAAACACTATGCAGCATGCACTATTTGCTTCTAAGAAATCTTCCATTTGTTGTTCTTTTGTCCCATTGATCGCTGTGGATTATCAGGTTTGGAAGGAACAGTATATCCTTGAAGATCAAAACATTCTTTGACTTGAGAAGTGAGTGTAATCCAAACTTTAGAGGGTTGGAGTTTAAAGAGAGGCTTTGGGTTCTGGAGAGCAGGCACAAATCACACGTGCAAAGGGTTTGCTCGGAAGAGGTGACTCTTAGAAGCAGGAGAGGAAAGGTAGAGGGTCATGTGAAACAAGTCATTTGAAACCGTCACACTGACACCCATGTCCAGTGGCCAACAGAAAAGTTTGTGCCTATAAACCCTAACAGTCGGGAAAACCTTCATCTCGTGCCTTGGACAAGCAATGTCTGGAAATTTCTCAGAGCAATGGTGCTGGCTAGTCACGAGAATGCTCACTGCTGGTAGGTCAACGCACGAGCATCTATTATCTGAGCATGTGATCAGGAAGTACACATGTCGTCCTAGCATTCACTTTGGTCTGCTTATTATTGATCTAGAAACAAGTTGGATAAGTGGTTTGGAGGAGTCGACTTCTGTCCCTGCAGCCAGGCAGCAGAAGAGGGTCCCAGTGCCCCAGACTGCAGGCACAGCCCTATTCACCAGCTGTATTCCCAGATGCAGATGAATACCTATGAACCATCTGTGTCCCCAGTTGCTCCCTAAACATGCTGATTTGTAGGGCACTTGGCAGATTAAGCCAGAAGAGGTGACCTAATTAAAAGAAAAAATGGAATGAATAAAGATCTCGTAAGAAATGTAAAATGTAAATTATATCTTGCTTTATGATGTAAAATATACATTGTTTGCGCTAGAGTAGAAATGATTCCTTTTCAATAAAATGAAAGAACGATGCAGTGATGTCTTTCGTTATACACATTGGAGTCGGCTGATTCATTCTTTTTGAGCTGACTTTTTGTTATCCTTAAATAGCTGTACAAAGGGGTTTCCATTCAACACGCCAGTTTGTGGGCACAAAGGGTAAACCAGTCTCCCTCCTGCCCATCATGCCCTCAATTTTCCCAATTCCAGTTTCACATACAGATGTTGAATATCATGACTGCATTCACCAACGCTTTTTCTCGCCCTTCACCTCCCCTGAGCCCCTGGACCGCACTTCCCTGACAGCCCACCTTCCAGGTTCTTGGCATTCATTTTGTTGAAGGAGAAGTTAATTGCTCAAAGGAGTTACACCATTGGAATCCTACACTTCACATACCATATTTTAGCTAATACATTTGTGTATGAACACATATAACCCTGTATATGTTTATATGTATATAGACAAATATGTAATTTAGATCTAACATCCAGTTATGAGAGGAAATGCGCATCCTTTTTCTCTCTGAGCCTAACTTACTTCACTTAACATACTTTTTAAAAGTCCAGCCTTGTTCCTGCAAGTTACATAATACATTCTTCCTGATTAATGAGCAAAATTTCATTATCTGTCTGTCTGTCTTTTTGTTGGGGGAGTGGGGGGGGGCGGTCGTGGGGCTTGAAGTCTGGGCCTGGGCGCCGTCCCCGATCTCTTTAGCTCAAGGCGAGCATTCAACCACTTGAGCCACAGCGCCACTTCTGGTTTTCTGGTGGTTAATTGGAGGTAAGAGTCTCACAGACTTTCCTGCCCAGGCTGGCTTTGAACTGAGATCCTCAGATCTCAGCCTGCTGAGTAGCTAGGATGACAGGCGTGAGCCACCAGCACCAGGCCCTAGATAGTGTCTTTTATGGTAGTATCTTTGCAAGTGTCTTTGCTACACGACTCATATTCTTCTGGATCAATGTAAACTCTTTGAACTTTAAAGACATCTGCTAGAACACAGGCTGACATTCATATGAGTGAAGGTAAGAAGGACTTGTGAGAAAAAGAATTCTATCAGAATACGATATTCTTTCCTGTTACAAAAGGAAAATAATGATTTTTTAAAAAGTAATGACAGTGGTGATCACAAGGGGATTTTAGAATCATGGGTAAATGTATGGCAGGATTTTTATGAAAGCTTAGTGTTTTTAAAATCAACATCGTAAGTAACAGTAAGAATAGATACTTGATGACCAACAAAAGACAATAAAGCATGTTGGAGTATGTAAGGAGCAACATGCAGTATATTAAGTACCCCTTGTGCATAGCATGGGGCGTAATAATGGAACGTGTAAGCCACGTTGTGAGATACAAGTTCTGTTTGCACACAATATCTGGTGCAAAAGACAACTCAAGCTTGGACAAGTTTACAGAACAGTTCAGGACAATAACTTAATAAATATCAAAACAAATAAACCAGACAGAAGGATTCCAGAAAGAGAAAGACAACATGAGCGAGAGTGGGAGAAGCATTTTATAGCCAAACTGGGAGTCATCAACAAGCTTTTATTTGGCCGGGGAGTGGGAAATAGAAAGAACAGAATAAGGGCAGTGATACAGATGCGAGGAATTTGGCCCAGGGAAACATGGCAGGATGATTGCTGATGGGATGGAAAGTTTATTTTAAAGCGGAGCTGAGGAAAGTTCTGAAGGCTGAGGCTGAATCTTCATCCTGGGAGAAAGGAGTTTGAGCTTTTCCTCAGGCCACGGAGATCTAGTCAAGGTTATTAAGCAGAAAAAAAGCCATGCAAAATATACTGTTTTAGTAAGGCTGTCCTTTAAAGAATGAAGGTAAACTAGAGCAGAACAAGAATGGGAAATAGATCAAACTTGTTACCTGGGAAACAAAAAACAAAGAGGAAGAGGGGAGAGATCTTGTAAGGAAAGAGTTAACAGGACGTAGTAGAAGGAACAGAGTCAAAAACCAATGAAAACCGATGAGTAGAAGAACACATCCCTGATTTTTAAAAAATGACAAAAAGACCAATAGAAACAGAATGGTCCAGTCACAGGGGATGGCAATTGAAGTTTTAGATACATTATTAAGCCTGAAAAATCAAATATAATCGTCCAGGCAGTGAAGATACGAAAATGGGACCTGACCAAGAATACGGATGGAAGTTGGAGATCACGTTCTAAGCTTATCAAACTAGTTGTCAAAAAGGCTTGGCTCCAAGGGTAGTTACTCAGTCTCCAAGTTTTCCAGAGTCAGGACACCATCACTAGGAATTTTAGATCTTGGAATGAAGCCCATACTTTGTCTCTAGATTCTAAAGTGGGTGGCTGAGATATATTTCTTGTAGATCTAGAGGCTAAGAGTCCCAGATCAGAATAACATCAGGTTCAGAGGCCGGGACGGCTCTCTGCTCGTCACAGCCCACAAGCTGGAGAGCGTGAGCTCACTTCCTTTCCTTTTGATAGGGCCAGAGTCTTGAGGACTCCACCCTCCTGACCTCATCTAAGCATGATGATTTCCCAGTATCCCCACCTTCCTCAGAGCCAGCTGGCGGGGATGCTGATTCAATATGCAAATTTTAGGTGGATGCAAACATGCAGACATACCTTTTGGCCAGATACAGTCTTCCTGCCTCTCCCTCTCTGAGATGCCATGCACTCCTCCAGATGCCCACCTGGATGCTCTACCACGAGCGTCTGAGCTTTCGAGACCCTTGACCAAATTATCCCAAGCCTGGGTGTCTGGGGTACTCACAGACCTGGGTTATGCATTCTACAGTCGCCATGCACGTTTGTACATGTCCTTTTTATTTGGTGGACACGTGGTGCTGGATGAGGAGAAGTAGACTCCTGGGATCTGACCCTCCCTGTACTCCCATGTTTTTCCAAGTCTGAGCATTCTAACACAAACTTGGCTTCTCAGGTGTTGGGATGGAGGTGTATTTGCTCAAGTAGGAGTGTAGAATGCAATTTTACGATTGATTAGCATGGTTTGTAACATAAAAAAAATAGAAATGAATATCCAGATGTTTAATGGGTACTTTGTGCTGAGCCCGGGAACAGATAAGGACTGAGCTTTTATCTCCCTCCCCACCCCAACCCCCATTTTCTCTCTTGTTTTCATTAGTTTTTGGGCAGACAGAAAACAGGGCTAGTAACAGCTTTCACTGATTTGCATTCTGGCAAGAGGCAAAGAAAGAATTTTCTGCACTGGTTCTAAGCAGAATAATCCCAGGGAACGAATGTGGCCTGGCTTGGGTTATTGTGGCCTTTTTGAAACAGCCCAGAAGTCAGGAAAGTGGCGTCCTCTGATTGGCCAGATTGCCACATGCAGGATACTTGGTTATGCGTTGGGAGAAGCCTCTAAAAGAAGGAACTGCTGTGGTCAGCTGGAACGGGACAATGGGCTGGTAGACGACCCAGGTCCAGGGGGGCGCTTGCCTGGCTTCCCTCTTCCCCCTCGCCATGCCCTGCCTGACCTGCACCAGCAACGCCCCAGGCACTTACCCGGGGCTGGGAGGCACACGACTGTTTAACTGTTTTGTATATATATATATTTTATTGTAAAGGCACTGTACAGAGGGGTTACAGTTCCATGAGCAAGGTCATGAGTCCATTTCCTATCAAGCATTGTTACCTCCTCCTTTGCTTTCCCCCTACCATCCCTTCCCTCCCCACCTCCCGACTTCCCTCCCCTAGCCCCAAAGTTGTAAAGTTCATCTCATTGTTATAACGGGTCAACCTGTATCCTTATTTCAGGATTTTGTTATTTCCCTTCTCCTCCCCAAATTAGAAAGATGCAGGGCACCGGAATCAAATACACTGACAACAGGGGATCTATCATGGGGAAAGAACATACAAAATAAACAAAAATCACAGGGTGCTTTATAAATACATTAAAAACATGATTTTTCAAGCACATGTGTAGGTAGTTTCTGATGACTCTGCACCTTATAGCCAAATGGCTTGATTAACCATCCCTGGTGGGTATGGAGAAGAGAAATGAGCAGCAGTAAAATTCCGACTGAGGGCGAAGCAGAGCGAAATGATATGCGGCGTTTACTTGTGGACAGCACGTGAGACGGGAAGTGGGGGGGGCTCACTCCCCGGACCGACGCTCCTCAGCTTCTGCCTGCGTTGGCCTTTGCTTTCAACTTTTGCCCGTAAGTCCCCCTGAGAGCTGACCACGAATGGTAGTGAGTGCAAGACCGACGCGTGCCTCTTTAAGGCATGGCTCAACTGCCTTTTGCCTCAACTTTCTGACTCTGTTGCTAATAAACAAGGCCAAAAATCTAGTTAAATCGTATTTTTTTGGTCAGCTGTGGGGCTTGAACTCTGGGCCTGGGCACTGTCCCTGAGCTCTTCAGTTCAAGGTGAGTGCTCTACTACTTGAGCTACAGCTCCATTTCTGGTTTTCTGGTGATTAATTAGAAATTAGAGTCTCCTGAACTTTCCTGCCCGGGCTGGCTTTGAACCGTGATCCTCAGATCTCAGCTTCCTGAGTAGCTAGGATGACAGGCGTGAGCCACCGGCGCTCAGCTCTCAGTTCATTTTTCACCTGTCAGGATGGGATTCAAGAGTTCTGCTTATCCTTGGGACCCTGGTTTCAAGGCATCATCCCAGTCTTCTCTGTGGACAGAGTGACATAGTGGTTTTGGGCAAAGAAGATATGATGACTGTGTTCTCACCCAGCACCCTGGCAAGTCGGGATCTACAGTGGGCAGTGGTGGTAGTGTTGTGCTACCTTTTAACAGGTCCATGGGATCTCTCCCTCCCTCCCTCCCTCTCTCTGTCTGTCCATCTCTGTCTCTCTGTCTGTCTCTCTCTGTCTCTGTCTTCTCTGTCTGTCTCTGTCTGTCTCTGTCTGTCTCTGTCTGTCTGTCTGTCTGTCTGTCTGTCTGTCTGTCTGTCTGTCTGTCTCTCTCTCTCTCTCTCTCTCTCTCTCTCTCTCTCTCTCTCTCTCTCTCTCTCTCTCTCTCTCCAGGGTCTTGCCTTACAGCCCAGGCTGGCCAGGAACTCAAGATCCTCCTGGCTCAGCCTCCTGAGCATTGAGATTAAAGATGTGAACCACTACACCTGGTCTCTCTAATGTATCCTAAGCCTCAGTACTTTCTACTCAATTTTAAACTTCATGCCTTTTCTCTAAAAGGGAAACTGCGTGTGTAATTGGGCAGATTCTGACCTTCAGTCTCACCTCTGGTACTGAAGAGCTAACCATGCGTGTACTGTGACCCTCTAGGTTCTCCACATTACCAAACCTCACCAGATCTGCAATTAGTATGTGAGGTGTAAACACATTGCTTCCACATCTCAATATCTACCTTCCAGAGTCCCTACTTATAAACTTAGAGGTCTCAACAACCAGATGAGACTATCCCTTCAGAGTGACCATTGAAATATACGGTACATAGTTACATGGCACATCCTGCCTTTTAAATCATAACCTAGTAAAATCATTGAACTTTACAGTAAATGAATTCACTAAATAACATGCCCCTAAGAGTAGTGCCTGACTTTCTGGGATTCCTGGAAAATATCCCTTCATGTTATTCTAGCGATAACAAGGAGGAAGCTATCTAGGTCGTCTACAAATTGAAGGCATCTGAAAACGATCTCTCAGAGTTATGTATTTATTTGCTCAATGTCACCCAGATTAGTGGAGGTAAAATAAGCCTAGCCATCCTGGAGAGCTAGAAAAACTTGCATATGTGCACAGGAAAACATGAACAGAAACTCTATGCCAGCATGGTTCACAACAGCAAAATATTGAAAATAAAATGTCCGTCAATGGTCGGAGAAATAGAATATGATATGTTTATGCACTTGAATATTAATCAGAAATAAGTAATGAATGAACCACTTCTACATGCATCCACTTGGATATGTCTCAGAAGTATTCCACAGTATATAAATTCAAAATGCAGACAGCATCACATGTAGGAAATACATGTAGGAAAATACAATAGGATGCATAATAATGAGAAGTAACTTTAACCTTAGAAAACTCTTGAATTGTTTCAACTTCCGAGAAAGTATATGGAATTGAGATAGGCATTCTGGGTGAATGAAATACATCTGAAATATTTTATTAATTAAAATATGAGTTCAGCTGGGCGCCAGTGGTTCACACCTGTAATCTACGTACTCCGGAGGCTGAGATATGAAGATTCAAAGGCAGTTTGGGCAGGAAAGTCCGTGAGACTCTTATCTCCAATTAATCACAGAAAAAGCTGGAAGTGGAGCTGTGGCTCAATGGGTAGAGTGCCAGCCTTGAGCAAAAGGAGCTCAAGAACAGTATATAGGCCCAGAGTTCAAGCCCCAGGACTGCCCAATAGAATAAATAAATAGACCGATAGATAGAGGATAGATGATCTCTGTATATAGTCTCTATATAGAGATCTATAGATCTATAGAGACAATATCTACATAGAGATCTATCTATCTACATATATCTGTATATGTAGGCTTTATGTATGTTTGTATCTACTTATATAGAGATAGATATCTGGGTCGTGAGTATAGCACATTCATTGCATTTATCTGTGCGCTTTTGTGCTTGTTATATTTCAAGGTTTAATCATAGAAAAATGCTGGGCGTGCTACTCTTACGACTTTGGCAGGGCCACCTGTGGGCTGGAGATGGAGGGGATGTGTTTATGTAGTTATCAGCTTTGCTCTAGCCAAACAGAGAAGAGGGATGCTATATTACATTTTTTTAAGAAGCCAAGGAAAGTTCTATATATAACTCTACTCATCCAATCAAAGCTTTCTACAAAGAGGGATTGATGTCTGAAAGATTTCTACCAACTCTTTCTCTTAGTCTGTCCTCGTGTCTAAATCCCCCTGGCGGGGCTGGGGTTTCTTCTGCCTCTATTGCTTGTTTAAGGGTCTTCCATTCCAGAAGCCTTGACCCCAACCCTGCCCTGATGTGGTAAGGAGCTGTTTTCAGGGCTACATGGTCTTAAAGGAACAGTGCATAGTTTTGATCCACAGGAGGCCTGGGATGGATGCAGGAGAGAAGTTCATGAATGGGGTACGAGACTCTCACTAAAGAATTAGGGAAAAAATGGAAACTATGGAGGGAACTTTGAGGGAATGATGATGTAACGGGATAAACATGGACTGCGTGAAGACCTTGCATTGTTATTTGCTTTTAGTGCCTTGTGGAGCAAGTTGCGGAACCCAAGTCTTTTCTTCATTTGTAAATTAAAGAAAATATATACAAAAAAAAGAATGACAATCAGGTGAAAACCTTGGAGTCTTTAAAAAGCCAACATGAAAAAGGGAGACTCTGAACATGAACTACGAAAGCCAGAAGGCAATTTAGGTCAAATCGTAGATGTCAGCCGGGCACCAGTGGCTCACGCCTGTAATCCCAGCTATTCAGGGGGCTGAGGACTGCTGTGTGAGCCAGCCCTGGCAGGAAAGATTGTGAGTCTCTGATCTCCAATAAACTATTCAGAAAAAGCCAGAAGTGGTGCTGTGGCTCAGGTGGTAGGGTCGTGAGCAAAAGAAGCTCAGTGTCAGTGCCCAGGCCTAGATTCAAGTCCCAGGACTGGGAAAAAAAGTCACAGAGGTAACTCAGATAATTCTACTAAAATTTTCTTCACTAAGAGATACCAGTCTGGCTGGTTGTAGGGGGGAAGCGTAAAAGAAAAAGCACTATATATCAGACTTTTCCATGTGGTAAACCACCAATCTGAGTAATGGAACAATGACTTCTACAGCTCACTCTAAACTTGACTCTAACTTGTATGTGAAAAATATATATAAATTTATATATATAAGATTCAAATATACATAAAGATATAAAATGTATATGTAAATGTGTCATTTATAGATACAGACATATATACATACATGAAAAACTATAATAAATATGAAAATTATATATTAGCATATATATCACTATATATGGAAAATTATCATATGCCTTGTAGATAGTATTCTCAATTTTTTTCTACTCTGAGTGGTGTGTACCAGAACAAGTAGGTTGCCAGCTTCTCATGAGCTAATACAGTGGCCAGCTCTGGGATACAAGGTTCACAAACCTTGCAACATGCAAGTTTTGAGATGTTCTTATGGCAAAATCAAACTTAGAAAAGAAAAAAAAGAAGAGAGGAAGAAATGAAGGAAGAGAGAGAGAGAAAGAAGGAAGGAGAGAAAGAAAAAAGGAAGGAAGGAGAGGAAGAGAGAAGAGAAAGAAAGAAAGAAAGAAAGAAAGAAAGAAAGAAAGAAAGAAAGAAAGAAAGAAAGAAAGAAAGAAAGAAAGAAAGAAAGAAAGAAAGAAAGAAAAAGAAAGAAAGAAAGAAGGAAGGAAGGAAGGAAGGGAGGGAGGGAGGGAGGGAGGAAGGAAGGAAAGGAAGGAAAAAGGAAGGGAAGGAGGGAGGATGACAGATCGTATTTTCAGGGCAGTTTTCTCACACAGAATTCAGAATAAGACCATTAGTGTTAATGAATTTTCCTAACAACAAGTGAGAATCCGACGTGCAGGTCTGCGTGGTGCTTCTGACGGGCAGCGTTGAGAGTGGTTTCATCATGTTGTGCTGCCACCTTGAACTCTTAAAAACTGTCAAATTACTAAACCAAGCATTCCCCAGTTTTGCCAAGGAAAATAAATTCATTTTCCAATTTCCTGAGCTCCATCAGGGTTCAAAACACAAAATAAGCCAAAATTCCTCCTCAGTGGGCTTGCAGTCTTAAGTAGACTATTATTTTGAATGCAGAAAAGCAAATATTTTTTTCCAGAACCAATTTTCTTGCTGACCACATTGAGCATTGAGAAATCAGTGAATACTTTCTTGGGAAAAATTGCATTGGTGGAGGAATTTGGCTTAAGAAAACAGGAAGTGGGTTTCTACTGCTATATAAAGCCAAGAGAATGAGATTTTTGAGGCCACATTGTTGAAGGTGTGTGGGTAATCCCCAGAGACAGAGACTACTTTTTGAAGCTTAGCTGCACCAAAGCCAGGTTTCTCCATTACTTCTCAGCTGAGGACAAAGCCAGGTTAATACCCACGAACTTTTTTTTCTTTCCCTCCTGCATTTCTTTTTCTCTCTTTAAGGAACAGGAGATCAAGTTAGGAAAGACTAATGCAATACTTTTAAGAAGTCTTTTGTACAAACATATTTCATTCATTAGAGTAATGTTTTCCTCAGGCTTGTCCAGGAATAAATCCCAACCTTCTCCCCTTAAGATCTCAAAGACACAGCTGATTTGTTTTCAGTTGGGGCAATGAAAAGTTTAAATGGGAAACACATGTCCTTTTGGTCTAGCTAGGACATGCTAGGGAGCTGCTTGTTCAGAAGGTCTCCACTCAGCAAGAATCTGACAGCCACACAAAGTCTAAACAAGCAATAGCAATTAACTCCTAACTAATAGTTCTTCCCGGGAAGAGAATGGATTTTAATTCCATATAGAACACTCGTGACCTAATGCAAGTTTTGAGAAGGTTCATTGTTTCAAAAAGGAAATGTCGTTAAAAATCTCATTTGTTGCCCTTCTCTTTCTTGGAATACAAATAGTGTAACTGCTCCCCACCCAAATGCGCATGATCCGGCTGCGCCCTGCTCTATGTTATGTTGCCATGTGGAAACTTTTTTCCCTAGCATTTCTTTTACATTTAATTCGCTTTTTCTAATCCCGAATGTCAAACAAAATCAGGTGAGAAACTGGGAAAACCTAAAAAAATACATCATCTTCTGGGAGAGTTCAACTTAACAAAGAGAAGTTCCTGAATCACCAACGTCTCAGGAAACGATGCCCTCAGAGTCAAAGGTTTGAGGCTGGCACTTAACGAGCCCAGACTAGGAGCCCATACAGTGAGAAGGGACCAGGCTCTAATTGGTCAGTACTGCTTGTGGTTGCTACCATGGTTTTGCCCCATGAGCCTGTCCCTGTAGGAGGCTCAGGGTGAGTCATTCTTGAAAATAAAATAAAGATTGTTAAGTTTAATGGCATGAAATATTTTATACAGAGTCTCTGAGTAGTGTTTCAAGAAATAATGGGATTGAGAGCAGAATACATCCTTATATTAGTAATACCAACATGTGATCCTCTAAACTGCTATGCATCTCATTGGATGATTTGAATGCTCCATTATTTAAACACTATCTCTCTAATAAGGTCTTCTGGTGCTTTCCAATGCTTCAATAATAGCCATAGGCTCTATCCTTTTAGTAGTACCAAATAGTTATTCTTTACTAGTTATTAATATTGATATAAACATAAACATAATTTGTTTAACTTTTTTAGGTATTTATAATAATGGGCAAAGACTCTAGCCAAGGTTAAAAGTACTTTAAGACTAACTTAAGGTTATTGGAATTCCTGGGAATTCCCAGAATTTCTTATTTCTTGTTCCCTACATCTCTAAGATTAACACCTCTCAGCAATGGAGCAATAGTCCGCCGTGAATGCAGGAAGAAAAGGCATTCTAGAATGGGATATTGGGCCCCTGGTCTTAAGCACCCAAACAAATGAAAGGTGAAAATGTCTTGAACTTGAGAATGAGAAGAGCTAGAAATACGCTGTCTGCCTGGCCTTCTGGGACTCATCTCCCAGAGGCACATATGTACGGATTGTTAAAAACATCATGTAAAGTTAGGATTGTACTTTATACCATTTAATGTACTCTAGAGAAATAGTATAAATTCAACCAATTATATCACATACAATCTCTGCTCAATTTTATGTGTCCATGTATACATTTGGGAAGGCCAACAACTGGTATAAACATAACTATTATCCATGGAGCAAACATTTTTAGATATCTACCATAATCAGGAATGTAAAGAACACTGGAAGTACTTTAAAGCTGACTGGCAAACTGTAGAAACAGCTTTTGTATATGTCTTCCCAGTCTTCAAAATTGGAGTAGGAGACTCAGGAAATGGTCTGTGACTGCCTCTCTCTAGGCTCCATCTTTAGCAGCCTTTGTTCACAACAAAGCAAAACATATCACCAGCCTAATGGAAAACATGAAATTGGGATCAACCAGAACAAAAAATCAAAGGTCAGGTAGGGCCCAAGAAGTTACCAAACATATAAAGTCATTAGGACATCCGAATCTTCCAGCTTTTCCACTGTCTTCAAATCTTAGTCCCTTAAGTTCCTATGTTATCCTTCATTCCACATCTGTATACCACCTGCATCCTTATTTACTTAATAGTTTTCTGTTCATTTGTCCCATTTTTAAACTTAGCCTTGTCCCTAAATATAATAAACAATAAATTATTGATTGATGTACAAATTGTATTTTCCCTAAAGCACATTTACATAACTATTACATATATCATAACACATTGGTACATAACTATGACACTAAACAAGTGACCATCTGGGCACCATCTCATTTACTGCTGCACTGCCCTTCTGGAGATGAAAAAAGACTCTGTCACTGGGTGTACTAAGCCTGAAGGAGAAGCATCCTGTCTCAAGCAAGTTCAAAGACACGGACCCTACAGACACGCATGCCCTGAATTCAGAGACACGGACCCTACAGACACGCATGCCCTGAATTCAGAGACACGGACCCTACAGACACGCATGCCCTGAATTCAGAGACACGGACCCTACAGACACGCATGCCCTGAATTCAGAGACACGGACCCTACAGACACGCATGCCCTGAATTCAGAGACATGGACCCTACAGACACGCATGCCCTGAATTCAGAGACACGGACCCTACAGACATGCATGCCCTGAATTCAGAGGCCCCAGCCCTCATTGAATACTCTGCTGTTACCTTCCTGAAAGTCTGAATAATTTTTGGACAGGAGATTTCACATTTTAATTTTAATCAATTCTTGAAAATGACGTAGCCAGCCCTGAAGGCACACAGACATATAAAAGTTTGGCAGCAGCACATGGTTCGGTTGTGACACCAAAATTTGGTTTTCATCAACACTTCCTTTCTGATGAATCATTAAGCGTTCAAATACTGTGTAAGATACCTATGCAAGATGAAAAAGGAAATGCTAGGCATTTTATCTAGTATTTCTAATTACCTACTGTAGTTTGTCTTCATTAATGTAATGCAATACATTCTAGGCCTAAAAGATAAACAGGATATTGTGGGTAATTAAAATGTTCATTTTAAAGCAATGGCATCTTGAGGGTAGGGATAGTTGGAGAGGGTATGAAAGGGAAGGACTTGAGCCTTTAAAAGATAGTTATTTTCGAGTATGTGTGTGGGTATGAGGGCCAGAACTTAAGGCCTGGGCACTTTTGTTCTGAAGCTTCGCACTCTATCGCGTGAGCCTCCACTTCCAGCTTTTGGCTGGTTAACTGGAGATCAAAGTCTCACGGACTTTCCTTCCCAGACTGGCTTTGCACTGTGACCCTCAGAGCTCAGCCTCCTAAGTAGCTAGGATTACAGCCACCTGTGTCCACTGAACAACTATCTCTGCGAATGGAGAGCTCAAATAGTATAGTTCTCTGGCAAAATGGAGCCAAAGTCCAACAAAATAAGTGAATGTGACAAGAAATGGATGCTCGCGAGTGGCAGTGTGCTTGCGGGAGGGGAGAGGGGGAGACAAAAGAACAGGGCAAAGAGGGACCGTGCAGTGAAGAATGCACTGTGTGCCACAAAATTAAGAAAAATAAGGGACAAGGTGGGCAGAGGGCAGGCGAAATGCTGACGAGAAGCTGGTGGAATCAGGCTGCACTATACACATACGCTGCTTTGCTGAATGGCGAAAACATTCAATACACATCCTAAAAAATTAAGGAATGTGAGGGAAGGGCTGGGCTGGGGGCTGGGTGGGAATATTTCGGGGGGAGGGAGGCATGGGTCACGGGGTCTGGACTCAAATGGCTTTCTTGAATGATGGCTCCTCTGTGCAACCACAGATAATAAAAACGTTCTCAGTGGACCTCAGCCAAACCTGTCACGGACAACTAACTCTTCAGAGCCTAGTTCCAGCTTCATATCTGACAAGAATTGCCCCTAACCTTTACAATACCTGGGTCACAGTATCCATGGAGACATACATAGTGTGCATTTACACGGACTAATGTTATAAAGCCAGGCTGCAAGCTATGAAATGGACAATCACCCTACCTTGTGTTGACATCCTCCATGTATAACAACCTGAAGAAACAAAGATCCTATGGAGGGTCCTTGGACTCCAGGAGTTTCTTCTCACGCATGGAAGGTGCAGACGGCTGCTCTCCAGCTACCAGTGCCCACATCAGCCACAGCATCTGCCTTGGGGAGCAAGGCCGGTGCCGGCACTTACGTGGGGCCACAGGGGTGGGGCACTTTGGACCCCAGGAAACTACCTGGTGGTGGCAAAGGGTAGGGGCTGGTGCTGGGTGGAACTCTTCCTCTGGTCTACGGTCTTCTCCCCGTGTCTTCGATGGCTGCGGCTGCAAGAGAGCTGAGCTGGCATAGCTTCGCGCTCCAGCCCCTCCTGAGTTCTCCTTTCTCGTGCACCATTGATGTCAGTGTCTCTTTGTCTTCACCTATGTTATTTCCTCGAAACTTCTCTTCTACTTACAGCATGCATATATTAAGAATGAGATGCTGCCCTGCACCGGTGGCTCACGCCTGTCATCCTAGCTACTCAGGAGGCTGAGATCTGAGGATCACGGTTCAAAGCCAGCCCAGGCAGGAAAGTCCATGAGACTCTTATCTCCAATAAACCACCAGAAAACTGGAAGTGGTGCTTTGGCTCAAGTGGTAGCACACTCGCCTTGAGCTGAAGAGCTGAGGGACAGTGCCCAGGCCCAGCGTTCAAGCCCCACGACCAACAAAAAATAAAGAATGAGATACTTATTGAATGGCACCTCCTCTTTGCACTCTTGCAAGCCTCTCCGGCAGAGTTCACTGCTGCTCCCTACTCTCCTGACGTCTGGGATCATACTCAAGTCCAGGTGGGACCTCCGTCCCCTCAGCCATGCGCCTGTCCACCATGCACAGCAGTTCGGTAATGCGATAAACTTGTCTTCCTGCCTGAACACCGCACAGCGCTCTCTTCACCAGCGACCTCTTACACAGGACAAACTGCTTTCCCTGCACCGACCTCACTGTCTGCCTCCACTAGGCTGCAGGTGTGTATACAGGTTGGAGTCGGATCCCAAAGGAGTGGCTGGCCACGCACAGTGCTCCCTCTCACCGAGGTCACCGGAGCGAATGCATGACAGGCGTTCTGGGGACCCATCGAGTGGCAAGCTCCGGAGACGCTTATTCACCTTGCAGCATGACACGCAGATGCAAGCATCTTCTCATTGAAAACTGGGAATCACTCCGTCATCCAGATGTTTGGTCTCCTGTGGATAAATCCCTAGATGATTGATGTAATTTTTCAGTTTTCATTGGAATGATGGCCATTATGTGTGCCTGGCCTTGTGTGCTATTAGCCCTTGGACCTCCACCAAAGGGGTGTTGGATTCAAAAAGCTCTTATTATAGACCCAAACGCTCAGCACACTGGTAATGGGGCAGAGCGTTCCTCATCATATGCTACTTATGTGAGAGCTGGCAAGTTCAGTGCCAAAGGTGACTTCAACTCATCAGTTTCGTTGTCATTATCATTATTAGTACTCACATGTGCACAGCACATTTTCTAGTGAAAGATACACTGACACACATTAGCTGATAAGACGTGCTTTTTTCCCTTCCTTAATTTTTTTTTACACCATGGAATCAACTTTCTGGACACCTACTAAATTATTTTAAAGACGTTCTGCCTGGGGGAGTTTAAAGCATGTACTGTCCTTGGGTTACTGGACATCCTCTTGCTTCGTGGAAGTCGTCTGTCTCCTTAATTTCCAGTTACTTGCCATAACTTGACTTGTCTGCCTTTTATCTCACATTCTCTTCCCTGTGTGTGCACCTGTTGGTGATGTTCCACGACTCCAAACCTGAGCTCCACCTCCCTTCCGTCATTCGGTGATTTAAGGGAATCGTTTGGTCTCTGGGAATCTCAGCCTCATAGCCAGGCGCCGGCGGCTTACGCCTGTACACTCAACTACACGGGAGGCTGAGATCTGAGGATTGGGCTTGAAGTAAGCCTAGGCAGAAAAAGATCTGAGACTCGTATCTCCACTTAACTAGCAAAACACCAAAAGTTAAGGTGTGACTCAAGTGACAGAACCAGTCTTGAATGAAAAAGACAAGGGAAAATGTGAAGCTCTAAGTTCAAGCCCCAGTGTTGGCATATGAGCATGCACACATTTGCACACGCACCCCTCTACACACACACACACACACACACACACACACACACACACACACACACACACACACACACGCTCAGTTTTGCGACTTGTGATTATCAATATCTGCCTTACAGAGAAGTTGTGAAATGACATCAGATAACGCGTGCAAAAGTATTCGGAGCATGACTAACATCTACTCATTTGCCTCACATTCATCTTTAGATGAACCATCTTAGTTGGAGTGTTAAGAAATTGACCTTAGGATATGAGAAAAATAGCAAAAGATTAAAACAAAAAAAAGCCTCACATACACGAATGGTGGTGCTTGTGCTAAGGACGGGGACGTTATTTTAAAGCCCAGCTGCACCATGGGAGGGCTGACACCTCCCAGTGATGCCCGAGCTTGCAGGTGCAAATCCACAGCTCAGTGTGCTCCTCAGTGCCCCTTCCCCTGGCCACCGCTTGCCCGCAGGGAGTTCTAAAGTGAGACCCAATTTTCCATGTGCTCTTATGTGGCTGTCAGGATGGAGGAGCTGGGCAGCATCAAAGACCCAGGCTCAAGCAGTGTGTCCTGGCAGTGCGGTCCTGTACAGCACTCTCCCATGCCGGGCAAGGTTCCTGTCCCCGGGTGCTGGCATCAAAGTTAGCCAGGCAACAAACAGAGACTTGCTCTTCCTTGGGCCGATGGCACGTGCAAATATACCTTGGTGGCCTTTTTCTTTCATAAGCCATTTACATGTTTATAATAGACATCAGGACAATACAATCCAGTGGGAAAATATGCATTGACTACAAGTAAAAATACGCTCGAACACATTTTAATACAAGAAAATATACCAACATAGTTAACAGTGAATGTGATCAGATCGTGAAACTCGGGCATATTGAACCAGTCATTTCTCTCAGCTTCTGGAGAAATGTGAGCTCATGGGCCTTGAAAAGGGAAGTGTAATATACAGAATAATATACAGAGTAATATACAGAAAAGACGCTCCTTCATGAAAACCACTCAAGGGATAGACTAGCTTGCTAAGCCCAGCAGAGTTTTTAATTGCACAACAAAACCACAGGGTGGCTCCGGGAATAACTGCATTAAGAAGAGAAAAGCTCCAGGACTAGATTTTTCTGTGTGCAGCTCCTCTCTCCAGGGAGCTGTGTGAATTTCACTAAACAGGTGACATTAAAAATCAGATGCTGAAACAAGGATGCAGGTTGACCCATTGTAACAATGAGACGTACAAGACACTATGTTGAACAGGAACTTTACAACTTGGTGGGGGGTGGAGGAGGTGGGGAGGTGGGGAGGGAAGGGAGGGCAGGGGAAAAACAAAGGAGGAGGTATCAATGTTCCATAGGAAATGGACTCATCGTCTTACGCATGTAACTGTAACCCCTCTGTACAGTATCTTTGCAATAAAAGACACACATGAAAAAAGAAAAAAAATTGAATATCAGAAATTGTTTCCTAAATGCTTCAAAGACTTATCGCCAGCTCACTTGATTTTCTCACCCAGTGCTGGTGCTGCCCTTGAGGTCACAGGTCACGGGGTGGGGAGGGTGTCTGTGAAATGCAGATCTGAGCTCCTTACGTATGAAGCTCATTTTCCTGATCTGGAAAGGGGGTGAGAATAACTGCTTCAAACAGTCATGACCAGGAAGATAAGCCGCGGGCCAACCATTCTCAGTATACAACAATTCATATTTTCTGTTGTGAACAATTCAACTAACTGAAACTAACTAACATCTAATCAACTCACATCTGCTTCTGTTTTTCATCTTGACTTTTGTGGATGTGGCATCATTTCAGAAAATGTAACGCACTGTGTACAGGTACGAAAAGATCATAAAGAAAAAAGGGCTGGGGGAAGAGACAAGAGAGTAGATAAGAGGAAATATATGATCAAATATGTGATCAAATTATGTCATAGGCGTATATGGAAGTCTCACAATGAACTTGTACCATCCGTGCGCGCTGATAAAAATGCTGGAAAAAAAAACTAGTGGGAATTCGTGTAATATACCAAGAAGTTGGGCCCCTCATGGAAAAAAAGCAGTTTCTGATTTATTATATTGAAAATTAATTTTAGACACTCATATTTTTAGTAATCTATTTATAATTTAATCCAAAAACCTTAACCCAACGGAGAGTTCTTCACGGGCCCCTCTGTCTATTTTGTAGCCGTCATGGCTGTTCGTCACGCAGCTAGATGGAATGGCTCTGTCGTGCCAGGGACATGCTGGCCACTGAGAAGAGAAGAAGAGAAGAGAATCTGGTGCTGGCAAAAGTTGCTGCCCACTGAGACTTGGAGAGCCCGCCCATTTCTGAAGGCTATGAATACCCATGGGTGGAGTGGAGTCCAATCTGGGGCATGAGCACACGTTCTTGGCATGCCGGGGGTAAATAAACGCATGTGCGTGTGTAATAGGATCAAGTGCCCGAATACGTGCTTATCTGCTATATTAAAGCTGAGCACAGCAGGGAGAGACGCTCAGGGATTAGAGAAAACACTTTTGAGTTGCTGTAGAAAGAGCAGCTCTGCTCAAATGTGTTCTTTAAACATGTATCCACCAACGACACACATCGAAACTGGCCTCCTTAAAACAGATGCAGCATCAGTATTTAGCCAGCAAGTATTAGACCTTTCAGCACTGTGCCAAAATGGCTGGGGAAAAAAAAACTTTACAAAGAAGAAAGATCTATCTGAATTCATAGCTTTGAAGATTTCAGTTCACAGTCCTTGGTTCCATTGATTCCTTGGTGCAAACACATCTCCTCGGTCAGGCACACGGATGAACTCCACGGTCAGGCACACGGATGAACTCCACGGTCAGGCACACTGATGAACTCCACAGTCAGGCACACTGATGAACTCCACGGTCAGGCACACTGATGAACTCCACGGTCAGGCACACTGATGAACTCCACGGTCAGGTACACTGATGAACTCCACAGTCAGGCACACTGATGAACTCCACGGTCAGGCACACTGGTGAACTCCACGGTCAGGTACACTGATGAGCTCTGTGGTCAGGTACACTGGTGAACTCCACAGTCAGGTACACTGGTGAACTCCACAGTCAGGCACACTGATGAACTCCACGGTCAGGCACACTGATGAACTCCACAGTCAGGCACACTGATGAACTCCATGGTCAGGCACACTGATGAGCTCTGTGGTCAGGTACACTGATGAACTCTACAGTCAGGCACACTGATGAACTCCACGGTCAGGCACACTGATGAACTCCACAGTCAGGCACACTGATGAACTCCATGGTCAGGCACACTGATGAACTCCACGGTCAGGCACACTGATGAGCTCTGTGGTCAGGCACACTGATGAACTCCACAGTCAGGCACACTGATGAACTCCACGGTCAGGTACACTGATGAACTCCACGGTCAGGTACATTGATGAACTCCATGGTCAGGCACACTGGTGAACTCCACGGTCAGGCACACTGATGAACTCCACAGTCAGGTACACTGGTGAACTCCACGGTCAGGTACACTGGTGAACTCCACGGTCAGGCACACTGGTGAACTCCACGGTCAGGTACACTGGTGAACTCCACGGTCAGGCACACTGGTGAACTCCACGGTCAGGCACACTGATGAACTCCACGGTCAGGCACACTGATGAACTCCATGGTCAGGTACATTGATGAACTCCATGATCAGGCACACTGGTGAACTCCACGGTCAGGTACACTGGTGAACTCCACGGTCAGGTACACTGGTGAACTCCATGGTCAGGTACACTGATGAACTCTGCCCCTATGGAGCTTTTCCAGAGACGGACAACAAACGATACTCACAATAAAGAAGTACAACAGAAGGTAAATCATGACTATGGAAAAAAGAACAAGGAGAGTCAGAAACTGACAGGGAGGGAGCAGATTGTAATGCTAACTAGAAGAGTGTATGAGAGTCAGGGGAGGTAAAGACTTAGTGAACTGCCTTAGGAACCACCCAGGCATTGTGAATGACTGAAGGAAAGGAACACAAACACCTCTGAGAGCTTACAGGGAGGCCGTGTCTCTGAAGCAAAGGAGCGTGGCAGACAGTGACAGAAGGTGACATCAGGACGCTACGCCAAGGCGCCATCTTCACGGTGCTCCTGAGGCATTCTTGGCCTTAGCTTTACTCCAAGTGCAATAGATAATCTCTAATCATTTCAAATAGAAGTGGGCTCCACATTAGCTTTGTTTCCCAACGTAGTTTGTTTCCCAGCATAGTGGTGATGCTGGAGATAAGAACTTCTTAAGCTCAGAATTGTTGACGTTTTCCATCAAACAGTCCTGTATGTTGCAGGGTGTCTTACGCACGGTCAATTGGAGCGTCCCTGCCCTCTCCTTGCTAGAGGCCAGGATCTCTTTCAGTTGTGATAATCAAATAAGAAATACCTTCGGATATTGCCAAATATCCCTGGATGGGAGTGTAAAAGTTCAGCCATCCATCACTCCTTGGACAGGCTAACAAGAGGCAAGGATAGAAATGGGGTAAGAGTTTTGGAGGCTACAGTGATGATCCAGCATGGAGATCCTAGAGCTTAGACTACGGTGGCGGCAAAGACGAGGAGCAGTGGAGAGACTGTGGAGGGAAAGAAAAACAGACTTCCTGAGATACTGGATGTAGCACATGAGAAAAGAGTCAGGCATGACTCAAGATTTGGTCTGACCACGTTGTTAAAGGATGGAATTGCCCCGCACAGAGTCACATAGCACATTTAGAGGAACGGATTTGAGGATATCAGCCAAGAAATTTAGGGGTTTGGTTTGAGACAGTTTGAGTTTAGATAGTGAAATGCAGATTTTACGTGAGTGACAATAAGGAATGATTTTGAAGCAATGTCACCAAACGTAATTGGTAATGGATCATCTCATGTACATGGGGGGAAGACACATTTGTGGTTATTAACTGCTTCTGCTCTCTTGCTTTTTCAGCACAACTTTCACACCATCCACAAATACAGATTAACTCATCTCCATGCCTTTACCTTAATATTCCTACCCAAGAACATCCCCTGATGTTCAGAAACCTCCAATAACAGAGGTAATATTTTTGCTCTACCTCCATACCTTCCTCCCCTGCTGAGCAGCCTTTTCTCCACCATGACTGCAGACAAAGCGTGACCTTCCTGCTTCTGCGCAAAGCCTTGTCCATGCTCCTCCCTCAGCCTGTGCTGCTGGTTTCTCCAATTGAGTCAATCCAATGACATTACATATAACATATTCAATACAAGTTTAGCCTGTTTCCCATGGTGTTTTCATGTCTTCATATATATATATATATGTATATATATATACATATATATATATATGATTATTAACTAAAACAAAAAACTATTTGTACATCTGTCCTACTAGTTTCCTTTAAGTTAAAATGTTAGATTAGATTTAAAATTACATAGTCTAAAAATGATTAATTCTTTGTTTGCATGTCCTTTTGATCAAAAATTAAATATCAATTGTCTTAGCAAAAATAAGCAGTGAATTCTACCGCATTGTCTACTATGCCTTTTTAAATGCTTAATAAATATTAATTGATTGAGTAAGTGAAGAGGAGAATGAAGGCCACACGGGATGCGTACTACAATTTTTTTTTTTTGGGGTCCGGTCGTGGGGCCTGAACTCTGGGCCTGGGCGCTGTCCCTCAGCTCTTCAGCTCAAGGCTAGCGCTCTACCACTAGAGCCACAGCGCCACTTCCGGCTTTTTTCTTTTTGCTTATGTGGTGCTGAGGAATCGAACCCAGGGCCTCATGCATGCAAGGCAAGCGCTCTACCACTGAGCCAACTTCCCAGCCTGCGTACTACAATATTTTTTATAAGCTAAGTATGTGCTTATTTAAATGATTCATTTAAGTGGTCTTATTCCAATAGCATCCCTGCCAGACTGGTAACTGCAGAATAAAAGCAAGTGGATTTTGACATCAGCGAGATAAAATGAGCAGTTATGAGGTAAAGAAAAGAGAACTAGCCTGGAACCAGAAGCTCCAATTTCAAGGACAAACTGACTGGCTGGCTTCATGACTTCAGCCACCTTGAAACATCTCTGCACATCAGTGTCCTCATCTAGAAAATGAGGTATTTACATGAGGGGATGGCCGCCGTCCTTTCCAATGCTAACACTTCATGATTCTAAAATGCTATGAAATCATCAGGTTGCCGTCAGCCTCGAATCGGCTTTGCCAAGGAAGGCCACTTGTGAATTGCTAGATGGCTAATAACCCTGACTGGACAATATAACTGTTCACGAGAGAGAAGAACAAATTAGAATTCTTCTTTTCTTTTTCCAAGGCCAGATGATTGGTTTTGCAAACCATGCGCTGCTCTTAGCTAAAGTCTCAGACAGTTTCATGCCCAGTTTCACTCCGAGGGCATATGTCTCCATCTAGATGGAAAACGTGTACCCAGCTCATTTCAGAGGGTCAGAGAAACGCACATCTTCTTAAACCTATATGGAAAATGTGACATACTTCAGGTTGACCTCCAATGAGTGTGCAGGGAATCAGTTCTGAAACCCTGAGAAATAGGGAAAAAAATGACCCTGCACAACTTCAACCAAATTAGAATTGATATTTGTTGCAGAGCCTGGAGACTTGCCTCCTGGCAGAAGTGGATTTTCCCAGTTGGTTGCAAAAGTCTAATGATATAAAACAACAGCTGGCCTTGTAATTCCTAATAGACTACATCTGCCCTGATATTTGAGAAGGACCATGACAGCATTCCCAGGGGGAGGTGGCCAAGCCTCAAAAGATAGCTTCATTCCTTCAAAGAAAATCATACATTGTCCTGGGCCTACCCGTAATTGTGCCCACGGGTGAGGAATCTGGGAGTCACAGAGAGACACAGGGAAAAGAAGAGCAAGTTTGCATTTTCTTGAAGCAACACTGACTGTCTCAGATTCAAATGATTAGTCCACGACTGATTAAGATTTTTTTTTTCCATTGCTGCAAAAGAAATGACCTAGCATAATGGAAATCCAGGGGATTTACAGGCAGGTGGCTCTTAGCTTAACTAGTAGCTCCTTAATTTACCAGCTAAGTGGTTTTATGGGAGTTGCTTAACTATCTTTCAGTGTGTTTATTCTTCTGTAAAATAAGAACTTAATTCTATTGCATAGAGTTATGAAGAAGTGGGTATCAGGGTGGATAAAACATGTAAGACACTTTGTGCTTAATAGCTTCTCCTTTGATTTTATAAAGAGTCCATGGCTGTGATACGATGTTGAGGATGACCTGAAAGGTGGTGTTTTAAACCTAAGAATACAAAGCTAAGCAGCCCCGTTCTCAAGTGAGCATCAACTACATGCAACGTGTAGGTGTTCTTTGGAGAAGTCAGAGGGACCAGCTTCCTGATGCGTTCCTGAGCAGTCTCAGAGGGCTTGGTGCTTAGAAGGGTTTCTTGCTTAGATTACTGTTACGCTGTCAACGCCCCGAGAAGCTTAATAACTTTTGAGTCAGGGCCTTACATTTTCATTTTGTACTTGGTCCTGCAAAACACTTAGTCCCGAGACTTAGAAAGGAAATTCAGTGCTATGTGCTTGCTTGTTCAAATTTATGGGAAAACAAAAGCACCTAAAGGGAGGCATTATTTTATATTATAATAAGAGTAGGTATAACTGGGAGAGTGGCTGAAGAGGTCAAAGGCCTGCCTAGCAAGCATGCAAGCCTTGAGTGCAAAGCCCTGTATCAGAATGGAAGGAGGGAAGGAAGGAAGGAAGGAAGGAAGGAAGGAAGGAAGGAAGGAAGGAAGGAAGGAAGGAAGGAAGGGAGGGAGGGAGGGAGGGAGGGAGGGAGGGAGGGAGGGAGGAAGGAAGGGAGGGAGGGAGGGAGGGAAGGAAGGAAGGGAGGGAGGGAGGGAGGGAAGGAAGGAAGGAAGGGAGGGAGGGAAGGAGGGAAGGAGGAAGGAAGGAAAGAAGGGAGGGAGGGAGGGAGGAAGGAAGGGAGGGAGGGAGGGAGGGAGGGAAGAAGGAAGGAAGGAAGGAAGGAAGGAAGGAAGGAAGGAAGGGAGGAAGGGAGGAAGGGAGGAAGGGAGGGAGGGAGGGAGGAAGGAAGGAAGGAAGGAAGGAAGAAAAGAAGGAAGGAAGGGAGGGAGGGAGGGAGGGAGGGAGGGAGGGAGGAAGGAAAGACATAGATATTCACTTTGGGGCTTTTGATTTCAAAAGATAAAGTTAATTTGGAGTGAGTTTTGTGGAATTCAAATGAACAGATGGCTTATTTACATGTGTCAACATAGAAAGTTAGTTTTTAGTTCAAAGGATAGCCAGAATACTCATATGAAAGAGTTCCCTGACCACAACGAGCAAGGGGCAGGGAAGCCTGGTAGTTGAGCACGCTGTGCAACTAGACTTTCTGGGCTGCATCTCAGCTCTGATTACTAGTTATTCCAGGAAGTTACTAAACTACAAGATGTCTCATTTGTCAGCTGTAACATGGGATAGCAGCAAATGGGTTGTAGGGAAGATTTAGTAATGCACCATGCACACAAAAAGCACAAAAGGGGGTGGTAGTAATCTTACTGGGTTATTAGGGTGATTTGCTAATTTATCGAATACACAACTCGCAGATCACTGACACACATGGAGTGCTTGTTAAGTATAATTTGTTATCATTTAAAAATGTAAAATCCAGAAAAATTCTTGGAACTACTATCTACTTGCCGTTCTCAAGGGATCTGAAAAGCATTCAGCCTAAAATAATACAGATAACTTTGAATTTTATGGGTATTATTTTACAAATACTAGAATCATATGCACCTGAGAGCAATGTTTGCACATTTTAATCCCATAAAATGAATCTTAATAGATACGTTAACAAATGAGAATAAGCATTGCCATAGAAATCATTCATTTGTGTTTGTATGCATAAACTATATAGTCCTTTAACTGTTATCTATTGAGTACTTGTCATATGTCAGGTTCTTGTTCAAGTGAAGATTTTTTTTGCCTAAATGACTCATCATCTATTAGAGCTATAGACCTGGGAACAAGAAGTTATTGTTGCAGTCTGAACATGTGTATGAGGGATGAATGCTTGGTATCACAGAGACAAAGGGAGAGATTCTTAATTCATTCTCGAGGCACGAGAGGGTAAGAGAGCCTTCAAAGAAGAAGGGGGATTTGTGATGCCACCTAAGAGGTGGGGACAGTGAGAAGGAAGTCTTGGGATTGATTCCAAATGAAGGGCAGAGTTCCATATGCCTGGAATGTGGAGTGTGACGCAAAAGGACAGAGTCAGAAGAACGGCTGAAGGGCTACGTTTGTAAGGCATGCTGGCAGTTACGGCGTTATCGGAGGGGCAGACCGAGCCACTGAATTTTAAGGAATTGGAGATAGGGTTCAGAGTTTAGAAAATGTTTTCTGACTGCCATGAGTAGTTGATTGGATGAGGGACATTCTCTATGCAGGAAGATGGAAGTCTATGGAATAATCCAGGTAAGAGATGATAAGACTAGAACTAAGGTCGCAATAACAGTAATTATAATAGGTAGGGCAGTCAACAGCTAATGAAGAGGGAGACTCGTCAAGACACTGAAGAAGAGGGAGAGAGAAGGGTGGGAATGATGACTGGGCTTCAGGTTTGGATGAATTATAGGCTGGTAATGAATCACTGTTACACGGTTTAAGAAGAGTAGAGTTGGGAAGAGAAGGATTAGGTAGGAATGAATTGGGTACAATTAGGTAGTACAGAATTTAACCTGGGACGTGATTATGTTGAAGCAGCTTTATAGACTAAAATAGAAATATTCAGTAGGCAGGTTCCTAGTTTGAATGTGGGGTGAGAGATCTTGTTTAGGAAAGTATTTTGAGAATCATTAGTAGAGGGATGAAAAGGAAAGTCATAGAAGGAAGAAAATAGGTTTAGTGTAAAAAGTGGTTACAATCTAGCCAAGACCTAGAAACAGACAAAGATAAGTAGAAGAACTCACAAGACCAAGAAGCAAGGAAACCAGAAGAATGTTATATCAAGAATTGGCAAACAGCTTAAAATATCCAAACACACAGAAGCATCAAGTAAGGAAAGCCTTGCCACATGTCCCTTAAAGTCTGCGAGAAAGACACCGATGACGTTGCTAAGACAGTTGTACTAGATAGCTTCAAAGCTACCTGGCATATCGTTGAATAATAAATGGAAAGCGAGGTAGACCAGAAGGACTCATGTAGATAGTGGCGACTCAGACTTCATCTGACTACACACACTAATAAGAATGATGGATATTCTCGCAAGAAAGAGAGTCAAAATCACCCCTGTCCCATACCTACTCTGTCCTAAGGCAGGAGAGGAGATAGGAAGTCTAACTGGCATGTAAATGGAGAGACGCACTGGGGATTGTCACAGTGGTGCTCTGAGTCATTCCGGGAGGAGAACCCAGCTGAGCGGAGGGACCGGACCTGACGGGGACTCCGGAAGCAAATCAGATCTGGTGACTCAAAGCCTGGGAGGCCGGAAGGACTTGGAATGTGTACGGGAACAGTTTCATTTTTTATTTTTTTTGATTTGTGATACTTTTGTATTGAGTAGCATCAGAAGACAACGTTTGATTTTGTCCCTTTTCATAGTGTTAACGTGATAGTATTCCAAGAATTGCCAAGTTCCTTGGCAATTTTGCCTAAGATTGGAGAGCCCGTAGCGTCATTATTTCATCAAGGGTGCCCAAACGTTGGTCTACCTCCCATGTGTTGAATAAAAACAATTGTTTTTATTTAAATAAAGGAATATTTCCTTCCACACACATTGCGGATACCTGAGGTAGAGTTCTCTCAGAAGAGATGAATTAATGCTCCTGTTCTTCCTCCAGGAAGAATGAACTGCAATTAACTCCAATTAACTGCAATCTGTAAAGGCCAAAAATTGGAAGTTTTGCTTAAAAGTATCTTTGTGAACTCACTGATGTGGCTCAAGTGGTAAAGTGCTAGCCTTGAGCAAAAGAAACATACTCACTACCTTGCTCATGTGACTGTAATCCTTTTATACAGTATTTTCACAATAAAAAACTTAATAAAAAAAAGAATTTTAAGGATAGTGCCCACACCCTGAGTTCAAGCCCCAGGCCAAGCACAGAATTAAAAAATAATAAGAGTGGAAATGAGGGAGTGGCAATGGGGCTGGGTGGTAATGAGCAATGGAGAAGGTATAAAGCAGAAGTTGTAGCTCAGCTTCAGTGGCTCACCCCTGTCATCCGCGCTACTCAGGAAGCTGAGGTCTGAGGATGGTGGTTAGAAGGCAGTCCGGGAGGGAAGTGCATGAGACTGTCATTTAACTCCCAGTGTTACACATCATTTCCTCATATACTTTCTCTGTAGCCTTTTTAGTGTTGCAAATACACACCCCACATACACACATCTGTGTAATTTAATGCCCCATTGGTGTCATTTTAATCTTTGTAATTATTTTCCCTTGTAGTTAATATTGCAGAGTTCTTATTTTTATGTCTTCAACCTCACTGATATTTCTTCTGTGAGGTTGCATCTTTCATTGTGTCTTATTTCATCCAGTGTATTTTTCATTTCAGCATAACTTCCATTTCTAGAAGTTGATTATTGTCAGTATCATCCCTTCAGTATTTCTAGTTACTTTTTTGGATATGTGGAATGTACTTGTGATAACTATTATTTTGTACTTTCCTAATAATCTTCAACATATATTTGTTTGGGATCATTTTTTATTTAAGAGTTCATGAGAGGTCATATATTCTTGCTTTTTTTTTTTACATCACAGTCTGAATTTCAACTTATTGGGTGCTACAAATCTTTACATTCCTATCGAGAGCCTTGAAATTTATCCTGAGATACTGCTAAGTTCAGTGGAAGTGACTTAAAATTTTGGAGTATTGTTTGTTTAGGTTGGTACAGAAGAAGACTAATGATTCTGCTTCTGTAAGGCTGAGACAAGCCTTCTCTGAATACTTCACTCAGTGACCTGTAAATTCTGAGGTTTTTGTCATCTTCCTGGTGAGAATAGGCACGATTGTCAGTTCCTCTGTGTCCCGTGGACTGATATTATTAATCCCGCGTGTCGATCTTCACTAGTGCCAGCTAAGTGGTAATCTTACACCCCTGTTTTCCGTGTGCCACTTCGACTACAGTCTCCTTTCTTTGCAGCCTTTCAACTCTAGTCACTTGACTTGAAAATTCTGGCTGCCTTCATTTCTCACCTTAGGAAGTGCTCGAGACATTGCTGTTTGGGCTATTTCCTTAAAAACTTTTAAGGGAATAAATTTAAATAATCCTAAAATTCATCTTGTTTATAGGGAACACTGTCTTTGGTCACTCTGCAGTCATTGTCTTGAAAATCATTCCATGTGGAGTGCCCAATGTGTTTTTGGTTGTTTCAAGGAAGAGGGTGAAAGTCTGGTCCTCATTAGTCTACCTTGGCCAAAAAGACAAGTGTGGAATTTAGACTTTCTTTTAAAGGTTATTTCTTTGCTCTGTTCAGTTATGATGACTAAAAAATATACTTTCCCAGTAAACAAGCAACTGGGTTGATTTTTGTCTCCACTACAATTCTTGATTAAGGGAATCAGAATGGTTTAGTTAAATAATTGAGTTGATGGTTTGGGTCAGAAAGAAAAAGTAAAGTTATCTGGGAGCATTTTGTCAAAATGGAAAGCGAGAGTTCAAAGTCTAGTTGAGATATGTCAGGAGGAAGGCATTTTTATGGATCAAATCATCTTTGGAAATGATCTTTCTATAGCAACGGATATTGTGAAAATTGGTAAATAAATGAAAACGAGCACATAATAATTTTACAAAGGACTATAGTTTCCTTCTAATTTGTGAAAGAAAACTTTTCTTTTTAGATAAATGCACACTAATAAACATAAATTTTATATAGTTAGAGAGACATTTCTACCATTTTTAACTCCATAATGAAATTATTGGGTGCTGTAATGACGATCAAATGTACTAAGACCATTAGAAGAAATATTTGGGAATGATATATGATATACTTGGAGCCAAAACATGAAATTTCTAATTACAAGGATTTTTAAAACCTAACAATGGAAATATCTAACTCCTACCATTTTAAGTCCTAAAATTTGCTATTATCAGAAACAACAGAGTCTGATTTTATGGGTCGCTCGATGCAATATAATTCAAAGCACACCACATCCTCTATAATGTGTTTGTCTTGGACATATTTAACCTGAAACTCATTTTCCCAGTAAACCAAACTTTCAGTTTATATCAATATAAGAGATAAAAGAAGCAAGAAGTATGACATTTAGATGGAAACCCTCAGCCAGCCAAATTTTGATTGTGGGATTTCAATGAGATGACTGGTTCCATTTCTTTAAAGAGCCAGAGTGATCAAAAAGAAAAATATATTGAGTGGGTACCAGTGGCTAGCACCTGGAATCCTAGCTACTAACCTGGAGGGTTGAGGTTTGAATCCAGCCCAGGCAGAAAAGACCGTGAAACTCCATCTCCAAAATAAACAGTTAAAAAGCTGGGCTGGAATTATAGCTTTCAGAAAAGCTGAAACATGTTTGTCAGACGGCAGGGAGGTGAAAAGGAGCAGAACCACAAGTAGAGAGAGGAAGGGTGGGAAAAACAGTCCTAATGCTCAATGCGCACATGCGAAGCCGGAACGGTCTAGCTTGCTGGAGAGGCAAGGGGGATGCATCGCATTGTACTTGCAAACTGACATGTGGGATTGAAACACTTTGTGCAGCGACATAAAGGTAATGAAAATAACGTTCAAAAAGAAAAAGGAAAAGACGGCAATGCCATCCTCAATCAGTAAACACTAAAATACTTTCATTAGTAAACATTAGAATTAAATGATGGAATTTTTGCTTATGAAAAAAGCAAAAAAAAGATACTTTGTTGACAAGGTGGAGATATTTAGATATGAACTAGGATTATGTTATACGGATAGTTTATATTTGAATTTTTCTAGGGCAATGACAATATTGTGGTTAGCTAGGAAAATATTCACAAAACATGGTGTCCACATATGGCATTCTGATGCATGATCTAAGTAGTGTGACTAATCATTGAGGAAAGAAGAGACTAATAATGGTGCTGAAACAGGGTTAATTCATGAACTGGGAGCTCTGTCTCAAACCACTTACAGGAATCAATTCGATAGATCCAGAAACAAAAGGCTGAAAAAAGGTTGTGATGGGAAGAAGGAGAAAAATCAATAGATGGAGCTGTTTTGTGGGAAACTTGATTTTTTAGCAATAGGATAAATCAGAACATCCAAAAGAATCACTTAGTAGAGGCTGGGAGTATAGCTGACGCAGCTGAGATCCTGTCTAGCAAGTATGAAACTCTGAGTCTGGACACCAGTACTGCCAACAACAACAACAATAACAGCAATAGAAAAAGCATCTACAGATACAGACAAAAGTTAGAGCATCCCTTAGCCACAAGTTAACTAATTGCAAAGGGGTTAACTAATGAAAGAAAGGAAGGTGAAGTGTGCAGGATTTGATCGAGAGAGATGGTCTTTTTTTTTTTAATATCCCATTGATATGTGTGAAAATGAAACTCACAGGTACATCATCAAAGTGTTTGCTCGGCTTTATGGATTTTACCTTCAAGTTTCAGAAGCAATTTTAAGCCAAAGGGATAAATACTGTAGTTAAATATCAAACCCGAACTCCTCAAACTCAGCGTAGTCATCTGTACACAGATGTAAGAAAATATATACAATAGCCAGACATCTGTCTATTGGAGAGAGAATTCTCCAGTGAGCATCATTTGCTTTCTTGCCTGCTATTGAGGTCACATTTGTTTCCCAAATCTTGGCACCGATACACTACCTTTAAGCACAGGGACCTCAGGAGACCAAAAGTGGCATGCGTGTTCTGGTGCCGCTGCAGAGAAAGGCTGGTTCTCCAGTGAATCGGTCTGGGTTCACATTCTGTGTACGCTTGCTGTGGAATCTTGTTCAAGTTACTTGGTCTCGGAAGCTTCACTTCAATCAAGTGGGGATTCTATTAGTTTAGTTCAGATTCTTTGGTTGCAAGTAATAGAAATTGACTTTGGCTAACTTGAGAACAGGAATTCAGGAGGAAAATGTGGTGCAATCCAGGAATCAGAAGACAGTTGTTTACTAGGAGGAGCAGAGACGAGGATTTCTCCAGAAATCCAAGACGCAGGGAAGGTAGACAGGTTTTGTGTTTTTTGTTTTTTCATTCTAGCCTCTGGATATGTAATATTCAGAAGTTTTCACCTTAAAACTATTTCCCAGTAATGCAACCCTTCACACGCACAGATGACTATTGTTCAACCATCTTTATCCTGAGAGGTAGTTGTTTAGCCTATGCTATTTGTAAAGGCTTCAATTGATGGGTTAGTAGGTCACATGACCCTGAGATTAGTCTGGTACTGATAGGTTTTAACCTTGATATCTATAAAGTAAAAACACTACTCAATGAAAGGTTGAATGGTGTTGAACTTGACTATTTCAGGAAAGCGTATTGGATTCTTACCTTACATCAAAAGTCAGCTAGGGCCAGGGTAGTGAGTGCTCTGTGTCTGGAATCCAGCCACTTGAAGGTGGAGATAGGAGCATCTTGGTTTGAAGCTGAAAGAAACAATTGGGACAAAATATTAGCAAGAGCTAGCTCAACAAACCAACTAGTCACGATGATACATTCCTATCCCCCTGGCCACGCAGGAGGCTGTAGGGAGGAAGATCTAGGTCTGATGCTGTCTTTGGGCAGGACCCTGACACACGACCAGAAAACTGGTGTGCAGAAGGTCTGGAGATGTGGTTCAAATGGTAGAGTGCCTGCCTTGCAAATACAAGGCCTTGCCTTCCAACTCCATTCCTCCCCCTACGACAGGCAAAGCACATTCGAAACATACTCAAAAGTTCATACACAGTAGGAACCATAAGAAATAAATCTGGAAGGAACTTCTCAGGAGAAACCCAAGGGTGGGAAAAGCCTTTCAGAATGTCATCGATGTCATGGGTGACATCAATGTGACGGCAATGAGATCTCCCTTCTGTTCAGGGCACAGGGCAGCTCAGGTGCGACCCAAGCACAGAAGCTGTGGCGTGAATGGGAATCATGTATTTAGATGCGCTTAGCTGCATTCCGAGTCTAAAACACTGAATTCTCCCCCGAATCTTCTCAGAGTACGCTCCCGACCCCCACTTCTTCATACCCAGCAGAGAACCGTGCCAGACATTTTATCCTGCTAAGATTTATTTCCAATTTGAATCTTGGAAACTGCACACAGGCATAATTATTTTGGTCAATCAAGGAGAAAGCTTACTCTGTTTCAAAACAAGTCATGCAAGGAAAGATTTAAGGAATTTCATTTTAGCCTGAAGATGTGAAATTTAAACTTCCACCGAAGGAAGGACGCTTTGGGGGAAATGTTTAGAGAAAGTCGTGGTGTTGGCCAAACGCCTTCTGAGTGACTTATTCTGATGTCAGGTATGTGGCGAGCGTTTGTGAGCACCTCGCACTTGGCACCGGGCTAGGTCTCACAGTCTCGAGTAACAAGCTGATCATCCACAGATTTTATTCTCCTTGAAGTGTTTAGATTGCATTCTACCAGCAACTTTGTGGCCATCAGTCAACTTACACTTTTCAAATTTATCTGTGGGTAAGGACAGAAGGCTGAGAAAAAAATTTTTTTTCTTAGTTTTTAAGTCTTTTAGTCAGAATATTTGGAACGGGATGAATTTCCAAGAGAAACAAAGATCTAAGCTTGCGACTGTAGTCACTGCGACAGAATTCAAACCCTGGTGTGTCATCTGACTGTACTTTAAAAAATTAGTGCTCTTACAGTGTCACAAGGTGAGAGCTTCTGCCAAGAAAAGCAAGACCAAGAGAAGATAATGTTGCAGTGAGGTATGAAGCCAACTCAACTGAATAAGCTCGCCAGTATTAACGGATAAATTTAAATGGAATCCCAACCCTATTAGCGAATTGATAAGTCATGTCACAGGTTTGTACATATCCGTCCATTCAGTAGGGCTTAATCTTATTTGAGATGCAGTTAACTTCACCATGTCTATTGATACAGCCTGGAACTGGGTTCAAGAACTAAACCACATAACTCCATTGTTCAGGGAAGAGTTTCAGGAATATCTCAAAGCTATATGTACAAATACATATAATCCCTTGAAAAAATAAATGTGGCAGACCTGAAAAAGAAGGTAGATGGGTACATTAGCGTTCATTGTCTACAGCAAAACAATGTGGTCCCGTTCATCCTGACATCCACCAAGAAATCTGGATTATGGAGACCATCTATAGAATGTAGCAGATGGAACATTAAGTCACAATTTGATAGAACAGGAAGAGCGGTGATGAGCTTTAGGAAAGAAATAGGGGTCTACGTGCAGCACTGGTTGAACAAGTTGAAACAGTTCAATGCAACCTCAATGTGAGCAACTGCTAGAGAATAAATAGCAAAACAGGAATGACGTGAATAATGAGAGATTCGACTCTTCCCAATTATACCTAATTCAAGAGGGCTGTGGGTAATGATGCACAAACGGTTTACACTTTCCAGTGCCTATGAAGGATTCAGTGCTTTCAGAGTAATAAATTCAAGTTAATTATTAGGATGAACTTTCAGACAGCATTGTTTGTTTTATGTGTGGACAAAGTGCTCCCGGCGTGAAGAAATGGAGAGCATAAAGCCAAATATTCACTGGCTGAAACACAAGTGACATGTGACTATTGTAGTTTAATTCAAGTAACAATATACAGAATAAAAGCTAGCCATACAAAGAACGCCAAATACTTAGGGATATAAGTAGATAGAAGACAGAAGACAGGCATTTTTTAGAATGCAATATGAAATAGAAATGTATGATAGACAGATGAGTCGTCTGCGTCCACTTAAGTCAACAAATATTTATTATTTGTTCCTATCAGAATAGCTGTGTGGCTAGACACTTCAGAGGCTATACGAATGAATGAAATATAAATCTACATAGTAAAGAATTAGTGTTTTGTGAGAGGACAACTGGACACATCTCAGCCCTGAGGTAAATTGGGGGTGTGAATGAAGGACACGGGAACAATGACCAGTCCTGTTTCCCAGGCCAGGGCGGCCCTCCCGCTCATCCAGCTACCGGGCTCACCTCTGAGAAAAGCCGCGATTGCAAGTTGGCGTGTTAATTAACATCCTTGATGGAGGGGTCCAACACATTCTGAAAATAGTTCGCTTTGTCCCTTTAAGTTCCTTCGCACTTCAGATTTTTCCATCACATTTGTTGGAATTTAACGCTTCTACGTTTTCTTACTTCCAGTTTTGTGTCCTTGACGGACTCCTTAAGCAGATCGATCATTACCTCTCCTGTCTCAACGCCTCCCAAGGCCAGTTTCTATCCAGATCTCACGAGCCTCACGGCGTCTCCACGCTTCGCTCTCCCAGGTCCAGCTACCTTTCAATTTTTGATTCTCTTCTTCTCTATACTTTATGAATCTAGCTACCAATAAGTGCTAAGTACCACGCTTACTCAACAAACCATTATTCTTGTCTCCATGACCATGTTTTCCCTTTCACAACTGAACCTTCCTTTTCCTTTGCACATTTGTGAACCTCTTCCCACACATTAGCTGGAGCAATAGTTTAGAAACAGTCACATCAGAGCATTGCTGATGTAATTGACTTCCTCTTGTAAAGACCTAGATGGTGTCCGCTTGACTCCTCCCAAACTCATGTTCAAAATTGTCATCTTAATGGAATCCAGAAGAGGTATCAAGAATGGTATTAGAGAGCTATTAAGCCGAGAGGGCTCTGCCTTCATGAACGTACTGATACTATTATTTCTTTCTCCTTATGCGATCGATGATGAAGATCCTCTCCAAATAAAGGTTCCTTTGTCTTGAACTTCCCAACCTCCAGAAGTAGGAAAAATGATCCAGCTCATTATAAATTACTGTGGTATTTTGTTATAGCACTTCAAATGGACTGAGACTCTGTGATGTATCTTTCATTTCATTTCATATCGCTTCTTGTCCAGTGCATTCAATTCAGAGAGTTTTATCTTCTGTTCTCCACCACACTACACTTGTTGCCTGTTTTTGCTTTAGCTGGTTGCTCTGGCTATAATGCTTCTCCAGACCTTTATTTGGCTGGCTTTTCTGCCATTCGGGTGTTTCTCAAAATAATCATTCAACTACTCAGATAAGGTGTCCCTAAACATTCTCAGTCTCTGTCTCTGTCTCTGTCTCTGTCTGTCTCTGTCTCTCTCTCCTATACAGCCTTTTATAGGTTTCATCACTATTGGATATATTCTTTTATTCTTAAAAGTTCTCTAAGTGCTTGGTGTTTATCTCTCATCTGTCTACTATATTTATTACCATCATATTTATAATAACAAACCATTTCCGTCTTCTTAGTTTAATTAGATTCAGTCTTTAGGAATATGTACTTCATCACTGTTTCCAACTACTATGTCTCAGGAAGGATTTAAATCCATCCTTGATAGTATCTATGATGTATTCTTCTGATATGTCTATCTAATATTCTATCATCTATCTATCTAATATCTATCTATCTCTTCAGGAAAAAGACATCTGAACAGAGCAAGCAAAACATTATATAGATAAAGAAGATATAGAAATGAATAAGAAAACATCATCATTGACAATGCATCTGCCATTGAAATTTGGTATTATTGCTGGATACATACACTGATGCAGCCTACTATTTCCTTCCAGACTCCTTCCTAGGTTATAATACTCTTCTGAATTTACATTTTATTCTTTAAGAAACATAACAACATGGATATATTTTATAATAATTCATTAAGTAGTTCCTCAGTTGCTTCCTTATTTTCATGGAGACCCAATGCTGTCATTCTGTGTTACATTTATGTAATTACCATCAGTGTTTAATTTTGAAATTGGTTGTGGATTATCGCCCATGTGTTTCATTTCTGTCTTAATGACACAACTTAATGTTTTGTATTTATTTATCTAAATTCACCATATTGCTCCACATAAAAGAAGCATCTGATAAATTATGTTAGATTTGTTTCCCAACATTATCTTCTTAAAATAGTTATAGTCTCTAAATATGACTGTGGCAAAAGTGTTATTTTTGTTTCTTAATCTGTTGTCTTATTTAAAAAAAAAAAAATAGAAAGGGAAAAGAAAATGTGCCTCGGGAGAATCCTCCATTCGGAGATTTTACCAAAATAGAATAAATAACTGGTTATAATGGAAAAGGTTGATGGTTTCATTTTACTTCTCAGAAGTAAACAGAATGAGAATGTTAATTTTGAAATTAAAAAAATCTCTGGAAATTGTATCTCTAATTAACTTTTTATTTTATGTATTTCTTTGGCAGAAAGTTGGCAGAAATATAATCCCCTACCATTTCAATACACTCTGAATAGCACAAATTCTACCAAGATTTTAATTCATTGCTTTGAGGAAACCGTCTTTACATCTCATTTCCTGAGACCTGCTCTGTAATCCAGTGCGGTGCTACCCTGTGTGCTGTTTCCAAAATTAATCTAATTGTAAATGAGGGGCCCACTTAAACTGTGGGAACTTGTTACCCATGATTAGATGTTCTTATGCATAGAAAGAAGAAGTACTGGAAACCACTTACTAATATTCACAAATGTACATGTAATTCATTAGCTAATATGTTCGTACTAAGATGATAATGAGTACGTCAACAGCAGTGATCATTTCCCACCGCCATTCAGTGAGGAAGTGCCTCATTCTAGGAAGTGGACTAAAGATGTGTTCCTAGACTCTCCTTCCCTACTCTAGTGATCTTCAGGGGTAGTTTTGACTCCTTGCATTTGGTCCACGAGAAACGGAGCCTTAGAGAGTCGAAGAAACATATTCATGTAAGGGGTAGAGGTGGAACTCAAATAGCGTTCTATGTGAGTATAATACCTCATTGCTCTGTCAAGTTTTATGACATTGTGGTTAGCAGATGTGTGTTCAGATCCTGCTTTGGTTTTTCCATGATAAGCATGAGGCAGGAACTGGAAGATTAGCTGAGTCCAATTGGTGTTGGTTAAACAGGTTGGCAGTTGTCACCGAGATGATTTCTGTTCCTCTGTGTGTAGTTTGGAACAAATAGGAATAGTATTTGGAGTTGGAAGATTGAGATTTAAATCTTGGCTCCAGAAATCCCTTGGAAGTTACTTAATGGATTTGAGCCCTAGCTTTGATGCCATCGATATCATCTTCCTTGCGATGCTTGAGGCATTGGGTTATAAGAAATTGCACTTGGGCAGGAGTCTAATTGGAAGTTAGGTTTCCCCAGCGCGGGTTCACATGGCGCCTTTGGAATCTTCTGTTCTCACGGATGAGATAACTTCGATGCACATCTCTTCCCAAGGGAATGGGAGAATGGGGGGGTCTTCAGGAAGAAAGCTCAGGCTCAGCGAAGAAGAAATGGGAAAAGTCATAATTATTGAAAGGAGGAAAAACGATAGTCGGTTGTCTGTTAGTGGAAATTGTCTCCCAATTTTGTTTCCACTGAACTTAAGACCAAATCCTAAGTAGAGCATAAAAACTGAAAGAGTTGTTTACTCAAGTATTTTTAGAACTTTATGGCACTAGTAAAAGCTGCTTTGGATTACTCTGACAAGGGACACACGTGCACGCACACACACACATGCACGCACGCGCACACACACACACACACACACACACACACACACACACACCAAGTGTCTTCCATAGGCTGGCTTACGTGTTAGACGCCCAGAGTCATGAAGGTAACATTGAGAATCCTATGAAGTACGAGTAGGAGTCTGAGTGGTGACAGTAGGTCAGAAGAAACAAAAGGCAAATCCCAGTAGCATCCCGTTAATACTGACTGGCTGACACACCCTTAGGAATCTATGGAGACTGGGGGACAAGGTCAAGTGTGCCGGGTACAGTGACTCATGCTTGTAGTCTCAGCTACTGAGGAGGTCAGAATTGCCGTTCAAAGCCAGCCTTGTCAAAAAGTTTGCAAGAACCCATTTCAGCCCATGTCTGAGTGTGGCAGGGCATTGCCTCTCATCCGGTTTGAGGGAATAAACCACAGCTTTTGCATTACACTTTCTGTCACACGACATCACATATGCCAAACAAAAATCCAGCCATTAAGGTACCTAGTAATACCATTGAGTCCATAAGAAATAGTTAAACCAGGCAAGGTGGTAGATCAGCACTAAAGTATGTGAAAGGCAATATATTTCACAGATAATTAAATAACGATACCCTTCTATGATAATGAAAGGACACCAATCATGTTTTCAATAATTTTGTTAGTAAAAGGAATTTCTTTCTTCCATTATTTCTAAGACCAGCTAACCCAATCTACATTCACTATACAAAGAAATTCTTTTCCCTGACTGATTTGTAACATATGCAAAAATCAAATTTTAATCATAAGAATGTGGTGTGGACCTGGGTCCCAACATCACTCATGAAAGTAGCTCGATTTCTCTCTGTCTTTCAGGGTTTAAATGATTCAGGTCTTGTGTAGAAAATCAGTGGTCTCAACCAGAAACCTGCATCAAACCTAGTCCACTAATGTCTGGATCTAACAGGACTAGATGGAAGAGATAAGATTGATGTCTATCGTGCAATTTTTTTTTAGATTTCCACTAATGATCTTTTGTGAGCAACTGCTTGAATATATGACTTCTCGAGAACCAGCCACCATTTAATGTAGCCTATTTCACTTCTGGGAGCCGGTAAGGTATGAAATGATATAGTACTTAGCAATAAAAAAAGAATAAACTGTTGATGGAATCTCATTGGTATTATGCTGACTGAAGAAGCAGTGTCAACATTTTCCATACTGCATAATTCTACTGGCAAGATGGTATTCTTCAAAAGACAGCACCGTGCTGGTAGCAGGTAGGCAACCACCCAGGAGGAGGAAGGCGAGCTGCTAAGGGACCTCACAAAGAGTCCTTAGGGATGATAGAACAATTCCACGGCCATGCATGAATCCGAACATGTGCTAATTCATAGACATGCACATGAATAAGTTGTCTTACTGTATGCTGATCCATAATAAAACCTCAGATTTATTTGTGGCACTCATGACTCCTCCTGCTCTTGCATTCTATTGACCACCGTCATCCTTTTCCAAAGTGGTCCTCTCTACCTCTCAGCCTGCACTACACAATTCAGGAAAACAATTCTGTTTCACAGGAATTGCCCCTGAAAGGCCTTCATGATCTTTGTTCTCCTACCCTTGAGGACCTGCTTTTGATTCTGCCTCGCTCTGCCTGCCTTGCCCTGACTCCTGCACCCCTCCCCACATTCCTCTTCTTGGCACATACCCTAACACACTTAGATTACCCAGACAATGTTTCAGGTGCATGTATTGGTCTGTCACAACCAAAATGTGGTTTTTTTTTTCTCTTTCCCTCAAAAGGCATGCAGATAGAGAACAAACCCAGACTCTCTGGAGCCGGTGTAATCAAAATGTTATGTTGGAAAAAGATCCAATATTTTTCTGAGTGTGAGACTTTGGGGAGGATCGCTTGGGACAAAATACCAGTGCGTGTGGAATTCCATCGTCTACAGAATGATTCATCGCGAAACTTCATGGAGGACTGGACTGCACATAAAACACACACACGTACACAGCCACACACAGGCACAGGCCTTGGGCTCCCAATCGCCGCTGATTCAAAGCTCGTGGCTGGCGATGAGCTCACGCAGGTAGTTTCCCCTTCTTCAGATTGGAAATCCTCGTGTGTCTTTCATATACCCCCTCTCTTTTCATTTAATTAGAATATCCCCGTCTCTCTTCGAATTTAATACCCCTCATAACCCTTCATCACGCGTCATTTCACAATCAAGGTCTGGAAGGGGCCAGAATATTTTGACACTGGCAAAGTTCTGACACGGGCAAATGTTTTCCTCCTCCAAACATTCGGTTGTTGGCCAGATTCGTGGCTTTCTGTGGTTTTCTCTTCTGGAGGTCCTCATGCCACATTCACCCACTAAACACTGGTCGAGCACTTACCAAGTGCCAGGCACTGTGGTGGAAGTTGTGAGTATAACACTGGGTAAGAACTCATGTGCTCCATAAGCAAAACACAAACAGTGGGTAAGAATAAGGCCCCTAATGCTACTGTGCCCACAGGGTCCACAAGCAAGTAACTGGGAGACACAGGAGCCCATATGTGTATGGGGAGGTGCCCCTTATGTGTGCAGATAGAAGGCATTGTGACTCAGCCAAGGAAAGGCAGAGAAGCGTTTCTAGAGCGACGACATCTGCTGCATTTCAGAATGAGGAAGATCTAGTTGGGCTCTGGCTGATGCGGGCATGGCAGAGGGCGAAAGTCATGAGAACATTATGTGAAATGGGTTTCTAGTATTGCTGTGGCCTGATGTCTTAGAAGAGTGGCCGCTTCTTCTCCAAACGCGTCTGTGGTCCCCTCAACACAGGCCTGCGGTCTCAGCAGAATGTGCTGCACATATCTCCAGCCTCCCCTCTGTACCCCAGCCTCTCCTCTGTACCCCCAACCTCTCCTCCAAGCCCCAGCCTCTCCTCTGTACCCCCAACCTCTCCTCTGTACCCCAGCCTCTCCTCTGTACCCCCAGCCTCTCCTCTGAGCCCCAGCCTCTCCTCTGTACCCCAGCCTCTCCTCTGTACCCCCAGCCTCTCCTCTGAGCCCCAGCCTCTCCTCTGTACCCCCAGCCTCACCTCTGTACCCCCAGCCTCTCCTCTGTACCCCCAGCCTCTCCTCTGTACCCCCAGCCTCACCTCTGTACCCCCAGCCTCTCCTCTGTACCCCAGCCTCTCCTCTGAGCCCCAGCCTCTCCTCTGTACCCCCAGCCTCTCCTCTGTACCCCCCGTCTCTCCTCTGAGCCCCAGCCTCTCCTCTGTACCCCCAGCCTCTCCTCTGAGCCCCCAGCCTCTCCTCTGTACCCCAGCCTCTCCTCTGTACCCCCAGCCTCTCCTCTGAGCCCCAGCCTCTCCTCCAAGCCCCAGCCTCTCCTCTGTACCCCCAGCCTCCCCTCTGAGCCCCAGCCTCTCCTCTGTACCCCCAGCCTCCCCTCTGTACCCCCAGCCTCTCCTCTGTACCCCCAGCCTCCCCTCTGTACCCCAGCCTCTCCTCTGTATCCCCAGCCTCCCCTCTGTACCCCCAGCCTCTCCTCCGAGCCCCAGCCTCTCCTCTGAGCCCCAGCCTCTCCTCTGTACCCCCAGCCTCTCCTCTGTACCCCCAGCCTCTCCTCCAAGCCCCAGCCTCCCCTCTGTACCCCCAGCCTCCCCTCTGTACCCCCAGCCTCTCCTCTGTACCCCCAGCCTCCCCTCTGTACCCCAGCCTCTCCTCTGTATCCCCAGCCTCCCCTCTGTACCCCCAGCCTCTCCTCCGAGCCCCAGCCTCTCCTCTGAGCCCCAGCCTCTCCTCTGTACCCCCAGCCTCTCCTCTGTACCCCCAGCCTCTCCTCCAAGCCCCAGCCTCCCCTCTGTACCCCCAGCCTCCCCTCTGTACCCCCAGCCTCTCCTCTGAGCCCCAGCCTCTCCTCTGTACCCCAGCCTCTCCTCTGTACCCCCAGCCTCTCCTCTGTACCCCAGCCTCCCCTCTGTACCCCCAGCCTCTCCTCTGTACCCCAGCCTCTCCTCTGAGCCTGTTGTTCATATGGGTGAGCTGCTTCCAATCCCAGGTTCCGGTGTCCGAGGCCTGGGGCTTCAGTTCCAGCTGTGTGATCTTTCACATTCGACCCCTTTAGAAGTTTTAGTTTCTTCATCTATAAAATATGAGGAATAATATCTCCTTTCTCGGGTTATCGCAAAGGTTAAGTCCACTAATAAATGCAGTTGCATGTATGTAGAACAGCCCACACGATGCTATTCTGCATGAATATAAATGGGACCTATTGGTAATAAGTGCACATTCCAGTTACCCAACTAAACTGAATTCCTGGCCGACTGAGTCAGGTTTTAACTTCAACCCAGGTGAGAGAAAGTTTACACATAAAATTTCGTTCCTTCAGCAATACGAAATACTATTCCTTCCATGATACCCAGCGCATGCAGCGGACCGTCTTTCCCCTTTGCTCCCCAGGAGGTGGCCGAGGCCCAGATGTTGAGCTCATTGCCAAGGTTACCAGTACATGGGTGGTGGGATTCGATCCCATGCCTCTCACTGTAAAGACCCCATCGTGTATAGAACACCATGAGATAGGAGATGCAAGCAAGAGAAACAGAAACAGGGCTGGCTAACGAGGCCCCGGGAAGGGCTGGAAGGGCGCCTGCAGCTCCTCCATCCATGGAGTCTTGGCTGGAGGTCTGGAAGGGATGCCAGGCCCCCACTGGCACCGCTATCACTCTCCCCCGCCGGCTGGACGCCGAATCCCACCGTCACGGCAGAGGCCAGGCAGGCCTGGCCATTTGGTGACAACGCTGCAGTTTTAGGCGTAGATGCACCTGTACAACCAGGTGTGGTGCCAAGGATGGCCCTCAAGCCTGTACCGCCAGGCTTTGCCAAGCAAATGCGCTTTTAGAAGCTAAGAAAAGGGGGTGCCGTGTCCCCTGTTCTGATTGGCTGCGCTCAGACTCAAAGCAACTTACCAGTGCAAGAACGGAAACAAAGTATTCAACTTTGGGATCTATCTGTGCAGCCTCCTGGGTAACAGAGCAGAGAGAAATAAACATGAAGAGGAGAAGAACGGCATGCTGGGTAACAGAGCAGAGAGAAATAAACATGAAGAGGAGAAGAACGGCATGACAGCCTCCAGGTCAAGAACCGGGAAAATCTCAAGAATTAGAAAAATGAAGAGGAAAGGGGCATAACCCTCAAGTATTCCAAATCTAGCCAGGTGCTAAGTCTCACACCTGTAATCCCAGCCGCTCCCAGGGCTTCCTTGAGAGGATGGTAGCTTCAGGCCTAGCTAAGCAAAGACATTCACGAGACCCCATCTCACAGAAAATGCTGGGCATGGGCGCGCCTGCCT
Organism: Dipodomys merriami; assembly: GCF_024711535.1. Classification (NCBI taxonomy): domain Eukaryota; kingdom Metazoa; phylum Chordata; class Mammalia; order Rodentia; family Heteromyidae; genus Dipodomys; species Dipodomys merriami. The sequence continues at coordinate 1,127,723 of NW_027206413.1, read as the reverse complement.
CTCACAGTAGCTATCGTGAGAAGCATAACAGGAGGCTTGCAGCATTGTTTGACCAGCAAAATGTGAGACGATGTCTCACAAAAAGGGCCGCAGGCCTGTCTCAAGCAGGAAAGCACCTGCCTTGCAAGCATGAAGTTCTAGCTTTAAACCCGGCAAACAAAAACTTCTTGCCAGGCGTGGTGGCACTCCCTGGGCAGCCAGCACGCAGGAGGCCACGGGCGGAGGTTTGAAAGCTCCAGCGGAGCTGGGCAAGCAAGTGAGACTCTTGTCTGAGAAATAAGATGTCCAGGAAAGAAACTTCATGGAAAAACAATATTTAGTTTTGTATAGTACTCAGGAATAAGAAAACCCAGGAACCAATGCCTCGTCAGGTTGGCGATTCTGATTCACAGAGAAGAGGAATAATAGGGTTAGTTACACGAAGAGTAGAAGAGGAGACTTTGGGGTACTGTATCAGAAAGAGTTATTATAAACGGAAATGAAGAGTTCCAGTTCTTTGCCCCTCTCCCCTGATGAAAGATCCTGCTCAAAGCCAGGCCACAGGTTCTTGACCCAGGTCACATGCACGTTTCCTTTGCTGTCTGAGGATTTGTCGTGGGCAGCCAGCATCTCTGGGGCCTGGAGACACACACAGGCTGGCGAGAACAGTCAGGCAGCCCTTCGGAGCAGCACTATCGAATACAGAGGCCACTGAGATTTTCAGCCAAAGCACTCTGCACCAGCTGCCATCTGTGACTAAGAGCATTCTGCATGTGAATTGCAGAGATGTTTAGGATTGTTCTAGGGATCCCTTATTGAAGACTCCCATTGTCCTACGGGATGCCAGCCTCAGAGGTGGGGAAAATTACCAGGGGACCTGCGGCCCAACTGACGTCCACACAGAGCTGGGACTTAAACTGGGAACTACGGGGCATTAGGGCAAGTAGCTGAGCTCTGCCATAGATCCTGGCCAAAAGTCTCTTCAATCCTGAATCCCTCTTGACAGAAAATCATCTTGGCTTCAGTATCCCCAGGGGCTTTCTCCCCATGTGTCACTGGCTAGTTTTAAGTCACATTTTTAGGCCTAAAGGTAAATCACATTTCAGACTTTTAGAGAAGTACTAGGACTGGCTGAGATCAATAATGATTCCTCTCTGAGTCTGAAAGAGGAGTCAGCCTCCTTCAGCAAGCACATGGAAAGCGTCCGTGTGGCGAGGGGCTGCCGCCATGGTTCTTGGAAGGAATCAATTCGGCTGTCATGAGGGCCGCACCAGCTTCTTATTGAAAGGACTCTTTGGCTTCTGGAACGATGGGATGAAATGATTGGAGAGGAGAGAAGCAGACCCAGAGGAGATGCGGGAGAATGCACCCAGAACGTAAATAACTCATGCAATGTGCATCCTTTGCCAAATGCTCTTCAACTGGAATGTTGAAGAAACTTCGTGGAAACTTACCCATTTTCTAGAAAACCTTGAGACTTTTCAATCACAGAGCCCAAACACGGCAGTGATTATTTGAATCCAAATTGATTACTTAGACAGTATATCTTTGTTCATTCTTAGGGGGAAATGGTAGGAGGGTGCGCGTCTTAGATACAAATATAAAAGAGACGAGCATCAAAGGAAAAGCGGGAAGGCGCCATGTTTTAGAAAGCTTCTCCTGTGCCTCCTTATGCCTCCAACTTCCCCAGCACGCTAAGTCCAACAGTCAAACGCCGTTGATCTTCTAGTGCGCACAGCCTGTTGTAGCCATCTGTTTCACTCCTTTGAGGTTGTGTAATGGTTTACAAGCAAAGGCTTCCGACCTGCTAGATATGTACTTTCATAGATCAGAGGCAATGGAAATTGCAGGTGACACGATGGAAAGCCAGGAAAAAGAGGGAGTAGGAAAAGAAAAAACAGGAAAATAGAGGAGAGAAGAGAGGAATGGAGAGGAGAGGGGAGGGAAAGGAAGAGGAAAGAGGGAAGAGAGGGGAGGGGAGGGGAGCATAGGGGAGAGGGGAGGAGAGCAGAAGACAGAAGAGAAGGAAGAGGAAGGAAAGGGAGGGAGAGGCGGAGGGGAGAGGAGGAGGGGAGGGGAGAGAGGGAAGTGGAGGAGAGAGAAAAATGCAGGCCGAAAGCAAATCAGGAACTCCTAGTAGGGCTTCTAATATTTCATTGTTATTGAAAAATTACACTCCATAAAGTCTTGTTCATTGAAAGTTCGAAGAGTGACAGAAAAATGACTTTCATACTTAGGTCTGCTAAATGTATGATAAATCAAAAAAGATGGACCGAGGAGAAACTTCAAGAAAAACAAAGCAGAAAATCAGTGTGCAGTATAAATAACACATCATTAGTGCTGTGGTGCCTTGCAGAACCGTCCAGAAAATTCCACAGGGTAATCGTAGTCTACAGCACAGAAGAGAATAATTTACTATCGTTAGGAGTTTGTAATCCCTGCCCCGGGAAGGGGAATGTATGCACGAAACTCTTTAACGACAGAGGACTTGCGGAAATAAATCCCTAAATGATGAGAAGTGAATACGTTTTATGGATTCACGTTTTCGTCAGGGAAGAACAAGTCAGGCTGTCTGGTTTGATTGGGGCGTTGACCTGAGCTTATTTCAGATGCGCTTGGGCTGAAGCTCTGGGGCTGAGCTACGTCTCGCTCATGTCTGAGGGGCAGGCGTAGAGCACGATGGCCAGGCTCTGTCTCAACATGGCACCCAGCAACTCTGGGAACACACTTTCAGTGAGTGACACTAATAAATACCACAGGCTGGTGGCATGCCACACCATCTCCCAAATATCCAGCAGCAACGCAAGTGTTTTCTGTTGGGAAACACTTTCCTTTCTTCCCTTATTGCATTTATTCATTCCTTCTGTTCTTTCCTCTTCCTCCCCCACCCCCTTTTATTGGTGCTGATCCTGAGGCTTGAACTCAAAGGGCCTAACCCTTACTTCTGAGCTTTTGTGCTCAAGGCTACTGCTCTACCACTTGAGCCACAGCTCCACTCCAGCTTTTTTGTACCTAAGGGTCTCCTGGACTTACCTGCCTGGGCTGGCTTTGAACCGTGATTCTCAGATCTCAGTCTCCTAAGTAGCTAGTATTACAGGCGTGATCCATGGTGCTCTTCAGGAAATCCTTTTCTTTACTAAGGTTTAGATGCTGCAGTTTAATGTGGGTGCAAAGCAAAAGTGAGGAACAGGAAAAAAAAATGAATGGCTTCACACTTTGCCTCCCAAAGTCTCGTTTCCTTTCTTAGGAAGTGTCCCGGCTCCATGCTACTTAGTTCTCCAACTCTCCTGGACATCGTCTCTGAAGAAAGGTCTGAAACTTATTAACATGGAAATGCAAAAGAAAGGCAATAACTTAAGTGTTACTTCTCTCACGGGTATCTTACTTTGCTTTTACACACATGGAATCCTAAAGGTAAGCAAAATGGAGGGAAATGTTCAAAGGGAGGTGATCTGGAAGATGATGCCTAGCTGTTGGAGGCGTCTGTAGGCTGGGTTGGACACTGTGGAAGGACCACAAATCTATGAGACTCATCATCAAGGAGAGAAGGCGGTGAGACAACTCAAATGCAGAGAGAGAAGGTTCTAGGTCTGATGTCAGGAAGGCCGGTGCGCGGGTTAGGACGGAATGGAGGACTCCGGCATTCCCAAGGCCTACGTGTCAGCCCTGTTGTAAGTTAGGTCGGTGGCTGCCATGTCTTGTCTTCTAGATCTCTCAGGTGTGAACCTGCCAGGCCTGAGTCCCCAGGGCAATATCAAACTTGCCAGGATGCCCCTTTTCCTATAGTTGGGAAAGGGCTGGATGTGGGATACTCAGCACACAAGTAGCTTTTTAAAAAATTGATCTTAAGCCAGATGCTGGTGGGTCACGCCTGTAATGCTACCTACTCAGGAGGCTGAGAACTGAGGAGTGCGGCAGGAAGGCAGGCAGGGCAGGTCTCCAATAAACTACTCAGGAAAAGCCAGAAGTGGCGCTGTGGCTCAAGTGGTAGAATGCTAATCTTGAACACAAAGAGGCTCAGGGACAGTGCCCAGGCTCTGAGTTCAAGCCTCAGGACTGGAGGGGAAAAAAAGGATTCTAATTTTATAGCCCCTGAGTACTTCAAGTAAGTTATACTCTCTAGAGGATGCCAGGCAGACATCTCAGTAACAACAATAGTAGTCGTAGCAGTAGGCTGCCTTACTATAGGCTGCCGGAAGAATTGGAGTCCATTTTTCCTGAGGCCAGGGTACAGCTGAGTTGGAAAGAGTTAGATGTTGCTACTCAGGAAGTAGGAGGCTTCCCCAGAGAGATTTCCACTGCAGACACGCTCGGGAGTCAGTCTGGAAGAACAGTGGTCTGGATCTTTGAAAACGAAGATTGGCTTTCACTTGGAGGATGCTTTTCCAGCCTTGCATTGACTGTGTCATGCCAGTGCCCAGGGCAGCGCGTGCTGTCCTAATGGACTGCTCCAAGAGACAGGGCCCGTGGACACGCGCACCGGGCGGGAGAGGGGCGCTCCTCTCGTGGCACAGGGAAGCCGAGGCTCCACGGCCCAGCATGGAAAGTAAGAGACGGTTCCGTCGGGGAGATTCTGAATCAAGCAGCAGCCACAGCAATAGCCATGAGCTGTCCTGAAGACAGCTGGCCTCGGTTTCTGCCACAAAGCGGAACGGTGGCCATGGAGGAGGCTTCTCAGGCTCTAGTCTGAGGAGGAGGGTCGAGGCCACGCTCCCCACGGCTACCCATGCCCAGAGGACTCGGAGTCTCACTTAGTTTGTTGTTCTATGGAAAGCCAGAATCAAACACAGTGACGCCCACAGCACCGGCTCCACGCACGAGCTGTGCACACACATGCACACTTCCACACACGGGCCATGCACACACATGCACGCTTCCACACACGGGCTGTGCACTCACATGCACGCTTCCACGCACGGGCCGTGCACACACACGCACGCTTCCACACATGGGCTGTGCACACCCATGCATGCTTCCACACACAGGCCATGCACACACATGCACACTTCCACATACGGGCCGTGCACACACACACGCACACTTCCACGCATGGGCTGTGTACACACATGCACACTTCCACACACGGGCTGTGCACACACATGCACGCTTCCATGCACGGGTCGTGCACACACACATGCACACTTCCACGCACAGGCCATGCACACACATGCACACTTCCGCGCACAGGCCATGCACACACATGCACGCTTCCATGCACGGGCCGTGCACACACATGCACACTTCCACACACACATGCATGCTTTCAGATGCGAGTGGGCCTGCATGTGGACTGACCGCATAAATCTCAACATCGCTGGTGCACCAGTCCTCGCTAGAACATTTTGTTCCTCACAACAACCGAGCGATGTCACTAATCCCACTTGAAGTCAGAATTGCTCTGTCTGACTGTATTTAATATTGATAGAGTCCAGCCAGAATCAAACTAAATTGATTCATTTGGCATTTTTGTTAAGTGCCAAGAACTCTCCAAAGAACAAAAGAAGGATGCTGAACTAAGGAAACTCTAGAACGGGGTCGATCTTGCAACTAGGATGTTACCGAATTTGGCTAGAGACTAGAAGGAAGGCGGGTCTTTGCCAGGAAGGCTAAGCAGGGAGAGAAGGCGCCGGGGCTGGTGGGCAGAGTGCGGGCAAGGTAGACTGGAGTCTTTAGCAAGACAAACTGAGAGGCAAGCAAGGCCCGTCATGGGACAGTCCCTACCGACCCTTGAGCAGTATCTTCCTGTGCGCCACGACTCCGTCCTGCCCGATCTTAAGGAGCGTCCGCAGCCAGGCTGAGGGGCACGCGCAGAAGCTTTCACCAGCCCACGCGAACCCAAGACCTCCTCCATTCCTGGATGCTCTGATCAACTCGCAGGAACTTGTGCAACGATGAACTTTTTTTCTACTCTAACGTTTTTGAGCTCTCCTTGTGTTTGAAAACAGTTGCTTTGTCCTCGTTAGGAAACATGGAAACCCTACTCTATCAGACTATGTAGATCACTCCTTGCCCTTCTGGAAGTTGGAGAGCAGAGGTGTCTGCTGAAGGGAGGAAGGGCAGGACTGTAATCAACGTGAAAGTCAGTATGTCCCCAAGATAAACGTCCACTTAGCCGAGAGTACCTCTGGCCCACAGAGGCAGCCCAGCCTCTCCTTCCTGGTCTGTTTCTCCCACTGTTTCTGAAATCTGTTTGTCCTAGCTCCTGCCTTCTCTTCCTGATTTGGCCTTCCTCTGGCCAGAGGTTTGATTCTTGGACTAAACTGATCTAGTGTGTTTCCAAGATGGCTAGAAGGCTTTCTTCCCGTGTTCTGTTTCCTGTTCCTTCCCCGGCAATGAGTACAGGTGATGGGAGATTGGAAGCCCCAGATGCTTCCTGTTGAGCTTGCGTCTCTCCTAGCATGGTATGACTCTTCCAATCTCCCCCCCCACACACACACCATGGTACCCACCTATTGGTGGTTCCCAGTCCACTGGAGTTTCTACTCTGGGAACATCTTTTTCCCAGGGCTTGCTTGTCCTCACTTCTCCAGATGATACTGTTCATCCCCTAAACCCAGTCCGAAGACTGGGGCTTGGGTAGTGTGGGAGAGCCTCAGGGATGTTTGGGGCCTGTGGAATGTGAACATGACACACGCGACTCCTTCGCTGTGGGGTCGTGTTCCCCTGCAGTAGCATGCTGTGTCTTTGGCGCCAACCATGTGCCTAGAATTCGGTGGCAATGCTCATATCTTCCATGCACGAAGAGCCATGCTTTTTAGCTCCTGCTGTTGGCAGAATGCCACCTGAGTTTGGCCACCCTTGTCCTTGGAGTCCATATCTTACTGATGACTTCCATCCCAAAACCCTGGTGAGAAATACGCCTTCTGCGTTATGAAGCTCTGTGTCAAGCACATTCTTAACAGTGACAAGAGCCGAGCTCTAGCTGAACACACCTGTCTGTTTTCACAATCCTTAGAGGCTAAGGGAGGAGGATCAAGAACACAAGGCCACCCTGTTCTATATAGCAAGTGGGTGAGGGGGGGGCGGGGGAAGCGGCACTGTAGTGTTAATTAGATTCCTAGTGTTATTAGATTCTTTTCCCTCAGTGATAAAAAAGAACACAGGCAGCATAGGAGGATGGTATAAAAGTTAGAGTCCAGTGCTGGTGGCTGGCTTCTTCAATCCTACTTAGAAGACTGAGATTCAGAGGATGCACATTTGAGGCTGGCCTGGGCAGAAAAGTCCAAGAAACTCCTTCTCCCACATAACCAGCAAAAAAAAAGCCAGGCTAGAGGGTGGCTCAAGGGGTTGAGCACTAGCCAAGTAACCAAGTAACCACCGAAGTGCAAGGACTTGCATAAAAACACTGGTACTGGCCAGAAAACAAAAACAAAGACAAATGTTATGTCTGTGGGTTGGGGTTGGGGTAGAAAGACATCTGAAAAGATGAAGATTTGCAAGGACAGATGATTGCTTCTCAATTTTTGTCAACACTGGCATGAGGCAGTAAATCGCTGCTTAACAAATGTATAACACCATAATAATATTCTTCTTACTTAGCTTGGTTCTGGAAATTCTAAGGGGAGATTGTAAAATACACAATCACTACCAATTCGGCCATTCTGACATACTTCTCAATTGGTACAACTGAATAATCACATAATCCCTTTCAAGCAATTTGTTGGTGGACATTTCTATACCCAGATTTTAAGCTACTTTAGGAGAAACAATTTCATGAAGTGTTGCATCTTGAGAACTCTTGAATAAGTTCCATATTAATCAATGGGAGTTGTTTTATGGGGTGTTTTTTGGCTCTTTTACTGTAGTTTTTCCCTACATCCGTTTATGGACATCTTCGTTCATTTTTAACGTTTTTGTAGCACCTGGTTTCCTGACTGGTGCTGACTGGTATTTGATCAATCGCATTGAAGTCAACACATGGGCCCACTTTACCAACAATTCTAGGGCAAGATGGGCTTTTGTTTTTCTGTTGTGTGACGAAAGCCAGTTGGCAGGAATCAGCAACGTTTCATTCCGTGGAATCACTTTTATTATTTATTTACTATTTGTAGCACAAACATGTTTCCAGGAACTTCAGTAACTAAAATGTAGTTTTCTACTTAAATTCAATCCCTCTGTTTGAGAATCTTCTATCATGGAGAAAGTAGGAAGAACCCTATTCTTAGGTAGAAGGGAGAAGAGAGAGGAAATATTTATTTAATACCTCTATGCTGGCCAGACCCATAACTGTTTCCAAATCCAGTTCAAACTAATTCTGTGTCTTGCACCATTTGATTTTGGGTTTAATGAAGTTCAGTACCACGGAAGAGGGAATTGGTTTGGCAAAAACATTTTACACGAATCGCTTCTCTTTCCTTACAGCCTCCTTTACTTAAATGGATTTTGGGGTCTTGGCAAAACAAAAAGTGTTTTTCTCTAGTGTATTTTTATTTTTTATTTTTTTTGTCCTTAATTTTAACTAAGTGTGCATTTCAAAGGAAATGTAACCCAGCTGTTTCTTACTTTTATTTTTTGCACTCAACAAAATGGTACTTTGTAAAGACATTCAGTGTCCAAGAGCCTTGAGCCCCTGAAAAAGGAAAAAAAAAACAAGAAAAACAAAAACAAAAAGAAATGCCTCTCTTTGCTTTGAACTGAGAATACAAGCTTTGCCAAAAGAGAAAATTTGGAATGAAGAAAGACTGGGATTTGGTTTAATTTCAACTTCGAATTTATAAACAAAAGAATGAGTATAGCTCTGGCAGGATGTGGGCATTTCCAGGTAACTGAAATTTAACTCTTGTTTATGAACCTTGACTATGTCCAACAGTAGTACTTCCACAGTCTCCTCTCTGGAAGATTTCTTAGAAGGGGAAATAGTGTGTGTGTGTGTGTGTGTGTGTGTGTGTGTGTGTGTGTGTGTGTGTGTGTGTGTGTGTGTGTGTGTGTGTGTGTGTGTGTGTGTGTGTGTATGTGTGTATGTGTGTATGTGTGTGTGTGTGTATAAAAGCTAGAAACAACTGATTTTGCCAGCCTCAGAAAGTGAGAAAAATGATCATTTACACAGGACTGAAAATAAAATGTACTTCTAAATTGCTTATGAGCAAGTTGTACAATTTTAGCTTTCAATGAAAACATAAAGAAAGATGAGAGAGAAAACCTCCACAATTTAATAAGACCTCTTTGCAATATAGCAATTCATGTTTTAGTTACAAACTTTCATGTAGACACAAAACAGTTTGCCAATGTTTCTCTACTTGGAGAAACTCTGTCATCCTAACTAGAATTTGCTTAGTAATAGGAGGTTTAAAAAAATTCTCTTTCTCCAAACACAGTTTATAATTCATACCAGTTGCTCACAGAGAACAAACTGGAAAGCTGTATCAATCCACATTTCAAGTGCTCTAAATGTAATTATATTAGCAACAAAAGAGACACAATGCAAGTATTTTTATGAGTTTATACAAAAGATAAGCTATTTGTGATTTTTTAAAAAAGTGTCTTCCATACTAATCATGTTAATGCTGCAACTTTTGTCAAGATGCATTTTTCCCATTGAGATATATATTGTATATTGTGTGTGTGTATATATATCTACATCTATATCTTCATCTATATCTATACACTTTGTCACTGAGGCTATTTTGGTATTGGTTTGGTAATGTTTTATACTTGCTTCTTATAAAACTTCTGTTCTGGGGGAGATTCGTTCTCACACAGCACCCACAGCACCCACTGACTGCCTATTCTGTAGACCGATGCAGTTTCAGGGAGAGAATCAAATGTACCAAAAGCGTGTTCTCCTGGTCAGCCCTCTGTGCCTAGCATGGTGGCAGTCAGAAGTGTCAGCATAAGGAAGAAGCTGAGCACCACGAAAGGGGAGGTGTGAGTTTCGAGAGCAGAGAATGGCCTGTAACTCATCTGCTGGAGGCCAAGTAGGAAAATCTTTTCAGGAGGTGAGACTGCTCTTCGGAGCAAAGAGTGAATGAAGCCGGCAGAGCCTGTGCACAGGGGAAAAGAGCTAGTTCCAGCGCAGGCCTGAACGTTCAGCTCCTAAAAGGGTAGCAAGAGCTGGGTTTCAGGCCTTCTTTGCCCTAAGTGCTGAATTGGCACAATGCAGTACTCTTAGAGCTAAGTACTACATTGACAGAAAGGCAATACCAAGAATTTGGGGGCAGGGGGAACAAACAAAACAAAAAACAAAAAAAAAACAAACAAACAAAACAAACCAAAACAGAACTAAACAAAAAAAAAAACCCCAATGCCTGATGAAAAGCTTTGAAAAGTTTGCTGTGGGGTTTATGACTTAAACACCCAAATTAATCTCTCTTACAAGAACAGCAGAGTCTCTGTTGTTTGATCATGCTTTTGAGGGCTGGGAATTGAAATCTACATCAACATTGACTTGAAGTGTTTAGAGAAGACAAGGGCATAGCCGAGCCCCAAGGAGAGCTCAGTCCCGTACCTGCTTCAGAGCAGCCTGGCTAGAGGAACTGGAGGGCTAAGGGAGTCATTCGAATACAATCTGGTGAAACTCGCATTCTAGGCGCATGTAGAGAGGTCATTCTCTCAGAGAGTAGAAACCAAGTCTAGGCTGAGTCCCAGACATATTCACCAGTGTTCCAGGTATGTAGTAACTAAGCAGCTTTGTAACTCTGCATTTACGTATGATTTTTAATAGCATGTCTTAGTTGTGCTAGGGGAGGGGTTTCTTGTGACATTTCCATCCTTGTATACAATGAACCTAATCAAATTCACCCCTGCATTTCTTTTCCCTAAGGTTATGAGCAATGTACTCATACCTTATTTGTATAACTGTAACCCCTCTGCATATCACCTTGACAGGAAAAAACAATAATAGAAAATGTTAACAGATTTTACTCTATTTTCATTACATGCATATAAGGAACTGATCCATTTTTCTCCTCCTAAAAGTTTTTTGCCTAAGGTAAACCAATTCTAATCTTACTGACATTCCAGCAGATCTAAAGGAAATGAAATATTCTTGAAAAAAAAAAAGACTGGGTAACCTTGAAGCACTTTTTTTAAACCATATGTTTTTTTCAACTTTCTATTTCCTTGTTTGGAAAAATAAACACTTGAGCAAAATTTAAGTTCAGTGATTTATGTTGTTTTCTCTTAAAGTAGAAAGCACTAAGAATCTTTCTTTCTTTCTTTCTTTCTTTCTTTTCTTTTCTTTTCTTTTCTTTCTCCCCCTCTCTTTCTTTCTCTTTCTCTCCCTTTCTCCTTTTCTCCTCCCCCCCCCTCTCCTCTCTCTTTCTTTCTTTTTTCTTTCTTTCGTGACAATCCTGAAGCTTGAACTTGGGCACTGTCCCTGAGCTTTTGTGTTCAAGGTTAACCCTCTACCACTTGAGCCGCAGCTCCATTGTTGGCTTTTTTGGTGGTTGAGAGTAAAGTGAGAGCTAAATGGACTTCCCTCCCCAGGCTGGCTTTGAACCGCGATCATCACAGCTCAACCTCCTGAGTAGCTAGGATTCCAAGCTGCCAACTGTTTTAATAATCTTTTTTTAAAAAAGCTATTATCTAGAACTAGTTGTAAAAAGGAATTTCAATCCAATAAATCAGTTGAAAGCACTAAGAATCTTCACAGTACAAGAAACTGGACTCTATGTGGGCACTTGATGAGCGTGCGGCAGAGGTAAAAGGGGGAAAGAACATGACAACATAGATTTCCTTGTCCTGAATGACCTACTGACAGATACAAGGGAGGACCAGAGATTTCTTAGGAAGGGACCAGTGCCTGTGGGTCACGCGAGAACCAGCTGATGAGAAATGGCGTGACCTGTGGAAGGGTAGAGCCTCCAGCTACCGGCCCCATGCCACCATGGAGAGGAGAGAAACGCGGGGAAAGGCCTGGGCCAAAGCCTTTCTAAAAGTCTGTTCTCATCTGAGCAGGGCTGGGCCTGCGCTTCTTCAAGGTTTGCTTCTTTTCTTACTTTTAGAGTCCTGAGTCAACATTCTAATGCCTGTGGCTTTTCATACCCGTAGGCATCATTCGTCGGTAGCCTCTTCGCTAAGCACTGCTTTTCACTAGTGATACTAGTTCAAAAGAAACCTGTGTGTGGAGGCAGGAGGCAGGTCCTCCCTGAGCTAGAAAAGGAAAAATGGACATCTGTGGTCATTGTGCAGGTGTGTGCAGGGGCTGCCTCGGGCCCGTGAAACGCACGGTCGAGACCTCAGCTCAGCCACGCTTTCTACTTGCTTGAAAGAGGAGAGAAAACGCCCAATGATTTCTTATGCATTCCTCCTGTCACCACACAGCAAGCCCACATTTCCATACTGGGGGAAAATCAGATTGAAGCCCTTCCACTGCTAACTCCAGTCCAGATCTCCTTTTGCTCTTTAAAGAATCCACTTATTTCTCTCCAAGACTCCGTGCCTTTTCTCCTCTCTCTCATTCAATTAGTCCACTATTGACACTGTGGAAGTTCTTTACAGTTACACTATCTCTGTAGAGTACACTATCGTCAGTGGTTAGACAAAGCAATGATCAAGCTGATGAGAGATCAGACGAGGGTCCTGGGTAGATAACCGAGCGGCCAAGATGCACACGCAAGCCCATCTACTCCAGAGTTCATCCTCAGAACTCCTAGGGACTTCCTCTGCGTCTAGGTCTCCAGAGGGCCATCCTGTGTGCACTGTGACCTCTCTGGAATCATGGAGGCTTGAGGAAAGCACCTAGTGATCTTGGCTCTGAGACAAGCTACAGGGCAGATGGATGAGCAAACGCAGGCCCTTGCCCCGTGCTCTCACGAAGGCCAGATTGGTGGCGGGAAAGCTGAAAATCTTTGTGCGCTGCTGAGTTCCTGTCCCTGTTTGCATCCTGGTACTGCCCAGCATTGAGCTGGAGTTCAGCGAAGTAACTCATAGGAACCAGAGTGATGGGAAACACCTTGCAGAGGAGAGGGGGGCTAGATCAGACGTCTGATTTCTTTCTAATGAAAAAGCTATCAAAGAAACATGTCAGAGAGTGAACACTGCCATCTCCCCTCCGGGTCAGCAGTCTCTCGTAACTCTGCCCCACACTGGGTAGAAATCATTCTCCAATGGCAGATTAGGCATAAATTGTTTTGAAACCACAGTGCTCACTCAATGTTATTGTGTTATTGAGACATAAATCCTGTGTGAGCTCAATGAAATGTCTGCAGCCATCACGTTAAACAAGCCAAGGCAGCTTCTTAACGATTTCCAAACATTTGATTATTAAAGCTCAGACGAGAGGGTTGAGGGGAAAGCTATGCGAAAATGGACTTAAAACCGTCACTGCTCAGATTTGTTCACTTCTCAACAGCCGTGATGACCATCCCAACTCAGACTTCCATTTCTGTGGAAGGCTCTGGAAGGGAAAAATGTACCTTGTTCAAGACAGGCCACTTCTATGTTAACATGAAAAGGCTCGTTCTATTCAACAGGTGGGAATCGGGTCAGCTGGTTCTAGCCCAGTAGACACACATTAAGCACACCGCCTTTTATCTGGAGAGCTCCTGGGAGTTTCTAAGAATTTCCCCAATACATTCGATTGACCTCCGTGGTCCTTTCCTCCCCACAATTTCACAGAAAAAAATGGAACAATCAGAAAACAAACTTGCCTAGCATTTTATCTCTTTTTTTCTTCTCTTGATGTGAGGAGAAAAGTGGAAATCTTCATTCTTCCCAAGACACCTCATTTTACCCAACCCAGGTGACATAACTTTTCTCCTCAATTCTCACTGACTTCGTTCCATTGAAAATGTCTCCTGTCCCTCCTTCCACATTTTCACTTTCTTCTAGCCCTCATATTATTATTTAAACAACTTCAAGCCCTCCACAATATGTATTTATTATTGCACACATATGATTATTTTCTCGTGCATATAATCCATATTGACAAAATTCACTCTGTCACTCATTCTTATTTCTCCTCCTGATTTCTTTTTAATAATTCCATTATGGTTTTTATCATCTTATTTTTCTGCTTACAGATAACACAATATTTTCCTAATAACATTATGCTGTTTTTTCCTGCATACGTATAATGTACTTCAGAAATATTTATGTCTTCTCCTCCTACCAGTGAATCCTTCCAGTCATATGCATTCTACATTCAGGCTTCTACGAGCTTCATTGTTGTATTTTCATATGTGTGCATAACAAACCTTGCTGTGTTTGCTGCTCTGGCCCTGCAGTCTAGCGTAAAGTCAGGCATCCTCCGATCTCTAGCATTGCTGTTTTTCGCTCAGGATTGTTGTGGTATTTGGAGTCTTTTGTTCTTCCGCATGAGTTTTTGCACTGGATTTTCTTTTCTTCTGAAGAATGACTTTGGGAACTTCTTGTAGATTACATTGAATCTGCACATTACATTTTATAGCCATTTTAATTATATTAATTTTCTTCCTATCTGTGAAGGTGATCCTCCATCTACTCGTGTCTTTATCAACATTTTTCTTCAGTGTTTTTTGGTTTTCTTTGTAAAGATCTTTTACTTTCTTGGTTCAGTTTACTCCTAGGTATTTTCTAAGCCTACTGTGAATGAGACCATTTTCATTTCTGACACTGAAAGCATCCTAAATGGAATCCATCCTAAAATTCACTGTGGATCAAAGAGGTAAAGCTTACAAAATCATAAAGTTGCTGGATGATGTTTTTTCTTAAGAACCTGCTCCTGCACTAACTGGTTGGTAAATGCAATCAGCATATAGAATATATTGGATTATCTCCAAATTATATAAACCTGAATCTAATTCCAATGAAACCCCTTCCACCTTGCTATTACATCAAGCATGACGTATTCTAGAATTTCCATTCTGAGACCTTAGTTTTCTACTCATGGTGTTTTAAACAAAGACATTGTAAATAACCTCTCACATATATGTTCTTGCCTGGAAAGCATTTAGAAGCTGGAAGGATGATTCTTTGGCCGCCATCTTTCCAAAACACATAGACTGCGGTAACATTCAAAGCCTGCTGTGCAAACGGCCTTGCACACCCATTTCCCATCAGAACTCTAACTCATGTTTGAAGCCCGCTTCACACCTTCCCTCTGGAGCATATGAAATATATTGTCTTTGAGTGTGCTGCTGGCTTGTGGAAGGGAAGCCCCTGGTCATGTTCTCAGGTGTAAGCCCTAAATTATACACTCAAGATAAAATATAGCCTCGTCTCTTGGGAAGTGTGCATAGCTTGACAAAAGAACCGCAAACAGCCAGAAGGTTTTACTTGGCTAAAGAAATGACATGTACTTGCATGGTATTTTTGCTTCTTCTCTGCCTAAGAGACTAGGAAGAAATTGCTTGCCTCAATTAAAAAAAAAAATCAGACCAGGATCCCAGTGTACCTGGGCTATCATTCAGTAGAATGTCTTCATCTTACAGGGACCTGGGTGGGGACTTCTGGAAGTCACTGGAAGTCCAATATAGCAGAAGCATAAATAAAGAAGCCTTCCTTTCCCATGTTGCTCCTGTATGATTTGTTCCAGTGAGGAGGGGAGAAGAAAGGAGGGAGATTGGTTGGGTTGTCCAGCTCAGAAGCCATGGAATGCAATTGAAAGCTGAGGACAAAAATACTGGAAGAGGCAGAGAGAGGTGATGCTGTATCGTTTAAGCAGAAATTACTTTTAATTCTATTCATCAATTTCCCCAATATGTGGAACAAAAGTAGCAATATCACCAATAGGGTTCAAAGAACCTGACACAATGGCTACAGAAAAATGTCTCTCCATCTCCGCTGTGGACATCTTCAATTGCTTAATTCCTGTGGAGAGACTCCGTTGCGTCGCTGGCCTCTACCTACTAAATGCCCGCAGTTCGCCACCAATTGTGACAAATTAAAATGGCTCAAGATATTTCCAGTACTCTTTTGATGGGCAAGAGTCCCTGGCAGACAGGCATTGTTGTAAAGGAAAGGACTTTTGCAAGGGAGAATTTTTTCCCTTCAACTTAATCAGCACCCAAAGGAAGCTGGCCCCGGCCCTGTGGTCATTCAAAGGTGATGTTTAGAAAGCCAACCTCCTCCATGTCTCGGCTCTGCCACTGCTGGCCACCGCCTTTGTGTATGTAGCTGTTGCACATCAAGACCCTGATCCCTAGTAGCCGTCCCAGAAAGCGTGGCAGAGACCCCCTCACCCAAAAGAGCAGGAAAATTGGCACTGCTGTACTGAAACACTTGGTTCTGTGTCTGGCATCGATAGCCATTTGTGAAGTCAGGAAACAATGACCCACGTGCAATGTGTGTGGACCCATTGATCCAGAGGGATCGGTTACAAAGGACACCAGGCTCCCGTCGCTGTTAAAGGAGATCGAGTAGCTCAGAATCACTGGTGGGATGGAAAGCCAAATGAGGAGTATCGCAGCCAGGCCAGGAGCCATGCCCAACCACACTGTCGAGTTGCTCTAGCGAAATACTACTGCTGTACCTGTCAACACCAACACCGCACTTGCACCCACAGCTGGGCCGGAGACCAGAAGTTCCTCGCTAAGCCCAAGGAGACAGTGCCGCCCCTCAGGTGTCCAGAAGGAGCTTGATTCCTCATGCATGTGCGTCCTGTCTGGCTCAGGATCATGGTGGACGTTACCTGTCACCTTGACTAGGTGACAGAGGTGGCAGGTGCTTGTTGCCCATTATTCTGAGTGTGACTATGAGAGTGTTTCTAGAGGAAATTAACATTTGAGTCAGTAAACTGAGTTCAGCAGACACTTTTTCCCCAGTGGTGTGGGCCTGATGCACTCAGGTGAAAACCTGACTAGAACAAAAAGACTACTTGCTGACTGCAGATCTTGGGACTTGTCAGCCTCCATAACTGCATGATTTAATTCCTTATAGACTCTGTATCTGTATTATATATATATATATGCGCTTTTATAATACATAGATACATATTATATTACATATATATAATTTTATATATTGTGCATACAATATAAAATATGTTATATACTATATAATATATAATTATATATACAATTGTATATTACATATATTATATATTTGTAATTATATACTAGTTTATAATTACATACTAGTATATAATTATAAACATATATTATGCATTTATATTTTATTCATATATGTTAGATTATATATTGCATATACTACATTTTTTTTTTTTTTGGTCCAGTCATGGGGCCTGAACTCTGGGCCTGGGCGCTGTCCCTCAGTTCTTCAGCTCAAGGCTAGCGCTTGAGCTGAAGCCACAGCGCCCCTTCCGGCTTTTTTCTTTTTGCTTATGTGGTGCTGAGGAATCGAACCCAGAGCCTCATGCATGCAAGGCAAGCGCTCTACCACTGAGCCACCTTCCCAGCCCCATATACTACATGTAATACATATTACATATGTGTGTAATATATAACATATAGTATATCTACATATATAATTACTTGTACATATATTACATATACAAGTATATGTATTACATACTGTATGAAAATATTGTGTAGACACACCTATCTATATGGAGAGGAGGAACTATATGCACTCACCAAATCAATGTCTTAATGGAGTGTGTCTGAGTTATGGAACAAGGCCTAATTCTGTCTACCTATCCATCTGCCATCTAACTGTCTGAACACATTTGTGCTGATACGATCACCTATCAATTCCATGAACCTGGAACTGGGAATATACGTCCTACAGCACAATTTGTTTCAGGCTACCCAACACTTACTCCAGGGAAAGAGAACTATCTTGATCAGAGATGAGGCGGTTGAATTTTCATCCTTTCCAAATTTATTAATCATAAGAAGGAAAATGAATGAACGTTTTTTGGTGGCCCTGAGGTTTTGAGCTCACAAGGCTTGTAAGTCTTGTCAGTTAGGTTCTCTACTGGGTGATCCAGTCCCCCAGGCCGGCCTGGAACCCAATCTTCTTATTTATGCCACCTGTCCAGCTAGGATGATAGGCATGCCTCACTGTGCTCAGCCTCTTTTGGTTGAGAGAGGGTCTTCCAGACTTTTTTTGCCTGGGTTTGTCTCAAGCAGTGTCTGTCCACATCCCAAGAAACTGCAATCCAGACTGAGCAACCTTGCCTGGCCCAGAATTCATTCTGTGAGAATAGCTTTTGAGTTGAAATAGGCTATAGGTTCGTCAAAGAATTTTTTTAAAGTAGATATGAAGAAACAGATACTTAAACATATACGATCAAGTTATATAGTGATGTTTTCTCATGCTGAAAACTGCCCCTCCCCCCATTATCCTCAAGACCAGCTCCATGGGTCACCTCCTCAGTCCCAGCAGGAATGGTGAGAGAAGGAAAGGCCAAAAGGAGCACATGCCTGTGGCCACCTCCAGGACAGCTCCGGATCCCCACCACAGCGTTTCTCTGAAGTCTCACGAACTGGACGCCTGGCGGGGGGGCTGCTGAGTGGAATGCTGCAGCCATGCCACAGCTGCGGGATGGAGCCGGGAGCTGGCCCGCAAGCCGGAGCGGCACAGCCCCTCTTCCAGCCAATGGGAGTGTGACAAACGTCCTTTTCTTAGCAGGTGAAGTCCACCTGGCTGAAGTGGGGGGAAGGGAGGAGGCCCAGGGCTTCCCCTCAAGCGACGCCGTGTTTTAAAAATACTTCTGACACGTCACGCTAAGTCATTTTCATGAGAAACATCTCTTGTGTTTCCCTGATTACGCTTAATAATTCCCAGGCTAAATTAGGAGCTTGGTAAAATACAAACCAGTGATTAGGAAAATTAAATGGATAGAGAACACTTACCATCAGATGCAGCAGCCAGACATTACTTTTCAATAGGTACAATTAAAATTCGAATAAAATAAGAAAATAGTAAATTTTAACAACCATGCATACTTATCACCGGACACATACATACAGATAGTTAGCAGAAAGAAGTGCTATTGCATTTGTAATTTGGGGCGATTTATAATTATAATTAAAAGAAAGTTACAAATAAAATAACCCTCCTAATTATCTGGAATGTGGATATATTTTTTAAATATGTACATATTTATATTTTAATCTGGCCAATGGGCTAGCTTTTTTTCTTGTTAATCTATCTAATCAGGGTTGACCCCTGACAACAGTATTCCTATGAGATAATGTCTATCTAAATTATTTTTCTGTTTTGTTTCTATAACACTCAGAGTACCAAAACTAGACTCACAAAGTATTGGCAGAAATGGAAGAAGCTATATTAAAGCAACTTTGGTCGTCTCCTGAAAGTCCCTTTTTAAAAATTTGGCCAACACAAAGCAAGCATTGCTGAGTTTCTTTTTCTTTTTTTACTTAATATTTTATTGTCTCATAATTCCTCAAATCTTTGTTTTCAGTCAAGTATGCTTTCAAAACTATCACAGTTTCTTCATTCTGTCATTTCCCTTTAGATTTACAATTAATGTACATTTGAAAATCCTATTTGATTTCACATATAAACTTAAACACTTTGTAGTCTGAAAGTTCTTTTCACTTTAGTCTTTATAATTATTGGCATTTAAAATAATTAACTTCTAACTTGATTATATTCTCCCTTTTCTATGTTAGTGCCATTTATAGTTCTTCTGAGGATCTATTCTATATATAACATCCATTTAAGAAATGAATGGGTACTGAATTTATTAAAAATGCTGTAGGTGTTTGGGCACCAGTGGTTCACGGCTACATGTAATCCTACTTACAAAGGAGGCTAGGATAGAAAGATCACAGTTTGACTCTCATCTCCAATTAACTACCAGAGACACAAGAAGTGGAGTTGTTGTTCAAGTGGGACGGCATCAGCCTTGAGCATAAAAGCTCAGGGATAGGGCTCAAGCTTTTAATCTGAAATTGGATCTATTTTTCCTCCATTGCTTCTTTCTCATTCCTCTGTTTGTCCTCTTTCTAGTCTCCTTTCTATTTCATATTATTCCTCAAGGTTATTTATTCGTACCTTTATTAATAGCTTCCTAGTTCATTCAGTATTATCTTTGCTTCTTTCCCCTCTGATGTGTTATTTTTTATTTTTATTTTTTGCCAGTCCTGGGGCTTGAACTAAGGGCGTGAGAGCTGTCCCTGAACTTCTTTTGCTCAAACCTAGCACTTGATCACTTGCGCTACAGCGTCACTTCCGGCCTTTTCTGAGTAGTTTATTGGAGATAAGTCTCACAGACTGTCCTGCTTAGGCAGGACCCTCCTGAGTAGCTAGGATTACAGGAATGTGCCACCAGTGCCTGCCTTCCCCTGCATTGTCAGGGAGCTGTGGCGGCAGTGGTGTTTAAACCGCTATTCCTTCATTTCCACAGCCCGTTCACTTATGTGTCACTGTATCAGGAGCTGAGGAGCATATAAGGAAGTGACATACACAAAAAAATGAATCTCACCTGGACTATAGTCAATAGCTTAATTTGTCCAAGAGGTTAACTCAACAGCTCTGAAAACACTGTACGCATTTTATGACTGAAAAATAGAGAAATATACTATGGATTAAACAAGCCAGATTTCTCCCTGTCAAAGAAAGGAGTGACAGACAAGGAAAAGGAGAAGTCTAAAACAACACAGTGATGTTAAGTTAGATGTGGAGCTATCAGTATGAACTCATAATCTTTAACAGGTGAATGAATGATGGTAGGTTAAACAAGATAGACAAATATACTTACGTATTTCCTAGTTCTCTCTGATAAGAGGACAGAAATAATGACACTTAGCAAAATGAACACAGATACCCAACACTAACTGAAACCAAGATCTGTAGAGAAATAGACGATTTTGCAGTTGAGGCAGTGAAAGTTCAGGAAGAATCTGGAATATTCTATGGTTCCAGGAATTAAGGAGCGCTCAAAAATGAAGATATGTTGAAAGACATAGGAGCCAATTGTTTGGGACAATTTGAACAAGAAGGAGGGGATGGAGAGAAGGAAGGAAGAAAAGAAGAAAGATGACAAGAAGGAGGGAATGAAGAACTAAG
This sequence comes from Dipodomys merriami, assembly GCF_024711535.1. NCBI lineage: Eukaryota > Metazoa > Chordata > Mammalia > Rodentia > Heteromyidae > Dipodomys > Dipodomys merriami. The sequence continues at coordinate 1,106,885 of NW_027206413.1, read as the reverse complement.
GGGAATAAAGGACAGAAAGAAAGAAGAAGAGAGGAGGGGTGAGAGGAAGACTCAAGTCTGTAGACAGTCACCATTTGTCAAATACCTTAGTAAAAATTGCTTCAGGGAAGAATCACTATGGATATTAAAATTTGTGGACAAAATATAACAGAGTATTTATGTTTTCTCAAGTTATCTGCTCACAAAGCATTTATTCATTATGAAGAGAAAAATAGTAACTTTGCAGTGTAAGATTATCAACATCACCACCTTAACCACAGAATCCAAGTTAACAACACCAACACTGATAGCTGCCAATACCAGGTATCTCCTCATATTCTGTACTTAGATGGAACAATAGCCCTTCTGTGATATTCCTGTCAAAAATGAGTACCCAGATAGATTATAAGGAAACGACAACCTTACAGGGGGGGACCTGCTGAACATTTTGAGTTCATGAAAGAGAGAGAAATGATCTCACACTGAATGAAGAATGTATGACAGAGGGGAGGGAAGGGATAGTAGGAGAACATCAAAGGAGGGGGTAACAATGCTCGACAAGAAATGGACTCATTGCCTTATTCATGTAACTGTAACCCCTCTGTACAGCATCTTTACAATAAAATAAATGTTAAAAAAAGAATGTGTGACAACTAAACGCAATGATCCTGGACTGGAAAATGAGCATTAATGACACAGCTGGTGAAATTAAATAAGGTAGTCTGAGTGTAGTCAACAGTATGATGTTATTTGTTGGTTTTGGTCATTGTGCTATGATTATATAATGTAATGTTTAGAAAAGCTGGACTCAGGGTACACTAAAATATTCTGTACTCTGCAATTTTTGTAACTCTGAAATTATGTCAAAATAAATATGAAAAACAAAAACAATATTAACTTTCAAAAATAAATGAGTCCAAGCAGAAACTTTAAAATACAGAAAAAATAGACCCCAGTTTCAGGTGGAGAAAATTGGAATCTCATCAGTATAATCTGAACATTAGCCAAGCCATCTTCAATAGAGATATATCTAAATGAGGAAATTAAAACTTTCAGAAAAACTTCCTGAAGACCAGATGACTTTTTCTACTGTTTCTTCTCTGTTTTTTTAATGACTTATAAAGTGTTACTTGTTAATATATATGTATATTATCATTATTGGAAAGGTGATGTACAGAGGGGTTGCAGTTACATTAGATTACAGGTGTGTACCACAAACAGCTGCTCTGGTTTGTATATTTTATTCTAGTCCTGAGTTGTAGGGCTCAAAATTGAAATTTTCCTTTTAGTCAAAAATTGATTTATGAATTCAATAAGCAGAGCAGAAAGAGATATAGGCATGGCTCAAGTACTAGTGTGCCTCCCCAGCAAATATGGAGCCCTAAATTCAAACATTGTACCATTCACAGCCAAATATATATATATATATATATATATATATATATATATACATATATATATATATATATATATATATATATATATATGTCTTGGAGTAGAATTCCTGAAGTTCAAAAATTATACCATACACAACTAGAATATTTTGTTTGTTAAGTATAGCCCAGAAAATAATACAGTAAAGCCACCAGTACAACCATGTTTCTTGCAGCACTATTCACCACAGCCAAGGTATGGAATTAACTCAGATGCCCCTGAGTGGACAAATGGATCAAGAAAATATGGTATATATGCACAATGGAATTTTATTCATCCATTAGAAATAATGATATTGTGCTTCTATGTAAAGAAATGGAAAGACTTGGAAAAATTATGTTAATTGAAGTAAGTCAGGCCCAGAGAGTGACAAAGAATCCATGTTTTCCCTTATATGTGGAAGCTAGACTTAGCTTACAAACTCTTGAGTAAATACATTGAGTGGCATGCAACTGTATACAAATGGATTCACTGAAATATGTTAGATTCAAGTGAGACCTCAAATAATGTATGTAATTCCTTAGAAAACTAAAACCAAATTTCAACCAAATAAAGCACCAGGCAGCAGGTACTCAAAGGGGAAAGGGGCAGATGGATGAAGAGAAGAGGGAGAGAAGGCAGTCAAGAATCCAATGTATATACTACAAAATTAAGAAGAGTGACAGTAAGGGTAGGGAGGGAGAGATGGTGGGGAATGTGGAAAGGGTGATGTTGGTCAAGACATACTGAAGGTATTTATGAACTACTTTGTTAAATGGCAACTCCTTTGTCCAATTACTTGAACAAGAGAAATAAAATGAATTTTTAAAAGTATATTCCTGAAAGCACAGCTGAAATTACCCAGAAACAGATCGAGATGCTTGTTCTGAGTCCCAATGTGAGGGCAATGCACCTGCCTTCACATACCCTGAGATTCACCCTTGTTCTAGTAAATCCTTCCAGTTGTGAGTTAGTATATTGATTCACAAGTTAAAATTAACTGCTTCAAAGAGAAAAGACATACAGAGCTGCTATCACTGTGGACAAGGATCTGCTCCTGAGCAACAAGTCTCAAAGGGGTTGGCACCTTTGAACTGGGAGGACACAGAGGGAAGGGGACTAAACCTAGCACTTGAAGTCAGAGAAAGCAAGCAACACAGCACCCTGAAGCACTGTGTGGAGCTGGCTCTGAGTTCTGGGTGAGCTATCTGCAAGGACAATAACATAACACCTATCCTCGCAGTAAAAGATTTGTGGACAGCCCAAAAGTCTTGGGTTCACCCCCAAAACTGAATGATAGTTTGCTTAGGCACTTAGGGTGCCCAGGGATTGCAGCCTATCTGGCTTCTTCCTGGTTGTGTCATTTTTATTTTCTGTTGGAAGGCTGGGGGTCTGGGAATGGGTGTCCACGGGAAGTTCGGAGCCGCCCACTGCCAATCCAATCAAGGACAGCTCCAGTTAGCTTGTTTCCAGCTCGTAGGCACTGTGGTTCCAACATTAATATTTTTGAATATTCAGCACATCCCAGAGGGAGCGCAAAGGGGCCTCCCTACCTTGTTTCTCTTCACAAAACAAGTCAAGATGAGGTCTTCGCTGATGAAACTTCTGGCTTCCTCCTGCCCAGCTGCGCTCCATCCCCATGGCTTTCCCTCTTGGAAATCTCAAGAGTCCCCAAAACTTGCCTCCAAGCTAGACATGACCTGGCCCGGCTGACTGCCTTCCAAAAGAAATTTTTATGGAAACATTTTTTTCCTTGACAGAGATTTTAACAAATACATAATCCATGCAAAACCATGTCTCCCCTATGCAAAGCTGTGTCCCCCTTGTAACTAACTTTTCAAAACTCGGGTCTTTCCTTTCTTACCTCCTCCAGGATATATGCTTCCTTCTTTTGGACTTAACACCAGTTTGGGGGAAGGCACGTGGGGAATTAGACAGGCCTGGCGTCTTGATCATGAGAATGGGAAGGAAGGCATCCAAGGCAAAGCTGGGTAAACATAGGAAAACCCTGGGCTTGTCGCTCATAATCATTTCCTGCTGGCTTCAGCAGGAACTTAGCAACAGTTAATTTTTCACACCTAAATTCAACAACAACAAATGATCACTGTGGACAAAGGCTGGAGTAGAGTCACGAGTCAGTCCTACCATTGACACCCTAGTGTTCCCCCTGAACATGTTTCCCGTCACAACACTGTGCTCCCTAGAATGAGAGTTCACTCCCTTTTGTTGCCATTCTCTGGTTCCTGTGCTGTATCCTCTATTAGACTAATCTATAATGATGAGTGGTTCTGCCCACAGGAGTGCCTTATTGGAATGTCTCCCTTGAGAGTCAAAGTCCCTTGAGGCTATAAAAGCCTTTCTCAATCTTTGCCAGACTTTCCAAAATGGCGGCCAGGGTGCATAACAGCGCAGATGGAGAATCTTACTGTTGGTGGCAACCGGGAGCCCCTCCTCCACATCTGACTTCAGCAGGTGAGGCCACAGACACCTCCTTTCCTTAGACGACTCATTCGAGGCTCTTGGGCTCCGAGGCCTTGTGTTTCCACTTGCAGTGTTTCCCATACATCCCTTGCAGTCAAAGCCACCAATCGTCCAGGTGACAACTGGTAGGTCTTTCAGGATCAGACTTGTCAAGAAACGTGGCAGGAGACTCATACCTTAAAACTGTTGCTCTGGTGTCGCGGCTGGCTTGCTCAGCTTCCTATCTAATTCTCAGGCTGTGTTCTGCGCTGAGTCATTGCCTCCAGCCTCAGTGGTCTAGGGGATGATGAAATCATGCTACAATAACAATGCCTAACACTTACTAATGCTGACCCTGACTGTACAGCATGCAGTGGTTAGCAAGTCATTATTTCATTTAACCATCACAAACAATTATTATTAACTTAAGAGGATCACTTTGGGAAATCAAGTAAGGTGCTCAAATCCAGGCAGCTAGTAACAAAGTCCTTAGTACAGCAAACAGAGTTCCCACTACCAGAACTTCTCCGAAACCATTTCTCCTTCCCCCAACTGGCTAACAAGCAGAGGAGGAGAGATGACTGACCGATCTGAGAAAGCGGCTTCCTTCGGAAGGTCAGCAAGTCGTGGAACTGAGTGTGAAGTGTCCGACGTGTCCATTGTGACAGCAACGTTCCACACCCAGTGGGATTACATGGAGATTCTGACCCGGCCCATACTAGAAGCTACAACACGGATTTCTGCTGACAGTGTACTGGGAAATACAGCGTGTCCTTCTTGAGCACCACAGAGAAGCTCGACTCTTTCCAGCGAATTGCATTGGAGTGCTGAGGAAAGAAATCAACCCTAAGCCCCCAGAGTCTCAGCTTGATGCAGAATCCCCTCTGACTACATTTCCTCTTCCAGTTCTCTTCTGGAGGTACTCTGTGTGGTGGCTCACTCTGCTTACCATGACCCCTGGCTCTAGGGACAAACATATTTCCCAAGGCTGCTAAGCTGTAATAGGTTACCATCCGTGTGGCAGGGAGTGAGCATGAAACACAAAGTACACGCAAGCAGGAATCAGCTTCTGCTTGTAGAGTACAAGGTGGGTGGTGGTGCAGAGAATAAGAAAGCATGAATAGTAGCAGGAATGATCTCTCTCTTTTCTTGTCCTTCTTCACAGTAGATAGCAATTGGAACAGCCATTAGATTTTGATAGATTAGAACCATCAAACGACGCGGCAGAGACCCAATGACCTTTGTAGAGCACTTAATGGTAAACTCTTTCAAGGCAGAGCTGTTGGTAGCGGGATTCCTCGCACTGTGAACTTAGATTCATCCACTGTAAAATGAAACTAACATCTCAACAGCCAGTGGTTGGAGGACTAAGCAAGAAGCAAGGTATTTTGGAATCTGGTACATTGTCGCCACTGCCACTGTTAGTACCCGGGGAGCAGGATACCTCTCCCAGAAGCACTCTTTTTGTCTGCCGGTCTTGGGTCTGGCGTACGGTCCCTGAGCTTTCAGGCTCAAGGCTAGTGCGCTACCACTTGAGCCACAGGTCTGTTTCTCTCCTTTGTGGTGGCTCATTGGAGATAAGATTCCCACAGACTTTCCTGCCCCAGCTGCCCTCAAACCGCATCCTTCAGATGTCAACTTCCTGAGGAGCTAGGAGTGCGCGTGTGAGCCGCTGCCACCTGACCTCCAGTCAACTCTTCACTCCAAAGTCTCTTGAAACATGTGAGGGACGCTGGACGGGAAGAGGCCGGACTGGATCCTCTCTCCATCCTTTTAATTGTGTGGCAATTGTATCTTCACCACCTGGCACGTAGAACATAATCAATCAAGAATTCATCACTTAACCATAACTGGCATTTTCATATTTTAGTCTTCTAGCATCAGGATGAAAATGTTGGTTAAAAAATACTCAATGTCAGTCCTAGCTCCAAATTTCTCTAATGTTTCGTGGATCCTAAAGAGCCAATGTGCCCTTTAAACTCATGATGTTTAATGAGCATTTTAAAAAACAGTTGGATTATCCTGCAGAGGATTTCTTTCTTTGTGATATGAAACTATGTATGCATGTGAGGTTAAACGAGACGGTCACAGGGCAGGGTCTTCATGTTCATTCCCTCAGCTAGCCTGAATTGAAAAGTACTATTCTGTGTTAAGCTCTCAAGGACACTGAGTTTTCCACGTGAGCGTAAGAGTGTGCAGGAGCCAACTGAACCTACACATGCAGTGTGTTCACCAATATGCTAATGCTGGTTTTGAAGTTCTGTTGTATCTAGGCTCCAGGGGCTTGGGGATAGCTCAGTGTTAGAGCACTTGCTTAGCATGAATGAGGCCCTGGGTTCAATCTCTGGTACTGGGGGAAAAAAAAACACACCAAAAAAAACAACTCATGCAGCCTCTGAAAGATACCCTTGTGCTCTAAAATCCACACACAAAAAGAATCTTGCACCCGTTTTTTTTTTTTTAAATGACTGACAGAAATAGAATTCCAGCTAAGGGGAAATAAGTGGATCAGCAATAACTCACACATGAAAAAAATTAACCATATAGTAGTACAAGTGCTAAAGAATGACCTATGTCTACATATATGCATTTTGATTTAGCCTACATTTCTCTCCCATGTGGCTTTCATTAGTTAAGTAAACAAATGTTCATTTAGTTTCAAATCCATACAAGGCTTTCTACCAGGCACGAGGCGGGTTACAAAGATGAAGTCAATATAGATGTTTTCTGCTCAAGGAGCAAGCAACTGATTAGGAGGGTCACAGGCTAAACACAGGAGCAATTATAATACAAGAGAAAATATTCAGCTTCCCAGGGAAGCATCTAGAGGCTCCGTGGATGTCCTTAGGTGAGGGGCTTTCATTCTACTAAGAAGTCAGATGGAGCCAGGCACAGCAGCTCACGCCTGTCATCCAAGCTACTCAGGAGGCTGAGATCTGAGGATCATGGTTCAAAGCCAGCCTGTGCAGAAAAGTCCCTGTGAGACACTTATTGCCAATTAACCACTCAAAAACTGGAAGTGATGCTGTGGCTCAAGTGGTAGAACACTAGCCTTGAGCATAAAGAGGCTCAGGCCCTGAGTTCCAGCCTCACAACCCACAAAAAGAAAGTCAGATGGAAAGTACTTGGAAGGTCTACATGTGTACACAGGAGTCTCCGGTGGGCTGGGGGAAGCACTTGGTTCTAAGGATTCGAATGCAGGGCTGGGAGAAAGGCTAGGCAATAGCATGCAATCTGGGCCGGGGAGCATAAACTTTATTCTCTAAGTAACAAGAAACCATTAACGTATTTTGGCCAAATGATTATATTATTGTAGTTGGGTATTAGAAAGGTGATTGTCAGAAGAACCCCAAAACGGGTAAATAAGGAAATAGATGGCCAGTGAGAAAAATGTCACAAACTGGAACCAAAGTAGCAAGGGCTGATCTAGGTGCTGGCTGAAGGCTTGGGGGTGATGGCAGGTGCTGGGAGATGAGTCTTCCTGTCAAATGCACTGCTTACTAGCCATGCAAGCTTGTGGGACAGGAAGCTCCAAAAAGGCCAAGAAGATGACCATCAGAAGAGCACAGGCTGGACACAGAGGACGCTGATAGAAATTTAGAGACTGGTCCGTGTGAGATCCTGAGAACCTCACATGGAAGTGATCAGAAAATGACTCCACAGGCCCAGCTCACATGCTGGAAGGGGAGGCTGGCCAGCACAGGCCCAGATTGCGAACGGCGTGGGTGTCCGCTGCAGCGTTTTAACTGATGTGTGTGAGACCAAGTGGAAACGTCCAGGGAGACAGCACAGCGAAGACCACAGCAAAGCAGTGTTCTCCCTTCATCCTTCACTGTGATTTCAGCTACCTCTGCCTGCAAATAGTCAATGGAAGGTTCCAGAAGACAAATTAAGTTCAGTCACGCAGCAAAACCTCCGTCTGTCCCAGGCTGAGTCATCGCTCTCCCGCTGGCCTCAGTACCCAGTACTCAGTACCCAGCACCCAGTACCCATCCCCGTCATCAGCCTGCCTGTTCCAGTCTCCACCTGCCAGGCCTCAAGTGGCACTTGTTGCACCTAATAACAGCTCCAAAGCAAAGCGTGGCCATGGCGGCTACGCGTGTGTCCAAGAGAAGAAACGAAATCCTGCCCCATGAAAAGGTGTGTTTTTTTTAAATAACGTGCAATACGATATTTTAAGAAAGCACATTTCACCTAGAACTTTTATGACAGAATTATTCCATTGTACTATTAGTGATGTAACTCTCCTGCTGGGTCGTGAGCATGTATGTAATGAAAACATGGAATGCACGTAGGGTTTTCTATCAGCCATGGGGTCAGGTGTCTACTGTGAATTTGGGCTATGGATAGGGAAGGACATTGGTAGACACCTGTATTTTGGCAGAAGTGGACCAAAGAGCACCTAAGAGACAGAAGAGGAATTCTAAATTATACTTATAAATCAGGAAAAAAGAAGAACTGAGAAGCAAAGAATCCCAGGAAGAGACAAAACACACCAGGAAGGGGGTAATAACCATAAACAGTAGCTCCAACTGGTTCCGATTGATTCCAGTCCCACCCAGGTAACAACATGACTTTTGCTTTCGTCTGAAGCAACAGGGAACACCAGAAGAAATGGAACCCACGACAAACAGCCCTGCCCGCCAGCCGTTCTCAGCCTGCTTTCCTTTCCTCGAGACTCCCGGGAGCCGGTCTTTCTATGGATGCCCGTGTTTATGTATTTTCATTTCTCTCGGGTAACTATCTCAGACTGGGATTTCTCTCTTTATGCTGTCATCTAATTGAATTTTTGCAAGCACCTAATGAAAGATCAGTATCGTTCTCATTTATCTTCAGTGAATTTTACCTCCAAGGGGACTCAAGGAGAAAGTGGGCTAAGACCTTTCTCACCTCATGCTCCTTCATCAAAGCTGTCTCCCCTTCTCTCTCAGGTCTGTCTTCTGCTGAGTGATGGTGAGGGAAAAAGATAGAAAGGAATCTGTGCTAATGTAGCTGACTCACATTACCAACAGATGGCATGTCCCAAAATGCATCTGAACCTTCTGTCCACATCCCCTCCAGCATCTGTTGTTATTAGAGTTCGTGATTATAGCCATTCTAACTGGGGTGAGGTGGTATCTCAGTGTTGTTTTGATTTGCATTTCTTTTATGGCTAGAGAGGTTGAGCATTTCTTCATGTGTCTATTGGCCATCCTTCTTTCCTCTTCAGAGAAGTTTCTTTTTAAGTCTTTAGCCTACTTATTTATTGGGCAGTTGTTTCTTTGAGGATTTGTTGTTGGGGGATTTAATTTTTTTTTGTGTCAGCTGTGGGGCTTGAACTCTGGGCTTGGGCGCTGTCCCTCAGCTCTTCAGCTCAAGACAAGCGCTCTACCACTTGAGCCACAGCACCACTTCCAGTTTTCTAGTGGTTTATTGGAGATAAGAGCCTCACAGACTTTCCTGCCTGGGCTGGCTTTGAACCGTGATCCTCAGATCTCAGCCTCCTGAATAGCTAGGATTACAGGCGTGAACCACTGGCGCCCAGTGGGATTTAATTTTTTGAGTTCCAGTTATATCTTAGATATGAGACCCTTGTCCATTGTATGGCTAGTGAAGATCTTCTCCCAATTCATGGGTTTCTACTGATCTTGCTAGCTATGTCCTTTGCCATGCAGCTTCATGCAATCCCATTTGTCCAACATTTCTTTGATTTGTTGTGTTTCTGGGTTTCTATTAAGAAAATTTTGGCCTGTGCCAAGGAGACCTAAAGTTTCTCCTATTCTTTCCTGTAATGTTTTCAGAGTGTCTGCTTTGAGTCTGAGGTCTTTGATCCATTTGGAGTTGATTCTGGTGCAGGGTGATATATAAGGATCTAGCTTTAGTTTTCTACTGCATTGTTGGTGGGAGTGTAAACTTGTTCAACCATTTTAGAAAGCAGTATGGAGGTTCCTCAAAAGACTCCACATAGAGCTCTCCTATGACCCAGCAATCCCACTTTTGGGCATTTACCCAAATGATCACAAACAAGACCATACTAAAGTTACCAGCACAACTATGTTTATCACAGCATTATTTACCATAGCTAGGATATGGAACCAACCCAGATGCCCCTCAGTAGATAAATGGATCGAGAAAATGTGGTATATATACACAATGGAATTCTATGCCTCCATCAGAAAGAATGACATTGCCCCATTTGTTAGGAAATAGAAAGACTTGGAAAAAATTATATTAAGTGAAGTAAGCCAGGCCCAAAGAAAGTTAAATTCCATGGTTTCCCTTATTTGCAATAACTAGTCTGAGACAAGCAGAAAAGGTCAGATAAGTTGATATTAGGGAAATGAACCCTAAGATGAGGACTCAAGTGGCTTTTTCTTTCTTGCAATTGTTTCTAACACATTTATAAGGTGATTTTTTTTGTTGCTTTGTATGTCCCTCCCCCACAGTATAACCGCTGCTTTCACTGTATTTGATGTTGGTATAATTTGGGGAGGGGAAAGAAAAAAACAAATTGTTTAAATAGGGATACAGGTGGACCCATTGCAACAATGAGATGTACAGGGGGTAGTTGTGGAGATGGGAGGGCAGGGATCGTAAGGGACAATCAAAGGAGGAGGCAACAATGCTGGATAAGAAATGTACTCATTACCTTGCTCATGTAATTGCAAGCCCTCTGTACAGTATTTTCACAATAAAAAACAATAATAACAAACACATCTGAAGTATGCATTCTGTACTTTTCCCTTTCATCTTGAGTGGTATGGTGTGACATAGCAGGACTTATCTGCTAGGACTCTTTAAATTATCCATCAAGTAAATGTTATGCACCAGGTATGGGAAGAGAGTAGTCACCCACACAGTCTCACTGTGGTCCCCTGTGGCTCTCACGTTAGACAAATGACCTATGATTATTACATACTTCCACCAGGGTTCCAGAGAAAAAGGAACATTGCTGTGTGAAAGTATCTGAAACCTGATCAGAATATGGGATCAAGGTGAGCTTTCTAGAGGAAACAGAAATGTTTCAGCTGAGGTGTGAAGACAAGGTCAGTGTGACACAGGTAAAACACATCTGCAGAAAGATCTTGTAACAGACGGAGACAAAAGGTGAGAGGGACTGGGCTCATACAGAACATGAATGAAAGCCAGGGCATTCCTGACGGTGCGGCGCCAAGGATGGAATTGGAGCTCAGAACTGGGCATGGGGCTTAGGGACACATTAGGGAGCCACCTGTACTGTAATAGAAATGAGAAACCATTTCTACCTAGCAGCAGCATAATAGAAGTTGTGTTTTGAAAGTATTTCTCCACACAAGGGGTGACCACTTTTAGAAGAAATCCAAAGCGGATAAGATCCAAGTGACTAAGAAGCTCAGCATAATAGCGAGAGGAAGGAGTGCGCGTCAAGATGTTTAAAAGCAAAACTAAATGTCTGTGGGGTGGATGACAGAAAACTCTTAGTTTCTGGCCTATTCATGGTTATCTTGCAATAAATCCAATAAAATGGCAGCAATAGTAGCTGTTGTAGTTGATTTTGTTGTGTTGCTACCATCACCACCATTATATTACTTAAATACCTTGAATAGAAAAAATAGCAACAACACCTATTATTTCTTATGCAAACTCTTTTCTGTTATTCTAATAATTTATTTTTAATTTTTTTATTTTCTTTAAGTAGTGGTTCTGTTGTAAGCCACACTTTGGAAGATGGGAATCCTGGGGCCTTTATACAACACTAGGGTACAAAGGCCTGCAGCCCCCAAACATAACTAGCACAGTTAGGAAACAGGCCAGAGAGGAAAGAAAGAACAAAAACAGTACCAGCAAGCCAACTCGGCTCCAGTGGAGAGCTGAGTTGGGACACCAGGGGGACTGGAGACGAGCCAGGACACAGGACACGGGACAAGGGACACAGGACATGGAACACAGGACACGGGACAGGGGACATGGGACACAGGACAAGGGACATGGGACAGGGGACACGGGACACAGGACAAGGGACACGGGACACAGGACATGGGACATGGGATACAGGACATAGGACATGGGACACA